>NC_084929.1:29712500-31087500 GCF_958298935.1 Phragmites australis | reverse complement strand
TTCCACTTCAGATGAAGCAATACATCAATGCATAACATGGAAATAATAATAATAACATGGTGGGGTAAAAGCAGCATTCCATAGTGATCAGTGAAAGAACTACGTGACTGACACTGAAAATGTTACAGAACGATAACCAGCTATAAAGGTAAATGCTTCTAAGAAACTACAGGAAGAACTTACACACTAGGACAGGTACAGGTAAAGCAATCTTGCCAACATCTTCATCTGCTTGCATGATCTTCTTAATCCGAGTCTGTGTATCACAACACAATAAGCGAGATTAGATCAGCTCAAGGGTATCATCAAACAAAAGTTACTTGATGTTCATAATTATTACTGCCTCGTACTAAAGCCCCCACCCATTCTAACCTTGGGAAAATATGAAATATAATTTGTCTACTACATGAGGGTATAAACCTTGGTCCTAGCATATGGGAAAATATATCTATTTCAATTTATGAGCAAACGCTAGTGAAGAATGCATCACAGATGCAGTGATGTATGCATCACATGTGGAATTCCATGTACAGAAACTTATGCCACCTAAATGTTTCAATCTACAAATTCATACGCAGTTTATCTCAAATAGATATCACAACAGGTGATTTTACCATGATTGGAATCAGGTGATATCACAATAATGCGGCATTCTACATGACTTCCATGTTTGAATCTTGGACTTACAACTTCGAATGCATTTGTACACAGCTTTAGTTACCACATGTTGTGTTACTCACTTCGTTTACCATTTTTAATAATAAAAAAGGATGAATAGTATAATTTCATTCTGACTGTGCGGAATAAAGCTGCATCACCTTAAGAAAAAGGGTGGGAACAAAGGAAACACCTTGTTCCATCACAGATCTAGAACTAAGCTACTAATCCATGATACCAACCACCGGCACCATAGGTCAAGAACAAAGGAATGCATGATTGACTGCATGTTATTGGTAAAGGATACAATGTCATATGATGATTAAATCGACAACAGTGTAACTTAATGAACATCCTAAGAGAATATTTGGTAAACTCTCAATGAATCTGGGCGCAAACAAAATTTTGTTCTCCATTCCTTAAATCATAACAAAACAGAGAATTATGATCTGGTAACTAAGCATTCAAGTATGCACCTCGTGACCTCAACCCCAAATCTTCTCAAACTAGACCTCCGAAACCGAATAATGGAATGTTGACAGCACACAGCAAGACCTAAACATTCCAGGATTTCTACAAACCGACTGCTTAGATCTACAGCATATTCACCAATCAGACCCGAAAATTCCCGATGTGTGTACAGAACAAACCCTAAAAAAGTTCTTAAAAACACAACCATGCATACCACAACCTCATTGCATGTCGATTCAGTAAAATCATAAGCAAACCTTTTCTTTTGAAGGAACAAAATCATAAGCAAACCTCACCATCAGAAATTCAAACATCAATATGCATAATACATACACACATGTCACGCTCGAATAATCCATAGCCCGCACGCACGAATCCGCACCTACGTACATACAGAATCTAAAACGATCGCACGATTACACGAATCTTACAGCGGGGAAGCGGGTGTCCAGCTTCTTCCTCATGGCGCCGACCCAGCGCCGGAAATCTCCTCCCCGGCAGAGCGCGCCGCGACCCGGGGTTCGATCGCTGCGGGGAGCGCGGCGGAGGACATCGAATCGGCAGGGGAGAACAGGAACATAAATAGCGAATCGGGAGGGATTGGGGATTTGGGGCTTAGGGTTTCCGTTACTGGTTATTTTTTCGCCTCTTCCGCGAAAACAAACACCTTTTCCCCCAAATCGCTCGATCCGTGGCCGGGCCGCGCGAATCGGGCCAAAGGCTCGCTTCCCTCCGGCCTGCGGGGATCCTTCCCCTGGACCCGGTGCGTAGGCCTAACCACACGCGGAGTGCTAAAACAGTCGGGGTTCTACGGAGCGTACGCTCACGGACCGGGTCTACGGAAGTGCTTTGACGCGGGGCACGGTGACGAGCTCACCAGAGCGAGCGGCTCGGAGGCGGGAGGGCGGTGTGGGGCCCACGTCCGTGGACCCCCGCGCGTCGCGTGGCAGGGTTCTATAAGGGGCTGGGCCCACCTGCCAGAGCGGCGTGGGGTGCGCGGAGGCGGAGGCGTGACGATGTTGGGCTCCCGTATGCGCCGTCCGTTGGGTGCGTGGAGCGGATCCGGCGGCTGCCGTGCGGCGCGGACGCTCCTGGCTCGTGTTCTGGGTTTGGGCCCTCCCATTTTTGGCGACTGGTTTAACCGGGTTTAGGTGCAGCAACCACGGCTTCCGTTTTGGAGTTTGCTGTGAGATAAGGCTCCACGCGATCCCACGTCATGTCATTAACTCTATCGCTTATCTTTCCAGCAGAAAAGGAAAACATCCCTATCGCTTATTGCTTGTTTTTAGCATGAATTAGAAAAGGCGCACCTCACATTTTGTTGTGTTAGTTGTCGCCTGTTTTCTTTAAAGAAAATTATTAAGATTTACTAAAGTGAGAACACATCGTCCTGGTTCCAGAAGTCTCCATGAGTTAAATAGCATAACAACTTGTTATCCGTTTATTATGCATAGATATGTTGCTTTGGCTACGACGACTTGACCATCTCATGACGATGACTCTCTATCCATCATATTTAGTACGCATGTCGTCTCTTTATTGTTGATCCCTAACTAGTTGTTATTCTTACTGACAAACAAACTGTATAGTCAGTATATCCATAGGTGCCTAGCTTATATAGTCACGGTTGTTGCATTCTTCATTGTCATCGATGGGTATTTTGTTGTTACTATTTTATTACATGTGTGATGAATAATGAGATCGCTCAATTCTTAACCCCCACCCCATGCCATCACGCATGTATGTGCATACACCTTTATATTAAATAGAGTCTTCTTAGGTAATTAAATGGCTGACACGAGTAGTCTTATCATACGATAGTGGATTGTCTCTGTGAAGGATAATGATACTTAGTATCATCCATAATGTTTAAGTATATTTAAGTTGCTCGTAAGGAGGTGGGGACATGATCAAACACAAAGTATTCATAGAGCGCGTTTAGCAAAGAGATAAATCACTATGACTTGTTGCTTCCTAGGACTTCTTCCGTCGCCTCCTCTTGGGCTCCTCTCCTTCTCCCCTCTAGCGTCCTCACTAGCGGCGAGAAGGAGTGGGGAGCCCCTCCTGGTAGATCTAGCAATCTTTATAATGTTTAGCGCCGGCTCCGGATCCAGCGTGTCTCAGACTGTTTGTTGAGGTATGTTTATTCTTGGTTGAGATCTTTTAGGTTGCTTGTCATGTTTGCGAATAGGAGAGAGATTTTGTTGTCCCCTTTTGAGGGTTTCGTTTCTGAGTTATCATCCTCATCGGCGGTGGTGGTGGAAAGTATTTTCGGGTTACCATCTACGGTGTATCCAAGAATAGTGGTGTTGGATGTTTTCTTCCTTAACCACATCTGATGGTGCAGCTGTCGATACTCCTTTCATAGCTTTAGATGCATCTCGACTTTGGATCTAAGACATTGAATCTTGTGGCCATTCCAACCCTGCCTTCTTGCTCAAAGGCTGTAAGTGCGCTTTTTTTTTTCAGCGATTGTGAACATGAATCACATAAGATGGTTACCAACTCAATTTTATCCAAAGGGCATCTCCAATTTGTTGTAATGTAGATAGTAATTGAGAGAGACAATAGAGTAGTAAATGAACTCTTGTATTTATTGATCATGGTGTTTACATATTTATATATAGTGAAAATACATGATGAGAGGATATGTCTATTGGGAAGACATCTCTTCTCAATAGACACAACTCTTGATAATTGATCACATGATTATATCTAAAAGTGTCAATTCATAACACAATTCAACCACTGTATATCGTGTTTCACGTTATCTATAAAAAACTCTACCACCCACCAATGACATCGATCATGTGGCTTGGAGTTTGTGCTAAAGTCGTTTATAAGCTATCTAATCTTTATTAGTAGATGGCCTACAGTCTCTCATATAAGTACAATTTTGATGCGGCAATCCCAACCCATTCACTTCGATCCAAGCATGCGTTGGGTCTCCCAAACAAAGCCTAAAAGACAGAACTTAGGGTCTATTTGTGTTCCCGTCTTAATTTGCCACGTCTAAGTAAGATGCTGCATTTCAGTTCTAAGTAAGGAACTGTGCTAACATGTTAAACAAAGATACATTTTGTAAAATGATCTGTTCACTTTAACTAGACCATACAAATATGTGAAAAGAGAATCAGTATATAATCATCATTTGAACGATTTGCGTATGACAACTTTACGAGATTCAAAAGGCAATTAACACCTCACATTTTACAACAGGAACAACTCTATCCAGCACCTAGCTGAAAGCAGCAGCAGTATAACCAGCAGCAGCAAGAAAGGACCGCTCACATCTCAACTGGGACCCTCTTGTACAGCTCCTCCTCCAGGCGTGGCTTGGCGACGGCCTGCAGCGGCGTGCCCATGAACGTGACGAGCCCGGGGGACTCCATCATGTCGACGTCCTCCGGCTTGGTGCCGTCCGGCAGGGACCACTCGAAGTGGTGCAGCAGGTGCCCGATCATGGAGGTCACGAGGTTGATGCCTAGCTGCGCGCCGGGGCACACCCGCCGGCCCGCACCAAACGGCAGCACCCTGAAGTCGCTGCCCTTGATGTCAATGCTCTCCTCCAGGAAGCGCTCCGGCCTGAATTCCAGCGGGTTGCTCCAGACCTTGGGGTCGCGCGCCACCGCCCACACGTTCACCATCACGTTGGCACCCTTGGGAATGTTGTAGCCGCCGACCTTGACGCCGGTGCTGGCCTTGTGGGGGAGCATGAGGGGCGTCGGCGGGTGCAGCCGGAGCGACTCCTTGACGACGGCTTGTAGATAGGGAAGGTTCTGGAAGTCGGTCTCCAACATGACGCGGTCACGGCCGACAACACGGTCGAGCTCCTCTTGCACTTTCTTCTGCACTCTGGGATTCCTGACCAGCTCTGCCATCGCCCACTCGACTGAGATGACTGTTGTGTCCATTCCAGCAGTGATCATGTCCTGAACACGAGGAACAAATCGAGGAAGATTAGTACTTGCAGCGCCAGCAAGAATCACCAGGATTGGTAGTTCATAAATCACAGATTGTATTATCATATGGTTTTCATTTCCAAATCTGAAAAAACTTTACATAAAAAAAATCGGCAAGCGTAACATAGGAATATGCAGAGTCACCCAGTGACATAGTAGCTAAATGCCTAACCTTTGCACAATTTCTCGCATTGTTAGTAGTTGAATGATTGAACCATAAAGCACAACAACCATTTCCAACTAGAAAGTGAACATAGACATTTTCCAGATCCCGCCATCTTACACCAACCTTGAGACTGTGACGTCTCATTCTCACCCAAACTACATACTGGACCTGACTAGACTAGACTAAAGAAATTTCCAGTGACCTTGATAAATAATCAATTTAATCAAGGGTATGTAACAAGTGTGCAATAATAGAAGAATTAGGGGTGCATTGGCATGTTATCTAATATAAAAATTCAGCAGGGCCATCTCGTCTGAATTAAAGAAAAAAAACTCCAGGATGCATATACAAATGAGTGAAAGGGATCCAACATACCCATAGAAGTCCAATAACTGTGTCTTCACTAAGGTCATACTGTTCTTTGAGGGTGAACAGTGCATCCACAAAGTGCTGCTTGGCACCACTCTCCTTGAGAGCCTTAGCATGCTCATCAATGATCTTCATTGTCAGTTGATCCCTTTTCTCATTGTGAGTTTTATAAAGCTCCTCGTTAAGTGGACACAACCATCTCAAATACCAAATAAACTCAGCAACAGAGAGAGATGCACCAATCTTGATTCCGTTGTTGACAATAGTCTTGAACTCACGCCCTTGTTCGTCAATCTCACCGTTTGCATTCATGAACCGCTTCCCAAACGCCAGCCTTGTTATATTGTTGAAGGCCACCATAGAAAGGTGGTTCCTCACTAGCATTGGCTTTCCTTCATTACCTAAAAACAGCATATGATTAATTAATAAACTAATTTGAAACTAGATCTTACTCTGAAAAATGCTGAGCTGATTTATAGTTTCGATTTATTAGGTAGCAAACTGTTTCACCATAGTAATCCATCCCAGTATGTCTGTATTTTCTTTTTGTGAGACTGTTTCAAGAATTACACCAATGCCCAATAATGGAACAATAATGTTTTGCTAAATTATATCAAAATGTTATCAGTGAGCGGTTATCTTTGCAACAAACATAATAAATAGGAAGGTGCACAGAACAACAGATAGTTCCTACGAACACCAGAGAAACTGTAACACTGGCACAAATATCCCATTCAGTTGCACACCTTGACACCAAACAGGCCCCATATAACAAGCAAAGACACCATTGGTGCAATAATGGAACATAAATGTGTTGCTAAATTATATCGCAGATTCCATTCGGTGGCACACCTTAACTAGATGATTTTCTTCTTAGTATGTATCCTAGCTTATGTTGCCAAGAGTATCGAGTATCGACACATGAGAGTAAAGGCTATGATGAGGACTACATTCACATGACTTGCCAAATTGAAGCTACAACACAAGTTGAATAAGAAACAGAATACAATAACAGATACAAGTTGAACAAAAAGCTCATCAGTAAGTTGAACTAACGCTGTTGAGTAAACAAGGAAGAACAGAATGGCATTAAATTAGCTAACGTATTCCTACTGAGCCATTAATTTGCATTTATAGAGTAATGCACAGTAAAATAAATTAATGTAATCTGCACTTATGCAGCTTGCAATTCGTGTCTGCGTGACCAGATAAAAAGAATTATGTGTTACCACTGATTCTGATATGGCTGGTGCACATCAGCATTCCACCTTGCATAGTGAACAAAGGTCAGTTGCTATTTTCATTGTTTTATTGAACTTGGTAATGCATTTCACATACTAGAACTCACACTTTTTTAGTAATACCGCAGCAATTATTTCAGAACCTCTCACTAATTGCTCAAAAACCACACCATAGATTGATTGTTCTAAATACAATACCAGAACTGTAGTAAGGTCTGCCTAATGACTAAAAGCCTATCTTGATTGCGCTCAAAGTCACATTTGAACTTATTATCACTCTGGTCAGCAAGTTTTAATTTTTAACTAAAACTCCATTGGTATTAACATTTGTCAAGTCTCACACAAATCAAGCTAAGGTTTCGGACAGATTAAACCAGGTTCTTGTTGCAAACATTACAGGGTAAGTTGCTCCTAAATCCTCATTATAGATATTGCTCTCAAATTGCGCAAATGACTACATAATTCTGTATTAAAGTGAGTCTAAATCCGTTGCTCTGTAAGTTGTCACCACATTAATAGTTATGCGCATACGATTTGCATGGCCCATGACGATCAAGTCAAGGTTGCTGGTTTGGTTAAGGCTTAAATAGCATAGTGTCCTTTCGACTAGTAAGTTTGGCTCGTTACCACAAGGAGAATGCTTGTCATACAACCAAGAGGCTAAAATTCCATGCTGTTCTCTCAATCACAGGATCTCCCTATCCCTCTAGGTCTAGGATCCCCTGGTACATAATAGAAAAACTGTTTACAAGCATTAGAATCGCACATCTTTCTAGTCCTCTGACCTCTGGTAGCACGAATAGTTCCTTAACATAAGAAAGCACCAAATTCGCCTCACCAAAACCTTCAATAGCATCAGATCGATGACCAACCTGACAACCTCAAGTCCCCATGAATACTACTAATTCATGTGAAGCCCACTGTACTTGCATAACTTAATAAGTAACCATAAAGATCTGGTTGACAACAAGCATGCCTAATAAAATAAAGCCAAGGTCCTCTTCAACACCTATTTGGGCGCCTATTTCTTCTTAAGGAAAAGTCACCTAGTTCTTCCTAGGTTGGTCTAGTTTTTTTTTTTAAAATAAAATAAAATAAAGCCAAGGTCCCTCAGCTCAGTGCAGCTGACCAATGATGAGTAGGTGCCTACATACTGGTAATTTTGCAAAATCCTGGCCCTATACCTCCCTAACAGCGTGCTTACCATGTGGCCACTTCCACAGAAAAGAGGCATTTCAATAACCATATTTGTTAACTATTCCACCACATTGGCTGATAGTTGACATTTCCCCTGCGATATATGACCAAATCGACACAAAACCATCAAGAAGCCTACGAAATTTCAGACCGAGACTTGGCATTTTCCTCGAGGATCGGTGCAAACTTGGCACCAAGAGGCCCACAAAACAACTACGCATTGCAAATTCCAGCACCGTTTAGCTGAGTCAACGAGACAGCAGTTCGTCACCAAACCCACCGAGTCACTGACACAAGGACACCCCAGCAACGACCCCACCCAACGACTCTTCGAACCAAAGATACCCCTCCTTTTTTGCACCAAACACCCTCGATTTCTCCAAATTGCGTACACCGAACATTGCCCGGGATCGAAACGAAAGAAGAGCAGCGAGATCTTTGCTCACCCGAGGCGGTGGCGGCGCGGTGGACGGACTCGACCATGGCGGTGACCTCGTCCTCGCGGATGGGGCGCAGCGCCTCGAGCCGCTTGGGCGTGAAGAGCTCGAGGTTGCAGAGCTTGCGGACCTTGATGTAGTGCGGGCCGTAGTCGGCCCAGATCAGGTCCTGCCCGTTGCGGCTGAACCGCTGCGTGGACCGGTTCCGGGGCCGGTCGGCGAGCTGCTGGTCGTGCTCCTTGAGCACCTCCTTCGCCAGCTCCGAGGTGGAGACGACCACGGTGAGCCCGGACCCGAACCAGACGGAGATGATGGGCCCGTACCGCGCCGCCCACTCCTGGAAGCAGCGGCACCGCACGGGCTTGATCTGCCGCAGGTTGCCCACCACGGGCCAGGGGCGCGGGCCCGGCGGGAGGCGGCCGAGGCGGAGCCGGCTCAGCAGCGCCAGCGAGAGCGGGATCGCGACCACCACGATGGAGACGGAGAGGAGGAGGGAGACGTCCATGGCGGCCTCTCGCTTGCTCGGCTGTGGGTTTGGTGGGAAATGGTGGTGCGGTGTTCGGTGGATTTATACGGCGGGAGAGTGGACAACGGAGAGGAGATGGGGGAGGTTGGCGGTAGGTGAATGGGGCCCACAGCGCTTCCCTTTCCTTTTCCCGTTTTCCACATTCTTCCAGCTCCCTGTTTTTTTTTTTCACGCCTCCTAAGCTTGAAATTTAGCAAGCACAATGTTAGAGCTTTGAAGTTGGTGGCAGTGGTTTCTCGACCCGACGGAGTAGGTATGTGTAGGAGCGGAGTGACGGGGACGTGGTTAAGTCATAAGTGACGGATGATGATGAGTGGGTAATACCAAGACGGGGTGAGTGAAGATAGATCGGTAAGTCAGGTTAACGCGGTAGCGGACGACATATCCGATGACAGGAGCACCATCGGAGACGGGCGAGAGACGAGGAAGCGAGTACACGAGCCATCGAAGACACGTGCAGACAGGCATGCGGGTGAGCTTTCATATCAGCAAACGGGAGAAGAAATAGAAGAGAGGAGGAGCACACAATGCAGATCTAATGATTGTCTTTTGGTGGCTAAAAAACCCTAAATTTTGTGGCATGTGAACCATAGCATCTAGAAAAATCCAAAAATAATTAAAGAAGTATAAGACTAATTGTGTGATTTAAGAAAAGAAGCATGCGACTAATATGAGATCTATCAGTATTTTAGTATTTTTTATTTGTTTTACAGTACTGATACTAGTTGATTGGTTAGTGCTTAATTGCGTGCCGTGCTGAATTTTTGGTGTATGGGAGTGGCGATCTAAACACTTGTTGTTTGTTGACACTTTTTGAGGGCCTGATTCCAGCTCACCAACCGCTGCTGGGATGATACCAGCTGCTGCTTCTGATTTCAAGTCTTGTTGAGAACTTTGGAGTGGACTCGAATACTGGGTGAATATGGTTGACTCACCGATACCCTTTTCTCAACTAGTATTTTCCAAACTTGTCAGAAGTACACGACTATGGTATGAACGATACGACCATGGTATGAACGATGCTTCATTTGAAATGCCGATAATTCATCCCATTTCTGCGGGAATATTTCCATAAATTTTTAACTAATCGTATAACTGCCACTACATACTTGGTTGTACGTAGCCCATAATTGTTATAAAGTTTGAGCCATTGGCTCGACAATGTAAATATAATAAATAGTGAGTGCTCACCACGAAACTTTTATATTCGAAGCAAGGCTTCATTCTTCTACATAACTTAACATGACAATTCATCTCGAGTCTTCGTGCACGTCCACGTGCGCGCTCGTCGATTTTTTTTTTCAATTTATATATTACAAATATATCTATCCGTTTTGAAAATTTACAATTCTAGAGTTACAAATTTTTAAAACATACATATATTTTCAATTTTTAGATTTAAAAATATTTAAAGAAAAAGGTTTGCGCTCGTGTCAACAACCTAGCGCGGAGTATTACTCTTGTGTAAGTAAGGCCTATACGCTCCACAATGTAACGTTGTTTAGGCCAGCCCAATCCAATATGCGTTGTGGTTCTAGTCCCTGTGGCCCTAGACATAGCCGCATAAAGGCTCATAAACTTTAGACCTAATTTCTTCTGCAGTGGTGGACTTCGAGTGCTGCTTGATATTTCAACTATGGGCCTTTTTCTACGGTACAAGTGTGGGTCTCGGTTGTAAAAACACACGTCCATTACAAAATTATAGAAGTAATATACAGTCGCTGCTGGATAGATGACACACAGTGTTCTAACGGGTAACACGTTGGATGGATATCATCTTACTATGTTCCTTCTGCAAAAAAATTAGACAGACTAGCATTTTGCCCGTACGTTGTAACGGGAGGCAAAAATTCGTACAAACTATTGAACCATGAATCTGATATAAAGCTTTCTCAAAGGACAAAGTTAGTGCCAACACAAATACTGTTATGCAAAAGTAGAGGACCGACTAAGCCATATCCATAACTAAAAGTTTAAATATAATGCTCCATCTTTAAAGGAGTTACTACTATTATATATAAGGTTTTGTGAATGTTGGTTAACAAACTAAGATAGGGGTACATATTTAAAGAATTGTTACCTCGACAGTTTTATGATGAAGAAGCAAAGTCGTAGCGATGATGGTGCTATGTGTATTGATCAATCAAGATGATATTTTGGCTCTGCAATACATGAGAATAAGTCAATTGAAGATATGAACAATAAATGATTGAATATCATAGCCAGTCATCTTTAATGCTCCTTTTACAGCTGGCGCTTCATAGCCCATGTCCAGTAATATTGATATAGCTTCATCTGGTACTTGAAGTAAATTTTATATGCATTTAGCAAAATACAAGAGTGGCATTGGTTGGCCGAACATGCAATATGATAAAGCACTAAGAAGCATCAATATTTGTTAACTTTAGTTAAAAAAATAAAAAAAGGATCATTGCAGTGAAGTTTGAACAGTTCCCCTGTTGCTGCAACCACAAATTGCACATACTCTTTGATGACACGACCGGAACAGAAAATGTCACGACGGAAGAAAAATGCAAGATAGCTATTGCAACAAAAACGACTGGATACCTGTGATGCAAGATCATCAATAGTTAGTCGAGACAACTGTTTTTGCCCCACTCTTCTCACATTTATCAATCTAATTTGCATAAAATGTTTAGCATGCGAAAGCCTGTAGTCTAGGAATGGGAAAAAAATTCCATAGAAAGCATGAAAGATAGAAAGAACTAATGGCAAATCGCTGGGCTTAACGATTGAAAAAGAGTGAAAGGGTCTTACATCAAGGCTTTCCCAGCAGTCCTAGCAGACTGTCTAACTGAAGGTGCTTCACTCATAGTTTGTGTGCTATTCTCATCAATATGATCTGAATCTTCAGAAGCATCACCATCACCATCAGATTCAAACTTCGGTGAAGGGGTTTCTGCAATTTCCTTTCCAGATTTGTTGCAAGTTGCTTCATCAATGGTGGCACCTGCTCCACCTCTAAAATCACAATCTGCTGCGTCCTATCAGTTGAAAATGAAGAAGCATATATGATGCACACAAAGAGAACAGGAAATAGAAGAAACGAATTTGGATGCAAGGAAAGCAAACATTTTGGAATTCTTTTGGAAACTCAAGTTTAAATTCTTCTGATTTTCTTCTTTTGTCCCAACCCACCAGGCTTCAGAAAATACAGTATGCCAAGAGACAATTTCAGAATCACTACTCTGCATATCTTGCCATTTCTGAACATGAATAGTAAGTAGCAAATGTATAGCTGATGAATTTTGTGGTGTACAACAAATTTGAGTTTGTAATTGCAGTATTAGACAATCATGTGTGTACATGTAATCAATAAAAATGTGAGCTGTTTATTTTTTTTTACGAAGCAACAGAGGGTAAAAATGTGAGCTTTGCACAACTGCAAAATGCAACAACAATTCTACCTGACCGATGCACCTAATTGAGAGCTAATACTCACACACTCACCAGGCTCTTAAAGATGTTCTCACAGACCACGCCCTTGGTCGAGCTCGTCATCTGCAGCGTCAGGTACTTGTTCTTAGGGTAAACGTGCATCCTGAACAGCTCCATCCTTCCTTGCCCACCACAAATCCGCACACCACCTACGACGATGGCCTTGAGCACCTCGTTGCTGAAGGAGGGGAGCACCTTGTCGTCATACTCGAGGCCGAGGGAGGTGAAGATGGTTGACCATCTGCAGGTCCTTGGTCCTTGAATTGGAGGAGAAGTTGTGCGGCCTCATGGGGATATCGAAGATGAAGGGGTTCTGGAGTCACGGCACGAGAAAGTGGGTTCCCTCGCCGAAGGTCCCCGGGAGCGCCCCAGGAAGCGGTCGAAGATGATAGCATGCGCGCTGCCATTGACGGTGTAGAGGGATGCAAAGAGGAGGGAGGTTGCGGCACCGAGTCCCGCTGTTGCCTTCGTGATGTTGGTCAGGAACGACACCACCGTGGGACTGCAAGCCATAGTGTCTTGTGCCGGTGGTGAGCGGCAGGCTCAATGTGCTGCAGACCTGAGCAGATCGAGCTCATGGACATTGTCTTGAGGGCCAGAGGACACGGGGAAGGCTGTCATGGCGATGCGGAGGGTACGCGATGGGTGCCGAGGACGACATGGCCCACGCGGCGGGCGTGGAGGATGGCGTCGCGCACGGGCCTTGGCCCCATGGATCCCCGCCGCACGCGCCCGGTCCAACCACCAATGACGCTCCACGCATGGATCCGCTGCTGGAGGATGCTCTGGCCACGCGTAGGAGGAGGTGCGAGGGGAGGGGCGACGCGGGGGTTAGAGAGGGAGGAGCAAAGGAGGAGAGGGGATGGCGCGGCGATTTCGGGAGCCGGAGCGGGGAATCGGGGAGAGAAGGGTGCAACGATCGCGCGGGTGGGGAATCGGGGAACGAACAACGCTTGCATGGCGGGGAACGATGGTAGGGCCATCCAAGAACATCGGCCGGAGTCGACGCTCGGCAGAGGAATCGCGAGGGGAGGTAGAGGAATATATCACAGCGGACAGATCACGCCTTATTCCTTTTTTAAGTAGGAGAAATATGTATTTTTATAAATATTGGAAAAGAATATATAAAAAAATCTAGGTCTCACGCCTAAAACTCAAGTAGAAGCCCAAGCCCAACAACCCCATCCAAGTAGTATTGTGTTAGAAGTGGCAGCAGTGCTTAAAAACGCCATCCGTGGAAAGTGACTGTCACAGTGATTTTGTATGGGTGTGGATAGGTCGACGCGTGCGCCCAGACAACCAAACGCCGTTTCCATGCACGCACGGGCCCAGGCCCAAGCAATATAAGAGGAGCATGGCCGGAAGGCGGAAATTGCCCGCCCGGTTTCTGTTCCTCGCGTTTGCCAGCTTCCCGTCACCCCTGCACGCTATTTGTCCACTAGATATTAATTTGAAAATTCTCAGATGCTATGTATGGTTGAGAAGAATTTTTTTATATTTCTTTCGGGGATAGAACCTTTGGATGTTTTCAAACCACTTATGTTTTTTCTACCTTTTGCTATTGCTGTTTAGTTGAAATCATTTTTTTAGCCATAGTAAAGAACCACCTCTTGGTGTGGCTAAACCATTTCTAGATGTGGTGATGGAGATGTGAGTGTATGATTCATCTAGCAAATTCAAATCTTGGTGCTCACTATTCACACCTACGCGAGTATCTTCATTAGTATTATCTGTATACATGTGATAGAGGTGTACTCATGGGTGCTTGTGTAGTGGTGCGCATGCGTGTCATCTTGTAATAGAAAAAACTTTATCTAGTTGAAACAAGGAAAAAACAAACTTTTATCGTTGTTAATAAAAATTATCTTAACTAGCTAGTTGCAGAGTAACCGCAAACTGGACCAAAATCATCTTGTGCCCGAAGCCCACTCTGATTGCTGTCAGCACAAGTTTAAGCCTTATGGATGCCACTAATTAATACTCATGTAGTTTGTAGCGCTATGCACACTGGCGGAGCTTAATGGAGACCAAGGGGGGCCTTGGCCCCTTCTTATCTTTAAAAAAATACTTAGTAATGCACAGTAAACATGTATTTATCAAGTAATAAATTAGTTTTTTACATAAGTTTGTTGATGAATCTTTTGAACTGGCCCCCCCTTAATTTTTGTTGAAGCTCCGCCACTGGCTATGCATGAATGCAGCTGGGGTAATCTAGCATTATTTGAGTGCCAAAGGTAGCATTTTATCAAGAAGTTGTGATGAAAATCGAATATGATTACCGAACTCTCTGGCCTATTCTAACCTTCACCATTGGCTGAACCAAACCTCTTTCTGAGTTTCGGTGATGTACAAGAACAAAAAGTCCCATGTTTTCAGAACGACACCAACTTGTGCTGTCTGAATTGATCAGATCTGGGAGCATGGACAAATCAGATCTTGGTAGTTAGACGTTTGGAGACGCAACCATGCATGAATGCAACAGCAAGACTTCCAACTTTGCTTCCCAAATCAACACTTCGTCGTCTTCTTTGCCCAACCCAAGCCCCAGAATAACATCACCAACCATTTGAAGGTTCCATGGACGATACCAATTATCAAGCTCCATCTCGGTCATCTCCACAATCTCTCAGACTCTCACCGCCATTGGCCAGCCTTCTTGCTGCCCTAGCTTTGCCTTTTCCCATTCCTGCATTGCAAGACGTCAGTGCCAAAGTTGCAATGCTCTCACTTATCAGCCAAAGCAGAAACGAATCAATCTGGCGCCTTGTTGCATTGGCATCTCATTCTCACCACACTTCTTTTTAGTTTTAGGCAGAAAGGCAGGCTCGCCTCGTGTCGCCGCCTCAGTGCTGTCTGAGTAGGGAGACCTGAATAAGCAGCAACTTGCCGCCGTCGTTGAGCAACGCATGGTGCCCTGTTGCACAAGAGAGAGCACACGAAACGAAAGCGCCTGCGCTTCTTTTCCAGAACACGGTTGGTCGGTAATGGGGTTCATTACTCGCTCGCGGCGCACCGCGTGCGAGAGCGACGTTCTTCACGTCTCTGGTCTCAGATTGCAGCTGAGTTCAGGGATCCATCTCGTAGCTGCAGATTGGTTAGGCTGCCCGGGTAAAGCCCTTGTGCAAATTTCTGCAAGTGTTAGCTTGTGGATTCGTGGTGTAAAGAAGGTTCAAGTTCTGTGAAAAGATGCTTCTGGCAATTTGACAGGCGGATGCACGCGGCATTGCTGCGATCTCCATTTGGACGACGTTTATGCAGTGTTACCTGCAACACTGTATCTGAATCTGACTCAGATTCAGATGTTCGATTTAACAAAAAAATTAGACACGTGAAATACAATTTAGAATCTGACACGGGAATCCGATTCAAATTTAGGGTGTTCGATTCAAGAAAAAAAAAAGACATAGGTGTCCACATAACACTGCATTTATGTAGAGAAATGCTTGCGCGCCGCGCATGAATCTTGCAGGTTTCCTCTTGATTCAGCTACGGCGATTAGTGGACACAAGTGGTTTCCATGCAAGTTCCCATTGGTTTGTTGATCAGCAGGTTGTGATAATTAATCTGCAGCTCTATGTGGTGCTTATGATCTCTAGTCCACATGATTTAGCTGGTGAGCAACTTTATGATGATCTCCTTCTCATGAAAGAGTCGGTGTGCATTTTAGCTCTGCACTTGAAAGGAACATCCAAGAGTAGTACAAGGTTTTGCTATTTGCCTAGTGTGAACTAAAGCCAATGCATGTACATGAGTGCTGAAAATTTTAGTGCACCATATCACTTTAATTTATATGTGGATCAGGATCTCTAATTATCTACCAACAAGTGGATCACTGGAAAGAGGAATTCTGATGATGCATCTATAACTAAAAGAAGATCAGACACTAGTATTGTTGTTAAGAGAAGTAATCAAGGGATAACGGTATGAAAAGTTCATATCTTGAAGCTGCTCAACAAATGGCATTGCATAAAGTATGTCTATATCTCGAGGGCTTTTTTTTTTGTTCTAAAAAAACTAAGTTTATGTGCTATCTTCAAAATTTATTTGCACATCGTCATCGTTTAGTTTATCAGATGAACTTAAGCTCTTTGATTGACTAGTGAACACCAATGGAAACTATGATGGCACGATGAGCACTGAGAGTTTTAAATTTTATCAGTCTAGTTCCAACAAACAAAGAGTTGTGGCCGCATGCAAATCTGCCCTTTCGTTCTGTTTGTAGTACTCGTGTCAACAAGAGATGTTTTAGGACGTTTGTAGTAAAGATATTTGAATATTGACATCTTCATATTTTTGATCGGACGTGGATACGAAAACAAATAAATGGTACGATTTGACCTTTCTCAAAAATATATATTTTATAGCACTATTTATTATGTTTTACGAACGTTTCACCTAAAATTTGGTGGTCAATTTTATATTTTAAAGACTACACCAATATTTAAAATGACATTTATTTGTGATTAAATGAACATACACTACGTAAGAAGTTAGCAAAGCACACATTGCATTAGTGACGACTGCTCAACACGTGTCACTAATGTTTTATTAGTGATGGATCCAATAAAAACGCGTCACTAATGTGTCTTCTGATCGGGACCAGATATAGACCCATCACTAATGACTAGTTCATCAGTGACGGGTCATCCTAAGTCAGTCATTAGCGACGAGCCATGTTGTGACCTGTCACTAATGATAATATCATCAATGACGAGTTGTCCTATACCAGTCATTAGTGACAGGTTAAGTTGTGACCTGTCACTAATTATAAGGTCACCAGTGACGGGTCAAATTGTGATCCGTCACTATTGATAAGGTCATTAGTGACGGGTCGTCCTAGTCCAGTTATTAGTGACGGTCAAGCTGTGACTCATCACTCATGACTAGGTCATCAGTGACGGATCGTCCTAGACCAATCATTAGTGACGAGTCAACTTGTAATCCATCACTAATGATCAACTCCAGTCACTAATAGCGGTATTCACAAATATTTTGTATTTATATTTTATTTTTCTCTTATTTTTTTCTCACTTCAGCAGCACTAGAATACGAAATTTGAATTAGACATTAGCGACGAGTCATGGTTATGATGCGTTACTAATGACATTTGGTAAAGAAAGTTAAAAGGATAAAATATCCGATTTGTATTATAATTATGTGATAGAAGAGGTAGTAAGGTGGCTACACGTACGAGGAGTAGGTCGCGGGTTCGATTCCTATGGAACGTAAACATTGAAAACAATGTAAAAAAAATGTTGTGAGGTATATGGGATGAGCCTGCGTTGAGATGACTCGGTGAAAAAAATATTTCTTTTGAATTTTCTTTGTCCAAAAATTATGAAAAATATTTATCGGTCATTAGTGACAAGTCAAGATTACAAACTGTCACTAATATTTACTAATGACTGAACATTAGTGACGGGTCACGTCACTAATAACCTCAATAGTGATGGGTCATCACTCGTCACTAATGATCTATCGTTAGTGACGCGATAAGAGTGACTGATATAGAACCCATCAATAATTATTATCTATCATTAATGATTTTTTTTTTCACGTAGTGATAGTACAACCCCACGATTATTGTTAGTTGCTTTAAGCTGTAAAGGGATTGATACAGTGACCAGAAGGCAGCAATGGCACCATAATTCTTAGTGGAGTCTGGACCAAAGTCCACGGGACAAATTTCTAGGTGATGGCATGCATGCATTTGTACTACTAATAATAGTGATATATGATGTTCATATATGAGAGTAACTTTTTGTGAATAAATCTTTTGGCAGTGTGCCGCAACACTTGGTGTGATTCATGCCTATCCAGTTGGTTGCAACAGGGAGACTTACCTGGGTGTGTGTGGGCGAGCTTGAGGTGTGTGTTCTATTTGTTCTCTTTAAAGAAAAAAGAAAACCATGGATTCACGTACAACTCATTCCAGGCACACGATTTATCTAAAAAAAGTTAGGACGACCAGAAAATCACGTTTTTTTTCTTCCAAATTATTAGTTAGTATTCTCAAACTTGATAGTATGATGTAAGAGGGAAAGGTAGGTAGATATACTAGTACAGTGTAGCGTACTAGCTCGATCAATGATAAGAAAAACAAAATTGCCACGGTTTTGGTGATTGTTTTAGATTCACCCGTGCTTTTGGTGATGAAACAAAACGCAGGAATTTCACAGTAACAGTATAATTCCTGCCAGAACCTAAAATTCCAATCTCCACACAGCTGCTAGCTTGCTCGATCGTGCCGTTTTCCTAGTGCGTGCGTCGTAGAAGAACAGTTCAGAGTTCACGAAATCATCAGCAGACAGTTAGCACTTGGATGACGCTGCCGCCTGCCGGAGCCAAGTTATTGGGGAGTCTGTGGCCATCAAACGGCACCAGTAGCAGTGGCTGCGCGTCCGTTGGAGGATGACCTCACGCCGCCGTTGGCCGTGTTGCACTCCACATCATCACTCGCACCACTGGCGATCTCCGCGGCGGTCACCCCACCACTGGCTCCGTCTCCCTTGGAAGCCATCGGCAGCGCCATCTTGGCGTCCGCATCCTTCTCCTGCGCCTCCTTGTGGTTGCCCCAGAGGACAGAGTAGAGCCCGAACACGATCAGCACGGCGCCGATGACGCCCCCGAGGTAGATCTTCTCGGCGAGGATGAAGGAACCCATGGCGGCGACGATGATCATCATCAGCGGGCTGAACGCCGACGCGAAGACCGGCCCGGTCTTCTGGATCACCAGGCCCTGCACGTAGTACGCGATGCTCGACGTCACGATGCCCTGGAACAAACATGTCGAGAACTCGTCGTTAGCGATGAGATCACGGCGAGGATGGGCTGTATTAGAGAGGGAGATCGGGTTCGGGCGCTGACGGCGTAGGCGGCGGCGAGGAGGTTCATGTCGAAGCCGATGGTCCAGACGGAGGCGCGGCGCTCCATGACGAAGGTGACCACGATGGCCTGCAGCGTGCCGACGAAGCAGATGAGCGTGGTCAGCGACAGATGCGCCGAGTACTGCTTGATGGTGTGCGTTTGCAGGATGAACAAGGAGGCCCAGGCGAGGGTGGCGATGACGACGAACAGCGAGCCGAGGAACCAGTCACTGCTGCTGAGGTCGGCGGCGGCGGCGGGGCCCTCCGCGCCGCCGTGGACGCCGGCCGGCGCGTGCCTGGTCCACGCCAGCTCCATGAGCGGGCCCTTGTAGAGCGTCATCAGCATCGCGCCGGCCACCGTCACTAGCGTGCCGGCGATCTTGGCCTGGCACCTCACCTTCTTCACGTCTAGCTTCTCCATCCTGCACCGTCAAAACAGCATGCACCGTTCAGATGGCCGTTTGCATGTTGGCATGCACATGCAAATAACAGATCATTTCGTCACAGAACTGCACCTGAAGATCACTGCCATCACGAAGGTCATGGCCGGCAGGATGTTGCTCATTGCGCAGGCGAACGTCGGGCCGGTGAACTTCAGCCCGGCGTAGTAGAAGTTCTGGTCGATCACCGGTCTGCAGCAACAGCAGGTGAAACCAACGTGTCACTCACGGGAAGATAATCTATTAGCTACGTGGCATGTCGCCGTCTAGGCGTCTAGCAAATATGCAGAGGCGCCAACAGGCAACAAGCAGAGCAGAGCACCACTAACCCGAGCAGAGCAAGGACGAAGATTTGCCAGAAGATGGACCACGTCATCTTGGGCCTCATCTTCCTGCCATTTCCCGGAGTTGCATCGCGATCAGCGTCAATGCATGATCAACTACGATCAAGTGCACATAAAGGAGAGCACGGCTGCAAGGTAGGTACCTCTCGAGGACGAGGGCGAACGGGGCGATGGAGAGCGTGGCGAAGGCGTGGCGGTAGACGACGAGCACGTAGTGGCTCATGCCCTGGTTGAGGGAGACCTTGGTGAGCACGTTCATGCCGGCGTAGCCGAACTGCAGGGAGATCATGGCGGCGTAAGGCTTCGCCTTCTCCAAGAACCCGCCGTACCGCGCCATGGCGATCCAACTAACAGTGTCTTCTGTATGCAGCAAGCTAAAGACGGCTGGATCAGAGCTTCGCAGGGCAGGAGGACGGCAATGGCAGGCGTTCGTTGAGCTCAGAGAGCATGGGACTTCGAGCTGGAATGGGGAGAGCTGATCACTCTACTTATAGGGTCGTGTCTGAGTGACCATGTGAGTAAGGTGGGCCCGTGCATTGCTGGATTCGTATATTCCGAAAATGTAGGCCTGTCTGATTAGTGGCTTCCGAGTAGAATTCCGGCAGGGCCCAGTTTTAGAGAAAGGAGAAGAGACCAATGTATTCTGCTAGTGGGTTTCTACGTGGAGCAGAGCAACTCGTCGGAGCTAACTGATGACAATTCACATGCTTATTCTCCTTGATGAAATGCGTGCAAAGTTTTTGCGTGTTCTCGAAAAATAATTCACCTGGTTACTTTGGTGGAGATCTGGATGTCTGTGTAAATCACATCTTCTGATCTTCTCCTAACAGAACTATGCAGAGATGATATTACCTTACAGTTAAAAAAAAAGTATGTGCAGATGTGAACAAAATGGACTGTTTATGCCTGCCGTCTTCCTTTCCAAAAGAACAACAATGGTCAGGAGTCCGGCAAATTCATGGGTTCCAGGTATAGATACAGTCATGCAAACCTTGCCTTTACCATGGTGAGCGCGGCTGCGGATAGCTGCATCTCAAAACAGCAACGGAAAGGAAAGGAGAAGCTTTTGAGTTCTGTCCATGGCAATTGGCACATCATGAAGAATAGTGCTCGTTGCCTACCGACTTATCAGGCGCTAACAACCGAACAAATTCATCTCGGCTACTTTTTCGAAAGAGTTTTGAAAGTAATTAATCGCAGCAAAAGAACAACAAATACATGCACGGCCTCTTCGTATGGAAGGCGTTCAGGTCCACAATGCTTCAGGTGCAGAACTCCGAGCATTTTCTCTTGCGCTCTTTTGCTGTCCGCGTCAGTCACGCACTCACGCCCGTATCTGCTCTGCCTCAGCTCAGACACTCCCCAAGTGAAACCATACTTGGCTTGATCATCCATCCATGCATACAATAATAGAACACCACAACCAATTCGCACTCAACTTTCTAACAGTACCAACCTCTCTATGCAAAGTCATATTGCTCCTTTTCTTTCTGTTTTTCATTGAAAGATATTACAGTAATCGAAAGACTCAAAAGGTATCATAGCACCAAGAACGTATAAAACTTTACTCCCTCCAATCACAAATATTTGAGGTAGGTTTGATCATGATTTTATTTTAGAATGCATTTGTGAAATCCAATAAAGTTACAATGTTATGAAATTGCATTTCAAAAGAATTCAACACAGATAATTTCCATGTTCTCAATTTATATATTTTAAATGATACTAATAGCCAAAGCTCAATAAGTTTGACCAAACGCTTATTCAGTGTCGTGTGATTGTGACTGAACGGAGTAACTAAGATAGACTTCTGCATCGGAGTGTCATTTGCCGGAGACGATGAAGAATAAGTTGTGGAGAAAGATGACATTGGGTTGAGGGAGGCCCGTGGGAGGGGGATGTGGTCGCGGTCAGACTTTGATGGTGCCGGTGCAGTGCCGACGAGGCACCTGGGCGGCAGCACGTGGGGAGGGGCGGGCGGAAGCGGCACCGCGGGGAAGAATTGGGGTTGATGGCGGTTTCAACTGACTCGATCTAGAAAAGGGGAAGGTGGGGACGGAGATATGGAGGGATACATGTCAGCCATCTAGACTACCGTTGTTTACATCCAATGGTCTAGAAATCGACTGAAACAACTCTTAATATATAGACTCGTCCTAAAATATATTAATAGCCAAAGCTTTATAAGTTTAACTGAAATCTTATCTAAAATGTCATGTAATTGTGACTGGACGAAGTAACTAAGATGTCATGAGCCGTGGCATGTTAGACAGCAAACAGCTGTTGGGCATCATCAGGTATGCAGAGCACTTAGAGCACTCTGGAAAAGAGGAGCATTATTTTGCATGCGTCACGTAAGTCGAATCCAGCGAATCCGGCTGCCTTTCGATTTAACTACTGATTCGCCGCTGACCAACCCCGGGATTGCAGGTAGGCACGCACAACGGCAGTGGCGAGTGACTGGCTCTCTGATTCGGATTTTAGGTGGGGGAGAATGATGCGCAACGGTTTAATTTGGCAACTTTTATGGCCAAATGTTGCTACTTTTTAAGTAGTGCATGGCATGAAACATTCGAGTATGCCAGCTCACTGTTGGAGTTCCATCGTCAGTAGAAATGATGTCCAGTTGCTTACTAGCGGTGTGGTCAGAGCGATGCGGATAAATATCACTTATCATGTATGCTATTATATTTTTTTTTCTCAGAGTCGGTGTCAAACATATATAATATTGGATAATCAATTTCTCCATCCCACATTTGTTCTAAAAACTTCCGATCGGACAGAAATTAACCATTTTATTTGCATCTTACCATAGGTCATTGGATAATAAGGGTGCACTCAGAGTGAGCACGGAGATATTTATAGCTAAGATACGAAAACAAGAGTGCTCGGTATTCTGTATCTACTAATATGTGATAATGTATGAATCTATGGTGTTTTTAAGTGAAATCACAAAAGGCTTCCCCGTAATACTGAAAGAACAATGACTCTATTATTGGATCAATGTGATTTTGGTGATTAATATAAGCATAGTCAATGAAGCTAACATTATTTACTAGTATGCAAGGTTTAGTCACATGAATGATATGTGATGAACTTAGGGTTCCAGACACCTCAAAGCGATAATCATTAAGGTCAAAGATGAGCTTCATGAAGATATAAAGATATATTATTTAGACAAGTGATCATGATGTTAACAGTATCATTATGTAGATAAGTTTATTTTTTAGTCGTACTATAAAGAGGGATTTAAGTTTAGTAGTTTGATTTAGTATCTTTATGTTAGTTACTTAGTAGGTGATGCACACTAGATTTAGCTAGTTTTATTAGACCAAAGGAAGACCCAAAGTATAAGGAAGAGAAGCTGTGGAAGACAGGACTTGAGTTAGTTTGAATTGGACAAGTCCCCTTGGAAGTTTCGCATGATAAGGTCATATCACCATATGATACGGTGACTTTGGGACTGAGCCAACAGAAGACCATCCAGGGTTTGAGAGCAATCACCACATGGCGCAATGTCACCGCATGTTATACCTAGTGATACAACACACCGTAACTCAGTTGCAGAGAGGTTGCGGGTCAAGTCCTCAAGCACTTCCAGTCACTGCATGATGCGGTGGGCTCTGACAAGGCTTCAACAGTCAAATTTTAGACTGTTGGAAAGGGGGTCACCACATGTTACGGTGACTAGGGATTTCATAGATTCCTTCTCAACGACTAGTTTTGGGGATTGGCTCTATATATACCTCATCCACCAGGCATTTGAGATTGCTCACTCTTGCCATAAGGCATACACATATATTGGAGAGGGTTTGAGTCACCTTGAAGTTGAAGATCAAGGCAATTAGCATAAGATTAAAGACTTGATTAGTGCTAGTTTAGGCCTAGTGTACATCTAGCTAGGTGATTAGCTTAGAGTTGGATCAAGTGAGTGATACTTGATTAGTGTTAATTTAGGCCTAGTGTGGATCTAGTTAAGTGATTAGCTTAGAGTTAGATTAAGTGAGTGATCTACACTTATCACTCTTACTTTTTTTCATGCACCTAGATGGTTTGGCGGTGGTGAGTCTTGCAAGACCCTCCAACCAGATTTGTAGAGCGACTGCAAGTGTTGTGAGTGGGAGGAGTGACTCATGCTGGAGTGACAAAGCACTACCATAGTGAAGACGATAGTGAGCATCCGAGTGCGTCTAATAGAAGAACCACCGGTGTGTGGGAAGCTCTAACGACAAGAGCCACAGAGGTATCCGATCGGAAAGCTTGATCCTTGCTAGGGGCTCCAACGTGGACTAGTGGTAAGAGACAACTCACCAATACGATGAGAAAAAGTCGTTATACCGAGTTTGCATTCTGCATCTTATTTACTTTCCGTACCTACTTATTGTACCATTTTGTCTTCTACGTCTACCTTTCCTAGAATTGCAAGTGTAGTTATTAGGATTGGAACTTAGGATGCAAAACTTTATTACGATAAAGTAGCTATATTAAATAAATTTAGAGGACATTTAGATAGAAATTGATTTAATTTCATCCTATTATTTTGAGCCGATTAGTTTTTAGAAATCCTAATTCACCCCACCCCTCTTAAAGTGTCATCGATCACCTCTGAACAGATAGCACTCATCATGTATCCTACCCTACAATTTTTTTCATGGACATCTAGTTTTACAATTTTATATTTTTAAAATATAAAAATAAAAATGCTCGCTAGTTGTTGCCTGTGACTTGCCACACCGGTTCATTTCGGACCAATAGTTACTGCCCAGGACCAAGCCCAGTGTAGCCTTGACGTTCCGGTCTAGGCCGGGTTTTCCAAACATTCCTGGAATTTTTTTTATATATTTTATTTCTTTAATATTTTTAAGAATATATGACCGTTTCAAAAAATCGTAGGTCTAACCTATAGTCATCCGTCCAATGGATGAGAACAAGGTCTCGCTCGTTGAACGGGTGAGATCTTGTGGGTCCCAGCAATCAGAGAAATAAATAACCGGAGAGAGGAAGATCTCGTCCGTTTAGCGGGCGAGACCTTGTTCTCGCCCGTTGAACTGGCGAGACCTTTATGTCGCTCGTTCAGCGGGCGAGAACTTGATATCGCTCGCTCTAGCGAATTAAATTATCCAAAGGTGTGCGCTCATGAGCCCATGCTAAAGTCTCGGGTCTGGGAGCTAGAGCAGGAGTAGGGTTCGGGGTAGGAAGCTAGAAAATTTTTATTTTTTAATTTAACTTCTTTGTATACGGTAATTTGAAAATTAGTGCATATTCATTCAACGAGAAATGTTAGTTATGCATATAGTTTAGATAGTGGTTATTGTTTTAAAATTTTTGGGTCAGCTCATATGATGGCCGTTTCCCCAGCACCAGATCCACAGTTCCCTCCGCAATACCTGCCTCCACCTCTGGCATACTACTGGCCTATGCCCCAGCTTCCTGCACAACATGTCCCGTTCCAGTTGCCTGCACCCCCTACTACTCCACCCCCACAGCAGGTCGGGGAAGGTGCTACTTCTTTGACTCCTGCCGAAATCTACACCATGCCTACCACCTCTTCTCTTGGTCGCCCAGACGTGGTCTCAGGTATCATTCCTGTTGATTCATATGATGCCTTTTTGTTCGATTCCGGGGCTACCTTTTCGTTCGTTTCCACCGATTTCGTTAGAAGGGCTAATATATCCAGTCGAGAAATATCCCAGTCTGTTCAAGTGAGTTCTCCGGGAGATATGGTATTTAGCTCGGTGGTATGTTCAGGTTGTGTGGTATCCATAGAAGGCAATGACTTTGTAGTCAACCTGATGGTAATTCCCTTACCAGTGTTTGATGTCATTCTTGGCATGGACTGCTTGCAACGGTACCAGGCCGTGATATCTTATTTCTAGAAGACCGTACCTTGGAAGCACCATCAGGCGGGACGATAATTTTTCAGGCAAGTACACCCTCGGATTTCTTATATGTATTGTCAAGCTTATTTCCAGGTCAGTGTTATGTGAAGTCCAGATTTCTTTAGGCTTTAACTGAGAAGCTAGATTTACCCTTAGAGATTGAAGAAATTCCTGCGGTTCGAGATTATCCTGATGTCTTTCCTGCTGAGCTACCAGGAATGCCGCCCAAGCGCGAAGTGATGTTCCGTATTGATCTCATGCCTGGTACTCGCCCTATTTCAATTGCACCCTACCAATTGGCTCGTCTATTTCAGGAAGAGTTGAGGAAACAATTGGATGATTTGTTGGCTAAGAAGCTAATTCGGCGGAGTGTGTCGCCTTGGTGAGCTCCCGTTCTATTTACCAAGAAGAAGGATGGAAGTTGGCGTATGTGTGTGGACTATCATGGCTTGAACATGGTAACTATCAAGAATAAGTATCCCTTGCCCTACATTGATGAGTTGTTTGACCGGCTGAAAGGAGCCAGCGTGTTCTCCAAGATTGATTTACAATCGAGGTACAACCAGATTCCAGTGCGGGAAGAGGATATTGAGAAAATGGCATTTGCCACGATGTATGGACACTATGAGTTTAGAGTTATGTCCTTCGGACTCACTAATGCACCTGCTTATTTCATGGAGACGATGAACGACATGCTACATCAATTTGAGGATTTCATGGTGGTATTCATTGATGACATTCTCATTTTCTCCAAGACCGAAGAAGAGCATGAACAACACCTGAGGAAAGTGCTCAAGACCCTGCGAGATGAGATGTTCTATGCTAAGTTGAAGAAGTGTGAGTTCTGGCTTTCTGAGGTCAGTTTCTTGGGACATGTTATTAATCAACAAGGTATCTTAGTTGATCCAAGCAAGATTTTCATAGTGGTAGAATGGGGAAGGCTGACTAATGTCCGGGAGGTGAGGAGTTTCCTGGGCATGGCAGGTTACTACCGACATTTTGTGAATGATTTCTCGATCATTGCCAAGCCTATTACCACGCTCACTAAAAAGAATGTGAAGTTCAAGTGGACTGAGGACTTTGAGCGTAGTTTTCAAGTATTGAAGGAGAGGTTAGTGACCGCTCCTATCCTTACCCTTCCAGAGCCTGGCAGATGTTTCACTGTTTATTCTGATGCCTCCCGAGTAGGATTTGGATGCGTCCTTATGCAAGATGGGAAGGCAATTTCCTATGCTTCAAGACAATTGAAAGGGCATGAAGAAGACTATCCCACACATGACCTAGAACTTGCTGTTGTAGTGTTTGCCTTGAAAATATGGAGGTATTATCTATACAGGGAATCTTGTGACATCTTCACTAACCATAAGAGTTTGAAGTACATCTTCACTCAGAAGGATCTCAATTTAAGGCAAAGAAGATGGTTAGAGTTGATCAAGAACTATGACCTCAATATCCAGTATACGCCAGGCAAGGATAATGTGGTGGTCGATGCTTTGAGCCGCAATAATGTTCCTCCAACCTTGAGTTGTTCGATAACGGAGATTGAACGGATGGGTATTTCATATTGTTGTGCTGGAGTGACAGAATATGAGATGCATGCCATTGTTGAGTCTGTCATACCGGAGCATGTGATGCATGCACAACAACATGTTCGTTTATTACAAGAGGTAAAAACACGTATTAGAGAAGGGAAAGTGGGAAATTTTGCTTTGGATGCTTTCGAAGTGATACGATTTCGTGGTCGCTTTTGTGTGCCATAGAAATCCCAGGTCAAAGAAGATATACTTAGAGAGGCTCATCGCACGTCGTACACAGTACACCCTAGCAAGAATAAGATGTACCATGACCTAAAGAAAAGCTTTTGGTGGAAGAGGATGAAGGTAGATGTGGTGAAATACGTGGCTTCATGTGGGGTTTGCCAGTGAGTTAAGGCTGAGCACAAGCGTCCTCCTGGGAAATTGCAACCAATAGAGGTTCCTCTGTGGCCTGGGATGACATCGCTATAGATTTCGTGGTTGGACTACCTCGTACCCCACGAGGAAAAGATGCTATATGGGTCGTAGTGGACCGTCTTAGTAAAGTGGTGCACTTCATCCCTATCCGATCCACTAATTCATCCAATGATTTGGTCTCATTCTATATGCGCGAGATAGTGCGGTTGCATGGAGTTCCACGCTCCATTATTTCCGACCGAGATGCTAAGTTTTTCTCTAAGCTATGGGGAGGCTTGCAAAGTGCCTTGGGTACTAAGTTGAGACTTAGAACTACCTTTCACCCTCAGACGGATGGACAATCCAAATGTACCATCCAGACCCTTGAAGACATGTTACGATCTTATGTTCTATCCTGGAAAGGCAGTTGGGAAGGACATTTGCCACTAGTGGAGTTTGCCTACAATAATAGTTATCATTCAAGCATCCGTACCGCACCTTTTGAGTCTCTTTATGGACGGAAGTGTAGATCACCACTTTGTTGGGATGAAGTAGGTGAGAGAGTAGTATTAGGACCATATTGGGTTTAGCAGTCAACGCAACACGTCGCTGAAATATGGCAACACATGTTAACTGCCCAGAGCAGGCAGAAGAGCTATGTGGATGTTAGGAAACGGGATTTGGAATTTCAGGTGGGCGATGAGGTACTCCTCAAGGTATCCCCTACCAAGGGTATTGTGAGATTCGGTACCAAAGGGAAGCTCAGTCCAATGTACGTTGCATGAGTTAGGAAGCTAGCTTATCAACTGAAGCTACCCGAGCGATGAGAGGCGTGCATGACGTCTTCCATGTATCCATGTTGCGAAAGTATTTGAGAGATCTTGAACATCATATAACCTTAGAATCAGTGAGTATTGAGCAGAACCTGACATTTGAATCCTGGCCTGTGAGGATTCTGGAAAAGTTTGAAAGAGTATTGACGCGTAAGACGCTCAAGTTTTTCAACATTCTCTGGACAAATCAGACTGAACATGAAGCAACATGGGTGCCTGAGTCACACATGCGTGAGAAATATCCAGAGTTGTTCATGTCCAACGTCTAGAAGTATTCTTATTCATATCAAGTTGTTCCCTCTCCGTGAGTACTGTAAATGATGAATTCGAGGTCGAATTCTATTGAAGGGGGAGGGGGGATATAATACCCAAGTTTTGGGAGATGTAGTGTGCAAAATGTAATACGAAAATTATGAAAGAAACGGTGTTTACCGTGCGAATTTCAAATGGGTGAAAAGTGGTTTTTTCGATTCGTAGCTCGGATGAACGATCAGAGATTGCGGTTGCGTAGATCTCGTTGAGGCGAATCCATTTTGCTATTCAAACATCCGTTTTGGACATCCGGTGAATCGTAGCGAGTCCAATAAATTTAGATTATTGGTTTAATAGAAAAAAAAAGGGCAGACGACTGACTTAGTCGGCCGACCGCCACATAAAAAGGGCCGAGCCCAATCCCGTTCGGACCCATGCGCACACGCACCCAAGCCCAAACCCTAACCCTAACCCTAGTGCATTCGCCATCGGCCACCGCCGCCCCTCGCCCTTCGTCACCACGCCGTCGTGTCGTCTCGGCTCAGCCGCCGCGCTGTGGCTCCGCTTTGCCATGTCGTGCCGCCTCTCGTCGATTGTCACTCTCGTGCTCGCGTCATGCCACCTTTCAGCCGTCCGACCGCGCCACCATCCGCTGCACTGGCCACTGACGCCGCCGTCTCCGGTCATCGCTTGCGTCAGGCACCGCACCTCGCCCTTCGTGGCTCACGGTTGCCGTCCCATGCTCGGTGTCTCTGCTGCGCTGTGCTGCTGCTATGAGAGGGAGGCAAGCAACCGAGATGAAAAGAAGAAAAAGGAAAGAAAGAAATAGAAAAGATAAAGAAGAAAAAGGAAAGAAAGAAAAAGAAAAGAGAAAGAAGAAAAAGGAGGAAGAAGGAAGAAGGGGTTTTTTCTGGGGATTCCGTTGGATCTGTCGTCGGTTTGTGTTTTACATAACAAGGGTAACATCTTCGTAATCCCTAGCTACTCGTTGATAAACTTAGAGATCAATTTTGTCATTGGTCGCATGATTGGAGGCTTAACCGTCTAGCAACGAGAGTAAATTCGAAGGGTGGCAATGAGTGGAGCTAGTTCCGGCTTTGTGTTTAAAGTGACGGTCATAGGTCTCGTCGATATCATTCTAGTGGCGTGATCTTGTTCAATTTGGAGAAACGATTTAGGAGAAACATTCAAAGCAGTGTGCTATGTAGTAGGTTTTTCTCGACGCAGTAACTCAATTATCAGTTTTTGACCTACTTAGGGTAAGATGTCACCTAAGTCGTAAACGCAAAGTTGTAGGAAATTCCCTGAAGATGCTTCAGTTGTAATGCCTTACTATCGTTGGTTAAGCGGAACGACTGTTACAGCTCGGTCAGCAAGCAACCCCGTGTGTTAGTCGAATTCCCGAGAAAAAGGTAGAATCGGGATTTTGGGGTTCGGCTAGAGAGAGAAGTTCTGACATCTAACGTTTAGTCACGTGCTCATTTGGGACGACTTCTGAGTACGATCTTGTTCCTCAGGTTTTGGAAGTGTAGGTGATAGCGGTGTGAGACTGACTTCTCGCTACGGTTAAGGCAAGTGCATGATGAACCCATGATTAGCTTGCTTTGCTTGACAAATATTTTACTGATTCCGTTCAATTGTGTTTATTTAATATTTGAATTTTCCCATATTCACATGACAGGAAGTTCAAGAATGAGTTATGTCAGTATTTCAGTTTTAAGTTATTCCAATTTTATCTATCATTCATGGTCCAATGTTACCGGAAAATTTGATTCTTATGTTCATGATCCTATGAGTGAGTGCTGGATCCACTTGCTCGGCTTTACCGGTAAATGTAAAGGAAATTCAAGACGGTCTGTATCGACGGAAACTATTATCTTCTTGCTGTTTCAAGAAAAAAAGAAGGAAAAACTCAGTGTTTTTCGTTCTTCTTTGACGCTGTTGATGTGTCCGTTCTTCCAGTTTCGTAACTGAGCTTGCCGAGTGTTTTTACTCATACTTGTGTTTTATTTGGTTTTTACGTACCTCTGCTCGTGACATGTTCAGAATGGGAAATAGCATCACATAATGGTAAGTGATCATACTTAAATCACTTTATAGTTGTATTTATAACTATTTAGCACCGTACTTAGTTATCTTGGTCAGTTTGCAGCTTGTGGCTGCTTCTGGTATAGTGTAATGAGTCTTTGAGTGTTTTGGGTATTAGTTTTAGACTGTTATGTTTACTTTCCGTTTATATATATTTTGTCTGTGATTAATGCGTTTTTTCTGTTTGGAAGTAGTCAGAAAAGTAGTAAAGATAAAGAAAACTCTGCCGAAATTTTTTATAACTTTTGAACATGTTAGGTTTAGATGAGAGTCGGTAGTAATCCAGATTTATCGAAATCCTAGGGTTACAACATCCCCTTCATGGCACTCCAAGAACACCATGCCGATCCGAACGGAGAAGGCTACATGGGATGGCTGGACGCACAGCCAGCGGGCTCCGTGCTGTACGTCTCGCTCGGCAGCTTCCTCTCGGTGTCATCCGCCCAGCTCGACGAGATCGCCGTCGGCCTGGCCGAGAGCAAGGCCAGGTTCCTGTGGGTGCTCCGTGACTTCAACGCGCGCTCCCGCGTGGGCGGCCTGATCCGTGGACGCGACGCCGGCCTCGTCGTGCCGTGGACCGATCAGCTGAGAGTCCTGTGCCACCCTTCGGTCGGGGGTTTCTTCACCCACTGCGGCATGAACTCGACTCTCGAGGCGGTGTACGCTGGCGTGTCGATGCTAACCCTGCCCGTAGCGTTCGACCAGCCGACCAACAGCCGGCTTGTCGTCGAGGTGTGGAAGACTGGGTTCGGCCTCAAGGGGAAGGCCCGGGCCGACGTCGTCATCGGAAGAGAGGAGATCACCGCGGCCGTGGCGAGGCTGATGCGCCGTGACGTGGCGGAGGCCGACGGCATGAGGAGGAGAGCTGCGCTTCTGAAGAGGTTGGAAGGATATCACGTCTTTCATCAACTTCATTTCGCAGTGAGATCTCCGAATGTTAATCGGAGTCACTTCAGCAGTAGAAAGACGCAATCTATTGGTGCAATTGAAGTGTTGTGATTGATTCTCAGTGAGTCATGTGATCTCTGAATGTTACCAGAATCTTCTGTCATGCAAGAATAAAATTGCTGCTTCATCCAGTTGGCAGCAGCTGCTTTAATTGTTCAAATCAACCTTTGAGTCCAGCAGATTTGAAACCCTTCAAAGTAGCGTTGTAAAATTCAGAAGCATTTTCTGAAATCAATCCAAAAAAGTGTGAAACATTTCAGTCAATCACTAAAGTGTGAAAAATTAGAAGAATGCCATTTTAAAATTCACAAGCAATTTGTGAAAATCAATCACAAAATTGTAGTACTTTCAGTCAACCACAAAAGTGTGAAATTTCAGAAGAGTGGTCAACCTGAGAGTTCAGTTGGTAGCATAATTGTTCAAAACAACCTGAGAGATAAGCAGATTTGAAACCCTTGAAAGCATTGTAAAATTCAGAAGCATTATGTGATCAATCCAAACAAGTGTGAAACTTTCAGTTAATCACGAAAGTGTGAAATTTCAGGACCACTGAAATTTCAAGTTTTGCTTTTCACACTTTTGGAACAACACAGACAACACTGAAACAGCAAGTATTGATAGTGTACTTGCTATAATTATGAATACTATCAATTCGATTCATATAATTATGAATAGTTGTTACACCAAGATGCAAACATAACCAGATTACCAGACACAGTATAATACTCCTGAAAACAGAGTATCTAAAATGGAAAAAAATAGCGCTCTCAAACTTTCTTGATTCCAAGTAGCCTACGCAAACCAATCGTCTTCTAATCATAGAAGAAACACAGTAGAAGTCCTAAACAGCTGCCGGTGGGTGCAGAGCAGCACACCCAAACTGCTCAGCCGCGTACTTTTTGTAGATCGCCTTCAGCTTCCCATCAGGAGCTGCAGCATGGGAACCGACCAGGATCTTTACGTACTCCCTGAGATCATCACACAAAACTCATTATGAGCTCACACATTCCATATAAATTATGTAACCAAGTTCTTCAGATGAATAAAACAGTTAAGTTCAGAACATCAGATTCCATAGAGTGCAGAAGGAAACTTACATTAGTTGCGGCTCGTCGAGACCAGTATGGTGCTTCAGGGTTTCTGTCCAGAGAGGATTCTTCTTCAAAGTCAGGCAAGCGGCGTACACGGCGGAAGCGGCGACCATCGACGGACAGATTGTTGCCATGCGGTACTCCATCAGCGCCAGCTCTGCGAAAAAGAAGACCATATTCTCGAGCTGCAACCACAAGAATAGAACAGAACTTTCAGCACTAAACAATTCCATGGCACACCTGATCTGAAACTACAGTGCAAAAAACAGAGTATTCTATCTTTACCTTCTTATCACCGCTTCCGGCAGCCTTCACAAACCGCACCAGGAAGACGTACGGCGTGGGAACAGTGAGGTTCCACTCCATCTTGTTCAGGATTGCCTTCTCCATGTCCAGAATATGTTGCCGAGTGTAGGTATTCTCACATATGTGTAAGAATTCGCTGACCTGCAACACAAGATTTCAGCTTCGGAGAATCCAAAAGAAAGGTTAAGTTTGAACGGTGACACAAAGGCCGCCTTACCTCTGGCGCCCATATCTCCTCATACTTGCAGGCTATGAGCATGGCCGCGATGCCGACGAGCTGCAGCTCCCTCCTCGGCACGGGCTGCAGCGAAAGGTACCGATCCACGATGTACATGATGAGATACAGCGTTTCTGGCATAAGCTCAAATCTACTGTGAACCTCAATGATCCAGTCCGTGAGGATTGCTCGCATTTTGGTATTGACCTCGGGCTGACTGCCCATGTAGTCAGTGGGACGGCTCTCATGCTGCAACCACAAACACGGTGATGAACATTCAAGAACAAGCTCACTTGCCACTTGGAACAGATTTGCTAAAGATGAAGCTGTAATTACCTGGGCGGTCTTGTAGAACGTGTAGATGTCCTCAACGTAGTCAACAACAGCGAGCTGGTTGTCGCCATCGAGCCTGTCGATGTCTTCAATGATTTCTTTGGGCTTCTCGGTAAGACCAGACGCGAACTGAAATTGACAAGAACAAGACAGAGGTTTATGGCACTGAACTGCTAAGCAACGATGCAAGAACAGCAGAACTGTTGGTTGTATCACTAACCTTGGAACGTGCAGTAAGGACGGTTGTAAGCGTGCTGACGACCTTCTTCCTCGAATTGTGGGCAGAGCTGCTGCCAGCGGCACCCTCTGACGGCTTCCTGTTCTCTTCGGAGCCGGTGGTGATCTTGATTGCCTGCTCAGGACGAGGGACGGGCTTGGTAGGGGCCTTCCTGGTAGGCTTCGGGGCGGCACGCGCCGGTACAGGATGAGCAGGAGCTACGGCGTTCTGCAAACGACCGGATCAATTGGTAATTTGGGATCAAATCGAATGCTCATAGGCAAGAATCTCAGGATTGGAAAAAGGGGGTAGAAGTGGCTCATCTGCACACCTTGGTCAAAACAGCGGCGTTTGCCTGAGCTTTCTTTAAGAGCTGGGCGCCGAAGCTCCGGGTGATGGGGCGATTGATCCCCTCGGGCAGCTGGATCTTCTTCCTGTTGCAGTCAACAAGATAAGTTTCAGAGGAAAAAAATGGAAGAAAGAAAATGGTGCGAAACGCTGTGACGGTTTCTAGTTTCTCACCCGTCGATGATATGGGTGTTCGCGAGGTTGCCAATATCACCAAGGGCTCGCCGATCAGGTCGGCCAGCGACGGCGGCGGCCTTCTGTTTCCCCGCCAGGACTGCGGCACCTGACCATTGCCGAAGACAAAATTAAGAACACGAGCGAACACAAAGATTCAATCTTTTTTTTTAGAAAACCAAATATTCAATCTTTTCAACCTGCAACTTCGTTAGATCAGGAGCAGATAGATCAAGAAATCAAATCAAACTGGCCGGGACACGTCGAAACCCAATCTTGATGCATGAATCGGACAATGGAACTAGGAAAGATCGAGAATTCGTATCAAACGTCCCCTGGCAATATTAAAAAAAAATCGTTCTTGGTGGAGGATCCAAACGAAGCAGGCTTTGTCAAGGACTAGAACTAAGCAACGTAGGCTACCCCAAAGCGCAATCTTTCCTCAAGAATCGTTCTTGGTGGAGGATCCAAACGAAGCAGGCCTGGTCAAGGACTTGAACTAAACAAAACCTGGTCAAGGACTAGAACTAAGCAACGTAGGCTACCCCCAAAGCGCAATCTTTCCTCAAGAATCGTATAGACAAAACCTATAACAGATCAGTAGAAGCTCGAAACCTAACAATTCGATCCGCATCGGCCCCCAAAATCTCGCTCCCAGAAGGCATGAAACCCCACGATACAAACCAGGAGAAGAACTACCACGCGATCCACCACGCAATGGAGAAACAACCCAAGATTCCGATTGCTCACCTCTGTTCCCCGGCTGCGGAGCAGCAGCCGCGCGGTGGTTCCTTGTCGCCATTGTTGAATCGCCTCCCCGAGAACGCCGAGGGGCCAGGAACGGCTGCAGGTGCGACCCGGCGACCTCTTGAACAACGCGAAGCAAGGAGAAGCTCTCGACCCTCTCCTCCTCCTCCTCTCTGCTACAACTACGAGTCTACGACTTCTTGGTTCTTGCCTGGATTGGAGAGAGGCGTCTGCCTTTCGGTGTTGCGGTGAAGAGGGCGGCGCGGTGGGTCTGAAGCTTTATTTGGATCGGGGCGGCTCCAACGGTCGGGAAGGCGGTGGGCGAAGAGGAAGAAGGCAACGGTCCGGACAGACGTGAGCAGATCCGACGGCTTGGATCAACGCAGCGGGAGGGTTTCGGGGAACTAGCCGTTGATGCCTATTCCGAGAAAGTATTCGTGTTCGGGCCTAGTTTTTGCTCGTCATGCGGGTAGAGCACTTACCCTTCTGTGATTACACTTGCGCGACACAGTGTGAAATCACTGCACCGTTACGCCGTCCGGGCATGTTTTGCAGACCTAGTTAGAATTCTTAATTTTAGAAATTTGTAGAGCTAAAGCTATAAGTAGATTGAGAGTATTTAGATGAGTTATCTTATTTTTATTTTATACTAAAAATAATAGTTTAAATTAGTTTATTATAGTCTGCAATCTCAAAATCTAACGTGAAGTTGGAAGTTAAAGTTTTGTCAAACGAGATCTTAGTGTAAGAAAAGGCTCCTTTTGCTACCAGATGATGACACTTTAAATCTTCTTTTCTCCCTCCCTTGTCGATTTTCCAATTGTTGCATGCCTACGTGGCATACATGAAACAAGAACAATGGCAAATAGGATGTTGCACACAACAAATATATCAGGCGCCTAGTACTGCTTTTATTGCTGGACGGCGCACAACAACGAGTCCGTTGAGATTACAAGTTACAATGCCGTTTCAATCTCCAACTAATTTAGTTGGGATACAATCTTGGTAATGGATGTACTAGTTACATATAAGGACGCACAAGAGATATACAACTCAAATATGTATTCTTAACACCCTCTCGCAATTTCAAAATGATGAAGCAAGGTTTAGATTGTGCCTAAGAGTTGCAAACACTGATCCTGGCAGCGACTTCGTCAGTATATCTACAATGTGATCTTGGGAATAGACTAATCGAACCTCGAGAGCCTTTTGCGCTACTTGTTCACAAACAAAAAGGAAAAACTATTTCGACATGCTTTGTTCGGGCATGAAATAATAGATTTGCTGATAAGTATATTGCTCATAGATTATCGTACCAAAGCACGGGAGGTCTCGACTGAAAATTCTTCAGTTTGTCCAACAATGATTGTACCCAAATGGTTTTAGCTATAGCATTAGCCAAAGCCTTATACTCTGCTACAGTGCTAGATCTTGACGCCGTTGGTTATTTTCACGAACTCCAAGAAATAAGGTTAGACCAAAGAAGACTGTAAAACCAATGGTTGATCTTCGGTTATCAAGCACCCTGCCCAATCCGTATTAGAGAAGGTACTAATGAGGTTAGAGTTAGAACGCAAGACCAAATTGCGATACCAATTTAATATTGTAGGACTGATTACTTACTAAATAGGTAATCAGAGGGAGCAAATGATTGCAGAAGCTAAAATCAAAATCTAATTTACCCAAATAAAAATCTAAAATTATTTTTTATTCTTTTCTAGACGCATTGGTATCATGTCACTAAAGATAATGTAAAAAAGATATACAGGTCCGATTGCCTTCAAATTTTAATAGTAAAAACTACATAATGTTACGAAACTAACCTAATAAGGATTGGATCAATCGGATTCTTAGATCAAGAGTTATGGCAAAAAAATATAATAGATGATGACGAAAATTGATTAAACCATAATTTTACTATTATACAAGAATTACGAAAGTTCAAATAACCGAACTTTTCATAACTTTGCCTAGATGATTAGGATGATTTTGGATAGATAAAATCAAGACAGATTACGCGTAGTCATCGAAGTCACCAAGGAGTCGTAGTCAGGAGTCGAGGCATCGTGGCCGACGGAGGCGAGCGTATCGGCGAGCATCTTCATCTTGTTGAACGACGGTGGAATCCTTCTTGTGCATGGTGGCCATCTGAACCTGGATTTGCATGATACGAGCCCTAGAGCATGTGGGAAACATCTGCTCGAGGGTGATCCACGCTTCTCGTGTCGTCGTGAGAAACAACACTTGTGCGAGAACTTTTTCATAGAGGGAAGACAACAAGGTGATGAGTACCGGGTGATCGTGTTGCATCCACGTTAGGTACTCAGGATTAGGCACCTGCTCAGTTTTGCTGTCGGACATCTTGGCAATCATCCTTGATGGCGCTACCATGGAGTCATCGATGTAGCCGACACTACTACAAAATAGCACTTCAATGCTGTTTCTAAGCTGGTTTTTATTACTGATTTTAAAACCGGCAGTATGCAGCGGATAGTGATAGTCAGATTACTATCACTGTCGGCTGTTATCCAACGACAGTGGTTGATATTTTGGACAAAAAAGAAAAAAATAAATTGCAAAAGAATATCCACATCAGCAAAGAATCTCATCACTTCAGAAATTGCACAAGCAATCGATCATAAACAAGCAGTCGACTGATTTTGTACTAATTCTTTAAGCACGTACTACATCAATTCAGAAACTGCACAAGCAAGAATCTCATCCACATCTGACTTTACACTAATTCTTTGAGGACGAACTACATCAATCCACAAACTGCTTGAGGTCCGAGATCTCCAAATGGGCGAAAAATGGTTTTGTCGAATCGTAGCTTGTATGAACTATCGAAGACTGTGGTTACATAGATCTTGTCGAGATAAATCCATTTTGCTATTCAAACGTCCATTTCGGACACCCCGTGACCCGTGGTGAGTCAAAGAAATCTAGATCGTTAGTTTAATAAAAAGAAAAAAAGAATTGGCAATCGACCGTATAAAAAGGGCATTGGGCCCGAGCCGCCCAACGCCTGAGCCTAGACCACCCTAACTCTAACCCTCGAGCTCCCATTCTTTCGACCGTCGTCGCACCGCCTGTGCCGTGCCACCCGCCCGTTGGTGCCGTCCACGTCGCTGCCGCCCTGCTGTGCCGCACTGTGCTTGCCGTCGTCGAGCTATCCCAGCCACGTCCTGAGTTGTTGCGGCTGGAGCTCGCCGTCGCTGGAACTACTGAGTCCGTGAGCTGCTGCCTCAGTGCAGAGAGGAAGCAAGTAGCGGGAGGAAGAAAGGAAGAAAAGAAAAGGGAAAGAAGAAAAAGGAAAGAAAAGGAAAAACGAGAAAAGAGAAGGGGGATTTTGCGATTTCATCGGATTTGTTTAAATTCGTGATTCACGCTACAAGGTTAACCTCTAATTAGTCTCTATAGTGTTGCGGATTAATTTGTAAGGAGGATTTACCGTCGAAATTTGTAACCGGTAGATTGCCAATTTATTCATTGAAATTCAGGAATTAAATAGTATAGAATATCAATATGGCGCCAAAACAAAAGTTGTAGGTCTCGTCGATATATTTCCAATGGCGCTGGTTTCATTCAATTTGGATAAGCGGTTTGAAACTTATCGCCAAAACTGTGTCGTTGTCCGGATCCGAAACCTGCGCAACAGTTCTTCTTTTTAATTCCGGGCACGATAGAGAAAGAATTAGAGTTTTTACGCAACATGAAAATTGTAGATAATTTCCTCTAGATGTTCCAGATGTATTTATTTGCCATGTTTGGTATAGTGGTTTGGAAATATGTCCAAAACCATGTAAAGCAGTCATCAAACCTTCCTGTGTTCACACGGTCGAACCGCGAGCGAGGCGGTCAGACTGTCAATCGTGCAGAGAATTTTGGGCGTCCTGAAGGATTTTTGTGGTCGGACCGCCCAGGGTTATGGTCGGATCGCGAGACGGGACAGTTGGACTGCATGCGGACAGAGACCCTTTTGGGTACTGCATGTTTTGACCGTCAAATCGCCAGGGGGTGGTTGGACTGCCATGAGAGGTGTTTTCTGGCTGAAAAGAGGTTTTTTAAGCGTGTCCCTTCGGAGTTGATTCAAGTGCGTAGTTCAAGCATGCAATATATATATATATATATATATTCATGTGGATATTATGGAATAGATTTTGAGTGCGATCTTGTTCCTCGGGTTTTGGCAGTGTCAGTGCTAGCAGTGTGATATGACTTCTCGCCACGGTTAAGGCAAGTGCATGACGAACCCGTGCTTCAGCACAAATTTGCTCGTTGGTTCTTTGTATTGATTCTTTTCAATTGTGTTCATTCAGTATTTGAATTTTCTTATGATCATGTGATTCGAGTTTGAGAACGTGTTTAAGTCAAGATTTCTGTTCCAAGTGGCTAGAGTAGTTTGTTAGGATTAGTTATAGGTTGCAAACCTTTTTGAACGGTAGAGTAGATATACTAGATGAACTTAGAGTACATTTAGATATAAATTAATATAGATTTATCTTGTAAAGTTTTTGTAGCTGATTAGTTTTAGGTGTCTTAATTCATCCCTCTCTCTTAGGACATTAGCGATCCCTTCAAGAAGAACGATAGCAAATAGGATGTTGTGCAATGTGTTGGGCGCATGATATTGCTTATATTGCGAGACGACGCACAGTGCCGAGTCTGTTGAGATTACAACTAGGAGAAAAATCCAAATTACACTCCTAAACTATTTCTAATGTCTGGATAACCCCTAACTTTAAAACAGTTTATTTGATCTCTGAACTTTAAATACCAGATCATATAACCCCCTAGAGTGGTTGGTTTTGATGACGTGGCTGTCATGTCACCTGTTTTCACCACGTGGCTACCACGTAATCTCTCTCGCACGTTTTGGAACCGAGTTAGCTTGGACACTGGTGGAGCTCGTCGCATATGGGCTGAGTCGTTCGGCCAAAGAGAGAGAGGTGATGGGAGGGAGGGAGAGAGAGAGAGGCATGTGGGAGGGAGAGAAAGGCAGAGAGAGACCGATCAGAGGGAGGAGAGGTAGAGAGAGGCCGACTGGAGGGAGAGAGAGAGAGGCCGGTAGGAGAAGGGTGAGTGAAAAAAATATGACATATGAGCTTGCTTGCCATGTTAACGAAAATAACATCGTGGGCTGCCACGTCAGTGAAATCGTCGCTATGTCAGTAAAACTACCGAGAAAAACCACTTCAGGGGTTATGTGATATGTTATTTAAAGTTTGGAGGTTAAATAAATGGTTTAGGGAGTTTTTCCAAACAACTAATTTACAAAGCCGATTCAATCTCCAACCAATTTAATTGAGATACAATCTGAATTATGAATATACTAATTACATATAAGGATGTACAAGAGATATATATAACTCAAATATGTATTCTTAACAATACACAGCAACATGCTGGTGACAACGTGAGCCGTGCAACACGCCAACACTGCGGGGCCCACGGCACAGCCCGTGAGACACGTGCGGGGCCGGGCTGACCCATGCATGGCGATAGGATAGGGTGAAGGCTAGGCGGGGCAGCGGCAAGGCAGCTCCCTTCTTCTTGTAGTAATCGATGTCGATCGAACAACGCTTGTCGCGGATCTCACCAGCCAACCACCCCAGGCTAGGCACAATGGACGAGATCACCACCACTCGCCGCACTCCCTGGGCCTCCTTGGCTGCACGTAGTACATCCAGCGTCCCCTCCACCGCCGGCACCATCAGTTGCTTCTGCAACCACACACGGAGCAGGTCAGCTTGTGGGGGAGGGAGAGGTTCAATTCGAGGCCGTGCCGTACCGACTTAGCTGTGTCAAGGTCTCGACACAGGCACAACCTAACTTATCGTGCTGTGCCATGCTCGAATCGAGCCAAAACTCCCGTGTCTCATTCGAATCCATTTGACCCGACCCACTTAGCCAACTTTAATATCCCTCTAAACAAATAGACCCTAAGTTACCGACCCGTACATGTAGGTGGTGGTGAATGAGATGACCAATGGCCGAGCGGGTACGCACGTTGCACGAGCGACAAGCTATGTGCGAGCGACTTGGCGGGGCTAGCAGCTTTCGCACTCCCATAGCAACATACTATTTTGTGCAGTAGCAGGCTAAGGACATCTCCAACAGATCCCTTATTCAGTGCTACAGTACCCCCCGCAAAGTACTGTAGCACTAAAAATTCATCTCCAACAGACCCTATCCAGTGTTACAGTGATGCTACAGTGTTGCGGAGAGAGAATCTAGTACTCTAAATTTGCTGGGCTACTGTAGCAACTGTAATACTATACCAGTACTTTTCACAGAGGCTAACAGTGTGTCCGGAGGGAGGAGAAGAGTAGTAAAAGGTAAGAAATAAGATAGCTGTTGGAGATGAAAAAAATAAGGGATACTATAATAATATTAGAGGATGTTATAATAATATTATAGAAAATAAAATTTTAAAGTATCTATTGAAAATGGTGTAAGTCCGCGAGGTGAGCACTGAGTCACCGGCTCCGAGCTCATAATTCTCCTAGTGGGCTCCGCAATAACTGGGCTCAGAACCAGCGGTCCTCGGCTTGAACTAACGTTTTGGGGTTGGGTAGAGCAGAGCCTCCGTTTCTGTAACAAAAAGAAAAGGGAATGCTCTTGTATCAGCACTGTACGTGTGTTGAGAGTTCCTGCGCCTTGCGGTGGATTCGAGATTTAGAACCGCGAGAGTATGCGTGCTCGTGTATTGTACGGTACCGGCGCCGTTTTGGTTCGTGTTTGTGAAGCGCCCTCGGCAAATTTTCAACAGCGTCGTGCTGGACGTGGCTCTCTCCGGATCGGCTCCCAGGCCCCCCAGCTCTTGGAGATTGTTAGTAGAATCGGGCGCGCCTCTCTCCGGAAACGGAAAAAAAAAATCTATATAGCGCTGGGGCAAACATCTTCTCCTGTAACACCGTCTGGATCGTTATCTGTCCACGAAAAATATCAAAAACGGTGGATCTTGTTTAAATAAAAAAAATTCGGCATACTCATTAATTAACAAATATAATTAGCATTTAATAAATCTCACCTATCATTTCGAAATCTATATTGAAACATGGCCCTCCAGCGGTACCGCACATCATATGATTTTTTCCCCCGGAAACCAGCCACATCTCCGGGCAGCAAGCCACTCAACGCAGCGTACGGCACGTTACAGCGAACGCTCACTCCGTCACTTGCGTATCAGATTCAGTTCCATCGCATCGCCGATCAACCGTTGTCACTTTCGAGTGACGCATCGAGGCTCCTGCGTTTTCTCGTCTCCACAGCTTGGAAAACATAAGAACGCGACTGGCGAACAAGTCACACGAGCTCTCGTCTTTTCTGATGGCCTGGCTGCATCTTTTACTTGCCAACAGCAGCGGGTACACTTCAAGGGGGTCTGATTTTTTTGCCTTTTTCTAAACTTTTGCATCACTTGTGCGATACGCCATGGGAAACGTCAAGTCTGGCCCAAAAGCAGCACCCCGATTGCACAATCAAAATCTGACAAAGTAAGGCTTTCAGGCGTCAAAGGTTTTGTTTTCTTTCGAGGGAAATTAATAAGACGTCTAAGTTGCGAGAAAGATAGCGATGTCACACCAGAAAGGAAGGCATTATTTACAGGTGCAAGGAGCAGTGTCTCGAGTTAGCTGCGAGAAATTAAGCTTATGAAGCAACCGCATGCAGTTTGGTGCCGCTAGTGGTATCCGTCGTGCGATCGTCGTATCTCATGCTGGCACTCTGATATCCCGTCTCTCAGCTGCTGGCCTTGGCAGGCCTGCGGCGATCGCGGCCGCGGCCCCACAACGCCGGCCAGCATCCGATGGCCAGAGGAGCTTGTGTCCTGAAAGATCAGATATCAGTTTGATCGTTAGCTTGGTGTAAATCATGTTCCAAAGGCATCTGAAGCAACAAATCGAAAGTGCAATAATCGTGAACATGTCAACACTCTTTTGCAATCAAGCGGTTTTTGAGAAAGTGTTGGAAACTATGTATGCTTTGGTCAGATTATTTTCTTTGCTTTCCTGGTCATGAGATGTTGTTTTTTTGACTCCAGAAAGATAGCTAGGTCAAAAGGATGGAAGAATCATTTGGTCTAAAGGAGAGGATCACTAGTAACTGGTCCTGAAAGACACTGATCCTAAGAAAAATGCATGTACCTGATTACACCTTTCAGCGCCGTTTGGTTGAGAAAGAATGTTTCAGAAACAGACCATGCAGGCATGCACACTGGTAAAAAGAAAAGTCTTTGTGTATGATGTGTTGGGAAGAATGCAACTACTAATGACAACTTATAACATCATCAAATAATGTAATGATTTTCTAATAATAATAACTAGTAAGTGCCACATATTAATAGCGTGGTTAGCCTCGTTGCAATATTTTATTACAATAGCATTTGATTAATTGTATTTTACATAGACTCTTTATTTAGACATTTGATTTCTATAATAATTTATTTTTTCTAGGACAATATTTGATATAGATCCTTCTTTTTCTATTTTAACCTCAATTTTAATTATTATTTATTTTATTTTATTTGGACTCTTTATTTAGATATTTTGCTTCTCAAATCGTATGAAAATCGAACTGCTAATTTTTCATAATTATTAGTTCCGAATTTAGCTATTTATTAATTGTATTTGATATAGATTCATTGGTTTAATCTATACCATTAGATGTTCATAACAATAAGTGATCTATATCATTTTTTCGATTAACATGATAATTTCGTGGTTTTAAAAGCAAATATTGTGGCTCCTTTATCTCCTTAATATTAAGATAATAGATAAGATGGTCATGTGCATTTGCACCAGTACAAAGCATAGATACTCCTTTGAAACACCTCGATTTTTTCCCCAGTCTCTACATAGAGGAATCGGACCATCTTCTGAGACAAATCTTGCAAACTCCTTATGAAATTCATGCTTTTATCAACAGTCCGTGACGCTGTACGAGATATGCTCCATCCAGATTTTTAACTCCTTGTAATCTAAGTCTGCAACGATTCAACTACAAACTAACAAACAGTCTCTTATTTACAGATGTTGATATGGGTGTGTACGGTGGCATGATAAATTCTGTTAATTCAGGGAGGCACGAAATGTAAATGTTTTACTCCTACCATGCAACCTGAAGGCTTTCAAGACAAGCAAAACAATTCTAACCACATGATCTTCGGTTTGCTGGTCACCTGGATTTTCCGGCGGCGGCTTTCGCCGCGGCCCCGGGCGGCAGCGCCCCGCGGCCGGGCCGCGGCGCGGTCATGCTCCGTGTGAGCAGCCCCGGCACGTAGACGTTGAGCAGCACGCCGTCCCCGCCACCCCCGCTGCTCCCCCTGCCACCGCCGATCCGCTGCCTCCTCTGCCTCGCCACCTGCCCCCGCTGCTGCTTCAACGCCGACTCATGCCGCTCGGGCGACAGCGCCGCCGCGCTCCTGCGATCCTCCCGCGGTGCCGCGGCGCACTGGTCCGCGCCGCTCGTCCTGGCCCCGGCCTCGACGACGAGGTCGGAGAAGGACATCTCGCTGTCGGAGCCGTACTCGCCGCCGTCGGGGAAGCTGGCGAGGAGGCCGAGCAGCTCCTCCTCCCGGGCGGACAGCGGCCTGCCGCCCGTGAGCGCTTCCATTGCCTCTCCCTCTCTGTACCTCGTGCGGCACTGGGCGTGGTGCGTATGTTATGCGTGCGCGCGCGCGCGCGTTTTTGCTTTCTTAGACCATGGTGCGCCGCCGTTGCTTTTGTAGAGCGAAGACGTGTGGTTTGGGTTGGGTTGTCCCTAACTCGCCGGGTTAAGCAGAAACACGGTCTACAACAACCGAGGGTAAGTCCTACACCCTGAGCGCGCTTGGGAGTTTTTTTTTTACAGCTAGGTTCTCTCCCTGATAAAGGTCTTAAATGAGGATGCACGTTTAGGGTTAAATTTCGGACCGGTAAGATCGCGCTCATACGCTTAGAAGCTCCTCGAGCTCTTCTTTAATTTTTTGCATGAAAGAGAAAGAATAAAAAGAGAAACAAAAAGAGAAAAGAAGGAGGTGGAAAAAAGAGAGAGGAGAGCTCTAGTTTTTTTTCTCTAAATCTTTTTGGTAAGGTTGAATCGAGCTATTGTAATTTCCAGTGGCAAAGCGCAAGATTGTCAAAAATTGGTGGGTGGGATCACGAGCTCAAGCCCCCTGCACTACGAAATTGCGACAGAGACAACGCTAGCTCGGACTTCAACAGATCAGCTACCCAAGATTTCACGAACGCACTGTGTACTGGGAAAACGGCACATCACGTCAGAGCCGAGAGCGTGCACGGGTTCCAGGGAACGTGAACACAAAGCGTCGCGATCTACTGAGTGGTAGCTAGTAGAAGGCTCATCCAACCTATCTACTCTGCACGGCCTGCATGCTTCTGAAGAACTAAGAGCGTGTTTGGTTACTCGGCTCCGCTCATCCAAGCATAGATGCATGCAATCGCAGTCGTGGAAGGGATGTTTGGTTGCGTGGATCGCTTGCTTACGTTTGCATCCGCCCGTGCAAGAGCATCGCACCAGCCTGGTTTCACACATACGCAGGATTTGGCCGTATCCGCTCGGCCGGCTCGGAACGGTGCAAAATTACTGTATATATGAATTTTTTTATTTAACCCTCGATTTTATTTAAGGGTACGAGAGTGGTCCAAAAATTCTAAACATTTTCATGAGCGAACTAAAGCTCACTAGCAACCCATTTTAATTAGTTTGATCTAAAAAGTCTAAGTTAATATTTAATTAAAATTCTCAAAAATCATAAAAAAAAATCAATAATATTCTTATCATGTGATGTATTAATTTATAAAAAAATTTTCAATCCAAGGTTATTTGGTAAAAAAGTGAGTTCCTTTATATTGTAACATATACTCATGTGGGCAACCAAACGCAATCTCTTCTCAGTCAGACTGAGCACGTGCAGCCAACCAAACAGACCCTACTGCATCTCAACAGCCTATCTCAACTCAGCCTGCATGACTCATACGAGTCACGCTGAGGACATGCGGGTAACCAAACAGGCCCTAAGCCTCAGTTGCGGCTTCTCGGAAATCTGTTCCCGGAGAAAACATGTCGAAATTGGCTTCTAGCTTATCAAGCTTATAGGACTCTCTCTGTTCAAAAATAATATACATATTCTTTTTAAAAAATTAATTATTATGTATTTTATAAAAACTATATAACTATATTCATAATTTAAAATAATTTCATACTGTATAGATTTTATAGCTATAAATGATATAATTTATAAAAAATTTAAAATCTAACTCCGAAGATCGTACTTAAAACAAATAGGTATACTATTTTTAAATGAAAAGAATAGTAAAGACGATTTTGTTTCTTAGAAATCACAGTAGAAAAACAACAGAAAAACCAAAAAAAACAGGGCCCGTGAAGAGTGCTGAGCGTAAGGCAGGGCTGTTGGGTTCTGAAACGTGTTCTAAGGTCGACGGGATAGACTCGTCGACGACGACTCTGACTGTTCATTCACTAACGCTGACGGAGCATGGAGTGGAAAACATCTGGTACTTCAGTTTATAGAAGAAGGCTACACGTGTGATACGTTTGAAATTCTGAAGGTTGAAGCTGTCTTCACAGAGCCCATGAGAGCAAGTTCGCGCGCGGAGTTGGAGCCGCAACGCGTGGACGTCGAGAGCACGGGACGGGTTGCGTAACTATGGGCCGAGTCTGTTTAGTTCACTACCATATATTACTATATTTTTAATAAAAATCGTATTTAAAGTGTGATGAACAAATTTCTTATTATATTTTAGACAAAGTTTGATAAAAAAATTAGTCTATAATAGATGAGATCAAAGGCTAAAAACTATGACACATTAAAATTATGGTAGTAAACCAAACAACCGTCAGAGAAAATTTGGTAAAGTGTGCCAGTGAACCAAACATGCGCTAACTCTTGAAGGCTGATCTTTTAAAAAAAAATTAGAAATTACAAATGTGTGCGTCCGTCTCAAAAATTAAAAGTTTGGACTCTTGGGATCTGTCGCACTAATGCTCTTAAAATTTAAAATACTATTAAAATAATTATAAAAAATTTAAAAAATATATGTTAGGTAGATAGTGCTATCATTTAACTCTAAAAAAGTTCCAACTTAAAAACAAATTTCAGATCCCTGAAATTCATCTTTTTTATTTCTCATTGTATAAATCATATTTTTACCTAAAAATTAGCACATAGTTTTTTATTTTTAACACATGTTGCCCGTTACTTAACGCCCTTTCAATGGGTGACAGGATTCTAGATTTGCAATTTTTTTTAAAACAGACTAATATAGTTACAATTTATTATTTAAAAAATAAAAAATAAAAAAATTCCGGGAAGGTCCATATTTGCGACTCGGACCAGCTCGGCTGTGATCTCTCGACCGTGGATTGGATAGCCTAGGCGGGCCGGCCCATACTGCAATAGAGCTCGATTAGTTCCGTGATCTCGAACGCCATTCTGCATTTCTTAGGCCACTTCCATGCCAACACAATAACATTGCCTATAAAAAAACACAACATTGCAACAAAATTCCCTCATTTAAAAAAAAAACATTGCAACAAAATCAAGTCAATCAGAAAACTGTATTCCCAAAGAAAAGAGTATTGGATGCACACTTGCTGAGCTTACACTTGCCACTGTTTTATTTGGAAGAAACCAGGTCAACTTGAACCACAAGGCATTTTATTGTTCATTTTCCTTTCATCCGATCCAAGATTTCCAACAAAACAACTAATCATTTTTTTTAAAAACAACAACCAATCACTTTGGATAGTAGTATAAATTTGAATGTAAATGCTACTCCTTCAATTCAGAACGAGAAGAAAATTCGAACACAAGGCATCGTTGATGGACTGATCAACGCCGTCCGTGCTACTGACAGATCAACGCGGCTCCAAGTCCGAGACGGAGACATCGTTGATTGACGGCTCTGGAGCTGCCACCCTCGGGCCCTCGCCATCCGCTTCTCTCCCGCGCGCGTCCACGACCGCAGTGAGCGGACGGTCGGGAAGCGCGAAGGCCGGAGCGGTGGGCGCCGGCAGCGTGATGGAGCGGCTGTTGAGCATGACGACGACGGACGCCATCCCGGGCCGGAGCTTCTGGTCCTCCTGGACGCAGAGCAGCCCCATGTGGACGCACCTCAGAATCTCCTGCGGCCGCCGCCCGTCGGCGGGGCATCCCTCGAGCAGCTGCTGCACGCTCCCGCTGCTCCAGTGCCTCCAAACCTGCCCGTTTTTGAAGATGCGATGCAAGAATTAATTCTCTCTCAATTGCGATGCGTACGTGTTGCTAGTCAGAGGGATTCGTTCGAAGGTTACAACTTACAAAGGTAAGCAGATCTTCAGAAGATCCTGAAGCATGCGTATAGGTGTTGCGCCGGCCGGTGACGATCTCGAGGACAAGGACGCCGTAGCTAAAAACATCCGATTTGGCCGAGAAGATGCCGTGCAGAGCGTACTCCGGCGCCATGTATCCGCTGCATTTCGAATACACGGCATGTCAGGTAAACACAAATGGAGGGTGCCCGGAGGCCAGCAGCGAACTCACTATGTTCCGGCGATACGGCTTGTGTTACACACGCTCGCGTCCATGTTAAACAGCTTCGCCAAGCCAAAGTCCGAGATCTTGGGGTTCATGTCTGCGTCCAGCAAGATATTGCTCGCCTTGAGATCGCGGTGGATGATCGTCAGCCTCGAGTCCTCGTGAAGGTAGAGGAGCCCTCGGCCGATCCCCTCGATAATCTTGTGCCTCTGCCCCCAGCTTAGCTCCTGTTGCCGTGCAGGATCTGCGAGTTCGGTTCAGTTTACTCCACTTGTTAGCAAACAAAATGGCCGAGTGAGGAGTGATCTGAAACGAAATGACTGTAGAACTGTAGGATCATGGTCATCTGAATGTAAGTACTGAAGAGGATCTTGTCGAGGCTGTTGTTGCGGAGGAACTCGTACACGAGGAGCCTCTCGTGTTCTTCGATGCAGCAGCCCAGCAGGCGCACCAAGTTCTTGTGCTGCAGCTTTGCGAGCAGGACGACCTCGTTCTTCATCTCCACTTGTCCTTGATGCGAAGTTGCTGACAATCTCTTCACTGCAATGTCCTGCCCGTTTTGCAGTGTACCCTGAAGAACATTTAGATCAGATTATCAATCTGTACTTATGCCAAATATTATGGTCAGGTATGTAAACCAGGTTAGTCAGATTAATTTCCAGGTTCAAGTCTTAAGCCTAGTTACTTTGTAAACTGATCCAAACCCGCCTTCGCCGAGCTTGTTTTCTTCTGAAAAGTTGTCAGTGGCTGCTCGTAGGGTGCTCAAATCATACAGCAGAGACTCTGAACTTCTCATTTCTTCTTCATCTACAACATATACAACAGTCAGTCCTGAATTTTGCCCCACAATTTCCTAACAGTTCTTCGTCAGATAGATTAGGCTTATTTCTGAACTTACCGGGGCTTGCAATTTGGACACGCTTGTGTAGCTTTCTGTTCCTCTTGCGGAGATATAGTATAACAACTAGCAGCAAAACCAACAGCGTGACAGAAACAGGAATTGACACGAACAGAGCTGTCATGACTTTGTGATTACTTCCTGCACAGACGGCGTCGTCGAAAATTCAGAACAGAAGCTATTTCAGCCTTTTGCTACGACCAGGCATCGTCCTAACGCTGAAATTGAACTGTAATAGTAAAAAAAACATCGCCTTTTTTCAACAGACTTTCTAAAGAACATCACGACTCTGTGAAAGGCACATCTCATGTGGTCATGTTTGCAAAAAGGATGGAGACAGTTCCGGCGCCATTTTTGTCCAGCCAAGACGCAAGGTTGAAACGAACAGTCCAAAAGAAGAGAGGAAGAAACGGTGTTCATGGCACCGGCTCTGGACACGTTAACGCAGTGACACTAGCAGAATGCACAGCTACAACCCACAACTAGTGTCAACTAGAAAATGTGTTATGAGAAATTAAGCTGAAATATAGTTTAATTTATTTGTGATGGTTGATTAATATTGGTATTTATTTGGTTTAATGATCTTCGGTTTTGCATGAGCTTTGATATGATTTGAATTGATTTGGAATTTCATTTGAGCATATTGATTTTGGACTAACTGGAATTAGAGTTAGAGATATGTGTTTGCTTGTCTCATAGTGTGCAAGTGATGGATGCAACTTAGCGGTCGATGGCGGGATGATCAGGGCTAAGCTGAGTGTTTAGTGCCGGATGATCAAAGAGGCCAAACAGAGTCAAATGTGATCCTAATTGAACACGTGGAGGTCAAGCAAAGTATGGAAGATGGATGGAGACGACGTGTTGATAAAGCAAAACAAAGGGGATGTCGATGCAAGTGACAAGACAGCCGAGGGATCGGGAGAGGGAGAGACTTGCCAACGGTCAGAATTGCATGATGGAGTATACACGTCGATATCGAAGCGCTTGCTTAAGGTGTAAGCTTACAGAAGGTTTCGCGGTTTGGCCTCAAAACCATGTGAGGATCGGAGGAGTATGTGACACTATAGTGAAGTTTGCGTCGAGACGAAGCTAAGTCGTGAAGGCACTGCGACCGTCCGATGAATGGAGAAGAAAATTGATCAAAATGCCTTTAGTGATAAATAAGAGTGTACTACAAGATAGGAGTATTTTGAGAAAAAGCTAGAAAATTTAAGGATTAAATTTTTTAGTCTATAAATAGATAGGTAGGACTATGAGAAAGTTTGAACTAGCCAGTTGAACCCTCTTATACCACCTATTTGAGAGCATAGAGCTAGAGTTTTAAAGAAAAGAAGGATGGATGTTTAGCCTATATAATAGGTGAGAGTTTTGAGAGATAAATCTTTGTAATCCGTCTAAAATAAAGCTGATCTCTGCTGCAATGAAGTTTAATTTTCTTCGTATTATTGTTCTCACCTATTTCTAGTTTCACTCTATTGGTTCCCTTGTAAATTTGCAAGTTTTTCGGTTTTCAGATTTGATTTTCGTTTTGGTTTTTGGGTTAAAATTTTAGCACCTTGTGAGGTCATTCTTCTTGTTGCTAGAGATATAAAATTTGTATACACATGCTTATGTGACGTGATCTTGAATTTCCTCGTCTATAAACAATCAACTTGGAGTATTTTGTTGCTCGGTGTTCATTTTTTTTTTTGCAAGTTGTGATCTTTCGAGTGTTAGGACACGTGTATTGATCTTAAATAGAATCTATGGTTCATATAACATCCGTGAAGTTATGTTACCTCAATTTTCTTTTATTAATTTTTTTTTCTATTTTTATTTTCGTTAGAGTTTTGAAGTGCGTTGGGTGATCCAAATAGTAGAAAACTATCAATTTCATAAAAAATTTGTTAAGACGCCTGATCACTCTCTGTAGTCATCAATCTCGTTTCTACACGTTACAAAAGGGACAGGAGTACGGACAGGAGACCGGAGACTCACCGTCGCTTCCTGGCACGGAGTGGTCGCTGCCGTTGATTGGCCGGCCTCCCGGGGCTGGCGCTGATGATATACCCTTTGTAGTCGTCAATCTCGTTTCTACACGTTACAAAAGGGACAGGAGTACGGACAGGAGACCGGAGACTCACCGTTGCTTCCTGGCACGGAGTGGTCGGTGCCGTTGACTGGCCGGCCTCCCGGGGCTGGCGCTGACGACATTGCCGCCTCGGCGGCTTGGACGTTGTAGAACGGGTACACCTCGAACCGGACGGTGCAGCTCGGGTAGACGATGCGGCCACCCTGCCTCCCGTCGCAGCAGTACGGGATGAACGCAATGGTGTTGATGAGGCACATGTTGCAGTTGTCCGCGGTGAGGTCCCGCGTGCACTGCACCATGCCGTAGATGTTCACAAGGGGCATGACTGCGTCCGAGCCGGCCGCGAACATCTGCGGGGAAGCGTACGCGGCTCTCGCCGTGAGGTTCCTCATCAGCAAGTCGAGCCGCGATCTGAACTGTTCCGGCTGCGTCGCGTTATAACTGTTACAAATGTAGGACCGCACCGACACGTCGATGACGCCGAAGAAGCTCGCGTTGGAGTGCCGGAGTAGGCAGGTGTCGTAGATGAGCATGGCGCGCTTCTGGCCGGGGCACTTGCTGGCCATGTCGTGCGCCGAGCCGTTGAGGCATTTGAGGCAGTCCGAGGTGTTGACGTCGGCGCGGCATTGCGCGAGGCCGTACGCCTGGTCGGGCGCGGCGCCCGTGGTGCTCTTGGCGAACCCGGAGGACGCGGCCGCGGCGGAGGGGATGGAGGAGAGGAGCTCGTCGAGGTTGGCCTGGAACGCGCTGCCGCGCGTGTAGTTCGTGTTGCTCGGGCAGTTGGTCAATTCTGGATTGTCGGCGTTGGTCGGTGCGATGAGGAGGGACGAACAGATGAGGAGGAGGGGTAGAAGATTGGGCATGGCTCCCGGGGAGGCGGCTGCCGTGTTGCTGCAGCCGGAGCTCAACTCACGCTATCATCGGGACACACTCACACCAACATCTTGACACGGGAAGAGATGAAATCTTAGAGACTGAAGCTACAGTAGACTGAAGAACGCTTTGAGCTCGACTCTGTTTTGGTGCTGCCGAACTAACTTGCATCGTTTTCTGATTCTTGTTAAGTAGCCAAACGGAAACATGCACATGCATTACATGGCTGATTGCCCGACTCTTTAGCCCGTCGTGGCCTAACTGGCCTTGTCGTGAAGACTCAGCCTAACGGATTAACTAACGTGCAGATGCACAACTAGCTAACTACATAAACCCGCAAACTAACTAACATGCAGATGCACAACTAGCTAGCTAACTATCTAGTGACATGATTAGATAATCTAACAAATCACACCCTCTAATCATGGCACTTCAGTCTTCTTCACCTTCATCACGCCAAGCCTCTGTCACAGATGAACTTCATGCGCCGGATTGACTTTGTTAGAATATCCACAAGCTGGTCTTCGGTTCGAACATTATCAACATCTACCTTCTCGAACAAGCGACGTCACGTGCCCGATTGACTTTGTTAGAATATCGGCAAGCTGGCCTTCGGTTCGAACATTATCAATATGCACCTTCTCGAACATGAGACGTCACGCGTGCTGGCCTTGGTGTCGTGCGCGGCGTCGGCTTGCCGCCATGCCGCTGCCCGCAGCCTGACCTGGAGCCGCCGGACGATTCCTTACCGCCATGACGTTGCTTTTGACGCGCTAGCCACTCCTCCTCAGTTAGCAATAGCTTGCCACTGGAGTTATTGGAGCCAGCCGCACTATCAAGATTGTGGCATTCCTCCCCCGCCTTGAGCCATTCTGCCAGCCCCTCCACAGATAATGTTTTGTCACATCACAAAATTTCTATTTTGGGTTGTGAGTATTTTAAAACAATAAAATAATATTTTTTTTTAAAATTCGAAAGCTTTTACAAAATTTTGTTTAGAGTTTAAAAAAAGATTATTTTGTGTGATAAAAATGTATTTATAAAATATTAGAATAGGTTAAGGAATTTCAAAGTTGTATAAATCCTTGTTCTATTTTCTCCACATTATCTAAAAATCCACCGTGGATAATCTCATCTCGCATCATTTTGATCTAACCCAGTGTGCACTGTTTTTCCTTAATATTTTTCTTTCTAGCCTGTGACTCCAAACCAGTATCAAGCTATCAATCTTGCATCACATTGGATTGATAGCATGACGGCACACATGTATGCTAAAGCTAGCTCAAACCAGCTCTTTTGCATGTGCATGTACCTGATCGTTTCATCCACTTCCAAACGATGTCGTCCTTTCGCCTGGCAGCCAAGGCCGGCCAAAAAAGCTCGAGTTAGTGCTCAATCAAGATGCATTGACATCTATTTATCCTCTTTCAATTCATAGCAATTCATAGTGGAAATCGCCTTAAATGGCCATAATGGCAATTGAAGCCGGCTACAAGTTACTCCTAGTCGTCAATCTCATCTTCTCACGCAGTTTCGGAGTTCAATACGGCCTCAAATGCAAATCTTGTAATACCAAAGTTGTAGGTCTCATCGAGAGCTTTGATTTAAACCTATGGAAGTCCCTTTTGGACAATGGACCTAGGAGTTATGGCCTTCAAAATCAGTGTTGCGTAGATAAGTCTGAGTTCAAATAGTTTATCTTGTGATATATTTTTGAAAATCAAGATGGCGTTTTCAGAAGTTTCAATGAATACCAAATTTGTGGATCTTTTCGAGTACTGCAATTTCGAGTCTAGAAATGTCAAATTTGGAGTCCGGACGATGGAGATATCATCCTCGGAATAGAGAGTTACGAAAAAGGAAACTATAACCGACTCGAACTTGAATCCGATTCGAGTTCGGCTTGGACTCCATCTCAACCAGCCACCCTTAGCCCTATAAATAGGAGTTGCATATCCTCTCATATCCCTATTCCACGCCCTTATGTCCTAGACGTTGCTGCTGCCCTGTCCGTGCGCCGCCGTTCGATGAAGTCGCCACCGCCGCCGCCCGTGATGCGCTACCTCATTGTCGTCTCTGCAAATCCTTCTTCCTCGATCATCGCAGCTATTTGATGAATATTTTTACTCATGTCCAGTGAGATGAGAACATTTGTGCTACTCGAGAAGCAAGGAAGAGGAAGAGAAAATTGTTTCATACATGTGACGTGCAATACTTAGCAAGTTGAGCTAGTTGGAGTCCTGCTCACCAAATACTCATTACAACGGACTGTCTACGAAGAAAACGAATACGCGGCCAACCTCCACGTCGTCTGGATCGTGTACGTCGACTAAAACGAACACGCGGCCAACTCCCAAAAGATAAGAAGGCTTGTATACACCGGGGACTTCAAAATGTACATGCATGTGGCCAAACAACAGGACCATGCATACGTATCCAGGCACTTAAACAAATGCATGTTGTTAACAGCTTGGTTACTAGAGATAAGGATCACGTTGTTGGAGATAAACTCGGATCGGTTTAAATGAACCTTCACGTACGTGTCTATCTGAACCAGGTGGAGTTGCTTGGCCTATATAAAGGACCGAACACGCCAGAAGAAGGGGAGGATCCGAGCCACCGGAGGCACTGCTGCCTTTCTCATGCACACACAAACGCAAACGCCGACGCCCATCCGCCGGAGGCTCTGCTGCTCTTCCCATCTACACGTGCACACGCACATCCTCTCCCTCACGACATACACACATGACCATCCATCCATCTGAGAGAAGCACATCCATATTGAAAGGAAGATCCTGCACAAGTTCATCGACTGCAAATCATCGTTTCCAGGAGGAACACCATCGGCGGCACCAACTTAGCTTTGTCAAGCCACCGTCGCCAACGATGGTGTCCTCCGTGAAAACCATGATTTATGGTGAGTAGAAATCATCGAGATAAAAAAAACAACGGTACTTTCATGCGCGGTGGTGGGATCTATGGATTACCTGAGCCATTTAATAACTGCAAGGATGAGATCCCACTGCCATCCATCACATACCACCCAGTATTTTTGTTGGCATGAAGATACAATTTGGCCTCGTGCATGCGCACGGGAGTGATATTTCCTATAAAGCAAGCATCATCTATGTGAGAGTGCTAGCCGCAAGGCTGAGGCATGCAGATTCAAAATATATGTATCGACATCGTGGCCGGGTGTCGAGGTGATCGAGTAGGCCTAAAACACTATGGCTAAATGCCGATGAGGCTACAACCACTCTCATTGATTCACACGTCTATGACCAATGAGGCTAGATGAAATTATGGCCAAGTGCCAACGAGGCAAGGTCACTATACTATCAACACGTTCAAAACGGACGGGAACAGATGCACCATTGCTGGGCACCGACGAGGCAAAAGCAACCATACATCCATGTCCGATGATGGAGGCATACATGACTGGGAACCGATAAGGCGAAAGTCAACCCCTTCATCGCGGCACTCGCTCCATATAGCAAACGTGATGGTTGTATACCGTGACTGGGTTTCGGCAAAACAAAAGCCACCCGTGCCACATCCGCAAACACCGGTTATTGAATTTGCATCAACCTCTATGTCTATGGCGAGTGATACAAATTCAAAGATGATAACCCCAGCGCAGCTTAATCGGAGGTGTTCTGCAGCTTGCCCTACATATGTAATTAACCGGATGCGCCTAACCAGGCCCCGGGAATCGGCGACTACATAATCTCTCCAATCAGATAATCTCCATAAGCATCGACGCGGAAGACAGAATAGACAAACTGTCGCGGACTCATGTACTCTGTATATTAAAAAAGAATTAATGAAATACATGTTCCATGCATATGTATGTTCCTTGTCTATACACTTTTTTTTGTTTTCACAAACAAAATGGCACGCCCAGTGGGATCCAATTTTCCTCCCATCTTTGCTGTGCTCCAATGGTCGTTATAAAATTTTCCAATGTCCGCTCATGCATTGGACGATGCTTGCTACACAAACATAAAGTTTTCACCCTAACAGATTAATTGTGGCAGAAAACAAAGAGGATCAAGAAAGTGCCCGACTTGCATGTGCGTGGCTGAAATTAAAATCAGCATGTTATGTCTTATTATTTTGAAGGCAAGTGTGCCTGCTGTGACATACTAACCATGGCGGAAAACAAAGGGGCTTTGCCCAACCTGCATGCTACGTTGCTATAAAGTTAGCACGTAATGCATTTGTTAAAGCATACGGGGAGATTTTAATACGTGTATACACAAAACTTTGATTACATGGTGTGCTAATTGAAGGATTCCCTCTTGTAGGTGAGTCCTTCCCTGCCATCACCGTTGAAGAAGCCATGAGGTTTTCTCCTGATCCACGCCTGATCCAGTTCAACACGCATCCGCCTATGGTGATCCTCGAGTATGGAGATAAGATATACTTCCACCAGACACAAGATTTTGCTCAAGTCCATGCTACGGAGTCGAAGAAACACTACTACAAAACCTATTTTTCGAGACACTTAGGATTGATTTGTACAGACGGTTCATAGGAAAAACCGCTTGAGAAAGTGGCTGCGACCCCGTGTGGCCGAGGACCGCCTGTGAAAATGGAGCATTTACACAGGCGGTTACTTACGTGGACCGCCTGTGAAAATTGTGGAAATTACTTTTCACTTTCTAGAAGAAGGCAACACGTGTGATAGGTTTGGAATTCTGAAGGTTGAAGCTGTCTTCACAGAGGCCATGAGAGCAAGTTCGCGCGCGGAGTTGGAGCCGCAACGCGTGGACGTCGAGAGCACGGGACGGGTTGCTTAACTATGAGCCAGTCTGTTTGGTTCGCTACCGTATATTACTATATTTAAGATGTGACGGATAAATGGTTTATTATATCTTAGACAAATTTTGATTAAAAAAATTAGTCTATAACAGGTAAGATCGAAGGCTAAAAAACTATGACATGTCAAAATTATGGTAGCGAACCAAACTACTGTTAGAGAAAATTTGGTAAAGTATGACAGTAAATCAAACAGACTCTAACTCTTGAAGGATGATTTTTTAAAAAATTTAAAAATTATTTGTGTGCGTCCGTTTCAAAAAATTAAAAATTTGGACTCTTGGGATCTATCGCACTAATGCTCTCAAATTTAAAATATTATTAAAATAGTTATAAAAAATTCTAAAAAAATATGTTCCGTAGAGAATGCTATCATTTATCTCTTAAAAAAAATTCAGATCCTGAAATTCATCTTTTTATTTTTTATTGTATAAATCATATTTTTATTAGAAAATTAGAACATAATTTTTTATTTTTAAATATATCCCCCGTTGTCTGATGCTCAAACAGATGACAGGAGTCTTAGATTTGCAAGTTTTTAAAACAGACTAATACAGTTACAATTCATTATTTAAAAAAACATAAAATAAAAATTTCCGGGAAGGTCGATATTTGCGACTCGGACCAGCTCGGCTGTGATCTCTCGACCGTGATCTCGAACGCCATTCTGCATTTCTTAGGCCACTTCCTTGCCAACACAACAACATTGCCTGTAAAAAAACACAACAACATTGCAACAAAATGCCCTCATTTTTTTAAAAAAACATTGCAACAAAATCACCAGTCAATCAGCAAACTGTATTCCCAAAGAAAAGAGTATTGGATGCACACTTGCTGAGCTTACACTTGCCACTGTTTTATTTGGAAGAAACCAGGTCAACTTGAACCACAAGGCATTTTATTGTTCATTTTCCTTTCATCCGATCCAAGATTTCCAACAAAACAACTAATCATTGTTTAAAAAAACAACAACCAATCACTTTGGATAGTAGTATAAATTTGAATGTAAATGCTACTCCTTCAATTCAGAACGAGAAGAAAATTCGAACACAAGGCCTCGTTGATGGACTGATCAACGTCGTCCGTGCTACTGACAGATCAACGCGGCTCCAAGTCCGAGACGGAGACATCGTTGATTGACGGCTCTGGAGCTGCCACCATCGGGCCCTGGCCATCCGCTCCCCTCCCGCGCGCGTCCACGACCGCAGTGAGCGGACGGTCGGGAAGCGCGAAGGCCGGAGCGGTGGGCGCCGGCAGCGTGATGGAGCGGCTGTTGAGCATGACGACGACGGACGCCATCCCGGGCCGGAGGTGCTGGTCCTCCTGGACGCAGAGCAGCCCCATGTGGACGCACCTCAGAATCTCCTGCGGCCGCCGCCCGTCGGCGGGGCATCCCTCGAGCAGCTGCTGCACGCTCCCGCTGCTCCAGTGCCTCCAAACCTGCCCGTTTTTGAAGATGCGATGCAAGAATTAATTCTCTCTCAATTGCGATGCGTACGTGTTGCTAGTCAGAGGGATTCGTTCGAAGGTTACAACTTACAAAGGTAAGCAGATCTTCAGAAGATCCTGAAGCATGCGTATAGGTGTTGCGCCGGCCGGTGACGATCTCGAGGACAAGGACGCCGTAGCTAAAAACATCCGATTTGGCCGAGAAGATGCCGTGCAGAGCGTACTCCGGCGCCATGTATCCGCTGCATTTCGAATACACGGCATGTCAGGTAAACACAAATGGAGGGTGCCCGGAGGCCAGCAGCGAACTCACTATGTTCCGGCGATACGGCTTGTGTTACACACGCTCGCGTCCATGTTAAACAGCTTCGCCAAGCCAAAGTCCGAGATCTTGGGGTTCATGTCTGCGTCCAGCAAGATATTGCTCGCCTTGAGATCGCGGTGGATGATCGTCAGCCTCGAGTCCTCGTGAAGGTAGAGGAGCCCTCGGCCGATCCCCTCGATAATCTTGTGCCTCTGCCCCCAGCTTAGCTCCTGTTGTCGTGCAGGATCTGCGAGTTCGGTTCAGTTTACTCCACTTTTTAGCAAACAAAATGTCAAATCCCTAATTTACTTCCCCATCTTCCTCTTTCTCTCTCTTCTCTCTCTCTTCCACCTCTCCCGTCCCTCCCTGTGACCCGCTTGCCCCACCGCTTGCCCCGCCGCTTGCCGCGCCGCGTCGCGCCGCACTGTCGCGTCGCCGACCGGCAGTCCTCGCACCCCGTGCCGCCTCGCGCCCCGCGCCGCGCAGCCCCTCGCCCCGCGCGCCCGCCGGTCGCCAGCCTATATAAAGGGGTGAACAGTATCACCCTTCCCCCACCTCACACACTCTCTCTCTCTCCCCGAGCCCCTCCGCCGCCTCGCCACCTCACTCCGAGCGCCGCCGCCGATGAGCCCCGCCTCAGCCCCCTTTCTCTCTCTCCCTCTCCCTCCTTCCCCCTTTGGGCGTACCTGGACCTCTGTCGCCGCTCCCGTCGCCCTCCCGCTATCGGTGCGCCGCCGCTTTCTCGTCGCCGAGCCGCCGCCGCTCCTCCGCGCCGGGCCGAAGCCACTTCCCCACCGCCGGCTGCCCGCCGGCCAGATCCGACCGGCGAGGCCCGCCGCCGCCCGCGCCCCCCCTTCTCTCTCGCCCGCTCACGCTCTCAACTGCCCGAGCCGGCCCCCTCCTCTCTCTGCTCTCTCTTATATCTCCCTCTCTCTCTATGTGTAGCTGACAGGTGGGCCTCATTTTAGCCGAGTCGAGCCGCCCACTGAGCCCACCGACAAAATCGAGCTGAGCTTGAGCCGTGAGCCGCTGAGTCGAGCCGAGAGCTGAACCGGGCCGTGAGCCGATCCCAGAGCCGAGCCATGAGCCGTAAGCCGATTCCGAGTTGAGCCACGAGCCGACTCAGCAGAATATTCTGGGAATATTCTGCCCTTTTCTTTTTTCTGAATTTCTCTCCCGACAAAACTTTCGAAGCCCGTTTTTCCTCCGTCCTAACTCCGTTTTCAACGATTCTTCCAACGATATTCATCTAAATTCGAGATCTACCCAATCATGTCAATTTCATAATTTTTTGTAAATTATTTGGTTATTGTTTTAATCGTTTGATTGATTGTGTGCCTCTGTCGTTGTTGCGATTATTAGAGGAAGAAGCATTCGAGGAAGACCCCGAGGACCCGGAGTTTGAAGAAGGAGCAGACGAGGACTTCAACGAAGGCAAGTCCTACAACCGTTGATCATGTTGATCCTATATTTTTAAACACAATCCGTAGAGCCGTTGTTTCAAATAATAGGAGTATGCATGATTAGATTAATAGTTGTGATTTTTTAAGAAATGCTAGAATAGTTATGACCTAGTTTGTTCATCCCATGCCTTGTTATTGTTACCTTTATTCCGTTGAAACCCTAGAAGGATCCCAACATCAACTATAATGATTATTTGGATGAATGCTTGTTTACTAATATGCTTAGGATTGCTTTGCTCAAAAGAAAGAGCTAGATTATTTACATATGATAATCATGCTTTACAATGTGAAGTGATGTGTGCTTGGTGCGTGTGTGTGTAAAACTCGTGTTCTTGGAAAAACTCTAGAGTAGTGTTGACGAGGGTGAGTAAGGTGTCCCACAAAGGTGGGAGCTACCTTTGAGCAAGGTTCGTCTTTGTGGTGTTCTTGCTGGGAGACTCTTGCCTCGGTCGTATAAGGACTGGTTCGCTGTGACATCTCACATAGTATCCACTCGTACAACCACATGGCCTGTATGGGCAGGACTTGACCTAACCCCTCTGACTTAGTGCGGTACCCACCCGGATGCCGGTAGTGGCAATGAGAACCAGGAGAAGACTTGGGTAGTGTGTAGCCCAAGGTCCGGCTGGTGATATTGTTGAGGCTATATCAAAACCTTGGGATTGCTAAGTGGTCATTCCCGTGAATCTTTTAAGGCCCCTGGTATCTTAGTGCCCCATGGGTGGATATTGTGACTTCATTGTGAGGTTGTTGCGTCTCGTTATAACAGCTTCACCAGTTGCTAAAGTGGGAGCCTGTGCATATCTTATGGGTAAAGTGTACAACCTCTGCAGAGTGTTAAATCTATCCAGATAGCCGTGTTCTCGGTCAAGGACATGCTATGGTTTGGTCACAATAATTAGCTTTTTGGCGTGAGTATCTCCTTGGTATGTGAGTGGGCTGTGTGCCCGTGTTTTCGAAAAGAAATGTTTTAGCTTTGTGCCCTAAGCCTCCTAGACTGTGTGTCCGCTGGCAAAAGACTTGTGGGGACTGGCGAGATGGATGTATCTCCCCCAGGGCCGTCAACCCCCATAAGCTCAACTTATGTATTTCTCTTCAAAAATGTTTTTATTGAAGTTAGTCTTTGCAAAATGAACCTTGCATCAACAAAACTAGCTTTCCGTAAAACCTAAAAGACTCTACAGCCTTACCCTTGATCTACCTTTAAGCATCTAATTTTTCCTCCTTAGGTAGGACTTGTTAAGTATCTTATGTACTCACACTTGCTAATTGTGGATCTAGATGATCCAGAGACTGACTTCGTCGAAAGAGAAGATGAAGATTAGTGAAGCCGGTTTCGTCTGCACTCAAGCTGCCTGTAGGGTATGGGTCACTTTTATGTGTTTCCGCTGTGCTTTGGGGGTTTGTTAATTTATACCTACGGGCTTCTGTTGTTATGAACTCTGTGTTGTACTCTATTATCGTATTTATTCGATGTATGTCTGTGATGTCTATTTCTGTTGAAGTTCGTGCATACTAGCTACTGATCTAAAGACTGATATGAGCTACACGAGATAACTTAAAAGGAGAGGTCGACACAAAATGGCCGAGTGAGGAGTGATCTGAAACGAAATGACTGTAAAACTGTAGGATCATGGTCATCTGAATGAAAGTACCGAAGAGGATCTTGTCGAGGCTGTTGTTGAGGAGGAACTCGTACACGAGGAGCCTCTCGTGTTCTTCGATGCAGCAGCCCAGCAGGCGCACCAAGTTCTTGTGCTGCAGCTTTGCGAGCAGGACGACCTCGTTCTTCATCTCCACTTGTCCTTGCTGCGAAGTTGCTGACAATCTCTTCACTGCAATGTCCTGCCCGTTTTGCAGTGTACCCTGAAGAACATTTAGATCAGATTATCAATCTGTACTTATGCCAAATATTATGGTCAGGTATGTAAACCAGGTTAGTCAGATTAATTTCCAGGTTCAAGTCTTAAGCCTAGTTACTTTGTAAACTGATCCAAACCCGCCTTCGCCGAGCTTGTTTTCTTCTGAAAAGTTGTCAGTGGCTGCTCGTAGGGTGCTCAAATCATACAGCAGAGACTCTGAACTTCTCATTTCTTCTTCATCTACAACATATACAACAGTCAGTCCTGAATTTTGCACCACAATTTCCTAACAGTTCTTCGTCAGATAACTTAGGCTTGTTTCTGAACTTACCGGGGCTTGCAATTTGGACACGCTTGTGGGGCTTTCCGTTCCTCTTGCAGAGATAGAGTGCAGCAACTAGCAGCAAAACCAACAGCGTGACAGAAACAGGAATTGACACGAGCAGAGCTGTCCTGACTCTTTGATTACTTCCTGCAGTAATAGTAAAACAAACATCAAGTTTTTTCAACGGACTTTCTAAAGAACATCACGACTCTGTGAAAGGCACATATCATGCTGTCATGTTTGCAAAAAAGGATGGAGACAGCTCCGGCGCCATTTTTGTCCAGGCAAGACGCAAGGTTGAAACTAAAAGTCCAAAAGAAGAGAGGAAGAAACGGTGTTCATGGCACCGGCGCTGGACACGTTAACGCAGTGGCACTAGCATAATGCACAGCTACAAGCCACAACAAGTGTCAACTAGAAAATGCGTTACGAAAGGGACAGGAGTAGGGACAGGAGTACAGACAGGAGACCGGAGACTCACCGTTGCTTCCTGGCACGGAGTGATCGTTGACGTTGACTGGCCCGCCTCCCGGGGCTGGCGCTGGCGACATCGCCGCCTCGGCTGCCTGGACGTTGTAAAACGGGTACACCTCGAACCGGATGGAGCAGCTCTGGTAGAAGAGGCGGCCACCCTGCTTCCCGTCGCAGTGGTTCGGGATGGAAGCCACGGCGTTGGAGAGGCAGAGGTTGCAGTCGTCCGCGGCGAGGTCCCGCGTGCACTGCACCATGCCGTAGGTGTTCACGAAGGGCGTGAGTGCGGCCGAGCCGGCCGCGAACATCCGCGAGGACGCGTACGCAGCCCTCGCTGTGAGGTTTCTCATCAGCGCGCCGAGCTGCGACCTGAACTGCTCCGGCTGCGTCGCGTTCTTCGGGTTGCACACGTAGTACCACTTCGACGTGTCGACGGCGCCGAAGAAGCTCGCGTTGGAATGCCGGAGCACGCAAGTATTGTAGAAGACCATGGCGTTCTTCTGGCCGGGGCACCTGCTGGCCATGTCCCGCGCCGAGTCGTCGAGGCATGTGAGGCAGTTCGAGGCGTTGACGTCGGCGCGGCACTGCGCGAGGCCGTACGCCTGGTCGGGCGCGGCGCCCGTGGTGCTCTTGGAGAACCCGGAAGACGCGGCCGCGGCGCTGGGGAGGGAGGAGAGGAGTGCGTCGAGGTTGGCCTGGAACGCGCTGCCGGGCGTGTAGCCCGTGTTGTTTGGGCAGTAGGTGTAGACTGGATCGCCGGCGTTGGTCGGTGCGGTGAGGAGGGACGAGCAGAGGAGGAGGAGGGGGAGAAGATTGGACATGGCTCCCGGGGAAGGCGGCTGCTGTTTTGCTGCAGCCGGAGCTCAACTCACGCTATCACCTGGACACACTCAAACCAACATCTGGTTAGAGACAGAAGCTACAGTAGACTGAAGAACGCTCTGAGCTCGACTCTGTTTTGGTGCTGCCGAACTAACTTGCATCGTTTTCTGATTCTTGTTAAATAGCCAAACGGAAACATGCACATGCATTACATGGGCTGATTGCCCGACTCTTTAGCCCCTCGTGGCCTAACTGGCCTTGTCGTGAACATGCGCAAGACCCAGCCTAACGGATTAACTTGTTGTATTAAAGTATATTTTAGCAACATTATGATTAAATTGATTCTGAATTTAAATGTATATATAAAAGCATAACTGCCAACATATATCATATAGGTAAACATGAGCATTTCAAAAGCATATATGAAAGAACATAAGCTACTCATAGATACAAATGAATCAAGAATGATAGTTGACAATGAGAGGCAATATAACACATAAACAATTGTTAAAACAAAGTTATAGCTCTCAGTGTGAGTTACCGAATTAACGGCCATCCAACGCATACTAAGATGTTACCGATCAGTGTATCAAATCACCTCTAGAGCTAGGCCGAGCTACCCTAGTTTATGATTAAGTGTACAGCTCTGAAAAAACTAAAGCACAATACCAGTCGGCCTCCACAGACAACAGAGAGAGAGCCGAACAAAGAGAACAGCAGGGCACCCAAACCTACCAGGACTAGGCACCAACAAAGACAGCCGAAGGCAACAGACCAACACCAAGCGCCACAAAAAGGCACCAGATCAACAGACAAGTCCAAGGGTGCCCTTGCCAACAAGAACAGAGAGCAGCAAGTGCTCTCTAAAGTCACTGAGCCAAGACAGAGCCACTGAACAGAGGGTGCCAAAAGGCACACCACAGTGGACACAAAACTGATTAACAGAGATACAACTAGATCAACAACTGGCGACTACGGCCTAGCTTAAGAGCACAATTGAAACACTAATCATACTTAGCCCGCAATCATCACAGAGCAGATTATTGCCTCTTCTAGCATGCATATACATTAACTTCTAGCATGCATATACATTAAAATTGACTGAGAATCAAAATGCACGCTAGAATGTAAAGGAGGGATTCGAACGAGCTTATTATCCAACAAGATGAAGATGGCAAGGCACACGAATGTGCTGTCCCAGAAAACAGAGACTCCCCCTCTATGCCGAGGACAACTGGGAGTTGTTTTCAGAGATACAATGCCACAGAGCCGGCTGCGAGGCACACCACAGCCGGCACCTGAGAAGCAGAGAAAACCACAACAGCAAGAGTCCAACACCGGGCCAAGGCGAAGTAGCCGAACACCATCCACGACAATCAGCATCGAGCGCGATCACCACTGGACAATAAACGCAAGGCAACACGACACAGAAAGCACCGAGAACTGAGCAACCATCCTGCGCCCAAAATCAGCACGGGACCAGAACCTGCAAGCAATGGTGTGCACGAAGGCACAGCCCAGAGACCACCACGCCGATGACACCACAGACCCGCACGCGCACACGCGCAGCCGGCGACTGAGCCGCCAAGCACCGCACAAGCGGAAGGCGCCACGCCAAATCCCGCACGAGGCCGGCGAGAGAGAGCCGACGGGAACTCGACCGGAGACGAGCTCTACTGCGTCGGTCGTCACCCCACCGGAAGGAGCCGGCACAGCCTCACGCGCGCGCGAGAGAGAGAGAGAGAGAGAGAGAGAGAGAGAGAGAGAGAGAGAGAGAGAGAGAGAGAGAGCCGCGGTGGCGAGCGCAAGTGAAGAGCAGGGAGTAGAAGATGGGGAGAAGCTCAGGTGAGTGAACCTATTTTTCAAGGGAGAAGGAGAGACCCGGCTTTAACCCCACGACGCCACAACGGCGCACCGAATCTGCCGGACGGCAAACTGGCGACCGGGAAGGGCGGAGCCCCCCCCCCCACGCGTCTCTGTGGCGTCGGCCGCCAGCTCCAGGAGCTCGGGCACCCTTTAGGTTAGGAAGCCGGCCGGGTGGGCTGCTCGGCCTTCGGGCCTTGAAGCGACCCACTTGGTCTGGCCTCTTCCTTTCTCTTTTTTTTTTCTTTTAAGGAATTTGCTCAATTCAAATTTGACTTCAACTCAAATTCGAATTTTAAAGGGAAAACCCCCTCAAATTCCAACAATCGCCACCTTTTACCTTTCAAAATTCGACTGACTCATATGGACATCATTACTGTTTTAATATACTAATTTTTTCCGATGAAGGTGCGATTAAGCTTGAACCTTGCCTAGCCAAAGAAACTACGACCCCGCACAGACAGTTTGGAGGACTAGACCTTGATCCAGTGCCTTGGTGTGGGGGCTTTCACTTCAAAGACATATAGCACAGGGCAGTTGAACTGCTCCTCAAACGGGGCAGGGCTTTACGGTCATGCCCTTGTATCTTTTCATGAACTCACTAGAGAGTATCCCTTTTTCTCTCCCGGATCACGACCTCATGATCAGTTCACATAGGTGAGCTCTTCAAGAAATCCTGTAGGACGATTTCCCGCCATCTGGCGTAGAGCTCATTAAGAGCGTATGCTCAGCCTACCATACAGATGAAGCACTGCAGCTGATGGGACCCAGGAAGAGGTGCTTCTAGTGTCAACTAGCTTCATTTCCTACAACCTGAATCACGGGATCTCCAATCACTCAGGATAGGTATCCACTATTGAAACCTAACAGGGTAAGAGCCCCATTCCCTCAGACGCTGCCTGGATTGGCCTCCTCGCCAAACGCTTAGTGAAAGGATCAGCCAAGTTCTTTTCAGACTTGATGTATTCCACTGCAATTACACCAGTCTCTCTGGCATGCCTACATGACTTTAACCGTCTCCGAATATGTTGGGAGGTTTTCAAGTTGTCCTTTCTACTCTGAACTTTGATAATCACAGCCTGATTATCACAGTATACTAGGACTGTTGGAATTGGTTTTTCCAGCACAGGAAGGTCTGATATAAGGTCTTTCAACCACTCTGCCTCCATCGTTGCTGAATCTAGGGCAATTAGTTTAGCCTCCATGGTAGATCGTGTTATCAATGTCTGCTTAGACGATCTCCATGACACGACCCCACCAGCTAGAGTGAAAGCATAGCCACTTGTAGCTCTCATTTCATCCGAGTCACTGATCCAGTTAGCATCACTGAATCCTTCTAAGACTGTTGGATGACCGGTATATTTAATACCGAGGTTCATTGTTCCTTTTAAGTACCTGAGTACCCTTATCAGCGCTTCCCAATGATCATCTCCTAGGTTGGACGTATAATGACTCAACCTACATACTGCATATGAGATGTCTGGTCTCGTCGCATTGCTCAAGTACATAAGAGATCCAATGACCTGTGAATACTTCAGCTGGTCTATGGGTTCACCAGAGTGTTTATGCAATTTGAGATTTGGATTATAGGGTGTGGAGACTGGCTTAGCGTCCATCTGCCCGAATCGGGTTAGGACCTTCTCCACATAATGAGACTGAGATAAAGTAATCTCATTCTCCCCCTTTAACAGCTTGATGTTTAATATGACATCAGCTTCACCCATGTCCTTCATGTCAAAGTTCTTGGAGAGGAATTCTTTTGCCTCCTTGATAGTTTCCATGTCGGTCCCAAAAAGTAATATGTCATCTACGTATAAACACAGAATGACACCTTTGCTCCCAACAAATTGATAGTACACACACTTGTCAGCTTCGTTTACACAAAACCCGGCAGTGATCAACGTGCTATTGAATTTCTCATGCCATTGCTTAGGAGCTTGCTTTAGACCATACAGGGATTTAACCAAACGACACACTTTCTTTTTCTGGCCTTTTACTATGAATCCATTAGGCTGCTGCATGTATATCTTCTCATCCAGCTCTCCATTTAGGAAAGCGGTCTTCACATCCATTTGATGAACATGGAGTTTGCATGTAGTGGCAAGTGCTAATAGTACCCGGATCGTAGGTAAACGGGCCACAGGAGAATACATATCAAAGTAATCCTCCCCTTCCTTCTGAGTAAAACCCTTATCCACTAAGCGGGCCTTGTACTTTTCTATAGTACCATCGGGTCTCCTCTTCCTCTTAAAGATCCACTTACACCCTACCGGTTTGCACCCAGCTCGAAGCTCTGCTATTTCCCACGTTCCGTTAGCCATGATGGAATCCATCTCGCTACGGACTGCTTCCCTCCAGTACTCCGCATCTGGAGATGCGTATGCCTCTATGAGGGATCATAGTTCCTCATCCACTAAATAAGTGACATAGTTATTGCCCAGTGACTTTTCAGTCCTCTGTCTCTTACTCCTTCTCAACTTCAGATCTGAAGCGGGATCATACACACTCGAAGGAATAGAGTACGGCTCACTAGACCCATCTGGAGCGACTATCTCATTTCCTCTCATCAGAAAGATGTCTTCAAAGAATGTCGCATCTCGAGACTCCATAATGACATTAGTAGCGACTTCGCTCGTCTTGGATTTGACCACTAGAAATCTATAGGCTGCACTGTTTGTAGTGTAACCAAGGAAGACGCAATCTACGGTCTTTGGTCCTAGCTTTCTCTTCTTCGGTAAAGGCAGACTAACTTTAGCAAGACAGCCCCAAGTCCGAAGGTGAGAAAGGTTTGGCTTTCTCCCTCTAAATCCTTCATACGACATCTCCTCGCGGTTGCGTGGAGGCACCCTGTTTAGGACATAGCATACTGTGAGAACTGCCTCGCCCCACCATACATCCGACATACCTGAACTCTGCAACAAGGAATTAACCAAGTCGCAGATAGTTCGGTTCTTTCGTTCGTCAACCCCGTTTGACTGGGGTGAGTATGGGGCAGTGGTTTCATGAATGATTCCACTTTCTGCACAGTATTTAGAGAATAGGTTGGAGAGATACTCTCCTCCTCTATCAGACCTTAAGCGTTTAATCTTCCTTTCTAATTGGTTTTCTACTTCAGCTTTATAGATTTTGAAATGTTCTAGTACTTCATCTTTCGTTCTCATTAGATAGATATAGCAATATCTAGTTGCGTCATCTATTAAGGTGAGGAAATAGCGTTTACTACCTTTAGAAATTATGCCATTCATTTCACATACATCAGAGTGGACAAGGTCTAGAGGAGAATTGCCTTTCTCTTCTACGGTCTTGAAAGGTAGACGAGGTTGCTTTGCTTGCACACAAATCTCACATCTAGAAGCATCAAGTTTATATTCAGGAATCAAATTCATGTTGCTCAAACGTTTAATGGCCCTTGAATTAATGTGACACAATCGGGAATGCCACACATCATGGTTCTTATTACAAGACTTATGAATAGCAGAAAATGAATAATTATTCATTACAGACATACGGAACAGACCGCCAGACTCATACGCCTTCCTTATGAAATTTCCAAACTTAGTCAGAATGACTTTATTGGACTCGAACACTAACTTAAAACCCTGGCGAAGCAGCTGTGACACTGAGATGAGGTTCCGGTTCATGGTCGGCATGAACAGTACATCCTTCAAGATGATCGTCTTGCCTGAAGTCCTCTTTAGACAGACCTGTCCAATCCCACGTACTGTTGTCGGTACACCGTTACCCATCAAGACAGGGCCACTTGCTGCACCTTGAAAAGAAGAGAACGCAGAGCGATCAGCACATATGTGTACAGTAGCACCATAATCAATCCACCAATTATTAGATGGACTTGCCATAAAGGCCTGTGGTACATACCCCTTGGAGCTGGACGGACCCAGCACCACATTTGCTTCCTTGCACTGCTTAGGAGCCGGACATTTTCCCTTCTTGTCCCAGCACCTGCAAGCAGTATGCCCGGCCGTGCCGCAGACATAGGAAATGAAGTCCTCTCTCTTCCTCTTCATCTTCTTGCCTTTGGGCTTGTTCTGATTCTGATTCTAAGGAGGCTGAGCATTGTTCTTCTTCTGCTTCTGGTTTTGGAATCTCGACGACGACCCCTTCTCCACTAGGTGAGCCTGGACCTGTGGTGATGGCTTGTTGCTGGCCCTTGCACATTCCTCGACATTGATAGCAGCAGACAGCTCAAAGAGCGTCATTTGTTTCTTCATGTGCCGGCGAGCGGTCACGAAGTCATGCCATGAGGACGGCTGCTTTTCCAGAATGGCATTCACCATAAAATTATCTGTAAGGATGCAGTTGTACTGGAGTAAGTCCCTGACTATGAGCTGAAGCTCCTGTAACTGCTCCATCACAGACCTTTCCTCAGACATTTTAAAGTTGAGGAAATTTTCTGTAGTGAATGAGTCATTGCCATTATCCACCTCAGAGAACTTGTTCTCTAGCTCTTCCTAGAGATCCTTGGCCGAAGTGAATCCCGAATACACATCAAACAGACGGTTTGACAGAACGTTCAGCAGACGAGACATGCAGGCTTGATTTGCGTCTTCCCATTTAGCCTTTTCCGCATCAGCGATGGCCTTCACTGTCGCATCAGCATCTGCTGGCGTAGCCTCAGGGAGAGCACTCGTCACGACCCAAACCAACTTCAGGTCGGTCAGCCACATCCTAGTCTTAATCTGCCAGCGTTTAAAGCATGCGCCGTCGAACGCGTCAGGTTTAATGACGTCAGAGTGAGCGGCCATTAATCTCTGTTTTTTGGATTGTTGTATTAAAGTACATTTTAGCAACATTCCGATTAAATTGATTTCGAATTTAAACGTATATATAAAAGCATAACTGCCAACATATATCATATAAGTAAACATGAGCTGGCACAGCCTCGCGCGCGCGCACGCGCGCCCGAGAGAGAGAGAGAGAGAGAGAGAGAGAGAGAGAGAGAGAGAGAGAGAGAGAGAGAGAGAGAGAGAGAGAGAGAGAGAGCCGCGGCGGCGAGCGCAAGTGGAGAGCAGGGAGTAGAAGATGGGGAGAAGCTCAGGTGAGTGAACCTGTTTTTCAAGGGAGAAGGAGAGACCCGGCTTTAACCCCACGGTGCCACAACAACGCACCGAATCCGCCGGATGGCGAACGGGCGACCAGGAAAGGCGGAGCCCCCCCCCCCACGCGCCTCTGTGGCGGCGGCCGCCAGCTCCAGGAGCTCGGGCACCCTTTAGGTTAGGCAGCCGGCCGGGTGGGCTGCTCGGCCTTCGGGCCTTGAAGCGACCCACTCGGTTTGGCCTCTTCCTTTCTTTTTTTTTTCTTTTAAGGAATTTGCTCAATTCAAATTTGACTTCAACTCAAATTCGAATTTTAAAGGAACCCCCCCCCCCCTCAAATTCCAACATAACTAACATGCAGATGCACAACTAGCTAACTACATAAACCCGCTAGCTAACTAACTAACATGCAGATGCACAACTAACTAGCTAACTATCTAGTGACATGATTAGATAATCTAACAAATCACACCCCCTAATCATGGCACTTCAGTCTTATTCACCTCCACCACGCCAAGCCTGTCACAGCTCGATGAACTTCACGCGCACGATTGACTTTGTTAGAATATCTGCAAGCTGATCTTCGGTTTGAACATTATCGATATCTACCTTCTCTAGCATGAGACGTCACACGCGCGATTGACTTTGTTAGAATATCAGCAAGCTGATCTTCGGTTCGAACATTATCAATATCTATGTAACACCTCAAGAATCACAACAAGTCCGGAATATTACTCAGACAACCTATAGGAGTCCCAAAGCTTAAAGGAAATTTCGGTAGCATTTCCCTGAAATTAGAGATAATTGGCCACACACATAAAGATAACAGTTTAAAGATTATCACACTAGCACCATATAAGTCCTAGCAATGGATAAACAAACCTCGATCACATCCAAACCACCACAGTTAAAAAAAACAAGAGGAAACCTGTTCAGAAGCAGACCACATAAATAGATGATGTTCCTTGAACCCACTGGGGCAACTCTCCTTGGCCTTTGCCTGGGGCAGCAATGGAGGACAGGGCTTGTCAAGGACGAGCATGCCATGCTTGATTCTACCCTCGTTCATGTACCCATTCCCAATCCTGAGCCCCACTTTCAGGTTGTGAATTTGTGCAAATATATGTAAGTTTACATCTTCTGCAACCATTTAACATGTTGTGAAGGAGACAAAGCAGCTTCTAGCACTTCTACCAGTATATCCGTTTGCCTAGGTACGAAAAGAAATACTAAAAGGTAATTAGCAGAAAAAAGGTACTGCATAATCATTTAACTCATTTCCTAGAGTTTGAACACTTTCATCATTAGAACAGCTGCAAATTCGTTCTGATATTGGTAGGACGACATAAAAACATAGATATGTTTCTGGAACCGTCTCTTGAGAGGAAAATGTGCACATAGATAGCCACAAATCACACTAATGAGCCTATCCAACATGTGAAATTTTAATTTGCATTATTCCAACCTACAGATTCAAATTGCAATATATTTACATGATATTGCTACTGGCCATGGTACCAAGGTAACAGGTTGAACATTTGGTGGGTATCCATACTTGATAGTAAGGATGCTCTTTCTGTAAACCACGGAGGTGGCGGCGATGGAGGCGAGCTGCAATGTGCAATAAATAGGCCTCAAGTGGAGCTCAACAGCAGTGGCCACCTCGTGGCTACGGAGTACACTCAGACACAAGCTTTTCAATTGATAGCTTCTCAACTGAACTGTCGTATAAGGTGATACAGCATAACTGAAATGGGGAGGCTGGAGCACTGCAACTTGATCGAAACATAAGTAAATTAGGTAGTCTTCACACTATAAAATGAAATCAAGTGAAAATGTATCAATTGATATTACGACGATCGATCAATTATAAGCAATCCACAGCAAACATAGCAATGAAATATGGCCATCTCCAGGCCGTCATCCAATACGGTTGTGGATCTATGACAAAGATCGCGATCCGATGGCCGTCGTATTTTTGATGACGTGGAGCGACGTAGTTCGAGAGAATGAATGGGTTTTACTAGTATACTAGACCGATAGGCGCGCGTTGCGCGCCTGGGTGCGGCAGGTGTAAGCTTTGTGAGCTGGAGCGAGGAGTCGGCGGATGGCTGTTAGAACTTGTAATCGGAATTAATGAAGCATGTAATCCGAAGGCGTTTGGAAAATGCAGATTGATGTGATTGTAATTACAGGATTGGTGAAGCCTGGCTTAGAAAATAGTGGGAAAATGGAAGTAAATAAAATGATAACACATCATTTAGTTAAAAACACAGATGTTACTGCAGGTAAAGTGGCGACGTTTGGTGAGCACAATATAAGAGGTTATGACATGATACACGTGCAGACTATATTAGCAAAAAGTATGAGAAGCTAACAGTCCCGAAATGCATAACAGAAAGAGTAGTTGATTAGCAGTGATTTATACTGGGTTGGTATCCGAAAGCACCACAGCTGAAGGTTAAGCGAAACACAGTATGGGAAGCCTAGTTTTGAATCGCTAGGGTCGGCCATGTTAAAACAAGCAGATGTAACAACATATTGAGATGGAAGACTGTGTCTGGGAGTGGAAAATGCAGAGGTGGGAACCCAAGCAACATCTGCTGCGGCATCCGGGAAGTAAGAAGGTAAAAGCACACGTGATGGGAGCTAATCTATAGTGTAAGAGGCTAAGGCAAGTGGTTTTTTTTGACGGTATGTCTGAACATATGTAGGTACATATATTATCTGGATAATATAGGGAAGCATGGCTGTCTGGATAGATTTTGTAGGGAGTTGGCTGTACATAAGATAAAGGTTGGTGTTTTTGTAGACGATGAGTGGTGATGCTGGAGCCGATGGTCAGTTGGCACCATGGGTAGGCAACCTGCATACAGCAGATGTGTATGTTAGAATTTCAGGTTTTTTTTTTTGGTTCTGAAAGCAGTAACGTATTCACTATGGTAGAATGGGTGCCCCCCCCTCTCCCGAGGAGCAGGTACTTAACAATAGTCTGCATATTAGGCAAAGAGGAATGGTACATTACCTAGTTGTCATCATTGGAGACGGAGAAGCGGAGTTTCCTAGCAGCACGATGTGGCTCTGCATCGGTGGAAGGGCTGCAAAGGGTTGATATTGTTTATGACCAAAGACTGTACTGTATGGTGGGGAGGGGTTAATGAAAGGAGCTCAGGAACAGCAAGGGCAGGCAATAAGTACCTTCTGGCGGTAGGGATGGTGGTGTCGAGGTTTTCAATGCTTGGAAGGGACTGTTTGTGGGATGCAGAGCTGCTGCTGTTGGGCTATTTGGCAAAGGAACATTATAAAAGGCATGGAGTTAGAGTTAGGTTGTACTGAAAATTCTGGCAGATGTACGAAAGGTAAGTATATAAATGTGGATATGTATATCAGTGTGTTACCATGGATGCAGCCTGGCAAATAGGTGTGGCCTGTGGTGGTGGTGGTGGTGTTGATGATGGTACAAGCTGCTGCACAGGCAGAAAAGCATAAATAATATCGTAAGTTTTTACCGAATTGGGATGTAGAATGTGAAATAGGTAGTTTAGTGTGGGAGGAACCTTTTCAGGAGACGTAGGAGAGGATTGTGTATTCAAAGCTAAAGTAGTACTGGATTGGTGGGCAAATGTGGTGCTGCTGCGGAGCTGAGCGACAGTTGCAATGTCTTGTGATGAAGGTACTGGAGTGGCTATTATAGGATTGAGGAGCCTGCCTGATAATCCTGCATGAACAGCAAGGGACTAGACTTGGAACGTTGGGTCAATGCTTTGGAGGGAGCCTGTTGTCATTTGTACAGTGATGGTGTAAGTTTTTCCAATATGGCCTGATATTTCAGGCGGGACATAGGCTGGGTCAACTTTTGATGCTGCAATGAGGACTGTGGGAGGTTTCCCAATTAGCTGGTGGCCCATCTTTCCCGAAGAATATGAAGCGCGCAAGTCGTGGGTTAGTTTCTTGGGTTGTAGATGGGTCGGTGCCATAGTATGTAATCCTGTATCTGTAACATAAATTGCGGAGCAATATATGTAAGCAGAAGCTATGAGTGAATGAGGATAGTGAAGGCAGGTAAAGTAGCATGCAAATGGGATGTACCGTGGCTCTGCTTGTGTGCTGGAACACCGAGGACATTTATAAGAATCACCATCAGGATCAGTTTTTTTCCAGCAGGTTCCACAGGACATATACCACCAGGAACCAGGTCTTTGAGGAGGATAGTCACAGTATAGGTCTAGCCCTGCAATATTGATATTATGGATCAGGTGTAATAGGGTTGAACAGGGAAAAAAGAAGCAAACATGGTAAGCAAGGGTTGCGATACCAGAGCATCATTGGGAATAAGATTGGTGAGGTCATCGACTGTTGTAGGCACTGGGTTGTTCAGAGCAGGGTTTCCTTCGAACCATTCAATTTGGTGTGGTTGGTTTGCTAGGTTGTGTAATGAGCATTACGCAATTAGATTGGTAATGGATGCTGTAGTGTTAATGTAGGTGTATACAGGATGGAAGTGCAGCTGAGATGAAAGTAGGTATAAAAGTTGGTGTAACCTAGTTCGTAGTGCTGTGATTTCAGGGATTGGTATATCCATATACCATTTTGTGGCGGAGATTCCTTGGAGGGCAATAGATCCTGCCAAAAAATGGCATCATATATACAACATTGGCTGAGCAGTAGTGAGTGTGTTTGGAGGGATAGTGTGTGGTAGGTAAGGTAACATGCATGATAACATAATATTGCACCTGAAAAAGTACCCACAGTCATACCAACGAAGAGCACATAAACTGCTGTGGTAGCTGATGCATCATGCAAGCGCTCGGCATCAAAGGACTGAGCTTGCTCTTTCCATAAAGTGACAATCACTTTGTGGCTGAAATGTGATAGTATTTTTAGTAAGTGAAATTAGCAAAAACGAAGGACATAGTGACTATGCAGTATGAATAACAAGAGTGCATGAATTAGGACCTGCCATCAGTTATATGGATGTTTCTTTTTAGTCTTGGGTCATTCTTAGTGTTCACTGTGACGACGCCAGCAATAGCAATAATTTTTGCAACAAAATCTGCGCAGGAAAAATAGTTCTATGAAGATTGTACGTAGGAAACCACTCATAGAAGGTAAGCGTAAACGTAGAGGGGTATGCTGTGGTGGGCTAGGGTATATACCTGATAAAAGAACAGGTTTATTGACTCGCTGTGTTAGAACAGAATACAGAGCAGGCTCATATGCATAGATTGGGAACTCTTGAGGCTGCGGTATAACTTCGCTAACCTTTGTAGTCTTGGTAAACCTTGCCATAATGTAATGGTCAATTCACTTGTAGGTCTTCTTGGATGGAGCAACTTCGAAGTAGTTGATATCATAGATATTGCCTTCTTGAAGCAGAGGTTTAAATTGCTGGAGCCAGCGTTTTGGGATACAGCCCTCCATTTTGGTACCCTAGGAAGGAATATGAATGTTGATAAAGTACTAATGGAATGGATAAAACTATATAAACTAAAACACAGGAGCACCAAATCTGAGGACTACATGGCGCTGTAGCAGAAGTGTGCAATGATAGGAACTAAGGCAACATCAAGGATATTTTAGAATGAAAATAATGGAAGGATCATAGTACCTAAGCTAGAGGAGGCATATGGCAGGAAAATAGACTTGCTGCTACAGGGACTTATACATTATTATTGAATGTGAATGTATGATCCTTCCTGTGTGAGCATAATTAGCACCACCTCAAAACTTGTGCCTATTTTCTATATATTATATTCGGTTAAATTTAAGATTGAATAGTTAATATTGTTTCCAATAATTGGTAGAACGCTGTAATACTATATCGTAGGCTTTCTTATAGAAGAGGTAAATATATTCACAGTATTGTAATCTGATTTCAGTAATGTGGCAATTCTATTGGAAGCAATAGAAGTTCTACCAATTATTGGATCAGTGCTGAGCAGCGGTAAATTTCTACGGTTACAGTGGGGTAACATGGTGTTAACTCAGGGAATGGTGCAGCTATGTATGACAGGGTTTAGTTAACAGGCAGAGTTATATGTCATCTGTGTAGGTAATAGTATGTCCTATAGAGCGATCTGGATGGGCGGTGCATATGGCTGGCCATAGATCAGTTCTTAATATGTATGGGAAAAAGAAGGCTATTTATGACAATGAACAGGGAAAAGAAAAGGGAGGCTATGATTTCTAAATATTATTATTATTGAAGCAAAGGCTGGAAAACATGATGGCAAGGTACACTGTTAAACATATGGAACCGAAAGAGCAGAAGTGCGATGTGTCTGGAAACTCGGGATCGTAAATGGATTCGGGTACCATTCTGATCGCCTCTGTAGGTGTTGTATGGGCAAGGGATTACATACCTTGTTATCAATCATTACGAAATCAACATGATACACCTTGAATGGTTCAGCCTGTTCCTGGCAGTCCCACAAACGCGCTATTCTGACTCGTATGTCCCATCTGTGGTGGCGCTGGCTGATCTCCCTGAGAGGAGTAGGCACCATCTGCATTGTAGCAAAAGGGAATGGTAAGAGGATCGTAACAGTAGGCGGCATATAAGATGGTACTAATATACACGTACAGAGAGGGAAAACAGGGAGCGCACAACAAAGAGGGAAAAGGTATGCAGGGAAGAGTGCACCAGCGTGGGCAGTAGGTAATGCAAAGGAAGCTGGGTATAAGGAAAAATAATATACACTTATCTCTATATATAGGGGGCAGGGAGGATAAATAGTACATCACATAATTACAGGTCCAAAAGTGATAAAAAACGAGCAGAAACGTATGTAACATAGTTGTACAGGTTAGACACGTTCAAGGACTTCTTTGTAAACAATATTTCTGGTTTGTTTTGCGGGGGAATCAGCATTGTCATCAATAAGGATCTTGAGACCTTCTCGTGAGGTAACCCTTGATATGGCCACATAGAGCTACCCATGTGAGAAAACAGGAGCTCGGAGATAGACGCCGACTTTAGAGAGGGTCTGGCCTTGGCTCTTGTTGATGGTCATAGCATATGAGAGCTGGATAGGATACCGGTGTCGTTGCAGCGTGAAAGGCCACCTGGGGCTAGCTGAGTTGAGGACAATTCTTGGGATACAGACTGTTTGGCCAACGTTTGTGCCGGTAAGTATGTGGGCTTCTAGCACACGATCACCAAGCCTGGTTACTATGAGTCTGGTACCATTGCAGAGACCAATAGATTGGTAATGTTGCAAAGCAGAATAATGGGCACCCCTACTTTTAAGCACAGACAATGGTGTGGGAAATTGTTAACTGTTATGGAGTATAGAAATTTTGGTGGATAAAGAATATCAACATCTGCGATGTGGTCAGCTGTTTTAGAAATAGTGTCATAGCTTAGGTATTCTCTGGCTTCACCTGGTACTTGATTAAATACAACATCATTGATTTCATCGACTGTGGTATTGGTTGGGCATACAATTGCACGAGCAGTAAGGTATGATGTATCTGAATACATGGTGTCAAAGGAATCATAGGTGGAGTCTATAATTGTCTGTATATTATTATCGGAAGGCATGAGCAACAGGTCACCGGGTATTTGCAGCCAGCTGGGATGTGCTTCACTAGGTTTTGTTGCCATGGGGACATCAACGTTACCAACATCTAGGACCCATTGAGCAAAAACAGCAAGGTTGTGTCTTTGGGAAGCTCCTAAAGCAGGATTTGTGAGCCTCATATTTGTGTGAAGCTTGAGCACCGTGATATGCTGCCAAATAGGTGACATAACAAGTGATGCACTCACAACATCAGACCTAGTACCCCCTGCAATAACTGGAAGGACCTGCCTAAAATCACCGACTAGGACAATCAACTTTCCACCGAAAGGAACAACAACAAGTGAAGGCTCATCGGCTGATAGGATGTCACGCATTGTGCGGCCCAGTGCTTCGAAACAACATCTATGAGTCATGGGTGCTTCATCCCATAGCACCAAAGATGCCTTACTGATGAGGTCCACAAGTATAGTCCCACGGCTAATACTACATATACTATGCTCATTTATATCAAGAGGTATTCTGAACCTAGAATGTGCAGTTCTACCACTTGGCAGTAGAAGAGAGGCAACCCTAGAAGAAGCAACTGCTAGCACTATCTCACCTTCGGCTCGAAGTTTTGCTATAATGGCATTCCAGAGATAGGTTTTCCCAGTGCCACCATGACCGGAGATAAAGAAGGTGCCAGGTTTTTTTTGAAATAACAGAAGCAATAACAGTGTCATAAACAGAACGTTGTTCATGATTTAGTGTAGAGGCTAGGGTATTGGACTATTCTGCTAGAAGGGCTCTGTCATATGTTAATTCTTCAGCAATCAGCCTATTGCTATATGCATAGGGCCCAGGAGTTTCTTCAGAAAAGAGGTTGTATGAAGACAAGTTGACACCAGACTTTGAAAATAGAACAATTAGTTCACCGAGCAGCTGTGCCTGTAGATGACAATCTGGGATAAAATATCTAGGATTGCCTAGGCACAAGCGGATTCGATATGCTATATCATCAGCAAGATGCCTCCAGTACTTGGCAAACAACATTTTTGCATTAACAACATCACAGAAAACCAGAATAATGAGGAACATGTGTCTTAGCTGGTATGGAGACGCCCATATAATAGATTCATCAAACAACATATACCATTCGTTGTCGTCACCGACTAAACCTCTAGCTTGGCATGCCTCTCTGAAGGTATCATATATAATACCGTTGTATGTCCTAAGGCTAGCAAAGCTGGTGGCACCGGCTACAACCATAATAAGCATTCTCAGATGAAATAGTTCACCTGTGCTCGGGTGCATGTTATAGATGCAGCCAACCTTTGGTGACCTCTGTCTTCTAATCCAGGATTTCCCATCAAGATCCCACCTATAATAGGTTGGGAATTCACAGTAAGTGGAAGGCATTGCAGATGGATGGGTTCAATTGGTTGTAAACCATTCAGTTAATGTAGTCTTATATCTGTGGGGGTTTTCAACAATATCTTCAAGATCAGCTGACTCATGGAATATTACAATGTTCATACCAGGCATGTGGACAGCTAGCCGTTCAACTGCAGGCATGCCACATGGCTTCACAGGCTGACAAATACCTGCATCTTATATGGTCTGCGATCTCATCTTTGTCTTCAGGCTGAGGCGCAACATCTGCAGCAGCATTGACAAAGGCAAATGTAGCCTTGTCATGTCCTTTTGTGACATATTTGAAGAGGTACTTGACCAAATTAGTCTTGTTGCACCATTCGACATTGATATATGCTTGATATTTCTTCAAGATGGCCATATTGTATGGCACAACCCATCTGTTATCAAGGTCGTAATGGCCTTTCCTAATAGTTAGGCCATTGTTTGCGCGATGGTACAGAGGAAATCCTGCCTCATCAATAGAAGTCTCAGAATTGAAAGATTTTGGGAACCTCTTGGAACAAACACTCTCTTTCATACATGAGCAACGAAAATTCATAGATCCACATGGCCCATGTACCATAAATTCCTGTACTAGGCTGTAGCCAAGGGGATCAGATTGTGGATGTGGAAGCTCAGCAGATATCAGCGTGTCAATGAAAGATGGGGATGGATCTGAAGAATGGGCAGCTAGCCACACAAGTATGTGGACATGTGGCAATCCCCTTTTCTAGAACCCAGTAGTGTACATATATGCACATGAAGTAACCAAGATAAGGCACCAAGGAAATAAGCAGGTAGAATTTAGATGGTAAGGAGCATGTATGAAAAGAGGGAAGAGTGTTACATGCTCGAATAGGACCGAAGGTTGTGCCGCCTCTAATATCAGCAATGTACTCATGTAACTTCATATGGAAAACACGTGTAATCACATCTGACCGATCTGTGTGCTGCTGGCCTGGTTCATATCTGAGATCCTCAGCGATTTCTGACCATTTGGGGTTACAGGTGAAAGTGGTGAATATATTAGGAGCTCCATACTAACGGCAAACAGCCATTGCATCTTGGTAGTTCATAGCTAGGTAACGGGGGCTGCCCACATGGCTAGACAGAAGCATCCACTTGACCCCTATGCTCTTGCCACCTAAAGCACCCTGTCCTAAAGCATCAGTAATGCCTTGATATGTATCAGAATGTAGAAGGTCCTGGTTGAAATAGAAGAACTGCAATCTGCTAGCCTCAATGCATGAATAACAATTGACTATAGCTTGGTCAGAGAGACGGCCATAGCATGTGTATGGATTAGTTTCTCTTTGGCGGTAATGAACCTGATAGCAGTAGAATTCTCTCATTGTAACATCCTCATGGCCACCAGTAGGTGAATCAGTAGTTGGGCAATATTTAATACCTAGATGGAAGCTCCTCTCACTGTACGGGAACAAAAGCGGATATTGCAGGGACATGAGTGATGGATTCAGAAGGCTAACCTTCTGTAAGTAACCAGGTTGTGCGTGGACAACGAGATCAAAGTCACAAGCTTCTATAGTAAGGTTAGCAACAATGAGAGCAGCCAACTCAGGAACGGATGGGAAAGAATCACGATTTTCATGTTCACCAGCAGCGGCAAGGAGGTGGATGTGCACATCTGGAGATTCAGGAGAAAAAATCCGATCACGTGCCATCCTGAATTTCTTCACTAAAGGATTATACTGGTCAAGCATATGGATAAGATCTTGGACAATAGCTGGATCAGGTTCATCACGGTCAGGTCCATCACGCTCAAAAATATCCAGATGATTTTGAACCTCATTGGAAGTATCATACACATAGAGCTGAGCAAATTGAGGACGTTGTCCTGCAGGGGGTGGCAAAGAACCTATTCTATGATGTACAACACCATTTATCCTGAAGACATATGTGCCATCACCAGTATTGATCAATTTGTCAACGGCTACACCAAGAGAAGTGAAAGCAAAAAGAACATTATACTGCCTAATCATCCGCATAAATTTATTAGAGCGTGGGCCACGGTTAAATCCTATGAGTTCAGCAAGTGGCATGGGCCAACCAGTATGCTAAGGCAAAGAAACCCGACCATGATGACAGCAAAGATTGTAGACTATCTTGTGCTGCCTCAGAGAGCTAACTCTTTGACACTGCTCCTAATACCAGAAAGCTGCACCACATGCAGAACATTCATAATCTGGACCACCATAATAAGAACGGCCAGAATATGTCTCTGTACAAACCAACAAGGGAAGAAAGCAAAATCTGTCAAAGGACATACACGCAGCGAATATCATGGATACGGGGAAAAAAGAGTCAAGGATAGACCTCTCAGCATAGCCAAATACTCGGGTGGTATAGCAACCATGACCAAGGCAACCGCTATGGAGGAAAGGGAGGCTGAGAAACAATAGAACCCGTAAGAGAACATAGCATGGAAGACAAAAGCTGTTGACCAAGGTACAATAACTCTCTCAGGCAAACACATGAACCTCGTTTAGCGGCAGTCTGCCGCTCTCTGGACAGTTTACGTTTGCGCCTGTTTTGCGTAGTTTGATGAGAGGGTAGCAAAGGACAGAATTGGTTGCCTAGGGAGGAAAGCAAAAAAATGAATCCTAAAAAAATAATCATATACAGGTATAAAAAGGCTAAACACATGGAGTAAATTTTGGTACTGGATACACGAACATAAGGTGGGGGAGGCAGCTATGAGAAGATGGTATTGGCACCTAAGAACAGGAAATACATAAGAGCACGGATTTAATAAAGTAAGATAGGGATAGCACCCAGGAAGGGATTGGATTAATATCAAAGAAGAAAGGAGCAGTACTGGGCACAGATGTTGGAGAAATAGCAGTTCTGGAAAGGATAGAGGAAGCTGGTTCCTCAGTAGGTGCCATAGCGTGGGCTGATGCATATGATACCGAGACCGAGACATCAATAGCTGAGCATAGGTACTAAGGAATGAGTATAGTAGGTTAAGACATAAGGATAGGCTATATCACAAAACAAAGCCAGGAGCACACATGTCCGTGACGAAGGGCCAGGTCTAGGCTCTGCAAAGAAAGAAGCAGAAACTGCAGCTACACCAGAGGGCTCAGCAGCAGGGCGTTTACCACGCCGTACCTCCTGGCACCTCAGCCTGGCCTGGCGACGGTCGCTCATAGGCGGCACAGCACTACACCGAATCATCGGGAAAACAATAACAGACAATGCAAAACAAAGTAGACCAGGCAAAGGAAAACGGGAAGGCAACATATATAGAACCGTAACAGGGGTGTAAGCAACAACATAGAATAGAAAAAACATGTTTGATCGAAAAAGGTAAGCCAACCTATAGCAACAGCAATCAAGACAACTGAGATGAAATACAAAAAACATGGACAACAGCATTATAATCATCAAGGTAAGCACCAGGAAATAGACCCGAGACAATCTAAAGGTGTGGACTACAGCATACAGGAGGTTAAGCAGGTAAAGGTACGAAGATGAGCAATAGAAAGTTCAATTGAAAGCGCATCAGCGGCAAAGGTACCAGGGATGATAGCGAAAAATGTATAGCTGGGTACGGAGAGACTTACAATATCACGGATTTGGAGGCACAGGACCGGCAACAACACCTCGTTGGCGAGAGGAGGAGAGGGCCAGCTGAGCTGAAGGAGAAGGCGCTGGCGAGTTTGATTGGGCGGGGAGACGATGAGGAAAGGCCGGAGAAGCGTGGGACGGCTTCTCTCCTCACTCTTCACAGCTTGTAGTTGTGTGAGGGGAAATGCGAGTAGGACAACGGGACGACGTTCCTCCTTACCTTCAACGGCGCTGGTACACCGGATGTGGGCGAGAGGTTGGCATACGCCGTCGGATTTGGCCAGAGGTGCTGGGTGGATCTCACTGGAGTGGCGACGGGGGAAAAGAGGTAAGCAGTGGTGTGAGGGGAAAAGAGAGAAGGAGAGGCCATGGCACGCGGCAGAGCGTCCATGGCATGCGCACGGAACTGGCACCAGGCGGGCACGACGGCGTGACAGCGGGCAGCGACCGGGACCGTAGAGGCAGAAGGAGGGTGCATAGCCGGTCATCCAGTGCAATGAGATCCATCCGGCGGTCGCTGGAACGACGTAACGGCGAAACGGGAACACGCGCCGGCGCGAGAAGACGCTCCCACCGGCTGAGAGGCCCTGGGAGCGCTCAGAATCCACAGGGGTTTATATATCTACTGTAGATGTCTTTCACAGTAAGACAATTAAAAAAGGTCCCACTACAATTCAGTCGATTGAATTTCCGGTCATCGACTCTTCTACAACCTCCCGATCGAACCGATTCAATCGCGTTCTCTCTCGCTGCTCGCTCTCATCTCCCGCCCTCCTCCGGTCATCTCCGACAGCGTCCTCGTCACTGGGTCCGCCTCCACCGCCCTCACACGCTAACCTATCGGTTGAGACGCCCCCGCCCCGTCCTAGCCTACCGGGCGTCCGTCGTTCGTATGCGGCTGACGGCGTCCCCGCCGCCTCACCGTGCTGCCCCCACGCTTGCCTCCTCTGCCTAGCCGGTCACCCTCCCTCAAACCCATTTCTATGCCCGCGAGCCATTAGAGCCCACCAAAAAACCCCTCCCTTAACCTAGCAACCCTAACCCGGCAGTAGTGCGAGTGTTCACATGGTCGAGTGAAGACTTGTGCGATTTCAGTTGAGTGCACAGTAGTAAATACAATTAAAAACGTGATTTTTAAGTAATATAGTTACATTTCAGTGGATGATCTATTATATTATTATTTAAATGTTAAAAAGAGACATCATTTTTGGTCTTAAAGTCATAAATTTATCATGTTAATAAAAAATGTCTAAACCATTCGTTGTTACCGACATATAACAAGATCGTCTAGATTAAACCAGCACAGAAACAACCCTCTGCCTTTTCTCCCTCAAAACAGCACAGAAACAGAATCAGCACCGCGGTTCAGCAGCCGCCATCCTCGGGAGCCATGTCGAGTCTTCTCCCCCTCCTCCTCCTCTGCTCGTCCCTCCTCACCGCACCGACCAACGCCGGCGATCCAGTCTACACCTACTGCCCGAACAACACGAACTACACGCGCGGCAGCGCGTTCCAGGCCAACCTCGACGCGCTCCTCTCCTCCCTCCCCAGCGCCGCGGCCGCGTCCTCCGGGTTTGCCAAGAGCACCACGGGCGCCGCACCCGACCAGGCGTACGGCTTCGCGCAGTGCCGTGCCGACGTCAACGCCACGAGCTGCCTCACATGCCTCGATGGTTCGGCGCAGGACATGGCCAGCAAGTGCCCCGGCCAGAAGAGCGCCATGCTCATCTACGACGCCTGCCTGCTGCGGCACTCCAACGAGAGCTTCTTCGGCGTCGTCGACACGTCGGTGGTGGTCTGCTTGTTGAACACGCAGAACGCGACGCAGCCGGAGTTCACGTCGAGGCTCGGCGCGCTGATGAGCAACCTCACCGGAAAGGCGGCGTACGGGTCCCCGCGGATGTTCGCGGCCGGCTCGACCACACTAACGCCCTTCCTGAACATATACGGCATGGCGCAGTGCACGCGGGACCTCGCCGCGGACGACTGCAACCTCTGCCTCTCCGGGGCCGTCGCATTCATACCGACCTGCTGCGACAGGAAGCAGGGTGCCCGCATCGTCTGCGGGAGCTGCTCCATCCGGTTCGAGCTGTACCCGTTCTACAACGTCCAGGCCGCCGAGGCGGCGATGTCACCGGTGCCAGCCCCGGGAGGCGGACCAGTCAACGGTAGCGACCACTCCGGCGCAGGAAGCAACGGTGAGTCTCCGGTCTCCTGTCCTGTACTCCTGTCCCTTTCGTAACACGTTTTCTAGTTGACACTTGTTGTGGGTTGTGGCTGTGCATTATGCTAATGTCACTGCGTTGACGTACGTATCCAGCGCCGGTGCCATGCACACCGTTTCTTCCTCTCTTCTTTTGAACTTTTCGTTTCAACCTTGCGTCTTGACTGGGCAAAAATGGCGCCGGAACTGTCTCCATCCTTTTTGCAAACATGACTACATGAGATGTGCCTTCCACAGAGTCGTGATGTTCTTTAGAAAGTCTGTTAAAAAAACGTGATGTTTTTTTATTATTACAGTTCAATTTCAGAGTTAGGACGATGCCTGATCGTAGCAAAAAGCTGAATAGCTTATGTTCTGAATTTTCGTCGTTTCTTCTTTTTTGAACGGGTTCTTCGTTTCTTCTTTTGAACTTTTCGTCTCAACCTTGCGTCTTGACTGGATAAAAATGTCAACGTATTGGCGCCATCGTCGACTTCTTTTCCAGAAGAGATATGTCTTTCACAGAAAGGCGAGTAAAAAACGTGATTTTTCAGTAGTACCGTTGAATTTCAGTGTTCGGATTTCTAAAAAACAAAAAGTGTTGGGACAATGACTGATCTTAGTAAAAGGCTGAAATAGCTTCTGTTCTTAATTTTCGACGACGCCGTCTGTGCAGGAAGTAATCACAGAGTCAGGACAGCTCTGCTCGTGTCAATTCCTGTTTCTGTCGCGCTGTTGCTTTTGTTGCTAGTTGCTGTACTCTATCTCTGCAAGAGGAACAGAAAGCCACACAAGCATGTCCAAATTGCAAGGGCCGGTAAGTTCAGAAACAAGCCTAATTTATCTGGTGAAGAACTGTTAGGAAATTGTAGTTCAAAATTCAGGGCTGACTGTTGTATATGTTGTAGATGAAGAAGAAATGAGAAGTTCAGAGTCTCTGCTGTATGATTTGAGCACCCTACGAGCAGCCACTGACAACTTTTCAGAAGAAAACAAGCTCGGCGAAGGCGGGTTTGGGCCAGTTTACAAAGTAACTAGGCTTAAGACTGGAACCTGGAAATTAATCTGACTAACCTGGTTTAAATACCTGACCACAATATTTCGCATAAGTACGGATTGATGGTCTGATCTAAATGTTCTTCAGGGTACCCTACAAAACGGGCAGGACATTGCAGTGAAGAGATTGTCAGCAACTTCGCAGCAAGGACAAGTGGAGATGAAGAACGAGGTCGTCCTGCTCGCAAAGCTCCAGCACAAGAACTTGGTGCGCCTGCTCGGCTGCTGCATCGAAGAACACGAGAAGCTCCTCGTCTACGAGTTCCTCCGCAACAACAGCCTCGACAAGATCCTCTTCGGTAATTTCATTCAGATGACCATGACCATACTGTCATTTCCTTTCAGATCACTCCTCACTTGGCCATTTTGTTTGCACGCAGATCCTGCACGGCAACAGGAGCTGAGCTGGGGGCAGAGGCACAAGATCATAGAGGGGATCGGTCGAGGGCTCCTCTACCTTCACGAGGACTCGAGGCTGACGATCATCCACCGCGATCTCAAGGCGAGCAACATCTTGCTGGACGCAGACATGAACCCCAAGATCTCGGACTTCGGCTTGGCGAAGCTGTTTAACATGGACTCGAGCGTGGGTAACACAAGCCGTATCGCCGGAACATAGTGAGTTCGCCGCTGGCCTCCGGGTACCCTCCGTTTGCGTTTACCTGACATGCCGTGTATTCGAAATGCAGCGGATACATGGCGCCGGAGTACGCTCTGCACGGCATCTTCTCGGCCAAATCGGATGTTTTTAGCTACGGCGTCCTTGTCCTCGAGATCGTCACCGGCCGGCGCAACATTTATACGCATGCTTCAGGATCTTCTGAAGATCTGCTTACCTTTGTAAGTTGTAACCTTCGAACGAATCCCTCTGACTAGCAACACGTACGCATCGCAATTGAGAGAGAATTAATTCTTGCATCGCATCTTTTAAAACGGGCAGGTTTGGAGGCACTGGAGCCGCGGGAGCGTGCAGCAGCTGCTCGAGGGATGCCCCGCCGACGGGCGGCGGCCGCAGGAGATTCTGAGGTGCGTCCACGTGGGGCTGCTCTGCGTCCAGGAGGACCAGCACCTCCGGCCCGGGATGGCGTCGGTCGTCGTCATTCTCAACAGCCGCTCCATCACGCTGCCGGCGCCCACCGCTCCGGCCTTCGTGCTTCCCTGCCGTCCGCTCACTGCGGCCGTGGACGCGCGCGGGAGGGGAGCGGATGGCGAGGGCCTGAGGGTGGCAGCTCCAGAGGCGTCGATCAACGATGTCTCCGTCTCGGACTTGGAGCCGCGTTGATGCATATGGGTCAGCAAAACAGCAATCTGCATGGACGTTGTCGATCAATCAACGAGCAATGATGCTTTCTGTTCAATTTTGAACTGGGCGAGTACTATTTGCATTTAAATCTATCTATCTATTACTTAATATTTGAGTGAAAAAGAATCACCGTTTATTCTTTAAGACTACAAAATTACCACGTTAAACGAAAAAAAAAGAACAGATCAAAACCACTCATTGTTATAAACATCTAATGATCTAGGTTTAACTAAAGAGTTCATATCAAATATGAGTTACTCCATAGATTTTAGTGGGTCCTAATTATAATGATTAAGATCCATCATGGTATAAACTGATTTTAGAAGACAACCGAACAAAAGAGTCCAGATGTAAAACGTATACAAAAACCTATATATACACAAAAGTTCCATCTCCAATAGTCTAACATCTCCTCTCGAAAAGAAAACAGAAGTTCGAAGAGTTCCACCTGCAATAATTTAGCGTCTCCTTCAAAAAGAAAAAGAAAAATCTAGCATCGACCATAGAGGAGGAACTAGAAAGAAAGACGTCGCTTATTTAGTCGTTGGCTGCTATCCACCTCCATCCCGAGCCACTCTGTTGGATGTTGAATCGGACAGCTGCAAGAACAAGGCTGGATGCATACGCCACACCCGACGAGCGATGCGCTAAGTAGATGAGCGATCCGCCAGTTTCCAATCTCAGTTTGGCCGCGCCTCGTCGTCCAAACCCTTGCAGCCCTCCGAGATGAGGGGAGGATTCTAGGGGCTTGGAGCCTTGCTTTTCGTTGCCGTGGGTCTCCATCATCATCATAGCCTGTGGTCACGTCATCCTCAACTTAGAGTCGAGCAATGGTCATCTCAAAGGATTTGGAGCTCCATGGAGCAGCGCTTTCCATGGTGCGGATGGGAGCTCCGATCGATGGAGCATGGCTTCACTACTATAGGTTTGATATGGCGGTCCATCACTATCAGATCGCTAAAAACCGGTAGTGATAACATTATCACTGTCGGTTCAAAAAAAATGGGTATCACTGCCAGTTCTAAAAACCAGCCGGCAGTAAAAATAACTTATCACCGCTGGATCGTATTAAAAACCGGTAATGGTAGTATCATTGTCAGTTTTTAACTTGAACCGACAATAATAAGGAATCCAGATCTGAAATTTTCATTGAATCCGGTTTTGGCTCACTCGGCCTTGCGTCTGCGAGCGGCTCAGCCTCGATCCTCTCTCCACCTTATCTCTCTCCCTTCTCTCAGCTCGGCCTCCTCTCTTCACCTTATCTCTTCGATCGATCTGATCGATCCCCCCTCTCTCTCCCTCTCTCTCTCTCTCTCGATCTCAAACTGGATCTCGAGATGAGGCGCGTCGATGGTTGACTGCCATTGTCTTCCTCTCTCCCCCTCATCCACAGGCGAATAGGGAGGAGATGAGGTGAAGACGGGGTCAGATTGATGATCAATTTTTTTTTTGAAAACATTATAATTCATTTCCTGAGGTTTATTCCAATAATTACTTTTATTAATATGTTCCTCAAGGGAAGGAGCAATCAAATTTCTTAGTACAACCAAACAATGATTCTTAAGTAAGAATGACGAACGAATTAGGCTCTTTGCCTGTCTGCTAGGTGCTAGCAAGCTTGAAACAGGCAAGAAGACATTGTTGCCAAATTGTGTCTCATTCTTAGAGACATATGGCTAATAGTTGAATACCTATGTCATATCACTCTTAACCTTAGTGATAGAGGACAATATTATGATCTTTCATCATTCTTACTTTTGTCAATTACCGTATGGCCCTCTGTTGCAAATGCATCACATGGTCAGGAACGAGACAACGACGTGGTTCCATGTCAAGTATACGGGTGTCATCCTCAAGAAGGCTCAAGCAAACGCCTCTTTTTTTAAACATTCATGCAGCAAGAAGATCAAATGCCATATATTTATGTTTTCATACAAAAACTTTGATCATCAATCTTATCATTGAGATAAGTGTACATTTTACTATTTTAAGCATCACATAACTAATTGGATGTATATGCTATATAATTAATTTGTCACAATCAATCTACTAAGAAGTTGTGTCAAACAAATTCTATGATGCTTGATCAAGTTGCCTCTATTAGGAGTTAAAAGAATATGCCATGCTTGCTCAATTGGATTGAAATTACCACATCAATCATAGAAAATGGAGAAATACCTACATATTTTGTTGATCTTGATATTTTCATTGTAGATAATTTGTATTTGTATTTAATATAGTACATTGTTCTATGTTCCACCAAAAGCCAGCGCAATTGTCTGGCTAGACTTAGTATGTGGCAGTTTTGTTATAAAATTCCAAAACTTATAATTAAAAGTGCAATTACAATTACTAGATAATAGACTTAATATATATGGTTAGATATATAGTTGGACGTTATGCAACTTTAACTAACTCTATAACTAGAGATATAGATTGAAAGTAACTATAGATTGTATTAATATACAATTATAATGCCATAACATGGCCGGTGTAAGGAGACTATGTTGGATGGCTAACTTGGTGAGCCAAAATACAACTAAACACTTGATGTTCACGTACAAGTCCAACGCCCATATCGATGGCTTGGCAATGCCCTACGAATCCGAAAGAAGCTTTGCCACAGGCAGTAGGCGATGCACAGGCATGAGGACGGTGGCTCGAAGCAGGACAACGTGACTAGACAAGGGTGACAAGCGCGAGGATAAACCTTGACTCACCGGTCGGCTTTAATCGGTACTCCATAAATCTGGATAGCCTCCATGCAGGTTTGCACGCCAGACTTTGGCGAGATTGATCCGGCTACTGGCGAGCCTGATTAGGGCATTCTCGGCTAAAACAAATAGCCCTCATATTAATCAACTGATGTAACACCTCGGCTTTCAACAAAACTCGGATCGCTACTTACTCTCAACAAAAACCTAACAAGTCCGAAAATTATAAGAAATTTTGGTAGAGTTTCCCCTGTATATACTGCTTTCCAGGACAAGCAAAACAAATTCATCACATGCAGAGTATATATAAATGGAAAGTAAACATAACGGTCTAAAACTAGTACCTGAAACATCTCATGGGCTCGTTACATTACACCAAAAGAAACCACGAGCGGCAAATTGACCAAGATAACCAATTACGACGCTAAAAGGTTATGAATACAACTATATAGTGATTTAAGTGTGATTACTTGCCACTACGTGATGCTATTTCCCCTTCAAAACGTGTCACAAGTAGAGGTACCTAAAAACCAAATGAAACACAAGTGTGAGTAAAAACACTCAGCAAGTACAGTTATGAAACCGGAAGAACGGACACATCAAGAACGTCAAAGAACAACGGGAAACACTGAGTTTTTCCTTTTTCTTGAAAACAGCAAGAAGACAATAGTTTCCGTTGAGATGGACCATCCTGAATTTCCTTTGCATTTATCCATAAAGACGAGCAAGCGGAGAAGCACTCACTCATAGGATCATGAATATAAGAATCAAATTGTCTGGTAACACCGTACCATGAATGATAGATAAACTGGAACAAATTGAAATTGGAACAACTTGAAACTGGAATACTGACATGAACTCATTCTTGAACTTGAATCATATGAATAAAGGAAAATTCAAAAATTGAATAAACACAATTGAAAGGGATCAGCAAAACATTTGTCAAGCAAATCAAGCTAATTATGGGGTTCGTCATGCACTTGCCTTAACCGTGGTGAGAAGTCAGTCTCACACTGCTAGCACCGACGCTTCCAAAATCTTAGGAACAAGATCGTACTCAGAAGTTGTCCCAAACGACCATGTGACTAAATGTTGGATGTCGGAACTTCTCTCTCTAGCCGAACCCCAAAATCCTTATTCTACCTTTTTCTCGGGAATTCAACTAACACACAGGGTTGCTTGCTGACCGAGCCGTAACACTCGTTCCGCTTAACCAACGATAGCAAGGGATTACAACTAAAGCATCTTTAGGGAATTTCCTACAACTTTGCGTTTACGACTTAGGCAACATCTTACTCTAAGTAGGTCGAAAACGGATAATTGAGTTACTGCGTCGAGGAAAACCTACTAGATAGCACAATGCTTTGAATGTTTCTCCCAAATCGTTTCTCCAAATCGAACAAGATCACGCCACTAGAACAATATCGACGAGACCTAGGACCATTGCTTTAAACACAAAGCCGGAACTGGCTCCACTTATTGCTAGCCTTCGAATTTACTCTCGTGGCTAGATGGTCAAGCTTCCACTCTCGCGTCCAATGACAAAAATTTTCGCCAAGCTATCGATAAGCATCTAGGGATTACAAAGACATTACCCTCGCTGTGTGAATCATGACCTGACGACAGATCTAACGAAATCCCCAGAAAATCCCCATCTCCCTCCTTTTTCTTCTTTCTCTTTTTCTTTCTTTCTTTCTTTTCTTCTTTCTCTTTTTTTGTTCTACTCCTCCTACTCGGCAGCACGGCTCGGCACTGGCGGCGCGGTTCGAATGGCGTCGAGTGGCAGTGACGGCAGCGCGGGGGGAGGGGGAAGGCGGCCAGGCGCGACAGGAATGGCGCCGGGTCGGTGACGATGCAGCAGGGCGACCGAGCGGTGGTACGAAACGGCGCAGGTGGGGTTGTGATCGGCGGTTGGCAGAGCAGTGGTGGTCGGCTGACGCAATAGGAGGCAGCGCGGCGGAGCCAAGCCGCGGCAAGAACGGTGGCGGCCTGTTGCACGACTGGTTGGGCAAAGCACAACGCGATGACGACGGCATAGACAACGGCGATGACGTCATGGTGACGGGAAGCAGTACAGCATACACGCAGACAGCGCGATCGGCACCGGCGACAAGCATGGAGGGCCGAGGACAGCGGTGGCCGGTGCAAAGGACGGCGGTGGGGGGATACGGTTAGGGTTTGGGGTGTGGCCGATCTGGGCTCGGGGCGATGGACGGGTCAGCCCGAGGCCCTTTTATGTGGCGGGCGACCACTCGGTCGGTTGCATTTTTTTTTATAGTACAACTGATTAATTCAAACATGATCAAATTAGACTAAAATGACTAAAACTCAAACTTCATTTGCAAATAAAGAATTTGGGAAGCAAAATATCTAAATAAAGAGTCCAAATAAATAATAATAATAATTAAAATTAGGGTTAGAATAGAAAAAAATAGGATCCATATCAAATATAGTCTTAGAAAAAAAAAATCAAATTATTATAAAAATCAAATACATAAATAAAGAGTTCATGTAAAATATAATTAATCAATAGCTAAATTCATAATAAAAAATAAAATAAAGTTTCAAAATTCTTACTAAGATAATAGATTAAGAAGCAGAATGTAGTTCACGGTCGTTGCATCAAGCAGGCAGTAGGTAAGGCACAACATGCAAGTAAGACAAACCTATGTTGATTTTGGTTGGATTGCCTACACCTGATACATGATTTTAGCAGTTGATCAAAATGTATAAGACACGATCTAATACATATATACGTTTTGAATACAAGTTTAAAGCATAAATAATTTTCTCTTCCACAAACATAATTTTTTATCTCTTCTTCTAATTTTATGTGTTTTATAACTAAATGACACTAACCTCATTAAAAAAAAGCTAAAAGACTAATTTTCAATCAAATGTTACCGTGATAAAATATTGTAACGAGACGAGCTACACTATTAGCGTCCTGGCAAGTTATTCAAAGAGAAGAGAAATGAAGCTTATTTCTTATGGAAGAAGCTAGCTCTTTAAACAATTCTAAGGATTATGAGCCAATAAATTACTTCAAGATCTTAACAAATAAACAATATATATGTGTATTGAAAATTTATTTTTTAACCTCTATCTCTTTTTGAGATATCATAAAAAATAAAGCATTGAGAGTGGGCTAAGCGCACCGCTCCGCCCTCGCCAAGCGATGCGGGACAAAAGTTTCGGCCCAGGCCAAACATAAACACGAACCATTTTCTTTCGAGAGGGAAAAAAAGCAGAAGAAAAAAACAGAGACGAGGTCGTGCTTTGGTGGGCCCGGGCGAGCTTTTAAGACCCAATCGCACCGAACCCCTACGAAATTTCCTTATCCCCCCCCCCCCCTCATCTGCTCCACCCCCACGCCTCCGAGCTCGCGAGAGAGGAGAGGAGAGAGCCCAGCACAAGCATGGCCGGAGCAGCAGCAGCAGCAGCCGCCGCCGTGGCGTCTGGGATCTCGGCCAGGCCGGCCGCGCCGAGGAGTTCCTTGGCCGGGCGCCGCGCCCGGTCCGTGGTGCGGGCCACGGTCTCCGTCGAGAGGGGCGGGAAGGCGTACACGGTGCAGAAGTCCGAGGAGATCTTCAACGCCGCCAAGGTGACATGCCCTCTTCTTCCTCCGCTCTGAAGGTCCTTAATGCCGTGCGCGAGGGTCCCCTTTCGTTCGGGGTAGTTTTTGGTGCGAATTCTGAAGAAGAGACGTGCGGCGGGGGCGAGCTGGAGAATTGTTCCCTTGTGGAAATTGTGGCCGATTGGTGTGTTTTCATTTCCTTTCTGCCAATGGAATGCGTTGTTGGGAACGCGATTAGAGGTGGATTGTCAAAGATGGGTTGGAACTTTGAAACCGGGGGACTGGGAGAGGTCTGGATGGGGCCGAAAATGTGAGCTTTTAGTTAGGTCAACGTCAACTACGTTCTTGAACCAAATTGCCACATAAGACAGCCATACCGATGGAATGATAGCTATAAGCAATTGTACTGAGATAGAAATGCCTAGGTACAGCACGCATTACATTTAATGTGTCAAAGCTGTCAAGATACTATAGTTTTATGCAGTTATAAGCCATTTCTTTGTGAGTCGTGCTTTAGATCTTGGATCTGTAGTTGGTAAACTACACCGACAGATGTGAGTGCAACCCTGATTCTGATTGGATATAAAATTATCACAAGACCAGTTTTAGGATCTTTTACCATTTGAGATCCCAGTCAGTTTTAGTTGTCAATTTTTTTTCTTGGTTTTGAATGTTTTATTAATTGGTGTTTCACTGTTTCTCAGGAGTTGATGCCTGGAGGTGTTAATTCGCCAGTCCGTGCCTTCAAATCTGTTGGTGGGCAGCCTATTGTTTTTGATTCTGTAAAGGGTTCTCGTATGTGGGATGTAGATGGAAATGAATATATCGATTATGTTGGTTCCTGGGGTCCTGCAATCATCGGTCATGCGGATGATAAGGTACGCCATTGTTTTATATGTGTTTTTCTTTATGTGAATGAGATCGAATATTCCAACGTATTATTTTGCAATTGATCAATGGATGGTCCGAGTGTTCTCTATATCAGAATGAATAATTTGATGATTGAAGGCTTGTTTCAATATTTATATTACTTAATAAGATTATTTCGACAAATTGCTATCTTTTTTCTTTCAAAAGAGAGAGACCGCTTGTGTTGAAACATTTTCATGGTCAGATTGTTCAAATGGGTGAAATCTGTGATTATTGTACTTCATGCATCTCATTCAAATATATGTCAATTAAAAGTGTGAATTGTGAGCCATTATTCTTGAGAGTCGAGAATGCTGAATCAATATCTTCTTGTTGAATTCAGGTAAATGCTGCATTGATTGAAACTCTGAAGAAAGGAACTAGCTTCGGTGCGCCATGTGTGTTGGAAAATGTGTTGGCTGAGATGGTCATCTCTGCTGTGCCAAGTATCGAAATGGTCCGCTTTGTCAATTCAGGGACAGAAGCCTGCATGGGAGCACTCCGGCTTGTGCGTGCATTCACTGGGCGGGAAAAGATTCTCAAGTTCGAAGGCTGCTACCACGGCCATGCCGATTCGTTCCTTGTCAAAGCTGGCAGTGGTGTTGCCACCCTTGGCCTCCCAGACTCCCCTGGAGTCCCCAAGGGAGCCACTTACGAGACTCTAACCGCACCGTATAATGATGTCGAGGCAGTAAAAAAAGTGTTTGAGGACAACAAAGGGGAGATTGCTGCAGTCTTCCTTGAGCCAGTTGTTGGCAATGCTGGCTTCATTCCTCCACAGCCTGGTTTCCTCAATGCCCTCCGTGACTTGACCAAACAAGATGGTACACTCCTGGTCTTTGATGAAGTGATGACTGGTTTCCGTTTGGCTTATGGTGGGGCTCAAGAGTACTTCGGGATCACCCCTGATGTGACAACCTTGGGGAAGATTATCGGTGGTGGTCTCCCAGTTGGTGCTTATGGTGGAAGGAGGGACATCATGGAGATGGTGGCTCCTGCAGGGCCAATGTACCAGGCAGGAACTCTCAGTGGAAACCCTCTAGCCATGACTGCTGGAATTCACACGCTCAAGCGTTTGACAGAGCCCGGCACCTATGAATACTTGGACAAGATCACTGGTGATCTTGTTCGCGGGGTACTGGATGTGGGTGCGAAAACAGGGCATGAGATGTGCGGAGGACACATCAGAGGGATGTTTGGTTTCTTCTTCACAGGTGGACCAGTTCATAACTTTGGGGATGCCAAAAAGAGTGACACCGAGAAGTTTGGGAGGTTCTACCGGGGTATGCTAGAAGAGGGCGTGTACCTGGCACCCTCCCAGTTCGAGGCGGGTTTCACCAGCTTGGCTCACACACCTCAGGATATCGAGAAGACCATCGTGGCCGCTGAGAAAGTTCTTAAACGGATATAGGGTCAGCTACGAGATTTTGAAGTATTTGCTATTTCCTTGTGTTGTACGCTTAGTTGTATGCCACTGAAGTCTTGAATTGTGCAGCAGCAGACAGCAGTCCACCGTCTGTACTCTGTAGCTCCTCTTCTTTCTTGAATTAGCGTGTCGTGTTTTTGCAGTGGTAATAAAGTTCTGGTCGACGATTACTGGATGTTATACTGATGTTCAGATATACCATTGTCTCAACCCTCTTGCTCCTCTTTTATGTTTGATGGATATCTGCAATAAAGAAACCGGCAAACACATTTACACAGTGCTGATCGACATCGAATCACACTTGCACCATTCCTGGGCTGCTTGAGTTTCGGCAGGAGTTGGAATTTCCAGTCCCGTCTCAGCCCACGCGGCTCAGATCCACCATACCATTACTTAGCCTGTTTCCATCAGCAGTAACGGCAACGTGAGAGGCTGAGGGCCCTCCCATTCCCCCGGCGGATTTGCACAACCGGTATGTCAGGTACTGGACCCCCTGGAGAAGCCAACGGGTACAAAGGGGAGACTACACCATCACACGGCATCATCCAAAAGATAGACCCGGATACGGCTCCTTCTTCCTCCGTTCTCTTCCTCCTCTGATTCCTTCCCTTCCTCCTCTGATTCCTTCCCTTCCTCCTCTAGACCCCGTCTTCTAGCTCTTCACCAGTGGGTTTCTAACACGGCGGCCTAGCTCCCGTGCCGCCGGGTGAACACGGCCTGCGTTGCGAGCCCAGCACCGTGCCCGCGCGGTGCGGCGCATGCCGTCCGCGGCTCACGGCTCCATTCTCCCCGTCTCCCACCCCTGTGGTTTACGCACGCGGCTAGCCCGCGGATCGGGGAAGAAGGCGCGCCCGCTCCTTCGCGGCGCGGCGCGTTGCGGCAAAAGCCGCCATGATTGCCGTCGTCAGAGTCGGAGCCGTAGGAGCACGCATGCTTTGCTCTTCCTGCGCTCAGCAACAGGGAGGGCATGCTTGACGTTGATGGTCGTCGGATCACAGTTGACAGAACCCACGCTCAAATACAAGCGGAAGAACCGAGCCCCGGCCGATGAGGCGATGATCCATGCAGTAGTAAACTGTAAACATCTCAGGTAGACCTAGACCAGCCAACAGAGCAAACTGATAACTGTACCAGAGGGTGAGCTGCTGAGTTTTTTTCAGCTTTCCTCCACTGTGATTTCTAGGCCAACATTCAGTTTCCAGCATATCACCGTAGCAAGATCGGCAACCATGCACATCAAGACGCCACCATTTTATCTGTTAACTTTTAAAAAGTGGCAGATAAGAATAAATTGCAATGAAATGTCACCTATCATACATGCTGACCGAACCAACGCATGGTCTTATATAGGTTTACATTTTACATTGTTGGTACACGAGAGGCAAGGAACGACAAGTCCTGTGCAAAAACAAAAAAATATTAAAGATGTAGAATATCATAGTACCAAGTCTTTTTTTTCCCAGTAACAACCAATTGATGAGTCAACTCAATTCATTCCCGTGGACGGGCGATCCAGAGAGAACTCAAAGCGCGTAGTCGGGAGAAATAGTCACTGATTGCAAGCAGCGCTCGTGCAGACTGGCGGGTGGTGAGTATGCACTGCATTTGTTGAAGAGTCTGGAGTCGCAAATTGTCAGCCTGCAAAAGAGGGGATTGTTAAATTGTTCAAAAAAAGAGGAGATGCTGCTGCAAATATATCACGCATTAAGCAACAAGAAACAACGTGTCAATAAGCAACAGGCTCCATGGTTTGCAGAAGGTACCTCGCGTAGGAAGTTCTCTAGAGTGCCAAGCTTTCCCATTGCCACTTCCATCTGGCCCGTGCAATCTGCAACTTTGCTAGAAGAACCTGCAGCACACAGGGGTCCGGATGCAAGAGTTTCTGTGACCGACTGTTGTAGCGCTTTCACTCCCTGTGAAAGATCTTCTTCAGCTTGTTGGGAGGACTGTTGCAGGTTGCATATACTGGCAAGCTGCTGCTCAGTAAGGGGTTCTAGATGACTTGCAAGTAGCTGTGGTAAATAAGCATCAGTGTAAGAAAGAAACCTGAAAGTCTTTAAGCTTTGATAGAAGTAAATCAATACAAAAAGAACAAGCGAGAGAGATCGGAAACCTTTAGAAGCTCCGACGATCGAAATCCACCTAACCACAGAAAACACCTCTCGACGGGGGTCTTCCACATTCCTGACAGCACATGAAAAGCATCTGCCCTGGCTGCTACACCCTTAAGCCTGAAAGCTTCGCAGTAGTGTGCCATGATGGTATCAACGGTGAGCCGAAGATCATCATCACCGGCATGTGCATTGACTGCAGCCCTCAATTCATTTATCAGCTTGTTGTGCTCCTCTAGCCACCGAGCATACTCCATGTCAAATGGCAATGCTCCTACAAATAGGAGTAACAGCTTAACTCAAACAAGAATTTCTTTAAGGTACTGTACATTGTGTCCTATATTTGAGACAAAAACTAGTAAATTACCGCTTCCACCAGGTGAATGAGGCTGGTCTCCCAGAGTAGCAATAAAAATGCCCTGAATACGTAGGAAAATGTCAAAGAATCAGAATGTTCAACAAGAGTTGCAAATTTTGCCGAATCCAAAAATCAAAACAAGATGAACATACCTGTTGACGAGCACGCTGAAGCTCCTGCTCCAACTGAGTAAGTTTCAGCCTGCTATTCTCAAGTTGTTCGACATATGCCTGAGGGAGAAATGGGTCTTATTTAGTTTCAGAGCAGTCCTTGCAAGCATGTGTGAAGGAACAGATGCACAAGGGAAATACTAATGAGATCCACCACTAGGTACATAAAAATACCTTCTTTCTTAGACGGCTTTTCCTAGCAGCTTCACGGTTTTGGGCCAGACGACGGAGTGCCTACCATGAACTCAGTAAAAAGAGAAGTCTATAACAACAGAATCATCAGATGATCCATGCAGTGAAGGTGTAGAAATTAAATACCTTTTGACCTAGCTTGTCCTTTGATTTGTCACCAGAATCAGAAGCTGAAAGAGAAGCAAGACGTCCTAGTTCAAACTGATAAGTGGACAAGCTCAGTATATATCAAGAATACAAATAACATCACTTGAATGCAAACTGCTTGTTACTGTTGACGCGAAAAGAACATCAAAACAGAGAAACAACCATCAAGTGCCATTTTTAATAATGATGCATTAAAATTTCAAAAAACATTATTATCATAAAATAAGAAACTTTTAAGTTCTTCTCATGTTGAACTTATGGTATGCCTCATAAGAAAAATTAAGCATCCATATTAGCAAGGTACAGACAATCTACATAACTGTAAGAAACATTTTAATTGAAAATGGTGAGTACCATTTGAATCTTCTCGTCGATATCTAGGTCTGTTGATGTATCAGTCCCAGGGCTTGCATAAGCCATGTTAGACTCTTCCCAGTTCTCAGTGTGTCTTGTGCTCTCCTTAGCTGTACTTCTGACTGAAGTCCAACTTCAGCCGCTGCAGGTTGCAGCACTTCCAACAGTTCAAAGAATAGACTGAAAGGAAGACAAATCTATGAAATTTAACCATATGAAAGCTTAAGGAAGCCATTTGATCATATTTTCAAAACCGGAAAACAGATACTGGATCAGTCACCCCACCTCACCAGGCACGATCAGAGTATATCAGGCATACCTTACTCTAACTACCAAACTGAAGAGGATCAGTTGGCTGGATTGAACAAGGATTCTGGAGAGAACAGAACGCCAACCAAGCTGCACATTCAGGCTTCAGCAAAAAAAAAAAAAAAAAAAGCTAAATAATAATCCAAAATGCTGTAGCATGGAAAGATATGATACCCCTCGACAACCATCATAGGCCAAAAAAAAAGGTAAACGAGACTATGCATGTATCAAGTAGATCGAATCAAAGCATCCTAAAATTTCCTTAAAACTACAAATGCACACTGTCACAATTGAAGCTATTTGGCCAGTAAAAAAGTTCAGACTAGATTGCATGGGCAAATTGAGAATTTAGCAGCATACTTGTGGTCAGGTTGGCAAAGTCTTCCCCGCTCCTGCAGACTTCTCGATGCCAGAAACCCGAGAGGGTTGGATGCTCTTAGCATATATGCAGCTGAAAAGAGTAGTAACTTCTGAAATATCTGTACATATGTACATTGTAGCACATATACCCCCCCCCCCCCCCCCTTCAAAATAACGAGTATGGTATCTATGCGCTTGCCATACCACACTACAGCCAATGTGCATTCAGTAACCACCATGAATGCACTCTATCACAAAAATGTCTAGACAGTGGCAAAACTTCTTTTCCCTCCACAACAAGCGTGTTGCAGTGTCTTCAGCGAACAATTATGTCGATACCATAGCATAGTGGCATAGCAACATGTGCCTCTGAACTTTTACCATAATCATTAATGGGGCAAAAGGGGACTATGTGGATTAGGCTGCCTAACCTAAGTTTGCTGAACCTGATGTTAACTGAGAATCTTGAGAAATCTCGCTAGAAAAGTTGGCAAAAGATGCAACCTTACTTAGAAAGTGTCCACGCTTGCAAAGTCCATGTCTACTTCACACGCCCAACTCACGCTATCATGCACCAGCCAATGGCAAAGGATCAGATGGAGCAAGCACGAGAGCACGGACTCCCCTCACCATTTTCCTAGATTAACCGGCTGGTCATTTAACCGCCCTGCTATCGGTTCGTCTGGTCTGATCGAGTTGAACCGCGGTATGTTACGGAAATCAATTTTTCTTTGAAAAATAATTATTTTATTAATATTTCAAATTTAAGTCTCTGTTTAAATTTATTATAAAAATAGATCTATATCGTCCAACCAACGGGCGACAAGCCCTAACACCGGAATATTGCAAAAAATCGTCCATTTGTTGGGCGACATTTGCAAAAATCACAAAAAATATTGTGATCCTTTGCTCTCAATCTTCATAACACAATCCAAATATTCATCAAAAATTCTGAAAATATTTAGTGGTGTAGATGATGTTACCTTTGAGTTCTTCACAAAATTTTAACCTAAATAATGTCTTGTACTATGAGAAGAAAAGAAGACAAATTTTTGTTTCCCTAAAATTTGTCTTTTTTGTTTCTCATTGTAAAATTCATTGTTTGAGTTGAAATTTTGTGGAGCACTTGAAGGGAGCATACTCTACAATATTATTTTTTTTAGAAATTTTATGACTATTTATATGATGTTACGAAGCTCTGAGCAAAAGACACACAATTTTTAATTTTTGAAAAAAAAATCGCATAATCAAAGGACGAGTTCTCCCTTGTCACCCTATCGTTGTGAGACAGGGGTCTATTTATGTGAAATTTGCAAATAGCAGTCTAATTTTATATATTAATAAAAATAAATATATTTTAAAAAATAATTCTTATGTAAAGCGTATGTTCCTTTTCTCACAGAACCAACGAACTGGCTGGTCTTCGGAAGCAAACCCTCACCCTGGAAACCAAGGTTGATTTCCATCCGCTGCCCTTTCTCTGCATATCTGAACCGGAAACCAAGGCTGATTTCCATCCGCTGCCCTTTCTACGATGGTCTTTGGCCGGCCTCCAGGCCCCTATCTACAACAGATTTCTCTTAGAACATTGCTCGTGCGATTGTGCCCAGTATTATTCTTAAAAGCTGTCGATTTTGGTTTTATTTGTTTACCCAATGGTTCTATTTGATTTTGTACTATGCTATAGGCACCACCATGACTCGTACACACAGTAACGAATATATGACTAAAATCTATCTATAGCGAACACGCTCTCAACAACCACTGCGTTGACTTCGGCTTTGTCCTGTGATGCCGTGGTAGCGGGTGTCACCGATGACTAGGTATGGTGACTGCCATATATTTTTATATAGATGGATCTATCACTGCACACATAACATACACATCTGTATGTTTTTAGTATACGTACCGATAACTACGGAGAAGAATGATAAATCATGTAGGAAGCATACTCATTCAGACATATGTACAACAGTAGATAACAGTATTTAAACTGTGTATACCACCAAAAAGTTTAATTGTTGCCTCTTACTATTGGAGAGGTTTGGAGTATGCTAATCTCTCTTGCCGGATGAACCAATGTGCCTCTTTTGCTTTTAGTACACGGTTACAAGTGTATGCTTTTTCCACTAATTAGCACATTTCCCTTTAAACAATTGTATCTTTCCCTTTACCTGATGACATAATAAGCGCCTAGCAATGTCGAGGATTAGTTCTTAATTATACAGTGCAGGAGAGTCTCTGACTGTGCAAAATATTAAAACAAAAGGGAAGTATATGTACAAGCAAAAATAGAGAATGTACACCTCACACAACTGGGAAAAACTCAACTAAGGACATTTACAATGGTCCACACCAGACATCTTATAGGTCGACTCATAGCATTGCCACATAAGATTTTATGTGATATGGATGAGAGAAAGATATGGTTATCTCATGAAATAACTATTTCATAAGAAAAATTTAGAACCGCAAGAGACAACGCACACATCATTATACCGTATGTCATTGTGATGGAGGCATTTTCTTTTTTGTTAAACCGATCCACAAATTAAGTGCTTTGTGAAGTGACTACAAGATAAGAAGAAACAAATAATTGTATGGATTGTATATTAAGCCGTCTTAAAGTTACATGGAAGCTTACAAACGACATATGAGGCTCTAAGGGATATAACAAAAATGGTGGCCAGTTCTAAACTATAAGTATTATTAAGCACGTTGAAAACTAGCAATGCATGCTTTAAAATTGAACAGCGAACTTAGAAGAACTGTGAATGTATGTGCATGAATTTCCAAGGAATTCTCTAGAACAAAATGTTTAGGAATGATTCATCGCAAAGGAAAGAAACATAGGAATAAATATGACTAGGGAGTTGAGTTTCTAGAGTTGAGATATATGTATAGTAGAATAGTTAGGGTGGTGAAAATGCCATTCGCACGATAACTATATGGTCCAATGAAGAGGGGATCTCCCGACTTCATTGCACTGACAAAGAAGTGTTCACGATTTCGCCAATATTTTTAAGTTTACCGGCCTTACCAGCGGGCGTTGATAAAATTTGAAATGGATTAAAAGAGTTCTAGATCACCACTAAAAGCACACGATATAGCTCTTGGCTCTCATGCACTAGTTTCTGAGTTCAAATCTTTTATGGGTTCTCGAATACCGCATATAAAACAATTATCAGGTTCTGGGTTCAATTGCACTCATGTTGATCCTTGCTATGTATTGTTATGCATAACAAGCACAAAAAGCATAGAATTTTTTGCAGTTCCATGGGGGATACACCTTGTAACGGTTAGTTTCTATGCATGTTCATAATATTCTATCTAAACTGGTTAGTCTACCTTGGAGCCATTAAAATTTTTAGATATATACCATTATAAATATCACGGTTTTGAAATATACCATTATAAATCCAATATTTAGAAACATGCCATTACAAATCTCTGAAATTGAATTCATACCATTAAGAAATCTGCCTGATTTGTAATAGTAATGGCACAGGGGATTTGTAAGGGTATGCATCAAATTTCAAGAGATTTGTAATGATATGATTCAATTTTAGAAGATTTATAATGTCGTGTTTTCAAATACCGAATTTATAATAGTATATTTCAAAATCTTAATATTTATAATGACGTATATCTAAATTTTCCTTAAAATTAAGAGCAATGTACTACTATCTTGAAGTACTAATTAGTCTCTTCATTTCTAAGTGCCAACCGGATGGCAGGCAGTCAAAGCATCTAAAATCTGGAAAGGAAGACAATGCATCTCAAAAAAAAAGTACAAAAAGTAAAGGTAGCCGAAGCCAAGGACAAGGCCAAGCACCAGTTTTCGCATCTAGTAGCGTTCGCCTCCTCTGTTTCTTGTCCTGTTTGTGTGAGAATTACAGTCACCTCAAGGTTCAGAGTTCAGAAGCGTGTGTGCAATGCACTGTACAGTGTCGAGCTGAAGCCTGAAGTGCAGAGCAGAGGAGGAAGGACCAAGGAAGAGAGCAAAGCATGGGTCACGAAGCAGAGGAATATTTCCTGCAGGTCTCTGCACTCCCATCTACGAGTATTTGATTCTCTGAAAGAAACCTCGCAACAGTGGTCTATCCATGGAGATTACTGATTCTGTCATGTGCACTGTTTTTCCGTGGTAGTCATGTGAACAGACAGAAATTCGCAAAATTTCGCTGAATTTTGTCCTCGGCTTTGTGAGTCTCACATATCAATAAAAAAATTAGATTTTTTCATTCACTTCCAAAATTCCTGAACAATAATTTTTTTTTTACCTTGTCCCGAACAGTAGTTGGTTGAACTGGGCTCCATTGCTGAATCAACCCCCCACCAAAAAAAAAAAAAATCTTGCCGGTACAAGTATGATTGGAATGGTTGGACAGCAGCAGCAGCAGCAAGAACGATTAATCCTAATTGAAAGCTTCATTTCTCGGTCTCACTCTGCCCCCACAAAACAATCGCTCCTGTTAATGGATGCAGGTTTAGCCTCACGACGTCAAGCATTCAGAAGCGCAGTGCTCTGGCTGACTTCTGGTAGGATTTAGGAACACTGCGATAGCTCTGAAAGCCGTTTTAGATGCAGCGGGTTCGTTGCAATAGCCAGGAGCGTATCAAGTGGTCAAGGAGTCTGACTTGGGCGGCGCAGGTTCTTCAAAAGAGGCTGAAGACGCGCATTCACCTGAGGAGGAGGCAAGGCTTTGGAAGGAGTTCAAGAGCGGGCCTACAAACTAGGAGTCAGCACCGCGCAAGAGGAAGTCCAACCCAAGAGTCATCAGCTTAGAGTGGGTGTGATATTTGCGGCCCATGTGGCTTGTAATTTTCGGACTGCAACAGTATAAGATATGTATACTTCTTCTTGGAGAAGGGGGCGAAGGAGATAGAAGTTGGTGGCGAGTTAGACTCGAGTTGGTCGGAACTTCCCCGGAGTTGTAGAACATATATGCATTGAGTGAATAGAGTTCGTAACAAATTAGCATTAGAGCCTACATCCTGGAGCCGCTGGATTACATCAAGCATCTGCTGTACTTGACAAGAGAACAGAAGAAGACCGTGGAGATGGAGAAGGAACTCGGAGAGATCACCAAGCTTCTTGCGGTGATTCAGACCACCATGGATTGCAACACACTACGTGAAAAATAGATATGGGTGACGGATCATACCCGAGTCATCTCGAACGCATCACCGATGACTAGTCATTGGTGACGGATAAGAACCCGTCACCGATTTTTATAACCTCGACACATTATCTTTGAGCGTCTCGCATGTGCTTTGGTGGCAGATATAAGTCATGGATAAACTCTTCATCCGTCCCTTATATCCCAATATAAGTAACGGGACGACATAGACTACTCTTTTCCAACTAAGCACTCTTGAGCATCAAGCAATTATATGGTCTCTTCTCACCATCCCCATAGTGTATGAGATAAATGTATGCATTTCGATTAGGGTCATATTCTCCGCTTTCAATGCAGGTCGAAGCATATGGTTGCCCGGATGGTTGAATGATGTTAATAAGAATAGAGATTCGAATAACTTCAAAATAACTGACATAATTTTTTATTTTTCCTAATTAGAAAAATACATGAAAAAGAAAGCTTTATGTTCGATGCAGTACTCATACTGGACTAGATTACCCGTCACTTATGTCTGTCATCCATGTGCTGGGGAATACATAAGTTACTCATCACTTATATTTAACCTAAGTGACGGGTAAATATGTTATCCGTCACTTATGTTTATATTGTCTTGTTGGATTGGCCTGCTTCCTGGCTGCATCCTGGAGCGTAATCAGGATTTGGCAGCCATTTTCTCCTTGCAAACAACAGCAACGAATCCAAATTCATAGCGACAAACACACTTATATAAGAACTCACTTCACCACAAAATCGCAAAGGTTATCAAGTTCCAAACTATTCATTACAAAATCATAAATATTACAAAGTTCTGATCAACTCATATTACACAAGACATCACAACCTAGGGATTCTACAGTGGAACTCGCCGTGTGGGCTGATGACTTCAGACACCATGAACTCAGCGATCCGTTGTCCAATCTCCGGGAGTGCATCTGTCGGAGGGTGAACTCCTATCGCAGGGATCCCGAGAGACCCCTTTTTAGAGATTCGGCCGGGGGGATGATCTTGAATGAGTTCGTCGGAGAAATAAATGGAAGTGGAAATAAATGCAACGGCCGGTGGTGGGGGACAATCGACCTAGTGCAGGGGAAGTAAATGCACAGGAGTTTAGACAGGTTCGGGCCGCGCGGGGGCGTAATACCCTACTCCTGTGTGGATGCAATATCCTTTCCTGAAGGGGATCCCTCAGGGATATGCCTGGTTACAAGAATGTATTGTCTAATTGAGAGCTTGAGGCTCCCTTGTTCTAGCTCTGCTCAAGCTTGCTTGCTTGCGATGTTCTTCGTCTAAGTGTGGCCCGGTCAATTGCCTCAAGTCAATCCAGTCTCTTTCGATGTCTTCTGATCCCTCCTCTTCTTTCTGTATCTCCATCCTTTTATGCACTCGCCGGCCACGACATACCCCAAACGGGAAAGAAGGGGCACATGTTCCAAGACGCCACGACTGGGAAAGGCGTCATCATTTCCTCTGGGCGAAGTGACAGGGGCGGTGGAAAAACGCGACGCGCGTCCGACCACCCGTCGCTGTGGACACCCTGGCGCCGGGCGCCGTCGAGAGGGCCCACCGGGCAGCCGCAGAGGCACCCGGCGTGCCCACCCTGTCTTGTTCCTCTGCCAAGGCAGGGTGGCAGGCGGGATGCTTTGATCCTGTCAATGTTATCCCGAGATACACCGGATGATACGGGACGAGACTCATGCAATTAATGGCCCCACGCCCCCCTATCAAAGCATGGCAGGGACTGACACTGCGGCGGGAGCAGTTGGGGATGTCCGGATGTCAGGCCGCGCATGCCCATTAAATGTGGCCTTGGACCTCTGACTGGTTGACACCTCGTTGGCGGGCCCCTCGGGGGCCCTTCTGGGTCGTCGGGATCATCAGGTGCTCTCGTGCGAACCTTCGGGGAACCGAGTGCTCGGGGGCCGCCACGTGCAGCCCCGAGCACTCTCTCCCGAGCACTTCTGTAGATCCTTCGGGGAACCGAGCGCTCGGGGGCTGCCACGTGCAGCCCCGAGCACTCTCTCCCGAGCACTTCTGTAGAACCTTCGGGGAACCGAGTGCTCGGGGGCCGCCACGTGCAGCCCCGAGCACTTCTGTAGAACCTTCGGGGAACTGAGTGCTCGGGGGCCGCCACGTGCAGCCCCGAACACTCTCTCCCGAGCACTTGTGACCATCGGGGGACTAGGGTACTTAGGGGGTGAGCGGGCACCTCCCCGAGCACTTTCTTCCCGGTACTTGGACTCTGCGGGTCATCGAAGAACTGGGGTGCTCGGGGACCAGAGGCTGCGGCCCCGAGCACCTTCTTCCCGAAACTTTAGATTTTCCTCATCCCGCAGGAGGGACCTCGCGGGATGGTGACACGTGGCGGACGGCTGGCCTGGCCTCGGGACTCAGGGACCCCCGGTTCCTGATACACCGACAGCATCATTGTCGAAAAAAAGAGCACATAAACAATGTCATGTTACCATAGAATTAAACTAATTACTGAAATTAGTTACGAATCATCTCGTATTGAACCTACATCAAGGGATATGAGATCCTTCATGCAGAGCGTAAGGAGCATGTTCCACATAACATAGAATCCGCATGCGTTGCCCGGTGCTTATTGGTGGCACCGCTGAACAAAAAATTTAGTGTTAGATCAAAAGAAAAAAAAACAGCAACAGGGATCATTTACTAATCTGTTAGGTAGCACTTATTGTGAACAAAAAATTTAGTGTTAGATCAAAAGAAAAAAAACAGCTCCGAGCACTCTCTCCCGGAACTTAGCTCTTCTGATCGTCGGGGGACTAGGGTGCTCGGGAGGACCGGGCACCTCCCCGAGCACTTTCTTCCCGGCACTTGGTCTCCGTGGATCATCGAGGAACTGGGGTACTCGGGGGCCACCGACCGTGGCCCCGAGCACCTTCTCCCAGGACTTGATCTTTCCCCATCTCATAAGAGAGACTTCGCGGGATGGTGCCATGTGGCGGATGGCCAGCCTGGCCTCGGGATTTGGGGACCCCTGGTTCCTGATACACCGATAGCCACGCTCTCGAATCCCAACCCAAGAGTCAAACCCACCTTGTTAGCACACATCTTGGTCTTGGCCAAGATCAAATTCATTTTTCCCTTGCCTTCTGAGCACTTCTCCACTAGAGAAAGAAGGTACTCATTCTCAATCAAGAGCTTCTGAACTTTCCCTCTAACCCAGCTGAGTTTGTCCTGAAAGATGGTGCAGGTAGAACAATTTAGCTGCACATCCTTAGAACTCTCAGCACTCTCCAATCTAGATTCTAGCTCTCTAATGCGCTATCTTTCAACTCAACATCATTTGCAAGCAAAGGGCAATTCTTACCAACTTAAGCATCTAAGCCAGTATCTAATACTAATGGAAGTGATCTGAGGGCTTCAACTTCATCTACTAAGACTTTGCCCCCCCCCCTCTTTTATGCTTCTTACGGTATGGAATGCCTATAATGAGTTGACAACATGCACAATGGCACATGAGTCAATGAAATAAGAGAGAAATTAGCATAAGAAGATTCATTAATAAATGTTATTTTATTATTACCCTTTCTTGCAGGCCACTTTAGGAAATCAGGACAGTTTTTCTGGTAATGTCCTTTCTTGTTGCAGAAGTGGCAGCCATCATCCTCAGATTCTTTAGTGTTAGGGATAGAAGGAGCAAGTGCTTGGGACGCCCTCCGCGCTGCCTTGTTGTGCTTATCGATGAAAAGCATTTTCTTCTTAGATTTATAATCTGCTTGAAATTTCCTTTTGTTCCTGGGGCTGCTTACTTGGTTAACAAAATCTTTATTTTTAGCCATCAACCTCTCTTCCTCTTGGACACACATCATGATCAAGTTACTCATAGTCCACTTCTCTTTCTGAGTATTGTAGTTGATCTTTAAGGGAGAAAACTAAGGAGGGAGAGATGTCATAATGAAGTGTACAAGATAACTATCAGAAATTTCTATGTCCATGTCCTTGAGTTTGGCAGCCACGTCAGTCATCATCATAATATGTTCTCTTATGCTGCCGAACCCATTATACTTAGTGTTGAGGAGTTTTTGAATAAGTGTATTGGTATACACCTTGGAGGTGCCTTTGATTTGCTCCTTCACGGATGCCAAGTATGTTTTAGCTTTCTCTGAGCTAGGGATTGCTCCCATTATAGCATCTGAGATCAAGTTCCTCATTATCATAAATGACATGCGGTTGGACCACTCCCACTTCTCAGAAAGTGCATCATAATTCTCCACGCCAATAGCGGGAGTAATAGGAGCATCAACCCTGAGTGCATAGTCAAGATCCAAAACGCCAAGGACAATCGTCACTTTAGCTTTCCAGGCGAGAAAGTTGTTCCCTGTATTGATCTATGCCGTCAATTGTGGTGATAGAGGAAGCATTAAGAGCTGAGGAAAGGTTTGACAAGATTAGAGAATCATCATGAAATAATATTTGCATGAAATTAACCCTACATTGGTATGATTAAAAAATATGCAAAACTTGATTCCACTCAGTATCACCGTTGGGCAGAAAACGAAAAAGAATTACATAAATTGAACATAATCACAATCAACGTTGGTTAGAGAGTAATTATGGACCTTTGTAAAATTAATTGTAAAATTTCAGCGGATGACTGCAAACAACGTTGGTCATTATGCAACCACAGCCAAAAAGACATCAAAATTCTCTAAATAAATTTTTCCCGTTGGTTCTAATTTATCCAGAGAAAAGTTCATAAAATTTTGGTGCATAAAATGCCATTATTTGGGAAACATTAGTTCAAATAAACTAGTGCATAAAAGAAAACATTATTAATCACTAGGAAAAAACATTAAAAAATAAAGAAGCCCAAAAATAAACGGCCTTTCAACCCAAAATGTGTGACGGCCCATGACCTAGTAGCTCCACAAGCTCCCTGGACCGACGTGGCCCAATCTTCGCGCCAGCCCATTACGCCGGTCGATTTCCTTCACCTGTGAGCTTGGCCCAGCCAACGTTCACAGCCCATGAACTTACGCTGGCCTGGCCAACAGGCTTGACGCTTCTTGGCCGCCCGATTGTCATCAACCGCACAAAAACGCAAGCATCCAAAAACCCTAACCCTAGTCCATTCGCTTTCTCCCCCCTCTGAAAAACACGTGCAGTTGGGAGAGAAAGCGACAGCGGTGGCAGCACATATGAGAGCTCTGGTGAGGCAACCCTGCCGGCAAAAAAGAGAGAAGAGAGAGAGAGCGAGAGAAGGATAGAGCGGCGCTGCTATGGGCCTACCCGTCGGAGCACATGCACGATGATGATTGCGTGTGACTCTATCGGTTAGGTCTGCGGTGGTGCCCATGACGACAATGCACGTGGCGACAAGAGATGCACAATGACAGAGCTCCAGCACACTCGTGCAAGGAGGTGCCGACGACTGAGGGGACCTACATGCAATTGCGGCAGAGGAGGAGGATCCATCAGAAAGGGGTACGGGAACTAGCTCTAGTGGCATCAGCGATAATAAGAACACGTAAGCTTTGCCTCCCCTTTATATTAGGGTTTTATTTGGGGATGTGGTTCGGATTTGGGCTTGGAATTTGGGGAATTTCCCTTTTGGGTTTCGGTTTAGGACAAGAAAATAGGGATTTTAGGTTTCAAATTGGAGAATTGGGAACTTTCTTTAGGATTTGCATTAGGGTTTCTCAGGTTTCCCCAATTCCCCTCCTTAATTCTACCAGAGGCTAATTCTTGCCCTAAAGCCCTCAATCCGATCCCAAAACCACATAAACACATAAACATACATGAATAGATTCTAATACATGATCTAACAACTCTGATCCAAGCCAAAACTGACAAAAACACATATATAAACATAAGATGAAAGCCTAATTCATGAATACATAAGCATAAGGGCCGCCTAATTGTATTGTTCTGAGGTCAATGAGGGCTAATTGGGGTTAATTGATCCTAATTTAACATTAATCAACACCAATTTGATATACCTGAGACCAAATAACCCTAGTTGATGAATAATTGCACATAATTGTGATCTAGTTTCACTAATATGAGCCTAAACATTAGTTAATCATCATAAATTGTATAATACAGAGGCATAAAACCCATCAACAAATTAAGATTAATCATCAATAATTCACATTAAACATGAACTAATTGATCATAAGATGGCATCAACCGAGTATAATTGAACTTGATTAACACTAATTCATACTCAATTGGATTCAATCTAGAGCTAGACCAGCTCAGGTGCCAAATGTTAGACCTTAATCTTTATCTATTCATAAATATCACTAGCTCTAGTAATTGAACACCACTAAACATGTGGAAGCGTGAACATATCGGAGTTTGGCGATGCCATTAGGTGTTGATGATTTAGGGTAGATGGTGATGTGGTGGCGTAGTTTATGCCGTGTAGCCTGTCGGTGAAGTTATCGCCGGTGTGATGCAGGGCTTGGTGAAGATATGGCCAGCGTGGGTGCTAGTAGGGCGGCGATTTTCACCCCGTTGGCGATACCCTTAAGGATCTGTTTGGGTTATAGAGGGAGGCTAAGGCTTACGTGACTTGGGCGACTTAGTGTCAGGCCACCCAGTTCTATTTTATAGGCGTCGTACAGGACGGGACTGCAACCAAGCTGAGGTTGGTTGCACCCCTGATTAGGGTGCATGGGGAAGTGGGGCTCCCTCATTTTCTCGGTTTTCTTAGGGTACACATTCTTAATGAGAATGAATTGGTCGCAGTGCGGTGATCTAATTATAGTCTAATGTGTTGGTATTGACTTTGGCTTCCTAACATCCATGATGATATCCTAACTAAACCGAGATAAAAGGGGAGCATGGACTCCACCCATGTGCCATGATCGGGTGCCAACTGATAATGGTTATGGTCCCAGGTCGATCAGCGCGACATATAAAGGGGGACTCCGGCTCCTCACAGGTTAAGTTTTCTCGTGAGGCTAAAGCCACCCTGACACATCTAAACCCTAACACATGATCATCAAGGGTGTTGGATTGACACGAAGGCCGTCGCCGGCAACTACACCAAGCTCTTCACTGCACCGGCGACCACGATGATAACTACACCGACATGTCCTACATCATGGCTCTACACCCACCGACGGAGCTACAATGTCATCCTCCTTATCGGGTATGTTGACCACGCTTCCGCATTGGGATGTTCAAGTGCTAGGACTGGTGTTTTATGTTGATTAGATCAAGATTTATGCTCACACAATGACAGCGCCATGGACGCCGGCGCAAGTATGCATGTCAGGGTAAGGCCACAACTGGACATGCTTGCCATGTGGATCCGTCGAGGCTGTTGATGGTCACAGCATGGATAGCTTCGCCAGCTTGACGTCGACTATCAACTGCGGCGATATTCCCTCAATGCAAGCAGTCAGCTCTGCTTCTTCAGCTGAGGCACAACGCCAAATCAGACGCCATAGGGATACGAGCACCTCTCCCTTTTCATCATCCACAACAAACTTTGCGATCCCCATACCAGTGCTTGTAAGAAATCCATCGTCCACGTTACACTGATTTTAACACAAACCGGAGTGAGTTTACTCTACTTACTCGCAGGACCTTTTAAGGATGGTATTAGCTAGTGATCTTTAACTCATTAAAGATAAACCTGTTTGCGGTACCAATCACTTATTTGAGAGTCGTTAAGTAAAAGTTCTATGAAAAAGACTACAAATTCAAATCATCAAAACAGCAACATTACTCCTTCGCACCACAATCAGAGCAACCGAATGCAGGCAGATCCACTAAGAGATTTCCTACGTACTCGGCTTAAGGGATTCATACATTTTGGATAAAATTAAATCTCTGACGTGTAGTACACCTGCAGTACCTGTGTCCCTCATTTTAGCCGCTCTCATGCCAGTCCTCACTATGGATAAGACATGGTTTTTAATATATAGTTTTGATCACTATTTTTTATTAAAATATATTTATAAAATTTATTGAATTTGTGATATTATGAAAATATTTCTCAAGACAAATTTACACATATGATTTTAAGATTTTCAAACTAAATATTTTGAAAGCTATTATTAATTAAAATTTTAAAAGTTTGATCGAATCTTTCTCAAAATAACATGCATTTCTGATTGGAGGGAATACTATTATGTACACAAAACGTAGGAAAAAAAAACATAAATGCTCCATGCATGAGTCACATGGATTAAATCTACATTTTCCATAGGAATATGAACTTTTGCCAGAGTTGCGGGATCAATTTTTTAAAAACATCCCAAAATAAACAAGTGCGCCAAAAACAGGCAAAAGCAAAATTTCATCACTTATTAATGGCAAAACAAAAAATTACTAAGAAAAAACATATTGCTGAGGTAAGCCACTAGTAAGAGATCATTTGACGTAACTACACCGTAACATGATCGCTGATATATGGACTAATTTTCAATAAACCTTACTTGTCAGTGATAAAATTACTTATAGAGTTAAATCAGAGGAACCGTTTCTGTTGTCGAGGTGTCATCCTATGACGATAATGCATGGGCACACGGAAGCTTCTGTTATTTTTCTCTGTTGAGCAAAAAGAGGTAACCGAAGCCAAAACAAACAGCCGTTACCTTCCCGCCATTCCCTCCCCGCCTTCCCTTTAACGGCCACCCCTTCCGCGCCACGAAAAAAATTCCTCCGCGCACCCCATCGCCCACCCGGAAATCTCCCCGCTTCGCTGCGCGTCCGCGTCCCCGGCGCGCGAGGTCCCCAGTGCCGCCGTCCCCTTCGCCGCCGGCGCCGGCCATGGGTAATTGCTGCCCGGGGTCAGCAGAGCCCGCACCGCCGGCAGCCTCCGGCTCCACCCGCCCCGTTGGCAGCGCCACCGTACCCCCGCCCACCTCGGTCTCGCCCTCCGCGGCGCCGGTGCCCGCCAAGCCCCCCGCCCCCATCGGCCCCGTGCTCGGCCGGCCGATGGAGGACGTCAAGAGCATCTACACCGTTGGCAAGGAGCTCGGCCGCGGGCAGTTCGGCGTGACGTCTCTGTGCACGCACAAGGCCACGGGGCAGAAGTTCGCGTGCAAGACCATCAGCAAGCGGAAGCTATCCACCAAGGAGGACATCGAGGACGTGCGCCGGGAGGTGCAGATCATGTACCACCTCTCCGGCCAGCCCGGCGTGGTGGAGCTCAAGGGCGCCTACGAGGACAAGAACTCGGTGCACCTCGTCATGGAACTGTGCGCCGGCGGGGAGCTCTTCGACCGGATCATCGCCAAGGGACACTACACCGAGCGCGCCGCCGCGTCCCTGCTCCGTACAATCGTCGAGATCGTGCACACCTGCCACTCCATGGGCGTCATCCACCGCGACCTCAAGCCGGAGAACTTCCTCCTCCTCAACAAGGACGAGCACGCACCGCTCAAGGCCACCGACTTCGGCCTCTCCGTCTTCTTCAAAGAAGGTTGCGTTCTACTCTCAACGAATTCTTCCTTTGAAGCTCCAACTAGCCAAGTCAACAATGGCTGCATTGCACTGCTTCAAGAATTGTGCACGGTTTCTGCAGGGGAGGTGTTCAGGGATATCGTCGGCAGCGCGTACTACATTGCGCCGGAGGTGCTGAAGAGAAGCTACGGGCCCGAGGCCGACATCTGGAGCGTCGGCGTCATAGTCTATATCCTGCTATGCGGTGCTCCTCCCTTCTGGGCGGGCAAGCTCTCTTACTTGACCTTTCTAAGCTGATGAATCATGATTTCACTTCCATTGCCTGAGCATGATGTTCAAGATTCACCGATACAGAATCGGAGCACGGTATCTTCAATTCCATCCTGAGAGGGCAGATCGACTTCACCAGTGACCCGTGGCCGCGCATTTCGCATGGCGCAAAAGACCTTGTCAGGAAGATGCTCAATTCTGACCCCAAGCAGCGGATTTCTGCATATGACGTCCTGAGTAAGTGTTCCACTTCCACTGAACATTGCAAATGTTAGCTTCATTTTGAGCTGTACAGATGTCCGATGTTATTTTGGCACATGTGAAATACTGAAATGGTATCTGCTTGATGTTCAGATCATCCGTGGATCAAAGAAGACGGCGAGGCGCCTGACACACCACTGGACAACGCTGTTCTCGGCCGGATCAAGCAGTTCAGAGCTATGAACCAGTTCAAGAAGGCTGCTCTAAGGGTGTGTCTGTGTTTTTCAGTCAGTCTGAATTCTGGGATGCTCAACGTTCATGATGAACTCAATTTTGCCCCCAGGTTATTGCCGGATGCCTGTCGGAGGAGGAGATCAAGGGGCTCAAGGAGATGTTCAAGAGCATGGACTCCGACAACAGCGGCACGATAACCGTCGACGAATTGAGGAAAGGGCTGGCCAAGAAGGGCACCAAGCTCAGCGAAGCTGAAGTCGAGCAGCTAATGGAAGCTGTAAGATCAAAGCAGCCAGAAACCCACTTCACCATAAAATTCAGTATCTCTCGTGTTACGCAACACACGCATCTAATCGCAGGCCGACGCGGACGGGAACGGGACGATCGACTACGAGGAGTTCATCACCGCGACGATGCACATGAACAGAATGGACAGGGACGAGCATCTCTACACCGCGTTCCAGTACTTCGACAAGGACAACAGCGGGTAACATTTCTGGTGCTGAATTATGAATTTGTGATGCAACGCCGTTGCAGCGATCAGTAGCAGCGTGCAGTGCTAATGTTCAGCATCCGGTGGCCTCATGTTCAAGCTGCAATGTTGCCGCAGGTACATCTCGATGGAAGAGCTGGAGCAAGCCCTTAGGGAGAAAGGGTTGCTTGATGGCCGGGACATCAAGGAAATCATAGCAGAAGTCGACGCGGACAACGTAAGCCGCGGCATTTTCGCTGGTCATCCTGTTCTTTTGCACCCTCGTAAAGCCCAGATGGCATTGCGCTAAGCTGAATCGTCTCAAAACTGTCATGTAGGACGGGAGGATCAACTACACGGAGTTCGTGGCGATGATGAGGAAAGGCGACCCGGAGGTGGCCAACCCCAAGAAGCGGCGCGACGTCGTACTATAGAGGCCGGCGTGAGCCGACGACGGTGGCGATAGGGCTCGTGAACAGATTGCACTGCCGGCCAGGAGGAAGAAACCTACGTATATGCCACGCACTTTGTACACACGGCACGACAGCGCCATGGGGAGGGGGAAGTGAACCTTGTGAAATGACAAATGGGCGTGGGTTCATCCTGTAACCTTGTGTTACTCAGCTGTATAATAGAACTGTTCGTATCGTTTACTTGCTGTTGTGATCTAATTCTAGAACAATAGTATCTTGTTTTTGAGATCGCGGTTGCAAGTTGCCTGCTTTAAAAAGGCACGCATAAAATAAGAGGGCACAGTGGCGGAACCAGAAATTACACGTAGGGCGGGCCGGGGCCGGGCAAACACGATCATCGATCGACATTACTTATGCATGCATCCTGTGAAGAAGTTTCGAAACAAACTGTATATATCATCGACTTTTTTCACTATTTATGCATGCATTAAGAGTTCATAACATAATAATTCACAATTTTGAGATTCACAAAAGCAGTCAATATGCCAAAAAGACCCATATCACTTCGCAGCCAATGGAGCCCTTTCCAATATTATTTTACTACGGACAAGGGAGAGAAAGAAGAAAAGAGAGAGGGAGAAGAGGAGGAAGAAAAAGGAAAAGAGAGGTGGGTGAGCATCTGCCATTGAAAAAAGTGAAATGTTAGTGGAACCAAAAAAAATTCTTTTAGTCGCACTCTGCATGACTTCATTGCATCGAAGTCATCAGTAATTAATTGTATAGATAGTGAACTCTATTGCTATCTCTATTTTCTTTCTTCTTGTAAGAAGAATTGCATGTCTTCCTTTTAGGCTTAACCATGATTTCCTTGAAAGATTAACACACGATATTTAGTTTTATACTACGTTACACAGATTCAATATTTGCGTAAAGAAGACAAAACAAACAGAAACTAAGATTTGGGAATAAGAGTGCTTGCTGTGACGAACAGAAATGCGAGCAAAGTGTTAGCCGAACAGATGCAAAGTTGGGAGCGAGCATGCCCAAATCTGAATCGAAATGCCCGGTTGTACAGCCAAACAAATCAACATCCACATGTCCTCAACCATGACTATCCACGCACTGTCCCTAGAGATGGCAACACGCATAATACTCGTGGGTCGAAATTATACAAACCTATATCTGTCAACTAATTTTTAAATCCGTGTCCACACCCATTATCCATCACGGGTAAGAATTGTCACCCGTGCTTGCTGACTGCGGGCATCACATACTCGCAGGCACGTCCATATGCGAGGTGGGACGGATGAGGGCGCCCATGACTGGCACCGTGCGGTGGGACGGACAGGGGCAGCGAGCACGTGTGTCAGTTTATATACCATCAAATGATTTAGACGTATATATCAGATGTTTAGAGCGAGTACACAAGAAAAACAGGTATGTATACGGCTATTTCATTCTTGTTTCTCTCTACTGTTTGATTTAATATTAAACCCGCACCTAGATCTACAGACAAAGAATGTATCCCAAACCCATAACCTATTAGAATTTTTAACTGCACCTATTGTCATCCCTAACCATACCGGATCTCAACACCGCACAGCGTTCGCGGAGCTAGACACGCCGGCACGGCCCGTCGCACCACCGTCCGCAGTTCGCTGCGCTTGGCAGGTGGTGATGACTGATGAGACCGTGCCCTACAGCAGCAAGCGCGAAAGGAATCGCCCACACACTCAAATGCCGAAATGCGAGCAAATGATGCTAAGAAATGTTTGGCGGGCTCAACACCTGAACCCACTCCTGTGTACATGGAACTGAACCGGCCCAGGGCAGGGGGTTTGCGACCGATTTTTTTCCTATTTGAGCACATGCACCTGGGTATTTTTCAAATGTGAGCACGCCCAAACTGGTTTTGTTTTTTTAATCTGAGCATGGACCTTTCTGGCCCACCAGCAGCGCACGTCCCCATGAGACCAGCAGCCCGCCGCCGTTCCTCTGCCCGCCCAGGGGCGGATCCACCACTAGCGTCGGCTATGTCGCCTGGGTCTCCGGCTCTCGGCGGCGTTCGGCCTCGTCGCGGCCTTCCTCGTGCAGGGCAGGCAGGCCGCAGGCAGCCGTGCCCAATATCGTTCCTCTTGGCCGATGGAGCTGAGCACTGGAGGTTTGGAGGACCTGATTGGTTTAGCTGAAATGGAGGTTGTACCTTGCAAGTACCTTCCATGACGTTGATGGAGGCATGGCTGGTGCACAGACAACAGTAGCAGGGAACGACTTGGAGGTCCACCGATGGAGGAGCAACAAGGCACCATATGTAACGATGAATAATAAATAATTATAGAGTATTCTATAGTTTCTAGTAATTTTTAGTATATCTTTATCTCAGCAAAACAATTTTTGAATGAAAGAAAATTAATTATAGGTACCTAAGCATTCCGGAACCCCGGAACCGAGAAAATTTATCTCCAATAATAATAAGAAGAACTCCAGAGGATATAAGATACCATCATATATGTAAAGAGCTAAGGGGCCTGCGGAGGACAAGTCCAAACAAGTCGAACACAAGCTAAGAGAAATCATTAGAAGTCGAGTAAGTAAGTCATCGACTAGGTCTAGATCCATCTAGGCTAGTCACATACCTTATTGTAACAGGCTTAGATCAATACAAGATAAAACATGATATGGAGTTATTATCTTCAAGGAGGCCCGAACATATATAAAAACCTCCATGTGTTCTCCTGCAATTTGTCTACTCAAAGCATCTCGTATTTATTCAACAAATTCGTTAGATCGACGTTTCACAAATCGTTAACATCTAACACCGTTCGTGGGGATCATGACAATAGGCATTGAAGAATCTACATGTAACATGTTGTCAGTGTCACCCAAGCCTTCGTCGAGAACCGGTTTTTCGGATGAGGAATTCTACAACAACTTTACCCCTCTTCCTGGTGAGCCGATGATCGATTAGGTGAATTTCGACGATAAACTTTTTGGCCACGATTCAAGCGACGAGATAAGTCGATTTATGGATCAATATGGAAAATATTACAGCATCGAGTTCGAATCACTCGGCTGCCAAGGCAACTGTGAATGTCCGATTCACAACAAGTCGAGATCAATCCTCACAGCTTCTAACAACATGGATTGTCAAGATACTTAAAAGGCGTAACCCCCGAAACAGAGCTTCCCGGGATGACAACCGAACGAATAACTGCCACCGAACCTCGCCAATCAAAGATCATCTGATCGGTGACTTGTGCAAGGTTATCGACGACTAGCGAAGGCGCCCAAGGACCTCTAAAGGGGCTTCGTCTACCTCTCAACGATCTAATCGGGGAATGTCCTGATATCGATCAAATCGGGACCAATCTCTGATCTCCGTGGGAAAAACTTTTGAGGATGATGGAACCAAGCAAGACGCCATCAACGTATGCTTGGCCTTCTCTACAGATCCACGAACTATAAGTTGGTCGGCAAGGTTCCGCCTTGGGACGATTGAGAAATACAATGGAAGCATAAACCCCATTGAGTTTCTCCAAATCTATACCACGAACATCCAAGACACTGGTAGTGACAACAAAGTAATGGCAAATTACCTTCCTACCGCCCTTGAAGGGGCAACTAGGGTATGGTTGACTAATTTACTGCTGAGAACAATCTACTCATAGGAACAGCTTTACGATGTATTCCGAGGCAACTTCTAGGGTGCATATATTCGCCCCGGCACGAAAAATGATCTCTACTATTGCGAGAAGACGGGAAGAAAAATATTGCATGAGTTAGTACGCTACTTCAGTAATATCCAAAACAACAGCCCTAAGTTCAGCGACTATGACGTCATCCAAGCATCCCGAGGGGTTAGAAGCAAGAGATGTGTTGAAGATATCGCTATTCAGGAGCCTGAGACAGTCAAGAAGCTCATGAAGATCGTTGATGAGTTCGCTAAGGCTGAAGACTCACTTCTCTTCGTCAAGGAGAAGACTCAGGGCATCAAACACCCAACCTAGGCTTGAGGGGGACAAGGCAAAGACCAAGCGCAAGAAGAACGCCAAGAGAGGTGAGGGCAAGAAAAATAATTCTGAGTATGTTTTTGTAGATCTACCTAACACCCATCCCGATAAGCGTCTTGGTTCCTCCTAGAGCAAGAGCTCTACATTGAGCTCTGACAAACAAGGTGGTAAGCCCTGGTGCGACCTCCACCAGACCGACAACCACAACATCCATGAGTGTCACCTTTGGAAGAAGATGACCAAAGCGGAGGTAAGAGAAATTGGCCAAAGTAACGAAGATCCAGGTCATGACCCAGAGTAGGGACTCCAACTCCAGTGGCGGTGAAGAAGACACGATCTGATATCTTTTTAGCCGGATGAGAGGACAATCGACCACATGTTCATTGGCTCTTCATCCTACGAATCCAAAAGGTAGCACAAGATAGTGGCTCAAGAAGTCTTAGCTGCCATCCCCAAGGGTTGTCAAGATGTTAAGTGGTAAAATACTGAAATCTTCTTCGACCAAGAAGACTGCCCTAAAATAACATATTGTGTACCTTCTGAAAACATATTCCAACGAGAAGAGAAGGATCGTTGCATTGCGAACTTGGGGTAGCGAAAATTCTACTTATCGCGTTCCACGAGTGACTAGTGGTTGTGACGCCTCCTACTAAAGTAGACCTATGACTCATCATAATAAGCACTTTGACTAGTGATCAATGTGTCCCAAATTAATCAAAAGAAAAAAAAGTCAATAAGAAGATCACGATATACTGCCAAAAGAGTCTAGCAAGATGTACTTTCATCAAATGAAAAAAATGTTTAAGTTCCCGACTAAACTGATAATATCTATCAAGTGTTTTATCACAAACTGCAGGGTAAAGAAAAAAATGGAAAAACTATGACAAGGGCAAGAAGTCCATCTCGTCCACGAAGGCCTTGGCGATCCCAGTCACCGCCTCAACCTTCTCCGCCAATGACCTTTCGGTTCATTCTCAAAGCCTTCCAGGAGGACGCTTGTGTTGAGCTCCAGTTGATGGGTCTTCAGGTGTAACACAAAGGCGAGTGCCAGCTCCGCGCTTTGCTAGGACTGGCATGAAAGGTGTTCGGTGACCTTTCCTCGGAACCCACCGAACTCCTCGGCAAGCTTGGTGGCCTAGGTAGTGAGCCTTGGATCATCCTCACCATCGGGATCCTCTATGTGGATCCCAACCCCAGCAAGCACTTACTAGAAGACGTTGAGCGCTATGACAAGTTGTTGGTGGGCGGCTGACATCTAGGCCCCTTCTTGGGCAAAAATTTCTCAGGGTGTGGAGTGTTCTACAGGGCGTATGGAAGAAAAGTAAATGAGTAGCTTGTCGGGATGCTAGAAGCTTACCCTTCATTCGGTCCTCTAGCATAGCGTCTGCCTTCTCCTTGTCGGCTGCCACCTGAGAGAGCTGGTGATGTAGCTCGATAGCCTCCTTCTTAAGCTCAGCTACTCAGACGATGAACTTCTCAACATCACAGTAGGTCTTGTTCAAACGATGCATGACAAACTACAAAGAATGTCAAGGTTAGTACCATTTATTCACATATTATACTTATCGGTGTTTGAGTAAAGAGGTACCCTAGAAAATAGGCCCCACGAGGGATATAGCAGCCAGAGGTGTATATTTCCTAAAATTGGCCGGTCGCATGACCAGGGTATGGTTCCCACGACCATTACGAGGCATATGCGACCAGTCTCCCTGCACCATCATATAAACCTGCGACCAGCCTCACTGGTCGTAGGGCCAGATCTGACACAACATGTTCAATCGCATTAATTGACATCCACTTAAGTGTTTTTCTTCCCCAGACGCCAACTCCAGTGGGCGAAGTCATGGACGGCGTAGAGGGGCCTTGTCCCATCTCGTAGCATTAAATGCTATGGAGTGAGACTTTTGCAGGTCGACGTGACGCCTCACGATGGACAAGACATTCTCAGCAGGACGATCAAGCAAGTGGTCGGGGACGGTCCTCCATAATGATGGCTTGGGTTAGATATTAGGATGAGCATGGTCTTCTCCCTACTATATAAAGGGATGATGACCCCGTTTGTAAAGGAAGGAAGATCAAGTCTGGCAGCCAGCTAGAACTACCTCTGTAACCAATTGAGATCCTCCATAACACAACACACAAGACGTAGGGCTATTATCCTCCGGGAGGCCTAAACCTGTATAACTCCTTGTGTCCCTAAGTTCATTGTACGCGCACAAATCAATTCTTGAAACACCGTCCACGCTCCTGCTATCCAGCATACCTTGAAATCACTATCAGGGACCAACCCTTGACATTTGGCGCGCCAGGTAGAAGGGTGCATTTTTGTCGTTTCATCAAGTTTGAAAAGCTTGATTAGGTTACCCATGGCTGGATCCATGGCAACTGCTGAGTCTCGTTCCGAGGACCCAGGTCGCCGCGAGGTATTCATCATGGGGTACCACCAGGATGAACCCGGTGTGCTCTAGGCATGGGACACCGAGACAGAGTTTGGGAGCTCCGAGACCCAACGTGAGGTCTGCATGGCAGATCATGCAGCAAGGGGTGCTGGAGGCCCTCACGTCCCAAGCGTAGGTGGCGAATCCCTAGCTATACGCCCAGAGGGAAACCAGTCTGGCACCAAATAGGCAAGTGCTTCAAGACAGCCCTCGCATCCCCAGTGCCATCCCGAGGAGCCCCTCCATAGGGCGTAGTCTACGATGGCGTCATCACCTAGGTCATCGCATCTTCCAAGCGTCGGGGCTCCCCCTCCTCGCGACTTACCATCGCTCCGCACCCAGCGTCTCAACAACGAGACCATGATGCTGGTGCAGAACCTACAGACCCTGCGAGTGCTCCTTAGCCACCTAGCGGTACTTATACTGAAGGGCTCGCCTATGGCACCATGGCTACATGATCTCGCCCTCCTGATCGAGACCACCCGATGTCGGACCGTGTCAACATGCACCACGCCTATCGCAAAGGAAGGTGAGGCTCACAGTTGCCAAGGGTCATGGTAGGGCCCGCGATGGAATAAGTCACGTGCTCCCTCAACCACAGGGGGTGATCATGGACCACCGCCATGTCGGGATAGCCAACCTTCCAACCTGCGTGACTCTCTACACCAACGTGAGCTTTGTGGTGTGATCTAAAGCCAGGTGGCCACTAAAGAGTAGGAGGACTGGGCTAGGCATGAGCATAAAGGGGGCAAGCAGACTTACCGCATGCCTTCCCCCTGCAGGGAGGCATTGGACGGCTCCACCCCGTCACCGGGACACCGAGACCGCTGTCTCTCCCCGGGGCACGTGCTGTCGCTCAACAATGAGTGGCTCCCCGTTACGGGATAGGGTGCAACGCCCTATCCACCTGGTTACGGGAGGTGCGCTAGCTGGACAAGTTTTGGCCAATCCTAGCCGAGAAGTATGATGGCTCGAACAACTCGGAGGAGTTCCTGTAAATCTACACCACCATGGTGCAAGCTGCGGGAGGCCATAGGAAGGTCATGGCCAACTACTTCCCTACTGCATTGACCAGTTTTGCCCGATCCTAGCTGATGAACCTCCCCTATGGGTCGGTTCACTCTTGGAAGGACCACTGTGACTAGTTCGTCGTCAACTTTCAGGGGACCTATACCTGACCAGGGGTTAAGGACGACCTATATCAGGTCCAGTAGCGATAAGGAGAGTCGCTATGAGACTTCATACAACGTTTCACCAAACGTTGGAACACCATTCCAAGGATCACGAGAGAATCTGTGATCGTAGCGTTCAAACGAGGGGTCAAAGACCAGAAAATGGTCAAGAAGGTGGCCACCCGAATAATCCAAACCACAACCGAGCTCTTTGAGATCGCGGACAAGTGCACACAGGCCACCGAGGCCCGAGAGCAGCAGATCGAAGCCAGGCCACGACCTTCTTTCGACCAGGCCGCCTATTCCAACCGGGTCGGTCAGAAGGACAACAAGGGCAAGCGTAAGGCCGGACCTCACGAGGTCTTAGCGGTCGAGAAAACCATCCTGCACGCTAGCGCTCCGAGAAGAAAGATGGGAAAACACAAGCCAAGGGGCCCTGCGGAGGATAAGCCCAAACAAGTGGAACACAAGCCAAGAGAAGTCATTATAAGCCGAGCAAGAAAATCACTGACTAGGTTTAGATCCATCTAGGCTAGCCACATACTCCCTTAACAGTCTCAGATCAATACAATATAAACATGATGTATGGTTATTATCCTTAAGGAGGTCCAAACCTGTATAAAAACCTCGTGTGTTCTCCTGCAATTTTGCAATTCGCCTACTCAAAATATCCCCCATTTCTTCAACAAGTTTATTAGATCGACGATTCATAAATCATCAATAACATGCCCTTAGCCACTATCCTTCATGTCCTCTTCTTTCCAATCTAAAGCAAACACTATATGAGAAAAGCTCAAAAGTGATGGGTCATAATTGCCATAGATGATGGGTCCCACACCCGTCACCCCAAACACGTCATTGATGACCAATCATAAGTGACGGGTAAGAACCCATCACCAATGAGATCATTTGAGATAGATCAAAACTTAACCCGTCACTTAACCTTCATAAGTGATGGGTCACAGTTATGAATAGTCACTTATAACTATTGAATGGTTTTTGCGCTTTTTGGATAAAAAAAAGTCAAAATATATATTTTTCACCTGCGCCAACCCAACTCAGAGTCACCATCACTCGCCACATGTCCCTTACTATTTTTTAAGCTATTTTCATAATGTGCGTACCGTGGGAATCAAAATCATGACCTACCCCCACGTGCATCTCCGCTTTACCATTTCACCCTCGCTTACGTTCTAAAGAGAACAAGATATTTTATCCTTTTAACCTTTTTACCAAAGGTCATAAGTGATGGGTCATAATTGTGACCCGTCACTTTTGACTTGTAATAAGTGACGAGTCACAGTTATGACTCAACACTTTTGAGTTTTGTACAATGGACACACAAACCAGTTGATCCGGAGTGTCTTCAGTTAAACGAGCATAACTTTTGCATACAGACTCTGATTTCAACGTTTTTTGATTCTATGGACATCTACAGAAAACGTTACATCTGTTTCCCTTGACACTATCAGGTTCGGCAAATTTTTTGAGGCCAAAAATAGCTTAGAAGATTGAGTTTATGCATCATTTTTAGAACGCGTGTTTATGTCCATAGCCACCATCTGTTACATCAAACTTGAGCAGAAATATATAATGGATCATATTCTAGTGTTTGTGAGGTGAGAAAAAATAAGAAAAAAATAAAATAAAAATAAAAAATATTTATAAATACACTATTATAAATCAAATTGCTTTAGAAAAATGATATTTGCTTTTACCATTTTACTACACATTTTATGGTTTGCAAATCAATGAAAATTTTACTATTAGATACAAGAAATTATATAATTATTATTTGTAATTAATATTAGCTAGATTTATAATTGCTACATTATAGAGGCTATATTAGACATGTCACCACTACGTAAAAAAATTGAAGAGTTGATGAGCTAATATTTCTAATATTTTATCAAACTGATTGACTAATACATCTAATGATTGACTAATTAAAATTCCTTCATCTATTCTCATGGGTCAACATTTTTCATTAGTGACGGGTCAAAATTTAACCGGTCACTAATGACTCTTTTAGATAACCTATCACTGATGAGTTAGTTATTCGTGACGAGTCATAATTTTACCTGTCATTTATGATTGGTCTATGATAACACATCACTGATGAAGAGTTATAAGTGACGGATCACAATTTAATCTATCACTTATAACTGATCTAGGATGACCTATCATTAATGACAAATCATCAACGACAAGTCACAACTACGACCCGTCACTGATTCTATATCTTATCTATCTGTTTTTTTACGTAGTAAAAGCTCCTCCCATATCTATGACGTTTTTTCCTTTTATTTGAGCACATGCACTTGGGTATTTTTAAATCCGAGCACGCCAACAGGGAGGAGGACCGGTCCGTGCTCAGATCTTAAAAAACCGATATGACGTGCTCACATTTGAAAATACCGAGATGCATGTGCTCGGATAAATATGGCCAAATGGGCCGTTCGTGCCGGCACGGCCCGGCTACGGCACGGCCCAAACGGCCCATCTACAGTAACGGGCCGTGCTGTGCCGGCCCGCATGCCTTCCCCTCGGCCCACTGCACGGCCCGTCGGTGACCGTGCCGTGCCGGGCACGATTTCGGCCTGACGGCCCGGTCGGCCCGACAGGCTGAAATAGATAAAAAAATATAAAAAAAATGAAAAAATACATAAAAATATATAGAAAATAGATAAAAATATAAAAAATATTTAAAAATAGATAAAAAAATATATTTAAAAATAGCTAAAAATTAAAAATATAAATAAAAAAATAGAAAATAGTGCCGGGCCGGACCGTACCGGGCCGGACCGTGCCGGGCCGTGCCGGCCCGGGCTAGGCCGTGCCCGTGCCGGCCCGACTTGACCGGGCCGTGCCGTGCCGGGACGGGCCGTGCCTGGGCCGTGCCTACAGTGCCGTGCCTCGGGCTGGCCCAGTAGGCACGGCCCATTTGGACATCTTTACGCTCGGATAGAAAAAAAACCGGTTTGCGAGGTCAGCCGCTTATATTAATAAATAAGAGAGGGTTAGTTTGGGAATTACTTATGCTTGGCACGTCTGCGACGATTACTGTGACGCTTGCTAAGTAGTAGCATCTTCAAATGAAGCATGTGGCAATCATGCATGTCGATTCTAACCAATTGCATTCTTCTATGTTAGAAAATATGTTTGACTTGTTCGGGCCACCTCCTGGACTCTACTCTTTTGGTTTTCTTTCATCACCGCCTCCTGGGCCCCTCTCCTTCTCTCCTCTAGCGTCTTCACTGATGGCGAGAAAGAGCAGGAGTCGTTATGGTATATCTAGCAGTTTTTATAGTATTTAGTGTCAATAAAAATCACTGATGCTACTCCAAATCCGGTGTTATTGGTGAATGAACACCGCAAGCAGAGATCCTGAGGGATCCTTTTGAGATTCGGCCGGAAGCTGGTCCTGGAACAACCTCGTACGTGGGGTTAATACGTGTGGGACTTAGCCGGGATGAATAATATCAGCTAGTAGTAATGAATGCACTAAAGGTTTAGACAGGTTCAGACTGTACGGAAGCGTAATACCCTACTCCTGTATGTCTAGTATATTATCAATGCTCTTCGACTGCCTTTCTCTGGGTCTCTAACTCTCTTATTTTCTCTATATTACAAGGTTTGGGGCCTATCTTTTGGCTATCCAAAGTCTGGGGCCTACCTTTCTATCTTGAGCTTCTGTTGTTCTATCTGCTGTCCGAAGTTCCTTCTTCTACGAAGTGCTCCTCCCTTTTATCTACCGGGGGGAGGCCCTCTAGGGAGTGCACAGAACGAAGGCACAAGTTTCCGTAAACAATAAATGGAAAGCGACCAACATAGGTCTACAGTTGATGTTACAGAGGGTTGAAAATGCATCCCTCAGACGGTCCCATCGGTCTTCACGTCCCAACTTTAGTAGTCGCAGGGGCGCACACCGGCCAGCCTCTGAGTACTCTCTCATGCCCGTCTGGTCAGAGTAGGTCTGACACGATCTGATGCAACAGGGCGATAGGCGATAAGCCTTAAGCCCATCGAAGATATCTTCATGCCATCTTTCTTTATGGACCCTGCGATGGGACCCGCTGCATTAATTGTGCTCACGCTTTCCTGCCAGGCGGTGGCAGGGACTGACGTATTCAGTACGACAGGCGTGGGGGAGAGTGGTTGGATGTGACCGTCCACGCCCCCATTAAATGCGGCATCGGGCCTCCCACCAATCGACATCTCATCGTGGAGTTCCTGTGGGGTCCACCGGCATGGGGCTTGCTGGGTGCTCGGGGCTCTCTGGGTGCTCGGGAACCAATTGCTCTTGGCCCCGAGCGCCCACTCCCAGACCTGGCTTTTCTCAGGTCCTCAGGCACTCTGGGTACTCGGGGACTAACTGTTTGTGGCCACGAGCATCCACTCCCGTACATGGCTCTTCTCGGGTCCTCGGGGTACTCTGGGTACTCGGGGACCAACTGCTCTTGGCCCCGAGCGCCCCCTCCCGGGCCTAGCTTCCCTTGGGCCCTCGGGGAGGTGGTCCCCGAGAAAAGGCGCCATGTGGCACTGCGCTGTCCTGGTCTCGGGACTCGGAGACCCCCGGATCCCATATCACCGACAGGTGTGCATCGGGTCATTATTAAGGTATGTTTATTCTAGGCTTCTTTGTATTTGGGTTGAGATATTTATGTTTGTTTTTCTTGTTTGTGAACAGGAGGGAGCTTTTGTTGTTCTCTTTCAAGGGTTTTGTTTCCAAGTTATCGTCTTCATCGGTGGCATTGGTGGATGTTGTTTCTAAGTTACCATCTATGTTGAATCCAAGAATAGTGATGTCAGAAGTTTTCTTTCGCGATCACATCCGACGGTGCAACTGCTAATACACCTTCACATCTTAAGATGCGTCTCGGCTTTGCATCCGAGACATTGGATCTTGCGGTAATTCCAACTTATGGGGTTGTTCGATGGATCTAGTCGTAGGATTTGACTCTGGCTTCGATATTCTACCTTGTTTTGGTCTAGTGGAGCGATGCCATGGGCGGCAGTGGAGACCGGAGTTAGAGAAGATAAGTGAAGGATCTTGATGTAATTTTTATATAATTTGTTATCTTTCAAGGTTCTTTATGTAAGAGGTTTGTGCTGCTCAAAGTTTTAATATAATCCCCTTCAATTGAAAAAACTAAACCAATCGCGACAACCATTGTCGCAATTAAAAGTTTTGAATTGACCATCCAACTAAACATTTCACCAGATAAAAACTTGGAGTTGACCGTGCATGAGACAACGGGCTAGCCTGCCATCGATTTGAATGAAATCCTACTTAAATTTGCAGCAATGCAAAACGCATGAAACGAAAATAATTTTGAGCTTGTTTGGATATAGAGATAAAGACCGAACCCCTTTCGGATTGCATATTAAGCCTTAGTAGTAGATCGCGTTAGCTTATTCAATAACTCCCAACTTAATTCATGTTCGATTCTTCTGTCGTGTTCTCCCCACGATGAAGTTTGCCCTTTTTTTCTCTCTTCTTCTTGTACAAGCTGTATTTTAAGTTCAAATTTTATGGCATAATAGACAACATCACATCCTGTGTTACAAAAAATATTTCAAGAACTTTTGGTGATCATGCATCTTCGTATCTCGAGGTTCAAACCGATCTTACCTATGGAAGTGATAAAAGAACATGATTTTTTTTTTTAACATAGAGTATGATGTTGTGTATCACCACACAAAATTTTAACTTAAAATACAACTTGTATAAATTGAGACAAAAATTTGTATGATGTTGATGACTAAAATTGACATTTTAAAGTAATTTGGGTATAGTTATGTTTTTAGGTGCTCGATTAGTCGAATTATTGGACATCATGATTAATTAATTCGGTTTGATAGTTAAGTGATTAATTGGACAAACTATTTACTAGCTAGTTTAATTTGGTTGTCAAATTCATGATTAGTCTTCATCAGATATTGTGTAGTTGGCTCTTATATGGATCATTAGCCGAATAAAAGAAGTACTTATGCATTTATTAGCTAATTCGGCTGATTAGTTGATTTCATTAGTAATCGGCTTGCTAATTGAGTTGTTAGTGTAATAGTTGATCTAATGATGGATTAAAGTGTTAATGTGGTCGGTTAATTAGATTATATTCATAAACATAAAAGAGAGAGCATTTAGTTTGCTACGGCAAGGTGCATGCAGGCAACAAGCTAGCAGTGCATGCAGACAATTAGTAGAGCAGAACAGCATCAACATCTTGGTCCAAGCAACGGCTAAGGCGTGATGCTAGAGCACATGCAGGCGGGTGCTCGACCACAGTAGCCCGGCCATAGCACTCAACTAGGCGCTCGACCACAACACTCAACCACCCGACTAGATGAACAGTACTTCCGCCCCCAGATAAGCAGTAGCGGCAACCACGACCAGGCGATACGGACAGATGTTCGAATCAGAAACGTAGTCAAATCAAAGAAGGCTAAACTGGAATAAATGATACTCAGGTAGATATATGAGAATTTACGTGGTTAAATAGGAAAGATGTGTTAGTTATAGAAAGTTTGGACTCATGTGTTATAGTCAAATCATATCTATAAGTCTTATTTGGTTTGAATTAGGGGTCTCAATCTTGTACGGCTAAGACCTGTCGCCTTTTAAATACGAGAGGGTCATGGCCCATTAAAATATGTAACAATCAATCAAATACCAATATGCATATACTATTTTTCTACATAGCTCTTATAGCCCTGTTCCTTCTTCTTCTTCCTCCTCCTGCTACTCGTTCTTTATCTCAACGACTAAGGACAAGCCGCTGGCGGACCGTGCCCTGACGGTCCCTCTCAGGTATGATTTGCTGACGAAGATCTGTTGTCGTAGTGCCAGACTAGGTTTTCCAGGGCTACTCGTCATGTTAGTTATCCTTTGTCGGTTTGCTCGTAAATCGATCGCTCATTGCCACGAAAACACAATAGTTATATCCGTTGCTAAACGTCCTGCGCGTGGTGCTATGGATTATACACGAGGTGCTCGTGTGTTAAAATACATATTTTGGCGCCAATATATGGCATTAAGTGGAGAAACTAAATAGTTGTGTAGAAAATATGGACCTTTTCTTTTTCTATTTAGAAAGCCCAATGGAATGCTCGATGAGAACGGTTGCCCAGGACGTAACTGTCCGGGGTTATTGAGAATAGGGCCAGGTACAACTCCCTTTAAACATAAATTAAAAACTATTCTAGGTCACTATAGGACAACGAGGATCAACTCAACAAAATGCTACCGATTTAGAAACCACATCATCTCCCTCACAAAAGACGACTCGAATCTGACGAACCAATCAATCACGAGAGCCCCTATCTATCCATCTCCTGCGGAAGAGGACAACATTGCTGTAAAAAGGAAAAGGAGGCGGTCTACGTCCCTAAGGCTCATGAGAAACTCACATAATTATGGAAGACCCGTTTTGTAAACAGTTTTATGGAACGTCAGCATGGTGCGCCACCCATTGGCGGAGGTAGGGATATTTGGACACCTCTAAAAATATTAGATGTCACAAGTAAATAGTTTAATATTAAATATAAATTTATATAATATTAGTTTAATTATACGTGTTAATTATGTTGTTATGTTTATCACATCCACCGCTAGGTTTTTTCTCCGCCACTGATGTCACCATTTTCTTGTCAATCGCCACTTTATATAGCGTGTAAACCTATTACACTAGCATTTTACGTAACAAGGTTATTTTTTTTAACGTAACTATATATTTTAGAAACTATTCCTATCCAAAAGCTTAAATAGTAAAATCATTCAGAATTTGAGAAGATATACCTATGCCCTATTTATTTTTGCTTATCTATAGTTTCTGCTTCTTGGAAAAGTTAATAAGCTGATAAACTAAAATAAACGTTAAATTTATTGTTAGCTTATGGCTTTTCTGTTAAGCTGGTTTTTACTGAATTAAACAAAAAGGTGATAAGCTGGTTGAGATCAGCTTTTCTAAAAAACTGATATGCTGAGAACTTAAAAATTAAGCCTATAAGCTAACCGATTTTCTAAGAAGACATAAATAGCTTTATGGATAAACAACTCTTAAAAAAACTTATAAATTTCAGCTTAAAAAACAAGTACTACACCGATTTGAGTTGAGCATTTTAGAAACTATTCCTATCCAAAAGCTTGAATGATAAAACTATCTATATTTTGAGAAGATACACATATGAGTATGTTAATTTCTGTTTATCAGTAGTTTTTGTTTTTTAAAAAGCTGATAAACTGAAACAAATGTTAAACTTACTGTTAGCTTATGTTTTTTAAACTGTTTTTTATTATAAACTAAAAGCTAATAAACTAATAGAGATCAATTTTTCTAAAATACTGATATGCTAAAAGTCTAAAAATTAAACCCTAAATTAACCGATTTTATCAAAAGCCATAAACGGTTTTTCAAATAAATAGTTTTAAAAAAAACTGATAAATTTGAACGGTAAAAAACTGGTACTGCCTCGGTTTGAGTGGAGCACTTGTCGGGGTAAAAAATAGTACTCGTAATAGTTTCGGCTCAGCACTCTAGACAGCCCACAGTGCCCCCACTTGCGCTAGTGGGCCCCGCACCGGCGCCACGTCGCGGGCCCCGGTAAATCCCGTCTCCTTTTCCGGCGATGCCACGCGGCGCGTCGCGCAAGCGTCCAACGCTCGCTTTTCCATGCGCGCCCGGGCCCGGCCCCGCTTGTCAGCGGCAGGGCAGGCGTCGTACGGACAGGCGGGTAAGCGATGGCGGGCGGTGAGAAAAGGGCGGGCGCCGATTAGGTGCGGTCAGGCGTCAGCGCGGGGCCCGAGGCTGACGGACGGGCACCCGCACCCTGTGCGGGAGCGCCACGTTGGCGGAGGCTGCGCAGAAGCATTCATTGGAGCGGGGGTCCCCTGGCAATGCCTTTTGTCTCGTTTCGTTTATCCTGCCCCTGCCGTGTTAACCGGCGGTCTCCCGCATCTGATTCCCCTCGCAGGCACACCTCGAATTGCTAGGCTCACGGCAAGCGTTGCGCACGTTTGAACTTGGGGAGCTACCATCCTGTACTGCAGTACAATTGTCTTGCCTACCAGGTACTTCCATGAAAGGAAAAAAGTTTACAATTGTCTTGTCTACCAAGTACTTATTATTGTTAAATTGAGCACCAACGTCACCCCCTAAAAAGTGGCAAAAGTAAGGAGTTGTGATATAAACACTAAAAAAAATCTTTAACACTTCGGCTTAAAATCCTCTTCACTGTTGATTTTGAAGTTGGCAGTGGGTAAGGATAGTTTTTGACTATCACTGTTGGTCCAAGGACCGACGATGAAAAGGTTATCACGATCAACTGAAAGGCTGCAGCCAAAAGTGATTACCGGTCCTTGATTCAGCATGTTTGTAGCAAAAAAGCAAAAAAAAAAAAAAAACTAAAGTCATCTGACTGACTACTGCTCACCCGTCCTCGACCAAAGGCTCGAGTACCGATCACTGCTTACTCGTTATTTTTTCACGTGAGTTCCAAGACTCAAACTCCCAACTTAGATCAAAAGCTCCACGCGCATGAGCTCTCTAACCATCTCACCTCTCATTTGTTCTCGAGTATAATAGCAAAATCAATCATTTTGACCTCTTCTGATCAAACATTTGAACGACTATTTACACATCTAAATGAGTATAAATGAAAATATTATCAACTACAAAGTTATACATCTCATCGAGTTCTACAATATTAAAATAAGGTTTGTCTCCATCCAACTCCATAAGAAAAAGTTTATGTCCAATCCATACATTATTCAATAAAAACAGCTATAACTTTTGCATACGAAGTCCGATTTCGACGCCTGACCTCTACTTTTGAAGCTAACGAGGAGGCACATCCGAAAAAAATATAACCCCCCAAAAAAGGCTCGAAAAACCCTCAATAGGACTTATGAAATTTTTGATCGAAAATTAACCTTCTTCGATTTCCCTGAAATTTTTTTGAGACATAGTACTACATCTGAAAAGTTAGTGCTGAGCAAACATTTTATCAATCCGAGTTACTATATTCACAATAAAAATCTTTAAATTTGTAGTTTTCAACTTTGTGGTTATGTATGTGTCTTTTTCAATAATTCCTACTGGTGTTTTACAGTAGATCCAGACCAAAAATTTATGATCAAGTATGTGACTTCCTCTTTACTAGTTTAAGACATTTATTTGTGTATCTATATGGTTTCAAATAAAAAATGATTAACTATAAAGTTATAGATTGTGTCGAGAGCTATAATTTTTATATAAAATTTGTCTTCATCCAACTTTGTATCAAAATGTCATAAATTTTTTAAGATGAGTTGTTATCAACCATGGTTGAAACTTTGTTAATACTATTTGGGTATTTAAATAACTCAAATTAAAAAATTTAACTATAAAGTTGTATATCTTATTTATGGCTATAATTTTCATGTAAAATTTTTCATGTCCAACTTTATATAAAAAAAATTATGAATATTTTAAGATAAGTTTTCATCTCTTGTTACTACCGGTAATATCACACGAACCGCTAATGATACCTATTATCACTGTCAGTTCGTGTTCTGATGAACTAACACTGTCGAGTCGGAGTTAGAACCGGTAATGATAGTTCATATATTACTACCGGCTAGTGCCCTTACCCAGCAGTGAAGTATCACTGCTGGCTCAAGCCATCAGCCGGTAGTTATATCCTTTGTTACTGTCGGTTCATAAGTTACATTCACTGATTCTTCTCGCACGATTTTTAACTGACAGTGATATTTTATCACTATCGATCCATTAACAACCGTAGTAATACATCGATATATAAATCTGATTTTATAGCAGTTAACATAAGCTCTGCCCATTTTGAACCCAATAAAAAAAACTAGCGTTATTAAGATGAAGGCAGTGGTTTTGTTGAAATTCTAAAAACAAGCCATTCGATTCATCGAGTTTGCTGTTTTTTTCCTCCAAAAGCGTCACATTCCAAATGAACCCGGTGCTTGGTCCTTGGGCTCCCGGTTGACTTAACGTATACTCCCCGTCTCCTTTCATTTGCTAGGCTCACTCAAAACATTACATGAGTTCACCATCAAAGATTAACTAGCACCTTGTAGTGCAATTTACAATTGTCTGAGCACTACTAGCTGCCAGCCAGCAAGATTGGTGTAGAATTGTAGATATGTCCACCAACATCGTCTAAATTGGTCAGAAAAGCTTTGAGTTGTAATCCAATTTCATGCGTATTGACTTGAGACAGTGTCCATTTTGAGTCCATGGAAACTAGCCTCATTCAGCAGGTAGTAGGAATTCCGGTGGAAATTCAATGACAGAAACGATGTATTCTAGGTAGATCTTGTGCCTGATCCTATGGCTTTGGGTGGAGTTAGCAAATTACCTCCGTCTCCTTCTATGTCCACACGTGATCATCTCCCCACGCAGGTACACCATACCATTTTCAGATAATTGGGAGTTTCACTTAGCTCTCATCCAGAGGCGTCGTTCCTAAAAGTCCGTTGGTATTGCTACTTCTGTCCCTGTTGTCCTTTGATGGCTACTAAATCTGGAATCGTCCGCCCTCTTATATACTGTCCTTCCACACCATTGCCACTCCACCCTCCACTCAGCACCCTTTGATTGTGAGCTCAGTTCGTTGATCAGTAGATCGGCGGCCGCCCATGGACAGGATTCACAGGAATCAGTACGGTTCCAAGAGTAGTGCCCACAGGGGAGCGGCGGCGGCCAGCACCAGCTCGGGCGCCAAGCGCAAGGGGAAGGGTGCCGCCGGCGGCGGCGGCGGCGGCGGCGGGAAGAAGCCGATCAAGGTGGTGTACATAGGCAACCCCGTGCGCGTGACGACCAGCGCGGCGAGCTTCCGCGCGCTCGTGCAGGAGCTCACCGGCCGCCACGCCGACCCGTCCCGGTACACCGGCGGCAGCGGCGCCGCGATCGACGTCGACGCCGAGGACAGCAGCGGGGCCAGCCTGCAGGCCGAGCCGCAGTCGGGCGCGGAGCCCAGCCCCGTCAGCACGGATGTGTCGTCGGACGCTGCCGCCGCCGGCGGCCACGTCCCGGCGCCGGCTTGGGAGTACGACGACGACGAGGACAGCTTCTCGCCGCAGCTGATCGACAACAGCTACTCCATGTTCTCGCCACCGACGTTCCTCTACAGCTCACACAACGAGCTGTGACTGTGATCTCAATTGGGCTAGCAAGCTAGCAGCGTGGTAGCCTGGTAGGTGTACGTACATGTATGTGTATTGCTTCCTGCGTAAGGACCTGTATCGTATGTGCATGCAGAGTCGTAGGTAAGTGAATCGAATTAAACTGTGTATGCTTCTCCAAATCTATGTGACATGCATACTACCACTGTGGCATAATAAAAAGCGTAGTACTGTATGGTGTGGGCACTGCATCATCTGATTTATCTGTATGTCAATTGCTGGTCGATCTGCAATTTAAAATGATCAAGTGGTCATGGGATTAGTTAAATGTTTTAGTTAAAAAGTAAGCCTGCACGTGTAATATACGTGATCTAAATCAGATAATATTTTTTAAAAATGCATCACGATGGTAATAAAATTGTAATCAACCAAAAACACAAATATGTGAAGATGACATATATCTTAAAGAGATATTTATATGATAACGCATAGATTTGTTGAAAATGTCTAATCACATGTGATCCAGTTTTATTATTTATTATAATGATAACAATAGGATTCTGAATTATTTATAGAGAAATATACCATATTAACCATCCTTGATTGTGTGTGTTTCTACCAAATGCTTGTATAGCATAACAAAGGATGAGATTCATATCATATATTCACAACTTTAAAACACCTCATCAGTGCTGGTTCCAAAATCTCAACAGTGTCGGTTTTGGAACCGGCACTATCAGTGCCGATTTTGGAACCGGTACTGATGAGGTTTTATCGAAACAAAAAAAGTCCGATAAATGAGCCAGCTTGATGAATTGAGCCGAGCCCACTGTCGACTCCATCCGGTCCCTGCGCTGCGTTGCCATTAGCTTCTTCACCGCCACCAGCTCCCCACCAGGGAGGCTGCACGATACACTTTCACGAACCCTCCCCTACCCACCACGTTCTCTGCATGCACGCGAGCATCCATAGATGAGTTTTTGGAGGCGAAGCTCGCGAGCTGATGTGTTAATGGAGGTCATGAGAGTGATGACCTTTGTTGAAGTTGCATGTGGCCTTCTTGATCTCGATGAGGGAGAAGGTGTGGAGGGACAGATTGAGGACGCAGAACTCTTGCACCTCACCTCGGTCCGGCCTGTGGATGCTAAAGCGCTGGAGCGTCAACGACATCGTCAGCCCCAGCGATGGGATACCGGTGGAGAGCCGGTGCTTGGCCTTGCACCTCCACACCTCGGTCATGACCTTCCACAGCGGCCCATCGTGCCGCGCCGCCGGCGTCATTGGTGCCATCAGATCTGCTAGCGGTGGCCACTGGCTCGCGCGGGCCCCCCGAATCTGCGTCGCCTCTATGCGTGCGGATCCGTAGCCGCCCCACCGAGTAACGGTCGCCCTAGATCCGTGCTGCCCTGCCCTCGGCCGCCTCTCCGCGCCGCTGGGGGAGCAGATCTGACCGCCGCACCTATCCTTCTTCCCCAAGCTGCAGCCCCATCGGAGTCTTCCCTGCACCGAGCTCCTTTGCTCCTCGTCACCTCTCGGCCCTGCTCCGCCCGTGAATCTCAGCCTCCGTCGCCCATGGGTCTCGACCGCCACTCTCTATTTGCCTGTGGAGCACACCGTCAAGTGTGTGGAGAAAGCGTGAGAGATAGAGGGGGAGAGATAAGTGTGAGAGAGACAGAGAGATTGTGACAGAGAGTGAGCATGAGAGAGAGCGTGAGACTGACAGAGATAGAGCCAGATGCGACTTAAATGAATTTAATAAAAATTTTGGGTTCAGCTCCACCCTTCAGTGCCGATTGATAACAAAACCTAGCACTGTTACTATCAATTATCAGTGTCGATTTTTACTTGAATAGACAGGTTTCTGTCTGATTGTGTTACGAACTAGCACTGATACACTATCGGTATCGGTTTTAGCCTAACCGGCATTGATGATGCGCTACTTTTAACCGGTTCTGTAGTAGTGATTATATGCTGCTTGAAGAAAAAAAATGATTTAAATAGGGGTATTCCACCATCTAAAAAAACTGGATAAAACTGAAATTGTAATTAAAAACCGCTAGTGCTCATCAAGTCACCATCATGGGTACGTGAGATGTCATGCATTCTCAAAGAGTACCGAAAATAACGAATATACCAGAAAAGTGCACTTGATATTGATAAAAAAATATTTAAGAAAAAGCATGTGACCATCTTGTTTTTCTCTGTTACCACTGCCAATCGACATAGCAGTCCCATCAATTTCCTTTTGATTTCTTATTTACGCTATTCTCCTTTGCAATTTATACTCAGTGAATTTACCTTCTTGATACAACAAGAGACAATACAGTTACTATCAGTTCATAAAACCTACTGTACTCCTTTTGGAGTAAACATATAAGGAACTGTTTGTTTAGTTTCTGTTTCTAGCTTCTTTGAAAAGTTGTCTTTTTATTTTTTTAAAAAGCTATTTTTAATTTTAGCTGTTGAATTTTATAATAATTTTTTGATTTCTCAGCACACTACTCCTCAGAAAAGCTACTCTCAGCTAATTTCTTAGGTTCTAGTTCATTTCCTCAGAAATAGTCTTCTGCCTTCTGGGTTTCTGACAGAAGCAGAAGACAGAAACAACCTAAAACAAACAGACCCTAAATATGTCTGTAGATAATCTAGTGAACTTCCTCTTCATGATGACCACAAAACAACCCCCAAGACACAATAGAGGACATAAAAATGAGGTACACATATGTACATAACTGAATAAATTATTTTAAGAAAATGAATAACCGAGGCAATCTAAACAAAATAATTCTGAACAATGGTGAAAAAGACAAAAACATTATGACATCTGCACACATAAAGCTTGGACCAAAGGAACTAAACCAAATAAAAACATGATAGCTTCATGCAATGGCTTAAGGGTCTGATAGGCCCAAACCTTCAGGCATTCGAGTCGGCACGGTGGTGGCAGTACTGCAAACTAGGAAGGATACTAATGTTGCACTGGCTGGATACATCAGAAAACTCTAGCAACCAGAGCAGACAAGATGGTCGTGACCCCTGAGAATTGCAGGTCAAAGACACATCACTGTCTGAATTTTCAATTTATAATGATAAAAGTTTCCATTCCAAAAAAGCATTTCCTTACATTGCAACATGAAAGTGTTGTCTATGGATGAAACACTGCATTGCATTTGAAATGTATACTGATATGTTTTTTGGAAACAACACATGCTACTTGCAACTGCAATTAACATGAATGCTCAAGACACGACATCTTACTATCTTCTCTAACTAATCACAGAGTTGTAAACGGAGAATGGTTGAATATTTGTACACAGCCGCAGTTTATAGCGATTCCATCCTTTTTTTCCTTGGATTATCCTAATATCTATGGTCAACATAATTAGGCTCAGCAATGCAAAAATGTTTGTGTGAAGGCACTAAATCGTCAAAACTTTCTATGTGCTTACACTAGTATAGAAATAGTCTTATTTGTCATCTCATCACTACTGGATCAATTAAAACCGATAGTGATACTATTTTCACTGTTAGTTCATAAGAAAAACAGTATCACTGCCGGTTTATAACAAAAATCAGTAGTGATAGTGTCACTGTCGGTCTTTGTTATAAACTGGTAGTGAACCTTAGAGCTGGACCCTGATTTCGAATTGAATCCATTTTAGTCGTCTCGTGTTCATGTTCACATCCCATCCCCAGCCTAAAAAATCTCTAAGTCCGAACCTGACAATACTTCTCTCTCTCTCTCTCTCTCTCTCTCTCTCTCTCTCTCTCTCTCTCTCTCTCTCTCTCTCTCTCTGCCCACCTCGATCTCGTCAATCCCCATCCTCCCAAGCGTCGCCACCGCCCACCTCGATCCTCCTATCGATCCCCTTCTTCCCAAGTACCGTCGCCACCCACATCTCGTCCCTCCTCTCTCTCGCACACGACCACAGCTGCACCCACCTCCCATCCCCCCTCTCTCTTTCTCGCTCATGGCCACCTCCGCCAAGATCCAATCCCTCCTTCTGAGCTCACAGCCGCTGCCCTCACCGCCCTCTTCATAGTCGCCACCCTCACCGCCTTCTATCTTTCTGTGGTGGCAGCGTGTGGAGGTCGAGGAGCGCGGCGCTATGTGGAGCACAAGGATCCAGCAAGGCTTCCATCAATAGGGTGTGTTGTGGTGGCGACCTTCGTGCTGCCGTATTTTTCTAGGCAGGGCACACGGTGGACGAGCCACGGCAAGGAGCGGGCGTGTCGACGTCTGCACACGAGGTCATGGTGGGGCGGCGGCATGGGACGCGGATCCGGCGAGGCTTCCATCGGTAGGGTGTGTTGTGGCAGTGGCCTTCGTGCCACCACATTTTTCTGTTCAGGGCAACGTGTGGTGGATGAGCCGCTGCGGCGCCTGTGCATGACGATGCCTGGGCACGACGACGCCTAGGTGGTCATCTTTTTATTTTTGTTTTTCGAAAATATCATCACCGTCGGTTAGAAAGGCCCGGTAGTGATAGCAACCTAGCTACCACTACCGCTTACATACTGCCAGTTCCAAAACCGACAGTGTAAGCCTGTTTAGAATCAACAGTGAAACCATATTCTATAGTTTATGTTGTAATGAACCTGGTTTCTAATACTAGAAATAGAAGGGGTCTCCCCCTTTGCCTTTGTCTAAAACAAACTAAATGGCCACAAAGTGAAATATTACATGTGCAAACATCAGTGCCAGCTAGGTAAAAGTGAAATAGCCAAAAGAAAAGGGGAACGTAACTCGTAAATATTACATGGTCCTATTCGTGGTCATGTATAAATGGGCACAAAGAAATAATTAAGGCAATTGTCATGTAGGGCCAGCAGTACGCGCGGCGTCGCCATTCCAGGCCGCAGGAGTCGCGCCAGGATTCTTCCAACCGTGGCTGAACTAGTCTCGTCAGTAGTTAGGATTATTAGAGTTGGTTAGCAGATTGCTAGAGTTGGATTATTTAGATTGATTTGCTGAGATAAGATAAGAGATAGAAGTTAGTAGTTAGTTGGAAGGTTAGATTTTATTGTTAGGCTGGAGGCTATATATGTAAGCCATCAGTGAGCAATTGAGAGGGGAGAAAAAGAAAAGACTCAGTTCGTTCTCCACCTCTGCTCCTTGCGCCTGGGACGACGTTGCCATCACGGCTCCATCTAGGTTCAAGCGAGCAGCTCTGCATGCTCCTTCTCATTGATATTTCCTTCGCCCTCGATCATCTATTAGCCGGGGTTGTGACAATTCGGTACCAGAGCCATCTATTCTGATACCGATGGCAGACTCACCCGTCATCGATGGCATCCTCAAGAGCTTGGAGGACCTTAACCATCACGTCAAGGCCTTGGTTGAGCAACTGAAGAACCAGCAGTTGAACACCGATCAGATCCCTTCGATCAAGGGCGACATCAGCGACCTGAAGAATGAAGTGGTGGCGCACAACGTGGCACTATCTCACCTGGAGAACAATGGTCCGCCCAAAGGAACCTCCACGAGCGGAACGACCACCGCCGCAAGGCTAGGCCCAAGTCCTTGGCCTGGGAAGAGCAGTCGTCGGGCGACCAATTGAATCCACGCCTGCACAAGCTCGGTTTTCCCCTCTATGATGGTAAAAGCGATCCACTTCCATGGATTAATCATTGTGAGCAATTCTTTAGGGGTGTGTAGATGCCCGAATCACACAAGGTGTGGTATGCTTCATTCCACATGGAAGACAGCACCCAACAGTGGTACTTCCGGCTGGAACGCGACCATGGCACACCGACGTGGCTGGAGTTCGTTGCTCATGTCAATCGTCGCTTCGGGCCGCCCATCAAGAACAACCATCTTGGTGAGCTAACCCAGCTGCGGCAGACCGGCATGGTGGCCAAATACCAGGAACAATTCCTGGCCTTGCTCTGTCGCTGTGAGGACATGACAAAACGAAAACAGACACAAATCTTCGTCGCCGGCTTGATGGACCCCCTGCGAATAGATGTCTCACTCCAACGACCACACCTGCTGGAAGAGGCGATGAGCCTCATTCGAGCGGCGCGCCCCAGTGCAGGCGTCCTCCAAGCCGGTAAAGAGTCAGACTTCCACGACACGTGCGTCCTCGGTGTCCAAGGACATGGCCATGGGTGAGGCTGCCTTGAGGGTTGGAACAGGAAAACCTCATCGCTTCAAGTTCCTCACGCCAGCAGAGATGGCGGACCGCCGCGCCAAGGGGTTATGCTACAATTGCAACGAGAAGTTCACCTCTGACCACAAATGCAAGAAGCTATTTCGCTTAGTCCTTGATTTTCCCCAGGACAATGGTGGATATGAGGAGGAAGACGATAACGAGCCGAAGATTTCACTGCACGCGTTAGCAGGCATCCATCACAGCGAGTCCATGCGACTATCTGTGACGATTGGGGGCCGCCAATTCCATGCCCTCGTCAACTCCAGCTCCACCCATAACTTCATCTTGGAGGAGGCGGCCGCGCTGGCTGGGCTGTCCCTATGGCCACATCCGGGTCTTAGCATCGCAGTAGCCAATGGTGACCACGTTCCGTCGTTGAGGCTATGTCGCGGCATTGGCACAAGCATCGACGAGGAGGACTTCTCAGCCGATCTATTTGTCACACCCGGTTTTAAGACCAAAACCAGATGTAAACTATATGTATGCCAGGATCAGTTTAATCATACATATAGCGACTTCATTAGTGTAATAGACACAGTGCTTCTTATTACAACGCTAAATTATTACAAAATGACCACACATGGGTCTAAAGAAAAGAACACCACAGCGGAAAAAGGAACGGCGCAGCTCCAAGCCAACAGGCAGCCGACCAAGAGTTCCACAAGCCTAGAACTCGGCATCATCCTCGGGGAAGTCGTCCTCAGGAAATTCTTCAAAGGTTTCACCTTCTGAAACAGCAAGCGTGAGTATTTCCAATACTCAACAAGTGGGGGGAAAATGAATTTGATATGGTGGCTTGAAACAAGGCTTCCTATTCTCTAGGGTTTCATTTGCATAAAAGCCGATTTTTAGCCCTGAACTATGGAAAACAAATTTTTATTTTAACCGGGAAAAGATATACCAAAGATTTTCTTTAACCTCCGGGAATTCAACCCAATTCCCAAACCAAGAAAAACAACCACCCGACTAATCATGTGAGGGTCCATGCTGCTCATAACCGTGAGCACGGCTGAATATTCAGTTTGACACTCTGCAGAGTTTGCACACTTTACCCACGAGTCGTGATCTTCTCTGTTGCCGGCACCTGATGGTACCTTACACACTTCCGGGGTGTGCGCCAAGAGATCACTACGAGGCTTTTTCAGAGAGTCTCCCAGTATGCACTTGCCCACTGAGGTTTCACCGCTGTACATAAGTAGAGTAACCCTCCACCCCAGAAGCCCCCTCTTGTGCCGGGTAGAATCAGGAAGTAACCCTTCCTTATCTACACATCCGATTGGCTCATACAATAATGGGAGAACATCTAGTTACTAGGCCAAGCCGTACCATATTGGTCTCATGGTTGCTCTGTTTGCCATGGATGTTCGGTCCATGAACCGGTCCTTAAAATGGTCTGGGCAAGACCTCCAATAACCCCATAAGGGTATACTACCAAACAACCAACCATGCTGGGAAAAGTAGCCCTTTCTTGCCCAAAACCCCAATTATCTTTATTGTTAACTCCCTTAACAACATTAGTTTCCATGATATTCTTCCTATATCAATTTTTAGTTCATAACTCAAGATTCATCACCTACACGCTACATGTTCATCTAAAGCATGGCTAAGCATAAACATGATGATCTTGTATGGAAAAAACATCTATATCTAACACTAGTATTTGCTATACTACCCATTTTTGTAAAACAGCATGCATATTTGACAAAGACTAGCTTTATGTAAAAACTGGGTTTACAACATGGTCAAGACACTTGCCTTCGTCGAAGTGTTGCATAGGTCCTTCAAAATATTCCTCCTGAAAGTTGCCGAACTCCTGGACTGAATCATCTACACGAGCACACAATCTAACATAAGAACAGTACACCAAACATTCCTAAAACTAGATAAAAACCCTATAAACAGAATCTACGCGATGCTACGATCGTTTGAGCGTGAAAATCGCCTAAATAGGAGCTACGAGCAAAAAGTATTGAGCTTTTGAAGTTATAGGGGCTATTCTGCAAATTTTACTTGAATTTCAGAGAATTACCGAATTGTTTTTATACTGAAAATCTTATTTATAAAACAAATCCGGGGGTTTCTATAAAAGTACAGAGCTTTTATGTGGTTACAGAGAAGTCTAGGGGCTAAAGTGCAAGATTGCTATTTTCCTGAATTATTATGATTCAGAAATGACTCGATAAAGGCTTCGATGACGTGGTATTGACACATAGGCAGATTGGATGACATGGCAGGCTGATATGGACGACGACGTGGCTCTGCGGCGGATTGGGATTATGGAGACGACACGTGGAATTATGTGATTGGCTGGGCGAAGAGTTATTTTGCTTCTAATCCGGATCATTCATCTCAGATCCGACGGCCAGGAATCAAAAGGGCTTTGGCCGGCGGTGCAAGCTCGGGCAGCGGCCAGCTGACGGCGACGCATGGCGGCGGGGCTCGCCGGAGATGCGCAAAGTGCGCATCCGGGCTCCGTTTGCGACGGGAAAAAGAGTAAAACGGAGAGGAGGGGCAGGGGGTCCTCACCGAGGCTTCACAGTGGCTGGATACGGCTTGGTGGCGGCTGGCGACAAAGGAGGGCGGCCGACGGGGGTCGTAGCTCGATGGGCGATGGCTACGGTGACGGAGAGGCGCCGAGGGGCGGCGGAGAAGCCGTCTCGTTCTCCTGCGAAGCTGAGAAGGCGGTTAGAGAGGCCGGAGATGACATGGCGGCGCGAAAATGGTGGCGGCGGCGCACACTCACCGGCGGTGAAGAAGAAGCCGGCATCGGGGAAGAATCCGAGTGGAAAAGGAGGGGGAAACGGGTGCAAAATGCACGGGACGTCGCAAGGGAGATGATGGATGGCTTAAATACGCGAGATAGGGAGAGCATCGGCCAAAATTTGAAGAGAAGCGGCCGGCGACCATGGCGTTCAATGGTGTCGGTTTTCTTGCTTTGATTGGGCAATAGAGAGAGGTAGAGAAGGGGGAAACGGGCGGAATCACTCAGTGGGGAGTTATGGCATTGAATCCAGCCGATTTTGGAAGGGGAGGGGGCGCGGGGAGGCGCCGATTCGGTGGCGAGCTGGCGGAGGGGATCGGGCGCGCCGGAGGTTGAAGAAGCAGAGCCGGCGGGTTGGCGCGGCTCGGCTCGGGCGGATGGGCGAAGCTTGGCTTGGCTCGGGTGGGCCTGCTTGGCAGCGGAACAGAGGGCGGGAGGGGGAGGCTCGGCCTAGCGTAGCAGGCCGGCTCGGACGAGGCGGCCCACACGGGAGGAAAGGAGAGGCACGGCCCGAGAGAGAGATGGGCCGGCGGGAAAAGAAAGAAAAAGAAAAGGCCCGGAGGGAGAAAGGAAAGGGGAGAGAGGCATGTTTGGGCCGGATTAAAGGAAGAAACGGCCTGAGAAGGTTTTTGTTATTTTGAAGTGTTTTTCTTTTATGCTTTTGAACCAAAAAGGGGTTTCCATTTTATTTTAAACCAATTGTCGCAAAGGGTTTTTTTTAAACGAGCGCCAACTAGCGAAACTTAGCAAATTCCACACAATAAAAACCTTAATGCATCTATAATGGCATGAATGCATCAAACATTATCCTAGGATAATTTAAATTTAGAAATTAACTTTCCTATTGAACAAAATTGCAACCACCTATTTAATTTCTAGCAAAATTTTAAATTATTGCAAAAATTGAAATTTGGGGTGTTACACTATTCATCATCGCCTTGGGCACACATGATGTGGTCCTCGGGGTGCAGTGGCTACGCACCCTAGAGCCGATCCTTTGGGATTTCGACCGGATGACGCTGACATTCTAGCGATGCGATCACCAAGTCACCTGGACTGGCCTAGAGGGAAGAAGGCCTCACCATTCCCTGCGCGCCTGTTCAACCCTTCACTTGATGGAGGCCCTACTTGATGAGTTCTAGGACATCTTCACGGAACCGAACGGACTGCCACCGCCACGAACTGTGACCACTGCATCCATCTTATACCTGGAGCGCCTCCAGTGGTGCAGCAATGTTGCAGCAAGGTCTCATTAGACCAAGATCTTCAGCCTACTCGTCTCCAGTGCTCTTGGTGAAGAAGCATGACGACTCGTGGTGTTTTTGCGTGGACTACCGCACATTGAACGAGAAGACGATAAATGACAAGTTCCCCATCCTGGTTGTCGACGAGCTCTTGGACAAGCTCAAGGGTGCAAGGTTCTTCACCAAGCTGGACTTGCGCTCGGGCTACCATTAAGTCCGGATGCATATGGCCGACATTTCGAAGATGGCGATCCGCACACATGAGGGCCTATTCGAATTCCTCGTCTTGTCATCCGGCCTCACCAACGCACCAGCGACCTTTCAAGCTCTCATGAACGCGGTCCTGCGGCCCTTCCACAGGCGGTTCGTACTGGTGTTCTTCGATGGCATCTTAATTTACAGTAGCTCGTGGGCGGATCATCTTCACCATGTCTGTGTAGTCCTGCAGCTCTTGCGCCAGCACCAACTCTTCCTCAACCGATCAAAATGCCACTTTGGGGAAGAAAAGGTGGCCTATCTTGGGCATGTGGTCTCGGCGGCTGGCGTGGCCATGGACGACTCCAAGATCAAGGCAGTGTTGGCTTGGCCACGCCTGAGGATGGTGCGCGCATTACGAGGATTCTTGGGGCTTGCGGGTTACTACCGTAAGTTCATCAAGGATTTCGGCTCCATCTCCGTGCTCCTCACTGACCTGCTTAAGGAGGGATTCATGTAGTCTGGGGCCGCTACGCTCGCCTTTGATCGCCTCAAGATGGCGCTAACTATAGCACCAATTCTCCAGCTGCCAGACTTTGGGGAAACCTTCATCGTAGAGTGTGACGCATCGGGCACCGGCTTTGGGGGGCGTTCTACATCAAGGAGGAGCTATCGCTTTTTTTTAGCAAGGCCATCTCGCCCACCATGCCAAACTCACGGCATGTGAGTGCGGACTGATTGGGCTGGTATACGTCGTGCGCCATTGGAGACCGTACTTGTGAGGATGACCCTTCCGAGTCCTGACTGACCGTTTTAGCCTGAAATACCTATTGGACCAGCGTCTCTTCACGCTCCCTCAACACCGTTGGGTCATCAAGTTATTTGGGTATGATTTTCAGGTGGAGTTCAAGCCTGGCCAGCTCAACACCGTGGCGGATGCACTATCACGCCGCGACTTAGAAGACCACGGCGGTATGATGGCCATCTCTGGGCCAAGCTTCGACCTCTTCAACGACGTTCGCCAGGAGATGGCCACGAACCCAACATTGGTGGCCTTAGCCGCACAGGTACAAGCAGGCACTCAAGGGCTTGCTTGGTCCATGCAGGACGGGTTCATCTTGCACAACCGAAAGTTGTATATCAGTAGCTCGTAGCCACTCACCTAAGCCATCGTAACAGCGACTCACGTTCCGGCACATGAGGGCGTCCAGAAGACACTGCATCGGGCTCGCCAGGATTTCTTCTGGACAGGCCTGCGGCACGATGTGGAGGACTTCGTTCACGCCTATGCAATCTGCCAGCAGCACAAGATTCCTACAATGCATTCGGCTAGACTCTTACAGTCCCTGCCCGCCTAGAAGCATGTTTGGGAAGACACCGCCATGGACTTCATTGAGGTGCTTCCAAAGGTTCATGGCAAATCAGTCATCATGATGGTGGTCGACCGCTTCTCCAAATACACGCATTGCGTGCCCCTCACGCACCCCTATACGGCGGAGACCATGGTCCATGTGTTCTTCACTGACATTGTGTGTCTTCACAGCCTGCCAGCCACGATCGTCTCAGAGCATGATCCAGTCTTCACTGATTCTGGCAGGAGCTCTTCAAGCTCTCCGGAGTCGTATCCTCATGAGCACAGCATTCCACCCACAGACCGACGGGCAGTCTGAGGCCGTCAATAAGGTAATTGTCATGTATCTGCGCTGCATGACCGCCGATCACCCTTGCTAGTGGGTACAATGGTTGGCCTAGGCGGAGTACTGCTACAACACATCCTATCATACGGCATTGCAGGACACCCTCTTCCATGTGGTCTATGGGCGAGATCCTCCCACAGTTCGCTCCTACGATCCATGATCGATGAGGGTGCAGGCTGTCGACCAGACATTAGCTGACCGTGACGCCTTCCTCCGTGACGTTCATGAACGGTTGTTGCAGGGCCAATAGCATGATAAGCACTACTATGATGATAAGCATCGACCTCTGGAGTTCGAAGCCGGGCAGTGGGTACGGCTACGACTTCACCACCGGGCTGCTACATCTCTGCCCCATAGACCAACAAGCAAGCTTTCTGCTCGGTTCTATGGACCCTACAAAATCCTTTAGCGGATTGGAACGGTGGCCTATCGACTAGAGCTGCCCTAGGGCACACGTCTCCATCTGGTCTTCCATGTCGGTCTCTTGAAGCCCTTCATTGGCTCTCCACCAGATGCTCCACCACAGCTTCCCCTGATACAAGATGGCTGCGTCATCCCTTCACCGGAGCGGGTTCTGCGTTCTCGTCTCTACCACGGCGTGTGGCGGGTTTTGGTGCAATGGGTGGGCCAGCCTTCACTGGAAGCATCATGGGAGGACGCCTAAGAGTTCAGGAAGCGTTATCCGATGTTCCAGCTCGAGGACGAGCTGTTTCCTGAGGGAGGGAGAGAAGTCATGTGGGGCCAGCAATACGCGCGGTGTCGCCGTTCCCAGCCGCAGGAGTCGCGCCAGGATTCTTCCAGCCATGGCTGAACTGGTCTCGTCAGTAGTTAGGATTATTAGAGTTGGTTAGCAGATTGTTAGAGTTTGATTATTTAGATTGATTTGTTGAGATCAGATAAGAGATAGAGGTTAGTAGTTAGTTGGAAGGTTAGATTTTATTGCTAAGCCAGAGGCTATATATGTAAGCCATCCGTGAGCAACTGAGAGGGGACAAAAAGAAAAGACTCAATGTGTTCTCCTCCTTTGCTCCTTGTGCCTAGGACGACGTTGCCATCACAGCTCCGTCCAGGCTGCTCGCGCTCCTTCTCATCGATATTTCCTTCGCCCTCGGTCATCTGTTAGCCGGAGTCGTGACAGCAATAACAAAGAGCAATTTGTGAGATCTTAGCCACAGTGGGCATCGCAATGTAAAAATGCTTTGAATATTTCATCGAAGTTTAGTCACTCTAGGACATTCCTATCAAAAAACTTATACTTTTTAAATAGTAACCAATGTTGGAACATCGACTCACACAGGTCAAGCGTATGATGTTAAGAACCTGTTTGTTTGAGCTTCTGCTTTTGAGCTTTTCTGAAAAGCTATGCTTTTGACTTGTCTGAAAATCTGTTTTTGAAAATAGGTTGTTGGCTTCTCAGTACATAGCTTCTCAGAAAAACGTCTCTCAGCGAGCTTTAGTTTATTTTTCTCAGAAGCAGGCTTCTGACTTCTCCAAAACTCCGTTTGTTCTGACTTCTAGCAGCAGTAACAGCAGAACCAGAAGTAGGAAACAAACATGGACTAAATGTCACGGGAAGATATCTAGAGCTCTCAACCACATAATATATTCTGTTCAAAAGGAAGACTCAACATTGCACTCATGGCAAAGATGAACTGAAGCAAAGGAAAAGAAAGCAACCTGCTCTGCTTAAATGGAATTCTAGAACATAGATATGTAAGCATTGCAACATAGCTAGAAAGCTAGGAATCTCACAAGTTACTTTTCAAGCATTGCATAAGTCATGACCTGTCACTAAGAATTTGATCACATATTCATGAGCACGCGGTTGCCCCTTCGAAGCGGGCACAAGCCTGCATGAAAGTAATTGAACAGCAAAGAGAGCCAGGCGGCAATCCAAACATACAGTTTGAGAAATCAATAGTAAATGCAAGTAATAAATAATGCTGAACTTTCTGCTCCATCACCTTCTACCCCTACATGGACACAATTTTTGCAGATGGGCAATTGATATGAATTCCAAAAGGGACACACTTGAAATGAAGAGTATATTACTACAATTGTAAATAACACAATTATAGCCATTTCACACGAATTAACAACTTTGCAGAACTTATATTCATCTAACCACACCATACTTTTCATCTCACTCAACCATGCGATTCAGGGGAAGAACCAGCAAACTGTGAGTTGCTTTTATATCTCCAAACTTTACATCCTTTCTCCATGTATCTATAATTAGCAGTAAATATACCATGTCAGTCATCAGGGTGCCTAACCAAAAAAAATTGCAGTATCTCACCATGCCATCGAAGTTAAATTTTCAGATAAGTGCACAAGATCGCTTATTTTTTATATGCTAACAAGTTCTGTCAGACCTAGTGAAATGCATGGTCTGCATTGGTAGAGTTAGACAACTTAGGAACAAAATTAGCACTCTTTGAACAATAAGAATATTCTGGGCATATTTTGGTCAAAGTTATGGATTGCACTGCTAAAACTCCACAGTATGTTTCTTGGATAGGAAAGCGGTGGCATATTTGGTATGTACAAATTGTCGCGGTTAATGATCTGCTAAGGTAAAATACACCAAAAGCAAATTATTTGTATCATCTTCTGTGAACAAATAAATATTTCCTTCATCAAAGTCACGCAATTCAAACAGCATTTACACATAAGCTATATGGTTCAAGATATTTTAAATGCTGCATAACAAAGTTCACAAATGATGTTAAATTAGAAAGAAAAAGAAAAAAGGCAATGCAGAAATCAACAGTATATGTGTTCTCAAGGTTAACTAACAAAATGAAAAAACTTGCTGAAGAGCAGTCACCCCTTTGTCGTTGCGCCCAGCAACAATGGCACATCCTTCTACTGGCAAAGATCTTGCTTCAAATGGTTTAGCTTTTCTCTCATCAACAAATTTTCCAAAATGTTTTTCCACTAAAATGCAACCAGTACAAAGTAAAAAAATCAAAAATATATACATTTTATTCTCTTAAATGCGAATAAAGTCAAGAGTAATAGGTGGAAAAGGTTTGAAGATTGAGCATCTGGATTAGCAATTAACAGAAACAGATGGCACCAGTGGATACTCCTCCAGTGGCGAATCATTGCACCCTTTAATAACTTTGCCAAATGTAACAGAGTAGTAGCGTATGAAAACCTTGGCAAACTCATACTTAAAACCCGGGTCACTGATAAGCTTCAATAGCAACTCATACAATTTTTTCACAACCATGTTTTGTCAAGTAACCTTTCTGCCCTAATTAATGCATCCAACAGATCCGGGCACTCACAGATCCTTAGGGACACAAAACTAAGAAGGCCTTCACTGCATGTGCAGAACTCAAGAAGCATGTTAGCAACAGAAGTTGTCAACTCTTCAGCAATCCTCTTGCAAGTGCTACCACCATCACCCTTTGCGTGGGGTGGTTCCACCAGGCATATCCTCTCCATCCAGAAATGCAAGAGCACATTTAGCACAGGTCCTACAGAACTCAAGCTCCTCTGGAAGAGGCTTAATCTGCTCAGTCTTCTTGTGCTTTGAGCAGAACCCTTCACGCTTTCAGGCGATAGCATCCCCACAGTCACAACATCCACCCCCTGTATACATGATGGAGAGTAACCTTGATACTTGTGATTACCATTCTGGAAGCACGCGACACAAATCACACATGTGGGGTCATTCTCACATGTCCAACAGCGATAAGCAAGGTCATTCTGTCCCCAGACAGCCCCACAGACTGCACGCTCACCTGCAGAGCAATGCTCTAGGTGATCAAGCATGGCTTCTGGCTCATTGTTGAACATCAACCACTGCAACCAAGACAAACTCTCACTGTATGCATCAACACTTCTGCTGCTGTTTGTGTCCTTCTTTGAGGCCCTCTATATCTCCAACACATCAGTATCTGCTGACAAGATGACCCTCGCGATATCAGGTATCTGCTCCTTGTTCTCCTCGATGTAAAGGAGTAAGCCTTCTTGGTGTTCTTGCAGCTGTTCTTCGGGTACTCCATAGAGAATGAGCTTCTGCATGGAGATGACAATGCTGCTCATTAGCAAATTTCTAAATGCCCTACTGAGTCATCGAAATCAATTACGAAATAAATCTCCGATCACTGCAACCAGACGATTGGTTCCATTTAATCGAGTCCAACAGTTCGAAAGAAATCTCTCATTCCCACCTTGAGAAATCATAAGAAAAATTGACGCACCCAAAAAACAACAAATAGGAAGGGAAAACACCAAAGTGGCATCTGCAACTCGAGTAAACTTATTTACAAAATTAAGGGCAAAACATCCCACCCGACCTCAAATTTTCCCATCTCGCGTCCCCTAGGCTTAAAAACAAAATCCACCAGAAGAGTGTTGTGCCCCGCAACTCCTACCAATTTCTATCACAGTGAACAAACAAATCCTAACACCACGGAAACGAATCGCAAGCATCATCACCAACAGACAGTACTGCCCCTTCAACCACCACCACGGGTTGAGGAGTGAGATCACGAGGGACCAGTCAGACGCGACGCACCTGCTCGATACGCTGCTGTGGCGACATCTCCGGCGGCGGCGCGGCCGCCCCCTCGCCAACGTCGATCCCAGTCATGGCCCGCAGCCAGTGGGCGCAGCTCCAGTGGCCCGATCGCCTGCCCCCAAGCCCCAGCCTTGCCGAATCAACCAACCAAACCGAACCGAACCGCCGCCCACCAAAGACCCTATTCCAGTCACGCGCAACCCCACGCGGGCAGATCCCGCACCGCAAACCGCAGAAGAACCCAGCCAGTCCAGCCACGGCGATCCGCGCGCTCTCCTCCTCCCGCTATTCCTCGAGGGCTTGGGCGAGTAGGAAGAGAAGGGAAGAAATCCTCAACCCTAACCGCGGCGGGGTTATTTATAACTTCGTCGGAGAGGCTGCGTCGTTAATGTAGTCCTCGTCGGCCTCGCCGCGGCATCGGTGAGGTCGTCAGGGACGGGCGCCGCCTCCATGCCCGGCGCGTGCAGCCTTGCGACGGCATGGCGCTCCCACTCGTGGTTCTCGACGCGGCGTTCGAGGTCCGTGATGACGGGGTCGAACGGGATCTGGTGCGCCGTGTGGTCGCGGGCGCTTGAGCATAGGCGAAGGCGGCGGTGCAGATGCGTGTTCGAGGACTGGGAGGAGAGCAAGGGGCGGAGCAGGAGGAAGAGGAGGCCCGCGGAGGCGAGGGCCAGGGCTAACGTCAGCGCGATGGTGGACGCCGCCGAGGCGACGAGGGCGCCAGGCGGCTGGCGGCTGGCGGCGGGCGTTAGCCCGAGGGACGAGGGTGCGGCTGCGCCGTCAGGGCGATGGGCGAGCGTGAGGTTTCCAAAAATTGGACCGGATACTTTGCACTAATGATGAATTAATACAAAAGATTACTGTTTATATCCATATGAGTCTCATAGTCTAACCACGGCTTACTGTAGCAACAGTATCTGGGTTACTGTTCTTGTGTTTTGGTACTGTAGTATACTATTGTAGCAATACTGTACCTCTGGATCCGATACATCCATGGTAAAATCAATGGATCGATCAGAGCTAATACATTTTAGTGTAACCATAGTGGCTCCTCTGTAATCGCTAGTAACAACGGTAGAGGATTTCAATCTTAAAAAATAGCATAAGAAGAGGGTGTGACTTTTCTAAATTAGGGTAAAAAGCTGAAAAGGAAATTGAGAGTAGAGGTATACGAGAATTTTTTAGCGTGGGTCGTTTGATCGTGTAAAATTTATAGTGAAGATTATTCAGTTCTATTGTAACTCGTGTATTTTATACAAATATAGATAGATATAGATTTATTCAAAATGGTGTTAATTGGCTGATTGGTATTTACAGAGATTAAATGCTCAGGAGATTAATTTAGTTAAGTGTTTGAATTAATTCGGAAGAATAAGATGCCCTTTTTGTTTTCTTTTTATGAAAATACTGGCCTCTAATTGATCCGTACTCTCATCGCCTATCGATTTGATACATATATAAAGGAATGATTTTGAGATACTGCTTTTGATGCAAAACTTAGTTTAAAATTGTTGTGCTCTGCTATGTGATATTTGTAGGTCCCATAACGACGACTAGATAGAGGTGAATAGATATCTCAATATTTTTTTTTCAAAATCGATAACATTTTTCTATTTGGATCATCTAACGCACCTCAAAACTCAAGCGGAAGCAAAAATAGAGATAAGTTTTAACAAGAGAAAATCTAGGCAACACGACTCCACGGATATTATATGAACCATAAGTTCCATTTAAGATCAATACATATGTCTTAACACTCGAAAGATCACAACTTGCAAAGAAAAAAAAAAGATGATCACCGAGCAACAAAACTCTCCAAATTGATTGTCTAGAAGCAAGGGCATTCAAGACCACATCATATACACATATGTATGCGAATTTTATGCCTCTAACAACAACAAGAATGACCTCACAAGGTGCTAAAATTTCAGCCCAAAAACTAAAACGAAAATCAAATCCGAAAACCGAAAAATTTGCAAACTTGCAAGGGAACCAATAGAGAAAAACTAGAATGAGATGATCACAATAACATGAAGAAAAATAAACTTTATTGCAGCAGAGATCAACTCTATTTTATACATATTACAAAGATTTTTTTCTCACAAAGCTCTTATCTAATATATAGACTAAACACTAATCTTCCTCTCCTCTAAAACTCTAACTCTAAGCTCTCAAATGGGTGGCGCAGGAAACTCAAATAGCTTGTTCAAACTCTCTCATAGCTCTACCTCTCTATTTATAGGCCTGAGAAACTTAATACCAATTGTAGGACCGAGAACGACGATTAGATATGGGTGAATATGCACCTCAACAAAGTTCTTGCGAAATCGATGGTCTTCTCTTATTTGGATCACCCAACACACCTCAAAACTCAAGCGGAAGCAAATATAGAGAGAAGTTTTAATAAGAGAAAATCTAGGCAACATGACTCCACGGATGGTATATAAAACATAGGTTCTATTTAAGATCAATTCATGTGTTTTAGCACTCGAAAGATCACAACTTGCAAAAAAACAAGAAAAGATGAACACCGAGCAACGAACTCTCCTAGTTGATTATCTAAAGGCAAGGGAATTCAAGACCCCATCACATAAGCATATGTATGCGAATTTTATGCCTCAGAAGAATGACCTCACAAAGTGTTGAAATTTCAGCCCAAAAACCAAAACGAAAATCAAATCCGAAACCAAAAAACTTGCAAAATTGCAAGGGAACCAATAGAGGAAAACTAGAATGAGGTGAGCATAATAACATGAAGAAAAATAAACTTTATTGCAGCAGAGATCAGCCATATTTTAGATAGATTAAAAGATTTTTCCTCACAAAACTCTCACCTAATACATAGGCTAAGTAGTCACCTTTTTCTCCTCTAAAATTCTAGCTCTAAGCTCTCAAATGGGTGGCACAAGAGGGCTCAATTGGCTGGTTAAAATTCTCTCATAGCCCTACTCCTCTATTTATATACCTAGAAAATTTGACCCATAAGGTTATTTGGTCCATTTTCTTCTCTATTCATCAGACGGCCGCGGCGCCTTCACGATTTAACTTCGCGATGATACCACGTGCTCCTTCAGTCCTCCCATGGTTTTGAGACTAAACTACGAAACGGCATGCATGCTTCTCAAAGCGTGACTCACCGCCTTGCTTACACATTAAACAAGTGCTTCGATGTCAACGCGTGTACTCCATCATGCAATTCTAACTGCCGGCAAGTCTCTCTCATTCCCAATCCCTTGGACCGTCTTGTCACTTGCGCTGCATCCCCTTCACTCAACTTTGTCAATACGTCTTCTCTATCCATCTTCAATGCTTTGGTTGACCTCCACGTATTCAGCTAAAATCACTATTAACTCCGTCTGACCCCCTTGATCGTCCAGCACCAAGCACTCCGCTTGGTCCCGATCATCCCACTATCAACTGCCAAGTTGCATCCATCACCTGCACACAATGAGAAAAGCAAACATATATCTCCAACTTATGTTCCAGTTAGTCTACAATCAATATGTTCAAATAAAATCCTAAATCAATTCAAATCACATCACAGCTCATACAAAACCGAATATCATCAAGCCAAATAAATATCAATATCAATCACTCATTATAAATAAATCAATTCACATTTCAACTTGGCTTCTCAGTATGTCACCTTCACATGGGTTTTATCATGCATGTATGTGGCCATGGCTGCAGTATGCCTATATGATAGCTATATCTTGCTCAAATTTGGGGCTAGGTTCCCTAAGAAAAACATTTGGAAGGAGATAGCATGCGTATGCACTGCCAGATGGCCGATCTACATTAACACCTTTGTGACTGAGGCTAGAAATTAAACATCTCAATGGTACTAATGTAGGTACTTACATTACAAAGTCTGTTTTATACTCTTTGAAAACTAAAGCAAGTGGAACTTGTACCTTTAATTTTCTGGTTTGTTCCTTCACAAAAATTGCTCTGGAAGAATGCTGTGCAAAAAGCGCGATCAAAGATGAAACCGAAATAACCACAGAAGACTAGTGACATCAACCGGCGAAACAATCACTCTTGGCTTCTACAATCTACTAACTGAGATCGGAATAACCTGGTACCCGTACTACAAGATTTGGAACAAAATTATTCCTAGAAGTCAGAGAATCTTGCTATGCTTGCCCTCAGAAACCGGTTAAACACCAATGAGAGAAGAACAACCAAAGGTTGGACAAATGACTGCTTCTGCTTACACTGCCCTGTGGTCGAGTCCATATATCGCATCGTGCTTAGATGCAAAACATCAAGTCCCATTTGGTCTATGCTGAACTTAGAAACTATTGCAAACAAGACGTCCAGTGTGCTAGAGTTCATCGAACTGGCACCTCAGACGATACCGATAGATCTAAGGCACACATGGATGGTTTGCTTTGCTGCCTGTCTCTCTGAGCTTTGGATAGCCAGGAATAACTTTATTTTTGAAGGAAAGGAACCGTCAGTGCAAGCCATTAAAATGCAGATCAAGGAATTGCTATGCCAAAGGGTTGTCCGGGCAAAAGAGGAACACGCTCTTCGCTTGCACCAGTGGGCAGAACTTTTCATCACATATGGAGATTGAGGCTTCTGCTATAGTTTTATGTTTCTTGTATTTTGTTTTGTATCTTGTTTTTAGCATGAGAGGATGGCCTATCAGTGTATCGTGGAGGAGGGTAAAGGCTCAAACTTTAGTGGTGTTCAGGCATCAAACTTCGATGTCTTTGACACACTGGTGAGCCTAGAGCATAGACGACGCTACGATCGATCAGGCATCACCGAGTCCTCTGCTCCACAACCATCGATCTCCTAGCGTCCCCAGACGTACACGCGCCATCAACCATCCGTGCGGAGACGCAGTCCTCATCGCGGGAGAGGTAGAGAGATACTAGACTGATTCAACTCGATCGACTTTTCGGGGGTGACCTCTGAGAAATATTATGTATATATGTGTGTATATGGATTCCTATGACTTGTAATATGTGTTCACTCGAATATGACATGAATTACTGTGTATTAATGAAGGTGCCTTTATTATTGATTTACATTAAATATATATCTCATTGTATTCATGTATTGAGAAGGAGAGATCAAGGAGATAGAGAGAGGGAGCACAGGGAGTGAGGAGAGGTAAAAACACTGCCGGCTAAAGCATTCAGCTGGCAGTGATTCCCAAGGCATCACTGCCAGCTGAAACCACCAACCGGCAGTGACTCTCAAGGCATCACTGCCAGTTGAAGCCTTTAGTTGGCAGTGATTCCTCTTTCACAACTAGTCCCCTGAGTCGGCAGTGATAGTCCCCGATTATTACTGCTCGTTACCCACTGCAGGCTCCAAAACCAACGGTGAAGGGGGTTTTAGAGCTGGCAGTGATGTGTTGTTCTGTAGTAGTGAGGTTGCATGGTGAACGTGTCGCTGACACTCGCCTGTTGGGACCAACCTTTTGCTCCGGGATGCACCTCCAACGCGTCACCCATTGAAACAATCGGATGTATGCCGGATATGTCGAGGGGTCGTAATCCCCGGGATGAGGGTACACGTTAGTGGCAGCCTAAAGCCAACCCCTCCACCCACTCCCCCAGCTTCGTGATGAATGGGCTATCGTGAGTCAACCCAAACCCTTTCCTCAATAGCTTGAAAACAGTAATATTGTACAATCATAGTTAAGTACATAAATACTAATCAAAGAATAGTACAAAAGATATCTTAATTAAGTAAATAAAGACTAATCAAAGTATGTCATATTGTGGCACACGCTCCACCCTCAGCAGAGCAAACTCCTGCGCCCTCCCAAACTGCCAGAAAACCTGGTCAGGCCTATAGGGCTTGATGTGGATGTCGAACACGAGGTTCCTCTTCGTCAGCTAGAAGGCCATGTTTCTACTGCATAGTGAGGTTAGCTCGATGGGTGCACGTGCGGCAACATCAACGATCGTGTATGGTGTCCACCACATGCAGTCGTTTGTCAGCTGGTCAACACACGTGACGATGAATGGGTAGACACCGTGTGCAGTACCATAAATCCACCTCGGCTACACACAAACAACACGTCAGCATAAATACATAAATAGTACCAAAACATATATGCAACTAAACCACTATTTGAAATACATACATCATGCCTGCACCATTGCGAGCCCATTAAAGGTCCATCCTCTCGGTCAGGCATGCCATACTCCGCAAATTGGTAGAACTCTGCTATGTAAGGTGCGAACGACAAAAGGTAGGGTCGACCAATGTCGAACCGCTCGAACAACCACATCATCACTAGGAGTGGGCACCCGGTCATGATACTCCCTTCCGTGGTCCGTACACACGTGTCACAGAGGCCGTGGTAAGTCACCGCTAGTACAACAAAACCCCAGCTATCCTGTGAGACCGCTTCCAAAGGACTATCCACGATCTCCCTCACATAGTGGATCATGTGCTTATTGACCGAGTCACCGTGGGATCTGGTGAACATCACCCAACCAAACAACCACAACAAGTAGGCCTCTAGGTGCTTACGTACTCTCCACTCCTCTACGCCCGGGGCCAAGGGCGTGGTGTGGAACTACTCGAGCCAAGCCTTAGTGATACCATGCTTCCTAGTAAATGCCAGCTGCTTCGGGTCTCTGTGCAAGACACCATTGAACTGCTCGAGAATCTCCGCCTTCCATCCCACCTCCACCGCGACTAGGCCGATCGCTGGCCCAGATAAGGGCAACCCAAGAAGCATGGAGATATCCTGCAACGTCGGTGCTATCTCACCAACTACAAGGCGAAACGTGTGAGTCTCCGACCTCCACCAGTCGACCAACGCAGTGATCAGTGACGCGTCAATCGGGAATCAGGTAGAACCATCCTGACCTAGTGACACCAGTCTCATGAACGGTAGCAAACCAGCTACGCTCAATCTGCAGTTCAAACAATTTAGAAAGTAGTAATACCTCAATCATTGTTTGTACAGAATGTATGTAACTATTAATTACCTGTGTACCTAGCGTGGGTCTACAGGCTAGTAGCACTCTGGTGTCTGAAGGCACAGAGTGGAGTGCAAGACAGAGTCTCTCAAATGTGATCAATGTTTACCATCAATCATCGGATCAATCAGCATAAGCTCTGCCATACATGCAGTAACGGTTTAACAAAATAATAACAGGAGATATGTCTAAATACAATAATAGAAGTTTAAATGAATTCATAGTCCAACACATGGTTATCTGGTAGTCCAAATAATACCTGCTCCAAATATTATAGCATGGTCTATATATTATAACACATACTCAGGTTGTCCGAATATTACGTAATACAACAATGTGGCAATACTACAAGAGTTGAACACATAGTTTGATGAATATTATAAACTTAGGGTACCATACAATTAGTAATACAATATAGAAACATGCACGCCATGCTTCAAATACGAGTCTCATTTGAAGGGTTTTTCTTCTTCTTCGGTTTGCGTATCAGGACACGCCTAACTTGCTCACCTAACGCCAGAGTATCCACCAGATACTGATCGCACTGCCCCCTCGAATGCGGACCTCTGCATACCAGGCACTCCTTGCGCCCTTAATCTCCCTCAGCTAAGTCCATATCATTCCTGATACACCGAGTCTTGCGTTGCCCCTTTGTGTCAATCTTGTTGTTTGGATCAGGAATCCAAGACGAACCTTGTTCATGCGGATTTGTGAAGTTGTGAAGTCCTTTACCACCTGCCATCCAAGTAACTCGCTAGTTCAAGTACTTTCTATGGCTTCCTTGCAATAGTATAGGGACACGAAATACTCCGACTCTATGATGCACTTCGCACAACAAGCTAGCACATGAGACTAAGGCAAATGAATTAGTGATAGCTTGTTGCATGTGCACTCACACTTGTTGTCCGCTGGCCACAACCTGCATTTCATTGTAATTTCATACCTTCTGATACCAAGTCTGCCCTTCTCATGTAACATCACCTCGAACACGTGCTGATGGTTACCAACACCATGAACCCTATGGGATTAGCCCTTCTTGCTCTTCTCTTCCATGTAAGATATTATCTTCTCCGTGTACACCCTTTGCGGGTTGCCCATATGGAGCGTGGCCTTGCTGTAACGGTCTCGGAGATACCATTGTGTTCCACAAGTGACCCCCTCCACAATTGCCACCAATGGTAGCGATCAGTTACCCTTCATTACCCAATTATAAACCTCGACAAGGTTAGTTGTCATAATTCCATAACGTGAGCCATCGATGTCCACAATGAGTGCCCATTCCTCCAATGGTCCGTGTCTGATCCAGTTAGAGAAACACTTAACCCTCCTTCCACCCTTCCTTCTCCTGGTCACACTCTACGGCTCAAGTGGTAAAAGATCTAGGCCCTCAGGCTCCTCCTCCCTTGGTACAACTAGCTTCTTCAAAACTCCGTCCATGTGCCTACCATTAGTTTATCCAGCTCTTCCCACAGAGTATCAAACTTTCTCCTTTGGTTTTATTTGCATAGCTTCTTAAAAAGATCCATCAACCTCTTACTCATAAATTGTTTGTAGAAGCTTGCTCCAAGATGTCACATGCACCAACGACTATGCAAATCTGGCCATGATAATACCCCGTATGTACCACTCTGCAATGTGTTGATAGCGTTCAACAAGCCTGTATGGCTATCATGGAGCACACACACATTAGACATGTTACCAACAACTCCTCTTAACCCACTGCAAGAATCACAGTCAACTATCCATAGACTCACGTTCGATGAATGCAAAAGCCAAAGACACAAGCTGGTTCTCACCATCTACCCTGATAGCTGTGAGTATCTGTCCCCTGTATTTGCATATGAGGAATGTCCCGTCCACGTGCATCAACTGTCGGCAATATCGGAATGCCTCGATCATACAACCGAATGACCAGAACGCCTGCTGAAGAACTCGATCTCCATCCTGATTGACAAAATCATAAGTAGCAATGCAGGTGCCTAGGTTCCTACCCTGAATAACCTCTAGTAATGATGGTAGGTTGTGGTACAAGTCCTTATATGTGACAAACCTTTTCTCTAACACCTTCTGTTTCGCTCTCCATGCCATGTCATACGAAATCTCGTACTCAAATCTTGTGTTGATAACATGCATAACTCTAAATGGAGACATACTAGTCTTTTTCATAATCTCTAGATACATCACATTTACAACATAATCAGCAGTCATGTTCCTATATGCGCACAAAGGTCGGCTCAAGTTATAAATATACGGCTCAACAATGGATGCTAACCATACAGTGTCACACCTCGGCGAGAATCCATGAACTCGCCATGTGGAACCTTCAGCTAAATATTTCACGTCATATGTCCGAGGATTGGAAATTACCACCTTGAACTCCCTCTTCTCCGAGAAACTTCATCTCTTCACTGCATGCTACAGATGGGATTTATCATGAAACATCTGGCCTTTGGTCACCACGATCGAATCGTATGCCCATGACGACTCGTGTTCATCGTCTACTGTTAACTTCTCCAATGCAAAATTCGATCATTCCCCTGAAATTCCTGCACCTGAGTCTACAAATTTGCGGAACTCGTCGTCATCTGCCTCCATCTGTTACACAAGTGCCTCGTCCCACTCCCACTAATCAACATGTATCGCGATCTGATTATCTTCCCCATCGTTACATTCTTCTCTTGTCGTATGTACCTCAACCGTTGCACTAATCCGCGGAGGAACCTCTGGAACCACACTCTCCTGCACCTCCCCATTGACAATATTTTCATCAACAACATGTGACGAACCTACTTCATAATCTTAAGTCGTCGCTTTTGCAAGCATGACATGGACAAAACCCTGTTGCAATCCTAACCTCACAAATTGCCTCCACTGAGGTGTATTTTCACATTCCCGTAAAGTCCACTTCCATCAGTCTCAAATAACTTAAGGCAACATAACATTGAACGACAGATGCTGCTCCAACATGTTAATTCCCAACACATCATGCAACATTCCTATCACTTGACTATGCTGCATTTCACCTAGGTTATTCAAAGTAGCAGTCAAACCACGAAAATTACTTAAATCTATCCCACTATCGCATTGTTGAATCTACCCTTCACCATAATACACACTAAAAACCACTCATCCCGATATCCTGATACAAAATCATATTATTGTATGTTAATTCCTTGACATTCTAAACTTTATTGCTTATTGTTAAAATTATTCATAAATCAATATTTAATTATTACTAATATTTAATTACTCCAAAATCGTATTATTGTCTGTTAATTCTATGATATCGTAATATTTAATTATTCATACACCACGCTTACCTTCCAAGAATTATTGCTAATATTTCTTAGAAGATTATTCCTAAATCATGCAACACTTTACCTTACGTCACGTTTCAATTCAAATATTTATTGATACTATATTTGCTAAAATTTATCACGCTCATTCAAAACTAACACACAAATGTCTAAAATATTTCATAAATCATGCTACATATTTAACTACAACTATACTAATTTCTAAACTATTCTCAATTTTATAAACTACTCTAAACTAATTTCTAAAATTTCTAATATACTCTAAACTTTTTAAACTATTTGTAACTAGTTTCTGAAATTTCTATAAATATAAATAACCAAAAAAAATTAACTCTCCTTTCTTCTTCTTCCTTCCTCCTTCTCCTTCTGTCCTCCTCCTCCGGCTCCTTCTTCCTTCCCTAGTCGAGCGGTGGCACAGTGTCGGCGCGTAGCTGCGTGGGACGCTGGTGAGGCATGGCGCGTGAGCATGACGGTACAGCACCTGAGCGAGGATGAGGGCGGTGCAATACGACGCGTGGCCACATGGGCCATATGGCGATAACAAACCTATCGCTACTACCACCGCATTTATTATTGTAGCCTATGACATATAACCAGATCAGTTAACGATTAATATATATCGCCATATGAAATATCAATAGGTCTCTAGTTGTCACCGTCCTGACAACAGACTTTTCACACAGAACACATGCTTCTGCTCCCCCCTCTCTCTCCTCTTCAGCCAGATCAGCCCCTAGGCACGAGTGACCAAACCCCCAGCACAGTTTTTCCCCTGACCCCGAACTCCTGTGCTCGATCTGCTTACAGGTGCGAGGAGTGGGCTCTGCTTCCACCCAAAGCCATCAGGCTCTGTTCATCTCGCAATGATTCCATTTCGTCAGACGTTTCCCCTCCCCCTCCCTTCTTTGCCCTTTGCCGGGAGATAGGGGGGAATCATGGCGTTCCCCCTTTCTTTCCTCCCAGGTCATGATTGTACCGAGATGGCTTGCGTTGCTCATACTTGTCAGATCTCTCTCTCGACCGCTTTGCACTTTTGCAGGCCGGTTTTGCTTTCGAGTCGTTTTCAGTGCTCAAGGGCAGAGAGAGCCTGTGTTTCCTCCCGGCGCTGAAAGTCTGAAACGGACGAACAGAAAGATGGCACTTGCATTTTGCAACAGACGATCTGACAAGAGAGTATCTGCACTGTGTTCAAGAAAAGCCATAGATTCTGGAGAAAAAGAATGGAAATAAGCTCGTGAGTCGTGAGACCGTCCAGGGCCAGAAGAGCTGCTCATCTGACTGCCCACCTGCCTCTTCAGTCAGTTCTTCAGCTCACTTCACTGACACACACTCTCTCTCAGAACCCGTCAGTGTTATCTGAACACCTGTATTTAATTTTTTTTATTAATCGGACGTCTTGAATCCAAGTTAGAATTTGAAATCTTATCGGATTCCCAATTATATTTTTCATATCTAAAATTTATTAATAAATTAGATGTCTAAATTTAAATCGGATTTTAACATCGGTTTCGTATCCAGTAACCCGACTGAAACTACTGCTGTTGTACAAGAGGCAGCCAGCCAGGTAGACCCGGTCCACCGTGCGCTACTCTCCTCCCGCGCTCTCTGCTCGGCTCGGCCCCTTCGCGCGAAACCCTACCACCGGAGGGAGAAAAATCTCCCAAATCCCAGGCCTCCTTCCCGTCCCAGCGTCGCTTTCGCCGGACACCACCACCTGCCGCTTTCCTCTCGCTCCCCTCCCCCCGCCCATCTCCTCCTCCACCCCTTTCTGACCTCGATTCCTGATTGGGAATCCGCATCCGCCCACAGCGGGCATTCAATTCCCTGCCCCCACGAGCACGCCGCCCACACCTTTATACCGCGGCCGAAGAGGAAGCCCGGCGCTCCTGAAACCGCTGGTAATTCCGTCTCCTCCGGGTGCTCGCCGTGGTTTCCTGCTGAGATCGCTGCGCTTCCGGGGTGTTGGGCCGGTGTTTTTTTTTTTTGGTGTGTGGGGGGGGGGGGGGGGTGGGGTTGTGAGGTGGAATCGCGGCTCCTGGAGGCGAGTTTCGGGGTGTTGGGAGTGGAATTGCGTTCCAAGGCCGGTGGTCTGGGTGCTTCCGTGCTTGTATTATTGCTTACCAGTGTCTGCCGGTTTTGGTGAGCTTGGGCGAGCTGTGTTTGAGGAAGCAATTTTGGCGTGAATTTGTATGATGACGAAGCGGATGCTGTGTTTCTGGTGGTTGCTCTGAAGTTTTGGGTGAGCCTCGATTTGGTCGGAATGGTTTCGATTATGAGGTTTATTACATTTCTGTAAATGCTATGGGTTTAGATAAGGAGTTGTTTGTGGATGTCAAGTCTTGCGTGAATTTGAGGGTGGAAACGCTGGATTGGAGGTGCGTATTTGCTTAGGGCTTGCGATCACGTTCCGATCCAGTTTAATTTCCGCCGTAATCGTGCCCAGATACCTTCCTTGTGTTTGTTGCAGAACATTTTAGTGGTTATCTTTTGTTTGAAAAGCGTAGCTTGGATGAGCTCCAGCTTTGGGTGGGTGCTCGAGAATTCTTTGGTCGATTCGGGTTATCAAAATTACTCATGGCCTTAGCCATCTGGCAGTTCTTCAGTACTGTGCTATTAATTTTACCTATCGAACTCATAGCTTCAGCTGCTGCGTAGTTGCTGGTCAGTTAGATTCAGTGTATTGATAATTGAATAGTTAAGTTGTGAAAGCCAGCTGACTGTGCTTGTTTTTAGCTGTTTTTTTGCCAAAATTTTATCTCTCTGCCATGTGGAGTTCAGTGGTCAGGCCAGCATGAACTCCTGTTTTTTGGTGATTTTGAATGTTTGTTTCACGCGGAGGTTTGTGGTTATTTTGTATACATCAGTAACTCTTAGAGATGAAGCATGTTTATTTTGATTTCGGATTATGATGCTCGGATGTGTTACTTCTGTCCCTTCTTATTAAGTTCTTTGTTGCAATCTAGGATTTTAGAGGTAGCACAGCCAAAAAAGACAACAACCCAGTCCTGCTCTTTTTGTTTAACAGCTTTTCAAGAACTTGGGCTAAAGATGCTTATATGGGTTGTTTTGGTCTTAGAATGTCCATTTATAAGATAATATTATTTTTCTATGGCAAGGTCTCGTAGCATGATTTCGTACTAGTGTTATTGTGTTAAGCAAGTTTACTGTCATCCAGTTCCCGAGCTGTATAAGCACGATGAGCTTGTAATGAAATAATGTAAAACTTGCGCCTGCTGGTTTTACATTTTATCAGCAACTTTACGAGTTTATATATTCCATGACATATACACGATGGGCATTTGATTGTAAACTTATTCATCCTAATTTTTATCATTTTCTTTGGCCTTACTTGGATGTATGGCATTTCCTTGTGATTGTTGCAGCATTCACATGATGTATCATGCTAAGAGTTTTTCTGTGCCCTTTGCCCCGCAGAGGGCTCAGAATAGTGAGCATGTAAGTAATATTGGAGCTATCAGTGGATCCAACATAAGCAACCCTGCTAATCCTGTGTCAAGTGGGAAACAGCGTCTACGATGGACCTCAGATCTCCATAATCGCTTTGTGGATGCCATCGCCCAGCTTGGTGGACCAGATAGTGGGTACTCTCTGTCAAGTATTGGTCACTGTGGTTGAACTTGATACATTGCATGAACTGTGATCTAAGATTATTTGTTCAATTTCCGTTTGATATCTAATATGTGAAATGTTTAGGATAAGGTTGCTGCATTCTTTCCTTCAATTTCGAATAGCTGTTATTAATTTGACCCTCTATAACTGTGCCTGCCATGTTATTAAATCCAATCTCATTGGAAAATGTTGTGCCTTGAAAATTGCAATCCTTGTCACTAATTGAAACAGCTTTTAGTATTGCACGTGGCACACATCTATTTGGCTCTATTAATATGAACTTGTCTAGTGATAAGCTAGCAGGTTATTATGAGGGCACTTAATTTATTTTGGTGTTCAACGGCAGCATGTACTCTGTATCTAGCGCTTACGTGTTCTATAATCATTTCTTCAGGAGCAACACCTAAAGGGGTGCTCACTGTAATGGGTGTACCAGGGATCACAATTTATCACGTAAAGAGCCATTTGCAGGTGAGAATTTTCCCTCAAATGACACAGGTGTAAAAAAAATCATTGCAGCTTATACTTTCATTTCCTTGGTGCTTGTGCAGAAGTATCGCCTTGCAAAATATATACCAGAATCTCCTGCTGAAGGTAAGTATCCTTCTATCCTTCAGCATCTTTCTACTGCACTCTGCCCTTCCCTTCAGTCACACCTAAGAATTTTGGTTTTCAATGTTACAACCGGCATCTCATGTAGGTTCCAAGGACGAAAAAAAGGATTTGAGCGATTCCCTCTCTAACACGGATTGTGCACCGTAAGTGATCTTACTCAATTGGATACTGTAGCATAGGCTTGTGTGCTGGATAGTATCAGGTTCATATGTATGACATAGTTAACAAAATATTCTGGCATGTCTTTCAGAGGATTACAAATCAGTGAAGCACTGAAGATGCAAATGGAGGTTCAGAAGCGGCTTCATGAACAGCTCGAGGTCTGTTACCATAAGACATTAACTACTGTAAATCATGATGGTTTTTATTTTTGACATTTAGTTTACGCATCCCACCAATCCTACTTGTTAACTGAGACCTGGGTTTTACTCCAAGCACGTACTTTGCACTATTTTTAATTTCACTTGTTTTGCAAAATTACACACCTAGGGTTGTTGATTATTTGTTGACTTAGTCCTCTGTCACCTCTTATTGACATTTCTTTGTTTTGGCTGTATTGCTTGTTGGTAAATTTGCATTTTGTGAGTCTTTTTCCCCTTCAAGATCAACCTAAGTTTCCCTCCCAAACTCTTTCAGTTAGATGAAATTCATCATATGTTGCCTTTTCAGGTTCAAAGACAATTGCAGCTGCGAATTGAAGCTCAAGGGAAATACTTGCAGATGATCATAGAGGAGCAGCAAAAGTTTGGTGGATCAATTAAAGCTTCTGAGGACCAGAAGCTTTCGCATTCACCTCCAAGCTTAGATGACTACCCGGACAGCGTGCAGCCTTCTCCCAAGAAACCAAGGTTGGATAAGTTGTCACCAGATTCTGCACGGGATATCACACAACCAGAATTCGAATCCCATTTGATTGGTCCGTGGGATCAAGAAATCTGTGCGAAAAACATATGTGCCGTTGCATTCCCAGTGGAAGAGTTCAAAGCAGACCCTGGCATGAACAAGTCATAAAAGCAAACCTTCCTTGATGGAAATTCTTCAGAATTGACCTCTCCACTGGATGATGATTCGCTTGTGAATATATAATATCTTAACAACAGAATGTTGTACGGATCTTTGGATCCGCACCTGATCCCGTCAGCCACGGCTACATGTTGTCGTCACTGTAGTATTCATCATACAGCTTTTGTAATTATGAGGATGGTGTTACAGTGTTTCTAGCGAGCATTTCCTTTGTTGGAGTAGTCCTGAGTTGAACCATGTAGCAAGAAAGAGAACACGTTTACACTCAATACATTTGCTGTGAAGAGGGCACGCCCCTGCAGCTACCTGAAGCTTTGAGATGATGTTTTACTGTTCCTGTGCCATGGTCTCATTGATCCAAGATGCAGCCAGCAACATGTCAAGTAATCAATCAGCTGGAAATTTGAGCAACTCTGGGTCATGGAAGCCAGCAACATCGCCTGACTGGCGAATATTTCAGAGTCATGGACAGAGCACTGAACAATGTTCGATTCAGTGTAGCTTTTCAGTACCTTTGGAAGGTTCCCAAGTTGGTCGTACACAAAATTTCAGTTGTAGTGCTGAGCAGAATCATAAGAGCACAGTATGAGAAAACCATGTTGCTTCAAAGAATTGTGATGTGATAGTAAAACAAAAGGAATGAAGATATTCTGCCTTTTTGATATTTCACAGGAGCTCCAAAACAGCTTGCGAAATATTCACGAACAGGTGGTAGAGGGTTTTCGTTCTCCTTACTCGAGCGTTTTCACTTTTTATCTTGGCAGTGATATGCTTTCAAACATGCGCTGATGATGTTGCCACTTTTTTTTAACCAAAGTTGCTATTGCCGGTTTTTACACCAAGGGCATATTTTGATAGGGGCATTTGGATCCAAATCTTTTAATTCGGTTGATCAAACCCTGAAAATGCTTATAGAAATTCCCTCATCCATCCATAGGCATTGTTGACATTGCTAAAGCAACAAATTTATCACTCGTGAGGCTTCCACGTAAGACCCTGGGATGACCCAAAATCCCATCCACACAACCAGCGGCGGATCCACCGGGGGTGGCAGAGGACCTCAAGCGCCCTACCCCAGGCGCAATTGGGAGCTTTCCTTCATTTTTGGCATGGAAGAAGAGAAGAGGAGAATAAGAGGAGGAAGAGGAGAATAAGAGAATGAGGAGGAAGAAGAGAGATATCCCCTCTACTTTGTGGGCTTGTGGCTCTGGATCTGTCGCTACACATAACTAGAAATGCATTTTCTCTATTGCTAGTTTATTTGTTTCCTTACGTTTAAGGTTAATTGAACTAGAGTGGTGACCTAATTATCCATGAGTTGATCCACTTGCATAGCCACTGCAACATTTCAAAGGTGGTCGAGTGGCAGATCCACAACATATTCTGCAAAACCAAAACATCTACTATGAACTAGGAAACGTAGTTTCCTCTTCTTTGAAAAATGACCTTTTACCTTCCACGTCCGGAAAAGGACCAACCATGGTCCATGCATGGTAAAATTAGTATTGCTACGTTAGTGAATTGCGTTGGGGCATGAGACGTCACATTTTTCTGACTTTTAGACTATTTCGCAAATAAATATTTGCCAAGATCATCCAGAAGAATATTACCCTACGTCATGCTATTCTTTCACGACAGTTGATCTGAAACATCAAATATATGTATGTCGTATGTGTGGCGCACACAAGTATATACGAGAAGTATGTATGTATGTATGTATACCTAGGCGTAACAGTGAACTATGTTGTGCCACTCCAGTTATTATAGTCATCTTTGCATAACCTCTAGTTACGACTAGGAAAATAGTCAGTTACGATCACATAATATATATAATTACGAGATGTACTGTAGTTTACTGCTACGCCACGCTAGTTACGACTAAGAAAATAATCGGTTACGAAGACACAGATAGTTGAGTTACGATCACATAATAAAAAGTCAGTTACAACCCCAGTTATGACTAAGAAAATAGTCAGTTACGATGGTACAGATAGTTGTGTTACGATCACATAACATAAAGTCAGTTATGATCGCAACTATACTGTTTTTATATTGTAACTGGGTGTGTACAGAGGTGAACAAGTTACCATCACATAACAAAAAATGCATAATTATGACTAGAGAATGTACCAAGTTACGACCATATATATTTGTAGTAACTGACATATCTTGTGAATCACAAGTATACTATTTTTTAGATAATAAATAAGGGGTGACGCAACAATGAACTACAGTACGTCTAGACACATAATATATATATATATATATATATATATATATATATATATATATATATATATATATATAGGGTTGATATTCATATAAATGTTCTAATTCTAATAGTGTCTAGGATCTAAGCTCTCCCAGTAACCCTAGCGTCTCCTCTGCCAATCAATGCCTGGTGCGTGTCCCACGATCTATTCCCAGTTGTTTGATCTCCGCTTGAGGCCCATTTGGATGTATGTGTGCCCCTCCAGCCTGTCAGTCGTCGAGCATGGAATCGGCAGCCCAATAGCTGTCCATGCGTCCCCTGCGGTTATGGCCGCCCACGAGCCCACACCTTCGTAGGATTCACCCTCACCGAAGCCTCCCACGCGTCTCCCCTCCCCCCACCATGTCTTCTCGTCCTCGTGTCCCCTCCCACCGCGACGCCACCTCCCCCGCATCAAGCCAAAGAGGATGGCTGATGAGGAGGTCTTGCGATGACAGTGACACAGAACAAGCACAAACATAGTGCTCGGAGCGATTTTGAAGAAATGGGAGCTAGCTAGCACACTGGAGAGGTGGAAAGGGAGTGGGGATATGTGGCCCCCTGACCCCATCATTCAAACATAGAGTCAAAAATCTTGAATTGGCATTCTGAAAGCAAGTTCCCAGTGATGGTATACTTTGTGTAAGTGAGATCTAAGATCACATCTTTGAATAAGATCCAGTTAGAAAAGAAAATCGAATAAGAGATAAGCTGCCCATGAGCATCATGGCATAGGTCAAAGTATAGGAGGAGGCTGCACTCAGGAAGAGTAATGCTTTAAAAAATGTGTGGTTCATTAAGCGAAAGACGCTAACCGAATAGTTAGAGAAGCTGCAAATAAAGATCATATAGCCTAATTGACTGGAAGTTAAATAAGCTATGACCCTCTTTAGATCGTTCTGTAATATTCTAATGGTTGTCGCAAGGAATGGCATCATAGCTCATGCAAAAGTTATATCAATTAATGTCGTAGGTTGGGTGTCATATTTTGAGTTACTTCTTATAACAATGCAACATTTGTTTTGTATCCTTAATTAGAAGGGATGCATTTTTCTACTAGTTATATAGAATTAGTTGTCTTGTAAATTGTAATAGATGTTACCAACATATTTGGATGTGTCCTAACTCATTAATAATTATATTTCTATGAATACATGTATTTTTTATCTAGCGATAACATTAAGTCATTTATGCTATTCTTTTAAACTGGTTGCCCGGCAGCGTCATTTCCACACGGAACAACACATATTTTAGTCTATATGTATTTTCATGCATTATGTCCTCGAGTACAACTGTTTCCCATATTTTTTTCTTGGAGTACAACTGTCGTCAAGATTATGGGAAAACAGCTGGTTTTCGATGGCAGAGAAGGAAAGCTACTAAGCAAGAACTATGTCCAAGAGTACAATTGTTTCCCACAGTTTTTCTTAGAGTACAACTATCGCTCATGATTTTTGACGTGGCCTAAGGTTGCTATTTGCATATTATGTTTCTGTTTGTGCAAATTTTGTGTTTGTGCCTGACTAAACAGGCATGACAGAGCGCGCCAAGCTTCCTAGTCTGACATAAAGGTGCATCACATCGACAAATGGTGGCATCAAGGATCAAGTAACTAGAGTGGTCTAGGACTGTTGGTTAGTGGCTCATCAAGTTACTCTTTATGTTTTGTTCTTTTTCTGGATGACCCATTTTTTTTTAAACAAGGACACCTTATTCTTTAAATTGGTTACCCAACAGCGTTATTTCTACATGACACATATTTTAGTCTATAAGTATTTTCATGCATTTTGTCCTGGAGTACAACTGTTACCCATGGTTTTTTTTGGAGTACAACTGTCACCCATGATTACGGAAAAACAGCTGGTTTTCTATGGTAGAGAAGGAAAACTGCTAAGCAAGAACTATGTCCTGGAGTACAACTGTTTCCCACGGTTTGTCTTAGAGTGCAACTATCATCCATGATTTTTGACGCAGCCTAGAGAGGTCTAGGATTATTGGTTAGTGGCTCGTCAAGAAACTCTTTATGTTTTCTTCTTCTTCCGGATGACCCACTTTTTCTGAAACAGGACACCTTTTGTGTTACATACACATTTGTTCATAGTTTTCATTTAGGTTACAACAAAATAACATGTGTTTTGTATCATAAAAAAAAAGTCATTTTTTGCGAGGCGTCCATTAGTAGATGTTACCAACACTTCATCAAGGATCGAGTAACTAGAGAGGTCTAAGATTGTTGGTTAGTGGTTCGTCAAGTAACTCTTTATATATTTTTTTTGATGACCCATTTTTTTTCAAACAAGGACACCTTATATATAGCATACACATTTGTTCCTAGTTTATATTTGGGCTACAACAAAATAGCATGTGTTTCGTATCCTCAAAAGAGAGATATTTTTTGCGAGTCATCCATTAGATGTCACCAACTCACTTCATCATATGTGAACAGAATTTCTATGTACGTCGTTTCTACATCGAACAACACACATATTTGTTTCTATCAATGTCATGCATATGGCCTAGAATACACTTGTTTGGATCAACCGGTTTGGATCGCAGAGAAGCAAAGCTGCTATAGGGTCAACAAAGCGTACATATATTTTCAGCACATAGTCACAGACAACTACGTTATATTGGTGGGCCATATCTTCGATGGAAGGACCCACTGTCACTGACATGTCTAAAACCCCAAGACGTGTGCGTGTTTTCTTGGTTCTCGCAAAACATTTCCGCTGGAATAACTCTATGAGTACATGTATTTTTAGCTAGCTATAACAGTAAGTCATTTAGAATCTTTTCTGAAATAATATTATTGGAAAATTAAAAATATAATATTCAAAATAGGAAAGCACTTCAATTGCCGACTAGCCACCTATCAGCAATCGAAGTACCGACTAGTCTTTGGTTGGCAACTGGATAGCCGACATGCAAATCCTCCGGGATAATATTTAAAGAAAAATTTATAACTTTTTTTATATAATCTCGGATGCAGATGGTATGTACACGAAAAATTGTACCTATTGATGATAACTTTGTAGTTTAACCTTTTTTCATTTAAATCAGTTAAGATGACCAAAAATGATTATAAATTTCAGATCAAAGAACTAGATCTAAAATTTCTAGTTACTTTTTGGATATCTAAACTGATTTAAATAGAAAAGTATTCAACTGCAAGGTTATATATATTATCGATAGTTACAATTTTTATATAAAGATTATCTCTATCTGAGAGCATAAACAAAGCTATTATTTTTTCTTTAAATATCATCTATAGGACACAAGTCATGTTAGCAGTTGGTGTGCCGACAAGCCTCCACGTGTGTGCCAAACGGGATGTCGGCACTCCATTTACTGATAGGTGGCTAGTCGGCAATTGAAGTGTCGATTGGCATCTATTTCTGTAAATTTCTCATTTTGAACAATATCTTTTTTAATTTTCCAATAAGATAACATTATTTCAAAAAATTCAAGTCATTTAGCGCTATTTTCACACCGAACAACACATTATAGTCTCTATGTATTTCCATGTATTATGTTCCGGAGTACAACTGTTGTCCATAGTTTTTTGCTAGAGTACAACTGTCGCTCATGATTTTTTATGGGAACACGCCTAGGTTTTTTATGGCAGAGAAGAAAAGCTGCTAAGCAATTATTATGTTCCGGAGTACAACAGTTGTCGCCCATGATTTTTGACGGAAAAATAGCTGGTTTCCGATGGTAGAGAAGGAAAGCTGCTAAGAAAGAGAGCAAAATGTACACATAGTATTGCATTGTATTGTTGGCAATCAAGCCGTATCGGCGCATTGTAAATTTGGTTGAAAGCCCACTGTCAGTGACACAATTGAAAACTATAGACATAGTATGTGAAATTTATTGGTACGCATAACAACCCCGCAAAGTGGTAACGGAAGCCACCCACCTCGCTCCAAGCTTCTTCCCACTTTAAAAACTTTCCAAAACCATAGACCAAAGCTCACAATGCTACAGCCTACCTTGCGACACACTCGGCACTCACCTGCTCCTCAAATCACATAGACGAGCACTATGGCTCCCATGGTCGCCGGAACCCTATCCCTAACCCTATCTACCGCAGTCGTCATCCTTGTGGCGGCGGTGGTGACGAACGAGGAAGAGGTGACATGCTGACAGCCCTACGGCAATGGCTTGAGGATCCCGATGGCGAGCTCAAGAGCTGGGAACCCAATCTGGTGAACCCAAGCACATGGTCCCACGTCACCTGCGACGACGGCACCAACCGCGTCGTTCGCCTGTGAGTGAGCTAGCCGCCTCTTCCTTCATGCGCTTCGCCATGTTTTTGTTTGATCGCCTGTTTGGTCTCTGTTGCTCGTGAGTTCGCACGTCGTCGACCGACAAAAGGCTGTAGCTTTCGTATGATCGGCGTGGAATGTTGCTAATTTTTTTTTAGAGAGAGAGAGAGAGAGAGTGACGGCTGCTACCTAAAATGGTTTTGCGAGGGAAAGATTGGGTTGGGCTTAATCCTTGAATGGATCGGGCCTCGCACAACACGCATGGGCTTGAGACATCGCACGGCCCATTCAGCCCAAAATCCGGGGGCGACGTGGTTGTAGAGCCAAGAGACAATGGCGCAATCGTTTTGCACCCAGTCGGAGTCGCCCTTGGGTGGGGAGCCATTGACGTGGTCCCCCAGGCCATACTGGCCAAACACGGCGGAGAACGCGCGTGCCCAGGCCATGTAGTTGTCGTCGTTGAGGTTCAAGACGATGGGGACCCTGGACTGGATGTTGATGGACTGGACCACCGTCGGAGGAGCGGGATCAGAGTGGAGTTGGGCGGTGTTGGGAAGACGCAGGCCGGAGTCGACTTCCGAGTCCGACGAGGAGGAGGAAGAAGAGCTCATGGCGGCGATGGGAAGAGCAGCGAAAGTTTAGGATCGGGAGATGTCTGATACCATGTAAGCATGAGAATGATTACAACCACGCCTTGTATTAATCAGTGTTACAGATACATGTACAAGTACATGAGCTAACTGCATAAGCTACAAACGAGGAGAACCACGGGACGTGGTCACCGCATGACTGCATGCTAACACCGAGATCTCACGGCTGGGCTGGGCTGGGCCAGTCGGCCGAATGTGACTGATTGGTCGGATACTTAGTTTGGGGATTTATCTGAGAGTAATATCTTTCTTAGAGTGGAATCTGGAATCGATATATATCTTCTTCATGTGTGCTCAGAAATTGTTTCTCCGACAGAGATCTTGCATATTTGAACTTATCCGGCCGTCTGGCGCCCGAGCTAGGGAAACTGGAGCAACTGAAATACATGTGAGCTCTTCTGACCCATCTGCTGTTATTCTTCGATTCTGAAAATCGCCTGTTCATTATTGATCTTCCGGCATCTGAGCAGGGAAATGTACGGGAACAATATCCAGGGGCCAATCCCATCAGAGTTCGGTGGCCTGACGAACCTGATCATCCTGGACCTGTACAACAACAGCATTTCAGGGGCCGTACCCCCAACGCTTGGGAACCTCAAGTCCCTGACGTTTTCCAAAAAAAATTACATAAATCCTATACTACAGTCGTCCACTACTTGTCTGAGCGCCGTCACGCCAGGAAAACGATTTTCAAAAGCTCGTCAAATTCAAACTCCATAAAACAAAAACATAAAATAGGTACCACTTCAAAAAATATATATACTATAAAATAGTCACGGAGGATAAGCACGCCATAAACACGACCGCCGCGCTTGTTGGGGACGGGACGGACACAGGCAAGAGGCGCGTGGGCGACGTCGGAGCTGGACACATGGGCGCCTTTATCGGCTTCCGCGGGCTCCTACGCCATCCTCGCACGATGCGCCGTCCCTTGCGTCGCCGCCGGCGCGGCCTGCTGCGCGGTCGCCGGCAGCGGCTTCTTGGCGCCCTTCGCGGTGCTGTGGTGAGGATGGCGGAGGAGGCCGTGGACACCACCGACGCGCCGGGAATCTTGCGTTCGGCGCGGACGCAGTGGTCGGCGAGGTGGCCGGCGTGGTGCGGCCGCGTGGTGGCGGTGCCCCTCCCTGCCGGTCCTCTTCTTCTTCCCGTCGGCTCACCCCGTCTAGACCTCCCGGTGTCGCATTGGCTCCTCTCCTTGCTGAATCTTCGTGGTGGCTCCGTGGACAGTGCGTTATACGATTTGGCTTTGTTTCACTCGATACATGCAATTTTTTCTTACATGGATCGGTAGTGCTCGTCTTTAGTTAAAAAAAAATCATCTACATGTTAACTATGTTTTATGTTTTGTCACGTTTCCAATCTTTCATCTCCAGTTGAGTTGTGCGAGCGTGGAATTGGATCGTTGGTTGCTCACACATGTGCCATCTTCAATCCTCATTAGTTGCTCACACAAGAATATCTTGACCTGACAAATACCTATAATATTAGTATATACATATTTAGTTACTCATATATATTGATCCAGTCTGATTTGACATACATAAATTCAATTCAATTCAAACTTTCCTCTGTAAACTAGCCTAATTGGTACAGGATCTGTATTCACTTATGCAGATAGATCTATTTATTAGTATAACAAAATTATTTTCATGCGAGTAACTAATTACAATCTTAACTCTTACATCTGTTCATATGGTCATAAATTTGGTCAACCAAGCAGAAACTTATCTCAATCTATCTAAACAAATACAACAAATCAAATACTATTCTTTTTAATAAATATAATTCTAAATAATCTACTTTCACTCAATCTATATATATAAAGATCCGTAAGAATAAAACCAAATGCCAACAATTCATCACACCCGAACAGATCGCTATGAAGATCGAGAAGGCTTTTTAGAATGTTATCCATCTGGCTCTTCGTGCTGCATGCGCCATGCAATCATCGATCGTTATCGATCTCGCTCAAACAGGGGCATCTTTCTTGACTGCACATCGTTACGCTAGCTGCTCAATGCATTTTCTAGTTACTTATTATTTCCTCCATTTATAAATCCTTATTGTTTTAATTAAAATCTAATCAAACTTTTAATACTTTAACCGTTAATAACTCTCAAAATATTTAATTTAGAAATATAAAAATAATACTTATAAATTTGTCTTAAAAAATGTTTTCATAATATTACATTTTTATTAGATATTATAATAATATTATATTATAATAAAAATAATGGTCAAAATCATACAAAGAATATTATAAAATTCAAAAACAATAAATATTTATGAATGAAGGAAGCAACTCTTTATTATTCAGACGATCACAGCTCGTTCGCATTAACCGTTAGGCAGCCGTATGAAACTCTAGCTTGCCAGGAAAGTCTGGCGGAAATTCTCCGCAACGTGCTAACTGACAATGCTGATCTTATCACCACAACCCAACCATTGTGAACTTCCAACACTACCTACCAGCGGCGGATCTTCGGGGAGGGGGCTCAAGCTCTTTATTTTTTGCAACAGAAGAAGAAAAGAAAATGTAATGGAAGAGCAAGAAGATCATCTCTCCGTAACTTCGCTGCATCGACCGCTGCCACCCAGTGTGACAAGCAGTTTTTTTCTTTCTTTTTTTTGGTGCAAGCCGCAGGTGAAGGATAAGAATATTCACGCACGCCGAAAACGTCGCAGAGCTTCTGACCATCTATGCGGCGACCTGCAAGCTTGCAAAGACCTGGTTCGGTACCACACGGCGACGCGTCGCAGAGGATCCGAAAAGCCGAGTGGATAAGCACGGCCCTACCTATCCGGTCTATCCGTTGCCGTCACCTGTCCCCCCTCCGGTTATTATTAGTAGCAGTGCCCTTTGTTTGCGACAGCTGATCCATTCGTTCCCTACTGAGCACTCATCTTTCTTTTGTTTTTGGTTCAGACTTTAGAGCACGAGGGGCCCCATTGCTAAATTGGATTTTTTTTTCTTTTATTTTTTTGTTGGATAGGGCCCTCTTTTCTTGATGTGGAGTTACCGTTCTGCCCTTGCTTTTCTTGATAGTGGTGCTTCCCTTCCCTTGCTCTTGAAGTTTCCATCATGGGATTTTTTTCCCGAGTGGTGTCCTAGGAGGAGCACGGTTCACAAATACGTCGATAACCGCTCAAAAATTGCGGTTATTGACTTTCTTGGTCCGTTTCAGTTTCAGAAACCGAACAGCAATTAAAATTTGAATTCAAAAATTTTGAAAAAATAAAAAAATTTAAAAAAAATCTTAAAAAGAACTAGACACAATTCTAAAACCTTCTGTGAAATTGTTTTTTCAAAAATAATGTCGTTTGCATCATATTCTATAGGAAGAAAGTTTAAAAAAAATGAAAAAAATTGAAGTGTGCGGCTCAGTTATCAACTCACGTTAAGGAAAAGTGTAACATGCAAACACATATTTTTCTTGTGTAAAACGTATTTTAAGAGAATCTTTAAAATTGATTTCACTTTATTTTAGTTTTATTAAATTCTCTATGATTTTTACAAAGTTCACAAGCATAAAGTGAATATGTTAAGAAACAGCACTGTAATCAACTTTTTCATGTCTACTATTATTTTTTCTACGTAAATCATAGTATAAATAAGCTAATGAAAGTGGTTTCACTAATTTTTGAGGTGTGATGGGTCAGTTATGAATTAATCTAGTCGCAACACATTTACACAATCATACATGTTACAATAACTAATTCATGAGTCCATGTATTTTTAAAAGACATAGGATCATGGAAGAAGACTAACAAAATTAGTTTCATGATTTTTGGATTAGCAAAGAGTAAATTATGCATTTAACTTGGTTTAACAAATACAATTTCTCACAGAAAAATTTGAACTTTTTTATGAGTATAAATACTTTTATCATGTAGATCATGTTACAAGGAAACAAAAAAATTTGTTTCATTTGATTTGAAGTTCAGATGAATTAGTTATTGATTTTACAAGGTTGAGCCATTTTTTGAGTTTTTTGTTGAACTGCGCTGAAATTCGATAAAACCGCTCGATAAATCAAGAAAATCGAGCGGTTACCGACCCAAACCGCTCGGTAACCGACCAATTCAAAAATGCGAGAAAATCGCTCGGTAACCGATCCAAACCGCTCGGTAACCGACCAAAACCGAGCGGTTACCGAACGGCTAAAATCGCGATTTTTTTTCCAAATTTCAATTTTTGCCAAATGAATTTTCTGCGATTTTTTTTGAATTTTTGACGGGTAACCGCGGTTATCGCGCATTTTCGGTTACCGCCGGAGCTCGGTAATCGAGCTCCGGTCGGTAACTTCAACCCTGAGGAGGAGACGATAATTTTAATTTCCATCTATAAGGGGAAAGAAGGGAGATGAAGATTTTCGAGTTAAGTTCAGTCGATAATTTGTGTACGCTTTTCTTTCACTTGTAATCAGATTTGCACTTAACCACTAGTTTTGCTAGTATACACTATAGCACTGACTGACAATTACTCGCATATCTTAGTCAATTAGTTGATGGACTTAGAAGGGATGGTTACAGTGCCTAACGTGCGCCTAACAAGAAATTAAAGCCTTTACAAATATTCCCAATGCCCACTATTTTTTGAAAGCTATTGTCATAGTTAATGCGAAGCTACCTTTAATACCTACCTAATAAAAATCAGCGAACATCCCAGTCTTTATAATAAATTGTAAACAGGAGGAATTGACGTAGTTTGAGCTTTGGGAACATACTATGCAGGGTACAAAGTTTAGATGATAAAAAGTCTCTTTTAAAGATAAGATAGATATGGCATGATTACAAATTTTAAACTACTAAATAGAGAGATATACTAATATATTCTAACATAAATATCAATGTAATAAGTAAGAGGTGCCCTACGTGGTAGGTTCTATACCGCTAAGTGTCCGCTAGTAGCAGGTATTGTCAAGATCACGACCGCATTGCGCGACCAGGGCGAGGCTCGTGCGATCAGTCCCCTAGTCGCAAAGTAAGACTCTACGACCAGTCAGAGCAGGTCCTCATATAACCAGTCAAGTTTTATTTAATGTAGCCTACTCGAGTGTTTTTTCCTTTCACATGCACTTGCTTTCAGCGAGGCATGATCGTGGGGGCGGTATGGAGTTGCAGTGACCCATCCCGTAGCATTTAATATCGCGGGATGATCTGACGGGTGAGCGTGATGACGCTCGGTCATGGTACAGGACGCGCAGGACAACCAGACTAGAGCAGACATGCATATCTAATGTCATGATGGGCCAAGGGTAGTTGGCTCCGTCAGGGATAAGTCTGCCATGGGGTTTGACACGATCCGTATATTTGTGAATCTTTGCCCCTGATATATAAAAGGGTGAAGACTTTGCTTGTAGGGAGAGGATATTCTGTAGTAGGCTCACTCAATTTATAAGATAATACATATGATATATGACTATTATCCCATGAAAGGCTCGAACCTAGATAAATTATTATGTTCTTAAGTCTAGTTTGATATACACATATAGGAAACACATATCAACATGTCCGTCGTCTGATATACCAAGGATTATTGTTAGGGATTATCCCCCGACAGTTGGCGCACAAGGTAGGGGTGCATTTGTTCGTGCTTCTACAAGTATTGATACTATAGTTGGGCTACTCATATTCGAATCCCCGACTGTTGCGGAGTCCCGTTTCGAGGACCGCGGTCGTCGTGAGGTCTTCGTCATGAGGTACGACCCAAATGAGCTTAGTGTGCTTCAAGCATGGGACACTGAACTGGAGTCCGAGGATTCCGAGCCCAAGCTGGGGGTTTGCATAGCAGCCCATCAGCAGGGGGCAACAGCAACACTCGTGTCGTGGGAACCGAGGTGAGTCCCGGGCAGTAGGCCAAGAGGGAAACCCCCTAATGCTAGGCATGGGGGAGGTTGTACTTTGCCCTAGTAACAACAATGATGCCCAGAGGAGCGCCCGTGTGAAGAGGAGACTATGGTGGCATCCTCTTAAAGGTTGTCACTCCGCACGAGAAGCACGAGCGTCGGAGGCTCCCCCCTCGTGATGTCTTGCCACTCCTCGGATAGCGGCTCGACTACGAGGCCATGACCCCAATGCAGAACCTACAGACTGTGTGGGTACTTCTTAGCCACCCACCGATGGTGGTACTGGAGGGTTCGCCGGTAGTGCCATGGCTACGCAATCTCGCCTTCTTGGTAGAGACCACCCGGGGCCAGACCATGGTAGCTACCACCCCGTCCACCGTAAGGAACGATCGGGATGGTGGTTGGCTGGGTTCACATTGGACTCCACGGCAGGAGGAAACAGGCGCTCCCTCAGCAATATGGAGCACGAGGAGACCGCCACCATGCCAGGGTTGTCCACCTGCTGACCTGGGTGACTCACTCTGCCACTACGACCTCCGACATGTAATCCAAGGCCAGAGGGCCACCATGAAATAGGAAGAGCATGCTCGATGAGAGGAGGAAAAGGGCAAGCGGCCCTACTACTCACCTTTCATTCGCCAGGAGGCATCGAACTCCTCCGTCCCCTCACTAGGGCCAGGAGACCATCGACTCTATCCCCGATCGCGCACTGTCTTGCGGCTAATGGCTCCCCGCTACGGGACGAAGTGCAATGCTTTCTGGGCCCAACTGCGAGAGGTGCGCTACCCGGACAAGTTCCAAATAGTCCTAGCCGGAAAATATGACAGCTCGACAACCCGGATGAGTTCCTGCATATCTACACCACCATGGTGCAGGCCACAGGAGGCGACGGGAAGGTCATGACAAACTATTTCCTAAACACACTGTCCGGTTCAGCATGGTCCTGGTTGATGAATCTCCTCCGCGGGTCAGGTCGGTCATAGGAAGACTTGTGTGACCAGTTTATCGCCATCTTTTAGGGGACCTACGCCTGACCAAGGGTCAATGATGACATGTATCAGGTCAGGTAGCAGCATGGTGAGCCATTGCGAGACTACATCTGATGTTTCACTGAAAGCCAAAATACTATTCCAAAGATCACGGGCAAGTTCGTGGTCATAGTGTTCCAGAGGGGGGGGGGTCAGAGACCAGAAGATGGTTAAAAAGCTGGCCACTAAGGAGGTTCGAAGCACCACCGAGCTCTTCAAGCTCGCAGATAAATGTGCACAAGTCGCTGAGACCCAGAAACGCTAGTCAGCGTGAAGCCACAGATAACCTCCGACCAGCCGACTTCTTCCAAAGGAGTCGATCAGAAGGAGAATAAGGAAAACAAGCACAAGGCTGGACCACCCGATGTCATGGCTGTCGAGCAAACCAGCCAACTACGCTGACGCTTCGAGAAGAAGGACGGGAAGAAGGGCAGAGGCTAGTGTCCAATCCACCGTACTGACGCCCATGACTTGATCGAATGCAAGGTTGTGCAAGGAATCATCGACTAGGAGGTGGGGGGACACAAGTGTAACATCCTGAGTTTAAGCATGCCCATTAATAACAAAATTCGCTTCAAATTAAAACTTTTTAGGATTAATTAAGCTAGCTAAGGATTAAGAAAATAGGTATGTGGATGTATATATATCAGTATACACACACACACACATTTATGTTTATGAGTGGTGCTAAGTTGCATAAGTATTTCAAGGTGCACTAGAATCAATTTCAAAGTAGTCTATGCATTAAGTAGGTTCATATGCTTTAGTTTGAGATTTCTATGGTTCTTTGTGTGGAGATTCAAAATTGAATGTCTCTCCAAATCACTTTGCACCGCGAGTAGTTCCTCTTGACAAGCTGGTCGAAAACAAGTCGCAGAGCATGTAAAAGTCAGCTGATCGGGTATTACTCGGCTAGCCTAAGACTAGATGTGGCTTAGTCTGTGGAAAGACTGGCGCACCTCGAACATCACTCTGAAGGATCTCTCGCTCATCCTCAAACCTAAGCTCACACTTGGCCATCACCTCCCGACTTGCTGGTCGTTGTTGTCATCTATGGTGGTGGCCGGGGGCTCGGAGTGAACAAGTGATTCAGCTATTTTGGGGAATTTATGACAACAATAGCGACACAAGCCCATCAAAGAAATGCAGAAGGTCGATTAGGTATCATACTGTAAGACCCCCTTACCGGGATCTCTTGTGCCTCCTATATCAGTCCCTGGATTACGTAGCTGATACGCACAGTATAACAGTTGTAGTATCACAGTCAAACCTTGTATGCAAATAGTGAGGTTCTGGGTACAAAAGGCTTACAATCCATACCGAATATTATAAGTCTGGCCTAGCGGCCATCAAAACATATAACGGAAGCAAAATCCCAAACCACAAGCAGCGAGAGTGCGAACGCGACTTCAGAGACTACTCTTCATCCCTGGCTTCACCTCCGACGAAGTCGGCATTGGCTTCTTCATCCTAATGACAATAAGAGTGAGTACAGAAGGTACTCAGCAAGCCCTATACTACTTCAAGGTGTTGATAGATGCATAAAGAGTTTATTCAAGGATAAAGCTTTACGGTTTAGATTTAAGCATAAAGCAGTTTATACAGATATCCAATTGTATCAACTATGATCGACTTCAAAATATTTTAAGTAGTTTAAAAACCAGTGACGAGCTGTATCTGGGGTTTCTCGGTCCTGGAAGGGGCTACACCTCACTCCGCAGTCCCTATTATCACATCTGGTGTACCTCTAGTACCACACAGCTTCTGGCGAATTGAGCCAGAAACCTCATCATACGGACATCTAATCCACACACTCACTCATCAAGACGCATGCACCCGAAGTCTAGTCAAAAAGGTTCTGCCTTCGCATGTCCATGATCGCGAACACGGCTATTCAAAATAGATTTATACTCTGCAGAGGTTGTACAACTTTACCCACGTGATATACTCAACCTCCAACCGTAGCTAGTAGAGGAGCAAATCATACCGAGACTCTCCCAAACACCTTTCCTGCCGGGCTTTTCCACGAGACACGCCAAGTCCCAGAGCTGCATGTTTCGAAGGCCAGCATCCCTTTTTAAGCCTAAGCCAATCCCTGAAACCTCCAAACAGCGGGACAAATGGACCCTTGGCTGCTCGTCGCTCTCAGCCTCCTGGTATGATGCCTAACTCAGTCCGGTGAAGAAAAGTCAAGTCCTACCCATACAGGACACATAGTTGCACGGGGTCGTTAAGGCATGGCTGCGAAATGACTCGGTTCTTAAATGGCCGGGCCAGGCATCTTCATGGGCAATGAATACCATCATGTAACTCAAACCCCAAGAGCATCCTCCCTGAAGGACCACTCTACCTGCCCGCACCAATACAATTTTCACCCATTTTTGTACATCACCCTCCATATCCCACATGACATCAAGGATTTCACAACCATTACATAATTCAAAACCATCAGGGATTCATGGTATATGAGTTGTTATTGATAACAGTAAATCTTGTCTCCGAGGGGAGGTGTTTTTAAAAGCGACATCTCCTAGAGACGTATTCAATCCTAAGCATGCTAGATATCATGGCGTCGTCCGACGTTAATATAGATAACGATATGTAATCATAGGGTGATATGTATTCTGAATGATAATATTCAAGACATGGCATGTGTTTGATAGGATTAACTATTACAATTAGTTTTGTAAAAGCGTAATACATAGCACATGCGATAAATAGTCCGGTTTTAATTGATCATGTATATTATTTGAAAACATAGGTTCAATATGATCAAGGAGTAGGACTTGCCTTCTCCGAAATTTTCTTCGAAGTCTTGATTGTAATTGGGATCCTCCTCACTCCTGATGCTTCCTGCGCAGCACTCGCAGAACTCTGGTTGCCCTAAAATCGCTACTATGATTAATAACAACAATGCTAAAGAAAAATCAATTAAAATCAAATAGAAAGTTAAATGAGCCCTAATGGATACCATTATGTGACAGATGAGTAGATCTCGATTTGAGATGAATTTCGGAGAAAGAATCACCGAAATCAAAGCCAGAACGGAGAAGTTATGGCTCCCAGAAGATTTAATCAGAATTTAAATCGGAAAAATAAGAAATGTCACTGTTCATAGATGGGGCCCACAAGTGGGGCCACTGAACAGTAACCTGGCCCCCACATAAATAGTGACCGGTGGGACCCACATGAACAATACGGGTTTGGACCGAGTGGGCTTGGATGGGCCAAATCTGGACCTAAATGGGCCTAGGCTGGGCTTGGTATACACAATACTGGGCCACACAGTGCTAGCCCACTCGGGTCTTGGGCTGGTGGTTACTGGGCTAAGGAAGCTGGGTCGGCCCATGGGGCGCGCCAGGCCGAGCTACGACCCGTTTGCCGGTTTGCGCGAGCGCGCGGGCGCGCCGCCGCAGCGCGAGCGGCGGAGGGGAGGGGAAGGAACGGCCAGCGGTGAGAAATTTATGGCGGCGCGCACGGGGAAGCTCGACGGTGTTGGGATTCCGACATGGTTTCGTGACAGGAAGTTGACGCTGGGCTTGTACGCGGTACGTCGGATGCGGTGGGGAGCATGTCGACGACGGCCAGCGGCGAGAGCGCTACTAGACGGCGGCCGAAGAGGGGAAACGACACGGCCAGAACTGGGCAGCACCTCCCCTACATGGGGAGGGGCCAACCTGCACAGAAGAGAGGCCTAGCGCTTCCTGGCATCACGGCACGATGGCTGGGTCACAACACAGGGTAGAAACACGCCGGCGGCGAGAGCAACTACGGCGGCGGAAATCCAAAACACGGTGGCGCACGGTAATAGGCTAAGAGGAAGCCCAGGGAATGCCTACATGCCATCTAGGTGGGCGTAAGAGGGAACTGGGAGGCTCACTGAGCGCAGGAACGACGACGGGCGGGGCGACGACTAGCGATTTGTCGAAGAGGCAGTGACGACGCTACTTGGCTATTGGCTCGGGCGAGCTCCCATCGGGCTTCCAGCGATTGGACGGCGGCACAAGGATGGCGGCAAGGTCCTGAAGCTCCTCGGCAGCACATGGTCAGCGGATTGATGACGGTGAGGTCACGACAGCGGTAATGGCGACAGCGGGAGCGCAGTGGCGAAGCAAAATAGGGAAGAAGGGCGAGAGAAGGGCTGGTTGTGCTATTTATAGACGGGTGAGGGAGCACGGGGAGGCAGTGCACGTGCTGGCGTCACGAGGACGGCGGCGGCGAGGTGGCGGCCAGCTGTTGGGCCAAAAGAGAGAAGAAGGAGAATTTGGCCTGAGAAGAGGAAAAAGAATTAATTGGGATAAGAATAAAGTTTAAATTCAAATTAAGGTATTTGAATTTGGATTTGATTTTGAATTTAGATCAACTTCATTTAGAATATATGATCTTTGGATCTCGAGACTTTTTGAAGATGATTTGAATCCAAGAATTTGAATTTGAATTGGATTTGAGCTGAGCTGAGTCTAAGAATAGGTTTTGAAATTGAGAGAGATTCCATTTCAAACCACCACAAAAAGAACCATAAGAATCTCAACCAAACCATATGAACCAACCTAATGCAGAGATTACTTGGAATTGACTCTAGTGCTATTTGGAACACTTATTCAACTTAGCACATCTAATGTACATGAAGGTATATATATACATCCACATACTTATCTTATTAACCTTAGTTAGATTAATAAACCCTATTTTTTTAATTTGGAGCTAAATTTGTAACTAAATAAACATGTTCAATTCAGGATGTTACACATACGAACTTAAAATACAAAGTGATGTTTACTCTTCCTCAGTCTCCACCCTTGGCACTCCGCCTCCAACTTTGTCTCGACTTCAGGGCCGGCAGTCACGACCCCCTCCTGGACGATATCAAGATTGAAGTCGAGGTCATGACAGTGATAGGATCAGAGAACAAACCCTGTCACAGTCTTAGCCGCCTTCGCCACATCCTCCGTTGTTCTTGCCGCCAGGATGCACGGGAGCTGGGTGAACTTCTTTGCCAGGACGTTGATAGAGTAGGCCCAGCCCTGTGTGGACTCTTCCTTTGGCTCATTCGCTTCCAGCCTGATGCTCCGCAAGGGCCTCACAACGCCATAAAGGCAGTCCAAAGAAAGCCACGAGTCGTCTGCTCATCCTCCATCAGCTTGGAATGTTGAGCGACGAGCACATCTGTCGGTGTATCAGGAACCGGGGGTCCCCGAATCCCGAGGCCAAGCCAGCCATCCGCCACATGGCGCCATCCCGCGGGGTCTCTCCTGTAGGATGAGAAAAGATCAAGTCACAGGAGAAGGCGCTCGGGGCCACAGTCGGTGGCCCCTGAGTACCCCAGTTCCCCGATGATCCACGGAATCCAAGTACCGAGAAGAAAGTGCTCGGGGAGGTGTACAGTCACCCCCGAGCACCCTAGTCCCCCGACGACCAGGAGAGCTAAGTTCCGGGAGAGAGTGCTCGGGGCTGCGTGCGGCAGCCCCCGAACACTCGGTTCCCCGAGGATCCGTACAAGAGTGTTTGTGAGAGAGTGCTCGGGGCGGTGGACAGTACCCCCGAGCACTCGGTACCCCGAGGACAAGGAAAGGCATTCCCGGGAGAGAGTGCTCGGGGAGGTGAACAGTGCCCCCGAGCACTCGGTACCCCGTGGACAAGGAAAGGCATTCCCGGGAGAGAGTGCTCGGGGGAGGTGAACAGTACCCCCGAGCACTCGGTACCCCGACGACCCAGAAAGGCCCCCGAGGGGCCCACCGATGAGGTGTCAACCAGTCAAAGGCTCGAGGCCGCATTTAATGAGCGTGCGTGGCCTGTCACCTCCAACTGCTCCCGCCGCGCTCAGCGTCAGTTCCTGCCATGTTCTGGCAAAGAGGCGTGGGGTTATTAATTGCACAGGCCCTGTCCCGTGCCATCTGGCCTATCTCAGATAACGACGTAAGGACCAAGGCGTTCCGTCTGTCGCGCTGCTGTGGCAGGGGAACAAGACAGGGCGGGCATGCTGGGCTGCTCTGCGGCTGCTCGGTGGGCCCTCTCCACGGCGTCCGTTGCCAGGGCATTTATTGTGACGGATGACCGGGCGTGCGACGCATTTTCCACCCCCGGTCACTTCGCCCAGAGGAAATGATGACGCCCTTTCCATTTATGGCGTCTCGGAAATCATGCCCCTCCTCCCGTTCAGGGCACGTTGCTGCCGGCGGGTACTTAAAGCAGCCGGCGGCACAGAAGCAAGAGACGAAGGATGAGATAGCGGAATAGGATACGAAAAACAGGAGACAAGAAAGAGAGCTAAAGAAGACGGTTAGAGGCAACGATAGACAAGAACACAGCGCAAGAGAAACACTGTAAGGAAGGCTGAGCCCAGTCCCGGCCGAAGAACAAGGAGCCCCAAGCTCTTAGATGGACCGACATTCTTGTAACCAGCAACATCCTTGAGGGACTTCCTCAGGACAGTTATAGTATCCATACAGAAGTAGGGTATTACGCCCCCGTGCGGCACGAACCTGTCTAAATTCCAGTGCATTTACTTCTTCTTGCACTAGATCAACATCCCCCACCACCGGCCGTTGCATTCATTCCCCTTTATTTCTCCGACGAACGTATTCAGGATCATCCCCCCGGCCGAATCTCTAAAAAGGGGTCTCTCGGGATCCCTGCGACTGGAGTTAATCCTCCGACAGCTGGCGCGCCAGGTAGGGGGGAAGCATCCCTGAATCTGTTTGTTTGTTTTCCTCCGCAGAAAAAATGGCCGGTGGTCATCGCCTCCAGCGTTCCGGCTCCAGTTCCAGCGGGGAAATGCAGCCCCTCGCACAGGAGGCCCCAGCCGCTGCTGCGTCCCAGCAGCAGCCGCGATCTGCACGCGCGGCGTTCCCCTCCCAAGGGGACCTGGGCGCTGGGCCTAGTAGGGCCGCCGCCGCCGTCGCCGGTGCACCATCCGACCCCCAGCCGGTGGTCGGAACTCCTGCCGCCAGGTCCGCATCTGGACAGCGCCGGGCGCCTCTCCGGCGTAGGCTCGCCTTCGGCGAGGCCAGCCCCGGGAGCGCGCTGCTTACAGCACATGCTCTCCTCAGGCATCCGCCTGTCCAGGCGACGGCGGAAACCCCGGAGGGCCGCTGGCTCCAGGAAGTCGCTGCCCTGGTCGGAACTGCTCGCCTCCAGGTGCTGGCCGAGAGTTCTCGCGCCACCACCCAGCGTGGCGTCGCCAGAACTGGCCCATCGTCTGGCAACGTTCGCACTGGCCGGGGGGCCTCCAGGCGGAGTGACGCCCCCCTGGTCGCGTCCGGAACCCAGGACCTCCGCTTGCGTCTCAACGAGCGAAGGGGCCTCGAAGACGCGCGTGTCACTCTCGAGTGCCAGCAGGAGACCCAACAGGAGGCCGAAGCTGAGGACCAGGCCTCCTCTTTGCCGGCCTATGATCGCCAGGGCTCCCCGGCTCGCCGGCGTTCACTGCCCAAGAACACCACCCGCGCCACAGGGTACGGCACCGGCTACCGTGCCTTCACTAGCAAGCTCCGCCGGGTCAAATGGCCCTCCAAGTTCCACCCCGAGCTGCCGAAGAAGTACGACGGGTCCATCGACCCCGTTGAGTTCCTCCAGATATACACCACCGCTGTCCAGGCGGCTGGTGGCAGCGAAAAGATGATGGCTAATTATTTTTATGTTGCCTTGAGGGGCTCTGCCCTTTCTTGGCTCATGAACTTACCCCCAGGGTCTATTAGCTCCTAGGATGATCTTTGCCACCAGTTCCTGGCTAATTTTCAGGGCACGTTCACGCGCCCCGGCTTGGAGTGCGACCTCCACGCTGTCAAGCAGCAGGAGGGGGAGACGCTGTGGCGCTTTATTCAGCGCTTCAGCCAGGTCCGCAACACTATCCCGCGGATAACCCCCCACGCTATCATCGTTGCTTTCCGGCAAGGCGTCCGCGACGTGCGGATGCTCGAGAAGCTAGGTACGCACGAGGTCGAGACCACTGCGGAACTCTTCGCGCTGGCCGACAAGTGCGCCAAGGTGGCGGAGGCGCGGGCTTGGCACGCTCCGCGCCCTGAGCGCCCCGCCGCCGATCAACCAAGTTCTTCCCGCTCCGACAGGTGGGAAAAGAAAAAGAGAAGGAGGCGCGAGGTTGTCCCCGTCGAGCCGGCCCAGAGCCCCGCCCATAGGCCAGCGCAAGAGCCCGACAGACGGCCTGCGCCCGTAAGAGCCCCGGCCCGGGCCCCTCCTAGGGCTCCGGCTCCCGCGAGAGCTCCGGCTCCCGCAAGGGCTCCGGCCCCCGCCCGGGCTCCCGCTCCAGCAAGGGCCCCCGCTCCTGCGGGGCCCGAGCCAGGCAAATGGTGCCCAATCCACCAGACCAGATGGCATGACCTCACGGAGAGCCATACGGTCAAGGGCCTCGTCGAGCAGCGCCAAAGGGAGCACGACGAGTCCCGCGGGGGAGGCGACGCTGAGGCCGCCCCCGACAACACAGAGCTCGGCTTTCAGGAGCCCGAGCACACCGTCGCCTTCATCGACGGAGAAGCCTATACGCCATCCTCACGGCGCGGCATCAAGACCATGCGGCGCGAGGTATGCTCGGTAACCCCGAGCGAGGAGGCCACTAGGCCCCTGAAATGGTCGGACGCCCCGATCACGTTCAGTATAGCCGATCACCCCGCTAGTACTGCAGGCGTGGGGCGACTATCCTTGGTAGTGTCCCCCACCATCTGCAATGTAAGGGTTGGCAGGGTGCTGATCGACGGGGGCGCATGCCTCAACCTCCTTTCCAAGGAGGCCTTCGAGAAGCTACAGGTGCCCTCCAGGCGACTAAAGCCGTCGCTTCTGTTCTGCGGGGTGACACCCGGGCACTCCCTGCCCCTCGGGCAGGTTGAGCTGCCCGTGACTTTCAGGAGTCAGGATAACTTCCGCACGTCGTGGAGCTCCCCCTCCCCTACAACGCCATCCTCGGGCGCCCGGCACTCGCTAGGTTCATGATGGCTGCGCACTATGCGTATCTCACGGTCAAGATGCCGGGCCCAGCAGGCCCCATCTCCGTGACCGCCGACTCCGGCGGTGCCGTCTCCTACGCCGAACAGTCATACCTGGCCTTGGTCTCAGCTCAGAACGAGGTCGAAGGATGTCCAGGGGGCCCGGGACCCTCTTCATCCAAACCCCGACTCGCCCCCGATGCCTCCGTTCCTACAAAGGAGGTCATGGTGGGCGAAGACGCCTCCCAGGTCATCTGAATCGGCGGTGACCTGGACGGCAAATAGGAAAGCGCGCTCATCACCTTCCTCCGGGCTAACGCCGACGTGTTTGCATGGCAGTCGTCCGACATGCCCGGGATCCCTAGGGAGGTGATCGAGCACCACTTGGCTGTGCGTCCGGACGCACACCCGGTGAAGCAGAAGGTCCGGCGGCAGGCGCCAGGAATTCATCCAGGAGCAGGTCAGCAAGCTCCTTGACGCCGGATTTATCCGAGAAGTCCTCCACCCCGAGTGGCTGGCGAACCCAGTTATCGTCCCGAAGGCCAACAGCAAGCTCCGCATGTGCGCGGACTACACCGATCTAAACAAGGCTTGCCCTAAAGATCCTTTTCCTTTGCCCCGCATAGATCAGATTGTAGATGCAACCGCGGGATATGATCTTTTGTGTTTTTTAATGCAAACTCTGGTTATCACCAGATTCGCATGGCCGTAGAGGATGAAGAAAAAACTGCTTTCACCACCCCGGTGGGGACTTATTGCTATATGTCAGTGCCTTTTGGTTTGCACAACGCTGGGTCTTCTTTCCAGCGCGCTATCCGCATCACCCTTGATTCGCAGGTTGGCCGCAACGTCGAAGCCTACATCGATGATCTCGTGGTCAAATCCCAAGACCGCGCCACTTTGCTCGAAGACCTTGCCGAGACTTTCAATAGTCTCCGCACCACCCGCCTGAAGCTCAACCTCGAGAAGTGTGTCTTTGGGGTACCTGCGGGCAAGCTCCTCGATTTTTTGGTTTCCAGCCGAGGGATCGAGGCCAATCCAGAGAAGATCCAGGCCATCGAGCAGATGCGACCCCCGGCTCGACTCAAGGAGGTTCAGCATCTCGCCGGCTGCATGGCGGCCCTCGGGCGCTTCATCTCCAAACTTGGGGAGCGGGGGCTCCCCCTCTTCAAGCTTCTGAAGAAGACATGTCATTTCGACTGGACGTCGGAGGCCGAGCAGGCCTTCCGCGATCTGAAGAAGTATCTCACCTCACCACCCGTGCTAGTGGCACCGTCCGAAGGAGAGCCACTGTTACTCTACGTATCGGCCACTCCTCAGGTCGTAAGCATGGTGCTGGTGGTGGAGCGCGACGAGTGCACGGGGTCAGGTGCTGGGTCCCAGCTCTCGGCCGCCCCCGGGCACTCCCCCGTCCTCGCGGCTCCCCCCGAGCAGGGGGTCGAGCCCGAGCACTCGGCTCCTCCCGAGAAGGGGGTCGAGCCCGAGCACTCGGCTCCTCCCGAGCAAGGGGTCGAGTTCGAGCACTTGGCTCCTCCCGACCAGGGAGTAGAGACCGAGCACCCGGTCGGCCCCAACCACGTCGCCGAGCCCCTGGGGGGCTGTAACAGGCCCTCGGGTGAGGCCGCAGTCCGGGCCCGTCGGGTACAGCGACCGGTGTACTTCATCAGTGAAGTCCTCCGAGAGGCAAAAACAAGGTACCCCCAAGCTTAGAAGCTGCTCTATATCGTGCTCATCGCTTCCCGGAAGCTACGCCACTACTTCCAAGCGCACAAGGTCTCGGTGGTTACCACGTACCCACTGGGACCCATCCTCCGGAACCGAGAAGGCACTGGGCGTGTAGCCAAGTGGGCGGTGGAGCTGGCGGAGTTCGACCTGCACTTTGTCAGCCACCAGGCGATCAAGAGCCAGGCACTCTCTGACTTCGTGGCAGAGTGGACGCCCGTCCCTGAGGTCGTCCCAGAAGAGATCTCTGCATATCCCGGGCATGATGCGCCCGGGTACTGGATCATGCATTTCGACGGTTCCCTCACGCTGAAAGGTGCGGGGGCCGGAGCGGTTCTCACCTCCCCAACGGGTGAAGAACTCCGGTATGTCGTGCAGCTGCAGTTCCGCGCATCCAACAACATGGCGGAATATGAAGTTCTCATCGCTGGCCTCCGAGCCGCGGTGGGCCTCGGGATTCGTCGCCTCCTGGTCAAGGGAGATTCCCAGCTGGTGGTCAACCAGGTATCCAAAGAGTACCAGTGCACGGATCCTCAAATGGCGGCGTACGTGGCGGCAGTCAGGAAGCTGGAGAAGCGCTTCGACGGCCTGGAGCTGCGGTACATCCCTCGCCGCGACAACGATCTGGCCGATGACCTCTCCCGCCTAGCCTCCTCCCGTGCGCGCGTCCCTGCCGAAGTCTTTGAAGAAAGACTCACACGGCCTTCCGTCCTGCCTGCCAACCAAGACGAAGGGGAAACCTCGAACTCAATTCAGCGGACCCCGGCGGCGCCCTTAGTGGGAAGCCCCGTCAGGGTGCCGCCGTCCGACGAGTGCGCTGCACTTGCTGAATGTTCTCAAGATGCCTCGTGGATGGACGACATCCGAGGGTACTTGAAGGAAAAGTTCCTCCCCGGGGATGAGGCTTCTGCCGAAAGAGTTTCTCGGCAGTTCAAACGCTATGCTATAGTAGATGGGGATCTCTACCGGCGTAGCGCAGGCGGTATTCTCCTGAAATGCATCTCCCGGGCAGAAGGCGGCGAGCTTCTCGCTGAGATCCACGAGGGCGAGTGCGGTGGCCATGCATCATTCCGCACGCTAGTCGGGAAGGCCTTTCGGTAAGGTTTCTACTGGCCTACAGCCCTCCAGGATGCTTCCGAGCTGGTTTGGCGCTGCAGAGCGTGCCAGTTCCACGCAAAGCAGATTCACCAGCCAACTCAGGCTCTTCACACCATCCCCCTATCATGGCCTTTCGCGGTCTGGGGGCTGGACATTCTGGGTCCATTCCCCCGAGCAATCGGGGGCTATGAGTACCTCTACGTCGCCATCGACAAGTTCACCAAGTGGCCGGAGGCGGTCCCAGTCATCAAGGTGACCAAGAACACGGCGCTCCAGTTCATCCACGGCATCACCAGTCGCTTTGGTGTCCCGAACCGGATCATCACCGACAACGGTACGCAGTTCACAAGTGCCCTGTTCGGGGATTACTGCGAAGACCTCGGCATCAAGCTCTGCTTCGCCTCCGTCGCTCATCCTCGGAGCAACGGGCAGATCGAGCGCGCCAACGCAGAGATACTGAAGGGGCTCAAAACCCGGACCTACAACGTGCTCGCAAAGCACGAAAAGGGGTGGGTCGACGAGCTACCTGCCATGCTATGAGCCAACCGGACCACACCAAGCCGCGCTACCGAGGAGACTCCTTTCTTCCTCATGTACGGCGCTGAGGCGGTCCTCCCCTCCGAGCTCACTCTAGGCTCCCCTCGGGTGCATGCCTACTCTGAAGGCGAACAGGAGCAGCAGAGGCGCGACGACATCGACTATTTGGAGGAGCGTCGGCGGCGGGCCGCCGTCCGGGCAGCCCGCTACCAGCAAAGCCCGCGGCGCTACCATCAGCGCCACGTCCGGGCCCGGTCTCTCGAGGTGGGGGATCTAGTTCTCCGACGCGTCCAGTCACGCGAAGGAAGGAATAAGATGTCCCCTATGTGGGAAGGCCCCTTCACCGTGATCGGCGTCCCGCGAGAAGGCTCTTTCCGGTTGGCAGCAGAAGATGGGCAACCGCTCCCCAACCCATGGAACATCGAGCACCTGCACAAGTTCTACCCGTAGATGGCCATGCTCGCGGCTCATGTCAACTAGGCCGGGGGCTTCCCCCCCACCCAAGTTGACCGGGGGCTACCACTAACTGGGTAAGTCACCCAACCTTGTAAAAAAAATTGTCAATACAGTATGAATATCATTGTGCAATCATATGTCAATTTCGTTTTTCTGGATTCCATATGTTTAATCTGTCTGGTGAGATGCTTGATTGTGCGAGAAAAGTTCGCTCTCTCTTTTTCCCCGCTGATAAAAGAATCCCGATTGGTATGCGTGCGGGCAGTTGCTGCTGGCTTACGTCTGCTGTGGTAGGCTGTGGTGTTCGGTGTCGTGGCAGGCTCCCGGGCACTACCGAGTCCCTGGGGTTCTTGGGTAATCTTATCGCTCGAGCCGCTCGAGTAGTCCGGAGCCTAGGCCCCAGGGGCGGGCTGTCGGTGCTCGGTCTGGTCTGTCATACCCGGGCGCCACCGAACCATAGGACCTCTGGATTATGCCTCTGTATGCTCTTGTCCGCCGGTCTGGGTATTCGAGAGGTCTCGGGTCAAAAACGAGAGCAGTCTATAATGAGTACCGCACTAACAGAGCGCACCAAGCAAAGAATTTCTCCATTTTTTTCTCAAGTCACAGATCGACAATCAAAAGCAAAAGCAGCTCGACCGTGAGGGCCTCAGTGCCTAGGTCGCTGCTCGGCCCCAAGGGTCCTCGGGTGGTCCTACCGCTCAAGCGTGAGTGGTCGAGATCGCCTGACCCCGGGCTCCTCATGCGCCCCCTGGTGCTCGGGCGCCCCAGCCGTGGGAACCAAGTTCCCGGGCACCCCGAGCTCAGAGGGCATGCCCCTCCTGGATCGGTTGGTCGAAAGGCTGACAACTGTCCGGTGAGTGGTTAAATTCAGACGAATTTACATTCAATAATATCTTGTTCCCGAGTCATCCTCGGGGGCCCTTGTACTCTAATCTGCTCGGTGAGATGGTCTCCTCGCGCACAAAACCCTACCGTGTGTCCGCTTTTTTCTAGAACGACAGAACGGTCCGTAGAAAGGTGTACCGTACGTGCGGTAATGTCCGATCGAAATCTTTCATGGTGGTCGTGGTGTTCGGTTTGCTTTTAGGGCCCCGAGCACTATCGAGTCCCTAGGCACCCTGGGTAATCCTATCGCTCGAGCCGCTCGAGTAGTCCGGAGCCTAGGCCCCAGGGACGGGCTGTCGGTGCTAGGTCCGGTCCGTCCTAAGCCCGGGCACCACCGAACCATGGGGACTCTTGGTCGCATTCCCGCCCGCGTGTGTCTCCAGTCTGCTCACTGAGTTGTCGCAAGGTGGAAAAGTGTTCACCGGTCATGGCGTGCTCCGTGCTGGATCGATCTATCTCCCGACCAAAGAAGTTCATGCCTTTGTCTTTTGACTTAGCCAATAAGGACTCGCGAGGGCTCGGGGGCTGAACGCACCGAGAAGGACGGTCGGGGCAACTTCGTTCTCGGGGAAGGAAAGGTCGGGGTCGGTCCGACTGAGTACTCCTCGGGGCATCAAGTGAAAACAGAGGAAACTACACTAAGCACTCAGAAGAATACTAGAGTTGCGACCCCAAAGAAAGGCTTCCATTATATTCAAAAAAAGGATAGTTGTTCTGAAGGATCACTCCCATATTTACATCAAGTCAAAAAGAAAAGAAGAAGAAAAAATTACTACAAAAGCCTAGTCGGAGTCGGAGTCGGAGCCTTCGTTGCCGCTCCTCGGGACTGGGGGCGGCGGTGCCTCCCACTTGAAACCGGCCGCCACCGCGGCGGCGGAGCTCCGAACTGCCTCCCGGGCGCCCTCCTCCTCGGCTTCAACCACCCCTTCCTGAGCTGGCTCCAGCGGAAAGCTCGGGTCCCGGCTCCGGTAGCAAGCTAGGACTTGTTCGGCCACTGCTTGGGCCAAGCCACGCCCCTCCCGGGCGGCGAGTTCCTGGACGGCCCAGGGCAGTGCCTCGAGGCGCTCGCAGACCTTCTGGAAGCCTAGGACGTACCGGCCAGGGCCTCCCCCCTTCTTCTCCACGAGAAGTTGCCCGAGTCCGACCACCATCACGGACCACTGCATCCGCTGGAGGGTGTCCTCTAACATCAGCTGCAGGCTGGCCCGTTCGACCGAGGCGGCCTCGAGCTCCTCCGTCGCAGTCCGCAGCCGCTCCTCGAGCCCCTGTCCCCTGGCTGCACCGGCAGAGCAAGCGCCGTGTGCCTGGCCCGCAGCCAGCTTCACCTGCCCCGCCAGGACAGACAGGGCCTGCTCGCGGGCAGCCAGCTCCGCCTCGGACTTGGCGACCCGCTCCTCCCTAGCAGCAGCGGCCGCCGCCGCCTCGGCAGCCTCTGCCTCCCGGTGGGCCAGCAAATCCTCCTAGGCGCCCAAGTCTGCCGCCGTTATCCTGGCGTCGATCTCCCGGATCGCGACGTGCTGGAGTTCCTCCGCCCAGTATTGGAGCTCGCCGCGGGTTCGGTCGACTTCGCCTTTCTGGCGAGCTAGGTCGGCTTGGAAGGCCTCTACTGCCCTCTCGCGGTTCGCCACCGCCTCCTCCCGCTCCTGCGCCTGCCTCTCCCTGGCAAGGGCCTCGGCAGCCTGCTGCCGAGATGCCTGGGCCAGGCGGGCAGCGTCTTCCCGCTCCCGCGCGACCTCCGCGCTGGTGTCCTCCAGACTCTTCCGCTCCTGCGCGACCTCCGCACGGGCCTCCTCCAAGGCCTTCCGGCCCTCCTCCATGGCGCGATGCTCGTCCTCGTTGGCGGCGCGCGCCGCGGCAAGGCGGGAGTCAAAAACGCACCAAGCCGCAGTGAGATGCGCTCTCTCCGTGGCCAGAGTGGCGCGCTCTGCCTCTCGCTGCGCCATCTCCTCCGCTACGGTCGCCTCCAGCCGCCCGGTCACCTCCCGGGCGCTCCCAAGCACGACCGGGAGAGGTTCGGCGGGTTGGCTGGGCGGCGGCTGGGCGCTGGGTCCCCTGCGAGCCTCCCCCGGGGGGCTCGGGATCCCCGAAAACTGCCACGCGATCACCTGCCCCGCGCTCAGCGCGCTCAGGGCGGGCTCGGACGGCGCCGAACGCTCGGGCGGCGGCTGCGTCTCTGTCTCGACCGCCGCATCCGCTGGCCCCGGCTCCGCCGCCGCGTCCGCCGCAGGAGAAGAATGAGACCAAAATTCAAAACTTAGTCCAGGCAAAGCACGCCCAAGAAAGAATGGAGGACGAAACTTACGTGGTTGTGGGTCTTCGGTACTGCCACCTTGCTGCCGGAATCCTGAATAACGGGCTCGATGGTGTTGGCCCGGAGTCCTCCCTCCTTCCCTTCCGCCGGGGGTTCTGCGGGGCCGCCGCGTGGTCTCTGGGCGCCGAGTCGGGCCCAAGCAGACCAAGGTGCGGTTCCAGAACCGCAGATGCCGCCCCCGCCAACGGCCCCGCGCTGGACGACTGGCCGTCCCGGCTTCCCCCCTCGCCTGGCAACGGCGACGGCGGGGACTCCGGCATAGGAATAAAGAGCCGGGGGTGCTTCCCCCGGTCCTCTGGCGCCGGCGCCGCCCCGCTGCTAGCGGTGCCTCCTCCTCCGGTGCGGCGGCTGCTCCACCCTACTGCTGGCCTGTGGCTCACCGCTCGCGGCGCCCGGGCCACCAGTCTGCGCCGGACCACTTGCGGCCTCCTCGCCGGCCGCCTCATCCACCCCGGGGATCTCGGTGGCCTCGGGACTCCGGCGCCTCGGCCGGTCGACCAACCCCTGCGCGTCGAACTCCGGCAGCTTCGCCTGAATCGCCACCCAGTCAGGATTGGCGCAGAGCGCCATCTCTTTCCACAGGAGCTCCGCCCAGCTCAGCTCGTCCACCCCGGTCACCACCCGGAGCATGCCCCTCAACTCCGGCATGCCCAGGTCCCAGTCCTCGCTGATCTAGGTCTGGGTGATGTCCTCAGGTCCGGTGTAGAGCCAGCAAGGCCGGGCCCGCTCCCGCAGGGGCACCAAGCGGCGGCGCAGGAAGTCCGCCACCACCATCACCGAGGTGAGCCCGGCGTCGCGCAGGAACCCGATGCGCTCCAAGACCGGCTCCAGCCGCGCGTCCGTCGGCGGCGATACCTCCCAGGTCGCCTTCTGGGGCTCCGCCGCCACCACCGGCAGGGTAAGACGGTCGTGGGGGTCGACGTCGACGTAGAACCAATCGCGCCGCCATTCCTCCCACTTGCTTCGCAGCACCTGGGGAATGTATCGCTCCCCCAGGCCGTCCCGCAGCCGGAAGCTGCAGCAGCCAGCGATGTCCGTGGTGGAGAAGCCCCTCTTCTTCCCGGCAGACCGCAGCGTGAAGAAATGCCGGAAGAGTGTCACCGATGGCGGCACCCCCACGAACATCTCGTAGAAGTGGGCAAAGACCGCCAGGATGACGACCGAGTTGGGGCTCAGGTGCACCAGCTGGATCCCGTAGGTGTCGAGGATTTGAAGGAAGAACGTGGAGAACGGCGGCACCAGCCCGGCAGCCACAAAGGAGGTGAAGAGGATGATGCGCCCCGGGCGGGTCGTCACCGGCGGGAAGCTCGCCGGCGTCACCACCAGGGCCCCCTGCTGGCCCTCGGGGACCAACAACTTCCGAATCTTCCCCGCCGCCTCCTCGTTCGACAGGTGGGACTCCGGCAGAACACCGTCGGGAGTCCTGTCGCGGCGGCTTCCTCCTACTCTTGGCATTTCGTCGGGGCGGGAGATGATCTGGACGGTGAAGAAGGGAAGGTGCTCTGATCGCCTAAGGAGAGTCTAAGGGCTCAAGAGCGTAAAGAAAGCAGGGGCTGGATCACGAGATGGCGTAAAGAGGAGGGCGGTTTGCTCCCCTCCTCCTTTTATACCCCAGGGAATTCAAACGTCTCCTGCCACAGCACACTCGGCGGGATGGTTTCCTCGATCGACGCAACCGCCAGGCGATCCCACAGGTCGTGCGGTGTCAGCGGTTACCGGGCTTTCCTCGATTTACATGGCTGCCGCGCGTGCCGCCTGCTCTGTCATCATGCACCGCCCGTCCCGTTGTCATACCCTTCGGGAGTTGTGTGGACGCGCGTCCATTCGGCTCCCCGTTGGGCCGTACCAAAGGCCCAGACCGAAGGGACCACCTTCTAAAAGCTCACCACGTGGCGTCCGCGCCGGCTTTGGCCTCGTTCGCGATGAAGGGCTCATCCGCAGTCTCTGGGCCATTGCCTGCCGATGGGCCCGGGGGCTACTATCGGTGTATCAGGAACCGGGGGTCCCCGAATCCCGAGGCCAGGCCAGCCATCCGCCACATGGCGTCATCCCGCGGGGTCTCTCCTGTAGGATGAGAAAAGATCAAGTCACGGGAGAAGGCGCTCGGGGCCACAGTCGGTGGCCCCCGAGTACCCCAGTTCCCTGATGATCCACGGAATCCAAGTACCGGGAAGAAAGTGCTCGAAGAGGTGTACGGTCACCCCCAAGCACCCTAGTCCCCCGACGACCAGAAGAGCTAAGTTCCGGGAGAGAGTGCTCGGGGCTGCGTGCGGCAGCCCCCGAGCACTCGGTTCCCCGAGGATCCGTACAAGAGTGCTCGGGAGAGAGTGCTCGGGGAGGTGAACAGTACCCCTGAGCACTCGGTACCCCGAGGACAAGGAAAGGCATTCTCAGGAGAGAGTGCTCAGTGAGGTGAACAGTGTCCCCGAGCACTCGGTACCCCGAGGACAAGGAAAGGCATTCTCGGGAGAGAGTGCTCGGGGAGGTGAACAGTGCCCCCCGAGCACTCGGTACCCCAAGGACAAGGAAAGGCATTCCCGGGAGAGAGTGCTCGGGGGAGGTGAACAGTACCCCCTAGCACTCGGTACCCCGACGATCCAGAAAGGCCCCCGAGGGGTCCACCGATGAGGTGTCAACCAGTCAAAGGCCCGAGGCCGCATTTAATGAGAGTGCGTGGCCTGTCACCTCCAACTGCTCCCGCCGCGCTTAGTGTCAGTTCCTGCCATGTTCTGGCAGAGAGGCGTGGGGTTATTAATTGCATGGGTCCCGTCCCGTGCCATCCGGCCTGTCTCAGATAACGACGTAAGGACCAAGACGTTTCGTCTGCCGCGCTGCTGTGGCAGGGGAACAAGACAGGGCGGGCACGCCGGGCTACTCTGCGGCTGCTCGGTGGGCCCTCTCCACGGCGCCCGTTGCCAGGGCATTTATTGTGACGGATGACCGGGCGTGCGACGCATTTTCCACCCCCGGTCACTTCGCCCAGAGGAAATGATGACGCCCTTTCCATTTATGGCGTCTCGGAACTCGTGCCCCTCCTCCCGTTCGGGGCACGTTGCTGCCTGCGGGTACTTAAAGCAGCCGGCAGCACAAAAGCAAGAGACGAAGGATGAGATAGCGGAATAGGATACGAAAAATAGGAGACAAGAAAGAGAGCTAAAGAAGACGGTTAGAGGCAACGATAGACAAGAACACAGTGCAAGAGAAACACTGTAAGGAAGGCTGAGCCCAGTCCCGGCCGAAGAACAAGGAGCCCCAAGCTCTTAGATAGACCGACATTCTTGTAACCAGCAACATCCTTGAGGGACTTCTTAAGGACAGTTATAGTATCCATAAAGGAGTAGGGTATTACGCCCCCGTGCGGCCCGAACCTGTCTAAATTCCGATGCATTTACTTCTTCTTGCACTAGGTCAACATTCCCCACCACCGGCCGTTGCATTCATTCCCATTTATTTCTCCGACGAACATATTCAGGATCATCCCCCCGGCCGAATCTCTAAAAAGGGGTCTCTCGGGATCCTTGCGACTGGAGTTAATCCTCCGACAACATCCCTCTCCCCTTGAAATGTGTTTTTCTCCTGTTGAAGTGCGGCGTTCTCCCCCTGAAGCGCGCACCTCGCCTCCTTTTCCTCAGCCACTAGCCTCTCCAACTTGGTGAATCTACGGATTGCCACCTCCTTCTCAGCGATCAGCTGGCTGATGGAGGCATAGAGGTTGGTGACCAGGGAGAGCATGTCGGAGGCTGGAGCAGGCCCCCCGATAAGCTTTGAAGGCGTGGGGGTCACAGTGAGCACTTCAAGCGGCATCAGGACCATAGTTGGCTTGAGGGATAGAATGTCTGGCTGAGGCACCGGAGGAGTTTCTACCAGAGTCGTTGATGGGGTGGAGGACCTGTAGTGACAACAAGTTGTGGAGTCAAGAAAAGAACTCGAAATGTCTATGCCTAACCGGGGGACTTACCGTGTGGTCGGAGGGGTGAGCACAACTTTCGACCTCGAGAAACCACTGAGTTGACCCGATGGGGTGGCCACATCCACCGTCATGCCGTGGGTAGACGTCATCCCACAGGCGCATTTGGACACTCCTATGAAAGTCAAATCCTCCACCAGCCTTTTTCTCCCCTTGTACAGAGACTCGATGAGTGGACTGGTTGGACCTAGCTGGCTCGGGGAGTGACTGATCACTCCCCTGGTGGTCGTCACTGCTCGCCGTACCTCCGCCCGTGATAGACTTTTGACTGCGAGCAGTTTGGTCCCCGGTTAGCTCAAGGAGAGGCTGGTCGCTCCTCGGCTGACCAATATTGCGTGCAAGATCTCAACTTGTGGTCGACGTCCAGCCTGGGGCTGTTTGGCTGCCTTCGTGACCAAAAGTGCAGAGGCGTGACTAGATCGATCAGGAGGAGACGGGGCCACACCCTTTTGGGTGCTCGGGTGGAGATCACGATGAACTCCACTCCCTGGGGCGGCCTGACCGGAGGCCTTCATAACCCCGTCGATGACCAGGCGCAAAACTTCGACCCTAGGAAAACCCTGCAAATAGCATCAACTATGAAAATCCAGATCATAAGAAGTCTCGGGGGCGGTAATTTTGGAAATGTCAATCTTACCCTCATGCGTTATGCTCTCTCTAGAGGGGTGATATCATATAGTGGAAGGGTGCCGACCGGAGGACCATCTTTCCTTGGGGAGCCCGGCATTAAGATTCAAACATGCGAGTTAACAGCATCGTTAGTAAGATCTAAATAATAAAGAGGTGTGAGAGGCCGCACACTTTTGGAAGAAAGGGTGGTACCAGGGAGTCGACGACAGGGTAATCTGTGAAGCTCAACTAGGTCTCGTCATTTAGTTCAGAGTACATAAATGTTGGGTGCACTCGCCTCCACAGGGGACACAATCGGCGCTTGATGCAGTTGCGAACGACGTCCAACCCCGTCAGCCCATTCTTTCAAAGCTTGCCAACCTGTTTGGCCAAGGTCAGTAGATCTGGGGTGGTCGCAGGCGAATTCCCCCGGTTCTCTGTGACCTATGTTGGCACGCTCAGCATGTGAAGGTTGTCCAAGGAATTATCAGCCACGAGGTAAAACCAATCCTCCCTCCAGCCCGACCACGATGACTTGAGGCCCACCTCGATGTAGGAGTCCGTGGAGCCATCATGAAGGTGGAACCCGCAGCTCCCGGTGGCCAGCCCGGTCACGAACCGAGCTGTGTAGAAGAACCAAAAGAGGTCGAGGCATGGCTCAACCCCGAGTAAGTTCTCACACAGATGAGCAAAAATGCTCAGCATGAGAATAGAGTTTGGGTTGAGATGGAGGTGGTAGATGTCATAGAAAGAGATGACGGTGGTGAAGAACTCGGAGAAGGAAGGCATGAGGGCTGCTAAGAAGAACAAGACAAACAACACAATCTCCCCTTGGAAAGGGGCGGGCATGCCCTCCCCAACGCGGTACCCTATGGAAAGGCGACGGGTGAGCAGGACAGCCTTGTGCAATGCCTTTAGCCTTGTCATGTTGTACTTGGATCTGGGGAAGGCGGAATCGCTACCGGTGCACGCCATCAGATTACAGTGGAAGATGCTACAAGCGCAAGGACAGAGAAAGACATAAAGAGCTCTGAGCGCAAAGAGGCTTGGGGGCAATGGAAGACGGCGAAAGGATTCATGGGGAGCCATGGGTACTCCAATTTAAAGGGCCAATGCAGTGTCTCAATCATCGCGGGGTCAGCTTCACGCGAAATTCAAAAGGACACGCGTGGGAAACTGAAATTCCCTCGGGCCTGGTGATAATTAATGCTTCACTCTCCCATGTCTTTTCTCTCTCTCCCATGTTTATCTCTCTCTCCGAATGTTTAACCTCCCCTCGAGATACGATTTCCTAAGTTGATCATTAATGTGGGCTGCATTGACGACCACTCTCCGAGCAAACTTACAACCACCTGGGGCCCAGGTGGTGTGACCAGACCTCCCCTGACCACAACTATGTGGCATGCAACAACCACTCCCTAGGTAAACTTATGATCACCTGAGGCCTATGGAGTACGACCATACCCGTCCACGATCATGTGACGTGCAGTGAGCACAGACCCCCGTGGTGAAACACTCAGTCCTCCTTATCCACGAGGGAGTTTAGGGGCTACTGTCGGTGTAATAGGTAACGGGTGCCCCCATGTGGTAGGTCCCATGTCGCCAAGTGTTAGCCAGCAGCAAGCATTATCAAGACCACGTTCACATCGTGCGACCAGGGCGAGGCTCGTGCGACCAGCCCTCTGCTCGCAAAGCAAGATCCTACGACCAGCCCTTGCTGGTCGCAGAGCAAATCCTTACCTAACCAATCAAGTATCATTTAATGCTTCCTACTTGAGTGTTTTTTCTTCCCCAGGCGCTTGCTTTCGGTGAGGCATGGTCATGGGGCGGTGTGGAGTTGTAGTGACATGTCCCGTAGCATTTAATGTCTCAGGATGGTCTGACGGGTGAGCGTGACGACGTTTGGTGATGGTATAGGATGCGCAAGACGACCAGAGGGCCTTTCTCGCTGGGCGTCTGGCGGATCAAGTATGCCTATCCGACGTCATAATGGGTTAGGGGTAGTTGGCTCCGTCAAGGGTAGGTCTGTCACAGGGTTTGGTACGGTCTGTTTATTTGTGCATCTTTGCCCCTGATATATAAAGGGGTGAAGATATTGCTTATAGGGAGAGGATATTATGTAATAAGTTCACCTAATTCATAAAATAATATACAGGACATAGGGCTATTATCCCAGGAGAGGTCCAAACCTAAATAAATCTCAGTGCTTTTGAATCTAGTTTGATATACACATATAGGAAACGCAGATCAACACATCTACCTTCCGATATACTAGAATTATTGTTATGGATTACCCCCGACAATAAACATTGCCTTTTCAAATATATTATTTTAGAAACCCATAGAGAAAATAAGATATACGAGTACATTAGAGCTTTAAGTAATTTTTATTCGTTAAGAATTTTCTCTCGATCAGGAGTGGATTTATGCCTAGGGGCAACCCTAGGTGTAGGCCTAAATACTCTCTCACTTTATTTATGTAAGGTGTATTTTTATTTATAAAAATCAAATTTTATAAGTTTTAATCAACAATTAGTCAAATTATATATCTGTTTAGTTTATAAAAGTTGTATCAATATACTTGTATTGATGTTTTAATATGATGTTAATTTTGTAGCAATTGGTAATATATCGTAAAAGAAATTAAATGTCAAAAATTATTTTTGATGACTTTTTAATTCTAAATATGTCTTACTTAGATAGACAGAGGGAATACCTATGAGAGCTCCAATAAAACTTGTGAAAAAGTATATAGTCTAGCCACACCATATTAATCCAACCATGAACGTAGTATAATCCTTTGACTTTCATCTTGCTCCACCCTACTCGCGGTTAATATGTAACATTTCACTCTAGATAGGTATCAAGACCTAGAAAAAAAATGTCGCTTTATAGGTCCAAAATGTTGACTTCTTGTACCCTTCTCTAAACCAACTTTAGCAAAAGCTTTCTTAGTCAAAGGTATATTTGTTTTAGTTTAAGATTTTAAAAAATTTCTTTTTAAAATTGAAGCTAAAATAAATTAGTAGATTGTACAACTTGCTTTTCAAAATCAAACCTTATTTTTTATCACAATCTACACATCGCCCCTCATCAGCTTTTTACATATTGTGATTATAAAAAAATAGAAATACCAATAAAGATTAAGATAATTACTCACTAATGTAATTACTCTTCTCAAACCGTCCCTTTTTTCCCTTCCTTCTATTCTATTTGGCCCCCTCCCCGACGCCGCATGTGTCCCCTCCAAGTAGGGATGAAAACGGAACGGGAAAATCCCGTTTCGTCCCGGTGTCGTATCCTGTTTTTTTCAGTCCGTTTTCGTTTTTTCACGTTCCCGTCTATCCTGTTTTCGTTTCCGTTCGGCTGAGAAAATGTGAAAGTGAAAACGGCAGGGGGGTTTTCCGACCGTTTTCGTCCTTTTCACCCCTACGCTCACTTATATCTTTGGTTGAGACTTATCATTTATGTTTATTATATACTCGAGTATCGAGTTAAAGTTTATGTAGTTTTTTTTTCAGAGGGGTACAAAACATGACGTACATAACTCACTTACATCACACTCACGCCTAACGCACGCACACACGTGCATGTCCTAAGCATACACGTTACAGATATATTCTCGCTAAATGGGCACGTGTGTGCATACCCCTAACTACTAAGGAAAAACCTCCGATGAGGCTCGTAGGTCGATCCTAGAGATCAAACTCACGACTGATCGTCCCTGTCAGTCTGCCACTGGAGCGAACCAACCGAGCTACTGCTCAGTCCTAAGGTTTATGTTGTTGTATCTTCATATCTTATATTGTTTGAGTCAAATATTAATAAAAAATGATATGTCATGTGAATCGAAAAATCATATGACATTTTTTACTTTAATGAGACTTGCTGATTAGATTGATTCATTAAATTTATTAATTCAGTGTTATCTGGAGATAATGTTAAACTTATACATGTTGATATGTCTTGATGGTTCTGTAGGTCGGTGTTTCCATTTTGTGTTTTCGAATCCCGACCGATACCGGTATTTTTCCGATTGGATTGGTTCGTTTTCGACCCTCCGATTATGTCCGATCGTTTTTGTTTTTTCCCGTTCTCGCCTATCCCGTTTTCGTTTCCGTCCGGCAAAAAAAATATGAAAGTAAAAATGGTTAGAGAATTTTCTCGACTATTTTTGTCCGTTTTCATCCCTATCTTCAAGAGCCGCAAGATGGTGCGCAGCGGCATCGAGCGGTCGCTCAACTTCAAGAGCTGGGAGGCACAAGCGGTGGACGAGCCGGAGACCACCAGCCGGTGCGGCGGCATCACCGACGCGCGGCTCGGGACCCTCGCGCTGCGTCAGCAGCAGCAGAGCCCCAGAAGCAGCAGGCATGGCGACGGCGTATGAAGTAGCGGTGTCCATTTTACAGAGATCGACCGACTGATCTGACTTGTTACTTCAACCCCAAAACGAGAGAACGACGTATGAAGTTGTTGCGGAGGAAAGGAGGTTACTCTATAAGCAAACTAGAACTTTTGCGAAGGCGAAGGCGTCTTCGGGGCCGACCACGCGTCGTGACGGGCTGTCCCGCGTCCACCCGTCGATGAGCGACTCGTGCCCGATCATCGGCCTGCGGCCGTTCGGCCAGAAATCCACCACCGACTGGCGCAGTATCCTCGACGCGTCGCCCAACACTGTAGGCAGCGCGGGGCTCGGCCAGCAGTACGCGAACGTGATCGCCTGTGCTAAGGAGCTGCTGCGGATGGAGGCTGAGGGATACTATTACCCATTTAAAATCCAAGATGCTATATAATTCTTAGCTTTTAGACTTTCAAATTTTTACAATCCAGTTTATTTAAGAGTTTGTTAGTTTGGTATTCTGCTTCTATCTTTTCTGCTACCAGAAGCTACAAGTCAAAAGTCCAAACTAGAAGCTAGAAGTCCGAAGTCCAAATAAACAGGATTGTTGAAAAATAGATTTTAAATAAGTCAAAAGACGGTTTTAAAAAAATTAATTAGAAGCTGAGAAGGTAACTAAGGGTAGCTTTTCTGATTTTTATATACTGTGAAGCTAAAAATTTATTAAAAAATCAACAGCTAAAATCTAAAATTAACTTTTAAAAAAATCAATAACACAATTTTTTTTAAAAAATAAATACAGAAACACAAACAAATAGACGCTAAATCCCCAATCTAAAAAGCTGTAACACGCCCTAAATCCAAGGCCAGGGGCACTCCGGTAATTACCCCCAACGATACATGCATGCATGGACGATCTGGGCGGCCGAGATGGCCCGACCCGTCGGATCCAACGGCGGAGAAAAATCCAAGAACAAATCCTTAAACACGCGTGAGACGGCGTGCGGGTCACGTGCGTCGCCATCTTCTATTTCTTCCCCCTCCGCCGGCGCGCGCCATCTCTGGGCAACTCCGAGCGCCGGTGGCTCGCCTGCGTAAATTAACCCAACCCACGTAGCATTCTCTCGCGGGCCATGGCCTCCTGCTCCTCCGCTTAGTTGCTTGTTTTTCCATAACTCTTGCTTAATTAGCGCGGTGTTCCAAGAAGTGGGAGTTCTACTACTCGAGGGCTTGATTAGCGGAGGTGGGGGCTGGGAGTAGCTTCGGCGGCGGCGATCCGGGCATGGGGAACGCGAGCGCCAAGGAGGAGGGGAACGGCCACATGGCAGCGTCGCCGGAGCCGGTGTCTGCCGACGGCGGCACGAGCTCGGTGGAGGCCGCCGCCGCGCAACCGCCGCCGTTGTCGCCGCCGGACGCCGTGATGCTGGAGCAGCCTCCGCCCGTGCCCTACCTCTTCGCGCCGCAGGTGATGATTTCTTACTCGAAAAGGCAACAAAAAAAGTACAGAGAGAGGAAACCCTCTTGTGAAGTTCGTGATGGTTTCGCGTGATAAAAATTGCTTTGCCTCGTTTGTTGGTTGTTTGTGTGAACTGTACGTGGTTCGATTATATGCAGATCAGCAATTTCGCAAAAATAAAATTCGTGCTCGATTGTTTCGTGCTCCTCCTTGGCGGTCAAAATTGGTTTTGCTCGCTGTGGAGTTGCTTCTTTTTGTTCGTGATAGAAACTGAACGCCTTTCATGTGGATCCTTTGCTGTCGCTCAGCCATCAGATAGATCCACATGATGTTTACTGTAGGAGCAATGCATGGCACACGCTGCAATTTACAGATCTAGTAAACTTCATGTTCAGGATATAGATGGAACTTACCAGTGCACTGCACCACGCAAAAGAAAAGAGAAGGAAAGGAAGGAAAGGAAGGAAAGAAAAAGAGCTTGGCAGTGCAACAAAAAGGCTTCGGTAAAGACGAGTTGATAGATTTGACTGCACCTGGTTTCTGCAAACGGGTTTGGTAGTTCCGAATCTTGGATTGGGTCGGTTGTAGTGGACAAGTTGGCCCTTGGTTCTCAAATCGCACACATAAAACGTTTTTAATCCTTCGGTCAGATATTTAGCTGTGGGGCACAAATTACTAGATGATGCAAGTATTGTCGATTCTTTCATTTTTCTTCCTCGGTGATTACACACACGTTGCTAAAAAATTGTTACTGTCTGATCTTGTTTCGAGGGCATATGGTCTCTTTGAGAACATACTGTGTGCTAAGAGTTCGCTAGTTTGGTGCACATCTTGGAGGGTTCCCCATTCTAGGAAAACAATGTTAGGTGTCATGTTCTAGAAGTGTGATTCACGATTGGAACAGTTCTTGAAAATAATCTTGTCATTGAACACTAATTAGACATGCAATGGCACATGTAGTATTTTACTGCGGTCAGTTGATTATCCCTTCACCTGCATTTTATATAGAGACAAAATGGCTGGCTCTTGGAGCATTTAGGCTAGTACTTCAAATAGCATAAAGTTTTTGAGTTAGGTATTTGCTGATATTGATATTGTAGATGTGTCATAAAGCAGAGGTTATTAAATAAACATGAACATCAGATTTGATCTGGCAACGTGTTCTTGAAAAAAAGATTTGATCTGACAACAGTAACAACAGTGCTGTCATGCATTTGCTCCTTGTGTTTTAGTAACTTTGAAGCCATGTTATTACGAGTGTATATATGCCTCCTGTTAATGTGCACTAGAGTCATCTTATTATGATGTTTCGTTTTCCCCTACCAATGGACATAGGCATAACCACTTGACTTTCTTCTCGCCAATTCTATTTTAACCTATGAAAAGTTTTGTACATTGTTAACCCTTTCCTTTTAAAAAAAATCGTTACTATTTACTGACTATTTCAGATCCTGTAATACTAGAGGATATATGCTTGGGCTCATGCTTCAGATTGCTCTGAAATCTGCATATCATGACAAGTTGGAATATATTACCTCTAACTAAGCATATTTGGTCACAGGATGCTGCTTAACTCATTTTCATTTGGGATAAGTCACATTTATTGGCACTATTGCTGGTCCTGCTTCAAGTGACAGGTAATTGCATCTTGCAGGTTCCAGTGACTCCACTGCAGAGACCTACTGAATTTTCTCCCGTTTTTAACCATTCACCGATAAATGGCTCAGACGAACCCAACAACAGTAACCCCCAGGAGAAGGGGATTCCAACTTTGATTGCATGGAATCAAGGAGGAACTGAGGTGTTTCTGGAAGGATCATGGGATAACTGGACATCAAGGTATATGCTTTCCCTAAAATCAGAATTTGCATCTTCAAAAACCTTTTTTAATCCCAGTTTGAGAATTAGATACTAAACTCGGTATATTAATCTCAGAAGGGCATTCGAGAGGTCTGGCAAAGATCACACCATCTTGTTAGTTCTGCCATCCGGAGTATATCATTACCGGATCATTGTGGACGGGGAACTGAGATATGTCCCTGAACTACCTCATGTAACTGATGAGAGAGGGCAAGTGGCCAACCTCCTCGATGTCCATGTCAGTACGGATGATATATTTCTGTTTCAGCATTCAAACTTGTGAGAACCTAAACAGCAAAAACAAGCAAATTACTGGGGTACTTTGCTCTATGCTGTCTAAAAGGTGCTCCAGAATGGTGGTCTCCATTTCATCTGAAAACATCTTTGTTTTGAACAGGATTATGTTCCAGAAAGTCTCGACAGCGTAGCAGAATTTGAGGCGCCTCCTTCACCCGAACACAGCTACGACCTGCAATTCCTGGGAGACGAGGAATTCGCCAAGGAGCCACCCACCCTCCCGCCCCAGCTTCTCACGTCTGTCCTTTGTGATACTGATAACACTAACGAACAAACTCCAAAGCCACAGCATGTCGTCCTCGACCATCTGTTCATCGAGAAAGGGTGGGGATCGCAGTCGCTGCTCGCCCTCGGTGTCACTCACCGGTTTCAATCCAAGTATGTGAGTTTTGTGCTCTACAAACCACTGAGGAGGTGACAATGCTGTGAATGGAAGAAGATGAAAGGAACGGTGGCTAGGGACTGATGGAAGTGAATAAGGGGGTGTCGCTGACATTGTAGTATTGTACAAAAGGGAAATGCAGGAGCCCCTAGCTGTTCTTTCTTTTCCCTTTCGAAGGTAATAAACTGGTTCTTGTTGCCTGAGTTCTTTGAGAAAATGGAACAAGAGAGCTGTAAACTTTCTCCATGCGTGCGTCATGTAGTGTGGAAATTTGTGTGGTGTGAAAGTAGTCAGGCATGGAATTGTGCAAATATATGGTCTTTTTCTGTGATGTGGAGATGCTGAAAGAAAGCAAATGCTGAGACCAGCGACCAGTTAGCAACTCAATTGTTTGGTATGGATAAAGTTGAATTGTCGATTTGCTGGAGACGTAGATAACCAGGACAAGGAAATTTAAGGATCGAGGTTGTGATGTTGATGCTCACAATACAAGGACGATAACATTGTGCGATCACAAGCTACCTGGATTTGTAAAAAAGCCTCAACAGCGACAGCGAGAAAGAGAAGTGAAATCCCAGCTGTTCTTCTGAAACCAAGACAGACTAAGAGCTGCTTGTCAGGAGCCGTGGATCTAAGTGTTCCATTATGGTAGCAATTTACTCAGAAAACAGTAAAATGATATTTTATTAGCAATTTTTAAAAAAAAAACAGTATTTTTGGGTTTCTTCCAGGCTTCAGGCCTAACCTTATTGGACTGTGCTGGATCTGGCCATAGCTTTCCAAGAACAAAAATTTCAGGTTTCTGGCTCGTCCAAAGCCCGTGCCGGCCCAGACCAACGTGACAAATCAGTGGGTAATACACACCATGTCGATGTGCAACCCAATCTGTTTTGTAAAAGGCGGAACAAAAGTGTCCAGGACAATTCAAGAAACGAGTTCGTCTTTTTATGTGATGCTTTCGGATGTCCTCTTGTGTCTTTGTTAGTGTTCGCGTTGTTGTTGTATGTGTCGTGCTTGTGTTGCTCTTGTAATCTGTGGTTTGCCACCCTTTATTAATGAAAAATTCAGGTGTCTTCCGATGGCCATAAAAAAAATCAAGAAATGAGTCCTATATCATTACAGCAAACTTTTCAAATTTACATATTGACCCCAACATTTTTTAGATTCAGCATCAGGCTCTCGATTTCAGAAATATTGTATTCTTGCAAGGTACAATGTCTAAACTTGAAATTTGAAAATAGAACCTACTCGTGCAGAAATTTATTTGGCGGTTCAGGACTCTGGAGTCCCATGCATTCAGTGTAGTTGTGATTAACACAAAGCGTACTTGTTCTGGACTATAACATGCATATCTATCCAATTCTATGTAGAAAAAATGGTGCTAATTTCTCGTTCTTAAGGTCAACAGGACTGTAGGCTGGTTCCAATTTCCCTTTCGTACAGGTAGAAGATACTATTGACAGAACATCAGAATACTATCAGTCGTTAATTCTTTGAAGCCAATTAATCGGAAGCAGCAGTAACGGGTAAGAGTCCAATCTTATTGCAGCAAACTTCAAATTATACATATCGCCGCCAACAGCGTCTGAGATATAGAGAACCGGGCTCTCAATTTGAGAAATGCCGGCCTCTTGCAAGCAACAATGTCTAAACTTGCAGCTTGCAAGCAGCATCTACTTGTAAAAATGAATTTTGGAGGTTCAGGAGTAACTCGAACAAAAGTACTCCTACATCATCTGGACTGGACCATGTATATCCAGTTGTTTGCGTAGACGGTTGTCTAGCGTGTCTAGACGAGGACTATACGCTAGTCGAGGGCTTGGCCGTCCAGTTTAGTCGAGGGCTTGGCGTCGCATCTAGACGACGACTAGACGTTAGTCACCGGTGATCGCCTATCTACGTCTAGAGTCTAGTGAACATTGTGTATATCTGTACAATTTGTATTTACCTGGATTAAAAAGGTGCACATTTTACGTTCTTGAGATCGACAGGACTCCATGCACGCTTCATCATTTGTTTTCGTACAGGCAAAAGAAACTAGAGACAGCGCCTGAAAGTCCTTGGACTCGTTAATCCTTCCAACGCAGATTAATCAGAAGCAGCAGTAAAGGATATATAGAAGTCCAATCTCGATCTCATTACAGGAAGTTTGAATTCTTTATCTCGCGCCATAAGCACTATAAATATTGAGAACCAACCCACGTCGCCCTCCACGCAAATCAGCCAAAGCGCGATACCATCCTAGTTCCTAGACCTCCAATTCCAACGTAGGAGATGGCGTTGTCCAAGTTCTTCGCCCTGTTCATCGCCTTCGCCGTGGCGACGTCGGCGACGCTGCCGCTCTCGGAAGCTACGAGGGTCCAAGGATTCAAGCCCACGGCAGCAAACCAAGGAGCACCAGAAGTGGCCGAGTCATTGTCGTCCAATGGCGCCCCAGCAGGCGGAGACGTGCAGCATCCATCGACATCGCCGGGCTTACCGGGCGCTCCGCCGATGCCCGGCCTCCTAGGCTTAATCCTATCGTTCTTGTTCCCACCAATCGCCGGCGTCCCCGGCTTGTTCCCACCATTGCCGCCGCTGCCGGGGTCTCCACCTCGCCATGGCGGCATGCTGGGCGGCAGCTCGTCGCCTCCGCCGCCCCAGCCGACGGAGTGCATGACGCCGCTGATGGGAATGGTGCCGTCCATGGACTACCTCACCAACCTCACCGTGTGCTGACGCCCCCGGGCGAGCGCTGCGACGGGCTCAAGTCGATCGTCAGCGACGCTCCCATCTGCCTCTGCCACGGCATGAATGGCGACATGAACAGCTTCACGCCCAAGCCCATCGACCCGATCCGCATGACGATCCTCCCGCTCGCGTGCGGCACCGTGCTGCCGATGCAAACGCTCTTCATGTGCTCCAGTAAGTTGCAGCTTTCTCATGTGTACATCTATTTCCACAGATTTCGTTCTTGCAAGGAGATTAATGAACCTGTTTATGTTGTTGACAGCGCGATCAGTTCCGCCGATCATGCCTCCCTAGCCCTGCTGAGCCGCCAACGACGCCTGCTGCACCTCCAGTGTCACCATAGTATCAAGCGGATGAATGGTTTCTTTAAGATTAGTTGTTGACAGTGGCCAGGGCCGGTCCGGAGGGGGTCGAGCGGTGCGACCGCCCCGGGCTCCAAAATCCAAAGGCCCCATATATATATGTATACTGTGTATATCGGTCCAAAAGTAAATTAAAAAAATTAGATCTGAATGATTTATATTTAATAATGAGGTCTCATTTTTAATTTCGCCCTGGGCCACCAAAATATCAGAACCGGGCCTAACAGTGGAAGGGATTACATTAGGACAAGGGTGTATATTTGTATACCTATTTTTTTTGCAAAAAGTTGATTATATATCAACAGACCTTTCATGCTCTCTCATGCCCTTTTTACACTAGTCACTATCGTACTCCAAATTTAGTTATGTCTTGAAAAATTAGCCGGTTAAAACTTTTCTATAGCGTTTTTGAGTAAATCTCAGACGGCTAAATCGTCCGTCAAAATTTTTAACTAACCAAATTTTAGTTTAGTCTTAAACCAAATGTCATTTTAACTGCCAAAATTTAGCATTATCTAATTTAACCTCTGACTAAATTTTAGCTCTACACTCCAATGCTCTATGAAGAGGAATGATAGACACAAGGGAAAAGAAGAGATAAGAGGGGGGAATGAATTCTCTAGCTGTCCATCCTATGTCCGCCATTGGACCCAACGACCTCTTGTCTTTTATCCCTGCATGCATATATACGAGGACATGTCCGGCTCATGCGTGTGTGGTGACGGGACATGGCGATGCGAGTACACGTACGTCTAAGCTTAGCTCACTTCATCGCTGGACTTCTTTTGTCGCTCCTTGCAAAGCTTAAGATGCCGCATCACGCCGTAGAAACTGAAAACCACGAACATTTTGTGCGTAAAAAACGGGTGACAATTCGGAGAAAAAGCTTGGACTTGGTAGGTTTGAGCTAAGGAGTGCTAGAGCACATGTACTACTACCATGCGTGGCTCAGCAGCTAGGAAACATTTTGTCGCGTAAGTCCAGTTTTGAAAATTGGCAAGGCGTACCCGGGGGTGGATCCATCCTAGGGTAAGCATGGGCGGTCACCCTGAGTCCCTAGGCTGAACCTAGAGTACCATGTTTATTGTCCTGGTCTAATCTGTTCCTTATAGGTTTTAGTTGTTCAGTCTAGACATCTAATCTTTTGTTTCTCAAGCGGTCCGCGCTGCAGCATGCTCCTGAGGCGAGGCCCAATTAGCTTGCCGACTCTCGAGTGGTCTGCGTGCGACTGCAGCATGCTCTCGAGACAGAGTTGGACAGCTGTTAGTAGGTGGCAACGTGACATGGCATGTTGGCATCCATCCGCCCATGCGTCCATTCTCCCGTGAGGTGGTGAGGGCGTGACTCATGTGAGGTCGTGATCCTGTCCGCTCGAGACCCGAGTAGGTGACGTTGGTGTGGCAACGAGCCACTGATTGCCCGACAGTAGTGGAGAAGAGCTCAGACACTACGCTGCCTAATGCCGCCCGATCCCCTACACTCAATGTCTCATCCTCCCCCACCAATGTCGGAATGGTAAGTTTCTCTAAATCACAATCGACGTAGTGCAATACCAATTGTCTAATCTAGAGTTCTAGACATCTAGTCATCTATGATAGTATTGATGTATGAGTATTGTATTGATGTGTTATTCTATAACTGTATATGTTTGATTTCTTATATTATCTTATTTATTGTAGGTACTATTTATGACTAACATCCGAATTCATACATTCTTGTTCTTGTAAGGTACCTGTTGTATTCTCTAAAATTTTTGGAGCATCTAATAAGTGGTTCAAGTATTGGGGTCCATGTTAGTAAAATGTATTGCCTTTATATCATGTTCTATATTTTTGGCATTTTTTTACATAGTTACTATGAAATTGAATGTGATTTGAAGAATTACTTGTATTGAAAGTCAAGTGCATCGTGCCCCTTTTATTTCTAGGTAAAAGTTTGCCCCTACTACCATACCATCCCTAGGTCCGCCACTAGGCGTACCCGTTATGATTTGTTAGTTTTCTCTTATTTTTTTGCATGGTTAGTATGTGTTAATATTCATACTACACAACATATGAAAAGTTTTACCTTGATTAGTGAATGTTATAACAATTTCTTTCTAGGCCGCATGAAAAAATAAATGAAATACTTGAACCATTGAAAATATAACATCTTTGATTTTTTTGGGTGGGCGAAGTGGTTTTCCATATTTTTTTTTCAAATGTAGAAAACACAATATCAAGATATATAAATATATGTCTAAACTAGTATTATAAAAAGATATTATAACAGCCTGCGAAGTAATCGACTTTAAAGAAAGAACAGAAGAAAATGATATAGCAAAAGGTACTGCATTTTTCTATATATTCGGTCCTCTTAGAAACACATACACATATATACTGCCACAATTTCAAATTGATAGTTACTTACTTTCAAATATGTTGGGTCTTTATTCTCATCTCACCGGCTTCCTATGCTATGCCCTTTACCATAGTAATCGTCGGTCATCATCTCGCCTTAGTCTACCATCATTTTACCTTCCCTGACACCAAAAATAGCTTATGATACATCTTTGTTATCCAAAATAGTCTATCTCAATAACTTACAATAAATCTGCTCATCTATCAAATGACTGACTTACTCTCGTCACCTATAGTGGTGCAAATTAATTAACTTAGTAGTATCCACCGATCATTTTTAGTTTAATCAATTATACTATTTTTTGAATTTTTGATCAATTTGATAAAAATAATGTTATTAATTGAACTAAAACTGACGGTGAGAACACTTAGGCTCACTAACTTGCACTCCTATCTATCAATGCCATTCTTCGTCCCATCACTTTGTTATGAACTGTCTTTCTAGCTTTTGGTTAGTCCTATATCAATATGGTTATAAAAAATCTATACGAAGAAAAAAAAAACAATACACCTCTACTCCAGCAATCTAGAAACAATGTCAAACTCAGAAGCACAAGATAGAACATGGAATCGTTGATTGCCAAAAGCCGGAGAAAGGAGAAAAGAAAGAAAGAAAGAAAAGAATAAAGAGGAAAAGCAAAGGAGAACCGGATACAAAAACCGCAGTTGGAGCAATCGTGCCCTCGCCTCACCGCTGCCTATAAAACCGGCCCACGGACCGGCCACCTCATTCCCCATCCGCGCAGGCGAACGAGCGACGAGCACGAGCTCCCCGTCCTCCTCCTCGTCGCGTCTCCTAGCCTAGCAACCCCCTCCCATGGCGGACCAGCTCACCGACGAGCAGATCGCGGAGTTCAAGGAGGCCTTCAGCCTCTTCGACAAGGATGGCGACGGTACCCCCCTCCTCCCCTCCCGTTCCCTCCCCCGTTAGGTTCCCCGATCTCTCGCTGCCGGATCGGGATCGAGCTCCGTCCCGCTCGATCCGGCCGAATTCTAGAGTTTCGGTAGGAGCAGTTGCCGGTAGGGTTTCAGATCCGGTCGGCCGCGTGCTGTGGTGCTTAGGGTTTGATGATCTGTGAGGCAATTCGGTGGTATTTTAGGCGTGGTGTTTGCGCGCAGCGACTTGAGGCATCTATCTAGTGATGGGGACGGTTGCAGCGATCAGTTGCTTGCTACTTCAGATTTTTCCTTTGAAGTCGTCGGAACTGCAGAATGATGGGTTTTGGGGTGTGATCTGTTTATGATCTTGCGGTGCTCTCTTGGGGAGAACGATTTGGGGATATGGAATTGGTGCCTTTTGGAGCTAGGGTTTGGAATTCGAATGTCTTGTGCAATATTCCAGTGGAATGGACAATGAACATAGGATGATCCCTGGATCAAATTTTGCGAGTCAGGTTGTTAGTGGGGTGTGAACATATGGTCGCATGCTTTATGCTTCAAGTACCCGGGATGTCTTAGGGAGACACTGAGGTTGTTTGATTTTGAAGAAAGGGTGTGGATTCAACTAATAGTTGGGCTATGCCTAGAAATTGAGGTGTGAATCTGGCTGTGGTATAGTAGATTAGTAGTATGATGTCAAGGAGTAGTCATTTTGGTTTAGGGGGGAAATGTGTTGTATATGTTTTTTTTACTTTCTGTGAAATTTGGGTTCTTCTTTGTATAACATCGTATTGAAAAACCTTTGTGATATTACAGTAGTATGTTTGATCTATGATAGCCTACCACTCGCATAAAATGTTTATTGTGAAGTCTTAGACCAGCACATAGTTGTAGAGCACTCTTTTCCAGTCAGTTCCCATTGCAGCTCATTTCTAAAATCCCTTTCCTCTTCTGTTGAATAGTTACTTGTATTTTGATGCTACAGATGCTTTATTTTTCAACAGGTCATACATGCAAACTGAACTGGTATACGATTTTTGTCATACCTAGTACACATGATGATTCTTGATATATTTGTTTTGGATTACATACATTGACAGCCAGCAAGAATGGTATTTTATTAAAGTGGCAGGAAGCCGACTAAGTGACTATTAAAGCCTCTGCATTCATGTCTCCATGCCACCTTTTCTGACTGTGGGTGGATTACGCTTTTTGCTATATTGTTCTTTCCACTATTCATAATATTATGTGAAACAGATCCATAAATTGACCTGATGACCTGTGCGTTGGCATTTTGCGAAAGCGACGGGCAGTCTACTACGTCCTGTCATGTTACTTGTTCTATATATAACGTTTATCCTTACTTCTATCATGGTGCAATACTACGCTTGTTCATGTGACTTTTATTCCAAGCAATGTTTGTATACCAATTCTGCCTGCTACTGTAAGTTCTTGTAGTTTGATAGGTGAATGGAAGTGCTTGGCATGCTGACGTGTTCCTTAGGCAGCTGAAAGTGGTCTTGTGTTATCATGATGTATCCTGCGCAGGACAATAATGGTTATACACACAAAAATGTGTATTTTATGAGCTGATAACTGTCTTAATAACTCTATTACTTGATTTGGCCTGTCCAAAAATACCACCTATATTGACAGGCTGTTTTAATTTATAAAAAACCCTGGATGTGAAAGCTGTATGTTATCTAATATTACTGTCATAGCTGTATGTAAAATACGACCTATACTTTCCAAAAATACCCTGGATCTAATATTATTGTATTTTTTCCTTTGTAGGTTGCATCACTACAAAGGAGCTTGGAACTGTGATGCGGTCCCTTGGCCAGAACCCTACTGAGGCAGAGCTGCAGGACATGATCAACGAGGTTGATGCTGATGGCAACGGAACCATCGACTTCCCAGAGTTCCTGAACCTGATGGCGAGGAAGATGAAGGATACTGACTCGGAGGAGGAGCTCAAGGAGGCTTTCCGTGTCTTCGACAAGGACCAGAACGGTTTCATCTCAGCTGCTGAGCTCCGCCATGTCATGACCAACCTCGGGGAGAAACTGACTGATGAGGAAGTCGACGAGATGATCCGTGAGGCTGATGTGGATGGCGACGGCCAGATAAACTACGACGAATTTGTCAAGGTCATGATGGCCAAGTGAGGAGTGGCCCCATGAAATAAGTTTCTCTGAAGCGAACTGAATTATCAGGCATACAGGTTGTACTTTGTGATGTTCATTGAGTACTTGTTATCACGCAGGCGATAATGTTCGGTAGTGATCAGGTTGGGTTAGGTGGTGTAGTCATGGGAAGCGACATCAGATACTGGTTTCTTTTGATTGTGATGTTATCTTGCATTGCGCCTGTTGGAGCTTTTAGGATTTGTTGAAGTTCCACATTTTTCTGGGTTTTGGATCCTTTGTGCAAACCGTGTCGTTCATCTCCTGCCGAATTTGCATTGCCTTGGTAGTTTCTGCTGGCATGTTACCTTTTCGTTAAGTGTTTGTTATATCGAGTGGATGCAGTTTTAGGTTGGTTTAGACTTGTCGCGTTTCCTTAACCAGGCCATGTCTGGAATCTGAGAAAATCGACTGATGAGTAATTGAGGCTGCGTACTGATTCCTGTGGGAGACTCGTGAAATTCTTGTGTTTCAAGCAAGATGCAAAGCTGCAGCTGCAATGTATGTGTGGTTTTCCCAAATACAGATGTACAGATCCTATGCACATGACTATGATGCAAATGGAAGTTCGGTAAGTTTAGCAGGCTGCTCAGCCAAGCTGGCCCTGGCTCAGGATTCAAGACGTGAGATGTGACAGTTTCCATTGCCACTTGTATTGCTGCTAGTATCACTTACATATGGGGGAAAAGAACAAGATGTGAAAATAGAAGTGCTAAGCTTCGAATTCAGATCCTCATACCATGATGCACCTTTGCCCCATCTTTCAGCTTCTCTAATTCTGGTGGATTCCTTTTAAATACTGCTTTGTCAGCCGCTGGCTGGATCGTGATGATTATCGCAAGTTGTGACGGTTAGGTGAGGATCATGGCGGCATGGCCTATCTTTACACCCAGACTATACTGGATCATACCCAAGGTGGTTGAAATGTCGCTTTATGACTACTAGGTTCCGCCACTGAATTGTTCGAGTGCGTTGTATCGATGACAGGTCATGGTTTTGTTATTTTCTGACCAAGAAAAGGTGGTTTGCCAGATAGGAAAATTATTGGACAGAGATTGTTTTTTTTTCTTCTTTTGACCTGTCAAAATAGAATCATTGTAGAAGACTGCACTTCCTCCAGAGAAGAGAATTATAGTGATCCATTTCAAGCAGAAGGGGTTGAGGTGCGGGTAGAGTAACCAGGGTAAGCATGGCGGAGAAGCTGACGCCAGAGCAGCTCGACGAGTGCAAGGAAATCTTCGACCTGTTCGACGCCGACGAGGACGGCAAGACACCGCCCAGTTCACGCTCCTCGCGCGCCAAATCTCCCAGCCTCAACCTCGACTAATCCTTATTGGCTTCCTGCTACCGCAGATCACATCGCCACCGGCGAGCTCGTGACGGCGCTGCGCTCCCTGGGCCAGAACGTCGACGAGGCCGAGGCGCGGCGCTTCCTCGAGGACGCGGGCGTCCCCGGAGGCGCCGGAACCATCGACCTCGCGGCGTTCCTGGCCGTCGCGGCGCGCAAGATGGGCGCCAAGCAGTCGGAGGAGCGCCTCGCGGAGTGCTTCGACGTGTTCGACGACGCGCGGAGCGGATCGATCCCCGCGGAGCAGCTGCGGCAGGCGATGGTGAGCCACGGCGACCGGCTGACGGAGGAGGAGGCCGACGCGATGGTCCGCGAGGCGGACCCGCGCGGCGAGGGCCGCGTCGACTACAGGGAGTACGTCAAGGTGCTGATGAAGAACAAGTGATCCGATTCGTCACCAGGATGGAGCCTTCTCCATGAATTATGTGTCGCGTCACAGGGTCAGTGTGGCTGAATTTTGACAGCATCAGTTTTCAGTGTCTACCATTTCCTCCGGATCAAAAGCCTCAAGATCAATTTAGTTCACGACATAAATTGGCACCAGTGTAGTGTCAAAGGCGCACAAGTACATCCTGGCGCCGACGAGCCGCCTTCCTGGGCGCGCCACGACGGCGAGGGTGCTTCTGGGGTACGCATGCTCTAGGAAGCGACGGCCGCGCGCGGTGGTGTCCACGGTCGTCGGCGCCAGCGCCGGCCTCCGCCACGGCGTGTTCCGTGCGAAGGCGGCTGCAGGAGGGAGAGTCAGAGTTCACGGGCTTGAATGAGGCCTGATGGCTACTCTTAATACGGACCTCTGGACTTGGCACCAAAAGCCCATCAGAGCCACGCCGGCCGGCCAGCCCGGTCACGAATAATAGCCACGATCAAATTTTCGGTTCGTTGGAAGGATCGCGATTAGTGAGCTTTTTTATTTTTATATTTCGAAAATAAAAAATTACAAAATCAGATGTCCATTTAATTTTTTTGCAAAAATAGGGGCGACAGCAAAGAGAGTATCGCCTTTTCAACGGACGATAGGTTAAAAATAAAAAAAAACACTCTGTTTCATTGCTCTTAAAATTCAAAACATTATCGAAATAGTTATGAAATTTTTTAAAAAATATATTGTAGAGAATACTATAATCTATCTCTCTAATAAATTTCAACTCAAATAATTACTTACAATAAAAACAAAAAAGATAAATTTTATTGTACACAGTCTGTCATTGTACACAGTCTGACAATGAAATTTATCTTTTTTGTTTCTCATTGTACATATCATATTTTTATATGAATTTTTTTTAGAGATAGATCACAGTATCCTCTATAACATATATTTTTTATAACTATTTCGATAGTGTTATGAATTTCGAGAGCAATAAATGCAATAGTTTTCTGATTTTTTAACCTATCGGCCATTGCAAGAGCGACATTTTATTTTTTAAAACCTTCCAACATGTGATAGTAGAATTTTTTTGCATTTTTTTTAAACGGACGCTTAGTTTTGCAATTTTTTATTTTCAAACGCTTAGTTGTCATCCAATTAGGGTTTGTTTGATTGGAGGATAAAGTTAGATGAGATATGGTCGTCTATATTTTGTTGGATGAGGTGATCTGATTTCTTGTTTGATAGTATGGATGTGGTGATCTAATTTCTTATTTGGTTGGATGGATAGAACTTGGATGGGATTAGCTAAAATTTTGTGGAACTCACTTATCATATATTTAATTTTTCATCAAAATATATTTAGTAGGTAGGCTAAAACTCGTGGTCCAACTCTTGCATGGGCCGAACAAGTCGTGGTTAATACTCGCAGTCCAATTTTTTAGTGGGCTTGAGACCCACCAACAACTAATCACACATACTGCTTAAATTTCAACATAATAATCACTCCTGGGCTCTAGGGTTCTATTCCTCTAGAAGGTGATCTTCGTCTTTGGTAGTTCGTGATCGCGACTTTGATCATGTAACCATGCCTACTCTCTTCTTCATTCGGGTGGCAATTTCTGCGCATTGTGAGTGGCCGCCCATGATCCATGGATCCTGGTGAACGGAAGGAGGATGGCGATGGCACTAGAGGCAAAGATCCATATCGGATTGATGCGCTCCTAGAACGACAGGGATGATGAGGTTGACAAGATTGTTGATATGTGGGATGATGAAGCTGACAAGATTGTTCTTGAAGAAGATGTGGATGAATTCTAAGAGGAGGCGAAGTGGATGGTAGCATGCTATGTCTTCATCACTAAGACATTCAGTCATGTTGCTTTATATAACTAGATGTGGTATGCATATAGTCATGTTGCTTTATATAACCAGATGCGGTATCCATCGTGCAAGACAGTCCTAAGCTGATACTATGATTTAATGGCTTGTAACTTCAGAGTAACTTGTTTAGATCTTTTTTTTATCTTTGTTTTTGGTTTGTAATGTTTTCTTTGTATTGTTGCCTTTTTTATTAATACATAATCAGTAGGGAATTATCCTATTGTTTCATTAAAAAGATGTCACATTCAAGGAGATGGGGGGCAATCTCTTTGTCATGCAATTTGCGTGTCAAGGAGATTGGCTTAAGGTAATGGAGGCAGGACCATGGATTTTCTGTGGTAATGTTTTTCTGATAGAGGAATATGATGATCTTTCAAAGGCATCTACAATCAACTTTAACCGGATGCCAGTGTGGGTCCCGATATATGATCTCCCACCTACATTCATGAATAAGAAGGTTGGAAACCAGCTTGCTAGGTGTATTGAAGGGTGCTGATAGTGGAAGTGGATGCAGACCAATGTGGATGGGGAAATTATCTTCATATTTAGGTGAACATGGATGTTAGGAAGCCCCTCTTCAGGGTTTTACTAGAATTTGTGAAAAGCAAGACTAGTGAGGAAATTAACTGTACTTTTAGGGTTAAGTACGAGAAGATGTTGCGTTTATGTGCTTTCTGTGGCCTCATAGGGCATATGGATGCAAAATGCGGTGATGGTGATTACAAGGTGGAGTTACATTATGGGGATTTTCTGCTTGCATCTCTTGATCGTCGTCCAAAAAGCTAAGAGTGGTTTTGCCAGAGGGAAGCATTCAGCTAGTAGCTTTGAGGGAAGGACTGGTGGTTCACCCAACAGGAACTCAGAGCACTGTCAATGCGATTTGCACCAACAGGATGAAGAACTACACGATAATCCCAATAGCCCATTGAAGCAACATGAGAGGCAAGTGTATAAATACAAGCTTAGAGCTCGGAAGAGACTGTCAGGGGTCTAAAGAGAGATGATGAAAAGGCCACTGATGCTTCAAGGACTATAACATGCTATTGATGCCTAACAAGATGGATCTTCTGTAGCTAACCTGACAACAGAGGCATTAACACATGGTAAGGAAATCAATATGCTGGAAGCAAGCAACATCCTTGGCAATGTTGAGGAAGAAGTATTTGAGGCTAACGGAAGGAGAGATGAGCATATTCAGTAGCGTGAACGAAAGGCAATAGATGGGTAGGTAACAAAAACCGATATGAGATCGGCAGGTTTCGGTGCGGAGTGCCACCGGGAGCACTGAAATCTTAAGTTAGAACTATCGTGAGATTGTCAAACTTGTAATATTGAAGGAACTTCACGGTCTTGTGAAGGAAATTGTCGCCCTGATTTTGTTCATTATTGAGACACAATTTTCAAAGACTCAAGTTGGGAATCTTAGAACGTTGATTGGCTACTAATCTGCCTTTGCAGTACGTAGTGATGGCCATAGTGGTGGTTTGTGTCTTTTTTGGAGAATGATGTGAACATATTTGTTATAAATTTATCCAAGTATCATATAGATGCGGAAGTTACAGAGAAGGGTAAACTTGATGATGATTTAATAATTAATGATTTACTAGAAATATGGTATATCTTGAAGATAGATCACTATCGTACACATGTTTTTCACCATAATAATTAATGATTTACTAGAAATGTGGAGCGACTTATGACTTATGGGATCATGCCCTTTTGAACTGCACGATGTCAAAGTGTGTACGGGCTTTGCTTGACGAGGACTAACTAGGTTTATTGCTGCTACAACCATTGTCGATCCTAAAGAATGGTTATTCTTCATGATGGAAAACATGGAACATAGAGATTTTACATTGCTTATAATCGATTGCTGAGTGATATGGCACGCTCAGAGGAAGGGGATTCATGAAGCCATATTCCAAAACCCGTTGTTAACCTTCGGCTTCATCAAGAATTATAGGTGTGTTTGGTTCGAGGGATATCTCTGAATGGGAGATGACCATCAAATTTTTTGAGACGTTTGGTTGGAGGACAGGGTAGATGGAATGACCACTTTAGACAAATATTCCTCTCAAATATTGATTGAACCCATCCGCCCAAATTAACCATATGAAGCCATCCACCCTTCTCGCCCACCTATGCACCTCATTTCTTCTCACCTCCCCGCGTCTCCACACCTACATTTCCTCATAGCATCTCCAAAGGACTCCCCATCCCGCTGGCTATCGCTACATATAGCGATTCGATCGGCTCCAACCGGTTCTCTACTCAGCTCGCTATTTTAATGCGCTTGCTATCTCCTCCCGATGGTTGGCTACTTCCATTGAACGCAAACTCGCTCGCTATCTCATGAACGGACGAAGGACGAGCCGATGACATGTGGACCCGCTATGAACAATACTTGACATCTCCACTATTCCTTACCATCTGCTCTATTCAAAATAGTGGTCTTTTATTGCTTGTATGGGTTCTATAATCCATGTGAAATCTATTTTAATTAGATTCACCAAAAAGCATATGTATAATTTAAACTAAAATTTTTCAAAAAATGCTACTTTTATAACTTTTAATAATTGTTAGAGTCTCAAATAAATTCCAAAAATCTGAGAAAAATTACTAATATTCTTCTTATGTGGTGGACTAATTTATAAAATTATTTCTAGCCCTTCGTTATATGGTGAAAAAATGTGTTCCTTTATAATGCTCCATTTATATATATATTTATCAGTTCATGTGATATTGTTCTTTTAATTCAATTTGAATTTAAACAAAATTTAAACATATATAAAATATAGTCATTGTAAATATTTTTTATTTATAGAATACTAATAAAATATATGTGAGTGAAATTTAGAGAGCGAGATTTAAAAAATCAATTGGAACGCGTAGAGAAATAGAGGAATTTTTTAAAGAGATTTTTTATATAAAAATAGAAGGAGCAAGATTTAAAGAATCGGTTGAAAATACCCGCAGCAGTACCTCTACGCCCCGCCACCGGCCTCCTCCGCCCCCTGCGACTGCACTCCGCTCCGCTCGACCTACCACGCCTCCATCCAGATCCAGATATCTCTTTTCTTCCTCCCACCAGTCTGACTCCGTCCCTTCCCTGCTGCAAGTTCACGCCGCCGCTGCCCCGTCTCCTCCAAAGAAGTACGCAGACTGCAACCGCTAGATCTAAGCATGCTAGAATATGTAACCATTCATGAAAGAGGTGCATTCGGTTTGTTGATTGCTCTCTGTGTTACCGGCTAGGCTGTAGAATGCCTGTATGCAAGGAAGTAATGTTTCTTGAGATCATACTCGCTTGTTTTTCAGCACTGGGTTTCGGCTCCATAGATCTCAAATCAAGATTATTGTATGATACATATTCTAGTTGCAGTAGATCATCAGAATTTTACTTTGCTCGAGTCATCATCATGCATACGACTGCACCCCACCACATCTATGCATGTCTCAGAAGAGTGATGCAGTCACTGTATTTACTTAGGCCATGCATTATCTACTTGCTAGATGATTTTTTTTTTTTTTGTAGCACCAGTCTGAAGAAGATAAGGAGCAAATTTATAGCTAGAAGAGGAAGTAAACTATGAGAATGTTAGGTTCTTAACAGTCATACTGTTCTGGTTCACTGTATAAAGGAGTTTAACTATCAGGGCTTTGTCTCAACGAATATTTTCAGGTGCATGGAGTGATGGAGGTAACCGATGCACCCTGGAGCCACATTTTGATTTTGTTGATCTCCTTTTTGCAAGGGCTGCACAAGGCTAGTACCTGAGAGAGATTTTTGCCGGGGCTGAAGCAAAGTCGGACATTGTTGTGAAGGTAAATTCTTCAGTTCTATTGGTGGGAAGAGATTAGGCAAATTGCAAACATCATAGCAGTACATAAGTGGCAAATTGTTAGCTTGAATTGGAGACATTTTTGCCATTGTTAAATTTGGTTGCAATCTTGCATTGTAGATGGACAAGAGGAGAAATATGTTAATTTTTGGGGTTGAGGCGTATATGACTATTGCATTGATGACCTCGGTTGTATGACCTGAAAGGAGCCCTGCGAGGTGTGGCCAAGAACCTGGAGCATGTATCAATTTCTTTTAGCGCAGAGCTGCTAGCTTCTTCAGACTGCGAGGGTCTGCAGGATCTTGGTAATCTCACGAAGTTGGAGATATGTGGGTGCGACGAATCAGAACTGTATTGGGCGAGCAATTCAGCTAGTTGGATTTGAACATGGTGAGCATATATGTAGAACGAGGCAAGTTCATCACCTTATTAATAAAGATGTCATCATAAGCACTCAGCACATTCCATCCATGTAATTAAACAGAAAACTAGATTATCATGTTCACCCATACCTTTCTAACCAAATAGAAAATTAGATCATCTCATCTAACTAACTAAAAAAACTAAGCCATCACATAAAAAAATAGAAATGACCGTATCCATTTAATGTTACCCTCTAACCAAACATACCTAAAGAGCAAGTCTGCTACACGTGGAGTGCAGGGAAGAAGACCATCCCCTTGTTGGTTCCTGCCACTGAGTGATCATTTGAAATTCAATGTCGATGTTGCAGTATCTCGGGGAAGTAACAGAGTGCAGATATGCATCAGGGAAGTTCATAGGGGCCAGTACAATGGCATGGAATGAGCTAACTATCTAACCATCCTGTAAGCATTAGCATGTGTATTGATAAAGTTAATTATACAAATACTTATTTAAAGTAGAGATATATGGTTATCGACTATGCATATTGAAGAAAAGCACATAAGATTTATATAGGTTGATGCGTCCCTTTGGATAATATTCATATGTCATATTTTGTTTTGATTAATCTCAGAAAAAGACAATTACAATAGGATATATCTCAATCTAATTCTAAGAATCTCGATGAGTTCTCTGGTGTTCTAAATTCTGAAATACTTGTCGGATAAATCTCGTTGTGGTATGACTTTTTTATAGATATTAATAGGTTGTTTCTGCTCTTATCTAACTAGGTTTGCTATGTCTTGCCTGTTCAGCTTAGAATCCCCATTCCTTATATAGTTAGGTTAAGGAAACTTATCATACTTGAATTTTCTGAGTCTAATTTTCTTGGATTGTATAACTTTCGAATATCTGAAAGATTTTTTTCTAATCTGAGGATGAATTCCATGTAGAACATAATGAACTACCTAGAATATCAACATATGACTTATTTACCCCATGACGGTTGTGGAACCTACCGTATCAGGTTAAGAATACGTGTACAATAGATACCCATTCTAAGGATATATCGTATCTCTATTAAATATATACAATTATTGATTATTTATTCCTGGTCACCATGTAATGAAACTCTTTGTTTTGCGGCTGACATAAACACGATGAAAATTTGTTTGGTCTTGGACTGCCTTGAAGTGGTGAAGAGTTTACAGGAATACACAAGATGCAAGTTCTCAGCGGTGGTTGTTGAGATTGAGGCTCGAGGGTGCCAGTTCGAAAATATGGAAGTACACCATGAAAGAATGGTGGAAAATGTCTCTACTAATATAAACGACGAGTTTAATCGTGCGTCTCTCCCTCCCCGATGTCGCCCTCCCATCCCCCACCATGCAAAACCATTGCTCCTCCCTCCTTTCCTGCTCCACCCTGCTTCCCCATGACACACAAACACAACCATTCCAATCGTCGTTCTTGATCCTTCCCTCCCTTTACTCTTCATCCTCGCTGCCCCCTCCCCTCATCTCGCGTTAACTACTCCACTCCCCTCGCCTTCTGCATCATGCCCACCTCCCAGGTCAGTCCAGGAGGTGCTCACCACCCTGCCATGCATGTGCAAGTCATGGGAGCGGGTGGTCATCGGCCCCAGTTGCAGCCAGGAGATCGATCTGAGCCCACCGTCCGTGCACCGTAACCTCTGTCTCAAGCCGCCGCAATGAATGCCATGCTACACCGGCCCAGTCTGCCACCACCCCAATCCACCACCACCACGCCGACATCACAACCCGTATGTGCCCGCATCCCGTGCGCCACCACTTCCGTCTCGAGCTGCAGTGATCGTCGTGCCGCTCTGCGTTCTCTACTCTAACCCGGTTCGTAGTCCTCTGTTTCTGTAGGAATGAGATTGGTGATTAGAGGGGGTGAATAGGTATCTTAACAATTTTTTGCGAATCGATGGTCTTCTCCTATTTGGATCACCAACGCACCTCAAAAACTCAAGCGAAAGCAAAAAATCAAGAGAAATTTTAAGATAAAATCGAGACAATACGACTCTATGGATAGTATATGAATCATAGATTTTATTTAAGATCAATCCATATGTTTTAGTACAAGAAAGATCACAAGTAGCAAAGAAACAAGAAAAGATAAACGCTGAGTAACGAGACTCTCCAAATTGATTGTCTAGAGGCAAGAGAATTCAAGACCCCATCACATAAGCGTGTGTATGTAAATTTTATGCCTCTAGCAACAAAAAGAATGATCTCACAAGGTGCTGAAATTTCAGCCTAAAAACAAAAAATGAAAATCAAAACCGGAAAAGAAAAACTTGCACACAAGGCAAGTGAACCAAGAGAGGAAAACTAGAAGGAGAGAAATTCAAACACATGAAACAAAATAAATATCATTACTCAAATAGGTCAACTCTATTTTTGGCGGATTAAAAAGATTTTTCTCTCAAAACTCTCACCTATTACATAGGTAAGCACTCATCCTCCTCTCCACTAAAACCATAGCATAATACTCTCATATGGGTGACACAAGGGGCTCAAATGGCTGATTAGTCATCTCTCATAGCCCTACTTCTCTATTTATAGGCCTAGAAAACTTGACCTCTAAATTTCCTAATTTTTTTCTTCAAAATACCTCTCTCTTGTAGTATACTTTGTACCATCGAGGATATTTTAGTCTATTTTCTTCTCCATTCATTGAACGGCCACGACGCCTTTACGACTTAGCTTCACCTCGACGCAAGCTTCACGATGGTGCCACGTACTCCTCCAGTCCTCCCACAGTTTTAAAGCCAAACTGTGAAACCCACGTTTCTTAAAGCGTGACTAGTTGTCACTTGCTTTCACCTGAAGCAAGCACTCCAATGATGATGTGTGTCCTCCATCTTGTGATCTTGATCGCCGGCAAGTCTCTCCCGCTCCCAATCCCTCGAGTCGTCTTGTCACTTGCACCGACATCCCATTCGCTTGACTTTGTCAACACGCCATCTTATTCTATGTTTCATACTTTGCTTGACCTTCATATGTACAATTAGGATCATTTTTTACTCCGCTCGACCCTCATTAATCGTACGGCACCAAGCACCCGTTTAGCCCCGATCACCAGCTATTGACCTCCAAGTTGCATCCATCACTTGCACACCATAAAATAAGCAAACACATTTTCCACACTCTAAAACATCTCCAGGTTAGCACAACATCAAAAATTACAACTCAGAGTACATTCAGCAGAAAACGTGAACACCGGATGTTCCGGTGTGTTATGCTCCTGAACACCAGACCATTCGGCGAATATAACATTATCTGTTCCAGGAAAATTTTGCTCTCTGTAGGAAAAGGTCCAGTAAAATCTTCTGGTGATCTCATATCCATCAATGAATAATCCGGTGTGTGCCAATCCACCAAACCACCCTCCTGCAACCTCTCTGCAATAAAAGGTCTGGTGCTTTCTCCGGTGTTCAAAAATACAGCACTAGACTATCCGACGTACATAATCAAAATTGGCGCCAAAAATCTACTCCATGCAGAAAATACTATGACGCTCTCAAAGTCTATCACTAGACCATCCGGTGTTTGCTTTCATTTCTGGTTCAACACTGAAAATGCTCCAGTAATACCCTTCAGTGTAACCACCACACTCACCCGACCTTTTCAGTGCATTGATCTCCAATTTCGTCCGAAATTTTGCTCTCTGCAATAAATAGTCCGATGAGTATATACTGCTCATAACAGAACATACGATGTTCACACCGGAACTTCCGTTGTGTGTAATTTTTCTACGTACAAAGAAGAATTCGTCAATTCCAAACACCGCCAACTCGAGTTAGACATGAACAAGAATAAGCATCCACAAACACATGCTAACTAAGTTCAAGACACATCAGCTATTGTCAATGCCTCATCACATGCAAACCAAAACACCTCTCCACTTGGTTTCTCAGTTTCTCCCCTCGAATTGATGCAAGGATTCGATTTTAGTTTAGTTGTCCGCATTTTAGTTTGTTTGCGCCAACCAAACCATTGGATCATCAGAGATGTGGGCGAGAGACATATACAGTTTGGACGCCACCAAGCTCCAGGACTTGCTCCCAAGCACTGGCGTGTGTCACCTATTCGACAGAATGGCTAAGTGGAGTGACAACAACAAGACATCAACGATAGGTGTGAACGCAGCGCCACAGTGGCCAACGAGTGCAAGATGATGTCGTTGCCTAATATGTCCAAGGTGTTTGATGTGATGTGCATGCTGACATCGCATGGATTGGACATCCAACAACAATGGTAGGTAGCTTGAGGGAAGATGGCACAATCTATTTTTGTCATGGGCTTATGATGGCCTGTTTTGGTTGTTCGTGGTATGTGTATGTGCTTATCCTTGTGATTACTTATCTGCATTTTAGTTTGTTACACTCACACTTGCAAGGTCAATCCTCATGTCCTGAATCGGTTTGTGTATCTTATATCTCTTCATTGTAGCTCTTTTTGGTCGACTTGTTTTCTTGTGTGGAACTTTTCCCCTGCAATTGTTTTGAGGTTGAGCATCACTTAACGGTTACATAAGGAGATTTGGGTTCAAAAACTATTCCCCACCGCAAGCAGTCTCTGGCGATTCAAAGACCATTGGTAGGCTAGGAGTGCTCATCTAGCATAATTGCACAATATTGATTCTTTATCTTCTCTTCATTAATTGTGAAATGCTGTGAAATCATGTGATTATTACTCTGAGAAGATCCTTTTCTAACACAAATCATATTATTTCAATGAATTTTTTGTTGGATAAACCGATGACCAGACTCTTCATAAGTTGTACCTTGTTAGACTATCTTTAGTTATTGTACCTTGCAAATGATCAAACAACAGTCGACGTCATATTTATTATAGTGCAAGAGATTAGCTCGGTTCACTATTTTCATTTTTTTTTGTTAATCTCACAATTTCAAATCCATCGAGCTCTAAGTAATTATCCTCGCAAGTTATAATATCCAGTATACAATATTGAGGGTGTAATTTAAAATTTTCCTTTCTGTAATCATAAAATAGCATGATCTCATATGTATTGAGCTACACTGTCAGCGTATAATACACTTAGGTATGTTTCCTTAATTGTCATAAAAATAAAAGTACATATTTAAGGTTTAGGTGATCTTAAAAAGCTATCTCGTGAGGAAGCCATATGGTTGTTGTTTCGTTAGATATTTAATATTGTTACTAGGCTTGTGTCAGACTTGATAAGATGTATTTAAAGAAGATACAAATGAGATGATATGGTTAGCATTGCAAACTTTTATTTGACATAAGTTATCGACATCATTTCTATATTCCCGCTGAAGTCTGAACATCAAGAGTATGGTTGATGATCTAACAAAAAAAAAAAAGCATTAGTGGAGATGAGTGGTATGTTGCACTTTTAAGTACTCATGTTCTCAGCCATTATCTTTTTTTAAAGACACTCATCTGATCATCTAAAAAATTTCGACTGCTAGTCATTACATTTTCTGAATAAATTGTTATTATACTCAAGAGATGCGAGAAATTGGATGGTCTCCCTGCAACAACAATGACAAGGCTTCTCGCATGGCTGCATGCAGGATGTTCGCCGAGACATCGATTTCCAGGGCCTCGGCTTATGATATCAGCGTCGTGATCATACAACTAAAGAAAATTTCAAGTTCTTAACTTAATTCTGGGAGAAACTAAATTAAGGCTATAGCTAGTAGCACTAGCAGACTGGTGATACCAAAGAAGGGCATGAAGGTAGACATGATATGTTGCTTCGCAGGTAAAAGTTTTCATAAGCTTGCACTATTTTATAGGGACTTTAACGATTATTCTTTTTATACATCAATTCTTTATGTACTTAATTGATTCAAATTCATTCTTTTCTTCTACTGTAATAAGGTAGGTGAACATACTTACTGTAAAAGGTTATTTGCCTATGTACATACTTAGATGCCTATTTACTTTATTTGATATTCATTGACTGAAAATTAGTATGTTTATGCTATTTTGGGCTATAAATTTGCATTGGTTGGAACCGTCACCTGAGTACTTTTATGTTATTTATGCTTTACAAAATATGAATATTGTGTTATGTAAGTTAGTCTTCTATTGTAGCTTATTATGTGGCACTTAATCAATTATATTATCTTATGAAAATTATTATCTCATGTTGCAATGTATGGACATTTAACTAGTAGATGCTCATATTTTAGTAAATAAGCTTCTTGTTTATAAAGAGGCCGCCATGTTTGGCTCATTATCCCTGCTTTGTCTAAAAAAACAGGCATACCGCTTCGTGGACTTCTCTATGCCAGCCTGGCAGCCAACACACGCCACGTCGGCCTTGTCCTATCCACTCATCGTGCACGCCGACCACCTCCTATCCAGTCCCCGACTGCAACGGTGCCCAACCACCGCGCCGAGCGCAAGACCTTGTCGTGCCCGTCTCCATGGCGGCCTCGGCGGTCGCCGTCTCCACCTCCCTGTGCAGTTCAAAGCACCCCTGTGGTCTGAGGCCGAGAACTCAAGCCCACCGTCTCGCCCATTCGCTCCTCGGCTGGCCATCGTCGCGCCGAAGGCTGACGGTTTTGGCCGCGGCGGGTAAGCCACCGGGCGAGGAAGAGGATCAGGCCCCCGCGTGGGCGCGGCCGGGCGCCGACGATCCGCCGCCATGGGCGCGCGAGGGTGGTGGGGACGTGCAGGAGCCCGGCGCCGGCCAGGTCCCGTTCTACGCGTACCTTCTCGCCTCCGCGGTCACCGCCATCGCCGCCGTACGTTTCTTTTTCTTTCGCCCGTCGCTCGCCGAAGCGCGGCTCGGAATCTTCACTGACCAAATCGCTCCGCGCCACAGATCGGCTCCATCTTCGAGTACACGAATCAGCGGCCGGTGTTCGGGATCATCAGCTCCGACAGCGCCCTGTACGCGCCGCTCCTGGGGTTCTTCGTCTTCACCGGCATCCCGACCTCCGTACGTATACCATGCCGTGCCGTGCACCCCTCTCTTTCTCCCGCATGCATGTGTTCTGCCGCCGCTCCCAGAACTGCATTACTCTTCCATTGCATTGCCTGGTTGCTTGACCGAGCTGCTGTGTAAAATTCCAGGGGTTTCTGTGGTTCAAGGCCGTGCAGACGGCGAACAGGGAGGCCGAGGAGCAGGACCGCAGTGACGGCTTCATGTGACTGAGAAACTTGCAGCTGCAGCTGCAGCAGCAGAGCACCTAGCGTATCGCTAGTGTGCGTATTCGATCGGGTGTGTCGCCTGATGTGTGGCATTGTAGAACTGAAGAGAGCAGACGAATCTGCAGCGGGAAAAAATACTAGCAGATTAACATCTGAGTGTCTGCACATGAATAGAAACACTTGCATTTTCGGTTGAAAATCGTACCGCGTGTTCTGCCTCTGGTTCTTTTCGCACACATCCAGCACCTCTGAATCGAACGCTTCAATTCCTGAAATACACGTGGGGTAAATTACATGACGGGGCATAGGACTTGTGACTATAGTTCAATTGGTACGCAAATTGCGATGATTTTTAGAAGCAATTTGTGATAGACCATTGCCATTGTTGGTCTTGGATGTCACTGATGCTCTATCCTTGTGCCAAGCACGTTGTCATTGACCTCCTCTTAGTTCTTACTATCCTGACGTTCCAAATTTGCTGCCATTGGACGATTTCAAGCGATGTCCACACATTGTGATATAGTTTTAAAAGTCAAACCAAACCAACATTGAGCCGGAAAAAAATATCAAAATTTACGGTTCAGTTTAAAGCCAGGCAATGCATATGGAAAGGTAGAAACCGGCTCAGCCGATGTTACGGGAAAACCGGAACCATTGGTTTAAACTTCCGATAAACCCAAGATTTTTGGACAGCAAAACTATCCGTTGCATTAGGCAATGCACAAGGCAATGCGCTGGTCAGGCGCTTGGAGAAGGGAACGGCTGTCTCGGTATTCGTTCTTGAATCAGTGACTGAGAGTAAGGGCTATGTGTATGGGTATTCACGTTTTTGCTACTATGAGATACTTATTTGTCACTATATCCTATATACATAAATTTAAAGTAGCTCGTATGTCATCTCAACAGTAATTACCATTTTTTTAAGTGACAACTTAGCAATTCTTCCTCGACATTGGGCTCTTGAGTGCGCTGCTTGGTGCCAGCCTAGTTAAAACTTTTTAACTAGCAAACTAATGGTTATGCATCTACAAAATAATTGTTTCCATTGTAAAATATGGCTCTGGTATAGATGCTTGATAATACAGTAATTATTCTCTCTTCTTAAGTATTCGTGTAAGCATCTTTGCATTGTATGATGCCCTTACTAGTCTGCGTAGATTTAGGGGTAAAATCGAAAATCCACAAAACAGAGGGACTTGAGCGTTGAGGTTTCCTCTGTCTCTCTCTCTTTTCTTCCGCCGCCGGCGACGGTACACAGCCAGTCCTCCTTCCACCGGGATATTCTCTCGTCGAGAGGCGTCGCCCTCCTCCTCTCCCGCGCCCTCACCTGGCACTGGACCAGGATCGGTTTCTTCTTTTTCTGTTAATTAACCCTAGCTCGCATGACGGATTGTTCTAGGAGCTCGATTTGCTCTGAGGACTGAGTAATTTGGTTCTTCTTCTTCGTCGAGAAAGATCAATCTACTCAATGCGCGGGTCAAGTTTATTTTTTTTAAATGGGGTTCAATTGAACCCCCATGCCCCACGTTACGCCCGCCCCTTTTCGTGTCTGTGCCTCGATTTTAGCTTGCTTCGTGTTCTTGGTGGTTTCGGTCGATCTGGTTCTGTCTCGTGTGCTAGATTCTTTAGCGCGACGCCTGCTACCAAGTACCAAATGCCCAACTCATTATCACAACAGAACCTGTTTCCTTAAATTCAGGGCACACTTTACCCAATCACATGCCAATTGCTGCCATAAAATTTGCATCTTGATGCCCTACATACTACTAGACGGCAGAAGAATTTCTGAACCTTTCTTTGATGGTAGACAAGTAGCTTCAGTTGTTGATCAATTACTGTATGCATCTTTGCCGGGGCTGTAGTGGCTTTTTTCTGGGTTTGTATGGTATCATGTTTAGTACACTTCTCATTTGCCGTGGAGGCCATGCCGTAATGCGTTGCTTAATATATCTGCGTGAAGAATACCTGTTGTTTGTTTCTGGTGTCATGGAGCTTGCACCGCATGTTCTTAAAATCATTCAAAAAATTTCTTTTCCAGGAGATCGAAGCAATTTGATTATGAGTAGCATAGGAACTGGTTATGATCTGTCCGTCACCACCTTCTCTCCAGATGGACGTGCCTTCCAGGTTGAATATACAGGCAAGGCTGTCGACAACGGCGGGTTTGTCTCCCCTCAAGCTTATTTCCCTTTTATCTTCTGCTTTGTAATTTTATTATTATGCTCTGTTGTTTCTGTTTGTAGGACTATTGTTGGGATCAAATGCAAAGATGGGATTGTCCTGGTGAGCGATTCTTGTTGGATTCTATACTTGGTTAGAGGGTTTTTAGTGTTTATTCGTGTCATAACCTGTTATGGTTTTGTTGGTCTGAAGGGTGTGGTGAAGCTGGTAACATCAAAGATGATACTGGAGGGGTCCAATCGGAGAATTCATTCGGTGCACCGGAACTCCGGCTTGGTAATTCTATTCTTCGCTTCTTTCTCTCTCTCCTTTATCTCGGTAGGAGTATACGATCCTATAGAGTGGCTTAGCTCTGATGATGTAGAAGTACTTCAGAATAAATGAAGTAAAAATTGCACTTTTAAAGTAATTGTTTGTTCTTTGGCATTGTTGTTTTTGTTAATGAGAGATATGAATGAGGCTTTCATTTGTAAAGCGATCTCTTTTGTGCCTGTCACGAGCCTCAACCAGTAGGTCCTCCGGCGATGACCGGAGGGCGTAGGTGTGGTGGACAGGGGGTCGAGGGCGGCTGGCCGCTCGGTGTCCTGGAGCTGTGGTGCTTGGGGCGAGAGAGAAAGAGAGAAAGGGAGAGCAGAGAGAGGGAGATAGGAATTGTTCTTGCTTGCCTTTCATTCATATGCACCTTTCCTTTATATAGGAGAGGGCCACTTATAATAGTTTCCATCTACCAGAAAGTATATGAAAGGAAATACATAATAAGGAAGCTAATATCCTGATTTAAGAGAAAGTAATAATCCGATATCCTGATTGAAGGGAAAGTAATAAATCTGATTCTAGGGAGATATATTTGGTAAGACTTGTTATGGAAACCTAGCCACTGTGATCCGGACTTGCCGCACCTGGCTTGGGGTGGTGGCGGCTGTAGGTTTGACCCCATTGTCATTTTTCTATTAACGGTATTTTAAAATTGTGTTTGTGTACTTAGATAATTCTTATCCTCATTTTCAGGTTTTTGCTGGTTTAGCAGCAGATGGTAGGCAGATAGTCTCAAGAGCAAAATCAGAAGAAGCCAATTATGAAAAATGGGAATTGCTGAATCTTTGATTTCGTGTAACCTTGTTTTATATAATTGTACTATAAAGCTGCAATGCATCAGGGTGTACGGACAAACCATGCCTGTAAAGGAGTTGGCTGATCGTGTAGCCAGCTATGTACATCCAGGTACACTCTATTGGTGGCTTAGAGCATCTTCAAGAGACTCTTTAAATGGTTTCTTATAGCTAAATATAGGGATTTTAATTCAAAATTCATCTCCAACAATATCTCTATCTCACTCCCTATCTTTAGGGAGTCCTAAAAACACCTCTCTCGCTCTCCATTTTTGGGGAACGCATCTGGTTCCCAAAACGCTTTCCCGCCCCTGGGCCCACCCCCACCTCATCATCCTCCTGAGAGTACGCGCCCCGCCGTCGGTGTTGGTGCTCGCGTCGGTCATCTGGTTGATCGCCTGCGCGCTGCTGTGGCTGCTCAACACGTTCGTGTTCGCGAAGGTGAGCCGCTGTGTGAACGGTGAGCGGCGGCGCAGCCGAAGATTCGACGCAATCCCAGACGGACCGGCGAATCAGATGGCAGCGCAGATGAACAGTTCAGGAGAGATGGAGCTAACAGTCGGGGTCCACCTGTTGGTGAGATAGGAAAAGGAGCTGTTGGAATATAGGGATTGGAGTATAGAGAGTCTGCTGGAGAGGGTAGCAATATAGGGAGTGAAATTTATTGGGAAGGCTCCCTATATGGGGATATAGGGAGTGGATTTTAGGTAAGACATTGAATATTTTGTTCTGTGCAATAAGCTAGTCTACTTGACATGTTTGTTTTAATGTAAACTCCTTATTTTCAGGCCTTTTGGTTGTGGAGTTATTCTTGGAGGTTACGATAGGGATGGGCCACAGCTCTACATAATCGAACCTTCAGGCCTCTCCTATGTGAGTTCTTACCCTAATACATGAGAGTGCCTTCATTTTGTCTTTATTTTCTAGGACTAAGAAAGGAGTCAAAAAGACCTAGTTGGCTAGGTTATAAATATGTTTGTGTCATGTTAGTGGCTTCTCTTATCGCCCTATGTAATGGGTTGATGTGCATTTTCACTAGGGGTTACAACTCTGTTAACATGTATTTGGAGTAGATGTTGTATGTAATGTTCAGTACACATGGGCATGCATACAGAATTCATAACTTGTGAATTGGTTTTTTGACAGAAATACTTTGGAGTTGCACTGGGGAAAGGAAAACAGGCTGCTAAAACGTAAGCCAATCAATTTTCAGTATAGCTTATTTACTGTATGATTTCTACATTAGTGCCCAACCTCTCTCTAATCACTATAACACATTTATGTGGCACATTCATAACATACTATATTAGATGATCCTATAACTACCATCTTAACAATTTAAAGTATAGGACCCTTTAGGATGTTTTTCGTGATTCCTATGCCTTCGTTTACGAATATACAACAAATGAGAAATGACCCCTCCACCGTTAGCATTGATGCATATGCTAGTTTTATTGAGCAGCACTTGTTCAATAGGAAAAGATGCGCATGTTGCTTATATTGGGATTACCACTATCAGAGGCTTAGTTTGTCATTTTGATTCAGTCCTATTTTACTGTTTTTGCCATTTGGATATATTAACTACTCAATAACCTCTTTCTTAATTTAGAACCATAACAGAAATATTTTTTCTGGCTTTTGGTGAAGATTCTATTAAGTAACTAGATTCTGCAGTGCAGCATCACAACACCAAACTAGCCTTGAGGCTATAGTTTTGTTAATGGAAAAAGTCCAAATTACTCCCCTGAACTATTCCTAGTGTCCGGATAACCCTTCGAACTTTAAAACCCTTTATTTAACCCCCCGAACTTTAAATACCGGATCACATAACTTTCTGGAGTGGTTTACAGCAGCGGTTTTAATGACGTGACTGCCACGTCACTTGTTTTTGCCACGTGGCTACCACGTCATCTCCCTCCCTCCCTCCCTCCCTCCCTCCCTCCCTCCCTCCCTCTCTCTCTCTCTCTCTCTCTCTCTCTCTCTCTCTCTCTCTCTCGCGCGCGCGCGTTTTGAAACCGAGTTAGCTTGGGCACTAGTGGAGCTCGTCGCATATGGCCTGAGTCATTCGACTCGAGAGAGAGAAAGATGACGATGGGAGGGAGGGAGAGGCCAGCGGAAGGGAGAGAAAGGCAAAGAGAGGCCAACTGGAGGGAGGAGAGGTAGAGAGAGGCCGACCGGAGGGAGAGAAAGGCTGGCAGGAGAGGAGTGAGCGAGAAAAATATGACATGTGGGTCTGCTTGCCACGTGCGTACTGCCATGTCAGCGAAAATGACATCGTGGGCTACCACGTCAATAAAACCGCCGCCACGTCAGCAAAACCACAGAGAAAAACTACTCTAGGGGTTATGTGATCCGGTATTTAAAGTTCGGAGGGTTAAATAAACGGTTTTAAAGGTTGGGGGTTATCCGGACATTAGGAATAGTTCATGGGAGTAATTTGGACTTTTTTCTTTGTTAATTGATGAGCAGCTTTTACATAGAGTGAATTCATCTAGCAAACCATTTTTTAGTTCGTATACTACTTTCTTATGGGCTTTGGGGTCAATGGAAAGAGTTGGCAATTGGCAAACACAGAATGTGCATTATTATTGAAACATTCGCGGATTACCTTTGTGATTCTACTGGTTCTGATATATTTGAATGTTGTGGATATTATCTTACAGGGAGATAGAGAACTTGAAGCTTTCTGAGCTAACCTGCATGGAAGGCATTGTTGAGGTTGCAAAGATGTATGTCCTAAATCTTCTTTTTTTACCATTATATGCGAGTTTCCTAGAGAAGTTTTCTCCCTTGAATGGCTTGAAAGTTTCAGTTCTGTAAGGACATGCGGCAAAGATGTCAGTACCTGTTACTTAATGACTACGGATTTTTATTCCTGGGGAAAAATAACATGCTAGCCGTAGAAGGCGTGCCAAGTTCACATTACATTTTACAATATTTGTGATCCATGTTATGAATATTTTGCTGCTAAGGAATAGTTTTTGTTGGAATCTACTAATCCATTACATGTAGGCGATACAATAGGCTTGTACTCTAGCGTAGAGTTCTTTCTTGGCACAGATTATTACTATGATGTAGATTTGTCGTATCAAGGGGCTAGTGTTAGTGGCACTCATGTCAAGAGATTCCAGAGAATAATTTAGTGAACTGACATTAAGGTGCAACTATTGAGATTTTTCGAATTTTCTCTATCGCTCTTGACCCTTACTCCTTCCATGCAGAATCTATGGAATACATGACGAAGTGGAAGACAAAGCTTTTGAACTGGAACTGAGCTGGGTGTGCAATGAATCAAACCGTCAGCACCAGAAGGTATCCAAGTCCTCCGCGCTTGATTTCGTTCTGGCAATTCCAGTCTCATCTTTTGTGTTCTGAACCCATTGCTCACTCGCTGTACAGGTCCCGGCAGATCTTCTGGAGCAGGCGAAAGCAGAAGCGCAGGCAGCGCTGGAGGAGATGGACGCCGACTAATTGACAATCCAGCAGACTATGGCCCGGCATTCTTTTCATTATCTGGATCGCTCGGCCTTGCGCGCGGAGAACACCGGAAACCTCTTCGTGCGCCGCGCCCTTTTTCACCAGCCCCGCTGTGCGCACGGAGCACGACGCGGTGGTCACAAAAACCTGAGGTCACGCGAGGCGAGGCGACGGGGAACTCGGCCCGGCACCATGGACGACGTTCCGTTGCCCAGTTCCTTCGTCCAGGTTAGGACAAGGAGTCATATTCCTATTTTATTTAGATAGGCTGCTTTACCTATTTTTTAGGTCTCCATGGAAAGACGGTCTTCGAGCTATGTTGAAGAGTCGGAGTCGGAGACGAAGAAGTCTTTTGTGGTTTCACTCTCCTCTAATAGGACCAGGGCGGCATGATGGATTGTTAGAGCATGTGCAATGGATATTTAGAGGAGGTGCTTAAAGAAAAAAATAAATATTTTTTTCTTAACTGTAGTGATACATGTGCTTAGCAGAAGGGTAATATGTTTATTTTAGCACTGTTACTTATATTAGTGTTAATAAGATAGTTGATTTTATTTAAGTAATTGTAGTTTTTGTTTTTACTGAAAATTATAATTTTATGTAGATGTATATTCTTTTCTTAAGTATCAGCTATAAACATATAGCATTGTTATGGCTTATTTGGTAGAGTTCTCTTTGATACAAATTTTTTTTAGTGAGTGATTCTCTGGAGTAAGTAATTATATAGTTAAAAGTGATTCTTTAAAATAAAATATATGGAGTAAATAATTCTGTGTGAGAAGTGAATCAGGAAAAGTTGCTTTTTTCAACTCCTTAGCTTCTAATTCATTTAAGAGAATTATTTTCACAGATTTTACTCAGAGAACTAAAAACTGAAAGCTGTTGTTTAGTAGAGCTCCTCATAATTCCAGTCGAGAAGCTACTTAGGAGCTCTATCAAATAGGCTCTTAATTCATTTAGGCCATCTCCTGTGGCGGATGGTGCATGGACCAAAGTGATCGTGCTTGAAGCGAATCATCACTTCTGGAGAAGCCGAACCATAAAGCTCGATCATCGGAAGCTGCTGCGGGTGGTAGCCGCCCTGTAAAAGAAAAAGAAATTCTATGAGATCCGGTCTCATAGAAAGATTTCTTATGCATGTCATGGGTCATCCTTCTTTCTCACAGTTGCATATGCTAGTCGTTGAATCAGAAAAGAACGATATGAATCAGAATCTCATAAGGATATTTCTGCGAAGAGTCTCGCATAATTTTTTTCCCTGTAAAAGGTCCTTTCGCATATTTTATTTATGTGACCATGCATGGATCTCACCAATGCGATGGTAAACCGACGCAACCAGTGTAGAGGTATTTTTTAAGGCTAAATCGGACCTATCCAACTGGTCCTGACGGTCGGTCCGGTATGAATCTAGCTAAGCACGATCCGATTAAAACACGGTCTGTTAGGTTCAGCTAAGTAAACAGGATATGATGTACCGTTTGAGTGCCTTAGCCACGGCCCACGATATGACCCAGACACAGTTACGACACGGCGGGACAAGGCGGCCGGGACGAGTCATGCTGATACGTCGTGCCGAGACGTCAGCTTTGCATTTAGCTAGAGCTAAATAAACTAATAGTAAGCATATTAGGTAGAGCTAAATGAAATAGGTCATCAAGAGTCATCATCGTCTTTTGTCATTTTAAATTTATTGTTAACTCATGTGATTCCGAACGATATCCGGAGCGGCTCTTCGCATATTGAAAAAACTAGACCGTGATTAAACTGAAAAATACCTATATAACCTGTTCTCATATTCTAAAAACTGGACCGACGGCTGGCGGGCTTAGGCAATGGGAAGAAAAAACATGTTGAAATGGGTAAGCTTTAGGAAAACCGGTGGAACCTGAGGTTTTGACTGGGACGGCTTGTTTAGGGAATCATCTATTGCGATTAATTCCTGACATTGTTCACTGAAAACTGCAATAATTAAAAGCACTCGAGGCTTTCGTCTAGTGCGTGCTCTCCTCTTCCCCTTGGAGACTTGGACTGGACTTGTGTCGAGTGGAGATCCATCTGGGCTTGGATCCATCTCTTCTTCTACTGGTGAGAAACCCAAGCTTGCTTGGTCGGATTGTTACTGAGTTTTAGTGTCCGGTGTCAATCAAATCCGAATCTTTCTCTCTCCTTCCATTCTGTTAGTTGCTGATATGTTCTGTCACCATGTCAAACAAATCGATGCATAGTCCATCCATGGTTCGATGTTTATTTTATAGAAATTTCGGGGGTTCATTTGATTCAATTCCCCGAGTAAGTACGTTACTGTTTGCCCACTCGGTTGGTGCTGATTTAGGGGAAGGTTGAATTCAGGATTATTATTTTTAATTCTATATACATATTTAAAAAATAGTTAACCATTTATTCTGTTAGTTGCTGATTTGTTCTCTGCATGTCACCATATGGAACAAATGATGCATGATCCATCCATGATTCCATTTTATTCTTTGACGCGCGAGATCAATGCACCCGAGGTGCGGGTACCGTTTATTTTACAGAAATTTCAAGGATTAATTTGACCCGAGGTGCATATCACCATATGGAACAAATTGATGCATGATCCATCCATGATTCTATTTTATTCTTTGATGCGCGAGATCAATGCACCCGAGGTGTGGGTCCCGTTTATTTTACAGAAATTTCAAGAGTTCATTTGACCTACCTATTTTGCGTGTCAAGTGTGTAACTGTCTGCGCACTCTGTTGATATAGATTTAGTGAGAGGTTATCGGTAGTGGCAATCTAAGATATATTTCTGTAAAATATATAGAGATTCTATATACATATTTAAAAAATAGTTGATAAAAAATTTATACATATGATCTCTATATTCTCAGATAAATATTTTAAAATTTTGACTAGATTTTTTCTAAAACTTTAAGTATTTATGACCGAGTGAGTACTAAATGCATATTAGTCACGATCGCGATCTTAGCCTATTTATATCCGAGCTCGGCGGCGCTCTGTCTCGGCTTGTGCCTTCTTCTACCTTCCGTACGCCGCCCATTCAACGGCCGGCGCTCTCGGTCTCGTTTTCTGCCTTCCGCACGTCAGCACGAGCCGCCCATCCCAACGGTAAGTCAGCGCTCCCGTCGCTTCGCCCGTGGTGGTAGATCTGCCAACCGGCGGGCGGGGTTGCTCCGCCGGCCACCTCTGGCGGTAGCCAGAGCTCGCGGGGTGGTAGATTCGCCCCTGGCTGTCGGGGTCGCCTCCTAGGTTTCCTGTGTAGTTCTTTGTTCTTTTCCAGTTTTCTCTCCTTTGAAGGTTTTGGTGGAAGCTTGCTGTCTTAGTTAGGTTTGTTTTTCATTAGGTTGGGGTGCTTCTCCCCCATTTTTGTGCTCTCGGAGAAGGCAAATGTTAGGGTTGGTGTCTTGGTGGCTCCAGGGTTGCTTCAAAAGATTATCTTTGAACACCATTACCGTGGCCTAAGGCTCCGAGGGTTTGCGTTGTGATGGATAATTGGATGCATGTTAGATCCAATGTGTTCGTGAGTACCACTTGTGAGGTGAACCTTCTTAGCCTTCCTGTATGAAGTGTCATTAGTATCAAATTATCAATCATAACAAGATCAATCCCCCTAGCCTCCCTTGGTGAATTCCAGTCAGAATCCCTTGGCGGGAATTTGTTCGGTACCTCCTTGAAATTGCAACCATTCGATTTCCCCCCTTGACTAAATTCCTGCCTCTCAACTAACTGCCATAGCCTCATGGGTAGCAACTTCATTGAAAATCGTTTGGCATCTGGACGTTAAGCCAAAACTTCCAGTGAAACCGTCCAAATGATCATTCCATTGAGGACAAACTTATATTCAACCAGTTAAACCGTCATTCCCCTTCCAATTGATGCCTCTTTTTGATGTTTCTCAGAAAAGGCTGTTTTGCCAATACACCGCTGCCACCATTTCATCTCCCTCTAGCTTGATACGCATTTTTCCAACTTCTTGGCTGATCACCAGCCAACTTCCTTGACATCATTGGCACCCTGGTGCTAGTGGGAGACCACAGTCCATAAACATCCAGTTCATGACTAGTTCTCTATTATGAACTTCTCCTGGTTTCTCCTCCCCCTTATTAGTTGTTTTTGCTGGCAAACGCACAGTGGCCAACTATTTGGTTTGGATGGCGGCAGTCGGAATGATTCATATTGAAGAACACAAGGTGACAAGGGCTTGAGGTTTGCTTGTATGTACCTGGTTTTGGTAGGGTTGTCGGTTGTGTCCTGATAACGGCTAATGAAGTTATAATACATGGTAGCATAGAGTGACTTATGATAAAATAACTACTATAGTAATGGGCCCTTAAAGGAAAATAATAATATTGTAATGGTAATCTATGAGACACGGATACTTCCAAGTAGGTGCGTATCTGAGTCCGACACCATATCCAGCTCGAATACGTATCCGAGAAGTACCCAACCAAAAATAATTAGAGAAAAATCGAATACCTCAGGAATACTTCGTAGATACCTCGCGGATACGGTCTGGCCCAGCAAAAATCCTCTCGGCGCACTCGAATCCCTAATTTGCTCGTCTCCCTCTTGTGTCTCGCCAGTCACTCCTCGCAGGCTCGCAGCCGCCTCCTAGTCTCGCTTGCATCTCACCCGCCGCCAGCACGTGGGCCATCTTGCCGTCACCAGTCTCGACCTCGCCAATGGCTACGTGCGCCTCCAGCTGGCAACCGCACCGCCCTCCAGCCGGTAGCCACTCTACCCGCTCGCTCGGCTGCACAGAAGCCACTTCACAGTCCGCCCGCCCTCTTGGCCGCACGGAAGCCACCTCCAGCCGACAGACCACAGCCTGCCTGCGCCTCCACTCTCCAGCCGGCAGCGCCTGTACTAATTTGGTCAGTAGCCATGCGCCCATGCCATGCCATGTTTCCCATGCCGGTCTCGATCTGCTATGTGCAGAAAGGAAATGAAAGGGCCATATATATGTGTACATCTCGATCTGCTACGTTTGTTTCTTTAGTGATTTTCTTCCCTTGATCACATACAGAGACAATAATGTTTGTTTCTTTAGTCGATTTTTGCTACTTAATCTACATGCTGAATTTGGACGACATTAGCATTGTGTTTGTGAAGCAAAATAGCAGCAGTTGTGGGCTATGTGAGAACTTGTTATTTTCTTTTTTGCTACCTGTCAGTAACCTACATACAGTTGTTATGTGTTGTTAACACGAGTGCAGAACTGGTTCTTCTCACAATATATAATGATGCTTGTCCTGTGTTCTTATTTGTTCTTTAGCTCATTCAATTCAGTGAGTAGGTAGAAAAATGATATATCTCTGAATATTTCTCTTGGTTCAGTTCTGTCAGCTGCATGATAATAGTTCTGTGCAAGTTATTTTTATGAAGCTACCTGGTTGTTAATTTGTTATGTCCTTTATTATAAACTGAGACTTTAAAGTATGTTATGTAATAGAATTTAAGTAGAATATGTGCGTAACTTATTTATGTATTTTTAAAATGTAAATGTATCCATGTAACGGTTTTTTTTGTAAAAATGGCGTACCCCGTATCCGTATCGGGCCGATACCGATACCCGTATCCGTATCGGTGCTGCATAGATGGTAATGGAAACAAAAAAGTGCAAATAAAATTTCCGACTGCAGTTCACCATTCTTCAGGTAAAGTTGTGAATTTTTTTATTAGGAAAATGTTTCTTTTAAAAGCACTTTGCCAACAAAACTTTCTAAGAAAAAAATATGCGAAGTGACTTGTAGGGTGACAAAAGTACGCCAGACTGTAAAATGGAGTTTGAGTTTCACATGCTGGTTACAGTTGCATGCTCTTTTTTTTTTTTTTCCTGGATGCAGCTCAAGGATTTATTTTGCTTACCCAATGCGCTCAAGGATCCACTGAACTTTGAGTCTTTGCTTACTCCACCAAGTATTTTCTTTTGTCTAATACTCCACTAAGCTTTTGCTTTCTTTGGCAGGAATTTTCATACATTTGAGATGTACAGGGCTTCAAATTTCTTACCTGATCCTAATCAGGAGCTCCTGGATGCCAAGCCATTGAGGTCTTTAGCTCCTATGTTCCCTGCACCCATGGGAGTCAATGTTAATCAGTTAAGCACGCCGCCATTGGTCTGTGTCACTCCGGTTGGCCAATTTCCTACAGGGTTCGGTGCTGGGAACCTTCCTGCCTTTGGATCAATCACCACTTTCAGTGCCACTGCGAATGGTGTTTCCTATGCAGGCACCAGTGCTAATGGGCCCATTGATGCCACCCCTATCTCCGCGTACAAGACGAGATCAAGCATTATATCACTTGATTGTGATGATGAACCTTACTCGGGTAACCAAACTTCGGCATCTGGACGGAAGACTAGGCGAGGCCGTCCTCCCGGTTCTGCTGCTGATGGCTCAAATGGAGTTAAGTTAAAGCGCCCAAAGCCCACATACAAGAATTTTGTTGCTGGCAAGGAACTTGCCTTTCTGCCATCTTCGTCCACTGATCCCAGGGAGATTGTGGAAGCAGTTCACATGACCTTTGAGGCACTCAGACGGAGACATCTGCAGTTGGATGAAACACAAGAGGCGAGCAGACGTGCAGACCTGAAGGCTGGTGCCATCATGATGGCCAGTAATATCAGGGCCAATTCGGGAAAGAGGGTAGGAACTGTCCCTGGAGTTGAAATAGGGGATATTTTCTATTTCAGGATGGAGCTGTGTGTCATTGGGTTGCATGCACCTAGCATGGGTGGCATTGATTACATGACTACGAAATTTGAAAATGACGACGATTCTGTAGCGATATGTATCGTCTCTGCCGGCGGTTATGAGAATGAGGATGATGACACAGATGTGCTGGTGTACAGTGGTCAAGGGGGAAATAGTAGGAATACTGAGGAGAGGCATGACCAGAAGCTTGAGAGGGGTAACCTTGCTCTTGAGAGGAGTCTGCACAGGAAGAATGAGATAAGGGTTGTACGGGGCTTCAAGGATCCATTTTGCATAACTGGGAAAGTCTACATATATGATGGCCTCTACAAGATTCATGAGTCCTGGAAGGAGAGGACAAGGTCTGGTATCAATTGCTTCAAGTACAAGCTGCTGCGTGAACCTGGACAGCCTGACGGAGCTGCAATATGGAAGATGACTCAGAGATGGATAGCTAATCCAGCTACCAGAGGCAGTGTTATACTAGCTGATCTATCATCTGGGGCTGAAATTGTGCCAGTTTGTCTTGTCAATGAGGTAAACCATGAGAAAGGACCTGGACAATTCACTTATACTAATCAGGTTAAATATTTGAGGCCCCTCAGTTCTATGAAACCGTTGCAGGGCTGTGGATGCCAGAGTGTTTGCTTACCTGGTGATGCCAGTTGTGCTTGTGGACAACATAATGGAGGCGACTTACCTTATAGCTCATCAGGATTGTTGGTATGCCGTAAATCAATAATATATGAATGTAGTGAATCTTGCCATTGTTCTTCAAATTGCCGGAACAGAGTGACCCAAAAAGGGCCCAGGTTGCATTTTGAGGTCTTCATGACCACAAATCGAGGCTGGGGTCTTCGCTGCTGGGAGCCTATTCGTGCCGGTGCATTTATATGTGAGTATACCGGTGAGGTCATTGATGAGCTCAAAGTTAATTTGGATGATAGTGAAGATGATTACATTTTTCAGACTGTATGTCCTGGTGAGAAGACTTTGAAATGGAACTATGGGCCTGAACTAATAGGTGAGGAGAGCACATATGTTTTGGCTGATGAATTTGAGCCACTGCCCATCAAGATAAGTGCAAAAAGTATGGGAAATGTCTCTCGTTTCATGAACCACAGTTGCTCACCAAATGTCTTCTGGCAACCAGTTCAATATGACCATGGAGATGACAGGCACCCACATATCATGTTCTTTGCATTGAAGCATATTCCTCCCATGACAGAACTGACTTATGACTATGGTGTGGCTGGAGCTGAGTCCAGTGGTGTAGGTTCTCATAGAACTAAAAACTGCATGTGTGGATCACGAAACTGCCGGGGTCTATTTTGATAGATTGAGGGGCTTGTTCATTGTGGTTAATCATGCAAACCACAATCTGCTAGGTAAGGTTCTTTTCCAGATTGGTTTCTTTCTTTCATTATATATGTCTATTTCTTTTGATGGTGAAAATGGGCAACATATCAAGTGCACTCCGCCTTTGTGGTGTAATCGTTTAATCTGGTTTCAGTTCGAGCACCAAGCAAACATGAAAATTCCGGGATCCAAAGATGATTATGTAGTCTATGGAGTGTTGTAGCACCTTTTCAAAATTGGACTTGACACTCAATGAGCCAACGTGTTAGAAGAAACAAAAATATGTGTTTTCTGTGGCCAGTAATATTTGTCAATACATTTTCCTTTTGACTTCATTTGTCAGATTTTTTTTTCATGTTCAGAAGTACAAGGTAGAGTAAATTGAGAAGAACATTTTTGGAAAGCCGCCTTGCACAATTACACCACAAAGGCTGTTTGTATATGATATTTTACCACCTAAATGCCCTGTTTGTTGACTCGCAATAGTTATGTGATCACTAACTCTTCATGTATGTAGGAGTATCGTAGAATCGATCATTCATCTTCTGTTTGAACCAGCTTTTCTTTTTATTTACATTTCATAATGTGATTTGGAGCTGCAAATATAGGGTGATGATAGGTCAAGCTCCGCTCTTTTCTTCTTTTTTAGTGGGAAATGTTATTGCAAATGTTTATCGCCCAACATCATTCTTCTACATTTGAGTTTAATAACTTTGTTTTTTTTTTTTTTTTTTTTTGTCTCTGTGAAACCTGCTTGACATCCTACTTGTTCTATATTGTTGTTCTTTCTGCAGATCATTCTGTTGGCACCTAAATTTGAGCTATGGCATTATATGGCCCTAGGGTGATATGACGTCTCCAGTGACGCTGTTTAATATGTGAACTGTGAAGACAGTAAATTATCGTCGAACTGTAGTATTCCTGTTGTCGTATGCCGCACTCTGGCGTGCACTGCATGGTGGCCGTTGTACCACCATTTGTTCTGTTCTTTATGGGGGCATGTACTGATGTATTGCTGCTGCCGCTGCTGATCTTGTGGCATCAGTTTGTACCCTCCTGTGTAGGCTAGCCCCTGTTTGTGCTGCCTGCCTATTAGCTGTGAGCCTGTGACTCCTTAGCTTAGACTCGACCATGTAAATTTAGGATCATTCTGCCTCAATTTCTTAGTCTCCCTTGCCCCTTTTTTTTAACGATTACAAGGATGACGCACGCCCGCACATTCCACCACATATGAGCACCTACATATTCCTGTCTCGCTTGCCCTTGGCCTGTGTTGCATGATAGTTCAGATTTTCGTCGTGAAGGGATTTTTATTTTTTTTAGTGTTTTAACGATTTTTTTTTACGGTTTCTGTCACGAAAGGATTTTTAAGATTATTCTCTTTAGAATGGGATTCTTTTCTTTTCCTTCGTGATTCCTTCGAAAGAAAACTGTTGGAGATGAGAGAAAATAAAGAGAATATAAATAGAAAAGAGAATCGAAAAAATAATGAAATGAAAGAAATATGGTTAGAGATAGTCTTACGATACGAAGCCATTTGAAGTTTCACGGTGAATGCTCATGGAGCAAGGGAGGAGTGCAAATTGGGACCCCAGTTTCATGGTGGACGCCAGAGAATGAAATTCGCTGCAAGAGGTTTCTGACGCTGTTGCGGTGACCAGTTCTGTTCCGGCTTTCCTTTCTGGGGGGTGAAGCGGCGTATCTGACGCCGGCGCCGGCGCCGGCCGCCACGCTGTTGCTTGTGTGGGCTGTAGACCTGTTGTTTCACCGAAAGTGACAGCCGAATGTACGAAGGGGGGATCCGCATCTCCGCAGCAGCGACAGCGGGGGTGTCGTCGGCGTCGGCTCAGCAGGACACGCACGTCCATCTGTCCCCCACCTGGCATCGTCGGCGTCGTCAGTTCATCGCGGTAGCTGACTAGCAGCATCCACGACGACGGAGAGATGGATGGCATTCTATTCTGACAGCAACTGGAACAGCAAACGTGGCGCCGCGTGCACGAGTCCCGCCCCGCGCCTCGGACCCGCGGCCTGGCTGGCCGGCTCGTCCGCGCCGCGCCCACGGCCCGCTTCCCCGCCACGTGCCTTCCCCGCGTAGGGATGAAAATGGACGGCAAACTCTTTTATCGTTTTTATTTTCATATTTTTTCTTAAAAACGTCATAAAAAAATAAAAATTAGTATAAGCTTAAAAATATTAAGATATTGAAAATGAATCAATCCAAATAAAAACACGCCGATATCAGACGAGAACCAATAATTAAAACCAAAAATATCAGTTTGTAGAACCATGACTTTAAACATTGACACGATACATAATTAATTCATAACAACAAAATTAATTCATATTATATACAGATAGACCACATAGTAATATAAATCTCAACTGAAAAATAGTCATCATGTCGTAACACGAGTTCTCGACATAACATACAGTCACATAAAGACTAAGGTTGAAGACGATGCAGGCGCAGGAGCTTGAACGACATCAGTAGGTCGGCAGCCGACTGAACTAGGTCACTGGGGTCTGGGTGAAGTTTGGGATATGTGTGATGTTTGGGCTGATCGGTTAAGCTTGGTCTGTGGATTACATTGTGATCTGTGAAGTTTAATTTTAATTGAAAAATTAAAAAAATCCAATTAAAAATAAAATATCGATAATATGCTCGAAAAAACAAAAATAGCAAAACTATTTTTATCCCGTTTTCACGTAACTCCTGAAAATCTAAAACCGTCAGGAAAAATGTAGCCCGTTTTCATCCCTACCCCCATGTCGCGTCACCGAGACAAATTCCCAAACCGGCATCGCATTCACATCCAACCGTTCGATTCCTTCCTCCTCCTCCTCCCTTGCTTTTCGCTTTTCCGACGGCTGTTACTAGTTGAGTTGGCGTTGGGCAAGCCTCGGTCTCGACGGCTCGTCACCGGGAGGGACGGAGCCATGGGCGCCGCCGCTCGTCGCCGTCCGCTGTGACTGTACGACCGCGATGAGCCCGGCGGTTCGGGTGGGGGAGGACCCGCCCGGTCCGGGCGCCGAGGAGGAGGCTGTGGTGGTCGCGTGGCGAGAGCTGCGTGGCCAGGCCGTGGCGCTCGCGGCTGCCGCCGAGGAGCGGGCCGCCCTGGCCCGCCGCCTTGAGGCCGCGCTCGAGGTGCGTGCGTGCCCCCGCGCGCTTTGTCGTGGCTGAGCCAATCGCCCCCTTCGGCACGGCATGGTTTGATTTTTGATGTGCTGTGGCGCCCTTGCAGGCGAGGAGGGAGACGCTGCGGCAGGGCGCGGCGCTGGACGAGCTGAGGCGGGGACTGGAGCTCCAGCGGGTGCGCGCGGAGGAGGCCGTCGTCGGTAGGAGGCGGGCGCTCGAGGGCATGGAGCGGCGGAAGGAACGTCTGCAGGAGAATATCGAGCGGGTGCTGCCGCTGTCCAGGGCACTCGCCGCCACGCACCAGCGAGTGCAGGTAATCAAAGCAATCTGTCTGCGACTCCGTGCCGGTGCGAAGTGCTGCGAGATTGGATTGGGACTAGCTGCATTTTACCCAAGGGAGTGTGTGCTAATTGCAGGAAGCGAAGGAGGTGTTATCTGGAGACAAGGCCAGGCTTGAGGAACTGCAGAGGCTGCTTCGGATGAGGCAGCAGTGCATGGTTGGCCAGGTTGCTGCCTTGTACCCTGTGAGGGTCTTCCATGATCTACCACGACACACAGAAAACCTTCATGCCGATACGAATGGTGAGAATCCATTACTCTTATGTCTCTCTTGAAGAACAATGGTTAATATGATATTTATCATTTTTAATGTGTATGCCCCTTTTTGAAGAAAATCATTGCTATGAAATATTTCCATTGTCCTCAACACATGATAAGTGAGATTTGCCTGGTTTGGTCAGTAGCTCCTGACACTAAGATAGTTTCTGATCGATATTTTCTTGTTCTGACGGTATGACAGCATTTAAATTTTTAGTCCATGACATGATGTTTAATCTGCCCCATCTCTGTGATTTATTTCTATGCTTTAACCTTCATGGTACCCATGCCTTTGTTGGGACTCTAGTTCAATCTCTACTATATAAAACACAAGTTTGTTCTCGCACCACCTCTTCTCCTACTATCCTCCGATCTAATAAAAAACCCATAAAATTTGAATAATTTATCTACTTTTGCCATCCACCCTCGTCCTCCAGTCTCCCCGTCTCGTTACCGGTTACGGATATGAGACCGGTTTTACTAATGAAAATAAATAAAAAAATTAATAGGGAAATTAGTGGATAATTTCCTCCTCTTTTTTTGAGTCCCATCTGAAATCAAACTACGGCATTGCTCCCAACGTATTAGATCGGCGGTACTCACATGGCACGTTCATATCTCCATACTTTGAGTTTATGCTTGATATTAGCGTTTGTGTTTTCGTTGCAACGTACAGACACTTAGCTAGTGTCTAATAATATGCTAGTCTAGTTGGAGAGATCGCTCTCTGCACTCTGCAGGTAGTTAGAACTGAATGGGTGCGGTAGCCACTGCTTAAAAGCACTCAGAAATTTGAAATTTCCATCTCGGTCTTGACACACGCTGTTTAATCATATGTATGATACACATTGTCTTTATTGGATAAATTAATTAAAAAATTGATCCCTGAATCACCTTGTGAAACTATTTATGATGAGATGACAGAACACTTTCAGGAGAGCAAGGAACACTTTTAGAAGAAAATACAGCATTTCCAAGAGAGAATGGAACACATTTACTTGGTGTTATCAGATCTTCACGAGTACGTGCTTTGACACTTTTTGGGTGGCAATTTGTGAAGCATAAAACAAAGTGTAAGAGTTACAGGGACAAGGACCTTCAGAGGTCCGCGGCAGTTCTGGGATATGTGGCACATGTGAGTTTGCCTACCTGTTCTTTTTACCATTAACATACATTAATGCAATTTTCTCAATGTAACATATATAGCCCAACCTAGCTAAGGTTATTGCAATGCCCAAAGGAGAAACATACGAAATACAATTTTTGACGATTAACATTGCAAATATGGCTTAGGATACATATTATGTTATAGCATGTTAGTTGTAGAAAAGATCAATTCAAGAGCATTGAGTTTTCATTTATTAGTTTGGAATGATACAACAATAAGCAATGTGGTTCTTTCAAAATTCGTGGTTATTACAAATTACATTATTAAACATATCTATAAAGCATAAATAATGATAGTAGTGCAAATTCTTCTGCATACATGCACCTACTGGTTTGGTACTTGATGCAATCACAAATATTAGAATTACTAATTGCTTATCCTGTTAATTTGTTGTAGGCAGTCTTGCTCATAGCCTCCTATCTTGATGTCCCCCTCCGATATCCTTTGCGCTTTGGAGGATCACGATCTTATGTGAGCGATTGTTTGCCTTCAGCTGAAACAGCATCAGTTGCTTCAGTAGGTCACCCAAGTATCAACAACACCGACTCAAAACTAACAGAATACCCCCTTTTCCTGGAATGTCAAGAAGATGACTCCACTAAGGCATCCTATGCTATTTATTTGTTGCACAAGGTGTGCATTTCCCACTTAATCTAGTATTCTAGCTGCTTTTTTATTCATTACAAATATGTTCATTTTTGTGATGGATATTTAGGATACGGAACAACTTTTGAACTACATTGGAGAAGAGAGCTCTGGAAGGCACATATTTGGTAATCTGAGAGAGCTTATTAGGATCACACAGTCGGATGAGTATTTGTACAGATGATCAACTCCACCTTGTGGTGTTGGCGTGCTTATGCTGTAGAGAGGTTCCATACAGATGTAAGTAGGTGTTTTTTTCCTATTCTTTTGTGTGGTTCTTGCCTTCTTTCGCTGCGCCAGGTTTTTGTATGCGCCGGAAGAAAGGTGCGCATTAGGTTTTGCTAGATGAAATGGTATTTACATGTATGGCTTTGCGCCTTTACATGATTCTCAGCCTCTACATGTACGCTTCAGGTTTCTCCTATGTATCATCCTGTGAGGCAAACAAAATCTTAACATCTTATGAGTTAATGCCAAAATTACATCCTCTGACCATGATGCTGCCCTGAGTGCCCTCTCACTGGATTATGAATTCAAAAACTGTGGTTTCAGCACGGTTATCACAAGCCCAATGTTCTAAAAACGAAACCTCATTGCAGGTCCAACTTGATCATGACGAAAATCCATTCCCAAGTGCAATGGCTTTTCCAGTCTGGCGTGCTTGAGTGAGAGAGAAACTACCACTAATCTGCTGCTGTTATGTGGCGCGAACAGCCGAGAAACACATCAGAGAGTCTTCACGGCAAACAGAATTTTTGTGGTTAGCTGGAGAAAGACACAGCTTTTATGCACCTAAAGCCGATCTGAGCTGTTGCCATCAGCGCTAGGCGCCTGGACGGTGAGCCGGTGGCCAAAGACGAGGGCCCGGGAAAGGAAGCTTTTCGGCACCGGCCACGATCCATCCGGACGAAAAGCCACATCAAACAAAGCACACCAGATGATCAGATCGGCGGATCCCAACCCCACCCACCGGCCACCGCCACGCTTCGTTCCAAGATCAAACACGCTCCAGCTCCACCCACCCCTGCTGCCGCTGCCCCACGGCCGGCGTGGACGTGGCCCGGAGGCTGGCAGGCCGGGCCCGCCGTCCCTCACCTTCTCCCGCTACCGTGCTCCGTGTTGCTACCCTCCTGATCTCGTCTCGTGCTGTGTTTTGCTGCTCCATTCCTCCTCTCGGCTCGGCCACCGACTGCCATTGCCACCCCACTGCGCTGGAGGCGAGCCGGCGGAGTGCGGCGGCCAAAGCTCGGCTGCCTGAAGGTACGATCTCTATGCTATCTGACTGCATCTGTAGTACCGTAGGCGGTGGCAGTGAACTGATGATCTGCGGTATCTTTATCTGAAAGTTGGGGTTCGCACTGGTTGTTGGGCACCGTTGGTGTTCCCATAATCAAGAGGAATCACGTTGATTGTATTCTTGGGCGTGCTCTGGCATCTATGGTCCAGTTCAATATTTTTCTTGCGGATTCCTTTATGCGATTTTACTTGGGAATGTTATGTGATTGGGTACATCTGAGCTTATTTTACTTGTGCTTTTCTTGCAAATCTGCTTCTCGTTCTGTTTTTTTAAAGGGACTGTCTAGCTGTCTGTTGATACAAAATCTGTCAAATTTTTAGTCAATAGAAAGCTGTAATGTGACAAAAGAAAAATCTAACAGATATTTAAAAAAAAATCTGTCAGATTTCTTAAACAGGCTGACTATTAGTATAACAAGTTAAAAAGCCCAAAATCCAATAGCAGCGAGATTAGAAACTTCATCATCACAAGTATAGCAGACATACTCAAACAAGAAGCTAACAAACATAGCTTACAGTCCACCCACTCTACTTCAATTTCTCATAGCAACTGTACAACCGGTTCCACCATTAGAGCCCAAAATATAACAAACACATAGTCCCAATACAAAGAAGATCCAAACATGATAATCACAAAATTATGATTGCATGGTGAGCAAGATCAAACAATCACATTGAAGGAAAAACAAATATACAAACAAATAAGGAACATGTATGCAAACTCACATTCAACGGTGTAATCGGTAGATCCAAACATGGTAGTCACAAAAGAAAGATCACCAACATCAAACAAAAAAGATTGGTACCAACAGTGAAGCAGATCGGATTTAAAAAAAAAAGAAACAAAAGTATGATTTCTGCAAGCACGGTGGTGGAACAAATCACAACATATCAACATGTTAATTAAAAAATATAGTTCTTAGTTGCACTTATGTTTGCAATGTTGTCACTGAACAACAAATCATTGACAATTTGAATTCGAATATTCTTAATGTCATCTTGAGATAACTCATCCACCAACTTAGCACCGGACATTCCACAGTTCCATGTAGTTGATTAAAAAACACCGTAAACTTAGCACCGGACATTCCACAGTTCCATGTAGTTGATTAAAAAACACCGTAAACTTAGCACCGGACATTCCACAGTTCCATGTAGTTGATTAAAAAACACCGTAAACTTAGCACCGGACATTCCACAGTCCCATGTAGTTGATTAAAAAACACCGTAATCAACACTACATAAACAAAATCATGAGAATAAAGAGATGATAGCAACATAGTTTTCTTTTATATGGATAATCAATCTTGAACTTACGAAAAATCAACACAGATAAGGCCATCCCATGCATGCCTGAAATGCGACACCTATATTTATAGTTTATAAATTTATGAGACAAACGAACAAATGTAGCTATAAAAGAGAGAAATATATAGAGAAACATAACTAAAGAGAAATAAATAAGTTAGAGACAATGAGAGGAATAGAGAGATTAATATAGAAAGAGAGAGGGATAGAAATATATAGAGACAAAGGTAGAAAAAAAATAGTCAGGGCGATATAGAGATAGAGAGATATACATAGATACAGATAGAGAAATAAATAGAGAGAGTGGGTAGAAAGAAAGAGTGAATGAGAGAGAGTGAGTGACACGAAAAGAGAGATAGAGAATAAGAGAGAAAGAGATAGAGAGAGTATAATAGAGAGAGATACGTACAAAGAAAGAGAGAAAGATATAGAGAGAGAGACATATGCACACAAAGAGAGGGAGAGAGATACACACAGAAAGAGAGAGAAGGGGAGAGGTATATGTAAAGAGGTACACATAAATAGAGAGTTAGAGACATAGGTAGAGAGAGGTAGATACAAAGAGAGAGGGACAGAAGAAGAGAGATATATAGAGAGAGAAAAAGAGAGATACAATGAGACAGATAGAGATAAAAAGAGAAACAGACAGAAAGAGAAACAAAGAAGGCACTAAGAGAGAAATATAAATAGATATGAAAATATAAACAGATATGTAAAAATACATAGAGAAACAGATAGAGAAAGGTAAATACATAGAGAAACACACAGAGAGATAGAAACAGATATAACGAAGAAATAGAGAGATAGAATGATAAACAGAAAAAGAAACATGTAGAGAAACAGAAACACATAGAGAGAAGAGAGAGAAACAGGGAGAGATAAAAATAGAAAAAAAACATATAGAGAGAAGAAATAGATAGAGAGACGGATAACAACTAGTTGGCACATGATATTGGTCAGCAAAAAACAAAATTCTACTACTGATTGCACTTGCTTGTTTATTACTTGTGAAAAGGTCCGACTAATAGCATGAACATTTGTCCATCGGTAGATATTTGCAGATCATATTGTAGCAATATATATACTCATAAATAATAGCTTAACATTATTGGCTTACTCATGATCATGCATGTATATGCTCACAAGAATACATTACCAGCAGAGTGTAAAGATAAAGAGAAGAGAGAGGGGTGCACAAATCGATGAACTCAATTTTTAAACAGCGTCGGTCTCAAGACTAGTCCAAAAGGGTTACAGGCGCATGGGCTGTGGGCGCAGATCCGTGCCCGAATAGCACAAGTATTAAAGCAGTAAACACAATCAAGCACATAACAAATAATAAAGCAGATCGGATGGTGGTAAATTCGATAGATGTTGTGTGCCAAAATCTGGCGACAGACAAATAGCAAAAGCCATATATTAAAAACTAAGAAAACCAGTACAAATAGAAAGAAGGAAACAAAATTAAAATTACACCGAGTTATCCAATAGAGGCTAGCCGGATAATCATTTGCTGTTTCTATTCTCGCTCTGTTTTTCTTCTTCGTATTCGAACTCTTTTGTAAAACTGCTACTTTACTTGTGGCTTCGCTAATGGAAGTCGGGGGCTCTCCCCATATCTTAAAAAAATCTGAGCTACTACGCTGTTCCGTTTCCGTTGCTGTCTGAACTAAGCTTCGGTATAACCTGGTGTTATCTAGGCATCATGAATGTTACAGAGTGAATATTTCATTTATTGTTTACTTCATTTCTTGGTTAGCCTGTCAAATTCACTGAGCTAATGTTGCTTGCGTGTTTTCCTCTGCTAGATTTGTGTAGGCAATCGAGAGAGAGGGCAGGCCATGGGTGTTGAGGCAAATCAAGATGCTTTATGTAGCATCAAGAAAATTCTGAGGTGTTCTGTCAGAACAAGCTGCAGATGTGCTTCTGAACACAGGGCTTTGTTCAGTCTAGTCCTGCTGCTCTACCTGCTATACAAGTCATCACAGGGCTTCTTTACTTTCCTTCTTTCCTCTTCTCCTGTGATTATATGCACCACCCTTCTCCTTGGTGTACTGCTGAGCTATGGGAGCACACACCTTCCGGAGATCGACGAAGACAGGAAGGCTCCTGCAGATATTTCAGCACCCAAGTTTGGGTGTTCTTCCAGAAATGTTCGTCTGAAAGCATATAAGGGATCTTCAGTGCCTGCAGTGAAGGAGAGTATAATCAAGGAGGCAAGTTTTGGCAGAAGAGACAGTAACGAGCGCATTGATCTGGATGAGAGTGTTCCTTTTCTGAAAGTTGGTTATCAAGGAGATGAGAGATTTGATGCTGCAGGTGGTAGACTTGAGAAAATGCTCACTTGTGTTCCTTTCTTGAAGACACTGCAGCAGGTGGTTGGTATCGAGGAATACATGAAGGCCCATGCGGAAAAAGAGTCCAAAGATGCATTTTCTAGCAAGGACAAGGGCGATGAGTACGCCAATTTGTTCGAGGAGGTTCATCAGAGTAGAGTTGATGAGAAAGAAACAACCTTTGGTCTACACTCTTCAAGTGTGAATGTTAGGGAAGATATTGGAATGGTAGCAAAGCCGAATCATCAAGGGAGAGTATTTACAGATTCACAAAGTGGTGAGGTGGCAGATGTTTCAGAACATAAGGCTGTTGATGGAGCAACAGGTAAATGCAGATGGGGCCGTGCTTTTTCTGTGCGTCAGAGGAAGAAGCTTGCTGATATAAAGATTGAGGCTAGTAATTCTGTTGTGGACAATCAATTAGATTATTCTCTATGTTCACCATTCACTAGAGTTGGCAGCCATGATTGCTCATCAGGCTTTGACCCTGATAATGCAGAGAGATGGTCTCCTGATGTTTCTATGACCGACACAGCTCCGGTGCTCGATGAGACCGCCCCTCTTTTGGGTGCTGATTTCTCTTGTCCTGATCACGTTAATAATGGTGATTCAGATAAGCATTCCAGCATCTCCTCTAAGAATTCTCAAGCTGAGAGTGATAGTAATGATGTGGCTAGCAACAGCAAGGCCAAAGATGATGCCGAGGAGAAGGATGCTGGAAACGAGCCTGCATTTCTGTGGACAGCTGATGACGAGAAGAATGCCATGGATCTTGGGTACTCCGAGATGGAAAGAAACCGTAGGTTGGAGATATTGATGGCCAAGAGAAAATCAAGGAAGCACATAAGATTTGAGCTTGACGGAAGTGACGTTGGCGGTATCGCTGATGATTTATCATCTTTCCGTCCACAAGTCATATACTCATATGCACAAAGTCCATCACATTGTTGTGTGTAATTGCATAAAAAAGATCAGTTGCTAGAAGGTTGAATACTTGCACAATATCATATACTCGTATGCACAAAGTCCAGCACTTGACTGTGTTTGTTTGTATGATTTTTTCCCCAGTTTTCTGAATCTCTCATGCGATCTGGACCTGCAATGCCCGCAGTTTTCCAGTGACCAGTTCAGCTTGGAACTTGGAAATTCTTGTCTCGTAGGAAGATTCGTTTCCCAAGTTGGAAGCATAGCATGATGCCAACGAAAAGGCTAGCATTTCAGTAGCTTCTGCAATACATATCAGCCACTGCACACACTTGCTTTCAGATGACAAAAACTTTCCCTGTTCGTGTCACGCGATTCAAGGAGAAACAGTGCTGCATAATTGCCAAAATGACCCAATCATGTCCTAGGCTCGTAGCAGACAGGTTGCTTTTGTTTCGTTAGGAAAAAAAAAGGACAGGTTGCTTGTGCAGCTCCCGAGAAATTCATGCACGGCTGCCTGATTGACTGCCCCATTTCGTGACCAGATTCCTGTGAACTTTCTTATAGACATATCTCACGTCAAAGCTTGTCACGGTGCATGAGAGTCGACTCATCATCATCATCATCCATGACATGAGCTCCCAAAGAAACCTTTGATTATTCTACAAGCAACTGCCAGTGACTAATTGGAAGATCACGGGGAAACAGAGACGCCTGCCTAAACCGGTCTCAGAGATCAGTAAGATGGTAGCGTCAGCTGTGAGATCGAGCTCACCAAATAGCGTTTAAAGTTGAGTGCATCCGTGATCCGTTCAAGTGGCATAAGGTAGGCCCTGTTTATTTTTATTGTGAAAATTAGATTATAATCACAATTTAAAAATTGAAATAAACAGTTGGATTATGATTACAATTCAAAAACTGAAACAAACAGCTGGTTGTAAAAGCTGGATTGTTACAACCTAACACCCAGATTGTAATAATTCAGTAATCTGTCTTCCATCAGATTATAACAATCTACAATCCAACTTTTACACCAGATTGTAACAATTCAACAATCCACTTTTCACCAGATCGTAACAATCTATAATCCAACTTTTATGATTTAAATTTTACAATCCAACTTATTACAATCTACAAGTTATTTTTCATAATCTTCAGTTGAAATAAATAGACCTGTAGCCGAGCCAAAAAATTACCATTGGGATGAGACCATTGGCCATTCATATTGGAACGGTCGACTAGACTCGGTTCCTGTCCAAGCGGCGGTGTTCTCGAAAAAGAATTCAATAGATTGGAAAATGGATTGGATACGGCCGGTAAAAAATCACCCTCTTTACTAATCAGGGTGTGTCTGATAGAGAGGGATTAGACCCGATCGCTCGGATTCGCAGGGAAATTAGTTCGTTTTCGCTTTCATCCGATAGGGTCGAGTCAAATCCCCACTCAATCACACGAGTCTCTCTCTCAAAAAAAGAAAAAAAAAGGTTTGCATCATGAGCAAACGAGCCTTTTGATTAAAAAAAAGAGTGATGCTATATTTTGATCAGACGACGTCCTCATTCATTCGATCTTTAACCTCCTATTTTATCTTTTGTCCAAAGTCATTTCGTCCTGCTCTATCCATTGTTGCTATCTGTCATTGCACTAACCCAGTTTTGTCAAGCATCTCCACTCACCTCCGTCCTGACACCGCCCACCGGTTATCCCCTGTCACCTTACCGCTGTCACCTTACCGCTCTGCCCATGCACCAACCTCCCCCATTAGACTGATCTCCCTCCCTAGGAGCTCTCTCTAAACCTGCAGTAGACAAATCAATCCGTTAGCAAACCACTGCAAACCCTGCAGCCCTAATCTTGACGGCCGTCGCGTTCGTACATGTTCACACGATCGTTTAAGGAGCTCGTTTTTAGACGTCTGAAATTCAGAGGCATAGAAAAATAAAGTATCTCACCAATGACCAGTTGGTAGGAATTACTGCACAGGGATTACATAAGACCTTGATCTGCAGGGCCTCGCTGCTGGATCGGTCGATCACAATCACTCATCGGTACTGAGCACTGAGGACACGTGAACCGTCGGATCTGCATTGCGCAGTTGGCTCAAGGCATTTTTTTAATGACACATGCTGTAACTAAGATATTGTGTCCAAGAAAACATACACATGGGTACAACCGTAGAAGTAGAACAGAGAAGGCATCCCGTGCCAGCAGCAGCTGTCAGGGACGTGTACTTGGATGTTTCATGTGAACCATGCTATTTTATCCTGTTGTGATATGTCAAAAGTCACTTGGAAGGAACCCATATATATAGATCCAAATGTAAAAACTAATTGTTTCACTAAAAAGGTCAAAATGTGGTAATTCTATCAAAAGGTCAAAATGCAAAAGTTAATTGTTCCAAGCTAGCTTTTTTACAATTACTTGAAGATATTTCTTGCTGACCAGCCAGTTTGATAAAATATTGTTCTAGGAGAGTAGGAGTGAGTTCTATTACTGCAAGAGCAAAGGCACAGCTACCCCGAATTTTTTTTAACAATAATAATATTATTTTATTAGAAAATTATTATAATAATAGTAAAATTCATAAAATTATAAGAATAAATATATGTTAGTATGCGAAGTTCTGACTAGGGACCTGTCAACACTCCACATCTGCACTCCATATGCCAACATCTCAAGTGGCAGTGGGTCCGAGAGCCTATCGACACTCCGTGTGCCGATAAATTCTATATCTCGCAGATGATTTTAATATATATATATATATATATATATATATATATAGGACAAGTATAATATGTAGCTAGCTATAATATAGGTTATTCTGTAGCCAGGGTACGTGAGGCGTTCCGCGCCATTGTCCATGGCGCGAACCCAGGAATGGCGCGCCCCGGGCTCGGGACCCAGGAATGGCGCGCCCCGGGCTCGGTACTGGAGGTGATGCCAGGGGTCCGCGTCATGGACAATGGCGTAGGTGTTGTCCGTGTTCGCGCTACAATATCCGCGCCATTGTCCATGGCGCGGACCCCAAAGGCTCGGTACTTGAGGTGAAGCCAGGGGTCCGCGCCATGGACAATGGCGCTGGTGTTGTCCGTGTTCGCGCTACAATATCCGCGCCATTGTCCATGGTGCGAACCCCAAAGGCTCGGTACTGGAGGTGATGCCAGGGGTCCGCGCCATGGACAATGGCGCGGGTGTTGGCCGTGTTCGTGTTACAATATCCGCGCCATTGTTCATGGCGCGGACCCATGGACAATGGCGCGGGTGTTGGCCGTGTTCGCGCTACAATATCCGCGCCATTGTCCATGGCGCGGACCCCATGGGGTCCGCGCCATGGACAATGGCGCGGGTGTTGGCCGTGTTCGCGCTACAATATCAGCGCCATTATCCATGACGCGGACTCACTGGAGATCAAAATAGGAAAAAAAACTCACAATTTGAGCAAATGGGTTGGGTCGGGTCATTCGGGTTGGGTCGGATGTGTGAGTTGAGTCCGGCCATAGAATAAGATATTCTATAGCTAGTTATATATAAATACATCTATATAGGTTATGTAGCTAGCTATAATATAGGTTATTCTGTAGCCAGGGTACGTGAGGCGTTCCGCGCCATTGTCCATGGCGCGAACCCAGGAATGGCGCGCCCCGGGCTCGGTACTGGAGGTGATGCCAGGGGTCCGCGCCATGGACAATGGCCCAGGTGTTGTCCGTGTTCGTGCTACAATATCCGCGCCATTGTCCATAGCGCGGACCCCAAAGGCTCGGTACTGGAGGTGAAGCCAGGGGTCCGCGCCATGGACAATGGCGCTGGTGTTGTCCGTGTTCGCGCTACAATATTCGCGCCATTGTCCATGGCGCGAACCCCAAAGGCTCGGTACTGTAGGTGATGCCAGGGGTCCGCGCTATGGACAATGGCGCGGGTGTTGGCCGTATTCGTGTTACAATATCCGCGCCATTGTTCATGGCGCGGACCCATGGACAATGGCGCGGGTGTTGGCCGTGTTCGCGCTACAATACCAGCGCCATTGTCCATGACGCGGACTCACTGGAGATCAAAATAGGAAAAAAACTCACAATTTGAGCAAATGGGTTGGGTCGGGTCATTCGGGTTGGGTCGGATGTGTGAGTTGAGTCCGACCATAGAATAAGATATTTTATAGCTAGTTATATATAAATACATCTATATATATATATATATATTTATATATATATATAACTTTTTCATATAAACTTAGATGAAGATGATTTTTATATAAAAATTATAGTTATTAACGAGATCATGCCGACAGGCCTTCGAACTCACTACTATGTGAGATATTGACACGTGGAGTCTGGCAGGTCCATAGTCAGTATTTTTATGTCGACAAGTTTCTATTATTGTAATTTTGCAAATTTAACTATTATTTTTGTATTTTTTAATAAAATAATATTATTTAAAAAACTCCAGCTACCCTGCCATCAACCAAGGATGTGGGGCCAGGATATCATCCACATGATGCAGAAATATCTTCTGACCCATCACCCAACAAATCCTGCCATCCTGCAGGGGTGCAGGCCCCTATGTACCAGTCCTGCTACAGGCCCTATACCAGCCCCTGGCACCATGTTCAAACTGAATCCGATCTCATCTCACTTTACCAAACAAGGCACCAAACTTCAATGCAAGTTCGCAACAGCCAAAGCTTCAGCCACCGGCAGGCTCAGCTTCAGGTTATCCCTAGCAACTATCTTAAATTTTCATCCTTTAAAATATTATTACAGCATTCCTTATTTTTTCATCTTCAGCAGCTACCCTATTTTCTACCTTCTACTTCTCTTTTTCTCTCTCCGGATCCGCTGTTAACCTCTGTAAATAGTACTGCTACAGTAACAGACATTGTTTTCTCCCCCGACAGTCTCTTTTAGCACTGTTGCTACGGTACTACTACAGTGTTACGGGTGCTACAGTAAATCCGCAGATTTGCTGCTCCATTTCTCTATCGTAGTACTGTATCGATACTGTAGCACCGGCCCCCCGCAAAAGTACTGTAGCAACCGGATCTTAAAAATACCGATTCTGCTGGAGATGGTCTCAGCCCTTCCGCTGCTGATCTCTCCATGGCCAGAAACTTGCAGGCACCAAACCAGGAACACATGCCATGGATGAGATGAGCCGAGCTGCAAAGAGAAGGCCAGGTCACACACACCCTGACACAATTGGTTTCGAAAACACACACACGCGCTGACAAAATGGTTTGCCTGCGCACAAGCGTGCCGGCATCGCCAGCCCCACGAGCTCTCTAAAATTTTGCAGCATAGATCCAGTCGATTAGGACGCGTAACAGCCGAATTGTTCATCGCTGGATGCCTGGACATGTAGCTGTTCATCTTTTGGGTAGGCAGAGACGGCGACCGGTGGTCGGCGCACAAGAGGATAAGAAAGGCTCCGCCCGGCGGCCAACTTCCATCGATCAGACCATGCGGTTCTTGGCAGATTCCGCATTGCTCTGCTAGGTCGCCGAGGGAAACCCCGTGTGCTGCCTCGTGATTTTGCAGCTTGCACCAGTTTGCTTCGCGTTAGCATCAGAGGGCAGCTCCTTAAAGAAGATCAGACATCAGAGTACAGTAGTTTAGACTTCAGCTCGGTGGATTGCATGCACAGTGGCAGTGCCTTTTGGTACTCCTCCATATATATATTCACGTTCTAGGTAGCTCTAAAGATTTGCTAGAGGACACGTGATTCCATGCGTTGAATTTTAAGCATCAGCTAGCTCACTCAAAAGCTTAGGCTCTAAGAGCATGTGAATAACGGTATCAGAGCCAAATGTCCGCTAATTTTAGGATCTAGCCCACGCGATTTGAAGAAAATCGATGAAAATAAGATTTGCCAATAAAATATTTTAAAGAAAAAAAACACACAGACACTCTCTGGACGACTTCAATACTCGGCTAGATCATTCAGTCAGTATTTTAGAAGAAAGGAGGATGACACCACTGTGCTCTGTGTCCATTTGCCAGGGTGAATCTGTCACTCCTTCACTAGATCTTTTTAGAGCGTTCTTCCGGGGTAGATCTGCTGCCCCACTCGAAAGAAAATAAAAGACTTGTTAACATGCTAATGTGGCATTGACGTGCCGGCAGCTTGTGCCACGGCTTCGTTGGTTTTTGTCTAGTCCTGGTCCATGGATACTTCAGCTGAGCACGACCTGTGACTGCGAACGTGATTTTATTTTTCTCCATGTTGCTGTTGCATGAGAAGTGTTAGATGTTGCTGTTTGACAGAGCTTCTGTGTTTAATTTCCTATTAGGTTTTAAGATTATAGATTAAAATAAAGTAATTTAAGTTTTAGTTTTTAATTTAAAATAGAAATAAGATGTTTTGCTCAAATATCATTCATAATCCATAGTTCTAGCTCTATAAATTATTGAAACTCTAAAAATTCTTACAATTGAAGTTTTGCCAACTTAAAATCTGTTTGGCAGAGGCATGAAAAAATTAATAATTTTGATTAAATCATATTATTCTTATTTTACACTAAAAATAAAATTTTAAAATCATATATTTTTATCGTATAAATTTTAAATTTTATATAAATCTTAAAGCCGAAGCTATGCTAAAAAGCTACTATAAGAACAAGCCACGGGTATAAGCTGGACTACTGTTTTTGTGCTTTCGAATAAAATATTTTTAAGATATTTTAAATACTCTTTTTAATTTTAAATGTAGATCGTTTTAGATTTGTGCATAAAGATTAAGAAAGTAGATTCAATGACCTTGCTGCCCTTCATTTATTCTGTATTGGAAAAGATAACTCATTCATCTGTGAGAGTGATAAAATTTATTAAATAAAGGTAAGACGGTAACAAAAGAGAAAAACAATGCATAAAAGTTTAAGAATGACTTATATTTAGAGAATAGTTGAGAAGACTAAAATAATTTATATTTGTAATCAGAATGAGTACTTTGGAGGAGGTTAGAAAGATAACACAGAATTTAACTCCATCACAATTCTGCCGCTGACGTGGACTGGACGGCACGGAGCCGTTACTTAACACCTCCGAGACAATATTAAAGCCGCGTCGGAGGGGGTGAGAAAGAGGGAAGGGCAGCATTAGCAAGAGCCAAGAAGTGGTCCTCTGCATCTCTCTCGCTCTCTCAGAGGGGGAAAAGTCCCCAGCTTCTCGTCCCATAAACCCTAATCTCGTTGGATTCGCACCAGAATCCTCCCGAATCGAAGCCCTCAGATGTTCCATCTGCCTGCAGGAGCTGCGCGGTGCTCGGTTTGGTGAAGTTTTGCAGGTTTTTGGGCTCAGAACCGCCAGTCTTGTAGGCTGTTTCTCGGGGGCGGTTTCCCGGCTCAAGTCCCTTCCCGTGCGTCCCGGCGTTGGATCCGGCCGTGTTCCGGCGAAAGGTCAGGTTTTGCGTGGGGTCGGTCGAGCTCCGAGCTCGATTTGTCCATCTGAGTTGGGTCGCAGCCGCGGTGGCGGTGGTTAAGGTATTCCATTCTTGGATTTGCTTGCCGCGGTTCTTGATTGAAGTCCTTGTTGTTTTCTTATGGCGCTTCTGATGCATGCGGGTTTAATCAATCACTTGCTTTTTCTGTCATTTTTTTGTTGGTCGCTCCCCCTGTGTTCTTACCGCCGCTGTTCTTGTTCTGTTCAGGACACTCGGGGGCGCAAAGGTTTACCAGCTTGTTCGCAGCGTTTCCTTGCAATCTTGCGGCGTTAGGTCTTCCTGCGTGGCAGAAAAGCTTGACGTTTGAGTCGCGCAATGCATCCCAAGGCTCGAATCCACGCAGACCCGGTGGTCGAGGTCGACCAATTCGACTGCCTGCCGGATTCGCTCGTCCTGCTGATCCTGAACAAGGTCGAGGATGTGCGGTCGCTCGGCCGGTGCTCCGGCGTGTCAAAGCGGTTCTGTGGGCTTGTTTCCCTTGTCCATGACGTGTATGTCAAGATTGACCGTGTCGTGGCGGTTGATGGCGACGCTGAGGACACGCTCAACCTGTCCTCGCCGAAGCCTCGGAACATCTTCTCGCACTTTCTGAAGCTGATGCTGTTCACAATCATCAAGCCGTTCCACAACATGCGCAACCCGAATGGTACCGGGAGGTCACTGTTCCCGCAGCTCTCGCAGCACTCGCCAGCGCAGGTGCTCCGGAACTTCACGCACATCCGGAATCTTCGGATCGAGCTCCCCTCCGGGGATGTGGGTACTGAGGAGGGAGTTCTCCTGAAATGGCGGGCAGAGTACGGGAGTACACTTCAGAATTGTGTGATTCTGGGAGGTACCCGGGTGGACCGCAAGCCTGTCGGTGCAGAGCATGAGCCATCATTGGAGGACAATGGGAGCATGCCAGAGTCTTTCTATACCAATGGTGGGCTGAAACTCCGTGTCGTCTGGACAATCAGCTCTTTGATTGCGGCTTCAACGAGGCACTATCTTCTCCGGTCAATTATCAAGGACCATCCCACACTTATGAGCTTGGTACTAACAGATGCTGATGGCCAAGGCACATTGTGCATGGGGACGGGGCAGCTGAAGGAGTTTAGAGAGAACCAGTTGTCGGCCTCAGCATGTTCCAACAGGACTCAGGTCCCAGCCTGCAACATGAAGCTTAAGTATGCTCCATATCTGGAGCTGCCTGGTGGTATGGCGTTGCAAGGTGCTACATTGGTGACTATCAAGCCCTCAACCGAGGGAAGCTATGGAGGCCATACCAGCCGCAAGGAAACCGATGCATTCGTCTCCGGAGCATTCGATGGGCCATTCAAGGTTGCTGTAAAGGCGCTGATGAAGAGACGCACTTACCTTCTGGAGATGAATGGGTTCTAACTATCTTGAGTTCTTCAGGGTATCTAGCTTGTTGGTGCTAGGCATGGCCCATTTAGCCGAACTTTTCATCTGTATAATATCTGAGAAGCGCCATCTCTATTTGGTGATGAGGGTTATGCTTGTTGTTGTCTGTAATGTTAGCTCTTTGTACAGTGGTGACACTTGGTTATATGAAAATCATATCAAGTTAGTGTATCTTTCTGTTGCTCACCGGTTTGTGCCATATGTGATACTGTGATGTATCCAACTGTGAACTCTTTTCCAGTGAAGACAGCCTTGTGCGTATCTCTTGTGCCAGCATAAGAGTTGAGATATTCAGGTGTTCCATTGCACACAAGTTATTGCATCTGTCATGTTCCACTGCATGCATAAAATCAATTTATGTACATTTTGCTCCTCTTATGCGGCTTCCTTATCCACTCTAAAAGCAGTTTCGTAGGTGGAAGTTGAAAGTAGCCTTGAAAAGGGAGAGCCCGATTATGCCTGCAGCAGGTACATGACATCCATTTCGGGACTGTGAAATGAAAAGGACTAATCTGATGCTGACCAATTCATGAAGGGGAGCAACTTACACTTCATTTTGATTCCCGTGTTTCTTCGAATGTTTTTAATATTATTGTTACATAGTGATTGCGCTTACAGTTGTGAGATGCTTTCCTGGAGCTGACTTTGCTTACGGGTTATCTCTTTGGGTTGCATGGATGCCGCTTCTGCTCTTTTTATCTATCCTACTGCCTGGTAAAAGAGCATGCAATTCCAAATTAATTTATCATTGGTCAATCATCTCTAGCCTCGATGTTAATGACAAGTTTAAAGACTTCATTCCGAGAAATTAGTTTGTTAATATCATTACCTTGTGATTTGGATCATGATCTGGTTCATTAAGACACATCGATAATTCGTTGTTGTAATCTCATATCCATTCTTATGAGATTACACAATATTTTTTTAAGAATGATTAGAAGTCCTTCAGATCTTCCAAAGGGTCACCCATAATGCCCCCAATAGAAATTCCTCTACATTGCCAATTAGCTGGCATGAGTACTTTTTTCGAGCTAAATTATTCAAGAGTTGAGATAATATTTGGATTGTGCCCATGTTCGAAGTGTGTATTCCTTCAAAACAAAATAAACCGTACATTCACGCGTTAACTTCTCATCAAGTTGCAAATATTTTGTTTGATGGGAATATTCCGTTGATAATACTGGTTGATATGTATGGACTAAGAGAGGTTTTATAAATACGAAATGGACAACTAATGTACGATCTTATGCTTACAATGTAGCTTAGTTTCGATAGTTCAACGACGAAGTTTCCTTTAGCAACAAAGAGTAGAGTTGTGTTGCTACCATCTTCTCTCTTCTGTAATATGTTCTTTCTGCAAATCTATGAGCTTCTAGAAAAACTGCGTACCAGCTGGGCTGGTTTTGTTAGCCTAATTGCATCATCTTGCAGATTTTGTAGGGTAACCCACCCCGAGAAAGGGCTCCTTCCAAAGGTTTCTTCTCAGGGCTGAAGTGGTGAATTCCAGAAGTACTGACCTAAAAGACACACCATCGTTCATTTGTTCTATCCAATTTCCTTGCTCATCCTAGAGTGTGGGATGTTACTTGGTAAGGCAGTGAGGAATTTTACAAGCACCTTTTTTGGCAGATTAAGTTGGTTTTACTCTCATAACGCTGGGAGAGATCACAGGAACCTTTTCTGGGGTTCAATTTGTTGAGTGTGTCCATCAATGCTGTTAAAAAATGGCCACTTGCAGTGAAATCTGTAGTGGATCATATCTATTGACCAACATAATTACATAATGCAGGCTCATGTACAGATCAGTCAACGAGAAAAATATTCCTGACAAGTAATGAACACCCTCTATCTCTGAAGGTTTGATTTGTTCTTATCCATTCAGCTCTTCAGATCGAAACATGATCCGATCGAAGTGCAACTGTGCAAGGCAAATCAGATCAGTAATACTTGATCAAAAGCTTAAAGTCAACCCCTTTGTTAACTAGAGAAGCAATCCCTCTTTTGTTTATACTGAATTTTTATTACATCAATTTACATTTTTTCCCTTTCAGCATAATACTCACTACTATAATAATATATATAATTCTTTCCTTTCAGCTTAATCATATATGTTTATTGAAGAGCTCATACCGAATGCAAAACAAAAAAAGCCATGTTATGTAATGAGTTGAAAGGCAATCAAATGGAATTGTTCTAGTTCTTTCTGGAAAGCAGCAGCAAACTATGAACAAAGTTCAAAGGATGAAAGACACAATGAGTGAAGCTGTTTCCTTGAACAAAATTTCATGAGAAACATCCTGTGATCTATTGATCTATCCACCGCATCACACCAGTTTACTCCATTCAACGATAGTCAACAATGATAGACACGAAGCACTCCCCCAGACCAGCCTATTCCTTGTCTTTTTACAGGTAATATTCGATCAACTAACGTGCAACATCATCCATTTGATGGCCTTGCAACCTCTCAATGTAAGTGGCGTCTCATCTTTAGCAGGCATACACCCTCCTTGCATGCCACAAAACTAGGAAAAGATTGATGTAGATCATCTGTACTTGCCTAGCTCCATTTTCTTCTTGAGTGCCTTCTGTCCATGGAATATGAACGAGTCGATAATGCCAGAGACAGTGAACACCCCTGAGGATCACAGAGACCACAGTTTAGTCAGTTGCATCCATATTATATGTACTACACATTGAAAATCAGCTAAAACTATTTTATCAAGGGTTCATACAAAATTGCAATAGATGATAAATGTGGACAGCTGATTCCACAAAATTCTTGCCATGTAACAAAAACAGTCAAAGAAATAATAGAGCATTAAGAGAGATTTTCAAGGGTTGGAAGGTTTCATTTAGTGAAAACTGAAGAGGTAACAATCTTTTGATGTCGTAAAAAAATCAGCTAGTTCTTGCATAAAGAGGTATTGCTCATACCTCCCACTATAGCACATAGGTTCGTCAGGTAGTGGAGTAGGGATCTATTTTCTTCTGTGAATATCACCTACAAAACAACAGACAGACAGCTGGAGTTAAGGTTCAATTTTACAGGGGTCACTGACCTGACGAACTGAAACGAGTAGCTTTCAATCTGAGAAGACTACGACAGGACTTAACTTGACCTAATAAAAAATTAATAATTAGTTAATACAATCACAGGTTTGCTTTTATATTATCCATATGTTTATTACATGCATATGCACATTAAATTTTGATGCCAAGAAGTATTACACTCATCCTGATGCACATGCACAGGTATGTTTGGGACTTTTTTTTGGCAAAAAGGACCTTCGGACAATATCCAACTCCTTTTCATTTTTTTATGTACAGACCAGTAATACTAACTTTGTTATCTTTTTTTTTTCCCCAGCCTAAAAGGTTACTTCAACTAGGGCCTGCAACTTCAGATGCATGCAACCATAAAATAGAAAAAAGGGTAAAAGAAAGGTATTCAGCTTTTAGCACGTTCCGAATAGAACGGAATAATCACAGACAGTGCAATTATACCTGCATGTTCAGTAAGAATGCACATAGCCGCACATAAACGAGCATATTGGAACACACAGATTAAAAAGGCGAACATAGAGAAAGCCAAGATAGAATGATAATAAGTAATAATGCTCAATTCCTATAGAAATTGGAATACACATCTTTTCTCCTCTATTATTACCTTTATAGGCGAGAAATCATAGAAGAAAAATACTCCAGGTTGGGGTTTTAGACGAACATTTCCATCTCTAAAGTGCTCCGTCACCGAGAACTGCAATCAAAAGTAACAGCTGATAATTAATGTCGACAAAATAAAAAGGTTGTATATAATCATTCAATTAACTCCACTAACCTGGTTTGAATGAATCTTGTTCCCTCTTATATCAGTGTAAATTGTAGGAACAACCTGGACAGGAAAACCCAGTAAATTTGTTATGCAAGATGGTCAGTAAATTCTTTGACCAAGAGCAGCAGCAATAAGCCATAGAACTGTAACAAACATGGATGGAAAAATAATCACCTTTACGAAATACTGGTATGTCCCATCCGATGCTGGCTGTGTCCACTGAGCACTGTGTTCATGAATTTTTAAGTGTTTGAGGATATAAAAAATAAAATTGCCAGAATAACACATTAAGGATAATAAATGCTTGAAAAAGAATTGAGGCCATTTTATGCTCAATGAGCTAGAGGTATAGACTTACCCATCAAGTGGATTAATAACACCAGGGAATTCTGTCCCAAAGGACAGTTTATTTATTTTGTGGGTAATCTGTTAAAGTTTCAAGCAAAGTTATTAGAAACACTTCAAAAGAATTAGAGTAAATTTTGTAAAACTACAAATACTTTGACAAAATTATCGCCAAACTGCATATTTAAGCAATAGTTTCATAAAACTACAGATTTAGTGCCAATTTTATCGCAAAACTACAGATACTTAATTAAAATTATCATAAAACTACAGATTTAAGCAATAATTTCACAAAATTACAGATTTAGCGCCAATTTTATCACAAAACTTCATATTCTAGAGGAGTTGTTCCCAGCCTCGCTACCATGATGATCGGGCCCCGCTTGCAGTCCCACAGTAGCTACCAGCTCATGAAACGGACCGCCCGAGAGTTCATGTGACTGCAAGCGGGGCACATTCGTCAGGTTAACAGGTATGCGATAGAATCTATAGTTTTACGATAAAATCGACGCTAAATTTGTAGTTTTGTGAAACTATTGCTTAAATCTGTAATTTTGTTATTTGCGATAATTTTGCCAAAATATCTATAGTTTCATAAGCTCCCGGATGGTATGTTTCATGAGCTGGCAGTTGCTGTGAACTGCAAGCGGAGCCCGATCGTCATGGTAATGGGATTAAAAATAGCTCCTCTAGAATTTATAGTTTTACGATAAAATTGGTGCTCAATCTATAGTTTTGTGAAATTGTCGCTTAAATCTGTAATTTTGCGATAATTTTGTCAAAGATCTGTAGTTTTGAGATTATCACTAAATCTGTAGTTTTGTGAAACTATTACTTAAATCTGTAATTTTGTGATAATTTTATCAAAGTATCTGTAGTTTTGCGAAATTTACTCAAAGAACTATAAAACCATTTACATGACCTACTTACATTGAAACCACCTTCAATTAACGACAACTCTGGCACATTTATATTCGATTCATAAAATCCTTTGCCTGGGACAAAGTGGAAATTTCCAGCAACTTTACTGACATCTAGAAAGCCATGGACATTGCAGCCTTCACCTTGTTGAGTTTTAACCCTTTCAACAAAATCCTCTCTTGTGCACTGTCGTACCAGTCACAAACACCATTGAATATCAGCAGTCGTAATAGAAAGTGTGCAGGAAAACTTGAAAAAGTTAGAACACAAAAAATATTTCCAATCCAGATTAGGAATCAATGTATCAAGTATTTAGGGTATCTTAGATTTGCAAGCTTCTAGAAGATTAGCATTGTGCAATTCATTTTATCTGATTCATATCATGTTAGCCACCAAAAGGTCCAGTAAACCTCATAGAAATGCCCATCAAACAGTACAGCGTCCTCAAGTTTAATCCTTGAGAAAAACAAGTCCTGTATATATTCCAGTTGACAGTAGGAGATACGAAATTACACCCTTCTTCCCATACACAAATGAGGCCCAAGTGCCCAACATGCCGTGTGGTATAGAAGACTCATGTACAACAGTGCAGCCATTGCAAAGTAACAACCCTGGCTTCCTGTGGAAAGTAACAACCTAAAATAGGATAGACAACACACATGGCTACTGCACGGAAAGATCAGGAGCATATGCACATGAGGCAGCATATTGCATGAAGTGCCACTAGGGCTGCAAAGGGGTCAAGTTCGGGCGAGCCAGAATCAGCTCAGCTCTGCTTCATATAAAAACTGAGCGACCTCAATTTGAATCGCATTAAAGACCAAGCTAGGTAGTGGACTCATACTGAACTTGAGCCATTGTAAGGCAAACATAAGCAATGAAAAAGGGCGTTCAAGTATAAATGATGTGCACTACAGTGAAGCCGGTAATTCCTGTTATTCAGGGCAGATGATGGATTGAGGAATAAAAAATATAAGCTAGGGACTTCCAGGAATAGTGATTTCTTAAGCGTGCATGAATTGTGCACCATACAATTGTCAAGGTAAAATTTTCCCAAAGAAAAACTCAATATCAAACAATTTAATGAATTAAGCCAAGGTAAAAACATGCTAAAATAGCTGATATACCTGGTCAATCAGGTCAGGATTCGTAAGGGCCCATCCTTTCTTCTTATATGCCTCCCTAACTTCTTCACAAGAATTACAGCATTGATCATCTGACTGTTGCAAAGTTAAAAGGTGACAGAATGAGTTGGACAAGGAAATAAAAGTTACTATAAAGTAAAATGAAACAAATAATTATAGCAAAGGGTATACATACCTCCTCAGCACCATAACATGTGCCACAATATTGCTCACCTTTGTCAAGTCTTCCTCCATGTTTTTGCAATGGTCTCTCAATCTATAAAAATATTTAGTCAAATAAATGCATAATATGGCAAACTAGAATGAAGCCACCCGATGAGAAAACATGTTCCTTGTACAGTTAGGTAAAAAAAACTTTGGTCAAAACTGGGTTGACCTTATATCTTCAACTGGTTGGGCCTCATTGTGGCTGCAGCACATATCAGAAGGAACATGATGACATATGATCTGATATTACTAGGACAACTTGAAGGTAACATGGTTGGAAAATGCTTCTATGCCAGACTCAAATGTAATCTTAGTAGTGAACTATTAACTATGATCAAATACATACATAAATGACAACCTTAAACTTCCAACTTCCCGATATCATACCACAAAATGGAGGTCTTCTCCATGAGTTTTAAATTCTAACAGCTCCTTAAGGAGCCAAAATTCAGCAGTGAACTAGATAAAAGCACAATATGCACTAGGGACGAAAGAAAATCAACAATTAACAGAAATGATCATCATGATACTATGTTTAGAAAGTCTCATCACTTTGCAAAGATGGTGAAGTTCAGTAATGTGGCAGATGTAGCGATCAACTTTTTTTTACCCAGTCTTCTAATTTTTAAATAAACCACAGATGGCTCCAAATTTCAATATTCTGTTAGTAAAATACAAAGTACAATGTGCCATAGGCCCAGAAAAGTGCATGTGTGTATCAGTTGGTTCTCTGAACTTGAGAACGAAAGGGCAGGAATTCTACTCATTCTTCATCAACCACAATTGACGATTATCATAGAAACATGGGCGTCCAGTACTCATCACCATGACTAAATTGAGACACTCAAGTCCTATAATCTTTAATGAGCTCCCTTCAAAGTGTAACTGCAAGTCTGCAAGAGACATCACTAACCTTTGCTCCACCAATGCCTTCTTTTCTTGCTTCAATAACATTACCATGTGAATCTAATCTTCTCTTCTCAATGTCATGCCTCTACCAGAGAAAAAAACAATGGAACCATAAGATGGCAATTAACAAATGGATTAACAACATATCACAAACTGAGATAACTTAAGGCGTACAATGTCATGATGCTGCTCTCCGCTAATATCCGTAGTATCAACACTGAGAAGAGTGCAAGGAATGCTTGGAAAAGTAATATCAAACTGCAAAATAGAGTCAGCATTACAAATGACATTCATAACTACCTATTGTCAAGCACTACAACACATCATTGAGTCTGCCTTTTTAAACTAGAAACAATAGAAGTGCAACAAATAACCTGCAAATAGTTTAATTGATACAAAAGAAGCACTAACATTTACTCGTAGTCTTTCTCCTCTTGATGTGTCTACCACTAACTTGGTCTCTGTAGCTGAAAAAAAATATGCCCCTGAAAAAACATTATACCCGCACAGAAAAAGTCATTAGTAGGAGCTTTGCTCTGCTTATTAAAGCATAGCATGTAACATCATCAGCATTTCAATGACAACAATGGATGCTAGTAAGAGGAACAACATAAATAGATGAGTGAATATCACAAAACTACACTTCTTTTGGTTTAACTATCACAAAACTACACTTTTCCTCTTCTATTTCACAAAACCACACTTACTTTGCATCACTTTATTACAAAACTACACTTTTCCTCTTCTCTGGAAAGTTACCGATCTGGCGTGAGTTCAATTCCTAAGCGTGAAAAATTGGTGCTGGTTGGGGAAGTAACTTGAAGGTTGTAAGTATGACGCGTAGATCTATCTTGTCAGATTTGTTCACAGTAACAGAAGTGTAGTTTTGTGATAAGTGATGCAAGGTACGTGTGGTTTTGTGAAATAGGAGGGAAAAATATAGTTTTGTGATAGTTAAACCAAAAGAAATGTAGTTTTGTGATAAAGTGATAAAAAGTAAGTGTGATATTGTGAAATATGAGGGGGGAAATGTAGTTTTGTGATAGTTAAACCAAAAGATGATCCTAGACTTTAGCAGTGCTGACAAGATGAGGTGAAGTTTATTCAAAGAGCCAGAAAAAAAAGGTAAAGAAATGCCAAATGCACCATGGATTTCATGACTGGGCACTAAAAGAAAGGACACAGAAAATTGCCCAATACAGAAAACTACAAGGTATACTTCTATCCAAATTGCATCTGTGGGAATGCTGGGCATCAACCTTATCTTGCCTGTTTTGCTTTGGGCTAACACCCGCTAAGGTAAAATGTTATATGTTTTTTTCCTATTTTAGTGCAATTGACATGTTCCCCATTTCTTTGGCCTTTTGGGCCAAATCTACTGCTTTGCTATGACAAATTCAACCTGACCACACAACGGTTACAAACAAGATAAAAAATGTTATGTGGACGTAGATGAGATTGCCTCAACCCTCAAGAACAATGAATTGTGCACCACAAGCGATGGTGACAACTTGGCTACTACCAGCAGCAGGAGCAATATGCATGCTAGTGCCATAAGGGGAATGGCAGGAACTTTAGCCAAAATGTCTAATACAGAAAAATGACATCCCAACAGTCACCTATTGATGTTGCAAACAAAAGCCAAAACAAAAAAAACCTCAGGTACTGGCACATCTGGTTCTCGAAAAAGTAATGTAAGGCCATACTAGTCCAACTATGCTAACTAAAAATAGAACCTTTTCCCCCACCAGACTTCACTAACACACAATTGGTAACTGCAAATAAGAGCTAATCGGTATTACCTAATTTGCACACATGATCTGGAACACAAAGACAAACGTTACCCCAAATTGCAAAAGCTTTCTCGACCGAACCTAGATTTCACCACATAAATCCAGGTGTATAGCAGAAATTTAGAGTCTTGTCCCCCACCAAAGGCGCAACCCCCGAAATTAAACCGAAAGAACCTGAAACCATTTCCGAAAATATTCCAACACCTCAAACCCCACCCCACCCCCCAGACACACACATCATACATTAGAATTCGCGTCAATGGCCAGCAGTAAAATTTATGCACCCAAACTCATCGGATCTTTTACCTACCCGTCCTGCCACCCAATACATAGCCCAAAGGGCACCGTACCGTGAGCGCGCCCAGAAGCTTCAAAATCAAACTTTATTTCTTCTTCTGCAAACCATCACCACGGGCACAGCAACCCTACGTCATTGAGATAAAATCTCGCCCAAAATTCCAAGCAGATAGCAACCATTAACCCCATAAGTCGCATCAAAATTCCACTAATTTTTCGCCAACGCACACCTAAATTCCAAACCAGAGCCACCGCGGGTCCACGAAGTAGCAAAAAAAAAAAAAAAAAATCGAACAGCCACGGTTCCCCGGACACTTACTGGTCTCGGAGATGAAGAGGAGCAGCATGATGACGGCGGCGACGAGCGTGACTACGCCGCCAGAGAGCGTCCGCTTGTAGAAGTCCTCGTTCACTTTGGGGTACGCGTCCAGCCGCTTCAGCCTCTGCAGGAACACATCCATCTCCTCCGCCCCCGCCGGAAGGCAGCGCGCGCGCTCGCTCGCAAACCCTAATCCCGCGCCCCCTGATCCGAGCACGGTCGGGCTTTGACCGAGGCGGCGACGCGGCGCGAGGTGGGGTTTGACCGCCGCACTGTGAGATGCCGCGGGGGATGGGCTCGGGTCGGGCTCGATGGACGAGGAGATGATTACGAGGAGGAGGAGGAGCAGACAGAGCGTGGGCGCAGCAATTTCCCGCACGCGTGCCACGCGGCGGGATACGATTGGTTGGCGGCAGCTGGAATGAGTTGGACTCCGCCGACGTGGCAGGGCGGGTTCGTTGGGAGGGTGGTGGGGGGGGGGGGGCGAATCCGGAGAAACCAAACTCCTGCTTCTCCACGGGGTTGATGAGTTTCTTTTTGGCGGAAACTCTTTTTTCTTTTTACGTGAGGCTAAATTTTGGCTGTAGAAGAAATAAACTCGTGTAACTTTTCTCTTAAATATGAATACTTGTAGTTTAATTTGAATCTATATCTATCTATAATCTTATAAAATTTACAAGTTGTGATAGATTAAAAGATTTTCATTATTTGTCTTACACGATCAAACGGTTCACAATCAAAGTTGATCCCTAACTACTCCACAATTGCCACTCTCAATCGTTTGAAAATTTTCGATTAATTTGAAAACATGTAATTAATAAATACTATCTATATTAAAAAGTATTAATATACTATTATTCCTTTCCATCTGTACGGTGCACCCACAGCCTTTCGTTTTTTAATTATTATTTTTCTCGTGATAATTTTTACCCATCACAATATTAAAGATTGCTAGTTAGGGTAAAAACATGTGCACATGTGTCAGGCCATAGAGAAGTAGAGATGGTTCCATGAAAACTAACCGTGTCTGAACGGACGACTCCACTGACACTTTGACAGGTACAGGCATCAGGAGATTTGACGATGTATGCCATGCAACAACATTTTCCTTGCATCGTTTTCCAAAGATAGTAGCATACCGTACACGTCATTCGCGGCAGATAAAGTGTAGGAAAACAAAGCATCGGCTAACAGAAAGGCATCCGTAGAGGGAGCTCCACAAGTCACGTTCTCTTCAGAATATGCAAAAACCAAACAAGGCGATGAACGAATCATACCAAGCTTAACGAGCAGCGCAAACAACATTGACCCGGCAGATCAATGCATCGCACAGATTGATCCATACCTCGTCACTCTCAGCCAAAGTAAAACGATTTCATCAAACAAAATCATAGATATGCCTTACATAAACATGTGAAGTATAATCTGTATGGCAGATCAACTAATCGTAGCAAATTACATAACTAAAGATAAACAAGAAACAGCCATCGGCCTTGCACAAAAGTCTGAGCCCTATATCTCAACTATAGGCAAAGTCCACTCTTCCTCAATGGGCGCCAGGTGCGGCAGAGATGATGTCCGAGTCGCCTGAAGCATAAAGAGGCAAATTGGTCAGCTAAGGTTAGGAGCAAAAGAACATGAATGGATGCAATTTAATGGCAACGAACCTGGGTCAATGATACTGAGACAGCACACCCGGTAGTACTTGCCGCAGGCAGTGCCAAGATCAACATTGTCTGAATAACCAAAGAACACAAAGCATTAATAGTGCCAAGATCAACATTGTCTGAATAACCAAGATCAACACTAGCAAAAGTCTAATGCCAGCCATCCTCAATTACTTGAGTGGAGGCAGTAATAATGCACAGCTTCGTATGAATACACAAAAGAAAACTTGCAAGAGATTATTCAGAAAGGATGAAGATGAACTTACTTCCATGAAAATGATGCACGCTAACTTTGGCCAGCATAGCGTAGTACTCAATCTCAGACTTCCTAAGCGGAGGGCAGTTGTTCGCGAGGATTATCAGCTTTCCTGAACACAAAAAAATTCGACTATCAAAGCTCAGACTCATATGCACTAGAAAACAAACACCACAGACATTTTCAAAACCGACCAGATGTCAAAGCAGTACCCAAAATTATGGCATAGTTGACACAAGCACATTAAAATACAAAATGGGGTAGGGAAGCAAGCAAATCAGAAGGATTTCAAGTGTCACTTTTCCATGTTATATAGCCTTACCAACAAGATATCATCTTAACCAACTATAGTTAACTACAAGAGCATTTCAAAAACATAATTTTAAATTATGCAGAGATATAGGGACAGTGGTTATACCACTTACCACATGAACCACAGTAGACTACATAAAATATATACAATGGTCACACCTCACTAGACCTATCTTACATATCATTGGTGTTTTACAAACAGAGCTAACCCCAGCATTCAAATAACATCAAACCACTTAAAGGTCTATTAGCATCACAAAATAACCGCAGTAAAAAATAAGTAAACAAATATTTCAACCTCCATCTGCCCTCCAGATACAGAAGAAATCAAGGAGAACTCATGATCAAGAAGCTGGAATTAATCTAGGGCGCTGCATTCATCTCGGAGGCACAGTAAAAGGAAGCCAAAGAGCCAAACTCCAGTCCCGTTTTAAACATGCAGCAATACAAGGACAGTGGTTATGCCACAAAAACAGCAGGAGACTACAGAAAAGTGTAAAATGGTTATACCTGACTAGATCTATCCTACATATCATTGATATTTTGCTAAACGAGCTAACTCCATCACTCAAATAACAAATTGAATCTCTTGAAAGAGCCTATTAATATTAACATTAGAAAATAACCACAACAAAACAGTAAACAAATATTCCAACCTCCATTTGACCTCCAGATGTGGAAGAAAGTAAGGAGAACTCTTAATCAAGAGGTTGGCATTGTTCTAGGGCACTGCATTCATCTCTAAGGCCGTAAGAAGAAGCCAAAGAGCCAAACTTCAGTCCCATAAAACAATCCCAATATTAAACCTCTACATTGAATGTCTAACACCGTTATAAAGCTAAGAACTACCTTCATCCAATCGAAAGCTAATAGGAGTACATGTTAGTTTCAACGAGGCTCACAGAACATAGTCACTGACATATACTGCAGGAACGAAATTAGCAATTGCAAGTTCCCAATCGATCACCTTCACAAGTTGTCAAGATATAACAATCACAGCATCCCAAACGAAAACTAGCACAGATCTATAAGTGAGACTACCAGAAGACAATCACGCATCCACGAGCCCACACTGACATGTGCCATTCGGATCTAAAAAAAAGGGGAGGCAACGTTCAGGGAAGAAATGGGATCGATACCCTTGGAGTTGCGCAGCGTCTTGAGGACGGTCTTGTAGCCGAGCGTGTACTTGCCGCTCTTCATCACCAGCTGCAGCTTGTTGTTGATGCTCTCCGTGCTCTTCTTCTGCAACGATCCGAAACCATCAGGTAACAACAACCTCGGAAGCGCGAGAAACTCAGCTCGAAATGAGAGGAACGTAGTAGCAGGGGATCGATCAGGGTTCGTACCGACTTCTTCGTTGGAGCCATGGGATCGAGCAGCGCGGCGGAGCTTCCTCGGGGCAGCGGCGGCGGCGCGGCGCAAATGAGCGGCTCGTTAGGGTTTAGCGCGAGCGCCCATATATAATGGGCGGCCCCGTAGGACGAAATTACCGGGTTGCCCCTGGCCCTTACCGGGCTTCGTGTAGCCCAAAACTACCAAATGGGCCTCTATGGATGCAATGTGGGTCCAGCCTGTCAGTAGTGGGGGCATATATGCAGTAGCTTGGCCTGGGGAGCTTCCTTTCGCAAAACCCTAACCCGAGCTACTCCGCCGCCGCCGCCGCCGGCCGCGAAGAAGTCGTCGCTGGAGAAGATGGGGAAGGGGAAGGAGAAGGAGAAGAAGGCGCTGGACATCCTCGGGGGGTCCGATGACGACTCCGACGGCGGCGGGGAGGACCTCTCGAAGATTCAGATCAACGAGGCGTACGCGCGCCGCTTCGAGCATAACAAGCGGCGGGAGGCGCTGCAGCGCCACGAGGAGCGCAAGAAGCGGGGCCTGGTCGCCGACTCCGACGACGAGGAGTCTTCCGAAGAGGATGACGACGAGGAGGGCGATGACGCCATCGCCTCGCGCCGGGTCGACCGCCGCGTGTTCGAGGTGATCCGCCGCATCCGCAGCGGCGACCCCCGCATCCTCGACAAGGACGCCATGGTGTACTCGTCTTCGTCGGAGGACGAGGCCGGCGAGGAGGAGGAGTCCAAGCAGGGGAAGGCCAAGAAGGAGAAGCCTTTGTACCTGAAGGACGTGAACGCCCGCCACCTGCTCGAGGAGGGCCCCGAGTTCGGGGCGCAGAACAACCGGAGCAGCAAGTACGACAGGATTGCGTACGACGAGCACCAGAAGAAGGGGCTTGAGGCATTCCTTGAGGCGGAGAAGAAGGTTTTCGGCGATGGTAATGACGACGACGACGAATTGTTCCATCAGAAGCCAAAGGGCGGAGCCGGTGACAACGACGAAGAGGATGACGAGGAGGAGAAGCAGGCGAAGGAGCTGGCGGGTGAGGTTTTCGGCAAGGATGAGGAGCTTGACGAGAACGAGAAGTTCTTGAAGGATTTCTTCCTCAAGAGGCCGTACCTTGAGTCAGGGAAGGAGAATAAGTCTTTTCTGGATGATATCCAGGAGTTGTCGGAGGAAGAGGAGCTCGAAAAGCAGGAACAATACGAAGCTGCTTATAACTTCCGGCACGAGGAGGCTGCAGCATCTGGGGAAGTGGTGCCAGACCGGGTAATGGGACATTCGAGGGTTGTTGAGGGGTCAGTGAGGAAGAAGGAGAGCAGTAGGAAGCAGCAGCGGAAGAGCAAGGAGGAGCGGATAGCTCGTGCCAAGCAGGAGCAAGCGGAGGAGCTGAAGCATCTCAAAAATTTGAAGAAGAAAGAGATTGCAGAGAAGCTTGAGAGGATCCGGATGATTGCGGGGATTGATGGGGATGCTGTTTGTAAGCTCGGGGCTGATGACTTGGAGGAGGATTTTGATCCGGAGGATTATGACAGGAAAATGCAGGAGATGTTTGATGACAGTTACTATGAGGCTGACGATGTTGATCCTGGGTTTGGAAGTGCTGAGGAGGTGGACTTGGACAAACCGGATTTTGACAAGGAAGATGAATTGCTTGGGCTGCCAAAGGGCTGGGCTCTTGACCAATCTAAAGAAGGGTCTAGCGCCACTGATGAGAAAGCTACAAAAGGGAAGATCTCTCTCAAGGACAAGGTGGAGCTTGAGAAGGAGATGGAAGAGTACTACAAATTAGACTATGAGGACACTATTGGAGATCTGAAGACTCGGTTCAAGTATAAGCAGGTTCAGCCCAACGGTTTTGGTCTGAGTACCCAAGAGATATTGGCATCAGATGACAGGGATCTCAACCAGTATGTTTCCATGAAGAAGCTAGCACCTTATAGGGAGAGTGAATGGAAGGTGACACATCATAAGAAGTTGAGCAAGGATTTGATCCTCGGAGGGCAGAAGAAAGAAGGGAAGAAGGTCAAAACTGGCAAGAAATCCAAGTCTGAGGAAGGCCCTAGTTCTTCAGAACCAGAAAAAGAGAAGCTGACTAATGAACAACAGGAAACAGATGTCAAAACAAAGTCCACCAGAAGTGAACGAAGGAAGCGTCGGAAGGAGGATCTGAAGATGTCCACTGAAAGACAAGCGGCGTACGGGAAGATAAATCCAAAGCGTCACAAGAGCCATTGAACTTCGGAGATTCAACATAGTTATATCTAGGGAATTTGCTTTTCTTTCTATGCATTTATATCTTAATGCATTGGGGAAAATCTTTGTTTGGGAGGGTAAAGATCTTAGTTAAGTGGAGTCATTTCTTCTGTTTTGGGAGTTGCAAGCTGGTGTTGTCCTAGTAGAAATATCTGTTTCTCTGAGTTTTACAGACATTATTGTTCACTTCCTTTCGTGAAACATATAATTTGATCGTCCTGAAGTTCGCTGATATTATATTTGTTTCTGGTTTCTTTCGTGAGTTATGAAATTATCCGGGATTCCTGGTGGGGAATTGACCGATGAACTCCTTTATTAATATGCCTTGGTGCTACAAAGTAATTGCCTCATAGCAATATAATAATGCCTCATAGCAAGCAGAGATGCCGTGATGATTTGTGGCGTAAACAAAGATTGAATCTGAAATAATGATATACATGATAAGTTAGAAGTAGTGTCTTCAATATTGGTTAGTATATACAACGGAGGTTTTTAGAATAAATTGTGGATAACGGGATATTAAGACATGTTGAAAATGTGAAAAGAAATAGTGATCTACTAAAACTTAACATAGGAGAGAGATTTGAAGGAATAGAATATTCTCAAAAAATTATCTACATACAGAAGCATGTAGAAGATAGTAATTTACGTGCTAGAATCGTAATTTATGCATCAGTCTACTTATATTATTATTACTTTTACTCTTTTACTAATACTAATATATTTATACTAATATATTTATTATTATTGTTTTCTTATCATCTTTTTAGTTACATCTTATGAATTTTATCTCTAACTTACCTCAATTATTTGGGACAAAAGTTTTGTTGTTGTTGTTGGTAAAATGCTAATGGCATTTTCCTTTAGCAATTCAAGTTCATCTGATGCTTGCAAACTTGGTATGCTTGACATGTACATCTCACTCTGAATCTGCCGTGTCAAATGCAATATCCTCCTGATAGAAGCCACCAGCATTTGTTGCAACATACCGCGGTAGTATATCACTGCACTGATCATCGGTCGATGCAGTCTAGAAATTTAGATCCCTTGCTTGCTGGTGCTCTCCTCTGCAACTGAAAGAGAAGCTTATGCACAACATATAATATGTGAATAACTTCCCATATCAGGTCTTCTGTCACTTTCAGCCTTACAGCTCTAGCATTCCCGGGCCGAAGGAAGCTCCATGAACGGCGAGAAGACCAAGGTGAGCGACAGCAGCGATGAGCCGCCTCCGCCACCAGTTCTGGAGTTCGGCACACCTCACCCGCCGGTGAGCATCTCGAACAAAGCCTTCAACCCGGCATGAGTTATGTTATTGCTTGCAATTGCAAGGGACAGAGTCATATAGGTCTCACGCGGGTCAAAATGACTCATTTGTGCAACAACTTTTGCAACTGTTCTTGGTTCCCAGTAAGAACAAAAAATTACCATTTTTTTTCCAAAAAAAAAACTCATTTATACATGGACTGGCTTACAGCTTTGCTCTGGGCTCTTATGCACGGTTAGAACCCTTCATATTCTTCATGATGTCAGGTACATTGGAATTTGGCTAACCTTTGTACAATGATGTAAGACAAACCACTAAACCAGTAAAACTAAAACTAATTTAATCATCACCGAGTGAAGACCAATTCAAAGCAGCCCTTAAGCAGTAGCAACCGGGTCAACAAGAACCATTTTGGCCTGGCGTCCACTCCCAATCACCCATTTCTCTATTCTTGTCATCTTGTCATCTGCACAAGAACAAGTCCTTGATGGGTTTATTCCCTTGTGTTGGTTGTTGCACATGTCCCTTTCTTCTATCGTCACAATCTTCAACACCCCACATTACTCTATTTATATGCTCCCTCCTCTCAGTTTGCTCCTATGATGCTCAGAGAGAAGCTGCTTGTATGGTACGTCCCTTTCCATTACCAACTGCTGCTCTCATTTGCCCCCTGCTACTTCCCTTCCTTTTCTTCCCATTTGCTCTTCCTCTAGCATTTGCCGTTCTGGTTTCTTCGTGTACTGAGCACGCCGATTTGTTACCATCTTTTTTCTAGTTTCCAGTACTTGTGGCCTCCAATCAGCCTCTGATACTAGTATATAGTACCTACAATAAACTTGTTGGGCAATGTCCAAGACTGAGAGCAGAAAGCTGTCTGATGATTATGAGGTTGTGGATGTCCTTGGCAGAGGTGGGTTCTCAATTGTGAGGAGGGGAGTGAGCAAGTCCGAAGGGAAGACCCAGGTTGCCATAAAGACCCTGCAAAGGCTTGGCCCGGCGATGATGGGCACACAGCAAGCGTCAAAGGGTGGCCTCCCAATGTGGAAGCAGGTATCCATCTCCGACGCACTGCTCACCAACGAGATTCTCGTCATGAGGAGGATAGTTGAGAACGTCGCGCCACATCCCAACGTCATCGGCCTGCATGATGTGTATGAGGATGCACATGGTGTGCACCTGATCCTTGAGCTGTGCTCCGGTGGTGAATTGTTCGACAGGATAGTGGGGCGTGACAGGTACTCAGAGTTCGATGCGGCTGCTGTCGTTCGTCAGATTGCTAGGGGGTTGGAGGCACTTCATAAGGCAAACATCATACACAGAGACTTGAAGCCAGAGAATTGCCTGTTCTCTGACAAAAATGAGGATTCCACATTGAAGATCATGGATTTTGGTTTGAGTTCTGTTGAAGATTTCAGTGACCCGATTGTGGCGCTGTTCGGGTCGATAGATTATGTTTCGCCAGAAGCTCTCTCGAGGCAAGAGGTTTCAGCTGCAAGTGATATGTGGTCTGTTGGGGTAATTCTGTTTATTCTTTTATCTGGGTATGTTTGATCAACCTTCCTTGTGGTTCTCTTGGTTTGATTTCTTGTTCATAGTTTGAAGGATTTTACTTCGTGTATTTTTCAGATGCCCACCATTTCACGCTGCAACTAATCGAGAAAAGCAGCAAAGGATCCTGCAAGTAAGTCTTCATCTAGCCAACCTCTGGACATTTTGTTATTCCATTTGAGTTCAAAGTTGTTTGGAATTATCTTGTGATTCATATTTCTATGAGTTCACCTTTTGAGCATTTCTACAACCTGTTCTGACAATACAGAACACGTTGGCTCTACTATAGTGGATATGGGAGTTACAATTTCTTTAAAAGTCTCTTTGTATTTGCTAACAAAACCAGAATCATCATTCACTGCTGGTCTCAATATGCTCTTCCTGTCTTCCGATCTAAATTATATTTAACAAAATGAGATTACCTATGAGGAACTTGGTAATTTGGGCAGGACTGTCAACCTTTTGTCAGCTGATTTTGCGTAGCATGGAAACAGGCATGTCAATCGATGTTGAACTGTCTTCTTCTGGTGGTTGTTAGCGCTTGAATTTTGATTTTTTTATCGAAAAAACTTGAATTTTGATTTGTCCTATCCTTTGTCCCGTTTCAATGGCCCAAGTTCCCTTGAGATGTCAAAGAAGTACCTAAATATACCTTCCTTTTGGAATGGGTGTAAAAATGTTCTCCCCAATACAAGCCTCACAACGCTCCAATCCAATTGCTCAGAAAAATACCGAAAGGTAAGTATGGACGTGGGGTCAGATGAAGACTGAGTCAAAAGCCTCTCAAAAGGACCCTTTATTTTTGAAGAACTGAGGGTTTGGAAACCAATAGAATGTCTTTAAATAACATGGTGGTGTACTTTTGATTGCTTACTTGCCTCAACAAAGAAGGCGTCACTTGTTTGAAATTGCTTGCATTTAATCGGGAAGTCTAGCTCTAATGTTGTGTGCTTATCATTGTCCTTTCAGGGGGAATTCAGTTTTCAGGACCATACATGGAAAAGAATATCTTCACCAGCCAAAGAATTGATTTCCAGTCTTCTTTCTGTCGAACCTTACAAGAGGCCAAGAGCGAGTGATGTCTGTCTCATGCTCCTTTATTTTTCCATCTTGGCCATTTTAACTAGATATAACTGTACTTAACTTGGGGACCATATATTATTATTAACCAGCTTCTGAGGCATCCTTGGGTAATAGGAGACTGCGCAAAGCAAGATCTCATGGATGCAGAGGTCGTATCAAAATTGCAAAGGTTCAATGCTAGACGGAAATTGCGGGCAGCAGCAATAGCCAGTGTCCTTAGCAGCAAGGTGGCATTGAGGACAAAAAGGCTGAGGAACCTTTTAGGAACCCATGACCTTACCTCAGAGGAGCTAGATAATCTGCGGGTTCATTTTGCACGAATGTGAGTATAAGGAATCTGACCAATTCTTTTGTTTATTACTTGAATTTTGATTCTAGCATTTCTCATTTAGCAACAAGGTTAAGTTGAAGACAGATATGCCTCATATCCATGTATCCTCCTGAATCAATTTTTAAGCATCAAACGAGTCTCTACTTTGCAAGACAAGTGCATGCCAATTATTCACAAATGCAGAATGAGAGAATCATGGTGCTTACATCGTCATGTCATACAAGCAAGATATGCTCATTTCATAAGGCAGACATAAGCTGAACTATGATTAACTTGATAGTGTATTCCTACTGAAAGGATGTTTAAGCATTTTGGAGTAGCATTTTTCTTTTTTTCAATAGTTCCAATCCTTGGTAAAAGCTGCATAGTCCGGAATCTTTACATAGGCACCTGGTATAATATACTAAAGAACTGCTCCTGGTGCAGATGTGCAGATGGGGAGAATGCTACACTGGCAGAGTTTGAGCAGGTGCTAAAAGCGATGAAAATGGACTCGCTGATTCCTCTAGCCCCGCGTGTATTTGATTTGTTTGACAACAACCGTGACGGCACTGTTGACATGAGGGAGATACTTTGTGGGCTCTCCAGCCTCAGGAACTCACGAGGGGATGATGCTCTTCGACTCTGCTTCCAGGTACATTTGAATCGCAGTCTTAAAGGAAATCTTGTGATGCTGTAGAATGTAGTAGATTGCTGAACCGAACAGATGGCATATCAATTTAAGTATTTTCTATTTCATAATAAGTGGCCTTTCAATGTCTGATCATGAACACACGAAACGATATTTCAGATGTACGACGCCGATCGGTCGGGTTGCATCAGCAAGGAAGAGCTGGCGTCAATGCTACGAGTAAGGACTCAGAAAAAAACCCAGCCCAATCTTTCCCATCATATGACTGACATCCTCTGCTTGAAAGTTGCAAGACGTTTCTTCGACTTTCAGTTAGGAACGCTGACGAACGAAGTTGAGCTGTAACTGTTGTTGTTTTGCTGTTGTGATCCCAGGCGTTGCCCGAGGAATGCCTCCCCGGCGACATCACGGAGCCGGGGAAGCTGGACGAGATATTCGACCAGATGGACGCCAACAGCGACGGCAAGGTCACCTTCGACGAGTTCAAGGTCGCCATGCAGAAGGACAGCTCCCTCCAGGACGTCGTCCTCTCTTCCCTGCGTCCGGTGCAGTAGACCAAGATTCGTTTTTTCCCCCCTTCCTATCAGAGCACTCATGCAGCAACGCAACGATAGCCTCCTGTCTGATTTTTTTTCTCTCCCGGCCGGCTGCTTAAAAGCGCAGCGCAGACAGCCGTAGATGCCGCGCTTTTGACTGTACTTTTGTTTCTCAAGTTTGCGTCATTCCTGCCATGTATAACAGTCCAAATAATATGGTGGTGAATCCTGAATCGGTCTACGAATTGGTTGGTGAATCCTGAATCGGTTCTGGAATCTGGAGTGCATCATTCAGAATCGCTGAGCTTTTCCCGCCCCTGCCGTCCTTGCCGTGCCGCGGATGGTCACATGGCGCCGGGCCGCTCTTCCACGCGACGATCCCACCGGCCCGCGCGGTGAAACCACCCGCCTCCGCGGTGGTCTGAACCTTGAAGCGAACGGGAGGGAATCGTTGTCGCCATTAGCGCGGCCAAGCAGGCTTTCAGCCTTAGCGCTCACAGCATCCTGCACAAAGGCGAGTCCCCCAGCTCCCGCCATCGCCGTCGATCCCTCCTAATCCCTGGCAATGAAGCCCCAGGCCCTAGACTTTCTCTCCTCGACGAAGGCACCATCAATGTCAACCTTGAGCACTTCTGTATTTTCCTCGGCTCTTTCTCAGTCGGTTTGGCCGACAGATTAGCAGTCTCAGAGGTCAAAGAGTTCACTCTATAGGTAACCTTGTCACAGGATTTCAATTGCTCTCCTGCATTCACTTTGCTGCGAGTATCCCACCATGTCCACAGAAGAATGATCTGATTTTGAGCCTGATACCCTCTTCCAAGGAAAGCACGTGTTGCACCACCCCCTTAGCTGAGTTCAATTCAAGTAAATTTAGTCGGGCTTGTTCCAAATTCAAATCCCAGGGCTTGCCAGCACTTCCTCGCAAACTTGCACTTGATGAAACAATGGCTACCATCTTCATCTAACCTCAAGCAAACTGGGCATCTTGTGTCAAGCTCCATCCCTCTTCTCTGAATGTTCGGGAGTAACGGTAAATCATCCACAAACAGTAATGGGTTTTTGGCAGGGATTTTTGGGGGCATTTCTATCCAGAAATAGAAGAATACCTATCAAACGAGTAGTTTGGTTTCTGATTCTTACAAAAAAATCCAGAGAATCACTCAAAAATACTCACTAGAATCACATCTCCCTCTCACGTACAATCTTCAAAAATCTGAATCTACTGAACTAGACAAACGATTACACAGATCGATTTGATTCACCCTAGAAATATTTATAGGGAGAAACTAAATCGGAAACGCCTCCAGAACCATGCCTAATCGGGCCTAAATGGTCGACACTAGATGGATCTAGATAAATCTCAACACCCTTGGACTCTCCTATGGCAGTGTCAGAGATGGGGCCTGATGAGTGAGCTGGAATCTTGTTGTGAGGAGAGTCTAGCATGTAGAGCCCTGAGGGCGCGTGCATGGCCTAGGGGTTATAACTATTCACGATATCAAAAGGTAATAGAAAGTTTTCCCCTCCCATTTTCTTCTTCCTCAAGTCTTCCCTCTGCTTTCCGTGGCGAAGCTTTCCAGTGTTGTGTGCGCACTCACGTCATGTGACCTTCACTGTTGGCCACAGGCTTTGACAGTTGGTATCGGATTCGGTGATTCTCGGCGTACGCGTCGTCCCATTTGATCGTCTGTCGGTGAATCAGGAACCAGGGGTCCCCGAATCCCGAGGCCAGGCCAACATTCTGCCATATGGCGCCTTCCCGCGGGGTTCATCTCCGCGAGGTACGAAAAAACTAAGTCCTGAGAGAGGGCGCTCTGGACCATGAACAGTGGTCCCCGATTACCCGTGTTCCCCGATGATCTACGAAGACCAAGTGACCGGGAAGAGAGTGCTCGGGGTCATGAACAGTGACCCCCGAGCACCCAAGTCCCCCGACGACCAGAGAAGACGAGTACTGGGAAGGGTGTGCTCAGGGCTGCGAACAGTGGCCCCCGAGCACCCGAGTACCCCGAGGACCCAAGGAAGGTAGTTCCAGGAGAGAGTGCTCGGGGCTGTGAACAGCGGCCCCCGAGCACCCGGTTCCCTGAGGATCCGAACAGTCAATTCCGGGAGAGATTGCTCGGGGCCGTGAACAGTGGCCCCCGAGCACTCGGTTCCCCGAGGACCAAGAGAGGGCGTTTCCGAGAGAGAGCGCTCGAGCAGGTAGTGTTTGTGCTGCAAGCAATAGAGGCGGCATAGAAGAAAGCAGATGATCGTTGGGAGCTTGTGTTGGAGAGTTTGGATTTGCTGGTGATGCGGCTTGGCCATTTGGATGTGGCGCAACAGCAGATCCAAAACCAATTGGATATGGCAACCAAGGCGGTGGAGCAGTCTACACATGAGCACTAGTTGCTGGCCAAACAAGTTGAAGCTAATGGACATGAGGTGGCCAAATTGTTGTTGTCGTAGCCGCTCTCATCGATGGAGGACATTGGGGCCAGTTCTCCTTGTCTTGATGGATGGCTGCGGGAACCTCTTCTTCCTTTCCTGGGTCCTTGTCCACCATTTACCATGTGCCCAGTGTTGCATCTGGAGTCACCCTTCACCTGTTTGATAGGAGGATCAACTCGAGGTATCAGTGACCCTGTTGTTTTTCCTGTAATGCTCTTTCCAAGTTGTCATTTCCCCAGTTTTATGGTGCCAATCCGAAGATTGGGAGGGATAAATGTGCGAATTATTTCAACATCTTTAATGTTCATGAGTCCTTGTGGACACAAATTGCATCGTTGCATATGGAGGGCAACACAGCTCGTTGGTTGCAAGTATATAAGATGACTCATGGCTTAGGATCCTGGAATCAATTCATTCAAGCAGTAGAAGAGAAATTTGTGACTCATGACTATTGGAAAGCTACGGGGGATCTGTTGGAACTAAAGCAGGGTAATTCAGTGGATGATTACATCAAGGACTTCGAGGATATTCATTATCAGGTGTCTATTTTCAACACAGGTTATGATGAGTTGTTTTTTTAATCTCAATTTGTCAAAGGGCTGAAAGATGAACTGCGGGGCATGGTTCAAGCACAAATTTCAGAGACTATTGATAGAGGTGCTTTGCTTGACAGGGCTCGCACAAAGCATACTCATACTGGGCAAATCTCTAAGCAACCTGTCTCTACTAGAAAATCTGAGCTGAAGCAGTCTCTACAAGGAGGTTCACTTTGTAAAGAGCGACAACGAAGGGATTATAGGAGAGATAATGGTTTGCGCTACTAGTGTGGTGAGAAATATGATGCCTCACATGCTGAAAAGTGTCCCAAAAGAATGAAATCTCAAGTAAATGATCTAGCTCCCAATGATTTGGATATGGAATTGTCGAAGGTAGTTCTTAATCAGTTCGCAGTGGAGGATTCCTTAGCTGAGGACAGTTGTCAGTTATCTCTGAATGCATTATCAGGCACAACTGATGTGGACTAAATCAAGACAAGAGCACTTGTGCAGAATCAAGTCATGCTGAAATTAGTAGATAGTGGCAGGTCTCATAGTTTTGTCAATTTTGTTCTTGTATCCAAACTGGGCATCCCTACTAGAGTTGTCAAACCTGCACAATTCAGAGTAGCTAATGGGGAAATTCTTCTATCTGATCAAATGGTTCCTCAATTACAATAGTGGGCTCAGGGGCATACTTTTCAAATAGATATGAAGGTTTTGGATCTTGGTACCTATGATGCTATTTTGGGTTATGACTACTTGAAGCAACATAGTCCTATGGTTTGTCATTGAGAGGACAAAATCATAGAGTTCACCCACAAAGGCCTGTCAGTCAAGCTTCAGGGAGTTTTGCAACCTGCATTGGGTATTTCAGAAATCTCAGCTGAACAAGTGGTCAAACGGTGTAAAGGCAATGATGTGTGGGCTTTGGCGGTCTTGTAATTTTTTGTGCCAACATCAGGTACTGAAAGTGCATCTAGCCCCTATGTGTTGTTTTGGTAATTAATGACAATACATATGGACTAACAATGTTGTTGAGATTGTTAGTAGGTTGTTCAATAGGTGAAGCCTAGGTGAAGAGACATGCATGAACTCTAGGTGAATGGGAAGATTGAAAGTACATCGAGATGAACGAGCTCTAGGTGATGCTCGGATGTGATGCATGGAGGAGAAATATGCATCTAAATAAAGGAGCTCTTGGTGATGCTCATAAGAAGAAGAAGCTCAATAAGATTAGCAATAAGCTTGAAGGCTAAGTTACTTGTGGAGATCAAGTAACTAAAGATATGACTTGTCAATAGAATTTTATGGACTAACCCGTGTGCTATGTGTTTAAGAATGAGTGGGGTTAGGTTCTATATGAAGATTGACAATATGCATGAAGGCTAATAAGTTACTTATGGAGATCAAGTAACTTAAGGTATAAAAGTTTCATTTAGATTTTATGAACTAACTCATGTGCTTTGTGCTTAAGAGTGAGTTGGGGTTAGGATCCATAAGAAGGCATGAGTTGAATTGAAATCATATATGCCAAGAGTGAAGAACAAGAGTGGACTCCATATATGAAAAAGTGAATTCCTTGAAGATGTCGAATACAAAGTAGTTTTCTATGGTAAGACGGTGAAGGACAAGCAAGACTCAGCTGCGATGGACCATCCGTGGTGAAGGGCAAGCAAATGGCTTGGCGCCGAAGGACCAAGGCGGTGGTGAAGAGCGAGTGAAGGCTTTGCGTCGATGGACCGTGCGAGGCTATGGGAAGGTATGGATGATTCACATCAATCATATGAAGAATCAAGAAGAGATGGAGTGAAGAATATATGGAAGTTGGCAACCCTCAAGGTTTGAAAGAAAAAGAAGCGGTACTTGAAAGTTTTCAAATGCTCAAAGTGGTTCAAACGAGTTTTATCTTTGAATTTGAGTATAGGTATGCCGCACTATTGAGAGGGATGCAACGTGAGCTAATTGTCACGTCTCAGTGCTCAAGAGTTCCCAACCAAACCCAAAGTGAGAGTTTGTCGTTATGAGTCCGGAGCGGGAAGTGCGGAAGTGTCTAAAATGGGTTTTGGAGTGTTCCTAATTTGATCCTATATGTTTTAGGTCATGAATTCAGTTGGTATGTGTAGCCCTCTGAATAAGCTTTCCATAGAGTCCAAAATCGTCGAAATCGGACTCCGGAATCAAAAGTTATCGCCGTTTTTCGGAGGTCAGCTGTGCTGTACTCGGAGACTCCGGTGAAGACCGGATTCTCCGGTACCTGGAGTGGCCGGAGACTCCGGTGTAGGCCGGATATTCTGGTAAGTTCCAGAAAAGAGCCCAACGGCTAGTTTTTTGAAGTGGGCTATTTATACCCCACTCACCCCATCCTTTGGGGCTGCTGCAAGGGCACGAAAGAAACACTTTTTAGAGCCAAAAGAACTCCATCCCACTTCATTCTAGTGTGTGATTTGAGAAGAAAAGTGAGTTGGGTTGAGAGATTGGAAGATTGAGTGCAAGTGAGCTAAAATCCAATCTTGAGCACTTGAGTTCTTGACAAGAAGTTCTCGAAGCGTTTGTTACTCTTGGAGGTGAAGCCTCCTAGCCGGCTAGGTGTTGCCCGGTGAGCTCCCGCGCATGTGGTGAGCCGCGGGAAAGTTTGTGAAGGTCGATCTCGCCTCCGAAAGGGAATAGATAAAGCTAGTGGATCGAGGAAAGCGGTTGAAAGAGACCCGGCTCGTTGGAGCTTCCTCAACGGAGACGTAGGATTCACGGTGGTGAATCCGAACTTCGGGAAACAAATCTTTGTGTCTCCTCTCTTGTTTCCTTACTTTTATGTTCTTGCTCAAATCTTTGTGCATATTGCTCGATCTACTTGTTTGTGTGTATTTGAGTGTAGGTTCTTCGTGGATCTACTTGGAATCATCTCCGGGAACACACGACATCACTTGGTTTGAGCTAAAACTCTCTACACATCCATTTCATTCAGTTTCGGGCTCTGTTCTGTACAGAACCCGGAGAATCCGGCCTTTACCGGAGTTTCCGGACCTGTACACACCGGAGTATCCGGACTACACCGGAGTCTCCGGTGAACAGTAATTTCAGGCATATGAACAGTATTTTCAGCCTTTTTCAATTTAAGTTTTATTGCATATCTCTTACTAGAATTGAGTAATTTTTGTCACCTTAGGATTGTAATTTCCACACTTATTTAGGGTGATTGTGCACTAGTTGAGCCTAGCATATTTAGATTTTTCTCTTGTGAAAAACTCGTTAGTTTATATTCCGCTGCAAGCTTAGGCCAACGGTAGAAAGGGTTGAATTTTTGTAAAAACGCCTATTCACCCCCCCTCTAGGCGACATCATTGTCCTTTCAATTGGTATCAGAGCCATGTCTCTCTTTTCGGGCTTTACCGCCTAGAGAGTAAAGATGCCGACTAGTGGATTAGTGCACTTAGAGCCACTCCTTTTAGATGGTTCTAATTATTGTGATTGGAGTACTCGCATGCGTAATATCTTTAGGGCCATGGGTCCTCAAATAGAGCGAGTTGTAGATGTGAGCATTTCTCCTCCTAATGATAAACTCATATCACCCGAAGAGGAAGAGAAATGCATACATCTTAATGCTCAAGCTACTAATGTCTTATTTGATGATTTGAGCATAGATGTTATTGAATCAATCTTGCCGCTTGAAGACGCTCATCTCATTTGGACCACTCTTAAAGAAAGATATGACAAGCCCAAATGTGATGAAGAAGAACTTCTTCCGAAGACGTCATTTGTGGAATGCTCTACTTCATCATCACACCATGAAGAGCACCAAATGACTTTCTCTTTTGTCCAAGAGGATGTCACTCCGTCATCCACTTCACCAACATTTAACAACGAGCAAGGTAATGAAATGGTGAGTGTTGTAAGTGAGTGTTCAATCCCTCCTTTGGACTTTAACAACACTTGCAATGAAATTTCCATATCTAGTAATGTTGTTAAGCCTTGTATATCATCTAGTGCTAAAATATCTATTCATCATGATGATATGGTTCCTTGTTCTCATAACGATGCATCTATTTTCATTAGTACTTGTGAGACTAACATTTTGAAGGAAATAGAAGTCTATAAAAGACAAAGCCTAGGTGGAGAAGCCACAACAAAAATCAACAAGAAAGCTTCATCTAGGAGAAGATCAAAGACAAGTCAAGCTTGCTATATTTGTCACCGACACGGACATTATAGCATGGATTGTCCTCAACTTGGAAGTGAAGCATCCACTTCTCCAAGGTGCTCATCCCCTCACATCGATTCTTCATTGTGCCTTATGGCAAAAGGTAAAAGGAAATCGGTAAGTGAGATTAATAATGCTAAAGCTAGTTCTAGTGCTAGTGATAGTGATGAGCTTGGGTTTGATCTTTTGAGCAAAAAGAATATGTCTAAAATGATCAAGCTCTTGCGTATAATACAAGATCATGAGGAAAGCCTAGAGAGGCAAGAGGAATTTCTCATTGAGAAAATTGAGGAATTTAATGCTTTAAATATGAAATATGAAGAACTTGAAGAATCTCATAGTTCTTTATCTAATCTTTATGGGGATCTTAAAGTTAAGCATATTTCTTTGATTGATAAATTTGATGCTATGCCTCTAGTGGATTTAGAAAAATCATGTCCTAATTGCAATTCTTTATCTATGGACAAATCCACTATTTCTCCCGTTGATGATGCTTGTGCTACTAACTCTAATTCTTATGTAGCATCTTTGAAGAAAGAAAATATTGAGTTAAGGGCTCAAGTTGAAAAGCTTACTAGCAAGCATGCGGCCTTGCAAGAAAATCATGATGAGCTTGTGTGCTCTCATGAAAATCTTGTGGACTCACATGCCATGCTAGAAATAGCTCATGAGGTAATCATCACAACGGTAAAATCCTATAAACCTCATGTGGATATTAGCACACATTCTTTGTCTAATGTAGATTTAACATGTGCTAATTCTAGCAATTCATTTAATGTCAATTCTATGTCCAATGATGAATTGCCTATTAATTTTTGTTGCTCTAAAGCTAATATTTTCTCTAGTGTTACTTGTAATATTGATAGCAAAGGGAAAAGTGAGAAGCACAAATATTATGGACTTGAAGCAAAACCCAATAAGAAGATACTCATATCAAGTGCTTCAAGTGCTCAAGCATGGGACACTATGCCTCTATGTGTTCCAACAAGGTTGATGACAAGACCACACTTCCAAAGAAGAAAACAAGAAGAAGCAAGAGGAAGTGTTATGGATGCAATAAGAAGAGACATGAAATTGCATCATGCCCCTACATGAAGAATGAAGGTCTTATGTCATCAAGGAAGAGGCTCACCGGCAAGGAAGCAAGCAAGAAGCAAGATGAGAAGGCATCTTGCAAGGACAAGCACCGCATTTGCTACATTTGCCGGGCTAAGGGACATATTGGTAAGAATTGTCCCATTGGTAACATTCCTAAGCCTAACTCATTAAATAATGATCAATATTTGCCTAGGAATGTTAAGAGTGGTACTTGTGCTACTAAAGTGATTAGTTCATCATTTGCTAGTAGAAATGCCATTTGGGTGCCTAAGTCTCTTGTGACTAACCTTAAAGGACCCAACATAGTTTGGGTACCACAAAGTGCTTAATTTGCTAAATAGGTACTTGGAGATGTATTGAAGACTTGGCTTACTTGAGAAGAACTATATTGAATATCTCATCTCAAGAATCTTTCAAATTGGGGTTTTTCATGATATTTGGAAAGAAGTGCCAAGAGTGTAGATTATTGCTTTATTTCTATCTTCAATGACATCTCGGTAACAAGTATCTAACTTGAGCTATCTAGCCACTTAGCTTAGCATAAGTGCAAATATTCAATTTTTCATGGTTGTGAGCACTTGAATGTGGCTAGGTAAATTTTGAGCAAAAAATTATACTTTGTGTAATATGATGCTTTTAACGGCTCTTTAGTAGAGCAAGATCTTGTTAATATTGTAGGTAATGGATACTTTGTGATGGCTATGGAAGATGAACTTAATTTACATGATCTCATGGTTGTAAGTTCATTCTTAGCACAAGTATTTCCATTGTAAATTCCTTTTGTGCCTTAACTCAAAATATAGGGTAAACTCCTCTAGATTCTTGAATGAACTAAGTGCATATTACAAGTAATTCAAGTACTTGGATGCACATATATATGGGGAGCTCATCCTATGTTTTGTGCTTTGAGACTAATATTTCTTCAAGTAAAATTTGTGTTTAGTCTCTTGGTAAAATAGAGGGTATTGGAGACTTGGCTAATTATTTGAAGATTTATCTAATTGATTAAAGAGTCAAGTTTTATGGAATTATATTTGTTATTACCCAATGTCACTCTATGAAGGTAATTCTCTATCACAATGTCTTAAATTCATATTCTTGTTCATTGTGTTAGATTTATTGTTCTACACTTTTTGTGGACGTTTCTAGCTCTTTGCATGTGTAGGTTATGTATCTATGCTTGTTTAGAGCTTATGCTTATGCTAGCATGTGTAGACTTTAGTGCAATCTTGCCATGCTTACTCGTTTCATATTTATACATATCTTGATTGCTTGCTAAGTATGCTATGAATTTGTTTCTAGTGCATCTAGCTTTTCCTGCCAACTAGTATGTGTGAGTCATATAACTAGTATGTGTAGGATGCATTGCACTTTCATGTGTTGATTGTGGTATTGAAGCCTTATTTGATCTTATTCGTCTTATTGAATTCTATTTGGCTCTCTTTTGGAGATATTAATGGATTATCACATTATGGGGGAGTATTACGCTTTATGCATCTTAAATACCCATAGTTTGTGAACATTTGAGCAATACCATTTAGAATTGATATTATTGTTTATCTAGCATCTATGTGGTATGTCAAGCTCATATAAAACTCATTCTTGCAAGAATCCATTAATTGATCCGCTTTTGGTTTAAATTGAAACTTGAGATTCCTGGTATTTATCTAGTGACCTTTTCAATCTCAAGATTTTAATTTGAATTATTTCTCATTCGGATCAAATCAACAATTGTTTTCATTGTCCGGAGTCTCCGGTGTTCACCGGACACTCCGGTAGTTGGTGTTTTTTAGTCCGGAGTCTCCGAGGTAGACTCCGGCAGAGAGTCTCGGTTAAGTATTTATTTTTGTTGAAAAAGACCGGAGTCTCCGGTGTTCACCGGATACTCCGGTAGGAGAAAATATTTTTACCGGAGTCTCCGAGGGAGACTCCGCCAGAGAGTCTCGGTTAATATTTATTCTTTTTGATAAAAAGGACCGGAGTCTCCGGTGTTCACCGGATACTCCGGTATCTGGAGAACTCGGAGAGTCTGGCAAAGATTCCGAGTCTTTTCTGTGTGGCGACTGAGTGCCACCCGGAGTCTCCGGTGTTCACCGGATACTCCGGATCAGTTCAACAGAACTGTATCAACTATTATTTTTATTTGTGTTTTCTTGTAATAGTTGACTTTGTAAAGAATGTGTTTGAAGCATGTGTTTAATTTCTAAAATCCTTCTTTCATGCTTCTTGAAAGAAAGTTGATCCATACCTTGTTGCAATTACCGACTTTGATATCTCCATATACCATTGTCTTTTTACAATTGGTAATAATACAAGTGGTAATCCTTGTTGATCATCTTTGTTTCAATTCTTGCTTTCAAGTGACTTCCTTCTATGTGAAAGATTTCATTTAACTCATATGCTAGGAATATTGATTTCTTCAAGGAAACTTTCCTTTTTGGAGTCTTTGGAAGCTTATTATCTCAATGCTTGAATTATTTTCAATATACTTGCTTGAGATAAGTTTTTGAGTATGAATACAATTCTATTCTTTATATGTTCAAATCTTGCTTAGTTCACTTGTTGAACTTTGAGAGCGATCATTTGTTGATCTTTGTCTTAGATGTAATTTGAACAATCTTTTTATTTTTGTGCCTTTCATTTGGTATCTTCAAGTCTTATATGCTATTTTTGTCCAAATTACGTCTTATCAGATCTTGAAAGTGATGAGCATGTTTTTTTTACTTAAATGTTAATATCTATAGCATGTTTGCTTTTCTTGATCCTACATTTAGAGTAAGTCTCTCTCAAATGCTTTTATTGTCTAAAATGTGCATAAAGCTTTCATTTGACTTCAATTGGTATATACCTTCATGTGGTATATATTTTCAATTGGTTTCTATCGATTGGTATGAATTTCAATTGTCATCACTTCTATGTCATATCAATATGCACATATCTATGAGAGAGCGTGCTTTATGTGATGAGTTCACTAACCTCTTCGGACCCAATGAGTTTGGGGACCAAATTATACTTGAATAAGTTTTAGGTACAATGAAGATGCATTGGATGCTTGGATTAATCATAATGAAGGTCCTTTCAAGTAGAAGCTCATTTCAATTGAAATTCATGAAAATGATTTTGTCCTTTCAATTGGATTTTTCATGAAGAAGGTCTTTATCTTTCAATTGGTATCTACAAAGAAGACCATCTCCTTCAATTTCAATTGGAATCAAGAGAAGGACCATATCAAAGTGAGCAATTCAATATCATTCCAAGTAATTTGTTCTTGATTTATGCATTTAATTTTAAAGATTCAATCTTCTGTAGATTGCATCATATCATGAAAATGTCTTGCAAAAATGTGTTTTTCTTGCAAGTGCTTAAAACCTCTTTATTGCAAATATGAGCAATTTGAAGTAGCATATTTTTGTGGGAACTCTATAATCATGTTTATGATTCATCCAATCCCAAATATGCAAAAGGTTTCATATCAAATGTTTGAGTTGCTCATATATGCAATATTGATGAAAATTGCAAAATCTTTTACTTGAGATTCTTAGTCCGCTTTAAATTGCTCTTTTGGACATATACGCTCATGTGATGTTGACACTTTGTGATAAACGAAAAATTCGTTATATTGTCAACAATCTTGCTATGTTCAACTTACAGCATAATCCATTGAACTTGTGCTTTGGATATTCATTTCGGACTCATGCTTGTTTTGCCTTCAATTGAATTAGTTTCAATTGGAATTGGTATCTCTTTAAATTGTTTCAATTGGTATGCTTTGAATTTTCAATTGATATCTCTTATAGGTATTCAATTGATATCCTTTGGAATTTTAATTGGCATCTTTTTCAATTGGTATCTCTTGTAGGTATCTAATTGATATCTTTTGAAGTATTAATTGATATTTCCTTTTGAAATCTCTTTTGGCATCTCTTTGAACCCCCTTTGACCTATTGTATAGCTTATTCTCCTCACATAGCTCGTAATTAGATAAGTGTATTTGGTTTAACTCAAACTATGAAAAATACACATATCATGAGCAGTTTACACTATACATGGTCTTGCACTAGCTTTCAATGATTCTCTCTTGTGGGATAGGGCTAATGGTGTTTTGGAGAAAGATTTCTGTTTTAGCAAGTCCTACTTAATTCTTACCAATTTGATGTAAATTGGGGGAGAATTTGTTTCGATGATTCCATTTTGGCATTGATGTCAATTGGGGGAGAATTTGGACTAGATGTTATATTTTGTAAGAGGACTTTGTTTATGGAGGATAATTTGCTTATATGGGGAAGATGTCAATTAGGGGAGAATTTGAATGATTGCCTTTGAAAGGTTTGCTTTGCATGAGCATATTCATCTTCATACATACTTTGTCATGCTTGCTTGATATGTGTAAAGAAAACTCCGTCCAAAATTTGAGATAGACAATATATGCAATGATATTCAAAATTCATTCACGCATGCATAGATTGTGGGGGAGTTTACTATATACATATGTTGGTTTTTTTACTAACATCAAAACCTTTGTGGTGTTTGATGCTAGTAAAACTAGTTTTGGCAATCTCAAATATCTTTGTGATATTTGGTATTTTCAAAACTTGTTCTTTGTATACATTCATCTTCGGACTATATGTATACTTATAACTTTAATTTTTATCAAATATAATCATCTAGTGAGATTGTCATCAATTACCAAAATGGGGGAGATTGAAAGTGCATCTAGCCCTATGTGTTGTTTTGGTAATTAATGACAATACATATGGACTAACAATGTTGTTGAGATTGTTAGTAGGTTGTTCAATAGGTGAAGCCTAGGTGAAGAGACATGCATGAACTCTAGGTGAATGGGAAGATTGAAAGTACATCGAGATGAACGAGCTCTAGGTGATGCTCGGATGTGATGCATGGAGGAGAAATATGCATCTAAATAAAGGAGCTCTTGGTGATGCTCATAAGAAGAAGAAGCTCAATAAGATTAGCAATAAGCTTGAAGGCTAAGTTACTTGTGGAGATCAAGTAACTAAAGATATGACTTGTCAATAGAATTTTATGGACTAACCCGTGTGCTATGTGTTTAAGAATGAGTGGGGTTAGGTTCTATATGAAGATTGACAATATGCATGAAGGCTAATAAGTTACTTATGGAGATCAAGTAACTTAAGGTATAAAAGTTTCATTTAGATTTTATGAACTAACTCATGTGCTTTGTGCTTAAGAGTGAGTTGGGGTTAGGATCCATAAGAAGGCATGAGTTGAATTGAAATCATATATGCCAAGAGTGAAGAACAAGAGTGGACTCCATATATGAAAAAGTGAATTCCTTGAAGATGTCGAATACAAAGTAGTTTTCTATGGTAAGACGGTGAAGGACAAGCAAGACTCAGCTGCGATGGACCATCCGTGGTGAAGGGCAAGCAAATGGCTTGGCGCCGAAGGACCAAGGCGGTGGTGAAGAGCGAGTGAAGGCTTTGCGTCGATGGACCGTGCGAGGCTATGGGAAGGTATGGATGATTCACATCAATCATATGAAGAATCAAGAAGAGATGGAGTGAAGAATATATGGAAGTTGGCAACCCTCAAGGTTTGAAAGAAAAAGAAGCGGTACTTGAAAGTTTTCAAATGCTCAAAGTGGTTCAAACGAGTTTTATCTTTGAATTTGAGTATAGGTATGCCGCACTATTGAGAGGGATGCAACGTGAGCTAATTGTCACGTCTCAGTGCTCAAGAGTTCCCAACCAAACCCAAAGTGAGAGTTTGTCGTTATGAGTCCGGAGCGGGAAGTGCGGAAGTGTCTAAAATGGGTTTTGGAGTGTTCCTAATTTGATCCTATATGTTTTAGGTCATGAATTCAGTTGGTATGTGTAGCCCTCTGAATAAGCTTTCCATAGAGTCCAAAATCGTCGAAATCGGACTCCGGAATCAAAAGTTATCGCCGTTTTTCGGAGGTCAGCTGTGCTGTACTCGGAGACTCCGGTGAAGACCGGATTCTCCGGTACCTGGAGTGGCCGGAGACTCCGGTGTAGGCCGGATATTCTGGTAAGTTCCAGAAAAGAGCCCAACGGCTAGTTTTTTGAAGTGGGCTATTTATACCCCACTCACCCCATCCTTTGGGGCTGCTGCAAGGGCACGAAAGAAACACTTTTTAGAGCCAAAAGAACTCCATCCCACTTCATTCTAGTGTGTGATTTGAGAAGAAAAGTGAGTTGGGTTGAGAGATTGGAAGATTGAGTGCAAGTGAGCTAAAATCCAATCTTGAGCACTTGAGTTCTTGACAAGAAGTTCTCGAAGCGTTTGTTACTCTTGGAGGTGAAGCCTCCTAGCCGGCTAGGTGTTGCCCGGTGAGCTCCCGCGCATGTGGTGAGCCGCGGGAAAGTTTGTGAAGGTCGATCTCGCCTCCGAAAGGGAATAGATAAAGCTAGTGGATCGAGGAAAGCGGTTGAAAGAGACCCGGCTCGTTGGAGCTTCCTCAACGGAGACGTAGGATTCACGGTGGTGAATCCGAACTTCGGGAAACAAATCTTTGTGTCTCCTCTCTTGTTTCCTTACTTTTATGTTCTTGCTCAAATCTTTGTGCATATTGCTCGATCTACTTGTTTGTGTGTATTTGAGTGTAGGTTCTTCGTGGATCTACTTGGAATCATCTCCGGGAACACACGACATCACTTGGTTTGAGCTAAAACTCTCTACACATCCATTTCATTCAGTTTCGGGCTCTGTTCTGTACAGAACCCGGAGAATCCGGCCTTTACCGGAGTTTCCGGACCTGTACACACCGGAGTATCCGGACTACACCGGAGTCTCCGGTGAACAGTAATTTCAGGCATATGAACAGTATTTTCAGCCTTTTTCAATTTAAGTTTTATTGCATATCTCTTACTAGAATTGAGTAATTTTTGTCACCTTAGGATTGTAATTTCCACACTTATTTAGGGTGATTGTGCACTAGTTGAGCCTAGCATATTTAGATTTTTCTCTTGTGAAAAACTCGTTAGTTTATATTCCGCTGCAAGCTTAGGCCAACGGTAGAAAGGGTTGAATTTTTGTAAAAACGCCTATTCACCCCCCCTCTAGGCGACATCATTGTCCTTTCAGGTACTGCTATACCCCTAGGTGTCCAAGAAAATTTGGATCAACTTCATAATGTGTTTGGGGAACCAACTCAACTGCCACCTTCCAGAAGCTACGATCACGCTATCCCTCTTATGCTAGGTGTAATCCCTATTAACTCCAGACCCTATAGGTATTCCCCTTTACACAAAAATGAGATTGAGAGGCAAGTTAGAGAGCTACTTGATGTAGGTATTATTCCTCCAAGTAATAGTCCATTTGCTTTCCCAGTCCTTTTAGTTCAAAAAAAAAAGATAGCTCTTGACGTTTTTGCATTTACTATAGGAAGTTGAATGCTATTACTATTAAGAATAGATTTCCTATGCTGATTATAGATGAGATCTTGGATGAACTATCAGGAGCTAAATACTTTACTAGCTTAGATATGAAGGTTGTGTATCACCAAGTGAGAATGGCTAGTGAGGATGAACACAAAACAACACTCAAAACTCATTATGGTCATTATCAGTTCAGGGTTATGTCTTTTGGACTAGCTAATGCCCTAGCTACTTTTCAATATGTGATGAATGAAATACTTGAACCATTTTTGAGGAAATTTTTCATGGTATTCATATATGACATATTGATCTATAGTCCTAACATGAATTCACATCTGGATCACTTGAGACAAGTGTTAGAAATCCTGAGGAAGCATCAGTTTTATATCAAGAGATCTAAATGTTATTTTTCTCAGCATCAACTGATTTACTTGGGCCATATTATTTCTGATCAAGGAGTTGCTACATACCCTACAAAAACTGCTACCATGGTCCAATGGCCACCTCCTACTAATATTACATAATTGATAGGGTTTCTAGGTCTCACTGGCTATTATAGGAAGTTTGTGAAACATTATGGAATTCTAGCCAAATTTCTTACAAATCTATTGAAGAAGAAGCAGTTTCAATGGTCTTCCACTGCACAACCTGCTTTTGATGCCCTTAAACAAGCTATGGTGAGTACTCCAGTTCTCTCTCTACCAGATTTCAGTGAGCCTTTTGTGGTAGAAACAAATACATGTGATTCAGGAGTAGGGGTTGTTCTCATGCAAAAGGGTAGACCAATGGCTTTTCTCAACAAAGCTTTGGGAAATATTAACAATCACTTGCCTATATATGAGAAGTAATTTCTAGCTCTCAGTATGACTATGGAGAAGTGGAGACCATATCTACAGAGGAAAGAATTTGTCATTCAGATAGATCATAAGAGTCTTTGTTTTTTAGAAGAGCAACACTTGCAGTTTGAAATGCAAAGGAATGCTATGACAAGATGAATGGGGTTACAATTTAAGATTGTGTATCGGAAGGGTAAATAAAATCATGTTGTTGATGCTCTATCCAGAGTAGGACACTTGATGGTCATACAATCCCATTCTTCTGTCACACCATAGTGGGTATAGGAGGTTTGCAATTCATATGTCACTGATCCTAGGGCCTAGAAATTATTGACTCAGTTAGTTGTATGCAGTCCTAATGAACATGGCTACTCCTTGCATCAAGGTATCATTAGTGTAGACAATATATGAATTGGTGACAACTCGGCATTAAATACCAAACTCATTGTTGCACTGCACTCTAGTGCTTTTGGGGTTCATTGTGGTATACAGGTTACCTGTTAGTGTGTCAAAAGAGTTTTTAGCTGGAAAAGATTGAAGCAAGATGTTACAAATTATGTCCAGTATTGTTTGATCTACCAAAAGGTCAAACATGAACACATGCCTTCTATTGAGCTGTTGCAGCCATTACCTCTTCTTGTTGGCAGTTGGCAAGACATATCCTTGGACTTCATTGAGGGTTTACTAAAGTCTGAAAGTTTTGAGGTCATTCTGGTTGTGGAGGATCATGTTTGTAAATATGCACATTTTATTCCCTTGAAGCATCCATTTACTTCTCAGTTAGTAGCTAGGACATTTGTAGACCATGTGGTGAAATTGCACATAGTTCCTAAGTCCATTGTTTCTGATAGAGACAATGTCTTTTTAAGTGCATTCCAGAAATAACTTTTCAAATTATGGGACACCGAGTTGTTGATGAGTACCTCCTATCATCCTCAAACCGATGGACAGACAGAATGTGTGAATCAATGTCTTGAGATATATCTTCGATGTGATGTCCATGATTCACCAAAACAGTGGAAAGCTGGCTCCCTTTGGCTAAGGTTTGGTATAATTCTTGTTACCATATTGCTATGGGATGCTCACCTTTCAAGGCTTTATATGGTACTAACCTAATTTTGGAGCTTTACCAATCATGACACCTAATACACCTTTGCATGTGGCTGACATGCTCACTGAAACAGAGGAACACTTGAAGTTATTGAAGGAACACTTGGCCGTAGCACAAAACCACATGAAACTCTAAGTTGATCAAGTCGGGACTAAGTGTGAGTTTCATGTGAATGACCAGGTATTATTGAAGTTGCAATCATATGCTCAATCATCAGTGCTGAATCGTCCATTCCCTAAATTGACATTCAAATATTACGGACTATATTGGGCGTTGCAGCGGATTGGTGTTGTTGCCTACATATTAGAATTGCATAAAGGGAGTTTAATCCACCTGGTGTTCCACGGCTCCCAGCTTAAGCCTTTTACTCCTGATTTCACTCTAGTCTTCACTGAATTACCAAAAGTGGTTGATTTGAATGGAGACGGCATTGAGCCAAAAGCCATTTTGGAACGCAGACTAGTGAAGAAAGGGAACATGGTGACCCCATAGGTATTGATCAAATGGACAACTATACCAGCTGAAGCCACGATGTGGAAAGACTTCTACATGGTTCAGTGCAGGTTTCCTCATACGATTGCTTGGGGACAAGCAATGTCTCAAGAGGAGTGAGATACCAAGAGATGGGACCTGACGAGTGAGCTAAAGTTTTGCTATGAGGAGAATCTGGCGTGTGGAGCCCTGAGGGTGCGTGGGTGACCTGAAGATTATAACCGGACGTTATAACTATTCATGGCACGAAAAAGTAATAAAAAGTTTTCCTGTCCCATCTTCTTGTTCCTCGAGTCTTCCCTCTCCCATCGCACGCCGAACGAAGAGAAAAACATAAAAAGTAAAGGGCTAATCAGAGAAAACGTACTCCCCATCATCTCCCACTGCCAGCCGGGCCCACGCCCCAACGTGCGGCACGCCCAAGCTACCGTTGCTCGCACAGGTCACACGCCGGTTACGGCGCGATGACATAATTGTGAATACGTAAGACCACAGGGGCCTACCCGCAAAACAGCCAAAGCCCTTCCGTTTCGTCGTCCTCCAGCCCTGAAGAATCCCACCACCCGCCGCGCCCGGGAGTTCGAATCAAACCACCGCGAGGGGCCGCCGCCGCCGCCGTGATGGCTCGCACGAAGCACCCGGCCGTGAGGACGGCAAATGAGCATCCCAAGAAGAAGCTCCAGTTCGAGCGCTCCCCGCGCCCGAGGGCGCCGCCGACAGGTAAGCCCCCGCCCTGCGCTCCCCCCCCCCCCCACCGGCCCAGCGAGCAGACGCCGCCGCCGCCGCCGCTCTCCGCCTGTGGTGCTAAGCACGTTTCGTATTCCTTCTTTTGCAGGTGGAGAGAGTACATGGGGGACACCGGTGAGTGCGTGCGGGCGCGGATTGCTTTTAGTCTTCCTTACTTGCTTGTAACCTGTTTGATGGAATGCAGGGGAGGAGGGGTGCGCGGACCGGGGAAGCGGCGGCGGCTGTAGGTGGGAGTCTCTCTGTCTTTGTTGGGCTTGGGAATTTCCGGCGCGTGGTTAGCGGATTTCTAGGGGGGTTTTTTTGGAGGTTGGGTTGGGGGTGTTCCTGCGAGATAGCTGAGAAGTTGAGCACGCATGGTGCATCATTTTAGCTGTGCCTTTTAGTTCGGTGTAGTTTCTCCAATCTTTTCTGCTGCCGTTGCCTTAGAAACTAGAAATGTTGTCCAGGGAGTGACTTTTATGCTTCTCCCAGTGTTCTTCTTTGCAACATGGGGTTTGATTGGAAGATTTTTTTAGTTTTTGGTGCAATATGTGTCTTTGGTAGCAAGATGATGGCTAATGTGCCAGTGTGCCATATGGGTGTCTCAGTTTTGTAGTTTCTATCTTGTTTGTTGTTCGAACAGTATGTTATTCACTTCACATGTTTTCTTGGAGAAGCAGGGACGCTAGGGCGGCAGCCGAGGAAGCCACATCGGTGGCAGCCAGGCACGGTAGCCCTTCGGGAGATCAGGAGGTATCAGAAATCCACCGAGCTGCTGATCCCCTTTGCGCCCTTCGTCCGTCTGGTGATGCAGCATGTACCTATGGCTTTTCCTCTCCATTAAAAAGGTCTGGAATGCGGATTGTCTGATGGAAGCTTTTGCTTCTGATAAATTTGCAGGTGAAGGAGATCACTGACTTCTACTCAAAGGGGCATGTGACACGCTGGACTCCTGAAGCCCTCCTTGCGTTGCAAGAGGTAAATGCAAAAACCAGTGTTACCGGGACACGAGTGCAACTGTTGGTGTCCGACTTGGGTGCAGGTGTCCAATTCGGCAAACACTAGAAAATTGGGTTCGGTGATCCATCTAATATATTAATTTTTAAAATTTATAAAAGTCAAAAATACGTATTAAATTATAAATTTTCTGGGAAACCATTTGCTATAGTGTCACATTCCTCGTTAGTTCATATGTGACCAATCCACAAGAAGATGCATCACACGTTTAAAAAGAAAAGAAAAAAGAAAAGAAAAGGGAAGAAAGGAAGAGATGGGCTATTGCCTATTGGGCTGGCCCATCTAGCCCACCTACTACCACCTCCCAAGCCCCGATTCCACTCCTCATGTACGCAAACCGCTGTCGCCGCTCTTTCCCCTTTGCTGCTTCTCTTCTTCCACAATGCAAAGCCACCACCACTGCTGGTGATGAGTCCATGTCTGGTGTGTGTTGGTGCGGAAAAAAAAAATTTCGGCCTCGCGAGTCCCGGTAATACTGGCAAAAACATGTCATGTGTATTAAACCTAATGGCTTGATCTGAGAACTTGAATGTGCATTAATTCCAGACCTGGAAACTTTCAAATCTTCTATTGATAAATTTGTTATCATAAAGTCATTTCTCCTTATTGGTCTGTTATTACTTTGAATTTCAGATAGCAACATTTGTGAGCGATGTTGCAAAAAGGGAAATAATTGTTTTCAGTGTAGATTCCATTTTTTTTGCCTGAGCTAGCCTGCTTGCTATTGGTGTTTTGTCAGATTGATGACTAAAATGTGATTATTTAAATGCTGAAACTTGTCGTATGTATTATAGCTTGATCAGAGAACTTGACTGTTCATTTATTCAATACCTTGAAAACTCTGAAATCTTGTATACATAAATTCTTCGTCGTTAAGTTTTTTTCCTAATTGGTCTGGTTAATTCAGAGTTCTAGATCACCGTATTTATGAGCGATGATGTAAGAAAGGGATGAATTTTCTTCATTATAGATTCCATTTTTTTTGTCTGAGATTGCCAGCTTAGTGTGCCTCATGCCCTTGCTTGTTTTGGTCTAGGGTAGACTTAGTGTATTGCAACAAGATCACGTCACACTTAACTAACTATTTAAACATGATTGTTATTGTAACGTAGGAAGAGGAAATCTGTTGTGAGCAAAAAAAAATTAATACCTTCCTATGATGGTTTATGAGTCGAAATAGCAAATGATTATATTATTGAGTAAAGCACAAATGCACTGCAACCATTCTAGTTCGCTTTGTTTTTATTCATGATTACTTGCTTTAGCCGCCTCATGCCAGAAGTACCCATCTTATGCATAACAGGCAAAAGGAGTTAATGTCTTCGTTATAGGTTATACTTTTAAATCATGGATTCATGGTCATGTGTATGTGCATTTTTTGAATTCTCAGATTGTTTTTCTCCCCGCATACAGGCAGCAGAGTACCACTTGGTAGAACTTTTCGAAGTGGCAACTCTGTGTTCCATCCGTGCCAAACGTGGTACTCTCAGTAAGTTTTCATTGAATGAACATGTTTCCCTTTGCATTTAACACCAAACGGAGATGTGTGTAAAAACATCTCAATTACATTTTTTTAGTGATTCTACTTATATTTAGATTTATTTGAAGTGGCAAAATTGCTAATGATTAGATATAATAGTATTTAGCTGATTTGTGCAAAGTGTTCTCAATTTCCAATAGGCTATTTTGGCTTGATTCTCAACAAACAGCTATTAATAATTATGGCTTAGAGTGGACCAGAATCTGCTAATACTGAATATTTAGTTCACCTTTGTATAAGTACTGATGTTGGCTAAGATGTCCATAAAATCAAGGATCTAGGTTTAATTTATGTGTTTATTTCTGACCTCAATAATAGGAAATGTTGTATCGAATATTTGAATTGGGTTATTTTGAGATGAAAGTGTGCTGTTTTTAATCTCCTTTAAAGCTTTGCCGCATCTAGAAGTCGTTATGTTTTTTTGTGTGATTTTTACCACAACACATAGATGGTTGAGTACAGAAAAATACTTTATCTATCTCCTAAATAACATAAACAGGCTTAACTACTTGAAATGAAGTAAAAAAAAGTATACTTGCTGTTAAGCCTGCTCTCGTTCTCATAACATTAAAAAAATCTCTTCTCTCTCTCTCTCTCTCTCTCTCTCTCTCTCTCTCTCTGTTGGTGCAGTGAAAAAGGACATAGAACTTGCAAGGCGAATCGGGGGAAGGCGTTGGTAAATCATAGATGTATTTGTGAATCTTGCTGCCTGATGTCCAACATGAAATCTGTATCGTTGGCTGTAACTTCTGAGAATGCAGTGTAGATATATCTTCATTCAGGGAACAACTTACCTTCTGTCTGATTTGCTAGACGGCATTCGGTAGATTTTAGGACTCAATTGTGATGCAAGTTAACATGTTGCAAGCTGTTAGACAGCAGCGTCGTTGAATGTCGCATGGTTCTGAATTTGTTTCAGTAAGTTTATCTTTCTATTCTTCTGCATGAACACCCATGTGTTACTGGGTCGATCTGTTAACCTGTACATACGGATGCAAGTTTTATACTTTTTGGGCCATGGGGTTGATCCAAAACTAAAAAATAAATTAATGATTCACTCTCACTTAATTAAGTTAAAGAGAAAAAATAAATTAAGTGGTGATTCGGAACTACCCATTAGATATCCACTTGTATTCCTACCTGTACACCGTTATAGTTTACCCTTTCTTGAAATTTATAATGTAAGTCAACATGGATTACAAAAGGTTGACCTAAAATTGTTGCGAACTTATCATATCAATCGCTTTGATTTCTCTAGGGGTGCTATTCCATCATTAACTGTGATTTTTCACCTTATTTTAGTTCATTTTGTTTGTTTGCACTTCTCCCGAGCTTCTGGCCCTTGAAAGTCAGAAGCCTAAATGAACATTCGAAAGCCCATGTTAAGTTAGAAGCCAAAAGCAGGGGGTGGGCGACTTCTTCAGCTTTCACGGGATGAGCTTATGAGAGTCCCCCTAGGGTTTGCACAAAATTATCCGTCGTTGCTGCTCCTTAAATAGCTCGCACCTCCTCATTTTCTTCTCCATTCGACCATCCTTCAACCAGGATCCCTCCTGCACCTCAACTCCGAGGGCAACTAGGGTTTTGGCCCATCGGTCGACGCTGTTGGTGGCCGCATTGTCATTCTCCACATTATGGAGCTCCCTCATGTTGCACCCTCCTTCCTCTGTATCGTGGAGCTTCCCCACCTGACCACAGACCCTAATCCCGGTTGTTATGTTTTCTGATTTAGATGCTATTGGACACTAGACATTGTATGTTTAGCTAGTTTGTGCAAAGTACAATTTGGCGGTAGGTAGTCTATACTACTTTTGTCCATCGTCGGACATGAAATAATTGTACACTACTTCTTCACCTGCAAAACTCAATAAAAACAAAGTGAATACGAAGGTACTCGCAAGATTTAATCCATATTAGGTACATATAATAATTTAACTCTAAGGATCACGCATTTAGGAATGCGTAGCAAGGAATCGACTTCAAAGTTAAATGAATTTATACGCAAAAGCATTTTATCGACTCAAGAGTGTGAGTATCTATGTAGCAAAAATGGTCATATTAGATCATGATTGTGATTTTAGTGATTAATAATAACATAGTCATTGAGATTAATATATTTGTCAAGAATATATGTTACTAGGTCTAATAGATGCAATACATCAAGAAGCCACCGCAGCCGGGACAAAGTTTGATTGAATTGGAGAAGTTTCAAGAAGACTTTTCTCACTGGATAGTCCGATGCAGAGAAGTTTGCACTCACCGGAGCATTATGTTTAGTGGCTCTTAGCCTCACCGGATAGTCCGGTGCTCAGCAAGGTGTAGCGTCAGAGCTTTATCTACAGAGAAGAGCATAACTGAAAAAGCCACCAGATAGTCCGGTGTTGATGAAGAAGTTGCTCACCAAAGTATTTTGGCTCGAGATAGAAGAAGTTAAACTCACTGGAAAGTCCGGTGATCAGCGGAAGAAATACACCGGAGCAATTCTTGCAGAGAAGGTTACAAGTGTTGAAGATCGAAGAATAACAAACCGGAAGGTTCGATGATGGGAAGTGAGTGCACCGGGGGCTTCACTGGAGCATTTCTTGCAGAGGTGATTCCAAGTGTCTAAGAACGAAGATAAACTGACCGGATAGTCTGGTGTCAAGAGGAAATGCACCGGAGGCTTACACCGGAGTGTTTTGCACAAATAAAAAGTGATGCGATCTGGCTCAGAATAACTCACTGGATAGTCCGGTGATGGAGATGAAGTATACACCGGAGTGTCCGGTGTTTAGGATGACTTTGAGTGAAAAGTCTAACGGTTAGTTTATGAAGATGTACTCACCGGATGATCTGGTGTTAGTACTACTATTTTCACCGGATCATCTGGTGTTAACAGCTTTTCTGGGCCATTAGGTTAACAGTTGTGTGCGAGTTTGAGCTATAAAGACCCCTCAACTCAGTCATTTGAAGGTGTGATATACTGCTGGAGTCTAGAGAGACACAGAGACACGCGTACGGAGACGCGGAGACCCTACCTTGGTGGCTCAAGCTCCAAAGTGATCACGACGGCAAGTGACTGGAAGAGAGGCTAGTTGTGAGACCTTGTCTTAGTGGCTTGGTGGCTCATTCAGCTTAAGGTGTTACCTTGGTAGCTTGGTGACTCAAGAGTCATGACCGGGTACCGACCGAGAGCATATCCTTAGTCAAACCAAGTATATCGCACTTCTCGGGGCTCTCACAAGAACTCCAAGAGCTCAAAAAAAAAACTCCAATCAACTAAGACTGGCTAAGTGTTGCCAACCATCAAGAGTAATAAATCAATAGTTTCACTTGACCAAGATCAAACTTAAACTACAGCTAGATGCACATTTGTTACTCTCAAAGCACTAATGATGTCTTTAATCTTTCAATTAGAGACTTTGCAAATCACTTAAGTGCTCTGTCTTATTTTTTGATGACACATAGTGTATAGTCTCTTCTGGGTTGTAAGAGATCAAAATGAGACCGAGTGAGTGAGTATTTATAGGCTAGATGTCCAAATCTAGCCATTGCCCAACTATCTCATTTTTCTATGAACATCGGAAGATCCGACGTGCACTTGCTCATACACCCCGGAACATTTGGAGTGTACCTTTTCAACCACTCCCGAATGCCAGCTGTCAATTAGCCGTTAAGCTTGTTAAACACTCCAGCGAAGCATCCGGGCACGCGTTGGACCATCTGGCGTGTAGAACCACGAAATCAAGACTTTGAAATTCTTTTCTACAAGAAATACTCCGGTGTACACGCCGAACCATCCTACGTGCATAATCTTCAAACACCTCGCTGAATTCCTCTCTGCAATAAATGCTCTAGCGTAGCCTTCTTTACACGCTGAAACATCCGGCGCGAACTTTAAGTTTTTTTTGCTACATCACCACACAAAAATACTTTGTTATTAATAAGTCTTAGATTGCCGAATCATTTGGTGTATTTAAGATCTTTTTGCCTTGATACAAGAAATACTCCGATATGTTCATCTCTGGTAACGCCGAACCATCCGATGTACTGAAAAATGTATTAGTTTATCCAATTTAAGCAATATTGAGCTCTAACTTCTAAACATCTTAACATGGACTTCTTTAAGCTACCTAGTGCTATAAATTCACAAGTGTGCATCCAACCTTGTTTAGGCTCAACTAGGTCAAACTACAACTCTTAGCTCCCTTTTATAATACGATCAAAAGACTAAGAAAAGAGATCTAAATTACTCTAAGTGTCATTCATTTCCTTGTGACACTTAGAACTAAAATATTTTTAATCTTGATGCATATATCCTTTGATCATCCATTATATCTACTTAGGAACTAAGAAACGCACTCATCATTGTGAACTAAAATTTTGATACACTTCAATATACATGTTAGTCACAATGATACGGTTCTCTCTAGGTTTGGTGAAGGGGAGTGAGTGAAGGAGTGGATGAACGAGAGAGAGCGAGTGAGAGTTGATCAATAGCTTTAAGTGGTGCCTCTGTGCTCTGGCGGTCAGACCGCATAGAGTCCCGATCAGACCACAGGCAGAGCTCATATGCTGGAAGCCTTTATTCTTTTCCCCGTTTCTTTCTTTCCTTTTTCTTCTCCTTCCTAAATGACTTTGAGGTCTTCCTAATTATTTCTAACCACATTCCACGCATATATATATATATATATATATATATATATATATATATATATATATATATATATATATATATATATATATATATAATGAAAACGCGTATTGACCGATTACGTAATATTTTTTAAACATGTTTAAATACTTAAAATAAAACCAATAATATGAATCATGATGTCATGATGCGTATGCATGCTTAATGACTAGATTAGGGTTTTGAGGTGTGACACTAATCAAAGGTGTATTTGGTGAATCATGCAGTAGATTGATGTCTTTCTACTGTCACTCTGAATCGGGTTTATTTAGGGTGTGTTTGGCAACAAGAAACATTTCAGATTCTGATCAGAATCAGTAGAATTCCTGTCAAACGATGTATTTGGCAAGCAATTTGAATCCAAAATAAGAGTATAGTTTCTCTTTTTACACTGCAAGGGAGAGACATGCAAGAGGTAGTTTCTCCCGATCTTGAATCACTTCCTTCTCATTTACAACTGTTATCATCTTTTAAGAATCAGAATTTATCCAACTAGTTAAATAATTGCACAAATTAATTCTAATTTACTAGATAAATATTTATAGAAAGAAAATGAAACCAAAACATACCAGATAATCCAGAATCCTAACAAACGAGCCTCTAATTTGGTAAGTGTCGTTTCAGGCTATCAGATATTAACCCGTCAAAGAGAAAGCAAGAGGAAAGACGAACTAGAATTCCACTACCTGCATCACACTCAAGTTACATAAAAAAAAAGAGAAGAAAAAATGCCAGGCTGATTTCATCACATCACAGAAGCCTCGATGACTTCTGGAGTAACTTGCAAGCAGTCAAAACTCCACAGTAAAGATAAAAAGGGCCAGGAAAAGAAGTCTATCTAGAAACCTCTGGAATGAATGCTGGACTGAACCTCCTACTACTCTCGCTAATTCTGCTTCGGATTCGACTTGCTCGCCGTCTGCTTCTTCAGGCTTGCGCCGATGTCACGATGCTCCCCTGCTGCTGCTCCAGGAGCAGCAGCAGCAGCAGCATTCAGCAGCTGTGCGCTCGGCGATCTTGCGATCGCATTCTGCAGCAGCTTTCTTGGCTGGAACCGGAAGCTCCCTCTTGATGCCGTGCCACCACGATCTGCTGCTGCTCTTGGCATGCAGACCAGGCAATGCACAAGCATCAGGGCGCAGAGGAATGGGGCACAGGTGGTGGTAGATCCCATGGCCGGGATGCGTGTTCCAGGCGAGGCAAGCCACTAGTGCTGCTACAAACTACTGCCAGGTGATGGCCGTGAGTAGGCTAGGAACTTATCAGTGACCAGGATCGCAGGCAGCACTGTGGCTGAGATGAGCTGCGAGCTGGAGTCGTACGGTCTCTATCGACAACCAGCCTGTGCTGCTTGTCTTTGAGAGCGTGGTGCGCGTCACATGGGATCAAAAGACCTCGTCCTGACGCGGCTGCTCTTCTTGAATGATTCTTCTCGGCAAGCAGAAACTTTTTTATTGCAGAATTTGTTAGCCCAGAAATTTCCTGGGCGGAAAAGGTGCGTGAGCCGTGAGGGAGCTCTTCCCTGTCCTCCTGTCCTGATGATGGATGACAGGAGAGGGAAGGGCCACGAAATCCGGCCACGAGCTTGGCTTCCGACGGAATGGAGCAGTACTTGTGCCTCAACCCAATCATTGGCTCCTCGTGCATCCAATGGCGCTCTCGCTCGAGTACATCTCGCGAGACGCGCACGGATGCTTTACGCCGGCGCCCGCACTTAGCTGTTCAGTTGCCAGCGGCGTGCACCGCGCCACCAACGGCAGCATTTCAGGGGTTCGGCGGCCTTCACGCCCGCCTCCCTCGAACGCCGGCCGGCCAGGTCCAGCCGCCTTGCCGACGCGATGATCCTAGCGCACTGCTATATATCACCGCGCTGCAGGAGACCAAGTGAGCGGGCGAGAATCTAGCGCACCCACCCGTTCACGCCTCTTATTCATTGTTAATTATCTCATTTACTCTCTATATTTTTGCACCTAATACTCTAGCATAAATCTTAACGTAAATGAATGATCGGGATAGACAGTGTATGAATAGTACATTGTGGAACTTTCACTTTCCGGTTTGGTGTGTAGTCATGGTAGGAGCACTAAGAAAGTAATGGTTTATGGTAGGCTATTTCTAGTCGCTTTCAGCCGTTGCCGTCAGCATCTTCCACACCGATCAGGCCAAACAAACAAGCCATTCGATAATAGGGTGGTGTGGGGGGAGGGTGATTGGGAAGGATAACACGAGCCACGAGTCCATCAATGATAATCAGGTTAGGATGGAAGCCGCATCACCACCAAGGCAACCAGAGCTTGACGTAAACTTCGGCACTGCAGTGATGAGTGATATCATGAATGTCGGTATGTCACCGGTGACACGCTGACACGATCAAGCTTGGGTCACGAGTGTTCATCCACTGCATGAATCCAGCGTTTTTTTCTTCGTGACAATGACAGGAGCTCTATCTTTCACTTAAGAAAGAGGTGTGCGTCTGAGTTCAAACCTAGATGGGCAAGGTGAATGAGAAGGTATACCTCCTTGTATTTGGATCGTGAGGAAATATTTCTTCACGTGTCACAGTGGCTTCAAAGTTGTTCTATCATTGTACCTTCCGAAGGAAAAGAAAAGGAACCGGTGGACAACCACGGAGCTCGGTGGCAATACTCCCGAATGGAGCCAAGTCGATAGGGGTTCAAGCTCTCGTCCCGCACCCCTCCGTTCTCCAACGAAGACCACAGGAAGCGCTGTTAAAAAAAAACCCGATCCAATTCATCCCCTCGGCTTGTCACTCCTCTCAACTCGAAAACCAGTGATCATTGTCTCTCAACTCTTAAAACCGGACTTGTTAGGGAAAAATCAGACTCGGCTCTCAACTCTTAAAACCGGAGTTGTTAGGGAAAAATCAGACTCGGCGACGAGTTCATGGTTGAATTGGAGTTGTTTGGTTGACCGTGCCAAGTGTACAGTTTTCCTCTCTGCCCTGAATCCAGACGGTGATTAGAGAGGAAAGCGCCGCGAAATCCAGTGAGGAGCTCGCGAGGTTGGCGCACCGGCATGCATCGGACCTACGTCGTGTTGCTGGTCTGTCAGCCCAATCATTGGCTCGTGCGTCCAATGGCGCCTGGAACTGGAAGCAGATCTCGACGCCGTGTTCATACCCCTATGTGAGGAATTACGATGCAGATGAATTGCACGAGTACACAGATTCATACGCCTGTCGACCAATCTTATCTGAAATTGAGGACATGTTCATCAGGTCAATCTCAATGGCTCGCTATACCAAAGAAAAACACCAGCAACAGGCATGGGAATAATTTCATGTATAAGGAAGATCTCATAGCTTAAATATGTGCCTAGCAGATTTACATACCGACGAAAGCCTCGGAAACGATAAGCTGGAACATGCTAAGGGCTGCTACTGATCTACATACACTGATGTACAAAAATTACTATGGACATTGCCACCATCAAAAGATGGCTGAAGCTGTTCTCCTGAGTTGATACTTGGATTCGGGAGTAGGTGTGGAGCTCAGTATCTCATCCAACTCCTGAAAACAATGCGAAAATGGACCCATAAAAAAGAGAGACCTTATAAAGGACGTGGGCGTGCATATAATGTAATATAAGATGTGTTAATCTAGGTAGCATTGCACAGAAGTATGGAGCTATTGTTTACCCAATCTCAAGAACATGAGCAGCATGTAGCTCAATTACTTCGTGCTGCCAAAAATTGATGCATCACCACAAGAGTAAGGAGCATTGCAAATTGCAATCTTATTGTGGTAGGCTAAAAAAGAAACGGACTGTAAGGTCATAGCATTATGAAATAACAAATCTGACCACGTGTGAAATCAGTACGGAGATGATTTGAACAAAGTTTCTCAAGAAAACACATGTATTCAATGCTCAGCAACAGCTCCATTTTTTACTTTTGAAAATTTATTATGAAACCACAGATATTGTCTATAAAGTTGTACAACACTATGGTGTCATACCGTACCACTTGTGAACCTCAAGCAAGAATAGATTCCTTTCTCCCCCTTCACATAGCCTCCAATCAACGATTTAAGATTCAAAAACCAACAATGGGAACACCATAAGTGTGAATGTGTGATGTTGTAGAACAAAAAAAAAAGCTGCTTTACTTCAAAGTGATTCTTCACCAAGAATGGGAGGTTTGATGGTGATCTACATATCTCCAAAGCATCTTAATTGTGTGGAACTATATGATATAACCATTGAGCCCAGTAGAAATTGACAAAAAAAAAGAGAAAATGGATAATTGGCTAATGACAAACAGGAATACTTTGACAATCTGAATAATGACAGTTCTGCAACAACCTAGAGTTCACTATCAAGACATACTGAAATGCTTTAGTTGAATAGCTCCCAAAAAACAGACAATGGGAAAGATAACAATATTGAGTCTATGACACGGGAGATGAAAGTACCTTCTGTTTCTTTAGCCTATCGTTCTCCTCTTCTAGACGAGATACCTTGTTTTCAAGCTCATTAGTGTAAGCCTGCCAAGAGCAATGCACAATCATGAAATCAATGACCATACAAAGAAGGAAAAAGGAAATTCCAATGGTCTAGCAGCTTTGATATCAAAATCCATAGATTCAAATTTTCATGAGGCCTTCATGTTGCAGGACAACAGAAATTATAACAAAGCAACAATGTTCAATATGGAAACAAGAAATAAACAGGACAAAAGAACTATACCTGCTTTCTTGCTCTTGATCGTGCAGCTGATTCCCTATTTTTTATCATCCTCTTCTGCCTTCTTTCGATCACCTTATCCACCACCTCCCCTGAGGCACCACGCTTGCGCCCAGGTGTTTGAGGGTCTGAAAGTGCACCGAGTATTGGTGAAGTAATCTGGTCATCGGAGTAAATTGAATCCAAAATAGCACCTGTAGCAACAGACAATGGCTGGGGGGGCAAATGACTAGCCAAGTATGGACCCGCCAAACTTGGCTGCTGGGGCTCCAAAGCTTGCTGCTGATACTGCTGCAACCACTGTGCTCCAGGGTTCAAACTGGAAGTAACAGCTGCAACAACACTGCTCCTAACTGTATCCATATTGCTTGGCAAATCATCCGAATCCTTCATTTCCGTAACAACCCCAGCTTTGACCAGGAAGTCCTCAAGTGTCATCTCCCCAAGCGTCGGCTGCCTCTCCTGCTTCCGCTGACCACTCTCCTTGGCACTGATCGCTGGTCCATCCTGGATGCCCTTCCACACCTCATCAACAGTCTTCTTGCTCAGCTGCGGAGGCATCGTGATGCTCCCCTGTCGCTGCAAGCCCGAGGTCAGCTCAGGCTTACCTGTGAAGGCGTAATCGGGGTCTACACCATCAGGAAACACGCTCTTCAGGAGCTCATCGAAGTTCATACTAAGCAAGGGCTCTCCCAAATGGCTCTGCACCTCATTGAGGGTAAGGTTGTATAGAGATCCTTGTCTTGCCAAGCCCTGCACCTGCCCGTGCTGCGCTGAACCGCCGTCGCCGCCCCAGCCACCTCCAGTCTGTGATGCCATTGCCTGAATCATGAACAGGCACTCAGTGGCAGCCTTAGCGTGGGCATGGGGGCACAGCTGAACCCCCAATTTCTTTCGGAAAATAGACTGCACCCGCACCTTGATTCACAACTCCTGCGGCGTCAACTGAGATCGATCTTGTGCGCGCTGAAGAAGAAGAGCCTAATCGAACTGAACAAGAACCATGAACGGATGGAATGATGGATCAGATTACCACTAGACCATGCAGAAAAGGAAGTCCATTGCTAACTGGATGGAGAGAATTAAAGATTTTGATTTGGTTGCTGAAAGCAGTTGAAAAATCTCCTAGAACAAAACTCACTCTAAGAAAGGAAACAAATCCAATCAAGCTAGGGTTCCTCACCGACGGAAGATATTAATCCCGAGTCCAGATGGATCTCAACCCCACGCCGATCCAACAGCGGTAGGTGAGGGTGGGGGCGGGTACGCGACGACCACGAGGGAAGAGAGCTCCTCTGGGGTCGCTGCACGGAAGGGTACGACGGCGCCGGCGCCGGCGCTGGCGCTGGCGAAGAAGAGGAATGGCGTGACCTTGTGAACGCTGGTTTGATGCCAAGTGCCGGGCCTGATTTTGGCCCGCCTTCGCCCTTCTGGCCCGACATGCTTAGGCCGGAAGCCTGAATAAATTAATATTTTTAGTATTTTCTACAATATTTATTAAGTTTATTCATATTCAAGGTGCTCATGAAACATGAATGAATCTATAAACTACACTTGCATAAGGGATTATCTATTTACAGGATGACTTACTTTCTTAAGAACATAAACAAACCACTTATTTCCATACAAATCCTATTGAAAAAAGCATTCAACTAAAAAAAATCAGGTGACTCATTATAAGCAAATATTTTTGAGTGATATTGGTAGGTTGGGTTAGGTCAAACCCAAAATTCAACATATTTAAGGTGATTCTAGTCCGATTCATTTCGATACATATTTCTTCTCTTTGATTGCTCCAATCAAATTACAATAATGCTTAGAGCCATATGTCCTTGCATTGCATTCTGCCTGGTCGTCTTCCGCCATGTGTTACCCATCCATTTTTCTCTCTCTTGAGACTCTCCCCTCCAGCGAGCCCAACTAAATGAACTCCCATCAGCACCGTGTTGATGCTTTTATGCGCACAATATTACTACTGCAAACGCATGGATCATTTGTAGCTTTTCACCCTGAGTATTCTAAAGCTATCGTATCCACAAAGATAAGAAAGTAGACAAAATACAAGTAACTACTTTACGCTAACAAATCAGCTCTACTCATGAATGTAATTGTATAAGAGAATGGCGGATGGTTGTAACGGTTGAGTAGATACAACATAAAAAATAGATCTATAAGCCTCAACTAGACATCCATTAAGCTTTATCTCAGTAGCTAGTAGTTGTGGTTCTTAGATAAAAGATATTATTGTATGATATATAAGAAGCATCTTTAAATCTATTATTTTTCTCGATTATCACCTACTAAGTCATCGAAGACTCCCCTAGTTTCCTATCACATCATAGGGTAATTAAATTCTCTCGCTTTTTAGTGAATATAACCTAAGCAGATATAATCGCCACTAGAAAACGCTAGATAACTCCCAAAAGTCAATAAGGCATGTAGGAATCTAGGATCCACCAGAGACATTTTAACCATGTTAAGCTTAGCTAAGACTAGCAAGGTACCTATTTCGGTAATACCTTAACTGTCATAGTTATTTCGACTTATAGATTCAATCATTATGATTACATCAACTATCTAATCATCTAGTCACAAATTAGATGAAGAATAAAGCATACTCATGAAAATCAAGATCGAGAGAAAACAAGATCACTGACTCAAGATACAAGCAAATAACACTTCATTGAAGTAATAGATACAATCACCATCGTAGCACACCTTGATGGTGGCAGGTCCAACTCTAAATCTCTATCTAGTTAGACTAGATCACCTAGACTAGCCTAAATTAGCATAGACATCTAAAACTAAAGTGGGACGAGTTTCACCGAGATTAGCTCTAGACTTGATACCTTCTATGCTTAGAACATTGTCGGTGTAATAGGTAAGGGTGTGCCCCATCGGGTGGACCCCACACTGCCAAATGTCAACCAGCGGTTGATATCCTCGAGACCATGGCTTCACCCTGTGACCAGGGAAGGGCTCAGTCGAAATATGCTACGCTCAACTAGTGCATAATCATCATAAATAAGTGTGAAAGTTACAATCTTGGGTGACCAAAATTATTCAATTCTAGCAAAATATATGCAAGAAAACTCTAGTAGAAAATCCTGAAAAACATTGTTCAGCGGAGTCTCCGGATTGACCCAGATACTCCGGGTTCAGAGCTGATTGTACAGTATCCGGAGTTTCCGGGTTAAATCCGGAACCTCCGAGTTCAATAGAGTATCGAAGATTAGTTTCTGATAATGTGTCCGTAAATTGATTGGGTACCTTCGAGTGCAGGGATTAATCACGAGACGAGACAATTGATGTATACAAGTCAGGACCTCCGATTGGAGTAATATCCTACGTCCTGTGGGGGTGTTGCTGCCGTATATTGATGATCTTGAGTACAAGCAATTAGGCTAAATCTATTACAGAGAGTATATCAGATTTGATCTAACCTAAGGCTAAAGTCACCGAGTATCTTCTCTGCTAGGGTCTTGATGCTTGCCTCGAGTTTTCTCTCTCTTCTTGTGTTTCATCCCCCTCTTTCTCCTCCTCAGTCTTTTCGCCTTATATAGGGGTGAGGTACTGACTCCTATCCAGCCGTGGTCGATAGGGAGTTATCTTCTTTGACGTCCAAGTAGATAAATCTGTTTTGAGTACTAATCGTATCGAGTTAGGTAACCAACAGAAATCTTCTTGATATGTACTTCCTTGATTCCGGGTGTACCAGGTACCGCTGATTCGGTTCCGTGATATCTAAAGCTTCTTAATACATGTTGTACATACCCTGTTCGTATATGATATATTCTTTATGCACATATACCCTATAGTTAGATATTGGACAGTAACCCCCTAACTCTACTCAGAAGGAAAGGTTTTCATAAGTGACCACTCGAGTACCGTTAAGTTTAAGCTTAGTCGAGTAAAGTGGATCAGTCTCATAGTTGAAAGAATTGAGCATAGGCGGGTCCTTCCTCGAGTATCGAGTGGAAGCTCAGTCGGGTTGAGCACCCTACGGCTAACTGCACTCGAGATTTGAAGGAAAAGGCTAAAGAACTCAACTGATCAATACCCGACTCCGAGTAGAGTTAAAAATCTTTTAAATTTTGAAACGACGGGTGTAGGCGTATTTAATGCGAGCAGAAGGGCATGCAAAGATTCACACGTCGTCATCATACCGCTTTTCACACCAGTCGAAGCATGGTAAAAACGGGCATGGTTGTTGAAGAAATGATAAATTTTCCCTTTCCGAAGCGGAAACTTCTTCCGTGTCATACCTTGAGAGAGGGCCTATTTATCTGAGTAGAAGGCTCTATCGTCCTACTCTCGTGACATCCATTGCAACCCTGCCCTTTGATCTCGTCTCCAAAGCTTTTCGGCATCATCTACTTTTGCTCAAGGATTTTTGTCGCCCTCTCTGAGTTCTTATGGCCAAGAATCCCGATTCGGCTGCTCTACCATTGGGAGTACTAGATATCATCTCCAACAAGGTGCTACACCCGGAGGATTTCGCTTTCTTCTGCTGTGTCTACACTTCTTGGCGTGAAGTGCACAGGGTGACAAAGTTTGCGCCATGGATCATGAAAGGACCATTTGTGCACAACGATGGCTTGGTCAGGGTGCATCGTCTGGGGAGCGAAGCAATTTTTGATCTTCGTTTATGAGGTTTAGTCGGTGACAGTTGGGAGATAGTCGGGGCCTCAAGCGGGCTCTTGATCGTCATCGAGCGAGAGCGCCAGATCAAGGGCAGAGTAATCAACCCAGTGACAGGATGGTTCTTCGACCTTTCGCCACTCTATTATGATGCATTTTGGGTAAGCCTGGAGGGATGTGTGGTGCGAAAGGACGGGAGACTATTCGACATCTTTTGCCTAAGGATGCCATGTTTTCATCTTCATATGAAAAAGGGTGTGCGTGTGTTTCCTGTCGATGGTCCACTGCGCTGGTTCCAAGTCTCCAGTAGCAAATTCTGGTGGCACATTGCTGATTTTCTAGATGAGATTGCTTCAGGGGATCCATCTAGAGTCATTGCGGCATTGGAGAAGTCGATGCCGGAGTTCGAACTCTGGCAGCCTGATCTGGGGGGGGGGGGGCACTCGACTTATCTTGGGCAAGACTCGATTGTTTTTCTTGAAATATTAGGGTGACCAAATTGATGATACTGCTGAACACAATGCTCATACACTAGTTTCCATTCATGCTTTTAATGATGACATTTGGGAGCCTCACGACTGAAAAGTTATCCCTTGGATGAAGGACAAACCAATTCTGTTGGGCTTGACTTCTGAGGTTGTCCCTCCAGTACCAGGGATTACCAACCTTGGTCGAACTCTAGGCTTCCGTCGGACAAGTCCATCTTACGACCGAGATGAATACTCAGTGCTCGAGATTTTGCACCATGACGCTGTTTCCAGGACGGTCAAATCCCTTGAAGGGAATTTTAAATGGCATTCTTGTAGGTGGATATCTCCTAAGCTTTTCCCTTAAATATGTAATAGGCTTCTTTTTGTCTGATAATTGTACTGGAGGCATTGCTGATATTTTGCCTGTCTAGTATGCTACCACTACTATTTCCTTATCTATGAAATAGAGTTTAGCACGAATAGATGTAAAATCGATTAGAGAGTGCTATCGTTATTCTCAAGATTGATTAATAGTATATCTGTGATACCTGAAATCATAGCTAGACAAGTCATTAAGTGCGGTTGAATCTATGCTAAGGTATGGCCTACATCTAGCTCTAAATCCCTCAATGCAGGGGCTAAGAGCACAAAAAAACCCTACGAAAGTGCACTCAATCATCTACTTTCTTAATATCAATCTCCACAACACTGTCAGGTGACCTCTTCAAGACCTCAGCTTTCCAACTGTACAGCATTTGGAAATTCTCTTCCCAACTTCCATATACCTCTTGAAGAGCTCTCTCTCTTCCCTTCCAGACTGTGTCATATGCAATTGTGACTTTGTGATCATCCTGTAATTTGGTCTGCAACTCTGGCACCTATGTTGGGAGTCTTCCTAAGGATAGACATAGATATGTTAGCAATCTAGGCCTGAGATGGTGTTATAGTGTCTGTCATGCTGCTTGATGTACAATCATGCTATTCATTTAAAACTGTGACATGTAGTGTCATATGCACAAAAAAATTGAAATAGCGCCACATAAATATGAAAAAAGTACTATAAATGTTAGTTAGCAAGTTAGTACCATTATGGTTTTGTTACCAGATTGCCTGTGCCCAACTACGCTCCAATTACATCCTTCACCTTTACAATAACCTGTAAATCTCTCTTTATCAGATTTCTCAATGCCAAGTTTAAATTCCCCATTTATTGCAAACTACCTCACAGCCAGCCTAAATTTTTTCATGTTAGGGAACATACTGCCAAGATCCAACCTAGGGTTCTCCTTATCATAGCATATCAACCTCTCATCTGGTATGCCATCATCAACAGGGATGGATGCACCTTCAGTATCATTCCCATGAGAGAATCTAGTAGAACTTGGTTCATGTGTCCTTTTTTGTGCATCAGCCTTTTCAATCTTCTTTGTCCTTCCATCCTCATCTCTCAAGTCCAAAAGCACATACATCTGATCCTCACTCATAATTTCTATCCTCCCATTGTCATCTTGGGTTTCATGGATCTGTAGGTTATCCCAATCAATAATTGGTGCTATTGGTTGTTCTGTACGTACAAGTGAAGCTGCTTGTGAATTTGACCCATACTCAAGTATCAGTGGTGCCTCTGTAGTACTACCCAATATGGTCACACTAGACTGACTCTCAACGTATAGATCTATACTAAATAAAACCTCTGGATGATGCCTATCGAAATGATTCCAAAAATTAAACAAAAAAACGAATTAGGGTACATCTATAATTAGGTCCTCCTCAAAAACTAATGTCAAATCAAAGAATCATTACTACAAGCAAGGAAGAAAATATTTACCCTGCAGGGCCATCCTTCGGGTTCGGGTGATTCATGCCTTGATAAGACTATAAGATGACCCTGTGACCTAAAAGTAAAAAATTATTCAGAAGACATACGACTTGTGCATCGACAATCCACAATTTATCAACAATGTTAGACAAAACAAACTATGCATAAATGACATTGATCTTAATATTTTCTATTACAAACATGAATCGGCAGTGTCAAGCAATTTAATAGAGCAGAACAAATCCATAGGTCACTTTGAACACATTATACTACTATTTTGTTTCTCCAAAATGAAAGGCACAGTAGATAAATCTTTGCAACTTAAACTTTATACTACTATTTTTGTGCCTGCATATTATCGATTAGTAAGCCAACTACCTATACAAAACCTTTCGTGCTTTAATTTACTAATTCAGTCTTCTTTAAATCATAATATTTCATGTTTAAAACTAGATTTCTCACTATTGGCCACCAGCACACCGCACCATGACTTAATTTATAAAAACATCAATTTTAGCTTGTATCTTCCAGAGAGCAGGGCAGGCGCTAGGCTGCGGGGGCAAGGGCGACATGGTTGGAGGGGTAGGCGGTGACGGGAAGAAGGGGCCGACAGGGAGGGAGGGACATGCCAACGGGGAGGGGCGGGGGTGTCAGGGAGGGGCAGGGGCGGTGGGTCGGAGAGGATGAAAATGAGCAGAGAGTGTCAATCTAAATTCGATTCAGCTCAGCGTGAGATTGAGCATAGACAATTATATCCTTTTACTTGATCTGAGAGAGAAAAGAAAAGAAAATTAGATTACAATGGGATAATGGCAAGCTAATCAAGGATACAACATTGAGAGTGATAAATAAACAATATCAATATTAAAGATGATAAATAAACGAAACCGCTTCTTAACTGTGGTAAAAAAAAAATGAATTTCCTCGTACTCCACTACCTTGCATTGCTGTGGCCCTACTTATCGGCAGGCCCCAGCTGCGCTCCTCAAACTCTCTGGCCCCACCTGCCCGTGACCCAGGCGCTCCTCCTCATATAGAGCCCCCTCCCGTGCGCCTGCTAGGCCTCTCTCTCCGCCTCCCCCATTTCTCTTCCCCTGCGATCCGATCTCTCTCGCGAGGAAGGCTTGCCCGACGCCAGGGGAGCAGGGAAGAGAAGGGATCACCGACCACCAGGGCGAGGCCTCGCGATCTCGGTAACCACCACTCCCACCCATTGGATCTCAGTCAAACCTCCTCGATCTGGCTGATCTCACGCTCGACGGGATCCCGCTCCCAATCCGATTCGTCTGATCGGTCGATTCACAGTGCTTTTGCGGGCCGCGGCAATCGGCTTGATCTGTCGGGTTTAGCGGATCGGAAGGGCTCGATCACTTCGTTTTTGTTAGTAGGGTTCGATCGATTTGGCGGAATTTATTCGAGGAATCTGTGCGTCTGTGACCGGTTCCGCTCGATTTTTAGCTTGGTTCGCACGCGGGTGTCCTCGCATATGGCGAGGTTTTCCTCGCTAGCGGCCCACGAATCTGATCCGATGCCACGGTTCACGTGCGCCGTTGCCATAGATCTGTGTGGTTGTAGCATCGGATCCCGTAGATCTAGCTGCGATGACTTTGCTTCTGGTGGTTTTATTTTTTCATAGAGATTGTGGATCTGTGGCGTTGAAGCTTTCGTGTTCGTTTCGTTTTCAGCGCAGGAGCAGGGATGGGTCTCACGTTCACGAAGCTGTTCAGCCGCCTCTTCGCCAAGAAGGAGATGAGGATCCTCATGGTCGGTCTCGACGCGGCCGGTAAGACCACCATCCTCTACAAGCTCAAGCTCGGCGAGATCGTCACCACCATCCCCACCATTGGTATGCCTCCCATCCAAATCCTACTTCATGTGATACGGTATGTTTATAATGTTAACTGTTGGGAGTCTGTGAATGCATAGTCTCAATTTCGTGCTGCAATTTTGAGTCTAGGACTACGTAGGCATAAGGACTGTTGCACCTTGAGTTGCACGGCAATTGACGCCTTTATGGATTTATGTTTTGAATTCCTTTGGAAATTATGATTGTTAGTAGTAACAAAATGTTTTTGGGTCTGGGGATAAGTCGCAGCTGCCATTGGAGTTGATTCTCTTGATCATGTGAATATTAAGAGTTTGTATGCGACTTCATGCGATATGGCTTTGTGTTTCGTCTTGGCTTATGTAACTTTTAGGCTTGAAATCGTGTAAGCTGGCTTCCAAAAGGAACTTAAGCTATGCCAAACAGGTGATGATTAAATTAGTGGGGTGTCAACCTATTGTTTTCTTGCCAACTTTAATTGACATTCTGAAATTCAGCCTAGGTAGTATGTAGCCCATCAGATCACATGTCAGCGCTTTCCGAAATGATGATGCACAATTTGGACTATCTTAAGCATAAATAATCTCATGAGAACAGTCTTGTTCACCATGTTGTCATTTTGATTATTCCTAATTGAGCAAGCCATTAAAAAATGAAAACCATTTTCTAAAGTATTTTTTATTCATGGCTTGCTTGGTAACCTGTAATCCTACCAAAGACCAACTCGTGGCATACTTGCTAAGTCATGAGCGGCAAAACCTCTTCTAAAAGGTTGGTATATGGTTCATTCATACCTAATATTACGCTTTCAACAATGATATATACTCCCAAGCAAATTTTGGCGTGTGTTTAGATGCTAATTTGTGAATGTGTTCTTTTTGTGGGGATTCTGACTAACTTTGGCTTACTTCCATGATCTGACTGTCATCTACCTACATTGATCAAAACTGAATATCCTTGAAATTGCAGGTTTTAATGTCGAAACTGTTGAGTACAAGAACATTAGCTTCACCGTTTGGGATGTCGGGGGTCAGGACAAGGTAAGAAAATTTGCCTAGGGCCTTTTATTATTTTCAGTGATGATATTTTTGGAACCATACAGTTTGGTGTTGCCACTTTCCTGTTGTGTTATGACTATTTGAAATTTAACACTTGCACAATAGGGAATATTGCATGAGATTATAATCTAAAGCCTTCTCATGAGATGTGTGTTATCTTTGAAATTGTATCAACAATCCAAAATATACATGCATGTTAACTTCAATTTCCTTATTAAAAACATGCCTGTATATCATTTAAATGCTTGTAGCTTCATGATCTCATCCCTTTTAACTTGACATGTCTTTGAGGTCTTACGTTTTCTGTGTTTCTTTCAACAGATCAGGCCGCTATGGAGGCACTACTTCCAGAACACCCAGGGCCTCATTTTTGTTGTGGACAGCAACGACAGAGAGCGTGTTGTTGAGGCCAGAGATGAGCTCCACCGGATGCTGAACGAGGTACTATCAAAGTGCAATACTATTTCATTGTGATAAACTAAAAAAAGATTGCTGCAGCAATTGTTGATAATATATGGTTGCATATTTTTTTGGCCAAGATATACCATGCACTTATTAAATTTTAATATTTTGTCCATTGGTGGTGCACTGCATAAGACTCTTATCACTAAGATGCACAACCTTAGTTTCCAAGATTTTCAAATCTCCAACCAACATAATTGTCTAACACTGATGAAAGATATTTATTCCACGCCACTTCTCTTTGTTTTAGTTAAAAACTTAAAATGCTCATTCACATGATGTTCAAATATTATTTTATTGAAGAGTTTAGTTCTCACAATTCAGACATCTATTGATCTGTGACATCATGGTTGTCTTATGGTGACAGGATGAGCTCCGTGATGCTGTGCTGCTGGTGTTTGCAAACAAACAAGATCTTCCTAATGCCATGAACGCTGCTGAAATCACCGATAAGCTTGGCCTTCACTCCCTACGCCAGCGGCACTGGTATGCCCTCTATCCTGCTGAAAGTGTGCTCGCTTGCACAAATATTTTGAGGATTGAACAATGATAACATATGTACCTCCAAGTATGAATTTTATATGAAATAGTACATGGAATACTTGGCATTAGTCCTGTATCCTGTGGTGGTAATGTTACTGTTGCATACATCAAATATTCCACTGAAGCACTAAATATTCTGCTCAATTTGCAATATGCAATTGACGTATGTTAGGTCTGATTGATAATGACTCATTTTTACGGTTTGTGCATTGGACCTTGTAGCAATCCAAATTATTCACTTGCATATCTTACTCATTTCAGGTACATCCAGAGCACATGTGCTACCTCTGGTGAGGGGTTGTACGAGGGACTTGACTGGCTTTCCAACAACATTGCCAACAAGGTATGCTAGCTGTGTGACATTTTGCTTGGTTGTTTTATCAACCAAATATCTGTAGATGGACTTCATTTGAAGAACCTTGAATCTGTAAGATATCATATAAGCATTTAATGTATTAGTGCAAACAGCAAACATCCATGTACCACATATGATGCCCTAAAACTGACCTGTCCAGTTGTAGATCTAAGAATTTTATGGTAAAGTAAATGTATTTGCGTGTAATGCAGTTGGTAGGAAATGTTATGCTCGTTCATTTATGCACTTGATTTATTTGCTTTCGTTGCACACTTTGGGTAGGAATTTTAAACCCATAGTAGTTACAGAGCTAACCACTTGTGCTTAATTTCGTTCTTTAGGCTTGAAGCATCTTGGCAGGGCTTCAATCAACCAATATAAGCTGGATATTCGAGCGCATACTGCCTTTACCATACTGCTATGAACTGTAGTCATGACAGTGACATATAATGTGGGGTATTTTTGGGAGGATAATGCTCATTGGTGAACGAGCAAGCTATCAGATTGTTTTCGTGGGTATTGTTAATTGTCCGTGTTTCTGTTTGGTTTGTCCAAGGTATACGATGTCCTACTCTGTACTCTGTATCGACTTGTCTCTTGGCATAGCTTAATTGTCGCATAATTTGTTGTGTGCAGCATCATTCTCTTGAGCCTGCTGTTCCATTTCTGAGTTATTTTGGAATCATCAGAATCACTTAGTCCTTTGGTTTCGTTGGTGTAATTAACTTTGGGGCCTGTGGCTGGCTTCGAACTATCTGCTCCGGGGTAGGGTTTGAAAATACGACGGTAACCGTTATTTTGATTTGTAACGTATTTAGAAATCGAGTGGTTACAATCAAATTTAAATTTAATATTTAAAAAAAAATCAAAAATTCAATAAATTTTGATTGGTTTTTACCGACCTTAGGCGGTTTTTGGGATCCATCGAATTTGTGAACCTGCTCTGGGGCGGTTTTCCCCGGATAAATCGCATCACGGTTCGCTTTTTGAAGGCTTCAAGCACCAACAGCGTCCGACGGCCTCTTGCAATCTTAACGAACCCTGTGATCAGATCAGACAAGCGAAACAATCCTAGTACGGGGCGACGCCTATTCCGACGGCCAGCACGCAATGTAGGGAGACGAGACAACGCGGTTCAAGCCGCAGGGAACTAGCAAGATTTGTTGCCATGTCACAAGAGATAGCCAACTCCAAGGCACATGACGTGACACCTCTGTTTAGAATCGAATTGCAATATAACGTAGACAATGAATAAATGAATTCAACATTTAGTAGATGTAGGTATTTATGCATGATGAATCATTGTGTTCGTGTTTGTTTGAAAGACATACCTCCTGAACGGATGTCTATTGTCAAAAGGGCATGAGTAACCGTAGGGTATTTGTCATTTTGGTTTGTAACCCTCTTCAGTGGAAAAATAAAGAGAATAAGTTGATTATTGCCTCATTGTAAATTCATATGAGAAAATCTTGAAAGTGAAAAATCCATAAGCGAGTTTAAAGAATAATATGTATGATCTATGAATTAAATATATCTTTGATACCTCCTTTAAAAACTCTAGTAGGAAAAATATGAGATATAACATATATTCTTGTATAGATATTGCCTTACTAAAATCTTTTATGAGAAATCTTGTAAGTAAAACTCATATAAGGAAAAAGAGCATAACATGATATATGAAAATGTTAAAATTTAAGAGGAGACTCTCGTGATCTTTGTAAATTTCGAAGTTGTCGCATATCAATATCATAAATATATTGGAATGTCAGAGTTGTTAAGAACTTTGTGAATAAATCTGCGAGGTTATCATAAGATTTAGTTTGCAAGATGTTTATCTCTCTATTTTGTTGTAACTCATGAAGATAAAATAATTTATGGGTAATATGCTTAGTGATATTACTCTTTATGTAACATATTTGCATGTGAGCAATATAAGTAACATTATCTTGGTAGGTAATGATTGATGATTCAATATAACCAATATGACATGACTTTTTATGTGATCGATCGTTCTGCGAAGTCATACACATGTATGTAATGTTTCAATGATAGATGAAAGTAACCACTATAATCTGTTTTGATGTCTTCTATGAGATAACTATATCATCATAAAATCAGTCTATGATATGATATCATGAAAATCAGCTATATAGCCGGTATCTGGATATCTCACTATAGTCATATCTTGATTTTTTTAATAGAATAAATCTAGATTTTTGGTGCTATAAAAATATCTATGATTGTCCTCTTTTGACTCTCGCCTAAAAGATATAAGTAACCGTGGGGTATTGGTTACTTTGATTCGTAACAATCTCGATGCATGTACAGCTGAGCTCACTGGGCGATAAAACTCGTCGCTTCCGTTCACATCTCCGCTGGAACTTGCAGTTCCGATTTGCTTTCATGAGTCCTATCGTGCCGCGGAGCACAGAAGCAGTGGCGTCGAGTCCTGTTTGGTCTGCCTGGTCCTGCGCCTGTGACATAGTTAGGGTGTGTTTGTTTTAGGCTGTTTTTGGCTTATGCTTTTATCAGAAGTCCAAACAAACGGATTTACTGAAAAATATTTTCTGAGAAGCCAAAAGCTTGTTTATGAGAAAATAAAGTAGAAGCTGAGAGTAGCTTTTCGGAGAAGTAGTATGCTGAGAAGCTAAAAAAATTATTGTAAAATCTAACAGCTAAAATCTAAAAGCAGTTTTAAAAAAATTAAAAGCACAACTTTTCAAAGGAGATAGAAGCAGAAAAACAAACAAAACATAAATGTCCCCATCGCCTCCTCAACAATGCAGCATCCGATATAATGTGACACTAGTTACTCTGAAGAGAAGGCACGGCGAACATCGGCGCCGGTTTTAAGAGATAAGAATAAAAAAAACATTATCCTAGCTAGAACTTGATTTGTGCTGTAAAATGTGAATTTTGATAACCATAACATCGCACTCGCCGATTGAATTAGTAACCAGTTGCTGTTCTCTTTGTTAGCCAAAAGCAAAGATATACACAGAAGCTATTGGTGATCAATGCTCATATTAACACTATAATTGTTCTGCTCTGATGTGCCGTGCAGTTAGGTTCATGTACTTGCCACGTATTTAATCACCAGCGCTAGCTACAATACATTCTGCTCTAGTACGTCACAATTGATTCAGCTGACCTGAAAACATTACTACGTTTTGCTTTCAATAGAAGCAGAGATCTTTCTCCTGTCAAAAAAAAAAAAAAGCATTACTACGTGCCTGGCCTCGCCTCACTCTGCAGGGACGCCGCCGTGCTCGGCCAGCGACGCCGCGCGCCGCCTCTCCGCCGGGCATCTCGTCGCCGTCGCCATGTAGCCGCTTGCCGCCGTCAGCGGAATGCTCTAGAGCCCTATCGATCTACCGTGACGGGAGTACAAATATCAGATCGCTCGATCAATTTCATTCTTTTCGTTACCATGCAGATGCATATGCTTCTATTCTGTCTGTACTGCTAGGTGTTATTATACCGTGCCTGATGTCACCTGTTTCTGGCTGAGACGACTCCTTTTGATATGTCATCTGTTTCTTATTTTCTTTTTCTAAAGCATTAACATGCTACAAGCTGTAATATTTAAACATATATCTAAACACATATCACACCTTATACATATACGTCCACACATGTGCTTGAAACTATAAAAAAATTCTATTTACGGGACAAATCCAGTGTGAGGCCGGGAGTTAAACTCCTGACCGACCAATGTGCTACTAAATATCATCTGTTTCTTGACTCTGCTGCTGCGTATGGTCTCCAGATTTATTGTGAACACCTCACGTTCAGGACATTCAGGGTGTTAGCTTTTTCCTCAAATTAACTATGTAGTTGTTTGAATTTTGGGCATTTAGTTTCTCACGTAAACTAAATTAACTATTTCTTATAATAAACTCGGCAAAGTTCCTACCACCTTTCGGAAAAAAAAATCAGGGCGTTAGCCAAGAATAGAAATGCAGATTTGGTTCTTGTCAGTCACGAAACAAGCCATGCGATGTGACTGAGCTTGGCAGCTGCAGGCTGCAGAGCCTTTTCGTCTCTCTGCTCTGTGCTTTTCTTACCGGCACTGGACAACGGGCAGAGTCCAAGAAGATTTCGTGCCCCGGATCCCTGCAGGTCTGTGGCCCCTGTTGCCCGCCGTGTGGATCGGATCGCGACGAGCAGCTTCGCGACGGCCTCTGTTCAAGCACTGCTAGTGACGGGTGGTGGATCGACATGAGTACATGACATGCTGTTCTTACCCAGCTGCAGTCCTTGATCGACATGAGTACATGACATGCTGTTCTTACCAAGCTGCAGTCCTTGACCGCGTAATCTGGTGGCGGGGCTGTGAAGAGGTCGAAGGAGCTCCTCTGCACCGACGATGACGAGAATCTGGACGGCAATGAACGTTGTCATCGAGTCAAATACTCCTCCGCTCCAAAATAATTAACATTTGAATTTAATACGGTCTCCGATGTATACCTTTGATTACTATTTTTACTTAATATATTTATAAAATCAAATAATTTATGAGTTATGAAAGTATTTTTTAGCTAAATCTATATATGATTTTTATATTTTCAAACTAAGTATTTTAAAAGTTATTGATAATCAATGTTTATAAAATTTGATTGGATCTTGTCTAAAAAGCCAAATATTTATGATGGGATGAGGGAGTACTGTTGCCAAGTCTTCATTTTTGCCGCTGACTGTGGTGTTCAGGCAAATGCATATGCAATGTGGTGCTGCTTGATATCCTGGTGCCAACGGAGATCACCTCGATCTCCAGCTCCGGATCTCGGCGTCCACGTCAACTTCCTCGATCAAGCTCCAGATCGGCCTTCGAGTACGACCTGTTAGCAAAGCTTTCAGATAAGCTTGTCACTGGTTTCAGCACTTTATTTGTTTTCCTATTCGCTAGGCTCGGTTGTTATGCTGAGCGAGTCTTTAGGATCTGAGTCGTGCGGGTTCACGGCGAGATCGCGTAGTGTAGCGAGTCGTGCGCTGGTGATCCGATCGTGTGGGATGGCACACGGCGCATTGGATTTCTGGCGCGCATGGCGGGGTCACAACGGCCACGAAGTCTTTCGTTTTCAATAAAAGGAAGAACAGAGCACAGAATAGCAGTGTGAAAGTTTAATGCAGCAAAACCCCTAGTTCTACTTGCCTCTCGCGTGTTCACAGTTAGCCAGAACCTTTGTGAGTTAGTGTTCTAAGATTTCATTTGGTACCAGAGCCAGCTATGTCAGGACGTGCCCAGCGTACGCCCCCGCCGCCGCCGCGCCCGACAGGGCAGCCGCCGCGTTGGTCCCGGACGCCGCCGCGACAGTCGAGGACGCCGTCGCGGGCGTCAAGGACGCCCCTCGGGCATGGGCGCAGGCAGTCTGCCTCACCTCCTCCGCGTCGTGATCGTCACAGGAATGGCGACCGTGCACTCGCAGTCCGACGCGTAGTGAAGGAGGTGGGAGGATCGGCTTCCTACCCAACTCTCACGAAGACGAACTACGGTGAGTGGGCTCTCATGATGAGAGTCATGCTGCAGGCCCGCGGCCTCTGGGACGCTGTCGAGTATGGCGACGCCGAGTTCCAGGAAGACCGAATGGCGCTGGAGGCCATTCTCAGGACAGTGCCACCGGAGATGCTGCCCACGCTCGCCGTCAAGGAAACCGCGAAGGAAGCATGGGAAGCCATCAAGTTGATGCGTGTCGGGGTCGACCGCGTCCGCAAGTCCAAGGCGCAGCAGCTGCTCAAGCAGTACGACGCCCTCGCGTTCAACGATGGGGAGACCGTCGAGGAGTTCTCACTCCGGCTCAACGGCGTCGTCACGACGCTGGCCACGCTCGGTGTCGATCTGGAGGAATCCAAGGTCTGTGAAAAATTACTTCATGCAGTTCCTGAACATCTCACCCAGCTCGCCATCTCTATCGAGACTCTGCTCGACTTGGATAGCCTCTCCTTGGAAGAGGTTACCGGGCGCCTTCGCAATGCAGACGAGCGCATCATCGTCGGCAAGGCTGCGGCGAATGGCGGCAAGCTGCTTCTCACAGAGGAGCAGTGGACGACGAAGTTCAAGGACAAGCTCGTCGGCGAATGTAGATCGTCCAAGTCCAAGCCCAACGGCAATCGCCGCCGACGAGGTGGGCGTAAAAAGAACGAGGGCAGCGGCCGTGATACAGATCGCAGCAACCGCGACGGCCGGGACACGCGGGAAAATCGCGACAGCGGCCACGACAAATGTCGCAACTGCGGCCGCACGGGCCACTGGGCCAAAGATTGTCGCCAGCCCAAGCGTCATGCTGAGGCCCATCAGGCCCACGGAGAGGAGGACGACTCCGAGCCCACGCTGCTGATGGCCCATGTTGTCGAGGCCGCTGCAGCCCTGGAGATTTCCAACCGCGCTCCGTCGCCGGCGCCACCCACCTACATCGAGCTAGACGAACCCAAGGTCTTCGCGCATCTCCACAAGGAGGACACCATCGACGGTGGCCTTTGGCACCTCGACACCGGCGCCACCAACCACATGACAGGCATCCGTGCTGTGTTCGCCGAGCTCGACCTGGCCGTGCGCGGCACGGTGCGCTTTGGCGACGGCTCCGTCGTCGCGATCGAAGGGCGTGGCAAGATCATATTCGTGTGCAGGAATGGCGAGCATCGCGCGCTAACTGGCGTCTATTACATCCCCAGGCTGAAAGCGAACCTCATCAGCTTGGGCCAGCTCGATGAAAATGGCTGCGACGTCCACATTCGCCACGGCATATGCGCGATCCGCGACCCCGCGGACAAGCTGCTCGCTCGCGTTCGACGCACGCGACACCGGCTTTATCTGCTCCGACTTGAAATTGGGCAGCCGGTGTGCCTCTCGGCGCGTTCCGAGGAGGCTGCCTGGCTATGGCATGGCCGCTTCGGGCATCTGCATTTCGACGCACTGCGTCGCCTGGCGAACAAGGACATGGTGCGTGGGCTACCGGCGATCGACCATGTCGAACAACTCTGTGACTGCTGCGTCATCTCCAAGCAGCGGCGCACGTCATTCCCTCGCCGCTCTCTGTTTCGCGCGGAGGATCGATTGGAGTTGGTCCACGGCGATCTGTGTGGGCCAATCTCACCGCCGACACCGGGGAATAAGAAACATTTTCTGTTGTTGGTGGATGACGCCAGCAGATACATGTGGATTGTTCTGCTCGCGAACAAAAGCGATGCTCCGACCGCCATCAAGCATTTCCAAGCTGCAGCAGAAGGCGAATGCGGAGCGAAGCTCAAGATTCTCCGCACCGACAATGGCGGCGAGTTCACCTCCGTGGAACTTGCCACCCACTGCGCTGAGCAGGGCGTGCAGCTCCACTTCACCGCCCCATATTCTCCTCAACAGAATGGGGTGGTCGAGCGCAGGAATCAAACCATCCTCGGAGTCTGCTGCGGGCCCGCAATGTGCCGGCGCGCTATTGGGGGGAGGTTGTAACCACCGCCGTTTTCCTTCTCAATCGCGCGCCGACCAAAAGCCTACAGGACAAGACGCCATTTGAGGCCTGGTTCGGCTGCAAGCCGGCTGTCGGCTTCCTCCGCACATTCGGGTGCCTCGCCTACGTCAAGGACGTGCGCCCTCACCTCACCAAGTTGCAGGATCGCAGCAAGGCGATGGTGTTCATCGGATACGCTGACGGCGCCAAAGCATACAGGGTGTTCGACCCGGTGACAGGCCGGGTCCAAGTGTCGCGGGACGTGATCTTCGACGAGCGCGCAAGCTGGGATTGGAATTCAACGGCCGGGGATGTTCCCGCGGTTTCCAGTCCATCTGATTTCTCGGTTGAATATGTTGTTACACAGGCCACACCGGCGTCATCAGACCGAACTTCGCCGGGGCCGCCTCCGTCGCCATCGACGATCGCTTCTCCAAGTGCCGCGCGCGCTCCGGAGCCGGTCACTCCGGTCACGGTGCCACGGTTTGTCTCCCCGCCAACTGCTCGGGACGACGACCTGGATGCAGACCACGATGACTGCCCCGTCCGCTACCAGTCGATGGGCGACCTGCTCGCCGACGCACCCACACCGGGCCAGGCGTCTCGGAATCTGGTGGAGGGGGAGCTGCACCTTCTTGCTGCTGAGGAGCCAGTGACTTTCGGCGAGGCTGAATGTCACCAGGAATGGAGGCAGGCGATGCTCGAAGAGATGGCCTCGATTGAAGACAACAAGACATGGCAGCTCGTTGATCTGCCACCCGGACACTGGCCGATTGGTCTAAAATGGGTGTTCAAAATTAAGAAGGATGCTGGGGGCCGGGTGACGAAGCACAAGGCACGCCTTGTGGCGAAAGGGTACGTGCAGCAGGCCGGTGTAGACTTCGACGAGGTCTTCGCTCCCGTCGCGCGACTGGAGTCCGTGCGCATGCTGTTTGCGCAGGCGGCACAAGCGGGGTGGGCAATACATCACATGGATGTCAAATCCGCCTTCCTCAACGGTGAGCTCACCGAGGAAGTCTATGTGTCTCAACCTCCAAGATTCGTGGTGGAAGGCCATGAACAGCAAGTTCTCAGGCTCGACAAGGCGTTGTACGGACTGAGGCAGGCGCCCTGCGCCTGGAACGCCAAACTCGACGCCAGCTTGCTCTCGCTCGGGTTCAGGCGCAGCGACTGCGAGAACGCGGTCTATAGGAGAGGAACTGGCGCATCCCGGCTGCTCGTGGGGGTATATGTGGACGATTTGGTGATCACAGGCAATGTGGAGACGGAGATCGGAAGGTTCAAGGCGGAGATGAAGTCCCTGTTCAAGATGAGTGACCTCGGACTCTTGTGTTTTTACTTGGGGATCGAGGTCGAACAGATGGCGGGCGGGATCAATTTGACGCAGACGGCATACGCTCGCCGCATCCTGGAGCGCGCCGGGATGCAGGACTGTAACCCCTGCGCCACGCCGATGGAGCCACGCCTCAAACTCAGCAAGACGAGTACTGCAGCGCCGGTGGATGCCACACACTACCGAGGAATCGTCGGGTGCTTGCGCTATCTGTTGCACACGCGGCCGGACTTGGTGTTCCCGGTTGGTTACGTCAGCCGCTTCATGGAGGCTCCTACCGTCGAGCATGAGGCAGCAGTGAAACGCATCCTACGCTATGTTGCGGGGACGACAAGGTATGAATGCTGCTATCAACGAGCTGAGCAGCCCGCCAAGCTGGTGGGGTTCTGCGACGCGGACATGGCGGGGGATGTCGACACGCGCAAGAGTACCAGCGGCGTCGTCTTCTTCCTCGGGCCGAATCCGGTGAGCTGGCAGTCCGTCAAACAGAAGGTGGTTGCACTCTCCTCATGTGAGGCGGAGTACATCGCGGCAACGACGGCTGCTTGCCAAGGCGTTTGGCTGACACAACTGTTGGAAGAGATTCATCAGGAGAAGCCGGACGCATTCAAGCTCTGCATCGACAATAAATCAGCGATAGCCCTCAGCAAGAATCCGGTGTTCCACGAACGAAGCAAGCACATCGCCACGCGATATCATTATATTAACGAATGTGTGGCGGACGGGAAGGTTCAAGTGGAGTTCGTCGGCACTAAAGGGCAAGTCGCGGACATCCTAACCAAGGCGCTTGGGCGTGTTCAGTTTCAAGAGCTCCGAGCTCGAATTGGTGTCGCCGAGGTTGGATCAAAGTGGCAAGCTTAGGGGGAGTTTGTTAGCAAAGCTTTCAGATAAGCTTGTCACTGGTTTCAGCACTTTATTTGTTTTCCTATTCGCTAGGCTCGGTTGTTATGCTGAGCGAGTCTTTAGGATCTGAGTCGTGCGGGTTCACGGCGAGATCGCGTAGTGTAGCGAGTCGTGCGCTGGTGATCCGATCGTGTGGGATGGCACACGGCGTATTGGATTTCTGGCGCGCATGGCGGGGTCACAACGGCCACGAAGTCTTTCGTTTTCAATAAAAGGAAGAACAGAGCACAGAATAGCAGTGTGAAAGTTTAATGCAGCAAAACCCCTAGTTCTACTTGCCTCTCGCGTGTTCACAGTTAGCCAGAACCTTTGTGAGTTAGTGTTCTAAGATTTCACGACCCACTCCCTGCAAAACATCGCCAGATTTTTTATACATTCAGTAGACGTGGCAACATAAATGCTCGATGCGTTTGGAATCTAAAGCTTCAAATTGCTTAAACGAATCAGCAGGAATCCGAAACTTTCCAGCTCCAATGGGTGACGACTGACGATTCAGTACTACTAGCGATCGATGATCTTACTTGCTCAGCTCGTCCTCGGTGCAGGGTTTAGTTACCGACCGGAGTTTGGTTATGTTTGAATTTTTTAAAAAAATTGGATAAAATTTATTTGAATAAATTTGAAATTTGAGGGAAAAATCGCGATTTTAGCCACCGGTTACCGAGCGGTTTTTGCGATTTATAGAGCGATTTTCTTGAATTTTCGCATTTTCGGTAACCGCTCGGTTTTGTCGGTAAGCGTTCGGTTTTCTCGATTTATTGAGCGGTTTTCTCGATTTTCAGTGAAGTTCAACAAAAAAACCCAAAAATTATCTCAATCTTGTAAAATCAATAACTAATTCATCTGAGCTTCAAATGAAGTGAAACAAATTTTGTTGGTTTCCTTGTAACATGACCTACATGATAAAAGTATTTATACTCATAAAAAGTACAAATTTTTCTGTGAGAAAATGTATTTTTTAAACCAAGTTAAATGCATAGTTTACTCTTTGCTAATCTAAAAATCATGAAACTAATTTTTTTAGTCTTCTTATATGATCCTATGTATTTTAAAAATACATGAACTCATGAATTAGTTATTGTAATGTGCAGAATTGTGTAAATATTTTGCGACTAGATTAATTCATAACTAACCCATCACACCTCAAAAATTAGTGAAACCAATTTTATTAGTTTATCTATACTATTATTTACGTAGGAAAAATAATAGTATAAATGAAAAAGTTAATTACAATGCTATTTCTTAACATATTCACTTTATGCTTGTGAACTTTGTAAAAATCATAGAGAAATTAATAAAACTCCAAATAAAGATATGTTCTACACAAGAAAAATATGTGTTTGTATATTAAACTTTTTCTTAACATGAGTTAATAACTGAGCCGCACGTTTCAAATTTTTTCATTTTTTCAAAACTTCCTCCCTATAGAATATGATGCAAACGATGTTATTTTTGAAATTATTTTTCATAGAAGGTCTTAGAATTGTGTCTAGTTTTTTAAAGATTTTTTTTAATTGTTTTGAATTTTTTTATTTTTTCGAATTTTTTGAATTCAAATTTGGTTATCGCGATTTTTGCTCGGTTCCCATCGGTTTTTTAACCCTGCCTCGGTGGCGACTCGAGCCTACGCGAACGTTCTAAAGCTTCAATTGCCTACTTAGATGATCTTACCAAACTTGATTAAATTAGAGAAGTCCTAGATAAATTATTTTTATCTAATAGTCTGATGCAGAGGAGTTTGTATTTATCGGAGTATTTTAATATTCTGTGTAGAAGTAAATTGATCTCACCAGATGATTCGATAATAAAAACAAAAATACACCAGAACATTTAACAGAAGCTGTGCAAATGAGGAAAGAAAAACTTTCAACATATCAGATGATTCGATGATGAAGAAGTCAATACATCTGAATGTTTTTTATGAATATGTCAAAGCAGATGAAGATCAACACACCAGAAGATCAGATGATCAGAGGGTTTGCACACCGGACTAATTACACAGAGATGAAGTGGCTCGACTTGGCGCAAGACAATAAACTGGATAGTCCGATGATGGAAATGAAGAATACACCGAACAATCCAATGTTCAGAATGTATTTAAGAAGGGTTCCAATGGCTAGTATCCACTGATGTACATACCGGGTGGTCCAATGCTTGTACTACTATTGTCACCGGATCATCTGGTATTTATAGTAAAGTTAAGTCATTAGAGCAACTGCTAGTTGGCAGGTTTGAACCTATATATACTCACCCACTTGGTCATTTGAAGGTGCTAGAGTCTAGAGAACCTCATACACATTTGAGAAGACATACAAGCCATCAAAGTACTTAAAATGTTCATCTAAGACGATTAAGTATAATATTAGAGAGTGGTTAGTGCTTACAATCATAAAAAGAAGCGTTGCTATATGCTGTAACCTAGTGAGTGGGTCAAGAATCGATCCAATCGTGTAACAAGAGGTATGTCGCTGCCTTGGAGTCTTAGTGACTCGTCGATAACTTGTTGACCCTCCAATTTGGTGTGGATCGACGGTAAGAAGATTGTGCGAGGACGTAGATGCCTTATCTTTGTGACTAAAGCTCCGAAGTGAAGTCGACGCACAAATGACTAGAAAAGAGATTAGTGATGAGACATCGTCTTGGTGACTTGATGGCTCATCGTACTTAAGGTCTTGTCTTGTCTTGTTGACTTAGTATCTCAAGAGTCATGACCGATAGAGTCTTAGTAACTCGGAACATATTCTTTGTGGAGCTCTAACGTAGATTAGAGGTGGCTTGTGTACCACCGATATCCTGGAATAAAAATCTCTTGTGCTAAGTTTGTCACTCTACCTTATTTATGTTTCCGTATTTATATATTTATAATTTATCACTCTACCTTATTTATGTTTCCGTATTTATATATTTATAATTTACTTTGCTAAAGTAGGTTGTAATCCTCTTAATCGATAAAGTAGACACACCAGATAAACCTATAGTATATTTAGATAAAAATTAAGATAGATTATTTATCTTACAAAATATTTAGAGCCATTAATTTTAAATATACTAATTCACTCTCCTCTTAAAAATCACTGTTTCTCACATCATCTCTGCATCGTGTCTTGTGTAGCTACAACTGGCATCGCCTTCTCCTTACCGGACTTCCTCGCCCCGGATGCGCGAGGCCGTGATGGGCTTCGTCCACCACCAACCCGCTGAGAGCCATAGACCCGGCTGAGCCAAACGGTACATAGCAGCAAGCATAGTCATCCTTTGAAACAAGTGCCTTCTTCAGCAGCCACCGAGAAGCAATGTTTTGACACTCAGGGATTTGGATCCCTGATTTCACACCGTTTGAAGTCAGGAGTACTGTAACGTGACTTCAAACACGCGTGGGGCGCTGGATTTGAAACGGACGCACAGTGATACAACAACTCTATAAACAGTGAATATGAATAGTATTTTGATGAATAGTAAATCTGTACACTATTTGAAGCTAGGGATACTATTTTTCATTGTAGCACCAGACATATTTTACTGTTGCTCTCTGACTTTACAGTGTGAAGTCAGAGGATCCAAATCCGACACTCAGCCCATCGAGAGCTACCGAGAAGCAGTGTTATGATACGGATACAGGTATCGGAATCCAATTTAGATTTAGATGTCGGATTCGATTAAAGAAAATTTAGATACAGAAAATACAACTCGAAATCCGACTCAAATTTAGAATTGTTCGATTCAGTAAAAAAAAAAGACATAGATGTTCAGATAACAATGAGAAAGTGAACCACGCTAGGCAGAACGCCACAACGGTGTCTGCGAGCTCTCGGGCCGCGCCCCTGACCGCCCACGGCAAAAGCGATAGCATCAAGGTGTGCCGCGATGACCTCCAGGAAACATACGCTTGCTATGCGCAATGCCGCGACGGCGCTGCCGCCCTCTCAGCTCCACTACAGATAGGGGTGGATCCAGGACCCGTTCTGGGGTGCTGTAGCACGGGCCCTGCCCATGTAATACAAGGAGCCTAGCAATTCAGTACTATCCCAGCATCAGCCTAGTCAATCCAACACCAGCCCGATAGTCCACCTAGCGTCAGCACCAGCCCAGCAACCCCCCTCTATGTCTCTTCCTAGCTCGGCCAATGACTACATATAGGGATGTGCGTGAAGCACCAATGAATATCCGTGGATCCATGCTAATAAAACTTAATTATAACTAGCATCTTTTATAACTAGTATATATAACATGGATAACATATCGTAGCAATCCCTAGGGGAAAAAATGGCAATAAAAAGAAACTTGAATTTGTACCAAGTTGACATGGATAACAGAAGGAATTGAAACAAAGAAAAACCTACATGGCAATCAGTTTTAATTTAGATCAAGATTACCAAGCAGGTCGTAACAGAACTTATTTTAGATCAAGAACTGTGGCATACTCCCTCTGTTTTTCTATTTGTCCTTTTAGGAGTTATAAAATGTTATTTTTTATTTATCTTTATAGGATCCAAATATGAGATATGACTATAAACATCTACCTTGTTTAGTGTTTACTATATTTTTCAAGATTCAACTCTTTTTTTCATTTCAATCATGCATAGGGAGTTGAAGAGACAAACTAATTTAAAGAGCACGCTTTTAGTAGAGAGATAGGAGCACATATTAACTTTCTTAATACCCCTGCACAACGCTAAAAGAACGAATAAAAAAACAGAGATAGCATTTAATTTCTGAAGCATACTAACATAGGGCCCACACTTACTACTTGCTTGCGTAATATACATTGCCCTTCTCTAACGCGGCCAATTCTTAGACAGTGTATTTAGGGCTAATTAGCATAGACACACCAGGGTGCAGGTCTCCATCACACCAAATCAACAGCATGCATGTTGACTTTCAACCGTAGCCCAATTTCAGCTCAGCTAGCAAATCACACGACACATATACATGCACCCATCCTACCCCCAACTCGCATGACAATTCTGCACACTTCATAGAGAGAATGAGAATGTGACAAAGCCTAAAAGATCAGGGATAGCCATCTGTCCTAAGTTGAGGGGAGCATCTTGGTGTACCAGTTCGACGGGAGAGCCATGGAGGAGGGCGGACCAAGCGGGCGGCAGCGGGCGAAAACAATGAGCACGGGGTGGGAGCCAAGGTTTCAAATTTTGATTCAAGATCGAATACCGAGCACCGGCGATTTCTTCGATATTTGCGGCTTTTGACAGTAATTCGGTAGAATTCGATAATTCATCAAATTTTTATTTTTTTTTGAATTTTGAATTTGACTTAACCGAAAACCGGTCGCGAACTGCAGCGAATTGGTCGGTAACCGTGAATATCGAGCGATTACCAACACATTTTGAAACCTAGGTGTGAGCGCGCGCTTGTTTTGCGCTTTCGGCCTAGGATGCAGGTTCGTGAGCGCGTCGCAAAACTAGTTTGTTCATCTATCACTCGAGAACCTGACCGGTTGTTATGAACAGAGGGATCTGCTAGTGGTTTACAGCTTAGCAGTTCGGATTTGGAGAATTTCCATGAGTTCAAAGGAATTTCCAGAGGTCACAAGGACTACAGATAGAAATCAATCCAGATGTTTGTAAATTCTGGAATGAACTAGCCATTCATGAGCTAGCGGGCTCAACCACTCTAACAAATTGTGTGAGAGAAAAAGAGTAAAAATAGATACACTTGTTCTTGAATGGAAATTAGGTTGCGTCGACAATGTGCATCTCCATCTAGCATAGGTTATGGACACTAAGTACTAGCAAAGATTTGGCTTCTAATTCCTGCCTGGTTACCAATGAAGGCCGGGAATCAGAAAATAAAACCAATACCGAATCAAGACCTTGCCAAAGATCTCGGTTTACTTTAACCTGCTCATCTGATCCCAAAAAGCCATTACCATCAATTTTTCAAATTCTGGCACTGACGCTAGCACACGTTGCAGCTCCTCCTGCAGTAACCCGGCAATGCTGCAGTTCCCACCATGTACTCTGGGTTCTTTGTGCACTCTCCCAGGGCCGCCCATTTCACACAGCTCTCGTTCTCATCGGTGCAATTCCCTTGCGTGTGGTAAACCTTGTCGAATGAAGCTACGCGAATCCACTTTGTAGCAGACCATTTCTCACCCTTTATGACTGGGCATCCAGCATGAAGGCTCAATGAATCCGTGGTACCATCTGGGCAAAGGTTGAAGAAAAGGAGAGCATCCCCTTTTCGTGGTTTCACTAAGGACGAAGTTGCATGTCAGTTGAGAGAGATGTCATATCATACAGAGAATACATGAATTAGGGATACCAAAAAGCGCTTTGGTTGGAAAAATATACCTGCAATGCCTTTCTGAGCACATTCTGACAAGGTTGCATCTTTAGCGTCGTCAAACTCCTTTTAAGAAATGCATTTAGAGAATTATTAGATACAAGATCCCAAAATAAACCAGGAAGTGTGCATGAGAAATGCATGTGCCCAGAAAAGAAAAACAATCTGAACCACTTTCTATCATCTTAAACACTATCAGCAAGGGAAATTAAAGAAAATTTACCTCAACTAAGGGAAACACTGTTTCCCCTCCTGCTACATCAGTTAAATACATAAGAACAGTAGCTGTGCGATGACCACCATGGAGAGTGTTTACATTGTCGGTGAAGTAATCATAGTGTGGTTCATACTTCTCCCCACGCTTATATCTTAGGACTTGGATATCTTCACCATTTTCTGATTATAATACAGCATCCATAAGCGAAAATTCAAAAGTGATAAAATGTTTCAGTCTTCTGGCGGGTCCAACTTATACATGAAATAGGAAAACATAAACAGAAGGGCAACAAGGGAACATGTCAAAATAATTACCCTAGTATCAAAGTAGAGTTTTTTATGACACAACATTACATCAGATGCTACAATTAAAAACATTGGATAAGCTAATCCTCGAAAGCAGGTCATATAGATGCACCAGATTTGACTCCACAATTGATACAAGCATACAGCCAACTAGCAAGAGAAAAGAGAGAGTGTGAGGCGAATTTCTAGAGGCACTAAATGAAAGGCATGATTCTACGTGCATAGATCACGGCTCTTAACAAAGGGTTAGCATCTACTAAAAATTGCAAAGTACTCTTATCATGCCACCTTCTGCCAAGCGCTAAATATAATTCCAAAAAAGGAAACAATGGCGAAGGTAATGTTTTTTTAACAAGAGTATGGAAAAGATAATGTGCAATAGATAAAAGTGCAGTGCTATTGCCTCAATGAGAGTCACAACCTTTTGGAAGGAATGTCCACGCAGCAATTTTGTCCTCTATACCAGCAACAATTGGATCCTACAAATTCGAGCATGATTGTTCATCAAGTATAAACCACATAAAGTAAAGAAAAGCTTCAACAGCCGACAGTACTGAACTTCTGGACTCAAGCTACGGTTAGTCACAGAATATAGTAGATACTGACGCCTTAAGAAAATAGGAGTGCAAGAATAGAAGAATTCCCACTCCCAGCACATTTCACTAATTTGGTAGAAAACATAAAACTCCCCATAAGATAAACTCAAATTCCATCTTTAATTCAAATGAACATGCCAAATAGATGCTCAGCATCCAGTAATAGACCAGATCAATCTTAAGACTTGTTTTCCTCCCTGCTTATGAGATGAATCACAAATGCACATTCAGGTGTAAAATCCGAATCCTAAGGGACTCTGATTCAACCGAGCAGTACCAATAATTGGGATTCCAAAATTTGGATGTAGAGTCTTTGAGGTATCATCAGCTCTAGAGCCTGCATAATTGAAACTAGGAAAACTAACATGTAGGGCCCAAATGCTAGTATCCTAATTATCAGATTTGACAAAAATAGAGGAAAGTATTATAGAATGTTTCTGAATTTCCCATTCTAAAAAATTCAACTACCACAGAATTTTCTGGTTGCTGCTTCCCCCTCTTCAGCGGCACCTTATCTACTGAGAAAAGGGACTTAAGCAGGACTCATCAGTGTCAACAGGCCAAAAATGGGCTTTGGCTCGCTTTGGATACAAGGCAGCATATCCGCTGGTTGACACAAGCAACAGGGAAACACATTCATTAAAAAAATAAGCATTTTAGGGGTAATTTCTGATGTTCTGCTAGAACTTGTGAGATGCCACCTTGTTGGAGACGATGCAGTGCAATTGTGCAACAGCTACTGCATACCGACTTAAAAGAGATCCTACTTTTCTTGCATTGACACCTCTATATATTTGCACGTACAGTTGCCATGCCAGGGGAAAATGCTTTGTTTTCCAGAGGCAGTCTTAATCAAACAGCGCAAGTAAAGAAGAGATAAGAAAGGCCTAACCTGGGCCTTCCTGATGAAGGTGCCAGAGCTGGTGCGGACGTCGCTCAGCGTGCTCTTGCCGGACATGTTATCAGCGACCGCTGACCTCTTGAGCTCCGCTCTCGCCTGAAGAAACGCAGAAGGGAAATCCCAAAAATCAGTCGATTCTGGGCATACTTGAGAAGCAAAGACAAGCGTTTTGTGGGATTGGGGGGCAGTGGAGTGGCACTGACGAGAGAGATGAGGTGGTTGGCCTCGTCGTCGCTGAGGAAGTGCTGGTACAGGAACACCCTGAGCAGCGCAGACGCCATGAATCGCGCATCAGTCATCTTACTCGATTTCGATGAAATCGAGAGATGGCAAACAAGACGAATAAGCGAGCGAGCGATGGAATGGGGATGGAGTTGCCTACCTGGGTTTCCAGGAGATCTGACGGGAGTGAGGCGGGTACACGACCGCCGCCGGGTACACCGAGCTGCCCCTGCCGCCTCCCCCTGCAGCGCTGGCACGGCTGATGAGGAGAGCGAGGTAGAGGAGGAGGAACCGCACGAAGGCAGGAGGGCGAGCCCCCGCCCATGGCTTCGCCATTGCAACCGAGAAGCCTCTCTCTCTCTCTCTCTCTCTCGCTCGCGGGAGATCACCTGTTCTGCAGGAAGAGAGGGGGCGGCGGCGCGCGGTGGTGCGGGGACGGCGGCGGCGAGTGGCCCGTTGGAAGTAGTCGCCACGTTCCACGTGTATCGAGTAGTGACAGATCCGCACCGCTCAAATCCACGCCTCGTATGATCGAACGGCCCGCGCGCACCTGAAAAACACGTGCCAGCACCAACGGCAAGCGACCAAGGCAGTCATGGCCTCATGGGAGGAAGCGAAGGTTTGTCTGACCGCCCTGCCTTGTCTTGGGCATTTTGGGTACTTTTGGTTTTGGCAAAGGCAAAAAGGTGGGCGAACTAAAATTTTTTAGTATGTTTAGCTGAGGATGGGATTGAATGGAATATGATTATTTATTTTTTAAAAGTATAATTTAATTTTTTATTTAGTTATGATAGATGAGATGAATCAGTTTTCTGTTTAATTGGTAAAATAAAAATGGATATGATAAACTAGTTTTCTGTTTGTTTGGTGGGATTAGAGTGAACAGACTGATGTATTTATATTTATATGTATTTTATAAGTATTTGGATGAATTTGTGTCTGTTTGAATTCAAATTGAATTAAAAAATATCACATTACATAATAAAATTATATATAAATGAAGCATTACAAAGGAACTTATTTTTCGTAAAATAACATAGGGTTGAAAATATTTTTATAAATTAGTATATCACATGAGAAGAATACTAATGAATTTTTTTAGATTTTTGAGAATTTATCTGAGGCATTAAAAATTGCTAGAACTTATAAAGTATGCTTTTTTGAGAGTTTTAATTAAATATTGGCTTAAGATTTTTAGATCAAACTAATTAAAATGGGTTGCTAATAAACTCTAGTTTGCTCATGAAAATATTTAGAATTTTTGGCCACTCTTGTATTCCCAAATAAAATCAAGATTTAAATAAAAAACTTGAACACGAGCCGGAGCTAACACACTAGCGTGAGCTAACTTGGATCGCCCCATGGGCTGATTTTGCTCGAACCGTGCCATCCAGCATTTAAGGAAATATACTTCCATCTAACCACCCCATCCACCTTATCCAACAAACCAAATAACATAAAACTAGACGATCATCTCCTAGATGGCTACATTTATAGAACCAAAGGCACCCTAGTGAAGGAAACAACCGCCCACACTAAAAAAAACTACGCGTAGGCGTTGGCGTGTGCATGAGGACACGCCAATCTGCGGCTACAATCCAAACACGCGCCTGCGTCGCAATCAACCACTACAAAATTAGAAGGCGTTCATGGGTAGCAATCCAAATGAGCTCGAAACCCAGCCTTGTGCAATTGTTTTCTGGAACAAATTCCTAGCCGTCCGATCAGGAAAAGAACGGCGAGTATCACCGGAATTCTTCCATCACAGTATAAGAGACACTGTTACGTCCCAATACTCCTTCCCAGCACATCCGCGCAATATTTTGGCTACAATGACGAAAGAGATTAGAGGTCCAATTCCTCCCTGTCAAAACAATCACTTCGATGAACTCAACCGCCCTTTCCCCCAAAGGGTATCATTTCATTTTGCAGATATCTTGAGTCCTTCAAATGAGATATTTATGTTTCAAACCGACGAATAAAGGCCCGTTTAGATTGTAGGATTTGCAAACAAATTCAGATCGTATCAAAGGTAGTTCACCGCGGGCAGAAATAAAGGCAGGTAACAGAACCGACAAAAGTTCTGCGTTGTTAATTGAAACGATGAATCTGTTAGCCGGCTACTCCCTCTGGCTACAGACACTTAACGTTTAGCCGGCTACTCCCTCTGGATACAGACGCTTAACGTTTTGAACAAGGTTATGATCAAACTTTTAAAATTTTGACCTTCAATAATATGTAGATTTGTTTGAAAAATACCTTCATAATACCACAAATTTATTGGATTTTATAAGTATATTTAAATAGAAAATAATGGTCAAAACTACACATTAGAAACCGTGTCGTCCAAAATGCTGGAACAAGTATATACTAAAACAAAGATAAAGACAAGCTATAAACAATGATAATTACCAATCCTCCGTTCATTCACAGAAGTTACAGCATCTGAGAATCGAGATAAAGAATATATGATATATTGTACTCTTTGAGTAAGATTCTGTTCCAAACAAACTTAGAACTTTTTATAGCTACAAAGCTCAAAAGACAAATTTGAAAGAAAAAGAAAAAGCGTGCTTTGGCTTACATGTTCAAACCAAATGAACCAAAACAATCTCGTGGGGAAATTTTACAGGTATATGATATAAACTAATGGCTAAAAATTCTTCGAAAAAAAAACTAATGGCTAAAATTACTCCTTTTGAAACAGTACGTGACTATATTTGCTGTACAACATACCAATCACATTCCTCTGGTCACAGGAAAATCTCCTGAGAAACAAATACCGAGCGTCCATGTGAAGGCTCTGCAGTATCGTGTTCATCACTCAAAAACCTACTCATAGCTTTAATAGATGATTCAGGTCCCAGCACCTGCAGTTTTACACCCATAATAGTTAGTCATGGCCTACGCAAGCATAAACTGGACTTCACAGAATTTTGTGCCTTGCTCGAGAAGATGCAGATTTCTGTGGAGATTAATACAAAATCAAGAAGAGACATACCTTAATCATTCTGACTTGTCGGTAACAGCTCTTCAGCACCAATTCTAATGTTAGTATTTGATAAGCCCCTCTTTGATTTGCCATCTAGTATTTCAACCTCAACGATATAGGTTCCACAGACAGGACGATGGTCAGAAAATTTAGACTCCCCTCGGAAGTAGGATAACTGCACAATACCACCTCCATGCCACAGTATTCTATCACACCTGGACATGTTGAGCAACTTAAGAAACATGCAATAATAAGTGGACGATAACTTATTTTAATGTTTTTCATAGCACAGCTAACAAGACCAGTAGTTGGCATGAAAAAGTTTGGAGCAACACATGCAGTCGATTGTAGACTCAAATTTTAGGAAGTGTGATTCATGAGTTAGTAACTCTGTCTTTTATGATATTCACATTTCACAATACTGAACAACATGTGAATCACGTCGAATTTTTGTTTACTGCATACGAGAATGATTCCTCTTTTCTGTTTCCATATACACAATCAACTTGCTGTCCAAATGTGATTTATCTCATCTAAAAAAACATTGTTCTTGCGGTACAAAAATATGGGAATTTCAGATTATTGGGTGCAAATAGGTTTCTGGACTCTGGATACCTTATAGCCATTGACAAGTGTTAACATACGAGAAACGAGTTTCGAACTTGCTGAAACTATTTTGAACATTGTACATACCAGGCTGGGGTTCTCCTCTTTTTCTTTGATGAGGCAGTCTCTCCAGCATAAGAATCTGAGTTACAAGAGTACTTGTATGTGGGAGCAAAATATATCTTCTCCTCACTCCACCCCTTGAACACTCTTCCAGACACGCGCTGGATATTGAGCTGAGAAAACATGTGTAAAATGTTAGTAAATTCTAGTATCATAGAAGTGCGGAATGGTTTCTCATTCCATAACCAGAAAGAAGCAGTGCTATGTTTTTGGGAGCTCACCTGATCCTTTTCAAAAAGGGCATCCCAATTATTTCCAGTCAGAAGTCTCTTGGTATCTTCGTAGCTCAAGGAAATACGGTAGTTGAGATCCCCCAACCATAATGCCCGACTGAAATAAACAACACAAGAATAAAAATAACAGTTGGCAGTAAAAACACTTAAGCATCTGTTGCATGACTTTCTTACTCATGGTCAAGAATTTTTTCAGGGATTCTTCGCCCAGCTCTTCTGCAAATCCTTCGAAATTGTGTGAGCCTCAGAATCTCTAATACATCTAAATTCCGCCTCAACTCATCACCTTCTTTCTCACCTGAAGCCAAATGGCTGCAGATGAAACAAAAGCTCGTCTGGTACAGTGTCATGCTAACTGATATACATCCCTGAATCAAAAAAACACATGTATCACTCAAGGGATCTACTGCAAAGTATATGCAATGCTTTTCGATAATTTTTTATTTGGTTCTGACCTTGTTTCCAAGATAGCCCATTATTCCACGACCGACACAAGATGTTCTCAAATGGCCTATATGCTGCACTAGTTCTTTCTTTGCCCATACTGTGACAAAAATACCAACCATTTGTTTGCAAGATATGAGGTTATATTTTAGCTGGTCCCTGGAGGCAGAAGCAGCCGAAGGAATTCCATCAACAGTAAGACCATAAACATCATTCAATTTGTCATCCACTTCATCCTCTTCTGAAGAGTCCATTTCATTAGCATATGCTTGTGGGCATCGAAAGCAAGCGTCTTTGTAGGATTTCTTGGTCATTTCCACTGGGCAATTGCAGAATTTGAGCTGTTTTCTCCGGGATGGCATGTAAGATTTCCTGATGGATTTCAAGGACTTTTGGAAGATTACAGAACCGCTAGCTGTTCTTGAGCAGTTGGAGAATGAAGCATCAAGGTCTGAAGTTGAATCAACGGAGTAAGACGGCTTGTGCTGAAAGATATCAGCATCAGTGTCCACTGGTTGATTTAGAACACGGTTTATAAGGGCAAGCCATCTTGTAGCTGGTTCATTGTCTTCTATCACAAGCACATTACCAGCATTGAGAGGGACAATTTCCTGAAAACTGTTTAAAGAATAAATAAAAGAAGAGCTAGGATGACACCTTCTGTTGACTTAAGCCAAATAAATTCTAAGCCTCAAACAAAAATTATAATCATTTGGAGAACATAAATAAATGTCAGAATATCAATAATGGTCTAAGAGACTACGGCAACTAAGAAATCAACAAAATCCAGAATATACTGAACCTATACGTAAGTATACGAATCAGGGAATGGAACATATGGAAGTATTAAGTTACACATTTTTTTGAGAAAATGCTAAAACTGCAATTAGCTATGTTGACATGGATAAAATTCAGAGTTGTAATGAGACTGGTTACCCTAAAACATAAATATCTGAGTGGTCATCAGAAGGAAGAAAGTCATCCAATTTCAACTCTGCGGTGGGTGCTTTTCCTCCAACATTCCACGTGGCGACAAATAGCCTAAATAATGAACTAAAGAATAAAAAAGTTGTTCTGGTTTCCATGTATAACTGAACATGCAAGGCTAATTGTCTGACCTGACATGTTCAGATTTTGTAGCATTCGAAGAGTGGGCTAGAAAATGGCTGAGACGTATGCTCCTAACTTCTGCTTCCATTTAGTCCAAAGAAACACAAAAAATAAGCCAATCAAATTAAACCTGAACAATCCAGGGAGCAAAGTTGCCAATAAAAATCAACCTGAAAGTTTTCGGAAGGGAGACGAAGATGGTGACTTCGAGCTGCTTGATTCGCACTTAACTACAATTGACAAGAGAACATGAAACAGTTGGTCACTATTATGTTATCAAGATAAACTAGCAAAGTTGTACTGAATTCAGTTTGTAAAAGATGTCGAAGTTCTGAAATGAATAGATCAAGTGCAGCACTGTTGAACATATGAACCCAAGCATCTTTGAATAAACATATTTGAACACTGACTATCCATAGAAGCATTTCACGTTCTGCGAAGTTAGCATAGGCTCAATTGACCATATCCATGTGGTTGTCAACTGACTTGAACCATCTCCCTTTTCAACCCAGATGGGATGAAATTTGATAAAACTATCCTAAGCTATCTGTCGCCATTTATCAGCGTCCTACTTGTCATTTAGTGTTGATACAGTTTTTCAAAAGGAAGAGGATGAACTAACCTGTGGAGCAGCTTGCACGGTCTGCCTTCTTTGCGACTTTCTTATCTTTTGTCCCAAAAAGCTTCGGCTGACAGCCCTACAGTACAAAGCAAAACACTTTTAAGTCAAATGCTCCATTTAACTGCAATAATGCAAATGCATTCAAGATGTATCAAGAAAAATAAGGGGAAAACGAAGATCAAGGAGAGAAAGGTCAGAAAGAATATGATCGTATGAATGAAGTGAAACAATAAGCACATCCACACATACCTTTATCTTTCCATCATTTGACAAGGCCATCCCCTTTTGAAGTCGAAAGAAAATGGAAGCTTCCCCCTCCCTGAATTCAAGTCTGAAAACACATAATTTAAAACAATTAAAGCATGTAACAGTTCATCAGAAGGCTATGACAGTATGATGAGTCACGAAAGCTAACTGAATAATCCCGACATTAGCACCAAAGAAAAGAAGAATACACATGGAATTCTGGCAATAAATATAAAAGGGGAACAGTTGTACGAAAATTACACTTTTTTCTGTAGGAAGTACGAAAACTGCACTAGATCCAGACCGTTATTTCAAACCAAATTCCTCCACTGTTTGACTACAAACAACAAAAAATACCGCAAATCTAACAAAAAGATGCAATTTTTCACATCGAAAACCCAACATTGAGCCCACAGCCCCCCAACGAAGAATGGTCCTTTCACAATCCAACCATTCTGGCATTCAGAACTCAGTACACATCACAAATTGCAACAGAAGCAAAGAGAAACAGAAGAGAACAACAGCAAAAAAATTAAAAATTTCCATATCAGCAAGAACCCAACCCACCATTCAGCAGTTCCGGCACCAAATCCGGCCGCCAGCAAGAACCTCCGCTTCCCCAGGCCAAGAGCCGGCCAGGAGACCCTAAAACCCCAGCCGAGAATCCAACAACTCCGCAACCATTCCCCGCAACCAGAAGGAGCGGCGGCGGCGAAGAGACACCTCAAACCCGGGACTGGGTCTGCGGGAACCCCACGAGGACACGGCCATCCGGGCCGCCCCCCTCCGAAAGGACTAAACTACTCAGCGGCGACAACTGTACAGCGAAGCGTGGGCCCTTGGTGGGATTCAGCAGTTGTTTAGGAGCGGCAGCGGCGTGAGCACGGTGCGCGTGGTGGTGGTGGTGGTGGTTGACTGGGATTGGATTTGGCGTGTGGGTTGGGTTGGGAGCTGCGACCTCGTGGTGAGGACGAGCTGCCATGAGTCAACCCAGTGCAATTTATACCGCTCTATGCCTCCATCCATGCCTTGCCGTGAATCCTCGCGAGCGCGGGTGTGGTGAGGACGAGCTGCCATGAGTCAATCCAGTGCAATTTGGCGTGTGGGTTGGGTTGAGCAAGTTTTTTTTAGATGGAGCAGACCAAGATTAACCTACCCCTTTTCGTAGGTAGGATGCAGAGGAGCCACAGGAGCCAGATGGAGAGCTCATCCATCTCTCTCTTCTTCGTCTTCCTCGCTCATGGCAAAAAAAAAAAAGGGTTCAAGGACTTCCATTGGCTACCAGAGTATCTGATTCTGAGTTCGCCCTTGCTCTCTTTTGTTTTTTTTTTTCCTAATCATCCGCAAGGATTTGACCTAATCCTCACCGATCCGGAGTTCCAGACTGTCAGTTTACCTTTTTATCATTGTGTTAGTGAGCTCTAGAACGTGGAGAGAGGCATTATGAGTCATAGTAAGCAGTAGGTCGAGTCGAGCTACCCGTATGATGCTGAGGTCGGGATTGGACGTCTATGTGATGATTTGAACTCATAACCTCAGCCACTGCAAAATTTGTCAGGTCACTCGGACACTCTCTGCGAGGCCACCGTTCGGTGTGACATGGAGGCTCGATAACGGAATGCGCGAGCGAGCGCTGTAGCGCAATTGGACAGTGCAGAACCGCAAATCTGTGTAGGAAACTCAATGCTGGTCCATCGGCGAAAGAAATCTATGATTTTTTTTAAATATCATTGTACATATGCACTCACACAACATAAAAGAAAATTTTAATTTGAGTATGAGACTAGTAGCTAGCTGAAAGGACGTGATTATTATCCCTATCATTAGAGACGAGACCACCGAGAGTTAGCGGGGGACCATGCATCATGGCCATTTTAAAATGGTGATGACGAGTTATTGCACGAGAGATCCAGAGGGCAACGATGGTCCCAGACTAACAAATAGTCTTTGTCTTTTTTTATAACGAAAATCTCATATTTCTCCACCAACTTATTCCTTAAGGTGTATAAAAAAAACTATTCCTTAAGGTGGATGGTTGTCCATAGAGCTGAGATTTGAACCATGCTTTTTTGACTAGCCCAAGCACGGCACGAGCACAAACAGGTTAGGTCGGTCCGGCACGATTTATAGGTCGGGCTAGACTTTGATATAAGACACGATAGACGATCTAACCTGGTATGAAAAATGGGTTGTACCTGGGTCGGCTCGGCATAAAAATAGCTCGAGGCACGGTGGCCATGGCATGTTGGGTTTCTTCCTCTCTCTCTCTCTCTCTCTCTCTCTCTCTCACTTGCACGGAAGAGCAGTGCACCCCCATTGCAGCACCACTCGAGCACGAATCTGACACCCTAAGCCTAGATTCACCCTAGCCAAGCCTCAACCTGCATTGTGGGATGTCGTGCAAAGCTTTCCCCTAAGTTTCATGTGTGAATCCATCTTGTTCCAGACTAAATCGACCATTCATGTATAGTCGTCTCCAACTCCGGTTGAAGCACCAAGTACCGCCGCCACCATCGATTCTTTCCTCCTCCGGTGAGCCCAGGTCGATTCCTCACAGACACGACTCCTTATGTATCTTGTGCACCTCTTTGACCTCTCCTCCCTGCGAATCCACCACAAACAGTGCCAGATTTGGAACTTTCCCCCTTGCCGATTTGCACTGCCGCTATCGTGAGCTTCTTTGTCGACCAGCCCATCCCTAAGACTCCTCTGCTTCCAGATGTATCATGGTGAGCCTCTACTCCACCCATGAATGCATGTGCACGTAGCAAATCAAGGTTGACCCATCACCGACGTGGTCCTCACCTTGAGACCCTCTAAAAGGATCTAATGGCCCTAGAGGGGGGTGAATAAGGCACTAATCAAAAATTAAACTAACTACCGATTTCTAGAAAAAGGAGCAACCTTAGCCTAGAAAGTATAAAAGTAACTAGACGACCTAGCAAGCTAGAAAGATGAGCACAAACATGCAAGCATATAGAACATAAGTAAAGTGCGGGATTGAAACTTGCATGAAGGAAATGCTAAAAGCAAAATACGAATGTAAATAGAGTAGCGAAAAGAGGACACTGAGTTTTTTCCGATGTATCGAAGAGTTGGCACTCTCCACTAATCCTCGTTGGAGCATCCACACAAGTATACCGCTCTCCCTTGAGTCACCAAGACTCAAGTGCTCACTAGTGATTGCCACTTCTCCATCTCTGAATTGACAGGCATCAAACTAAGTACACGAGCTTCCCGGGGCTCCCACAAGACCTCCAAGAGCTCACTGAGAACACTTCCAATCTCCATGACCGGCTAGGTGTTGCCAACCACAAAGAGTAACAAGCTAACTAGTTCACTTGATCCCAATCAAGCCTAAAACAACAGCTAGATACACACTCACTACTTTTAAAACACTAATGGAGTCCTTAATCTTCAATTAAGAACTTGCAAATTACTTCAAGTGCTCTCCCTTGCCTCTAGATGATACACAATATGTATGAATACTTCTGGGTTTCAAGAGAGATGAATGACACTAAGTGAGGAGGTATATATAGGCTAGAGGTCTAAATCTAGTTGTTGCCCAACCACTCACTTTTTTGTGAACACCGGATGGTCCGGTGCACACGTCTCTGTTAACACCGAACAATCCGGTGAGTTAACTTTTTCCACATGCTGATTTAACAGTTGTCAGTAGCCGTTGCAAAATGCTCCGGTGTTCTTCCACATAACATCACCGGATAGTTCGGTGAGTTATACTCCATTTCCTCCGAAAATACCAAGCTTCTGTTAAATAGTCCGGTGATGACTTCTTTAAGTTACCGGACAATCCGGTCAGTTCAATTCTGATTTTCTTCAGAAAAACAGTCCTTCTGTTAAATAGTCTAGTGTGTGAGTCCTTCAGATCATCGGACAATCCGGTGCATGTAACTTCAAATATCTATGAAAAAATGACTCTTCTGTTAAATGCTCCGGTGCAAAATTCCTTCCATCACCGGACAATCCGGTGAGTTCATTTGAAATCTTCGCAGAGAAGAAAAATAGTCCGTGAGTAAAAACCTTCTCACACCAGACAATCCAGAACAATCTTCCCGAAACTCGTCTAATTCAATCGACTTTGAGTTCTAACTTCTCAACTTCTCACCCATGGATTTCTTTGAGCTACCTAGTGCTAGATTTTCGCAAGTGTGCATCCAACTATATCTAGACTCAACTAGGTCAAGCTACAACACTTAGCCCCCTTTATAGTACGGTCAAAAGATAAAAAGGAGACATATGTCCACTCTAAGTGTCCTTCATCACCTTGTGACACTTAGAACTAGAAGATTCTTAATCTTGACGCAAATATCATATGATCGACCAATAGAATTTCATGAGAGACCAAGAAAAACCATTCAATCATTGTGAACTAAAGTGTTTTAATTTCCTTCAAAACATATGCATTAGACATAATGATACGTTTGTCATTAATCACCGAAACACTTACCACTTATCTAGGGGCCTAGATACTACACCCTCACCATCACTGTCGTTGCCGACTACACTGCCAATGAAGTGCTACTTGCATGAGCTATACAGGACGAGCTCATGCTGCCGCTGTGGATGCCCTCGACTTCACCGTCTCCCCCGCTCTCCCGTCACCCCCCCCCCTCCCCGGCTCGTTGTCGAGATCTCAGTACCATGGCCATGCCAGCCTGACACGATGAGACCCGTCGTGCCTTCATATCGTGCTTAGGTCTAGCTAGAAGCGACTCGTGCCAGCCTAGCATGGCACGAACGGTTCCTGGCCCACACGACCCAGCACAAGTCCCAGCTATAGTTGTCCATGGTCACGAGCTCTAGCTCTATCTTTTACCTTCGTTTAAAAAAATACTGATATACTACCGGCAAAGTAATCAAAATTCCATCGAGCTGTGACAATACCAAACGGGGCCACGACAAACTCGGTGACATGTAGGAAAAATGTCTCTCTAGTCGTGCTGGGTTTTTTCTCGAACACACCAGAAAGTTGCGTGTCATTGCATTTTTCATTTTAGAGGATGATTAACAAGAGGAAGGGTAAACAAGCAGAGCAACACCCTCCCAAACAAGATCATAGCAGGCAGCCATGAACCGTGCGTGATGGGCCAGAGCTCTCTTACGCATGGATTTCCTTGTGAGACCGTGTGTTTGTTGCATCTCCCAGCCTTGCAGCATGTACGCACTGGCTCTCCTCGCTGCTGTCTCCTCCTGAGCTCAGAGCACACACGAACGTATCCAACTAGCAGGAGCTGGAGAGAAACGACGAGCGCTTCGCTGGCACAGGTCTGCACCTTGTGCATAAACAAGCAGCTGAAATCGTTGTGCTGTTTTGGCTGTACAAGGCAGATGCTGCAGAGATCAGATAAGTTCTTTGCTGTCATAGGCATGCATCCATGGCTGTGCACAAACAGAAACAGTTCATGTAGTTGCATTGTTCTCATACAAGTTGGCCTTTTTGAACTAGCCAGAATAATTGGATTGTATTCGATCAGTATGCATATCGAAATCCAATCAGGAATAGCTTGATTCTGTCTGACAAATCGACAGCTTCCGCATTGATTCTTCAGAACTTAGAAACTGCGACCACTGATAACATTGGAGACATGGGGCAGTGGATGTCTGAAATGGAACAAAATTGACACAAATGGCACGGTACAATACAACGGCCCAACTCAAGTTAGGCATTTGTAGTTTCATCAACATATGCTGCTTTATCAAGTATGAACTAGAGTCTATTCGAGCTAAATGGCAACACGATCAGACCATGTGTTCGTGGGGGAAAGAAAAGTTGACTATCACCGTTATTTTTGTATGTTTCCGTAGAGGTGACTTAGAACTGGAACTGCATTTCTTTGGTGTAGCCAAGTTCGTCCAGGTGTGCAGCCATGGCTTTGTTCATGGGAGGAGGCCCACATCTCAATATCTGGAAGGAGCAACCAGAGTGTTAACTTTCACTGAGCAGTGAGCACAGCTGAGGAGTTTCAAGTTCCAGCAAGCACTTCCTGCAACTGAAGAGTAAAAGGTCACCTGAATGTCGACAGCATGTGCTGGACAATGAGTTTGGATCATTTCCTTCGACACAAACCCAACGCCACCATCCCAGACTTCAGGAGGCTGCACATGGAAACAATGCATCATATGCAAAGTGCAGATTAGGATTCTCAATACAATATAATGACGGTAGGACTAGCAAAGCATACAGGCTCAGACAAGCAATTAGCATTATTTATTTGGGTCACGAGACAAAGTACTAATCTTCAGAGCAGAATACAAACCTGGTTCAAGACATAGTAGATCTTGAAACGATCAGGGTAGTTTTTGGCCATCCTGTCCAGTTCTTCCTGTATGAATCAAATTAATAAGAATAATGTAAACATACAAATATGAGTTGCATTCAACGTAAAGAAAGTAATGTTTTAAGCCCAATGAGTTGCACAAAAGCATATTTGAAGCATTAGCCCAACCTAACAATTTTCTTCTACAGGTCCAACAAATAATAATAAGTAAAGAAATGTCTACAAAACTAGAACAACCTACAAGAACTGTTTACTGGAGTTCATAGTTCTCCCTTGGAGGAACAAACCTATCATTCATCAGTACAAATGAGAGTTGCTATCATATTTTATCGAAGAAAAATCTTGAGAAAAAAGCAAATGGAATTGTAGTAATAAAATACAAATTGACGGGTCTTCCATGACAAGTTTTTGTCTTTGTGATATGACCCAAAAAAATTGTCCAACGACTATTTTCTTTCTTTCTTTCTTTCAGAAATCAGATATACTAGTTTTCTGTTCTCAACATATGGTAAACAGATAGAGCAACAATATCTCGGTTTCACCAAGTTGACATCATACAAGTACACAACACCGACGATAATCCACGTTCAAAATAATATAACTGACGACAATCAGGTAAGCTGCCAGTGAGATCTAGCAAGTCTGTCGACAATACCTTCAGAAGAATGTCATCATATGTGACATTAGCATAGATTAAGTGAACTTTTGTATTGTCATTTGGGTTTTCAAGAATCGCCCTTGTGACCTATAATAAGAGAGAAAAATGCATTGCTCAATACTAGCAGAAAAGTTTCAGTCTAACTGCCATCAAGAACTTTGGACCATGTGTTACTTACTTGGAACATTGGGGTAATGCCTGATCCTCCAGCTAACATTCCAAATGCTCTCACTTGTCCAGGTTGGTACTTGAAACGGCCCTACGTTAGAGAAACATCCATTTAATCAGTATCGAATGGCCAAAATGCATTCCATTTGTATATCGACATAAGCAAAATAATGCACTGTGGTGCCTATTAGATTCACTGATTCAGAGTATGTATAGATACAATAAAAAACAAAACCAGAATATAAATCATGAGAATAAGCCAAATTCTGCGTCAATACATTTGGACATGGAACAAGCAAAATCCACATACAACTTACAATGGAATATAGACAATACCTTGGGCCCCTTCACTGACAAATAGTCACCGACTTTCATCTCACGAAAATGATGAGACATTCTTCCTTGGGGATACATCTTCATAATGAGAAAGAACAAATAAGAGGTGAATTCACAAGTCTACATAAAATTGCATTGATGATTGAGGATATGTATTAATATCACAACTGAAGATAACAAAACATAACCAAGAAATGAAAAAGGGACATGTTTATGAAACTATTTACCTTTATAACAAGCTCAAAGTATCCAAGATCAGAGTCCAGGGTAGTTGGAGTATAAGGCTTGATTACTTCCTCACCAGCAGCATCCTGGCCTCTGCAACAATAGAAGAAAACACAAAACAGAAATTAAAAGAAAGTTCAACTTGACACCATACCTTGCAAAACCAGACTTGAAAGTGGTAAGACGTTGCTGGGGCTCTAACAGCTACTCCTCCAGGAAGTTTTATGCCTCCAATTTCAAGGCAATCTCACCACCATCTCCCTTTAATTGGATCTGGAAATCCAAGTGTGTCAAGAAACTCAAAGTCTTTGTTTGGTTGCTCTTCAAAGACAGACTCAATTCCAGGAATCTTCTTAGAAGAAAAATGTTTCATATTGAGGGTGATGGTTACAGCTGTGTTCTCTGCAATCAGAATGTTGAAGAAACCACCTATCATCTTTTCTTCACGTGCCCTTTTGCCACACGGTGTTGGTTGTCCCTCAACATCGTCTGGAACCATACAAGCCCCTTCTTCTCCATGATCCAAGAGGCAAAATACGATTTTCAATTCTCCTTCTTCATGGAAGTCTTCATGATTGCAGCATGGGAAATCTAGAAGCAAAGAAATATGAAAGTCTTTCAAAGGGCTGTGCCCTCGTTTCAGTCATGGCTTCCTGCTTTAGAAATAATGTTCTTCTTCACTTACATAGGATGAACAAACCCCTTAAGATTGTCTGTTTTCTCATGGCTTGATTCTGCGTTCTAGCTTCCTTTTTTCGTCTCCCTTGGACCTCCTTGGTCCAGTCCATGTACAGCTTTTCTTTTTTATTTTATTCAATATATAAATTTACCACAGTAGGGGAAGCCCCCTACTGTACAGTTTCAAAAAAAATGGTAAGACCTACTCTTGTACCGAATTCTTTCTCCCTAAATGAAAGAGCAGTGCTCCTGCTCATTGTTGGAAAAAAAAAGGTCGTAAGACGTCATCCATACCTGCAGCTTATATGTTGGCCTATTGGAAGACCCAACACAGAAGTAGGTGATGGAAGTGCAAATTTGAATTTCGCCACATTATGACTGAGTTGCCTCATTTCGACAAGTTTAAACTCCTTGAAGTTCTCAGGATCCAAGCAGCCTAAAAGAGAAAAAATCATAGCAAAAGAATTAAAATGAGAGATACAAGCTAAAATTGGACCGTGTGTGAGCCTTGTGTTTGTGAAAGAAAAATCAGCTACAAGCTTCAAAATTAGTAAGCTCACTACAGAAGTAGAACAAACTATGTGCCGTACAACCTGAAGAAGTAAGCCAACTAGATAGCCGAACAATAACCATATTCCAGGATAAAAATTTAATATGTCGCCTCATGTTTAGCTTCAGTGAACAAATAACTTTTCTGACACCAGGTGTTCAACGGACAATACTGCACACAATTCAAACATGTTGCAATCCAAACATGTTTAGCTACTCGGCATGCATCAGCGCAACAAAATTCATCCCACTCCCCAGGACACCGGCGCCCAAAGTTTCACAGCCAAAAATTCGGCGAGACCAGCACAGCACGGCACAGAGTATAATTTGTTCAAGGCCGGTCTCCCCTCCACTAAGCTTCGCGAACCAGGCTGACCAAGTGGACAAAGCGAGCGGCAACACCACGGGAGGCACGACTACCTCTGAAGTCTGAACGCACGCACGCACCGACGGGTCACAGGCGCTCACCCCTGCGTTTCTTGCTCCGGAGGTAGAGGAAGGCGGCGCCGGCGGCCACGGCGGCCACGGCGACCGCGACGGCCACCATGGTCTCCGTCCTCTGCCCCCGCAGGAACTCCATGGCCCCCTTCCCTCTCCCCTCTCGCGAATTCGCGGTTGGCTTGCAGAGGAGAGCCGCCGACCGCGGGGTTGGGCTTGTTGGCGTGGCTGAGATTTTAGCCGAGCGGAGTGGAGGCTGTTGGATCAAAGGTTGGTTTGCCGCGCGTGGTCTCGTCTTCGCCCTCCGTTCCTTATCGGACGGTGCAGGCGATCGGAGGGAGAGGGCACTGGCCCGCTGAACCGGTGGTCTGGAAGTTTGTACTGCGTGGGACCCACTGTCAGGGGTTCACTTATTCTTGAAGCTCTTGCGTCGGAGTTTTTTAAAATAATACTCCGTATTAATTTAATACTACATCCGTTTTTTACTTATTACCAATAATTTACTGTAGCAATTTTGAAACCTGCATTTTTTCTTAGAAAATTTTATAAATACTTAATTTTGTATCGTTAGATTTGTCGAGAAATGTACTTCATTAATATTGTATACTTTTATGTATTCGTAATTTTTATAAAAAACACACGGTCAAAATTGTTTCAATAAATTATTGGTGACAAGTAAACGAAAATAGATGTAGTAGAAAATTAAAAAATATAATGTATTTTTGAAAAATTGCAAAAATAGTACATGTCGATAATTGATTTGCTAGGCTATCGGCAATTGACGATTGACGTATCGAGAGGTGGTAAGACACAGATGGAGAGCCTGTCGGATATAAAAACATCTATCGGCAAATCAATTACCGATAGTCTTTTTACTATTTTTAAAAATACATAATATTTTTATAATTTTTTATTAAATTAATATTAGTTTAGAACAATTCCTTGCGTCGCACGTGCCATGTGGTACGCATTGCGGCAGGCCACTGGGGGCTGGCTCCGACTCTGAGACTGAGAGTGAGTTAACGGATTTTTTAATATAATATTATTTTATTAGAAAATTGTAAAAATAATAGTTAAATTTATAAAATTGTAAGAACAGGTATTGTCGGCACGTGGAGTACTAACAATGGACCTGTCGTTACTTCGAATGATGATAGCCTACGTGGCACTGGGCCGGGGGCTGTCGACACGTGGAATGCGGAGAAAAAGCATGTCGGCATTTCGCGTGCCGACAGATCCCCGAGTAGACACTGTTGGGGATGATTTTCCGTACCCCGTCGGATGGCGAGTCGAAGTTCGCGGTAGTTGAGCACTGATGAACATTGCAGTTGTGTTTAAGGAAGTGCAGGCGAAGGCTCTGACGGGCCTTCGGTCGGAGGCCGAAGGACGATCCGTGACGCCAACTGTCAGCATAGACGAAGGCTCTAGTGGGCCTTCGGTCGGAGCCCGAAGGTCGACCCGCGGCACCGAGGATCAGAATAGGTGAAGACTCTAGCGAACCTTCAGATAGAGACCGAAGGGTGACTCGGGGTGCAGCGCCAAGGCTGATCGAAGGTGCCTGGTGGGCGTCGAAGCCCGTGTAGCCGCTCAGGGTATAGTTGTAAATGTGCAGATGTATTTGATGGTACCATAATACCCCCGAATATGCCAGGAATATGGCAGTTGGGGGTGAAACTGTAAATCCTAGCGTTGAGTGGTTGAGTACGGGCTATAAATAGGCTAGCTTATAACTGAGGTGACAGAGGAATTAAGATTATTTCATCCTCTGATACGTGTCACACTTCGAAGCCTTCAGCTTCCCCTCTTGATCGAAGGTCTTCCTTGTCTGGGGACTTAGGTCCCAATAGTTGGTGCCGTCCGTGGGGATTGAACAAACCGAAGACATGCCACCTAAAAAGAAGACGAAGTCACTCGGTACATCAGAGACATTACAGGAGCGCCCGATTCCAGCCGAGGCTTCGGTCGAAACGCTCCCTTAGGCGGTGTCGGATCCGAGCAACGCTTTGACCGGTGGAGAGACAAGAAAGTGTCCCTAAAGGACTTCGCACAATCAATTGCTAAACGACAGACCTATCGTTTAGGGACACAAATCATCTCTTCGCGTAGCCGTTGAGCTGGACGAGGTGAAGGCGCTATCCGAGGACGCCCTCACTGTGCTTGGAGAACCGGAGCCGAAGGTCATTGCAGCCTGTGAAGCCATTAGCAATACCTTTGATGGAATCGGTGCTTCGGCCCTGCCTCCAACGCTTGACCTTATCAGGCTGGGTGGACTTATTGGATGGATCAGCGAAACCAGTGGAAGCCTTTTGCCTACGGCCCAGTTGTACGGCAACTTATGCGCCATGGTCTCAGCCAGGAGTTTAGTTCAGTCAATTGAGATGACTGGCTGTGACCATCACATTGCGCTTCAAAAACCCACCTTCTGCTACCCATCGGATATGTCAACTTTGGCCGTGTCCAGGGCATCGAAGCGTCGTGTTGGGTTTTGAACATTTTGTTATCGACTGAAGCATTCTGTAATATATACAATTTTGTTTGTTGTTAAATGTTTTGACTATTTTCACTCCCTGCGCAGGTCCTCTCCTTGGACACTGCGTAGGTAGCCGAAGATGCTATTCCCATCACTATGATGCGGGACACTATTTTCACTAAACGATATGGGTGTCGGTCTAGTTGCTAAACGACAGACCTATTAGTACGTGGAATACCAACTGGAATGTCGGTAATTGGAATACCGACAGTCATGTTGGTATTCCACGTGCCGATAGGTTACGTCTCTTTTTATTTAGTTTTAAATAATAATTTATGAAATATCAATGAGGCACCATCAGAACTCAGTGTACATCCTATAGAAGAATTCACACTCTTTCAGAAATACCAACTATGATATGACTTTTGATGTGGAAAGTTGGAAGGCACGATTTATTGCATGACAGGAATGCACGCAGATACGTTCGAAAGCAGATAAGATTGCACGATGCTACACTTTGGGATGGAATGAGAACACGAGTAATAAAATCATGGCTGATAACATAGTGCTAACATAAATATTCTACATGACATGCTAACCACCTAATAGAAATAACATAAATATGTACAAGTATTGTCTAATGACACAGTCAAGGGGCGTCGCCATAGCCACGGACGCGCTTGTTGCGCATGCCCACCGCCCTCCGCCGGCCTGCTGCTCTGTGAAGTACGTGATCGGTGGAGTACATCAAGGGGTCGTGCGGAGGATGCCGAGGGCGGGCAGCATTTGGAGGGGTGGTAGGGTCGGGTTGTGTCGATACAGGTGCCCCCACTATCTACGATGGGCCCTCCTCGTTGGTTGGTAACGCCAACCAGTCATCTGTGACGGAGTGCGACGATCCAGACGCTGTGTCGAAGGAGCCTAGAACTATTGCATGCTACAAGTATGTCAAATGTTGTACATCATAGTATAGTTGATATGAAAGATACTATCCCGAGTGATAACATTGATAGTGACGAATTTGGAACTAAAGCACCCAAGCGAAATCAAGAGTCGGCATGTACTGCACCGATGCTGGCCAAGACGACGAGGTTGGTTCCGTGTGGAAGCATGGCAACGTATCCCGCGCGTATGACGGCGACCTCGTATGTGTGGTAGGATCGATGACGTCAGGTAACCTCTGGCATGAAGCATGTTGAAACCCGTCTAGACAACGTTGTGCCAGCCGATGCAGACCAACCATCAGCTTGCCCAGGTCAACCTATTATGGGACCGACTCCCAATGGTCCACGAAGTCTAGTAGCTCCGTGTCGATGTCCCTGCATGTGTTTGCATGTAATGCCCAATAGAACACGTTTAATAATAAGAATGAAAGTCAGTACAATCTAACAAGCGTCGCGTACCATTGCATGGTACGCCGCCGTCGGCTCCGTAGCGAACGTGTCGGTGACCTTCGGCTCATGTTGCGGTGGCTCCGGAGGCACTGGGTTGCACCTAACTTGCGTCACCTTGTGGAACTAGTGCAAGTACATGCCCTCCGTCCTAGGGTCGTAAGGCCCACTGGGGACGTGGACGTGTGCAACCGCGTCCGCCCACTCGTTCACCCATGCCTGCATCTTACCCCTCCAAGTTGCATCATACGCGATGCCCTAACCCTTCCTTGTCATCTTGCAAGACAAAGTTACTATTACGAAATTTAAAACATGATTAGTAAAGAACCTATAACAAGAAATACTTACAAGTGAGTGTTATCCATTAGTTGCCACGGCAAGGGAAGTGCTGGTGATACCCGAACTGCTTGAACACTTTGTCTGGGTAGTAAGGCTCGACCATGACATCGAAGACAAGCCGCCGGCTCATAAGCCAGAGGTCAAGGTCCTTGTGGAACAACTCGGAGAGGCCAAGAGGCGCCCGTGTCGTGAGCAAGTTCTGGTCGTAAGGGGTCCAATGCACCTTATCCGTCTACAGCTGGTCGAATGCGGCAACGAACTGAGGGTACGAAGAGCATGTCATCGCCGTCGCCCACCTCAGCTGCATGATAAAGAAAAGTACGATGCATATAAGCGTCATGAAAGAATTGTACTGAAAGAAATGTGTTAACTTGTATTACTTACGTCGTGCTTGCACTAGAGCAAACCCATCACATGGTCGTCCACTGCGTCATGCAGGCTGAACTCGTCAGGGAAGTAGAAAGAATCGTCATATGCGTCATACGAGTTCAGGTGTGGGTGCCCTATGTTGAAGCGCTCGTACGACCACAGGGTCAGGAGCAATGGACAACATGTGATCGACCTGGAGTCACTCCTCCTACTGCAGGCCTCGCACAATGCCCAGTACATCTATGCTAGGACCACAGAGCCTCAACTGTGCTAAGGGACCTGCTCCAGTGGGGCATCCGCAATCTATTGCGTGAAGAAGACAAACTGCTTGTCGATGGTGTCTGCGTGCATGCTGGTGAAGAGGATCCACCCGAATAGCCACAATAGGTACGCCTCTAGGTGCCATCGCACTCTCCAGTCCTCTAACTCTGGTGTCAGGCGATCCGCCCGGAACTGTTGGACCTAGGCCTTTGATGGACTGTGGGGTGAGTCAAAGCCCACCTGCTCAGGCTGCTGACCCTCAGGGATGACTCCGTTGAACCTAGCAAGGAGCTCGTCCCTCCACCTGACGTGCAAGTCCGACCCGAACACTGCAGTCTCCACTAAGGGCAATCCCAATAGCATGGAGACGTCCTATAGCGTGACAGTCATCTCACGTATGGGTAGGTGAAAAGTATGCGTCTCCGGCCTCCAGTGGTCCACCAGTGCTATCAGCAGTGCTCGGTCAAGGGGAAACCGGGGGGCCCGGTCCCTAGTCGGGTTGAGGAGACAAAACAAAGGAAGGGTCCCCGATGCCCTTAACCTACGGAAAATAAAGAATGGGAGTAAAATATGAAGTGATTTACAACAACAAATATAGAATGCACAAAGTTATTACCTCAGGATGCATCATTGGTCAAGCCTCCAGAAGTGGTTCGAAGTATGTAACCGTAAGGCCGGGTATAGCTCGGTGCTGTCCAATTGTGTCTGATGCGTTGCATCGATCACCGGGTCGATGAGCTCCATACCTTGAAGCAAAAAAGATTATACTGGATAAAATAATGAATACGATAAGCACATAGTAATGCAACACAGAGTATACAAAATAATAATTGAACTCGAGAGAAATAAAACACAAAGAATAATGCATAATTAAACACAATATGAGGAGAAACGTTACAGGTTGTTCGTAAACATCATATAGTACAATAAATTATGTGCAACGAATTATGAGTACGTACATAAGTTTGCAATATTACAACAAAGAGTTAGGTAGTCTGAATATAACAAAACCCAAACGGTCCAAATATTACAATGTGGTCCAAATATTACACCAAATACAAAGGTTATCAGGTACTCCGAATAAAACATAATGCAACATGATCCAAATATTATAGGGTACAAATATAACATCGCATACTCAGGTTGTCCAGTAAGTCCAAATAGTACATAATACAATAATATGCCAATATTACAAGGGTTTAACACATAGTCAGATGAATATTACAAACATAGGGCACCATCCAATTAGTAATACAACATGGAAACAGTCACGCCTTGCTTCAAATAATAGTCTCGTTCGAAGGATTTTACTTTTTCTTCGGCTGGCGTACTGGGACACGCCTAACCTTCTCGCTTGACGCCAGAGTATCCACCGGATACTGATCGCACTACCCACTCGAATGCGGGGGACCTCCGCATACCAGACACTCCTTGCAGGCTTGTGCTTCATTAGCATCGTCCATATCGTTTCTGATACGTCGAGTCTTGTGTCGCTCCTTTGTGTCGACCTTACTGTTTGGATCTGAAATCCAATAAGGATCATTTTCAGGTGGCTTCGTGAAGTCCTTCACCGCCCACCACCCAAGCAACTCGTTTGCCCAAGTACTTTCTACGATTTCCTTACAGTAGTACGGTGACACGAAATATTCTGACTCTATGCCGCCCTTCGCGCAACAAGCTAGCACATGAGAGCAAGGCAAATGCATCAGTGATGGCTTGTTGCAAGTGAAAACACACTTGTTGTCCGCTAGCCACAACCTGCATTCCATTGTAATTTACTGTCTTCTGATACCCAGTCCACCCTTGTCACGCAACATCACCTTGAAGACGAGCTGACGGTTACCAATAACATGAACTCTATGGGACTGTCCCTTCCCGCTCTTCTCTTCCATATAAGATGTTATCTTCTTCGTGTACCCACTTTGCGGATTGGCCATATGTATCACGACCTTACTGTAATCCTATTGGAGATACTGCTGCGTTCCATGAGTGAATCCCTCCACAATTGCCATGTTCCTCTTCATTACCCAATTCCATAACGTGAATCATCAGTGTCCGCAATGAGTGCCTATTTCTCTAGTGGTTTGTGTCTGATCTAGTAGGAGAAACACTTAACCCTCCTTCCACCCTTCCTTCTCCTGATCACACTCTGTGTCTCAAGTGATAATGGATCTAGGCCCTCGGGCTCCTCCTCCCTTGGTACAACTGGTTTTTTCAAAACTTCATCCATGTACTTACTAGTTAGATTATCCAACTCTTCCCATAGTGCATCGAACTTCCTTCTTTGTTTCTGTTTACATAGCTTCTTAAAAAGATCCATCAACCTTTTGCTCCTGAATTATTTATAGAAGTTTGCTCCGAGATGTCGCATGCACCAACGGCTATGCAAATCTGGCCACGGCAATACCCTGCCCGCATCACTCTACAATGTGTTGATAACGTTCAACAAACCTACATGATGATCATGAAGTACACACACGTTAGGCTTGTTACCAATAACACCTCTCTTAACCCACTGCAAGAACCACAACCAACTATTTGTAGATTGCGCTCGATGAATGCAAAAGCTAAAGGCACAACCTGGTACTCACCATCTACCCTGATAGCTATGAATTTCTGCCCCCTATATTGTCCTGTGAGGAATGTCACGTCTACTCACATCATCGGCCGATAATGATGGAAGGTCTCGATCATATAGCCTAACAACCAAAACACATGCTGAATGACTCGATCTCCAACCTGATTAACAAAATCGTGAGTAGCAATGCAGGTGTCCGGGTTCTTCCCCTGAATAACCTCTAGCAGTAAACGTAAGTTATGGTATAAGTCATTATATGTGCCACACCTCTTCTCTAATACCTTCTGTTTCGCTCTTAATGCCATGTCATATGAAATCTTGTACTCAAATATGGTGTTAATAGAATGCATAACTACAAACAGAGACATACTAGTATTCTTCATAATATCTGGTACATCACATTTGCAACATAATTAACGCTCATGTTCCTATGCACGCACAGAGGTCGACTTAAATTGCAAGTATGCGGTCCAACAATAGACGATAACTATACCGTATCACACCTCGGTAAGAATTTATGAACTCGTCGAGTGCAACCTTTAGCTAAATATTTGACGTCGTATGTCTGAGGATTAGATATTGCCAACTTGAACTCTCTCTCCTCTGAGAAACACTATCTTTACTACATGTTATAGATGAACCTTGTCATGAAACATATATCATATTTTTATAATTTTATGAATTTTGCTATTATTTTTATAATTTTTAATAAAATAATATTATTAAAAAAATTCGTGTGTTAACTCTAGTGTTTCCCATAGTCAGACTCGGATCAGGTGGGCGCCAATCATGGTGCATGGTGCTGGGTCCGCTGGTCCAGTGAGAGCGATTGCACAGCACCTGTCACGACCTGGACCGAGACGTGGACGCTGCACCCAGCACCCGGACCAGCCGTGCCGTGCCGCTCTCCTCCAGCGGTCCAGCCCGCGACGAGGCCGAATGCCCGCATCAAGCTAGCTGAACTAGCTCGTGCGCGGAGCTAAAAGGGGATCGTGACATACCTGTTACCTACAGAATCGGCTGGTTTCGTCGATTTCTAGAAGGACGCTTTGCTTCGTATAGATATAGGTCTGTGTATATTTGTTAGGTGTGTAGTGTGATGTGTGTTTGTTTGAACAGATGCTACATTTGTACCTAGTCAAGAGGTGTAAAAAAAAAGCTAGCTGAACTAGCGGTGAAAACAATGATAGATATTTTTTCTCCATCCGACCCACCAAATGTTTGTGAAATAAATATAAAATATAAAAATAGTTATTTAATATTATTTGTGTTTATTTCGAATCCAATATAAAAAAAATAGGACACATGATGACTAATATCCATCTGAAATATTCGAATGTTAGAAAGTTTATTGTGATTTTATTTTAAAATATGATAATATATAGATAGATTATCACATATCCGTAGACAAATAATACTAAATATTCTTATTTTCACATCTCAACGATCACTCTTCATGCGCTCACTTTGATTATACTACTATATTGTTTAATGTATTATGTAAGGATACAAATAAAAAGAAATTTTATCTATCCGATTAACCAAAAGCTTACGGTACCATTCACTCTGACTCTAAAAAAAATATGATAAATACAAAATAAAGAAATAATTATTCAACACTATCCATATTCGACTCCAACTTAAAAAATATATAAATATGAGACAAAATAAACTATATCCGTCATATATGATCCATTTACAAGTTTTTTTTTTATATTTACTAAATAGACCTTCCTTATACACTCCTCCTCCTGCCGCTTCAGCCGTAGTTTCTCCTGTTGTTGCTCGTACTCCTGACGTTCGTACGCTTCCCTCCGTCACTGCATGCTCATGTCGACCCACCGCTTCTGATCTTTATTTTGCTCCATGTCGAGTTATTTCATGAAGTCACAGATAGGTGGAGGAAACTGGATAAATGAAACAAGATGTACGATTAGTAAAATAGTACATAAAACTGTATGAAAAGTGTCTCATGAGTGATCTATGTCACTATACTAGCGGGTACTCATACGATCTATATTGAGGCTTATCGTATTGGTAATTGGCACAAATGAAGGAGCGTAGCTCATAGGTGTAAGAGATGTTATGGGACTCGCGAAGGCTACAAAGATCGTCACAGAAGCACATCGGCGGTTCGACCCCTTAAAGGATGAAAATCCACTAATATTTTTTGGGTGGGATTAGTGGAGGTAAGGAACACATTGCAGTTGAGGGAGCTGAGGAAGGAGTGGTCTATCCATGGATGAGGGTGGGGTTATTTATGATGAGTGAAGGTTGGTGCATGCACTGAGTGCATAAGCTTGGCTGGTGGCTTGAGTATAGAATTATCTGTGAAAGATGGAAAAGTTATGGTATTGATGTTAGGTAGAGAAAACATGTGTCAGGATAGATATGTTGTCATTTAATTTATAATTAAAGCTCTGTCGTGTGATTACTTTATGTCTACAGCCTGTGTCAGGACAGAGGTATTGTCATTTCATGGTTAAAGCTAAGTCATGTGGTCACTTTGTGTCTAAAGCCAGACTTACGACAGATGTATTGTCATTTCATGCTTGAAGCTCTGTCGTGTGATCACTTCGTGTGTAAGTAGCTTTCTAAGTAATACTTTTTATATATTAGATAGAATTGTGCTTAGATAGTACATTAATATAATAATTGTACCATCATATTGATTAGACATAAAGTTCACAAATGGTTCATAACATAGTATGTTAATATAAGACAGTAAACATATACCGATCGAACTGAACTAATGAAATGGAAATGTAAACAAAAGAAACAGACGTGGCTAGCATTTGCATAGTTCTTAGTGGATAGATGTTGAATACCCAGATCATCTCAAGATGACGGAGGAAAGTGGTGACGCAAATTAACGAAAGAATGCCAGTTGTGCCAGTCAATTCTATTAGGGTATCAGGTGTCTATGGAAAACCTGTACTCGAAGATCCCGTCATAGATTTATTTATCCTTCACTGCAACATTATGGCTCTACATTGAAGCGCGAGTCCCTAATTATTTAAGAAATATTAAACAAGTATTAAATATCATAATTAATATGTAACAAAGATTAATAAATAACTAATAAATTAATGAAAAATAATTCATCACTGAAGGTTCAGAATTTATTGTAATTGGCTATGATGCATGATTTTGGATGCCCCTTTGTTTAGAGAATAGACTTTGCATGGGTGTAGAAGTAACATCTATCCCTTTGATCTTAATTCAAAGCGAAAGCTTACTTTAAGCATTCATCCTAAAGCAAGCAATCTTTATATGTTAAACGGTTTATACAATCACATGGTTGATGCTAGAGCTACAATTAATGTTAGTCCCAGAGGTACTGGTGATACAACCCTAGTCTATACCAGTACTCAAGGTGCTCGTGCTACAATATTATCTCGTGCTACCACTTTAATTATAAGAGGACACTACCATAAGCATTGGCGTGTCTAAAGCCTGAGTCAGGATAGAAATGTTATTATTTCATCATTTGGTATAAAGCTTGCCCCAAACTTCGACATCAAAGCTGAGGACGAGGAATGGGTCAACCTGTTGAAGAAATACAAGTAGCATGCAGTCACGAGATTAAGAAATGCAGAAATGACATGGTAAGTAGTAAATAGAAAGTAAACACATTCGAATATGTAAGACTAATTTGTGAATCGAAGATGCATCATGAAACAAACATATAAGTTATAATAGCAAAGGTAAAATTCTATTGTTGTCTCCCCCACTGCCGAAGGCCGTTCCTACCATCATGGTCTCGTAGACGATGCCGCTGGTTCGCCCTCACGTGGCCCCTACAGTAGGTCAAGGCATCCGGTGGACCAACTGCCTGATAGGCCTAGTAGCGATCATAGGTGTCGAGACCTTCTCCTGGGTCTATTGTGTCGATAGTGGAGCACTGGGAAACTAGGACCGCGTGATGACATCGTAGTCCGGTGTAGCCCTGAAGAAGTCCCTCACGAGGTCGAATGGGGGGTTTGGCCTAGGCTTAGCCTCCTGACTCGGATATGGTGACTGCGATGGTGTCGCCGTTGTCCATGTATAATTACTCGAGGGGCCTACGGACAGATGAATTTATTAGATACGGTAAATGTGAAAATAGATGTATTAGTATAAAATACAATGTTGCACCTGTATGGTATGCAGGTTAAGCAGTAGATGGCCAGGCGTGAGTGCCGAACGGTGGAGGTCTGAATGGTGGAGGTCCGAACGATGGACAGGAGAACGGTCGAGGTACAGATGAAGACGTCCCGGCTTCATCACTATAGTAACCTATGGAATATATTAGATATACTATTAAATATATTGAATGCGACATTATATTGGCACCCATTACCTGAGAGGCCTGCGATCGGTGAAGGTGTCGGTACTGGCTATGGTATAGGTGTTAGTGTTGATAAGTATGTAGGTGCACGTAATATATATTTTGAAATTAATACATCAGTAACACAAGAATATTGCTAACCGCCATGCCATGCGTATGAAAAGTGCGTACCTGTTGTGTTCAGCCCTAGAGGTTGTGGTCAAGGTGACGGTGTGGATATCAGTCCCGATGGAGGTCGTTGCACATCAGACCTCCTAGACGACTTTGTGTGGACCACACTCGAACTGGAAGGAGCGACGACGTCTGCGGTGGATCATCATGAGGTAAGCTTCATGGCTCATGTGGTCTTGTCGAAAACCCGCTTGACATCCCGCTACATCCGCCGTACTAAGCTGCATCCCTTATCTAAGGCGTTACATGGTTCCAGCAGCATCCCTATGGATATCGTATATGATATCGGCATGTTGAAACAAACATGAAATAGGAATTTCAGTTTATAGTGGTTCTTATAGGATTATATGATAAATAAATGAGACATTAATTAAACGTACTGCTAATACAGCGTCCTCGTCCCAATAGCCTGGGTAGGCCTCCGTAGTCGAAGCGACGTGCTGCCGGACAGTATATAGGGTGTAGGTGACCCGTGTACATGTACACAGGACGCACCACCGCATGTACTCCTCAAAGCTCAGGTCAACAAAAAGACGAAGCTCCTCGACGACATCCTTAAGGGCATGGGCCCACGCCGAGACGTATGACGCCAAGCGATTTGCCCAGAGGTTGCCACCCGGTTGGCACTTACGTGTATATTTGCAAGTCAACCACGTTAGGTAGACTATAAATGAGATGAATGCTATGGATTATATATTTGATTTTAGTTACCTGTGAATGTGGCCCGGAACCGTGTGAACATTAATGAGGGGGAACACCTGGAAGTGCCCGAATTGCCTCATCATGCGATGGGGGTGAGTACTCCTCGATGTAGATGTCGAAGATGAGCGGCTTCTTTGTAAGCCAGTAGTCCTCGTCGTAACTACACAATGGAGACAGACCAAAAGGCGCATGGGCTTGTATCATCAAGTGGTTATAGGGGGTCCAGACCACGTTCTCTGGACGCAGACGCTCGAACTGCGACCTAAAAAGCTCGTACACGTTGTGGGCCTGCTCGTGCCCCCAGTGCGGCTGTGGCAAAAAATAGTAAAAATTGGAATTAAAACATGTGGCAAGTGAAGCAGAGCTATTTTTCATATGTACTCGACGTCGACGCAACAACAAGCCCGTACTATTCCTCAGGGTACGGGGATTGGTCCACAATAGACCGGCCAATCATGAACCACTCATACGACCACAACTGCAGGAAGAGTGGGCACCCAGAAAATGTGGGCTGTGTCTCCTTCTTCGCTGTGACAGCGGAAGTCCAGCTCAACTAGGGGACATCATCGGGCTTCGCATCTACGATCCTCCTTGCGTACGGAACAAGGGTCCTCGACGCTAAGTGGCCTTGGCCGTTGGTGAATATAACCCAGCCGAACAATCAAAGTAAGTAGGCCTCCAAGTGCTACGAGATCTAGTACACGCTGGTGTCCGGGTGGATGTATGCAGGCTTAAAGTAATGCAAATGATGATGAGTAAAATATCTTTAAAATCGTAAAGTAAATAGGAAGTTAAATTATAAGGTACTTGAAACTGGAGGATCCACTTCTTCGTAGGCCCTCGCGGATTCGACAGGAACTTGGGCACGTAGGCGGGTGCGTTGTCCGTCCCCTGAATAGGGGCGAACCGCTGGTGCATGACGTTCATCCATTCCGCATCTACGTCGACGACTCCAACGGCAGTTCCAGCGCAAGGTAAGCATAACAGGTAGGCTACATCCTGCAATGTCGGAGCCATCTCGCCGCAGAGGAGGTGAAAAGTGTGGGTCTCGGGCTTCCACCGGTCGACCAGTGAAGTGATCAGCGATTGGTTGAAATAGAATCGCTTCACTGCCGCCTCAGGGTTCTCTATCGCTCGGGCCTCCACCAAATGACACAACGGTAGGAGTCCAGATGCAGCCAACCTGAACCATTTAGAATATTAAGTGAATGTAGAGCATGCAATAAATAAATAAATAATCAGACACATACGTAGCTAATTCACGATATACTGGTGCTTCCAATGATCGTCGATCGTAAGTAGCTCCTCGAGCCCACGTGGCCAGAAAACTCCTAACTCTGTATGGTGAACAACAGCCAAGAAGCTACGGTGCTTCCTGTTCATTGCAAGGTCAAGAAGCTCGAGGGTAGGTGGGTGCATCATATCTGCATTAAAGCCAAATATAAACAGTCTGTTACATGAAAATATATACATAGTTACATAAACAGCCTATAACATATAGGTATACAAAGTTAAATAAATATATTATAACATATAGGTACACAATCAAATACAAAAGTAAGTTCCAAATTTTAACGAAAATCTTACAAATATAACATTAAGATACGCTAAATATATTCACACTTGATCGCCGTCATAACCCTATCTACACATCAGGTGCATTTTTCGGATAGTACTTGTATGTGTGACATATTCATCGCACTTACTACATCGTCTCACCCTTTTACCCGCCTCGGATTCCTCCATATCGTTTGAATCCGCCGAGTTTGTTGACGTCTCGATGTGTACTTTATCCTCTCAAAGTCTGACATATAGATTTATGAGGGACCTAGATTACTTGTAAACGTATCAATAATATCGTAACCATAAAACTCATGATTTCATATATTCAGTATCTGATACTTCATAAAGTAGTCAGAAACATATTATCTCAGTAGCATATTGTGCTCCGCACATATAGATATGATATATGTATATAGACTGTGTAGCAATTATAGCTTCTATCATGTACAAATACATGTTCCAATCCTAAACACGTACTCTTACGCATACCGCTCACATCTGATGCTTATCACGGGCTCTCGGCTTGCATGGTCTGCGTGGGCTGAGCTGAAGTATGGTTGTACGGGAAGCTTCGCGTGCAGACCCCGGGCTGGTCTCAGACGTGACCCGTGACGGCCTTTTTCTGCTCCTTTGCAGCCCAGACCGCCGCGAAAGCGTTGACGTCGGCGAGCACGTAGGACGTCGCTCCACGGAACACGGAGCACGAGCTCCCAAGGCATTTCGTGCTTTCTGCGTAAGCGCCGGCCGTATGACTTGCATCCATCTCCATCTTGTAATCAAGGGAGTCCAACCCAACCGGGGCCGGTGACAACAGTATAAAATACTTCGTCCTCCGGGAGAGGAGGGAGCAGCAGATTTTGTGCTCCACGCCAGGCCGGGCCGCCGGCGATCTTGACTGACCCGGCATGCAAACCGAAGCCTGGAGTAGCGTTTTATAGTATACTTATTTCGGTCACAAATATTTGAGTTTTGAATAAGATCGATCAAACTTTTTAAACTTTGAGTACGAATAATTTTTAAAATACTTTACTTAGAAATATGAAAATTATATGGATATATTTGACTCGAAAAATATTTTCGTAACTCATAAATTTATTAGATTTTATAAATATATTATAGTAAAAAATAGTGATCAAGACTATATCATGTCAAAAATTAAATATTTTTTTACTGAAGTATGTAGTTTACTTTGTCCTTGTGCTAGTCACTCCCTTTCTTTCTCTCATCCTTCGTGTAATTCTCATTTTATAATTTGTCTCAAATCATTAAAAGTTCAGTTCAGCGGTTCAATGAACTGCCATAGTTTCTTTTTTTTTTTAAACAAAAGACTGAAGAAACAATGTCAAATCCCTCTCGTTTACAAGGATGCAGATGTAATTCTCATTCTATAATTTGTCTCAAATCATTAAAAGTTCAGTTCAGCGGTTCAATGAACTGCCATAGTTTCTTTTTTTTTTAAAAAAAAAAAACAAAAGACTGAAGAAACAATGTCAAATCCCTCTCGTTTACAAGGATGCAGATGCGAAGAAACCAAACGAAGAGAGGGAAGACCGAACTGGTCTCACGGGCAAGGTTTACAGATTCGTTTTAGATTAAAAATCGGGACCCAACGATTTTTCAAAATTCACGGATATTAGAAAATTTGATTGAAATTCAACAAGAATTCGGCCAAATTGACCATTTGTTAACCGACCGAATTCTACCAAAAACAGACCACATTTCCCGCATTTCGTTTGTGATCGAAAACTGCTCGAATTCTATCGAAAATCGTTCGATTTTATCAAATTTCAGTAAAATTCAAGAAAAACAAAAAAAAACTCAACCTTGTAAAATCGATAACTAATTCATCTGAGCTTCAAATTAAGTGAAACAATTTTTTTTGGTTTCTTTATAACATGATCTACATGATAAAAATGTTTATACTCACGAAAACGTTGTATATTTTCTGTGATAAAATATACTTGCTGAACCTAGTTAAATACATAGTTAAGTCTTTGCTAATCCAAAAATCATGAAACCAATTTTTTTAATCTTCTTACATGATGCTATGTCTTCTAAAAGTACATGAACTTATGAAATAGTTATTAAAAATGCAAGATTGAGTAAATGTGTTGTAACTAGATTAATTCATAACTAACACATCACACCTCCAAAAATAGTTAAACTACTTTTATTATTTTACTTATACTATGATTTATGTAGGAAAAATAATGATAGATGTGAAAAAGTTAACTACATTGTTGTTTCTTAACATGTTCACTTTATGTTTGTGATCTTTGTAAAAATTATGAAGAAACTAATATAACTCTAAATGAAGCAAAACCAATTTTATAGTTCTTCTTAAGATACACCCTACATAAGAAAAATATGTTTTTACATGTTAAGTTTTTCCTTAATATGAGTTAATAAATAAGCTGCATGTTTCAACTATTTTCTTTTTTAAAACTTTTTTCCTATAAAATATGATGTAAACAACATTATTTTTTTTTTCAGAAGATCTTAGAATTGTCTAGTATTTTTATAATTTTTATTTTATATTTTTAATTTAAATATAAAAAATCAGTTGATTTTAGAATTCGGTACAGACTGAATTGATTGAATGTAGACGAATTTGCTCACGTGCTGCCAAGCTTTCACATTGCAGCTTCGAGGCGTTCGTTGGATTGGATGACCCCATGCGTGGTCAATGCCATCATGCTGTGCTGCCATACCAGTACAACCCATTATCCTGCTACTTTGGTTTTTTTCCCGTTGTTGGTCAGAAAACGAGTATGAAAAGTTTAATTAATAGTAGAGTAATTAAAAAAAGGGGGGAGAAACCAACATCAGGAGAAGGATTAGCAGGTAGGCTGCTTTGCATGAAAGGGAGATATTATCAGCCAACCCGCAAATTATAGGCCCTAAACCCCGCAAAAAGAGCCAGGGAATTGTATGCTTCTAAGTCATAAGTCATAACTAGCTTTGTCGGTTGGAGATTTGCGCCATATCAAATAAAATTTCTTTTTGCATTTAGAAACTGAGGAAACAGGGGACGCGATGACCTCAAGGGGGGAGTAAAGTATCCAGCATGCCAGTGCCAGCCACCAGCCGGCCGTAACTTCTTCATCTTACTACCTCGGCCGACGCAAACGAGAACGGGAGGAGGAGGGCCACCACCTCAATCCAATCCGCTTGGGGAACAGCCAAAGGTTAGTCTTTTCGTTGCATGAACTTTCTCTCTTCCCTTTTCCTTAAAAAGATGGTGTTTTTCGTGGGGCGATTCGTCCTAGTGACCTGAATCAAGAACCTGGAGGAGATTTCTATATTTTCTCCTTTGAATGATTTCTTGTTCTCTTAATTCGGAGATTTGTTGAAAAAATTATTTGGGGGAGATGGGTTCTGTAAGTTATTAATAGTTCAATGTGTGAATCTTGAGCGGTGGGGGAATTGGTTTCTTGTTCTCCTAACCCAAAGACTTCTGATGGGGTTTTATCCTTTTTTTGGAATAGAATCTTGTTCTTCAAATAGAAAGTATGGAATTGGCACCTGATTCGAAAACTAAGAATCTCGACTCTTGATCTCTGCGTTCCCCTTCTCAAAGATCCTCCAGCACTGCCTCATCTCCAAGTGGGTCTTCTCTTTAGGATAGCTTGCCACTCCTGTTCCTAAAGAACCAAGAAAGTCTTCATTTTGTATTCGATGCAAACGCTACTTTTGTTCTTATTCTTGATGCTGATTTATTGTAAGATCTGTATGCCTGCAATTGCTATGTGAAGTTCAGTAACAGATGGACACTAGGGTGTTCGTCTTGTTCTATCTCTTCTTGATTAAATTGTCGCTGAGATTCTGCACTCACTCTAATAGATGATGAACTGTATCCTGTGATTGTTTGCTTGGGGATTTATTCAGATTACCCTTTAACTAGTAGTGCCTCCATTCACAGAGTCACCTTTTGGTCGTGTGCGCTACTTGATCAGCTGGAAGGATTCGGAGGATGGCAGAAGCTGCAATCACAAGGTATTGGTGCCATGAATGTGAGCAGGCCATTGAGGAGGCCATGGTGGAGGAGATCAAGTGCCCATTCTGTGATGGTGGATTCATCGAAGAGATGATTGGTGAGGAATTTGAGGGGTTAACAAGCCAGCGGTCAGAGCAGGATTTGTCACAACGGGGAACGTTGGACAACCCTTCTGAGCAGCCAGGAGCGACGAGGGACAGCGGTGAGGATGATGATGATATGGGCCGTGAGTTTGAGGGTTTCATCAGGAGGCATCAACGGGCATCAGCTCTGCGTCGGGTGCTTGACAGCATCCAAGACGACCTCAGTGCTGACAGGGAAAGAGACAACTCCATTCTGATCAATGCCTTCAACCAGGCCCTCTCTCTGCAAGGCTCGGTGCTTGATCCCGATGAGGTCCAAGGTGACCAAGGCGGCTCTAGCAATGATGATGTTTTGCTGGAGGAGTACGTCCTAGGGGCTGGGCTGAGCTTGCTGCTTCAACATTTGGCTGAGAACGACCCAAACTGGTATGGTACCCCTCCTGCGAAGAAAGAGGCGGTTGAAGCTCTGCCCACTGTCAAAATCGAAGAGGTTGTCAGCTGTTCAGTCTGCCTTGATGATCTTGAGCTGGGGTCCCAGGCAAAGCAGATGCCTTGTGAACATAAGTTCCACTCTCCTTGCATACTGCCATGGCTTGAACTCCATAGTTCCTGCCCTGTTTGCCGGTTTGAGCTACCGTCTGAAGAGACGAAAGATTTGAACGAGCCTAGCAATATCGGACAGAACGGAGAGCATCCATGAGGAAGTCAGAGCTGATGAACCTGGGAATGGCAGTGAGAACAGTAACAGAACTTGGGCCCTTGTTCCCTGGTTCAATGGGCTATTTTCGACGCATGAACTACAAACTGCCAGAGGCGCTTTCACCAATCAACAGCCACCTCCTGCTCCTGGAACCAACCCGAATGCAGGGGAAAGTTGATTTCATCCACCTTTGTGAATAATACATCTGAGAATAGCGATGAAATGTGTCAGTAGAACACTTTTTTTCCTTACCGATAATCCCTCCTGGATGGATCGCAAGGTACAAAGTTTGTGACTGCTTTTCCATATGATTTGCCATGATTCACTTTTCTTCAGTTCGTTGCTGCTAAGTCAATTGACATCCTATGAAATCGTTTTCTTTCTTTGCTCCGAGAATTCATGTTTATTGTCTTGAGCAGTGGCAGTATTAAAACCTTTGGGAACACAAGTAGGAAAAAAACTCATAATTTTCAAGTAAGGCCTTAAAATTAGTAAAAGAATTTATGGGTGAAGAAGCGCAGCTAATATTATGCAAATCAATCTGTTGAAATGTTACGTCCCAAATTTAACATCTGGTCCAGGAATTGGACGACTTCTGGTGTTTTCGCTTTGCTCTGATGGAATTTCTTGCAGGGGTTCTTTCGGGAGCCTGTAGGTCTGATGATATATCATGACTGAAATTTCGTACGTCTTCAGTTGGCCTTTTTCTTGTGCTTACCGGCTGAACTCTTAGAGTGCCAATTGTTCTTTTTCTCCAAATCAATCTGATGAAAAAGAAAAGTTTTTCTCAACATGGTTACTATTACAAGAGAACCCGTTGAAGAAGCCAGGCAAGAGCAGGACAAATGGAAGTTTGGACTTCAGAATGATGTGGTCTTGCTCGTATCTCTGTGTTTGTGAATTATGAAGATGTTTCCTGATGTGTTATATCATATATGCTGTTTTCCTGGTGCAGGTTTGAGATACATCACTGAGTGGGCTAGAATTAATCTGTTCTCCGTCTCATGAATGAATGATAAGGCTTTTTCAGAAAGGGAAATTATACGATATCGAAGTTAAACGCATCTAAATCAGTTCATATTCTTTATGTAGATTTTAAACAAGCAGCAATCGTTGGCTGAACTGAGGACCCTTGATGGTCCGTGGGTGTGACGAAAAGAGTGTGCTCAGTGGATGTAGGATAGGATCTATACTTGACCTTTGCATCACTCATCTTGCTATTGTTCGTTTGCGAATGTACCAGGTGCTTGAGCATACTTTGATATCAAATCAGCGATAATGTAGCCTAAAATGCAATGATGATCTAGATGCCCCGAGCAAAATGCTCGAGGAACTGTTCGTTTGTAAGGTGGCTGTTTTTTTCAGCACAAGTTACACCTAAACTGTTGGATAAAAAAGCATAAGTTACATACTTAAACTGTTGGATGAAAATAAGACTCGAGAGTCGAGACACATAAATATTTGACAAATTTGTCTATAGGACATTGATAAAACATGATTTCATCAGCGGGACACCCTTATGTTTGATATTGGGCTTAGGACATTGCGAAATCGTGCCTTTGTCTGTAGACACTGGAGGAGAGGGAAAAGACCATTATGCCATTAGCGTCACACCTTCTGAATTTTTTCTCCATGCATAGATTATAATCCAGATAGAAAATTTGCAGAATGATGTAATATTTAATTCCCCATCCGTTTGTTTTTTTAAGAATTTATCATGGAAATTTTTGCAGAATAGCCTGAGGGCATAATGGTCCTTTTCCTTTCAATGTCCTATAGACAAAATCATGATCAATCTATTATATTATTATTTGAAGAGAAAAATAAGTCACTATGTTTGCTTTTAAGACCACAAAATTATCACGTTAATAAAAAAAATCTAGACCACTTATTATGATAAATATCTAACGATCTAGATTAAACCAAAACACGTATCAAATACGATTAATAAATAGCTAACTTTAAAAACCAAAGAGTATATCAAATATGATTAATAAATACCTAAATTAATCTGAAGAAAGAAAATGATCTAGACTATTCATTGTTATGAACATCTAACTATCTAGATTAAACAAAAAAGCCCATATCAAATACAATTAATAAATAGTTAAATTCAGAATTAAATAATCAGAAAAAAAAAATCTAAACCACTCATTGTTATGAACATTTAATAGTTTAGATTAAAACAAAGAGTCCATATCAAATACGATTAATAAATAGCTAAATTTCGAAATTAAAAATTATGAAAAATTAGCAATTTGATTTCCATATGGTTTAGAAAGCAAACTATCTAAATAAAAGTCTAAATAAAATAAAATAAATAATAAAAAGAGCCTAATTTTTAATCAAAGATTATCGTGACAAAATATTACAACGAGACTAACCACATTATTAACGTGAGCCAGTTTACTAGTTTCGTAATTCGTAGTATCCTATGACAAGTATGGAACATAAAGTTGTCCTACAGGTAAAACCACAAGTTATCAAGTCTCTTACAGTGCTAACGGTCAGTTGAATATGGTTTCATTGAGCCGGCTCCGGGTTCGAGGCTTGACATATTTTTAATGAAATTTTAGAGGACGTCCTCCCCTGGGTACTCATTTTTTTGTTGTTGTTAGTGTTCTGGAGATAAATTTACCTGAATAGTTCAACGCTAATCAGAACAATAACCAAAAAAAGAAAAGAAAAACGCAGCATATGAGTAAGAAAACACATGAACCATTCAGCTCCTACTTGGATACGACGATTTGGGTTTTAATCCTTACGACTATGCTCAGACTAGCGGATTGCACGGGGTAGCCTGTTAGCTATTGGTTGCCATGGACAGACAGTCAGATCCGCGAAAGCGAAATGGTGTCTCATCTGCACAGAGAAAGAATACCCATCGACTCGAAGAACCTCCATTTACGTCCTTGCATCGCTTTTTTTTTTAGAACGCGCGTGAGCACGTTATTTTATCAAGAGAAAGAAGTACAAGTGAGCACTCCGATTTGCCTAGGCGAGAAGTAGTGTTAAGTATAAGGCTCCGTTTGGCAGCGCTAGGTGGAGTAATTTTGTACGGAAATCAGCTTCTGTGCTGTTAAACGCTCTGCCTAGGAGCGGATTCTACGTAAAAATCATTTCACAATTTGTATTGCGAGATAGGAGCTAAAAAATCTAGTTTCCATCTGATTCCTAACTGATTCTTCTCAATTTTAATATAATATTATCTCAGAAATCACTTCCACCACTAACATATCAAATAATTTTACAAATAAAATTATTTCCACACAAAATCACTTACACCCTATTTTCACAACAGAATCACTCTCATCACAGAATCAGAGCTCTACCAAACGATCCTTAAATCGCTTCAGACGTGAAGTCGCGATGCTACCGTGACAACTTTAGGCAGCTTTGCTTGATGCGTCAACAGCGGTGCAGCTCGCTCGCTCGCTCGCACGTCGCCGCCGCCGCCCAGAACCGCGCCGAGATATATCCCTATCGGGACGGGAGATTCGGCCGGCTGCACCACCGCAGAACACCCGCGCGCGCAGCAGCTGACTTCCTCCGGGCCGGCCGGCTCTTTGCCCGGTGGCCGGAACGCGACGTGCAACGCAACCGTGCAAGAGCCCGTGAGGGCGGTGAGGTGAGCCCTCGGCTTTCTCATCGCATGTCAAAGGGCGAAAGAAAGATGGATGCGCCCACCGTGCCGCACCGCCGCAGATGGTGACACGCATTCTCGCGGTGGCGTGAATCTTCAGTTGTTGTAGATAGGGATGTAAGTTTTGTATTATATTTTGGATCATTGAATCCACATAAAACTTAAAAAATAAAGTAAAGATTTACTCTCATCTAATTAAATTAAGAGAAAAATAAACTAAAAACTGACTAGAACTACCCATTCTTGCATCTCTAGTTCTCGAGGGCTTCTTTTATCGTAGCAAAAAGATTATTGCCATCTTGTGATCTGCCAATCCCAGCTTGGTTCAGCTAACCAGATTTGGTTGGCGTCAGGAACTGAGACCAAATTTCTGTATGTTAGAGTAGCAGTTGTACAAGTACTAACCTTTTTTTCCTTCCAAAAGGTTGCAAACCAAACTTCCATGCTATCATATTAACCTTTTTTTTTCTGAAAAAGGGACAGAAAAAGGATTCTATTCTTAGATCGCATCGGTCGGCCGGTTGTCAACACCAAGCCCTACAGCTCACGCCAACACAAGAACCCATTCCAAAGCACAAAGCCTTCAAACATGAAATACTCATAGTCTCGTTCGTTTGAAACACCCTCATTGCAAAAATAAATGTTATCCTAAAATGTCAGCAATCAAACTTTAAAAACCTCAAATGCTAACATAAAAACTCTCGACATATGTGGACATTTGCTAGCACATGATTAGGAAAAAATATATACAAATGCATGTATTGAAAACCTTGCTATATCGAAAATGACGAATACAAGAGAACGAAGGAAAACCTCTCTATGTATTGCTACACACACATCTGCTTAGATATACTCATATACATGTGAGAGTTCTTAACATATTAGCTTATTTTCTAGTACTAACATATGTCTGAAGCCAAGACAACAAAAATATTGACCAAACTCCAAATTGGGGAAATTCTAGCACCAAGCAAATAGTAGATGTTATAACAAGAATTTACACGTTCCCCAAAAGGAGGGAGAAAGCAAAGGTGGACTAGATGTAGCACCTCTAATGCCATAAGCAGTGCTAGATGGTCATTCAGGCTCTAATTTCTAAGCCAAAGCAAGCCTTCCAAATGGAGATACCTATGGAACCAAAAAAAGAGGAACATAGGGCAAAAACCTGTTTGCCTTGGCTTCTCAAGCCAAGCACAATTCCGAAAACATATAACCAACAAGTGAAAGATAATTGAAATAAAGAAAATGAAAACAAGTTAGATTTCAATCGGCATCTTATAATGAGTTTGGAAGCGAAATGTGGCAGAACTGCCCGTCTGCTAAGAGGAATATTACTCATGACAACGACAGATATTGTTATGATCGTTTGAATATGAAAAGAAAGGAAAACCAAAAGCACTGACCAGGACTAGAAATGCCATACGTTCCAGTGATGCTCCCAAGGAAAGAATATCAAAGATGTTCCCCTCATCGTTTCATTATATTCTAATTTAACCCCAGATTTCCTTCAACAAATCTAGCCATTAGCGAAGGCATCGTGGCACTCACTACATATACAGCTATAAACAAGACAAAAACATATGGAGTGCAAATTTGGTATTAGATACCATATCAGGAATGAATCCTTCAGGTGCTTCCTCGCTGCCTTTGAACTGCAAGAGCATCACATAACCACTAGACCAGACTAGTTGCTCAAAGAGCATCCCTGAACAGTAACTATCACTAAACGTAAGATAGTCGCCGCCTCGATAGTTTATTTGCATTCTCAGGCAGCATATATTCTGTGAAGGCACAGAAAGCTTCTGCGCCGCGCAAGGAATATTGAGATTAGGATGCTAGCAAGGCGCATCAGGAAAATAAGATTCGAGGTAAATAGATGAGAAAATGCATATTGCCGAAAAGCATAGCTCACTGGAAATGTGCAGGCAACTTGAGGATGGATACAGATGCCAAGGACACTGAGAAAAGAATAGATGCCTAGGAGATGGTTTGAGTACAGAATCTATTTGTTCATCAAGCTCCGCGTGTCTGGACAAAGAAACTCCGTTCGTGCGATAAGTACCTTGTGCAATTGGGATGCGCTATTCATGATTGATTCCAATTGAATTTGTACTCTGCTTTGTATGGCGCCAATGGCCATTTTATAAAGGGTGATCGAGAAGATTGCAAAAGGAATCTATAGTGCATTAGGGTACTCTTCTGAAGAAAAAATAAGTCAAAACCTGAAAGGCGTTCAGTTTTCCTGACAACGGAAAAGGTTCCTAGACGGCTATACCAAAATAGTATGAGCTTTTCACAATTGTTTCAGACCATTTTCGGTCAGCGGCTGCTGCCACAGACAGCTCCAAGTGATTCAACATTTTTTTTCTCCGGAGAGATACGTATCATTATATTAAAAAAACGGAAAAACTCCGAAAACGAGTTCGATTACAAAACCGACCAACGACCGGGTTCGTTTTTAAGTGAAAGGTCGTACCACAAACTTAAATAACGACTACAGTCTAGAAGTTCAGCTTAACAAAGAACACAACTAAACAGCGCCTCCCAAGCACCAAAGCCAGGCCTCCACACCAGTGATTCAACATTATGGCAGGTCAAATGACAAAGTTACTAAACTACAGAAGGCCAAACTTGGTCATCCAGAAATCAGTGCGTCTGGGTTTTCCTAACCCAACGTTACTTTGCAAATTAATAAAGGAGCAACTTAGAGAACAACTCCACCCAAACTCTTGTGACAAGCTAACCAGGACTAAACCAACTGGCAATCTCAGTTCAACACTGTCCAACAAATTTATAAAGGAAAATTTCGGTTCAACCGTGACAGGACCATTTCTCTGATTGTTCATATGCACAATAACAACATATTAAAGATACACTGTAATATTTCATAGAATATAACGGGTTTAACTTTCTTATATTTTTTAAAAAGTGAGCATGAAGCACCGTAAAAGTTCATAGAGACTGGAGCAGAAAGCTTCAGGTCGTATGTAACTTACAATTCTAGAACTGCTATCCGGACCAATCTTTACAGCTGAATATGCCCCCACAAGTGAGATGCTGCTTTGCAAAAGATGAAGAGCGCAAGATGATGCTTTGGATTCTTCTACCGATGACTTCTTTATATGCTGATAGCAAGACAGCCCACCGTCCATTCCAAATAGCATGCAATATCTGATAAGTAGATGTAGTGAGAATAATAGAAGTGCAGTGTGTAGAAAAAGAAATACAAATTGTCAGAAATATTAAGATAAGAAAAAAATCAACTGCAGTAAGTACAAATAGATATATAAACTGGCTTATCATGCTCAGGTCATAAACACACATGAGTAAATGCAGTAATGTCACGAATGGTTGAATCAATTGGTCTTGCTGCCATAACATCATGAAAGAGATAGCAAATGTTCCAAATTAATCCACCCTCTCAAAACCTAATGAGATTTCTATTCTATTGAAAAAAGATATTATAAATAAACAAACGGCAAGTTATGGTCGCCATTCCCTGCAATGAAAGCTCTTAATGGGAGACGACACTGCAACATCATCAGTGATGGTGAAGCAGAAAGAGAGATATATTCCTGATATTTCTTTTCCTCAAGTAAAGAACATGCACGGTTAAATTGCGACAGCTGGAAATTCTTACCGGTGGTCCCAAATGTCGACATACACAATCGACAAGGTTTTAATGAGGCACCACTTCAACCAACCAGTTCACACACAGAGATGGTGTAGAAGTAAAATGGGAGCAAGCACCATAGTTAGATTTGTCGAAGATTTGTTTTTGATAATATGTCTATAATTGACTGAGGTATCTTCAAGATAAGGGATTGAGCACGAAATAAGACACGCGATGTAGATATGTTTGAGCATCCGGAAGGAGTAATACCCTACGTCCTGTTTGGATGTTGCTGTAGTATATTAATCAACTCGAGTATAAGCAATATGGCTAAACCTATTACAGGGAGTAGATCGAATCGAGGCTAATCTAGGGTTAAAGTCGCTGAGTATCTCCTATGCTAGAATTTTGATGCTTGCGATGAGATGTGTATGTCTTGATCTGACTTGAGTTGTCCTTTTCGATGGGTCTAGGTTTCCACTTTATATAAGGTTGATATATCGTTTTCTATCTAGCCGTAATTAATAGGAAGTCATTCATCTTATTTATCAAGATAAAGCAGATAGATCCGACCGAGATACTAGTTGTATTTGAGTTGGGTAACCAATCAGACATTTCTAGTATACACCTTCTATATTTTCTGATGTATTAAGTACCGTAGATTCAGTTCCATAATATCCAGGGTTATTAAGTATGAGCGCAGTGTACCCTCTCCATGTACAGTATATTCTTTATACATATATATCCTATAGTTGGATATTAAACAATATTGCACACAAGAAACACAATGACCACAATTTCTCGAGCATGCCATGATATATAAGGAAAAAAACTCGTACTTATCCCATGCATACATATCATTTTGGAACGGAAGTTGCTGATGTGTGGAAAACTCTGACTTGATTTTGATCACAGGAAGAGAACAAAAGCAAGACTAGAAAATCTACAAAACAGTTATCTTGTGGAGCAGACATGACTTAACAGAATTTGCATTGATGTTACTGTTTTCAAAGGAAAAAAGGGGGACGGACTGGACTAAGTTGGCTTATTAGTGTTTCAGTGCCTTGGTTGGCTAAGAAGCATGATTGCACTGAACCAGCTTCCTTTGGTAGCAGAAGTACAGAAATGTTGATGATTGTGTAACATATACAGAAACATAGTACATAAGTACTCTAGCTTTGACTGGTGATGATTACAATCAAAGTGGTCTTGTTCAAAAGAAGTTTATCCCATGTAAAGAGCATAAATCTCTTGGCACAAACTTTTCTTGACTACAATGTGAATATGTACCAATCTTAGGAAAGGACATCGATGGAACTTATGCTTGTTCATATTCCATGCACTTTAAAGTAGTACAAAGGACAGAATAAAATTGACAGAATACTGTGTTTCTGTATGTAGAATGGCCTTCTTCAAAAAGTATAACCAGTGTCATTGTGTCACTTAAATAAAATTTGCCCAAACTGCATCAGATTCCACAATTAACAATAATTAATCATGGACCATACTACAAGAAGACTGAACCATTCGTAAATACCATCAAAATGGTCTCGAGCAAGCAGGATTAGAGAAGCTACTCAAACATTGCCCCTGGTGATTCATGAAGCATAAACTCAGAAAAGCATCTTCCACAAACTGAACAGATCAGATAGCAGAATCTTATGCCGGAAAGATACATAAGAATATAACTTGCTTCATCTGTGAATGTTTATTTGTACACACACACACATCCCTCACAAACTGATTTCAATGAGAGAAACACACAGATAAAGTTACAAGTCCGGTGTTATCATAGCAGTCACAGGCTGAAAATGAAATTTTAGTTTGGGTTATTGATTCCAAAATAACTGAAGACACATCTTCTGTTAGTTGGCTTAAAGATTGTTCTTTCGATGTTTGTTCCAAGATTCTAGATTCTATGTTTACCCATATAAGGAGCCCCTCACAGGTCATTCCTTATCAACCTGAGAAGGCCAAAAAGATATCAGTAGGCTTAAGGTAGGACAAGAGTGTATTTGGGCTTGTCAACAGGAAGCGCTCCTAAATTACTTCAACATTTGAGAACAAAGGGAAAAGAAGCCACCGGAAAACACAGGTAAGAAAGGTTAGGCAAATTTTCAGTCCCGATTCATTGTTCTAACATCTAAAAATTTGCGTTCTTCTACAACAGATGTATCACCAACACCACCGCTCAAGTGAGCTCTTCACAACGAGGACATCCTTTCCAATGGAGCAGCATATGTTCCTGCGTGGAGGAAATGCCCAAGGCGATTCTGGGCTGGTTCTCTCAACTGATGCTAAACCAAGGCTGAAATGGACACCCGAGTTACACCAGCGATTTGTAGATGCAGTCAATCAACTAGGTGGAGCAGATAGTAAGTATAATATTCTTATCTCTTCAAGGTACATAAACCAGCTGAATTCTTATACTCATCTTCATCACCCAGAAGCTACTCCAAAAACAGTCATGAGGCTCATGGGCATTCCAGGACTCACTTTGTATCATCTGAAAAGTCATCTCCAGGTACCTGAGAATAAGAAATTTTCCCGTTAATGATGATATCTGTAACTGCAGCAGTAATCATTATTTCTTGGGTGTCACAGAAATATAGGCTAAGTAAGAACCTACAAGCTCAAGCGAATGTCGGTACAACAAAGAATGGTACGGGTGTGTCATAACTTCCATACTTACCATTATAAAGGAACAGCATAAAAGTTAGCAACTTCTGACTGATTTGCAGCCATAGGATGTACATCCATAGCTGATAGGATGCCTGGAACAAGTGTGCCAACAATGAGCAGTACAAATGTCATTCCACAAGCAGAGAAGTAAGAACACCGCGCGAACACTCTATAATTTTGTAATTTGAATATTGAAATAATAGTCTCTTTTACTGGGTGCAAGAACTATTCAAATTGGTGAAGCACTTCAGATGCAAATTGAGGTCCAGAGGCAGCTAAATGAACAGCTTGAGGTGAGGTACTGACACCACTAAGATAACTGCTCTTATCCCAGATCATTTACTTCGTGCATGAGGTAGATGGAAGTGACATAGGCTAATTCAAGCATTCAGTTCGCAAACTCCTATACCTACCAAAAAGCATAAGGAAAAGAACATGAATTCCAAATTTGCTCCTTTAGCCTGCACTTTCCTCCTGGGATGACAAAATGAGTTACTATCTAGAGTATCTTCTGATTTAGCAGTAAAACTCTTCATGTTCCAACAAAGCAAGATATCACACTTTTAGTACCTACAGATGAACTACTAGAACAGTGATTCTGATCTGAAGTTAAACTGGCAACAGGTGCAAAGGCATCTACAACTACGGATAGAAGCCCAAGGGAAGTATCTACAGGCAGTTCTAGAACAGGCACAAGAGACCCTTGGAAAACAGAACTTGGGCCCTGCAAATCTGGAAGATGCAAAAATAAAAATATCAGAACTGGTCTCACAAGTATCAAATGAATGCTTCAGCAATGCAATTACAGATATAAAAGAAAGCTCAAGCGTGCATAGATTAGAGCCGCGGCAAATCCAGTTTGTAGAAAGTTCAACAAATAGCTATTTGACTGCAGCTCAAGGATTCATCAAGGACCATAGACTACAGCACCATGGAGTACTCAAAGCATATGATGATAGTTCACTATTTTGCAGAAAAGGATCTCATGAAAATGAGACCCAATTTGCCCTAAACAGAAGCCTAAGTGAGCGTAGGATGGCTCATTTGCACAATGTGAAAGGGTACAGCAAAGCGGAGTTTGCGTGTAAAAGCGATACAGATGTGCCAGCTGGGTACATTACACCTCAAAAGAATGGTAGAGGTAGCACCACCAGTTCAGCATCAGGAAGCAAAGAAGGAGATGCAGAGAAGCAATATCTCGAAGAACCAAACTGCACGAGGCAGGCAGTTGAATACCCAAGAGAAAGCAAGCTACTAAATTTTGAGCACCCAGATTCTGGGAAAAAACTTGATCTGAACACCCACAATATCGATGATAATGATCAGGCTTACAGACATTTCGACTTGAATGGCTTCAGCTGGAGCTGACTGTGTAAAATTATCGAAGAGAAGAAATGAAGTTCAAAATAATTTCTACCAACATTTATGCCACTGTTGATATATGACCAAAGAACGTACATTGAAAAAGGAAAGGGTATTAAGTTAGAGTTTTAGCATCGGGCACAGAAATTGGGGTATTTGCATTGGGCCATCAGCAATTTATTCAAAAACGAAATGTAACAGTACATAAACAGTCTAGGCAAAAAGAGCATGAAAATAACATGGGAATAACACCCAAAAAAATAGACTCCATTGGGATACAAATACAGATAAAACTAGAGAATAGAAACAAAGTGAGCACAACCATTATTCAGAAAGCAAGAGAGATAAAGTGAGAAATATTCATCGATGTAAAGAGAACCAAATTTTTCGAGGTCAAGCAGAAAGGAAAACACGAAGTGCAAGAAACTTACAACGCAAATAGCACCACTAAATTAATCTAGCCGCAGAAACTATGCACGCCATTACAGAGCTAGCATTTTAGCCTCCCAGCTCAATACAGCTTGAAACAAACATGTAAAATTTACATATTGGTGCAGAGGGACTACTGCTACCACTGCTGGCTAACATTTTTGACAAGCATATAAATACAAAAGGGATAAATGCAATTTCTCCACACAACCATCAATGTTAGTCACTGCCTCACAGCACGGAACAGAACTAGCATAACTAACAGAACATAAACTAATAAGATCTGGTCATTCACATGGCATAAACGAGTTCAGAGTAACCAAGAAGGAAATGTCTCCGCTGCGCTTATTTATATACCCAACAGGCAATAGCCACTTATTGCAAAACCCAACGAACAATTGCCGGCAAAGGGAGAAGGCTATATCTAACTCCCATTATTCCTCTCCTTACGCTCATTATACTTACTACAAGAGCAGAGCACAGTAATGCTATTATGTATGTAGAAACTGTAAGCACTTGAGATGGAACAGGAACAGTAATAGTTCATTCATGTCTTGTCGCCATGGGAGAAGCAGAAGCCTTCGGTGTGTTGGTCTCCCTACTTCTTGATCCGGCGCACCTTCTTAGCGCCCCGCACCTCCATCCTCCCCTTGGGGCACCCGCACGGCGCGCGGAAGATGAGCACGGTTCGGCCATTGGGCGGCGCCATCTTCCTGAGCACCGCCTCGAGCTCGCGGTGCCCGTCCCCCAGCTCTGCCTCGAGCTCGCGGTGCGCGTCCCCGAGCTCCACCGGCCGCGCTGCGGCCCCAGCTCCGCCTGGCGGCAGCAGCCTGTGCACGCACCCCTCCGTCTCCAGCTGGATGTCGAACTCGACGGCCTTGCGCAGGCCGCGGCACCGCGGCCTGCCGCACCTGCGCGCGCGATGGGCCGCCGCGTCCCAAGCCAGCACTGCGGCCCCCGCCGCCATGCCCGCGGCCAGCGGCACGCACGACGCCGCCGGGTGCAGTGCGGCCATCGCCTCCCGCGCCTCGACCGCCAGCAGCCGCGCGTAGGGCGCGGCCAGGAACGCGAGCGCCGCGAGGGACGCGAGGAGCACGAGCGCGTCGACCGCGGCGAGCGGGGAGTGGTCGCAGAGGGAGGTGAAGAGCCCGCCCCGCGACCGCGAGGAAGAGAGCGAGGCGCGGCGGGGGCGAGGGGACGAAGGGGACGCCGGGTCCGAAGAGAGGGAGGAGGTGCGGCGGCGGCGGTGCTCGGAGGCGCGGAGGAACTCGATGAGGCTGCGGCAGTCAGACATAGCGATGCGAAGCGGGCGGCTGGGGTGGTGCCGAAATGGAACGGAATTTGGGATCGGGATCTGAGTGGGGCGGGCCGGGGTGTGGGTGTGGGTGTAGCCGAACCGAACCGAGCGCCCGAGCCGACCCTTTCGTGGGTGCTCGCGTCAGTGCGGTGCCGCGGGTCGGCGGAGGCAGCGCGCGCGTGGTCTGTTTGGTGGGCGGTTCGTCTTGTCCCGGCCGGCCGCAGTCTCGTGACGTGCTGTGCGCCGCGTGACGTTGCCGGGGAGGAAACGGGCAGGACGTTTCCGGTGTTTATGATGGGTTTCCCTACTGTTGGAGAAAATTGACTGTATGCCATTAGAAATCATCGTAATTAATGATTTGTCATTAGAAATCATCGTAATTAATGATTTGTCATTGATGAAGTTCAATTTTTAATATATATCACTGTCGATCTAAAAAGCTTTCACTCCATACCATTACCGTGATGTTACTGTAAACTAGCATGCCAGTCATTATCAAAATGACAATTGTGCCCTTAGTTGAATACGGAGTAGAGCGCAAAACACTTGTCTTGCCAATCTTGTCCGAACCCTCGATCCCCCAAATTGAGATAGGAGATGGGCCGCGGCAAGGACGACGTCGACGGCACGGACCGTGGTGGGGATGACATCAGCAATGCAGAGGACAGGGATGACATCGGCTACGCGATTGGCGCTAGCGGTGAGGGGGTCTGAGGCCACGGCACCAGCGGAGACGACACTCGTGGAGAGGGGGACCGTGGCGAGGGGCCCACGGTGACGGAGACGGCGCTCGCAGCGAGGGGGACTATGGCGAGGGGCCCACGGTGATAGAGACGGCGCTCGCGAGGAGTGAGCTGTGGCGAACATATGGCCCAGCGAACAATGCCTCCTCTGCTTTCCAGGCTTAGAGCAGTGGAAGGAAGGTGCGGTTTAATCTGCTGTTTCTTGTGTTTGCAATCTCTTTTTAAAAAAAAAAATGAAGAAAGCTTTATTCCAATATGAAATAAAAAAAATTCCATCATTTGAACTAAGCGGGTACATGTAGCCATTACATAAGAAAAAGGAAAAAAAAAACAAAGGAGAAAACACTAAAATTCAGTATGCACAAAGCGATACCGAATCTCAAACCAAGACCTTTCTCTTGAAAACATCCTACACTCTAAGATGTTGACGCTAGTTATCAACCCAAATTAGCGTTGAATTCTCTTATTATATTAATGATTTATCGTCATCATTATTGATTATTACCTTTAACCTTGATGATTTTTCACACATAGTGTTGTTTAATAATGTTTTGCATAATTTTAAAAAAGACACCTAAAAAAGGTAAATTGGGCTTTACTGGGAAAAAAAACCTGAACTTTAGCAATCAAGGTAGCAAAAACCAAGCTAGGTGCGCCCAGAAGCAGCTCAGTGCCGCACGGCACTGAGTGTGCCGCACTAAGCTTGGTGTCGCACGGCACTAGGGCTCACAAGGCCCATCTCAACCCTAACAAGTCCAAGAGTTTCCTCTCGTGCAAGTCTTCTAGAAACTTTCACTGATCACCGTGAAGAATACTTCGCATTCCAAAAGTAAAAAAAAAAATAGAATCTTGAAACCGTTGGCAATATGGATTCCTTCCAGAGTCTGTTCCGAGAAGATTTGGAGCAAAGGACCCACGTGGAAGTTGTAGGACGCCTTATAGAAGATCAATAACCAACATATGCGAAGACTGGTGTGGCACGCAAACTGAGGCAAAGTGTCACGTGACACCAACTCCTATTCCCTCGAGGGGCGTGCCACCGCTTTACACCCCATGTATAATCAAAAGCTCTCGACACCCCAATCATCTAATTTTGAGTTTAGAGCCAATCTCGGCGAAATCTCGCCTCCACTTCAAATTAGTTGTCTAGATTAGTTTAGCCAAGTCTAGTTGATCTAATTAGACTGGTAATTAGCATTGTATTAGATCCCACTAATTAGAGAATGTTCTAATTAGATCAAAGTTCAAGAGCCAAAATCATATCACCGTCAAGGTATGTATATTACGGTGTTTGTATCAACTATCTTTATGAAGACTGATTTGTCTTTTGTTGAAGTATAATTAGCGAACTTGTTGTCTTACTTGATGCTTGGTTTGCATGATTATGTTTTATCCCCCATTTAACCGGGCTATATGATTAACTAGTAGATATGATAGTTGTTATTAGATATATTAGTCGAACTATCAAGCTACCTAGGATATGGCTTTTTAGATGCGACTCTAGTTTCTACTGAATAGACTAGGATAAACAAGCAACTTTTCTAGAATATTCCGTATTTCTAGTTTGAGATAACATTTAGTTAAGTTCATATTGTTGTAGAGTGTAGCAATTAACCAACCTCGTGACAGGAGCTCAAGGAGAGCATGTGATCTATGGTAACGTGCGAGAGGGAGGTGATAGATTTAGGAAAGCTAAGCTGAACTCTGGCTATTTCATCTTTGTCTAGAACTACAACTAGTAACTATTGAGATTATGCTTATAGCTTAATCTTGCTAACTCGTAGATTTGGTTTATGATCTCTTTATGTTATCTTTTATCAATCATTCAACATGTTCTTTGTATGCAATCATGTTCATGAGTAGGATTAACTTAAATAAATATTTTTGGGTTTGCTTGCTGACCTATGTGGATTCGGTAAACCTCAAAATACTTTAAGGGAAAAGCTACAACTGATCCGTGCACTTGCAATTATAAATTAGGTGCATAGTAGAGATCACGAAGGTTTTCTGGCGCCGTTGTCGGGGATTGGAAACTAGAACCTTGGGTTATTTGTTTAATTAGGTTAATTCTATTTGTTTTATAACGCATATACCCTATATTTTGTACATTCACTAACTTAAATAGGATATGGAAGGGACAAAATCAAACAAACAAGTTGCTACGGTATCCACCCACAGGACTACTAAATAGGGGCTTAAAAAATAGCTTTTTTAAAACATGGCTTAAATATGATCGTCTTATAAACTCAAGCCAGACCTCGGGACTCCACTTAGATCCCTCGAGTCTTCTCTTGGACCTCGTTACACTCCTACCACTGAGTGGGTACCGAGTTAAGCTAGTGGGTGTGAGGTCAAGCCCTGCCCATACAAGGCATGTGGTTGCACAAGGGTTGCTTAGCATGACAGCACAAAAACCAATCCTTATATAGCTGAGGCGAGCAACTTCGTACCAACAATCCTCCCTGAGGACTTGCCCCATGAGGCACCCTCCTTAGAAGGCTACCCCGCTCACCCCCGCCAAAATAGGTTTTCCCCACCTAAGGTTTTATTATCACCAACCCATCCACTTTTACTCACATATACACACACCGCCAATCACCACACACCGCCAATCATGTTTTGTAAAAGCATGTATCATGATTGATTGATTATCGCACTTCCGAAGAGATGAAGTATCAATCCTAAACATACTAGTATCAATGCATTATCTATCATTATTACAGCAAATGATGGAGCATCCTAAGTTTAATCATGGCACAAGGTATTTTGTGGACAAGGTGGGGCTCAATTAAAATATGTCATAAATATCAAGATGGTTTAAATTCATGAAGATAGCATGCAAGAATAATGTCGGAGAGTGAACTCCTGTCGCAGGGATCCCGAGAGACCCCTTTTTAGAGATTCGGCCGGGGGGATGATCCTGGAAAAACTTGTTTGGGAAATAAGCGGGAACGGAAATAAATGCGATGGCTGGCGGGAGACGATCACCCTAATGCAAGAAAAAGTGGGTACGCCGGGTTTTAGACAGGTTCGGGCCGCACGGAGGCGTAACACCCTACTCCTGTATGAGCACTATATTTATCCTTGAAGGGAATTCTTCAAGGAGGTATCTGGTTCTAAGGGGAGAGCTGTTTACAAAGAGCTTGAGGCTCTTATGTTCTAGCTTAACTTGAGCTGGTTCGAGTGTCTGTCGATCTATCTTTGGCCTGGTTCGTCGGAGATTGTTGGTCGTCTGGTGGTCGGGGGCCTTTTTTCCTCCCTTTTAGTGTTCTCCATCCTTTCCTTTTATAGGCGCGCCGACCTCAACATATCCTGAATGGGAAAGAGGGGACGCGAATGCCAAGGTGCCACGGAGAAAGGCGTAATCATTTCATTTTGGCGAAGTGACAGGGGCGGTGGAGAAATGCGGCGCGCATTCGACCACCAGCCGCTGCGGAAGCCTCGGGGCGCCCTAAAAGGGGCCCACCGGGCAGCCTCAGAGGTGCCCGGTGCGCCCACCCTGTCTTGTTCTTCTGCCAGGGCAGGGTGGCAGGCCGAGCGCTTCGATTCTGGCAACGTTATCCCGAGGCACCTGGATGAAACGGGACGGGACCCGTGCATTTAATGGACCCACGCCCCCCTGCCAGTGCATGGCAGGGTCTGACACTGGAGCGTGGGCAGCTGAGAATGTCAGGATGTCAGGATGTCAGACCGCGCGTGCCTATTAAATGCGGCATTGGGCCTTTGACTGGATGACACCCCTGACGACGGGACCCTTCGGGTCGTTGAATGATCTTGCGCGAACCTTCGGGGCACCGAGTCCTCGGGGGCTGCCACGTGCAGCCCCGAGCACTCTCTCCCGAGCACTTCGGTGGGACCTTCGGGGCACCGAGTCCTCGGGGGCTGCCACGTGCAGCCCCGAGCACTCTCTCCCGAGCACTTCGGTGGGACCTTCGGGGCACCGAGTCCTCGGGGGCTGCCACGTGCAGCCCCGAGCACTCTCTCCTGAGCACTTCGGTGGGACCTTCGGGGCACCGAGTCCTCGGGGGCTGCCACGTGCAGCCCCGAGCACTCTCTCCCGAGCACTTCGGTGGGACCTTCGGGGCACCGAGTCCTCGGGGGCTGCCACGTGCAGCCCCGAGCACTCTCTCCCGAGCACTTCGTTCTTAGTATTTGGACCCTGCAGATCATCGGGGAACTAGGGTGCTCGGGAACCAGAGGCGGCGGCCCCGAGCACCTTCTCCCGGGACTTAGCTTTTTCTTACCTCGCAGGGTGGTGACATGTGGTGGATAGCCGGCCTGGCCTCGGGACTTAGGGACCCCTGGTTCTGAATACACCGACAAATAATAATCAAATTTTATATTCAATGTTTTAATTATATAACACATAGGTTCAATATGATCATGGAGTTATGACTTGCATTTACAAATGTCATCCTTTTGGTCATTCCTTGTCATCCAAGTCCCTGGGTTCCTCTTCAAATGGTTCTTGCCCTTTAGCTCCTACCTCGCATTCTTGCTCGTACTCTTGTACTTCTAACCTACGTAGTTTAATGTCGATCAACACATAACCAAATAAACCCAAATTAGAACTCAAGAGCAAATCTAAATGAACTCCAAAGCAAGGAAGAACACTGAGGAAAATGGTTATGTCTGTTCTAGAGGGATAGCCTCTCCTATTATCTACTACTATGTGAACTCGAAGTGTAAAGACTAAGTATGGATATTTGGCAAAAACCAGATCATTATAATTATCTTGATGTGATTCTATAAGTTAACTAGATGTGAAAAATGCTACCAGAGTTCCTTATGTGATGGACATTCCGATTATAAAATACTATGTGAATTTGAAGTACGAATATAAAATACTATGTGAATTTGAAGTACGATGACTATGTGTTGTTATCTATTGAAAACCAGATCGAGTTATTATTCTACAATATTATGTGAACCTGGGAGAAAACCTAATCAAAATATTATAACTATCTTGATGTGATTCTACAGGTTAACTAGTCGTGAAACGACTACTAGGGTTTCCTGTGAGTATGTGTGTGCATGTGTGCTAGTATGTGCATGCGTGTTACTTACATGTATATGTATCTGAGCATGTGTACATATACATGCAAATATACATCTAAATGGTAATTTACATGTGCCATAATTATTCTTCCTAGTTTAAGGGTATTATTTACGATTATCTAGCATTTATACCTAATTATCAGGCATTCATGTATTAACTAAATTGAATAAGCTACTATTTATACCTACTTAAATTATGTTTAAGCCTAAAACGTGATTATTCACATTTATCTACCTTTGAAACTTTTAAGGTATGAGCTAAAAGGTTATTTATAAATTTACGGCAGAATAAAGTCAAATTCAAATAATTCAAATGAACTTAAAATCTATGCAACTAGCATGGTTGGATAGATTTTGAATCTAGATGAATTTAGGTGGAAGAATTATAAAAATTGAAGTTGAAATAAAGGAGAAATGGCTCTCAGAAGATTAAATCAGGAAAAAGATAAGGGGGAATATTTCCTAGAATTTAGAAAAAGGTGGGGCCAAGGTCAAGGGCCAACTATTACCGTTGATTAGGTCAACAGAAAAAGGTCGCATTGTTCCATAGACTGAGTGTATAGGGTTATATGGCCAGGGCAGCTATAGAGGGTGGTTCACCTTGAATTGAAGTCGGTGAACCATGGGTTGAGGTGGCAGGGTGACTATGTCAAAAAGGTTTTACCACGTCAATGTTTTCACCGACGTGGTGCCACATGGATTCCGGAGACAGGGAGAGGGCAACGGAATAATGGCTACCTCTATGTCCCACGGCGGAGACTCACCAGGAACCTTGCCGGAACAACACTAGTGGCAAGGACCTCAAGTTTATGCTACACACATAGGAACTACACAACTCGGTGTGCCTCATAGTGGGATCATTGACATCAAAATCTTGTCAGAACAACATCAACGGCTTGCCTGAGATGGGGGCGGCACTTGCTCAAAATGGGAATGGGCGAGGGAGACATTTGGAGCTAAACTTGCACACCGGAAGGCTTCTACAAAGCTCGTGGAGTGTTTCGATGGGCTTGGCTCTGCTAGGGAAACCTTGCCAGTGGCCAGTGGTGGAGGGGAAGGTCAGCGGAGAGGGGAGCTTGGTGTGTTCTGAGAATGAGAGGAAGGGAAAGAGGATGAAGAGGGGTAGATGGTGGTGCTCTCTGAGAGGGGAGGTGATGGAGCTAGCCAATGTTGGTGGAGATCAACAACAACGGTGGCTGAAGAGAGAGAGAGAGAGAGAGAGAGAGAGAGAGAGAGAGAGAGAGAGAGAGAGAGAGAGAGAGAGAGAGAGAGAGGAGAACAGGGATGAGGCAGAAAGGAAGAGAGAGCACAATGGATAGGAGAAGAGAATGTGGTGGCCTTTTATAGAGGATGGAGGTTGGTTCAGGGCAGCACAGTAAGGCGGTGGCAAAATATCTTGTCACCGGTGGGAAATATCTCCCTCCATTGCGGTGATAGGATGGGAGAGAGGGAGATTGGGAAGAGAGAAAAAGGAGAGGAGGCAAAAGAGGATGGGCGTGTGGGGCATTGGGAGGAAGACGACGCCCACACAAAGTTGACGCAGATGGTTGGTTGGGACATTGGGCCGGGGTGGAGTGAAGTGAGAACGGGCAGTGTTGGGCCCTATGTGGACTTAGGCCGAAGACGGAGCGGGGATGGGCTAGGAAATAAAGGAGGAGCGGATTTTTGGCATGAATTAGAAAAAAGAAAGGAAAAGAAAAGGAAAAGGGATGGGAATTGAGATGGGCAAGTTGTTGGGCTATGTGTGTGTGTATGAGAGAGAGAGAGAGTATGTCCAATAGGAATTTGAGAAAATGGAGAAGGAGATAGAAATAAGATAGCATAAGCCAGGGGATTTTCTAGGATATTTCATGTTTCTACTCTGCGATAACATTTGATTAAGTTCATATTGCTATAGAGTGTAGCAATTAACCGACCTCATGATAGAGCCCACATCGAGTGTGTGATCTACGGTAGCGTGCAAGAGGGAGGTGATAGATTTAAGGAAGCTAAGCTTAACTCAGGCAATTTCATTTTTAGGTAGAACTACAACTGGTAATTATTGAGGCCATGCTTATATGCTTAATCTAGCTAACTCGTAAATTTGATTTGTTATCTCTTTATGCTATCTTTCATCAATTGTTCAACATGTTCTCCATATTCAATCATGTTCATGAGTAGGATTAACTTTCTTAAATAAATGCATTTGGTTTACTTAGTGGTGTCTGTGGATTTGATAAATCTTGAAATACTATAAGAGAAAAGCTACAACTGACCCATGAGATAGCTATTATAATTTGGGTGCATAATAGATGTCAACATAAGACACTGAAGTGCTTGCTTGATGCTATTTCCACATATCTTCCACCACGGATTGAGATGATCTCGAAGACACCCCATAATCTGACATTCACCCACAAATAGGCGCAGAGGCACCTAAAATAGCGCACAAGCATTCGTGCCCAAAATCTTAGCCGACATCGACCGGTGAGATCAAAACCCCTTCGCAGAGCCGCACCTAGCTAACTGTCACCACTGAACAGAGATGGGCAACCACATGACATGACTAGAACAAGTAGACCATGCCAACCACAACAAAGTGGTGGCCCCTCTGCGCAGCTGGTTATCACCACTAAATGGTGACACTGATGCGCGAAACAATATGGGCCTCGACAGTGTGGTGACTCAATGGTGCATCTGTGAGCATGAGTTGAGTATCTTCACTCCAAAAGCTTCATTTCAAATGAGGCCCAACAATCTCAAGTCCACTAAGGACCTCGCGGGATCGTGTGGAGGTGGAGCACCTCCCCTCACACCAAGCGCGGTGCTCTTGCTATATGGCCATCAACATCTCAAAACTCCTAGTACTCGCCAGTGCCTCATCGGATCATGTGAAGGTGGAGTACCTCCCTGCACACTAGCGCCGCCATGACAACCACCGGGTAGCAGCAGCCACGCAAAACCTAGATCGGTGTTGCTTGGGACGTCACACCCCACTAATGTGATGGCAAACTGCAAGGACACAAATGTCCTGTAGCAGCCCATAGCACGTGGACCCGACCACGATTGGCAGCGTAACAAAATGCCTCAGTCATTGATATTGGTCACTGTTGGTGAATCAGGAACCAGGGGTCCCCGAATCCCGAGGCCAGGCCAGCAATCCGCCACGTGGCACCTTCCTGCGAGGTTCATCTCCGCGAGGTACGAAAAGATTAAGTCCCGAGAGAGGGCGCTCGGGGCCACAAGCAGTGGTCCCCGAGTACCCGGGTTCCCCGATTATCTGCGAAGACCAAGTAACCGGGAAGGGAATGCTCGAGGAGGTGAACAATGGCCCCCGAGCACCTAAGTCCCCCGACGATCAAGAAAGTCGAGTACCGGGAAGAGAGTGCTCGGGGAGGTGAACAGTGACCCCCGAGCACCCAAGTACCCCGAGGACCCAAGGAAGGTAGTTCCGGGAGAGAGTGCTCGGGGCTACGAACAGCGGCCCCCGAGCACTCGGTTCCCCGAGGACCAAGAGAGGGCGTTTTCGGGAGAGGGTGCTCGGGAAGGTGAACAATGACCCCCGAGCACTCGGTTCCCCGACGGCCCAAGAAGTCTTTCGTCGATGGCCCCCACAGGGGTCTAGCAGTGAGGTGTCAGCCTATGAAAGGCCTGATGCTGCATTTAAGAGCACGCGTGGCATGTCACCTCCAACTTCTCCTGCCACGCTCGGTGTCAGTCTCTGCCACATTCTGGCAGAAGGGCGTGGGGACATTTAATGCACGGGTCCCATCCCGCGTCATCCGACGCGCCTCGGGATAGCGTCGCGAGGCCCGAGGCGCCCCGTCTGCCGCCCTGCTGTGGCAGGCGTACAAGACCGAACGGGCATGCCGGGCCGCTCTGTGGCTGCCCAGTGGGCCCTCTCCACGGCGCCCATTGCCAGCGCCACTATGACGACCAAAGACGGGGGGGAGGCGTTTTCAACCCCCCGTCACTTCGCGCAGAGAACATGATGACTGCCTTTCCATTTATGGTGTCTTAAAACTCGTGCCCTCCCTTTCGGGGCACGCTACCATCGGTGGGTATTTAAGGGAGCCGGCGGGCACGGACAAAGACAGCGAACAGAAGAACCCGAATCTGAGTGAATCCAGGGTGAATTGAAGGACAACTCTCGAACTCTCAGACACTTGCTCAGGGACCGAAGAACATCTTCGTACAAGCATAGAAGCTGAGACCACCAAGAACAAGGAGCCCGAAGCTCTAGGATAGACAGATATTCTTGTAACCAGCAACATCCCTGAGAGACATTCTCATGGCATTTATAGCATCCACACAGGAGTAGGGTGTTACGCTCAGTACGGCCTGAACCTGTCTAAAAATCCCTCCAGTGCATTTACTGCATCCTGCATTCGATCATTCCACCCTACCTGCCATTGCATTTATACCCATCTATTTCTCCAGCAAACATATTCAGAATCATCCCCCCGACCGAATCTCAAAACGGGGTCCCTCAGGATCCCTGCAATAGGAGTTAACCCTCCGACAATCACCATCCACTAAGAGAGGAGGGAGACCAACAAGGGACCACGAATATTCAGATCTGAGACAAAAAAAAATGAAAAATAGTGAGGAAGGAAGAAGAGGGAGACCACAAATAGCTACTGCTAGGTGCTGCCACTAGACTCCACCAAGCAGTTGTGGCCACGCAAGTCAAGCGCTCAGGGGGCTATTGGTCGAGAGATTGGGTCGTCCCCCGTGTTGCCAGAGAGACAACACGAGGGACTTTTGAGATCTCTTTGATCCGTTGTTTCTTGTTTTTGGGATGCATGGATCATGCGGAACATCTAATATAATTTGCGGATGATTGCCTGCCAGGAACAAATCTAGTGAGCACCTTTCAACCCATTGCCCGTTGGACATGCAAGTGAACTATACGATGAGCTCGAGGAGGCACCCGTCTATGTTGGAAATGGCGTCAAGCTGATCTAGGTGATGTAAAAAAAAAAGTTAAAGCATAAATAAAATTTTTGCCTTTTTCCGTCAACTTAAGCTTTTGGATTCAACTTGTCAATACATACTATCTTAATATGATGTCAGAGGACTTGCCCTAGCTATTTTCGTCATGCAAGGAGGACATATGGTGCCACCACAGATGGTGTGATCGTACGGGTTTATATATGTGAAATCGTGGGTTGAAGGGCGACAACAACGACGGAGGGAGTGACGTCGTGCGGCTGTATATGCCATGATTTATCACATCTCAGCATCCAAGATCCAACCATAGGAATTACTACTATTGGGCTAAAAATAAAAGGGGCAATTACTTATACGCTACCGTTAAAACTCACAAATTCCTGATATGTTATTGTGTGTTTATGACTTATCATAGATTTAGATTTTAGCTAATAATATATGAGTAATTAAACCAAAATAAAACTTGTGCTGATTGATCCATGCATTATATTGAAGCTACTATTTTGTTCACAAAGAAATAAAAATCATTTGTCGGGCTTTATACAGGCATTTCGTCGGGATTTTTGGAGCTCGACCAAGACCTGCGTCTGAACAATCATAACCCCATCGAACCTCCTAGAGTCAACGCAACAAAAAAAATGCTAACAAGTATCCAAATACAACACCTTTTGCCACTCGTGCATCGACAATGAGGTCTTTCGGGAAAAGAAGAGAGACTAATGGAAAAAGGTGCGACGCAAGGACGCAACCACCCATCCATCACATGCCATCTGTGCCAACAATTTTTAAGGTGACAAGTCTAACATCGTACAGCCTAGCAGCCGTGAGGTCGCGCCATCACGAGCTATATCCTACTAATTCCTCGCGTCTGTCACGTGCCACACCGTCTGAATATTTGTGATCATGTACCACGCATTCGATTCGAGCGGGACGACCGACCGACGGGGGACGGTACCATGCAACCATGGCGCCGTGGGTCCTTTCTGTCACGTTGATTGATCGTTTGATGGCCCCACTTCCTCTGCGATGAAAATCTAAAATAAATTTAAGCAGCTAAAGTACCACCGGTACTACAGATCTTTACTTTCGCTGCCATGGATCTTTACTTCCTCTTCCATGGCCGAGCCTGTGGGGATGAGAGCTGCATGTCTGATGTGACTTGTTAGCTTGACTCTTCTGTAGAGATGTTTTGCACAACGGGTTAGCCTGTGGAGGGGAATTGAGGTAAGACAGTCAGAGGTCATGTAGGATATTCGAAGTAAGGAACAGTGCATATAAAGATGATTATAACATAAGACATACTTAGAGAGATGTATGAGCTATAATGTGATGGAGATAAGTCACACCATGTGATATGCTATAATGTGATGGAGATAAGTCACACCATGTGATGTACATAGAAGGTGTACAATCAATAGTATGGAGGATCACGTCAAGATGAGTACAACATGAAGTTGTATTTATTAGAGTATGTAGCGGCTTGTGCGCTATAGAATACAAAGGCTTGGGCCAGACACGGTTGGTCAGTGGTGCATGTGTGCACAGGGGTGGAATATTGTTGTGGTTAAGGTGGGCTGTGGCTCCATGGTTTAACAAATTTTCTATATTTTATAGTGCATTTTTTATATTTTATAGTGTATTTTAGATCCAATTTATCATATTTCATTGATTTCAACCTTCTATAATTCAGTTAAAACCCATTTACCTTTACGAGCTCTCTCTGAATTTCGATAAAAGCTCCACCATTATATGTGCGTAGGACTAGGCAGATGCTGGGCAAGGAAGCTTGGCCAGAATAAAAAAAAATTGACATGCATGCATCTCGGTTGGGAAGCTCTTGGATTCTGACTGAGATCCTCTGTATTACAGAAAAGATGAACTTGCACCGTCTGATAAAAACGGAGAGCTCAGATTTGTCGCTACAGCAATCTATGAACAGTAAAATACGGCGCTGCAGTATGCCACATCACTGTTGCTACAGTACGTACTACAGTATTATTAATTACTTAACGCAGACTACTGTAGCGGTTGGCTTATTACACTGTTTATACAGTGATTCTCTGCATTAATCACAATTAAGACAGAGGATCCGGATCCCTTGGATTCGCATGCGATTATGAGGTTAAAATATGCTCACTAGTGACTGGTGGGGCTGCCGAATAAAAAAGGAGAGAGGCAAGGTACATGTGCATGTGTGTTCGATGGCTGATTTCGAGCAACATGCAGGCGCTTGTTGCGCGGGCTCACGTGACAGGAGTTGGCTGTGGTGCAGAAACATGTTTAAGGTCTACCAGGAGCGTCTGGCGCACAGTTGGTCGGTTTCCAAGGATACGTCGGGCTGCACTATCCTGTTCGATCACAGGTTGTAGTCTTGGTAGGACACGACACTGATTGAGAGGGATATAGAAGAAACTGCAAGGGCCTCGGTTGATTGTGTAGATAGCCTGGCAGAGCTGAAGTCAACACAGACAGAGAGATTGGATAGAAAATCTAGAGTTTGTGATTTCGTACAAATCTTTTCTGAGATGTTGTGTAGACATATCCTGTGAATTTATTTATATAATGAAGATTAAATTTCGTAAGTTTTGGTTTTTCTCAGTGTTCTACGTTTTATCTTTTAGTTTTTCTATTTTTTATCTTTTGATATGACGTAATTTGCCTTAGTTTGATATATAAAAATCATCTTAGAGTATCTAAGTAATGTTTTGAAAAGTATTATTGATTGACTTTTCATAATTCTTGCATAATCACAAAATTATGATTTAATTAATTTTTATCACCATCTGTCACAGTCTAGTTATGAGGTCATAATTCTTGATCTAAAGATCTGATTAACTTTATTCTTGTTGTATTAGTTCCATAACATTATGTAGTTTCTATTCTAAAATTTAAGGACAATTAGACCTACTGATATTTATGAAAATTATTTTTAGTGATGTGATAGTAGTCTGTCTAGAATGGAATATGAGATTAATTTAGTTCTTTTATTAGGTGAGCTAATTTTAAATTTGATTTCTATAATCATTCAACTTCTCTGATAACCTATTTTGTGAGTAATGGATCCAACTGGTTCTGTAACAATTTGTGTATTTTATATTAGTATAGCTGAAAGAATGATGATGTCATCTCAAACCGAAAAAAAAACGTTGACGTCACAAGTCACAGAGAGAAGTGTCGGGATGGATCGGTCCAACCCTTATTCTACCCACGTAAGTGTCCGGGCCATGGGCGGAGCTACAAGATTGTCTGAGTAAACCCAGGACTACCCTATAATTCCGGCCCTTTTTGTCAATAGTTTCCACTTCCGGCTTTCCCCAGCGGCCCAGCCCACGGCGAACTCCCGTCGTCCCGATCAGCAGCAAGAAAAGCTCGGCAGCTCCCGTCGACCGTCGTCCCGATCCCCATCCGCATCCGGCTTCCCTATCCTGGGACGCCGCCGCCCGCCGACCCACGCGGCCGCGCCCGATGGCTTGCCGCGCCGAGCCGCGGACCCGCGCCTGCCAGCCGCCGAGGTGTTGGTGGTGCTGTTCATGGAAGAGCTAGAGGCGGTGCCCTGCGGCGGCCTCCTGGTGCAGCAGCAGCAGCTGCGTGAAGGGTATCCCTCCCAAGGCCGGCGGCCCGGCTCCGGAGTGCGCGAAGTGCTGCGGCATGTGCGAAGCGTGGTGCTGCTGCTGCGGTGGCAGGGCGTGGTGGTGCAACGGCCGGTGCCTGAAGGGCCCGCCCAGCTCTTGAGCCCCCGCGGGAACAGGCTGGGACAGCTGCTGCTGCGGCGGCGAGGAAATGGCGAAGGCGCCGTCCATGATGAACTGCTGGAACTCGGAGGCACCGCCGTAGCCGGACTGCATGGCGACAGGCTGAGTAGTCAGTCCGGATCGGAGTGTGGCTATCCTGCCGGGTTACTAGTACAGTAGAACTGTCGCAGTCCTCACTCAGTTGACTGGGAAGTGAAAGGAGACTCTTTTCCACTCAGTTGTGGTCAATTACTGCTATTGCTAGTCTGCTACTGTTGCCACCCCTACACTACCTTAGTGGTGAAGCTTGCTTGGTTCACATGTTGGGCAACAACAAACAAGGGAGAAGAGGCTTTGTCTCCTAACAGCTTAACCTGAATTGAAAATTGGAAATGCTTAGGGGAGAGGAGATGGGGATGTGGATGAAGAGGAGAGGAGGAAGAAGGGATGGCCTTGTCTTAATGAAGAGGGGGAGGGGAGGGAAGGGAAGGGAAGGGAAGGACATGTTTGGATGCTTTTCGGTTCTGTTTCATCTTTCAATTTATTTGTTTATTAGGAGCTACTACTTAGGCTCGGTACAGAAGTTAAAAACCCAAACAAATAATATATTTTTGTTGACTTTTAATCTTAGTTTTTAAGAAGCTAAAAATAAGTTCAAATATACTTGTACTATAAATAGACTTCTGAAGAAGTCAGAGCTCGTAGAACCAACCAAGACCTTACTAAGCTTTAAGAGAAAAGGACATGTCCATAAATTTGCAATGTTGAGAACTTTAAATATATGTATATTATATTTTTAATAAATTTTATATTTATATATTGAATTTAAAAAATTTCATTAATTAAATCCTAGCACGCCACGTGTCTGGGCTTACTATAAGAATATGTGCCATTGAGCCAAACACAGACTTTTTTATTTTTATATTTTGAAAACAAAAAATGGCAAAATTAGATGTTTGTTTACAAAATTGTAAAAATAGGCTATTATCGTCTAACGGGTGATAGTAGGTGTCACCCTTCCAACATACAATAGACTTAAAAAAATAAAGATATTATCCTTTCAACATGTGATAAGTTAAAAAATAAAAAATAAATATTATGCTCTATTTCTCTCAAAAATCAAAACACTGTTAAAATAGTTATGAAAAATTCTAAACAAAGTGTATTTATAAAGGATGCTATACTCTATCTCTCTAAAGTTGATCATATATCCTCTATGACGTATATTTGTTTCAGAATTTATTATAATTATTTTAGAATGTTTTGAATTTTACGTGGAATCCCCGACCCCATTTTTTAATTTAGGACGTAATTTTTTTGCCAATCGAATCTTCTTTATATTAATATAATAGAGAGTTCTTCTGACAGTTTTATTAAAAAAACACCAACACACGTACGGCGAGCGTATGAGAACCAAATCCAGCGTGCGCCAACCACAGAAAACGTCAGCATCTTGTCGACGGGGACTTCGCGGCGCTGTACGCGCAGAGTCAGAAACGGTGGATTCGCACAGCTCCTTTGCTCTATCCACCACGCCGGCGTCTCGCCACCCACCCACTCGTGGCCTCGTGGCTCGGCGATTCGTCGAGTTGGAAAGCACGAGAAGACCAGGGCATCGATGCCGCTGCACACCTGTTGGTTTCTTCGGAATTGAAGTGACCTGCATGCCCAGATGTTAGCAGATTTTAGATCATCTCTAATAAATATTTTTAAAATAACAAAATTAGATGGATACTATTATAAAAGTGTTTATATTGAAAAATACAATTAACCGTGAGAATGATATATAGATCCAGGATCCATATATTATCCTCACACTGATAATATTTTCCAATTTTTACAATTTTTGCGATAGTATCCAGAAAATTGCTCCTTTAAAAATTCATTTCCTATAATAATATTACAACATCATCTAAGAATAACTTCAATTGACTTCTCATCCAACCCTCAACTCTATTTTTTAAAGAAAACGATAAAAAATCATCTTCAACCGATCCCTCATCCGGCCTCTTATATTTGAGAAGCTCTCATTTCTCCTCTCTCACCCTCACATGTAGGAGGTCGCATCCGAGCCCCTATTTGCGTCGCGACGCTACTAGCCCCCTCTCGCGTCGATGTGCAACCCGACAACCACCACCGCCATTGTGGACCTCCGTCGCCGGCGTGCATGCTACCGCCACCCCCAAAAACAGATTCTTCTCGTCAGTCCTCTTGGTACCGACCTCCGGTTGAGCCTGGTAGTCGTTTGCCGCTAGCAATGTGTCAAAGGATCAGTCAAACTTAATACCAGAACTGTCAAGACCCGTCTAAATTAAATTTAAATTAATCACCAGGACGATCATTTAACAAGATGAGAGCTAGCCCACACATATCTTTCGACGTGCCGCGTGCTAACCCTCATCTCGCCACAATAATCATAGGCACCGATGATTAAAGTGAATCTAATTCCAACAGTTCCGATATATGTGCGTTGGTAACTTAAAAAAGCTATTACCCACATATACCTCAACAATATGAATACCACAACATGATAAAGAAACGGAATTACAAGAAAAACAAATTGATACAAAAGATAAATGACAAGGCTCATCTAGCGTTAACTTACAACAAACATCGCAACGGAAAAACAAAACTAAAGAAACAAAATTGGTGGCGCTATTTGCCCATAAGGCAACCAACCGGGGGTCAAAGTAGCCGGTAGCTAACTCCACCTGAAAAGAAAATAAGTAGTATGAGTACGAATGTACTCACAAGACTTAATCTATAGTGATACATATAAATAACCCGACTCTAAGAATTATGCATTTTGTTGTTAGCAAAGAAATGGTCACAAGGTTAAGTAAATTTATTATGTGAAAGCAAAACTTAATACAACTGTGTGAGCATCTACACTAGAACACCTATACCAATCTATCTTGTAGACATCCACTTGAAATATAACGTAACTATAACCAAAATAAACATAACTGTAAATGGAACCATCGTATCTCACCATATCCAACATACATTCCTAACATACTATCCATCCCAAACATCCCACATTCATAACTCTACGACCGATGCAAATAGACAAAAGCATGCTTGATAACCGAAAGTGCGGCAATTCGAATTGATTTTACATCCTGCAGGGGTACTTTTGGACCCACACGATTCGATAACTATTCGGCTTGTATGACCCGCTAAAGTCCACGCAAGGGGTACTCGTGCCAACCTTTCTCAATAAGTCATAACCATTTAATCATGCGCTGATAGGTGCGGGGTCTTCTAGAACTACCCCCAGAGCAAACTGGATACTCCAACCAGTCTCTCATGCCCGACATCATAGACTCGCACGCTAAAAAACCACAACTACAAAGGTATTCGGCTCACCCATCCCATATCCAGGTAGGTGGCAAGTACAGAAAAGTGTTAAAGCCAACTGCACTAATGGATAGTACTTAAAACGATGCAAGCGATCTATGGCATCTGAGCTCCTCTCCCGAACTACCCCGAGGAACTCCTCCGGTGCAGATGATACCCCTAGCACCGCCCACATCTCGCCTCATTCTCACAACTCATCCAACCGACATTATCAACCCAATTTGTAATCATTGTGAAAGTAATTAACTCTTATGCTCACGAACGATGAAACATTTTAATCACTTGACTTCTACCAGTGACCTATGCATTGTTAAGCATCACAAGCAACTTATAAGTTAGACAACATCGTATTAAATCTAGGTTACAAGAATACAAATAATCAACAATTCAAGACGAGAGAAATAATACATCAAAATAGGCTCTACCCATGGAACCCGACATCGACTCACTAGCATGCAAACATACATAAAACATAATTTACCAATTAAGATGACATATGATCCAAAATAATAGGTGCAGTATGCTTAGATAATTGCCTTGCCGCTTTTCTTTAATTCAGGATCAACGATAAACCTCCTCGTGATAACCCGCTAATCTCCGGTTTGATGATCGCTAAAGAAAATAATACATCGTAATTACCATGATGAAATTCTACAAAATATACTTTATAATGCATAAAAATATTTTTCCTAGTTAGAAAAGGTCATAGGAAAACTAGTAAAATTGGTTTCACCAATTTTTGACTCATAAAGAATTAACGGTGAATTAATGAAGCTTTAACCTAATTAATTTATCTCTGAATTTTAATTAATTATTTTATAGATGAGGAAAATTTTAATAGGTATAGTAGGTTATTATAAAAACAAAAAAATTGGTTTTATAATTTTTGGAGCTACAGAGAATTTATTATGGATTTTACAAGTTTTAGCAAATAGTAAACTGCACTGAAACGGTTCTATCTAAGTTGACCGCGGTCAGACCGCCAACATGGGTGATCGGACCGTTGGGAGTGGTGGTTGGACCACGGGAAAACACGGTCAGACTGCCGGCGTACAGAGAGATTCAAGATCTAGTGGTCAGATCGGACCTTTGGGCAGTTCGACTCCTGGAATAGCGGTTAGACCACTAGAAAATGCGGTCAAACTACTGTGCTCGACTGGGAGCACTTGGTGAGCTCACCAACGATGATTCCAGAGATTCCTTTGACCAAGGCCGGCACCTAAACACTCTATGCGATGAGGAGAACCTATTTTAGATAGTTCAAGTGACATTCATGGGACCAAAAAGCTAAGGCCTCATAGATCGACATCTATGGCTAGGGAGCTCAGTTTTATAACTATGGGGTGTGGAAGAACCCGGGGAAACAAGGGGGAAAAGGGTTATGAGAGTTTCACCTTGGTGTGAAGATGCTTGCTTGTGAGTTGGTCGGCTTCGGGGAAGCTCTGATGTGTGGATCTGCTCCGAGGTGCTCCAACCGACCTAGAGGTGGAAGAAGCGTTTCGATCTTGCTCCAGCGAAGGGGTTGCTTGGGGATGAGCTCAGAGACAATGTCGGGGACTCGTGGACGATCTCCTCCTTCGGTCTTCGGCCTCCGTTGGGCTCGGGTGGGGTCCTCCTCTTCTCTTCCTCTTTCTCTTTTCTCACTCTCTTTCACTCAGTGGGGAGAAATGAAACGGTGGGTGGATAGATATGTGCTGGTCGAGGGCTTAAGTGGCGGTTCGGTGTACTGGTGGTCGAACTATGAGGTAGCTAGATCAGACTGTCCGGGAGCAGAGACTCTGGAAGTTCTGCACGCCACTAACGGTCAGACTGGCGATAGCTCGATTGGACCGTTAGGGGGGTTTCTTCTAGGCTTCTTTCTAAAAGGTTTGGGGGCTTTTGTGGTTTTGGATAGGATTAGGGTTTTGGAGATGATTAGGAAGACCCAACATACGTGGTGGAAACATGTATACGCCAAAAACATAGGTTTTTGAAACGTTTTAAATACTTAAAACATGATTTTAAAACACTATAATGCTTATGCATGCTCCGCGACCGAATTAAGATTTTTGAGCAGTGACATGAACTTTCGGGTAGAACCTGGAACTTCTGTGTAAATTAAAAAACAAAATCCGAGTAGAACCCGAAACTTCCGCGTACTATGTTGTTAAATAAACTATGCTGTTAGATATATAGCCGTTAAAAATAACACTATTTAGATATGAAATAGTTATGTGTCAGTTACAATATATTAATAAAATAGAGGTGATTGAAATATATGGGTTAAATATGAGAGGTCAGTTGGAACGCTCTGAGAAGTAAGGGGTGAAATATAGATAAAGAGTCCCTAAATAAGAGGAATAGGGGGTAAAATATGAGTCTCCGGTTGAAGTTATTCTAACATTATTATAGTACTATTTTTTTTTTTATCTCTAACAGTTACCCTATTTTCTACCATATATTACCCTTCAAACCCAAAGTCACCCTCTATAAACAGTATTACGGGTGCTATAATGACCCGCAAATTTAAAGGACGAGCTCCTCTTTCCACAACAATATAACATTAGATACGGGCTCTACTAAAAATAGATGCCGAGCTCTCAGACCTCAAATCTAGCGGTATAGTGATAAAGGATGAATTCACTGCTCAGTTGGAGATGGCCTTATCAGGCATATACTATCATCGGACACATTAGAACACAAGCCGATAGATACTTCTCAAAAGGATAAGAAGAACATAAGTTGATGGATACCTATCTATCTACGTAAGTTCTAAGATGCGATTAGCTGAAGACGAACCGATCGATGAAAAAGTGGCAGCTAGGTTTGGATAACCGGATAGCTAGCCTCGCATGCAGCAAAACCAACACGTGTAGCTAAGGATGGGTCATGGGTGTGTGAGGCAGAGCGATCCCTGTCGTCCATTTGCTGCAGCAAGCACATGTGTGTTTCTTTTCTTCCTTCTCTCTTTCCTTCGAGAAAGCGAGGACACGTGCGATGCGTGACGATGTGAAGTCAAAGGATAGAGAAAGGGATCGATGCGATCGTCATGTTCATGCGTTGGAGTAGCCTGTCGAACTACTACTCTACGCTACGCTTCGCGACCTCGAACTGATCCATCCATGGATGCTGTGCCGATTGATTGAGCAGCAGAGCAGACGAGGGAGGATCTTTCTGTCCCAATCGAGCGGGGCAGCGTCTCGCCGCCCAACGACAGCGCCGGTTTTGTATGCTTCTCTTTTCTCTCCCCGGAGGGCCACGCTGATAATCCGTGACAGTATGCACTAATGATAGGGTTCCAATAATTATAGGTGCGTAAAAGCTTCGTCCACTCAGCTAGATCACCCCGCATGAAAAGGCGGACATGAGAAATGGAAAAGATTTTGAGACTAGTTCAAGCGTTTTTTGAGTGAACCGGTGAGAGAGCTGATTATTATATTGTTAAGAAAGAGCTCAACAAACCGCACGATGTCCGGTTAATTAGGAAAAGCTAGGTGCAAAACTACAAACACAATGGGTAAACTATCTAGCTAAAATAGACTTAGAGCACTATAAAACACCTCAAAATCTCAATATTGATCATCTATCTAGCTAAATTAGATCTGTTATGGTCAAGCGTCGTCACAGATCTGATCAATGACGGATTTAAGCTGGCAGCCACTATAAAACACAAAGAAGGAAACTCATAGACGATATCTCTAAGGAGGGCATGATATCAAAAATGCCACCATCACCTATCAAAAAACCAAAACCGGGTTTTCACCCGAAGATCTTCCCAAAGTAGGTAGAAAACACCACAACATCGCCTACAAAGAGAGTATGACACCAACATCGATATGAAGTTGAACAAAGCTTTCCCCAGTGCTCTTGCACCCATCCGTGTAGAAGGGAACCAAACACGGCTGAACCAGAAGCACATTGCAACCACCAAAAACACGTCGCCGATGATGCAATCGTCGACCCCTTGAGCACGCGTGGCCCATAGAGCCATTGTAAAGCCATAGAGCTCCCCGCGGGCCAGATCTGAAGGAAGAGATAGATCTAACAAGAGGAGAAGACTAAGAGACGCCAAAGAGACCATGAAGAGGAGGAGCACCGAGAGAAAATGACCATTGCGCCATAGTCATCAATATGACTAGTCACCGGCCATGTGGTGGTCCATGCTAATAGTTTAGCTAGCCTTGCTGAATATTTTGTCACGATAATATTTGATTAAAACTTAGTCTCTTTAGTTTTTTTTTATTAAGTCAGTATCATTTAGTTACAAAACATATACAATTAGAACAAGAGATTAAAAAATATATGTTAGTGAAATAGAAAATTATTTATACTCCAAATTTATACCCGAATTATATACATGTATTAGTTCAATTCGTATATAGTTTGATCAACTGTCAAAATCGTATGTCGTGTGTAGGTAGCTCAACCAAAATCAGAATAGGTTTAACTTGCCTGTGTGTTGTGCCTTACCTGCTTCTGATCTTAGCTATACGGTGCTTCTTAATCTATTATCTTAATAAGAATTTTTTAAAAAGTCATTATTATTATGAATTTTATTTATTGATTAATTATATTTTACTTGGACTCTTTTATTTAGGTATTTTATTTTTATAATAATTTGATTTTTTTTTCTCTAAGACTATATTTGATATGGGTCATTCTTTTTTCTATTCTAACCCCAATTTTAATAATTATTAATTTATTTTATTTAGATATTTTACTTCTCAAACCATATGAAAATCGCACTAATAATTTTCCATCATTTTTAATTCTAAATTTAGCTATTTATTAATCGTATTGATATAAACTATTTGTTTAATCTAGACCGTTAGATATTTATATTAATGAGTGATCTAGATTTTTTTTAATTAACGTGGTAATTTTATAATTTTAAAGCAAACGTAAGAGCTCTTTTTAACACTCAAATAATAATATAATAGATACAATAAAAAATTCATGTCAAATTGCTAGCTCAAACCTATAATAATTCTCTCTAAGACCCGGGCCTTCGAAATTCATTGGGCACATTAACGAACCCAGAATCATCCAAATAAAAATAATCGACACACAAGTAGACACAAACAACAAGAGTATTCTTCTTGGCAAGAAGCTAAGAACCAAGGTGGCAGACTGTTTGTTCATAATTATCCTATCCCACTCAAACTGTTTACCTATAATGATTCACTATTTTTATAAAAAATCAATTATATCAGAGCGTTTTCAGGGATAAATACACTTTGAATTTGATAAATGTATTGCTTGTGAAGTATGTGTTCGTGTATGCCCGATAGATCTACCCTTTGTGGATTGGAGATTTTAAAAGGATATTAAAAAGAATTGCTTAATTATAGCATTGATTTTAAGGTTTGTATATTTTATGATAACTGTATTGAATACTATCCGACAAGCTGTTTATCAACTGGCAGTACGGTGAGTCTTAATCTTGCTTATCTCCAAGGAGAAGGACCAAGTGGTAAGCGAGCGAGTGACCATTGCACACCAGAGCATAGAGTTACCACCCTCCAAACGTCACCATGCCCACCGCGTCGTTGTCGCGGCCGCCGCTCGCAGCCAGCGACGCTTGCTCACTCGGCGCATCTTGTGCAGAACTCGGGGTCACGGCCTCACGGGCGCGGCGCCCAAAGTCAAAACCCGGAGCGGCGCACAGCGCGCTCGTGTCTCTCCGTCAGCCCACAGGGAAGGCCGGTGAGTCGGTGACCGGACAGCGAGACGGAGGAAAGGACACGAGTCTCTCTCTCAAGTCAGAGCAGCATCTCGCCACCTCACATCACCACGAGCACGGGCAGGGCAGCGTCCGTGGGGGGTCCTCTTCTGGCTCGGCGCAGGGGTTGTTCACGAGTCACTGATGCTAGCTGCGGCGTGCTGCCGCTGGATGATTGGTCGGCCAGGGAGGGATCGTGCCAGGATTGGATCGACGCAGCGGGCTCGGCGCGAGGAGGAAGGCAAGCTTCCATCTGAATTGGCTATCTAATTAATTAAGTAATTAATCTGTTATTCTATTTTTTAAAACGAAAGCAAATGAGAGCTGGCATTATATTAAATACGAGATAGTACCCGATAGGTAACAATAAGAAAACAAAAGACTGACTATGGCCTATAAACAACAAGAACTGCCCTATTCGTTTAGAAATAATAGATATAATTTTTTGAAAAAGTTAGATTTTATATACTTTAATTAATATTTAATCATATTATAAGAATATTTAATATATAAAAATTATATAACTAAATTCATATTTTAAAATAATTTTACACTTATATAGATATTGTAGCTATAAATAATATATTTTAAAAAAACATTAATCCTCGTCTCCCAGCAGCAGACGAGGATGACGAGCGACTTCAGCACCCTTTTTTAAGCATTCTATTGACATTTGCAACACGTTGTAGAGTTAGGGATATCCGGATTCGGTGAATATATAGACGTACGGACACAGAAAGAAGACGGGGAAGAAGCTCCATTGATAATTCCTTCAACGTTTCTTCTTCTTTTTCGGTCAGCAGCTTTAGCTCGCTAGCTGTTCTACTCTGATTTTTGACACACACTCCACTTCTGTAATTAGACATACAGTACATGAGCACTAGTTTTTTTTTTCTTCTTCTTCCTTATCTAGAATACAATACAGGACCACTAGTATAGTAAAGGTGAACTACTACAAATTCCAGCTTCGTTCATGCTCTCCCTGGACCCTTTGGCGGGTCATGGCGGTTGTTGGGGCCGGACCCGGGGTAGTCGTGCACCTCCACCTCCATCCTCGGTGCCGCCCTGCCGCCGAGGTTACGCGCCGCCGCCATCATCGCCTCCTGTTTCGATCTGAAGTCATCAGGAACCAGCTAGGATTCTTGCAAGACTCTATTTTCGCTAATTGTCCTATAGAATCAGGAGAAAACAGCAGGCTAGCTCGACAGGAGATCAAAGAAAGATCAGTTAGTACCTGAGATGTGAGCTTCAGAGACGGCGGGTGCTGCTGGTTCCTCAAGTGCTGACTTCCTGCAATTGCGAACGCGCGGGCAAAATAACTCGCGGTCATCAGTAACCGTGAAAGGAACCAAGGATTAAGCCAGAGCACTGAAGACCATGATCGAGTTGGTGTGGTGGAGAAACTTACTTGACATGGGCACCGAGGAGACCAAAGGAAGGAGAAGGCAGGAGACCACGATGAGCTCGAGGAGAGGCTTCCTGGAGCGGGAATACTCCATTGCTTGCTCGCTCGCTCGCTCGCTCACAAGAATCCCAGCCTCGCAGAAACCGAAGTGTGCTCGTCTGAATCAAGTGGCAGGATTGCAACGCGGGATGATGCTGGGTGGTGTGCTGCCTGGGTTTTTATAGTTGGACCACGCTGCTGCTAGCGCATTGGCATCCTCTCACATACCGAAATAGAGGTGGGACTTGACCGTGCCATGCCGTGCCGGAATAGCATAGTGCTTTTGGGCTTTGGGGCCTTTGGGCCGACCGTGCCGTGCCGTGCCGGAATAGCATAGTGCTTTTGGGCTTTGGGGCCTTTGGGCCGTATCAGGACGGCACGAGAAGATGTTAGCCTCGTCAGGCTGGTATGTGGAGCCTCCACTGAGGCCCAGACACGGAGCATCGACACGATGGGCTGCATCGTGTCGGGTTGGCACGGGCTCAGCACCTCGTCCCACTGCTACTATCATGCCACCTGCTGCTGCCGCTTCTTCCACTTCAGCATCCGCAGCAACAGGGGTAGCTCGACACTACTTGTGCTCCGCTTCACTCTCGCGGGCCACTTGCACCCTGTCGCGCTCGCTGGCTGCACCCCCCCCCCCGCTGTTGCGAGCTCCTCGATCCTCCTCATGAACTCCGCGTCCCCGCCTCCCATGCCATCCAAGCTAGCGCTCAACGCGCACTTGGTCGGCGGGCAGGCCGGGCGCCACCCCACCATTACACCGGCTCCCCAATTAATTAAGGACCGAGATCTTATGAGCCATGCACAGTCACCACCGAGGATTGCGGGAGGCGTCCGTGAGAACGTGGAGGAAGCCGATGAGGTAGAAGAGGAGCGTGCATATGGCGACGGTGCCACAACTGCGACCTAGATCATACCACCACCATGGCCACTTCCTCATCTCCCATGCTCTGTGCTCTCCTCCTCCTGCTCATCGTCTTCGTGAATGACGGCTCTGACATGGGGGCAAAGAAGGCGTTGGACCAGCTATGCTGGAGCCTAGGAAGCTACTACATGATACCGAACCATTACATGTTCACGCTCTGCGCTGACCCGTCTGCGCCCATGGTGGCCGCGCTCACGGCAAGGCTGGCGCCCGAAAATGCCATCGCGGCCAAGGGCAGCATCGAGGCTGCGCTCTCGGTCGGTCGCTCCGCATGGGGAGCGGCAAGTGCCATGAGGTCGTTCCTGCAGCTGTACAGTGGCACCGTCTCTGCGCGGCGAGGTCTGTGGCCACCGGGCGGTACCTCAACGCGTAGGAGGTGTTGCAGGCAGCGCAATACTAGGGTGGGTGGAGTGTCAGTGTGTGGGGTACCAGGGTATGAAGGCGCACACACTTGTGTTAACCCAGCCGTCTCCAATGGGTCCCACTTGTGTGAAGTGTTAGTGTGTCAGCACGAGGGCCCTGCCGGATTGGCAACTCGCACATAACACACTTGATCGATCCGTCCATATGCATGCTTACTCTGACACGTGTACACGCGATGGGTGAAGCTATGAAAATGACAGTGGTAAAAAAGTGACTGGACGACTGAGCTAGGCAGGGTAGGGCAACCATGCGCGTACGCGTGCGCGGGATCAATTTACTGTAGCTTTAGTACTTTATTACTTTACCATGTTGGGGTAGTACGTTTTAGATCAATGCCTCCATGTACCACATATGCAACGAAGTTATACACGTCACTGCATCATCCCGTGAGCACAATAAAAGAGTAAAAAAGAATATAATACATAAAATATATGCATCAAATATTTTTGGAGGAAAAGAAGAGAAGTTTTATTATAAAATAATATGTTACAATGTGACTGCCTCGTTAAAAATCTTACTCCCCATCATGGGGATTCCCTGGTAAGGAAAAGAGTACAGTACACTATTACACACATGATTTACTCATTATCATCTAGATCAATGTTCTTGAGGTCCACTAATGCCAAAGTGATCTCCTGATCCTCAAGCTGATGTTGTGTGCCAGGGTTCGTCTTTGTTACGTCCCAAATTCCGTAATTGCATGATTAAGCTTAACCATGCATCATTAACGTCATAATTAAATTCGTGGTAAATTATTTTGGCACACTAGAGCACTTCGTTCTGAGTCATTTGGACGAGAGAAAGAAATTCGAAGAGAAAATAATAGAAATCGTAGTTAAAACGAACATCTTTCTCTTTCACGTGGGCCCTCCTTGCCGGCCCCACCATCCCAACCATCCAAAGGGGCAGCACCCACCTGCTCCCCTCTCTCTCTCTCGCTCAGCTCACTCTCTTCCCATCGTGCTCCCTCTCCCTCTCTCTCAAGCACTCTCTCCTTCTCCCCCAAAATCCCACATCAAGAGAAGGAATCGAGGTGCGCATGTGGTGTCTACACGATCACTAGCTCGTAAGCTATCCATCTCTCCAATTTATTTTCATTTTCCTGAAGGATTCGAGTCGGTTTTGATGTCTTTTGGTGTTCATAGTTGAAGCACAAGAAGCACCGGTATTCTTTCTCTTCCCAAGCTTTCTTTCTTCAACCGACGATCCCCAAGCTCGGTGAAGTATCTTGGGTGAGTCCCCTAGGCATCCATGGCAAGAATCCGTATTTTGGTTGGATGGATTTTGAATTTGGAGTTAGGGTTGTGAAGTTCTTGAGTTTTGGAGCAAATTAGAGGCTTGTGGATGAAATTTAGGAATCGAGTTGGTAGATTAGTGAGTGAGTTGTAGACCCCCATGAGCCATTGCAAAATCTTGCTCTTCGATTTGGAATCGAAACAACCAAAGGTTCCCCTTGAAATTTCTTTCCCCGCAAGGTCCGGAGTGTCCGGAGGAATCTCCGGAGACTCCGCAAATCTCCTGACACTTCGCAAATCTTCAGAGAGTCCGGAGAAATCTGCGGAGACTCTGCAAGTTTAGAGAGTCCGGAGAAATCTCCGGCGACTCCGCAAGTTCGGAGAGTCCGGAGAAATTTCTGGAGTTTACGGCCTTCTGTATTTCTCCGGCATTGTTAGTTCGCGAATTTCGTGTTCTTCCTTATGTCTTATCCATTTAGCTTGTTGTCATGCATATTGTAGCATACATTATTGCACTTCATTCATACTTATCATTGCACGCGTTCTTGTTTAGTGAGCGAAGAACCGGCGCGTGACACGACCGTGGTTGAAGGCAACGCCAACCTCCCGGAGTTCCGTGAATGTTGTGCGGGGAGTATCAGACAACCACCAGAGCAGCAAGAAAGTATCTAAGCATATTGCACCATTTGAATAAATTGTGTAGTCTAAATTGGTAAATTATGCTTTATGTATGTTAGAATGTTTAGTGAGTCAATGTCGGGTTGATGTGGGTAGAACCTATGTTGATGCATGATCTCTAACTCGGTTTATTGATGAACTCGTATCCTTGTGACATGGGCTTCATATAATGTTGTTAACATAAAAGTGATACGAGATACTTAGCAATGCATAGGTCACCGGTACAAGTCGAGTGGTGGACAGTTCCATCGCTTGCGAGCTATAGATTTACTCATGGTTCATACTACAAATATTGATGATGGTTGGATGAGTGGTGAGTATGAGACGAGATGTGGGTGGTGCTAGGGGTGTTATCTGCTTCGGAGGGAAGTCCTGGAGGCAGACCGGGAGAGGAAACCAGACACCGTAGACAGCTTGCATCTTTTAAGCACCGATCATCGGTGTAGTCGGCTTTAGCACTTACCTTACTCACCACATGCCGATCTAATAGTAAGGCAAGCTGAATACCTGTGTAGCTGTGATCATTTGGGCGGGAACATTGACAGTGTGAGCGGGTGGGCTTGTAAGAGGTGCTAGTTTGCTCCGGGAGTAGTTCTAGTACCTCCGCGCCGAGTGATGCACCATCCAAATGGTTGTGACTTATTGGGAAAGGTTGATATGAGTACCCCTTGTATGGACCTGTGTGATCATGCAAGCCGTATGATCATCAAGTCGTGTGGGTCCAGGAGTATCCCCTACAGGGTGTAAAAATATTTCAAAATGCCGCGCTCTCGGTTATGAGCATGCTTCTGTCTATCTGCATCAATTGTAGAGTTTTATCTTGTGGTTGATGGTTGGATATGTGGAAGAAGTTTGAGTTGGTCTTTGTTACATATATGTTCAATGGTTCTAGTTATTTATGTTCAGTTGGTTATGGCCAGGTAAAATTATGTTGTTGTTGATTAAGTTAGTTGCTCACATCTATGTGTCTAGGTTGCTTACCGTTTATTTTTAACTTAACCATGTGGATTTTTCTTGCTAATAGCTTAATGCATAATCCTTGGAGTCGAGCTATGTATATGTGCTCTATATGGTTTAAGTCTTGTGAGTACCTTCGTACTTATGACTGCGTTTTCAGGTGCTGCCCGTGAGGAAGACCCGGTGTTTGGCTACTTCGTGCTTGCTGATCGGGGTGGCGGGTAAGAGTAGTTCATCCTACTCTCGGAGGTCGTTCTTTTGGGGTGGAGCCTAAGGGCATGTGGCTTCACTTGGAATTGGTGTCCCGCTAACGCTAGTATGCAATGTCGGAGTTTGACTGTTCTTTTTCTTCGTCTTAGCGCCAAAACAGGATGAGAACCTGCAGCAATTTGGGTGAGCTTCCTGAGGCCTCGAATGAGAACAACCCACCGCCGCCTCCGCCGCCGAGCATGGCTGATGTGCTCATGCAAATTAAGTAGAACCGTCAGGCTCAGATGGCGCTTCTCGAGGCTCTCGTGCACAACATGACCCCTTATGGAGGAGGTGGGGTCGGGCGCCAAGATGACTTCTCCGATTTTCTACGGACTCAGCCGCCCACATTCTCGTTAGCTGAGGATCCTCTGGATGCTGACCACTGCCTCTGGACTATCGAGTAGAAGCTCGCTTTGCTTCGATGCGAGGACCACGAGAAGGCGCTCTTCGCCACCCATCAACTCCAAGACGCAGCGGGTGCGTCGTGGTCCAACTTTCTGGCCATGCACCCTACCAATCATCGAGTGTCTTGGGTGGAGTTCCGTCTTGCATTCCATGACTTTCACATTCCAAAGGGCCTTATGCAGATCAAGAGGCGGGAGTTTATGGACCTCAAGCAAGGAGGGAGAACTGTGATGGAGTACGTGCAGGTGTTCAACCACCTTGCACAATATGCTCAGGATGAGGTCAACACCGACAAGAGGAAACAATATCGTTTTGTCAATGGCCTCAACTCGAAGATGCAGGACCAACTTCAACAAGTTGGTGAGCATGTCCCTCATGGTGGAGTTCAAGCTTAAGAACCACCAAGAGGAGAAGAAACGCAAGAGGGGTCCGTCGGCTTCCATGGGCAGGAGCTCTCAACGCACCCGCACTAAGAGTCAGTCTCCACCATCTCACGTGTCGGCACCAAGTGTTCCACAACCGATGTGGTTGGTACAGCGTCCGGCTTTCTCCGCTCCACAATGGTAACTTGCAAGACCCGTCGGCTCTCAAGTGAGCGTGACAGGTGGCCCCGGTGGCCCGTGCTACAACTGCGGCCCGTGCTACAACTGCGGTCTTGTCGGCCACTATGCTCGGGATTGCCCATACCGAAGCCGAGAACCATAGTGACTGCTCCAAAGCCACCACCTGCTCAGTCTGCACCACAATCTTCTCAGGCCACCCACGTCCCCAAGCGTGTCTTAGCACACCACACCACTGCTGAAGAGGTTCACAAGGGTGACAACATGCTGATGGGTACGTTGCTTATGCATTCAAGTTCTGTCGTTGCTCCCATAGTCGTTCTTTTCGATTCTGGAGCTTCTCACCGTTTCATAGCGATGAGCTATACATGATGGCACAGGTTGAGAATCGACACCACCCCTACACCTTATCTTATAGATGCACCCAGAGCTAAAGTTCTTGTTAAGAAATGTGTGTCCAACGCATCGGTGATTATCAACGAGATATCTTTCTGTGTCAATTTGTTGCTGATGGACTCAAAGGGGATAGATGTCATATTGGGGATGAATTGGCTTATCAAGAATGAAGCTGTCATGGATTGTGCTCAGCGGACCATCACCCTTAATGGTCCGTCCGGCACCCAAATTCATTTGAAGCTCAAGGCCATTGATCCTTTCCTTTACGCTCTAAAGGTTGTCCCCACCATGGATCTGTTGAGTATTCCTGTGGTGTGAGAATTCCTGGATGTCTTTCTGGATGAGTTTCCAGGGATGCCACCCAATCGTGCCGTGGAATTCTCTATTGACCTTGTGCCAGCGGCCCCAGTTTCAAGGAAGTCATTTAAGATGTCGTCAGTTGAGCTAGCTGAGTTGAAGAAACAGATTCAGGAGTTGCTGTCAAAGGGTTCAAAGAAATCTCTGGAGACTTCGTAAGTCCGGAGAGTCCGAAGAAATGTAAGGAGTCTCTGGCCTTCTGTATTTCTCCGTCATTATTAGCTCGCGAATTTCGTGTTCTTCCTTATGTCTTATCCATGTACCATACATTGTTGCACTTCATTTATGCTCATCATTGAACGTATTTTTGTTTAGTGAGCGAAGAATCGGCGCGTACCCAACTGTGGTTGAAGGCGACGCCAACCTCCAGGAGTTCTGTGAGTGTTATGCAGGGAGTATCAGACAACTACCAAAGCAGCAAGGCAAACATCTAAGCATATTGCACCCTTTGAATGAATTGTGGAGTCTGAATTGATAAATTATGCTTTATGTATGTTCGTATGTTTAGTGAGTCAATGTCGGGTTGATGTGGGTAGAACCTCCAGTAGCTGTACTGGAGGGTTCTTCTGTGGCACCATGGCTGCGGGATCTTGCCCACTTGGTCGAGACCGCCTAGCACCAGGCCACGTCAACTTGCACTGCGACTATCGCAAGGGCCGGTGAGGGTCTTGGTCGTCAGGGGTCACAACAAGGCCCACGACGAAATAGGTCTCGTGCTCCCCCAACCACGCGGAGTACTCGCGGACCACCTCCATGTCAGGACAGCTAACTCTCCGACTTGCGTAACTCTCTACGCCAACGTGACCTCTGGGGCGTAATCCAAGGCCAGGTGGCCACTAGAGAGTAGGAGGACAGGGCTCGGCACAAGAACGAAAAGGGCAAGCAGCCCTGCCGCACGCCTTCCCCCTACAGGGACGCATCGGATGGCTCTACCCCTTTGCCAGGAGCTCGAGGCCGTTGTCTCTCTCCCGAGGCGTGCGCCGTCGCCCAACAGCGAGTGGTTCCCCATTACGAGACAGGGTGTAACAACCTGTCTGTCACGTTACGTGAAGTACGCTGGCCGGACAAATTCCAGCCGATCCTAGCCGAGAAGTATGACGGTTCGACTAACCTGAAAGAATTCTTGCAGATCTACACCACCATGGTGCAAGCTGCGGAAGGCCATGGGAAGGTCATGGCAAATTACTTCTCTACTACCCTGATCAGTTCCGCCTGGTCGTGACTGATGAACCTCCCCCGCAGTTCTGTTCACTCCTGGGAGGATCTATGCGACCAGTTCATCGTTAATTTCCAGGGGACCTACGCCTGATCAAGGATCGAGGACGACCTATATCAGGTCCAACAGCGACAAGGAGAGTCATTGCGAGACTTCATCCGATGTTTCACTGAACGCCGGAATACCATTCCAAGAATCATAGGAGAATCCATGATCATAGCGTTTAAACCGGGGGGGGGGGGGGAGGGCAAAGAGCAGAAAATGGTCGAGAAGCTGGCCACCCGTGTAATCCGAAGCACAAATGAGCTCTTCAAGCTCGTGGATAAGTGCGCGTAGGCCACCGAGGCCTGGGAGCAACATATCGACACCAGGTCGCGACCAGTATCTGAACGGTCCGCCCCTGCCAAAGGGGTCGACCGGAAGAACAAGAAGAGCAAGTGCAAGGCCAGACCTCCTGAGGTCTTGGCGGTCGAGCAAACGGCCCAACATGCCGGCGCTTCGAAAGGAAAGACGGGAAAAAGGGTCGGGGCTACTGCCCGATCCACCGTACGGACGCCCAAGACCTAACTGAATGCAAGGTCTTGCGAGGCATCATCGAACAGGAGCTCGGAGAGCGCAAATACAAACACGACGATGATGATAAGGACGGGGCCGCCCCCGACCAGTAGGCACTGGGTTACCAACAGTCCGATCATATGGTCCATCACATCTTCAGGGCACCATGATATATTCATCTAATAGGGAATACAAGTCAGTGGTCCAGGAGGTGTGGGCGACCATGTCAGACCCAAGCCCGCGCTTGAAGTGATCGGAGGTCCCGCTCACTTTCAGCCAGGCTGACCACCCCGCGTACGTCCGATGCCTTGGTCGCTACCCCATCGTGGTCGAACCCACAGTGTAGAACATCCACCTGGGCTGCATGCTCGTCGACGATGAAAGCTCGATCAACCTCCTCTTCACCGATGCACTAGATGCCTTGCAGATTCTAAGAAGCTCGCTGAGGCCGTCCCCACCTTTCTTGGGCATCACTTCGGGCTCCTCGGCCAACCACTAGGGCAAATCGAGTTATCTATCACCTTCAGCTCATCGGACAACTTCAAGATCGCAAGATTATTTTTCAATGTGGCTGACTTCGGGACAATGTATAACACGATTCTAGGACAACTAGCGATGTCCTAGTTTATGGTCATTACCCACTACACATACCAGGTGATCAAAATCCATGGGCCAATAGGGGTCATCACCATTACTGGCAGCACCAAGAGAGACATGCACTGCAACAAGAGGAGCCTCGACATGGTCGAACTGACTCCCAGGTCGCATCCCTTGACCACGGAACCCAGCGGGCGGCTGGAGAAAGTCCACATCATCGCCTGCCCCGACGATCGGCTCAAGGCAGTGAGCCTGGATGACACCAACCCAACCAGATCGGTCCAGATAGGGGCCACCTCGGACCCCAAATAGGAACTCACACTTATCACCTTCCTCCGAGCGAACACGGACGTCTTTTCATGGAGTCCGTCTGATATGCCCGGAGTCCCCAGGGGTGATCAAGCACAAGCTGTCCATGCGACCTGACGCGCGACCAATAAATTAGAAAGCGCATCGGTTCACAGCCGACCGAAAGGAAGAACTTCGTTAGGAGATCGATAAGCTCCTCGAAGCAGGCTTCATACGGGAGGTGCAATACCCAGAATGGCTGGCTAACCGAGACATGGTCTGGAAGCACAATGGTGGGTAGAGAATGTATGTCGACTTCACCGACCTCAACTGGGCATGCCCGAAGGATCTTTTAACACTTCCCCGAATTGATCAGCTGGTTGACTCAACTGCTGGCAGTGATCTATTATATTTCTTAGATAGACGATCAGAGTACCATAAATTTAGTATGTATAAGGAAGATGAGAAAAAACAGCTTTCGTTACGCCCTTTGGGGTCTTTTGCTATGTAAAAAGGCCTTTTAAATTAAAAAGCGCTCGTGCCACTTACTAGCAGTGTATTCAACTCGTCCTTCGACCCTAACTCGCGAGAAACATTAAAGCATACATAGACGATGTGGTCGTCAAAAGCAAAACCAAGACAGATCTAATCGTAGATCTCCAAGAAACTCTCGACAATCTCCGAAAATACCGCATAAAGCTGAACACGGAGAAGTGCACGTTCGGAGTTCCATCAGGGAAGTTGTTGGGATTCCTCGTACCCCAGTAGGGGATAGAGGAAAACCTCGACAAGATCAGGGCAATCGACCAGATGCACCCCCGACCAGCTTAAAAGAAGTTCAGAAGCTTACAGGATGCATTGCTGCTCTAAGCAGGTTCATCTCAAGGCTAGGAGAAAGGAGATTGCCACTCTTCAAACTCCTGAAGAAAAACGACCTCTTCCTATGGATACCAGAGGCAAAAATAGCATTCCAAGAACCCAAAATGTACCTCTTCTCCCCTCCCATACTAACCACACATCGGCCCGACGAGGAGCTCTTGCTCTATGTTGCCTCAACACCACAGGTCGCAAACGTGGTCCTGGTCGTCGAGCGGGATGGCCTCCAGTGACCAGTATATTACGTCAGCAAGGTCCTGCACGACACGAAGGCTTGGTACCCACAGTCTTAGAAACTGCTATACGCCATCCTAATAGCCTCTCGTAAGCTCAGGCACTACTTCCAGGCTCACAAAATCAAGGTGATTTCCTCGTTCCCAATCAGGGAAATTCTCCATAACAGAGATGCAACAGGAAGAACGGTAAAATGGGTAGTAGAGCCCGGGGGATTCGACCTCCAATTCATCCCTGGACTTCTATCAAGTCCCAAGCACTAGCCAATTTTGTAGCCAAATGATTGTCCATCGAGTCCGAGCAGGTACCACGACCAGAGGCAGACGAGCACTGGACCATTCACTTTGAAGGGTCGTTCACACTAAAGGGAGCCGAGGCTGGAGTGGTCTCGACCTCACCCACCGACGACATTCTCAGGTACGCAATTCAATTATATTTTCCAGCAACTAATAACACTACCGAATATGAGGGCCTCTTGTCCAGATGCGAGCAGTCTCCACACTTGGGATTAAGCGACTGTTGGTTATAAGGGACTCGCTTTTAATCGTAACCAGGTATAAAAAGAGTTTCAGTGCTATGACCCGACGATGGTTGCATACCTCATCGAAGTGAGGAGACTAGAGCGACGGTTCATCAGCTTTGAGGTCAAACACATCCCTTGCAAGGACAACTTTCTAGTCGATGAGCTGGCCTGTCTAGCTTCTTCTCGTCAAACTGTCCCTGTTAGAGTCTTTGAAGAAAGACTCTCACGACCATCCACCATGGTCTCAGGCCAAGGTGAGGGGATGCTCTGCTCGAAAACGGAGCACCCAAGGCAACAACTTTAGAGGCAACACCTTCCTCGGTGTCGTCAGCCTCGAGCGACCATCATAGGTTACCCTGCTCAATTTGGGTACAACCTGGATGGATCAAATCTGAGACTACCTTCAGAATCGAGCAGCCCTTGACGATTATGCATCAACAGAAAGGGTCTCGCGGTAAGCCCGTAGATACTCTCTAGTAGAGGGGCGCCTCTACTATCGAGGGAGCAACGACCTTTTACCAAAATGCATCACTCAGAAAGAGGGAGCACAATGCTCTCTGATATCCATGGAGGCATATGTGATAGCCACGCTTCATACCGCACCCTAGTCGGAAAAGCGTTCCGGCAAGAATTTTATTGGCCCACTGCCCTCCACAATGCCTACGAGCTGGTGAAACGGTACGAGTCGTATTAGTAACACGGCCGAAATACTAACCTACCAACCCAAGCACTGCAAACCATACCACTCTCTTGGCCTTTTGTTGTCTGTGGGCTTGATATCGTGGGACCAATCCCCAAAGCCCTAGGCGGTTTTGAATTCCTGTTTGTGGCCATCGACAAATTCAATAAGTGGATCGAGGCTGAACTCGTCAGGAAAATAACCGCGACAGCAGCAATTAAGTTCATACAAGGACTGGTAGTGCGGTTTGGATGTCCAAACCCTATAGTCATGGACAACATAACTTAGTTCACCAGTAGTGCTTTTCAAGACTACTGTGATGAGATCGGGAACAAGGTATGCTATGCGTCTATGGCACACCCCCAAAGCAACGGGCAGGTCGAAAGGGCGAATGGGATGGTACTACAAGGAATCAAAACCAGGGTCTTTGATCGGCTTAAAAGCTATTCAAGGTGTTGGGTGGATGAACTCCCTACAATACTCTGGTCGCTGCGGACAACCCCCAGACGGGCTACGACTGAAACCCCTTTCTTCTTGGTCTTTAGCATAGAGGTCATGCTCCCCTCAGAAATAGCCATCCAATCGCCTCGAGTCATCAATTACTCGGACGACGACCAAGTGGCGCGATGAGAGGATGACATAAACCTGATCAAAGAGTTCCACGATCGTGCTCTAATTCGAGCCGCCCGACATCAACAGAGCCTCAGACGCTACCACGATCGTAAGGTACGAGAACGAACATTGGTTATAGGTGACCTCGTCCTTAGGCAAATTTAGAATAAGCCAGGTCAGAACTAGCCCTCCCCCAAGTGGGAAGGGCCCTACAAGGTGGTTGATGTTACCCGGCCTGGTACGGTCAGGTTGGTCGTAGAGGACGGTCGTGAATTACATAACTCCTAGAACATCGCTCTATTGCGCAAGTTCTATGTGTAGGGTCGCTCGAAGACGGGCCTATTTCTCTATTTTTGTAGGGTCCTCCGAACGAGCGTGGAATACAACCTATAAGTTCTAAAAATTCAAAAAAAAACTGAGACTCCCTATTTTGCAGGACTCCCCGACCAGCAACGGGCTCCCGACTGATTAATTCTCCAACCACGGCATGCAAGCATGCTTAAACGGCCATTACGGGATCTGCCAAACAAACAAAGTCACACACCCTCACTCGGGTTGAGCGCTAGTCACCACCGACGGGTTTTGTCAAGCTATGATCTGGTCTACGCCCCAACAACCAGGCTAGCAAGTGGAAGGGGACAAGGACGGGCGTCGTGAAACCTCAAACATGTTTCATTCATAAAAAGGAAGGAGTACAAGCCAACTTGTTACATCCAATCGGACAAACTACCTTGGTACATGCCTGCCCAATCGTCCCTGGCTCAAGTAACTAAAGCAAAGTTGAAAGAAAGAGTCCACCGGACTTCCATCTCTACCTACCTCTGAACGAGTCAAGAAATCTCTTATACTCCTCCCGAGGGTGGCAGCTCACCGCTCCAGAGATCGGGCGAGGACATACGTAGGGGCCAGGGAGGGAAGCCGAGGCAAAGACTCTGCTGGAGCTGATGACTGACCCTGGCACACCCTGAAGACCTCTCTTCCTCTTCATCTCCAACTCTTCCTCGTCATCGATCTCTTTCTCCAGAAGGTCCCAATCGATCCACTCCTCGTCACCAGAATTATCGATGACCTCGGCCGAGGGATCCACCCGAGCGGGAGAACGAGGAACAACAGGAGGTGCCCTCCTTTGAAGGGGCGGAAGCATGGTGGTCGCCGGCTCCAGTATCGCAAGCAACGGCCCCAACCTCGCAGGCACATCCACAATGAAAGGCGCCTCCGAAGACACCTTGGCAGGCGGATCTAAAGGCGGAGGTAGCTCCATCTCCACCAAGTCATCCAAGATCATCAATCCCTCCGACGATGAAGGAAGGGAGCATGCCATGGCCTGAGGGTCTGCCTACAGTACGAAGCGGAGGGCAAGACAGAATAGAAACGGATGGGCTCTAGGCATTGGAAGACCTGAGAGGAGAAGGTAAGGCAAGGAGGTGGATTGGAAGGCCGCTAAACACTTAGATTTAAAAACCTACACTGGCGTGGCATTCGAAAACGCTCAAAACCCGAGGGGACGCGCTGATAGGGCCAAGAGTCCCACAGGTCCAGCTGTGACCAATGTCTCTCTTCTCATCCCCCTTGCCTTTCTCTCTCTCAGGACACTTAAAACCTCCACACATGACACGAAATTCGAAGTCAAGCTTTAGGAACTAACTACATCAAAACGACCACTCCAGGAACCCTAGTGGCAAATGGCCTGAGGGACTGACTACGTCTACCAGGGACCCTAGTGGTAAAACTAGGTCGGACCACGGTCATAGGGAGGCTTGGGGGATTATATCAGTGTATTAAGTAAAATGGTACCCTGACTAAACGGGCCCCACAAGGGGCCTACAACTAGAGCTGCGTATTCCCCAAAATATGGTCGATCGTGCGACCACAACGACCAGTCTAAACGCCCGCCCGACCAGTCTCTCTGTACCACCACTTACACTCACGATCAGCCCCACTAGTGGCAGGGCCAGATTTGACGCAACCTGTCTAGAGTACAGTCGCTAATATCCACTCAAGTGTTTTTCTTTCCCCAGGCACTAGCACCAGATGATGAAATTATGGACGACGCAGTTGGGCACTGTCCCATCCCGTAGCATTAAATACGGCGGACAGCACACGGCGGATGGAACGTTGTTAGTACCTCAAACAAGCAAGTGGACGGGGTCGACGCCGAAGGGCCATGTCCCGTCCCGTAGCATTAAATACTGTGGGATAGAACTTTGCAGGCCGGTACGACAACGCAAGATAGATGGGACGTTGTCAGCAGATCGACCAGGCAAATGGACAGGGTCGGCACCAAAGGGCCATGTCCCGTCCTGTAGTATTAAATGCTGCAGAATAGAACTTTACAGGACTGGCACGATGGCGCACGACGGATGGGACGTCATCAGCAGCCCGACCAGGCAAATGGATGAAGTCGGCACAGAAGGACCTTCTCCCGTCCCATGGTATTAGTGTATGGCAACTAGACGTATAGTGCGCTCAGAGCAAATGGGCACACGCTGTTACTCCGTAATGATGGTCTGGATTAGATATTAGGATGAGTAGAGGTTTATCTGTTCGGAATCATATGTAAATACTCCTCATCTCTACTATATAAAGGGACGAGAGTCTCGTTCCAAATAGAGGAGTAGGAGACTAGAACAAGGAATCATCTATAATCCATGAAGATCCTTCATAACATACATAGGATGTCAGACTATTATTCTCTAGTGAGTCTGAATCTATATAACTCATTGTATCCCTTAGTCCATTCAAACACACACGTATTCGTTGAAACACTATTTACACACCTACTATCCAGTATACCAGAATCACTATCAGGATTCACTCTCGACACAGTGGTAACTGGCAACGAGCTGTGCGGTGCGCCACTACAGCCTCCCGCTACGGCGTGTGGAAACTCTTTTTAGTTCGACTCAGACCGGCGAAAACACCGGCACGACGAGCGCCCGGTGTGGCTGGCGGGCGGCGACAGCGACCGCGCATTTCCAGCGGGCTTTTCGGTGGTGCCCCGGTGAGCGCTTACTCATCGCGGATCTCTCTTCTCTTTTTCAACTATGAGCAGGAGCACTGCTCTTTCGTCACGGATCTCTGAACTAAATGATTCGACTCCATCTGCGTTCTGATAACAGGATATATTCCCTCTTTTTCATTAGTGGTAGGCATTTGGTTTGTTCGATTTCCTCGGTTCGTTTTTCTCGGTTGAAAGAAATTTCGGGTTTTGAGAAATGAAAACCGTAGTTACTGCCAGGAAATTAGCAGCCGCACAAAATCGGTGTGATTATTTCGGTGCGGTTTTCGGTTTAACTGGAAAAAAATCATCTCAAGAGCTCGATTGCTCGGTTCACCATCAAACACTGACGTTATATTTGGTTGGACATGGACATACCAGTCCTATCCTGTATGAGATGGTGCAGGATGAAGCCTAGGACGTGCGTTTGGTTGATTAAATTGTCCATTGTTCAGAATGAATTCTCGTATAGATTTCAAGTATATGCGGTACGTACAAATCTGCGGCACCACGGGCCGTGGACGGACTCTTCCCGTATAAACAGTGCTGGTCGCTGGTCGCGTGTGCACAGTACTCTCCAAAATCAACAGTACATCTTCTGTTGCTCAAAAAATATTAAACAATTTGCTGTTGCTCAAAAAATATTAAACAATTTGTACGTGTTCCATAATTTATGTGTAAACTATTTTAATTAGATTCATCCACAACACATACGTAGAATTTAAACTAAAATTCTCAAAAAATACTAATTTTATAACTTCTAATAATTGTTATAGCCTCGAATAAATTCTCAAAAATATAAAAAAAGTTCACTAATATTCTTCTTATATAATAGACTAATTTCTAAAATTATTTTTAACCCTAGTTTATATAGTGAAAAAGTGAATTCTTTTGTAATACTTTATTATATGTATTTTTATCATCATATACAACTCATCCAGAATCAACCTGTTCAGGCAACCAAACATAATCTTATATCAAGTCATTATATTCCATACAACCAACTAAACATATTCTCGTACCATCACACATATCTAACCAAGCAACCTCCTTGTACTATCTTATCTAGGACTATCTCGTCCAGTCTCATTCCATCCAAGACGATATCATCTCATACAACTTCGTTCAACCAACGAAATACTACCTAAATGTAGACTCATTCAAGCTTCAGATCCAAACAAAAAATTTGTTTGGTTCTCCAACCCGATGCAGGTGATCGACGATGAACCAATAGTTAGGACTGTCAAAAAAGCTCGAAGCTCACGAGCTACTCGAACTCGACTCACTGTAAACTTGATGTGAGCTCGGTTCGAGACCCTAACAAGACAAGTTTAAGCCTAGCCACAAGCTCGCGAGCCTGTCGAGCTCGAATAGCTTGTCAAAAGTTCGACTAACTTCAACTGCTTTATGTCAAGACAAAGGCGATGTCCATTCACTTTAATCATATTTATTTTTTAAAACCTCATCATCCAACCTAAAATCCAATCGTCTAACCTAAAAGCTACGTGACTACATACATATATGGTTTATAGATAGGACTATAAAAAAAGCTCGAGGCTCACGAGTTACTCAAATTCAACTTGCTCTAGGATCTATTCAAGCTCGGCTCAAGACCCTAACAAACCAAAGTCAAGCCTGGTTGTAGGCTCGATCAAATATTTAGTTCAGATCAAACTCGGCTCGAGTTTCTATCAAGCTCAAGCTTGAAGCCACAAGCTCACTCGAGCTTGGCATGTTGAAAACCCTACCGGTAGCACCCCTCGTCGCCTTCATCCACCTTGTCCCTCCTACACAGCAGCACCATGCCTCTTTCGCCTGTCGTCACAGTGTCTGCCTACCATGCCCCATCCATCGCAAGTCACCGCTTCTCGTAGCATGGCCCTCCGATGTTGTGTCTACCAGTGCCGCACCCTCGCCCTTCATCCCTCGCACATGCCCGTCGAGGCTACCATCATCAAGTTGTAATGCAACAGTGTTGGGCCACACACATACACACAAGGGATTAAATTTTGTCGATTTTTCACCAAAAATTCGTGAATTTCAAAGGGAAATGGAACACCTAATTTTAAAAATTTTCTTTCAGTGACATGTGAGACCCACAAAGCAAAGGACAAAAAATGACCAAAATTTCGTGTAATTTCAACGTTGACAAAAAAAACTATAAAATGAGATTGAAATCCCTTACACACACTCTTTCTATAAAAAAAGAACACGTGAGAAATGAAGCTACAAATCAAAATATAACAGTGTTGGCCCACACGTCATAATTTAACGATCGGCCCACAGACCATAAGACTATTATTGGGCTAAACTTGTTTGGGCCCATTAAAACCGTCGGACTTTGTAAATTACAGGAGCCCGGCCCACTCAAGAGCTCATAAGAAACCCTCGCGGAGCCATCAGCACACTGCTCCCTCCACTCCGCCGCCGCCGCCCGTCGCCTCGCAGTCGCCTGCGGCTTCGCTCCAAAGGTAGCCATCGAAATGTCCCCCCCCCCCCTCGTCCCTATCCTAGAGCAATTAGTTCGTGCTGTGCTAACCTCATTTCGTGCCGGTGTTAGCCGGAATCGTATGTAATTTGGTTCTTCATTCCATTCTGTGCCCTAGATTCGGAGGTTTAGATGGTTTCTTGCACCTGTAGATGATCCCGTGTACTGATTCCCTCGCAGTGTAGATAGGCATCGGGGAGGTATCCAGTTGAGTTTTGGGTCGGCTGTGTGTCTGGTGATCTTTGGCTTCCCTTCCCAGCAACGGATCAGAGCACCGGTACTGAGGCGCTACGGCTGTTTAATGGCGCAGTTGCCTATTTCTTTTGCGTGCTACATGGACCAGGGAACCCGCTTTGCAGCAGATATTTGTTTCGTGTTTCTGCTGCCAGTAGTCGCCCAACAGTTAAAATCTTTTGAGTTCTCAATCTTGGCAGTGGATAACTAGTGAATTCTTGCTTACTGATTGGCATTATAGATTCTTTAGTTGTCTTTCGAGACCCCTTGGGTTGAAGCACACGCACTCAGGTGCTATGGCCTTTTGCATTGCATAGCTGCCTATTTCACTGATGTACGAGATGGACCAGGGTAGGACCCTTGCGGCAGGAGCTTACTTATTGGTTCTGTTCCTGCTGCCTATCGAATCCCAATATTTGTGTGGCTGCAAAATGGCTTGGTTACTTTATGTATTGTTATGGATTGTCATGTCATGTACTTGCATAGTTACATTCTCTTTTTTTTCTTTGAACGAACGATAATTACATTCTCACGTGTTAATGTCATGGGTGCTGATTTTCTGTCTTTGACTCATGGAAAATACGCAGGAGTTTGTGAAGGTTTCTTGAAGCTGAGAAGATGGTCCTGAAGTAAGTTTCTACTTCTGTGATTGCTGTTGCCATATGTTCATAGATTTTGTTAGTCATTGCCCTTTGTGTATTCAGTGTGGTTAGTGATTGTTAAACATCAATAGGAGTTACTGAACTAGATGGTTTTTTAACTATGATCTTGTTGCAGGACTGAACTCTGCCGTTTCAGTGGTCAGAAGATATATCCAGGGAAAGGCATCCGATTCATTCGTGCTGATTCTCAGGTTGCTTGTTGATGCATTTATTGTCAGGGATATCTCTAATCTTAGAATGTTGTTATAACGATTGCTTGTACATATTTTACAGGTGTTCCTTTTCGCCAACTCAAAATGCAAGCGCTACTTCCACAACCGCCTGAAGCCTGCAAAGCTTTCCTGGACAGCAATGTACAGGAAGCAACACAAGAAGGTACTGTATATGACCCAGCCAACTTTCTTTAGTACGCTACGACATTTCTCTTATGATTACATGCTCTTTGGTTGGATGAACCACAGTTTTCTCATATCAGCTAGATGTTTTCTTCAACCTTTTAGATTGAGCTGAGATGACATGTTGAAACTTTGGTACTTGTAATTTTAATGGTTGTTCAAGTCCTATTAAGGCATGGAAGCAGGATTCCAATAAACCTCTAATTTGTTAACGCATCAAATAATTTCCTTCCATTCAAGATTACAATTAAATGCAATGCTGATTTCTCCGAATGAGCACCTCCATGTGTTCATGTGTACATGTAGAGATATATTCATTGGGTATCTGTCTTCTGAATCATGCGATTGTGTCTTTTGTAGCCTTATCCTTATATTTATATGTGTATAAGTTTGTTTTGTGCATGGCATCTGAGTACTCTTTGAACAACAATTATTTCTGCCATGCTTCTGTTGGTGCTAGAATTTCTTATATGTTTTTAGCATTTTTGTTTGTAGGATATTCACGCTGAAGCTGTCAAGAAGAGGCGCCGCACCACTAAGAAGCCGTACTCCAGGTCCATTGTTGGTGCTTCATTGGAAATCATCCAGAAGAAGAGAGCTGAGAAGCCTGAAGTCCGCGATGCTGCTAGAGAAGCGGCTCTTCGGTATGTTCTCTGTCATTCTATATAGCCGTCATTTTCATGCATCACAATGGTAACCATTGGTCCGGTTTGATCTGCTCTGTTCTTTAAGAAGATGCTTAACAGAAAAGCAGTACATACTGATAGCCTAATGTCAACCCAATTCACCGCTCGAACCGTCGTGACTTTGCAGCGAGATCAAGGAGCGCATCAAGAAGACCAAGGACGAGAAGAAGGCCAAGAAGGCGGAGGTGGCCAAGTCCCAGAAGACGCAGGCGAAGGGTGCCGTTCAGAAGGGTTCCAAAGGCCCCAAGCTGGGTGGCGGCGGCGGGAAGCGCTGAAAGTTCGATGATCATCTAAGCTTAGTACCGTTCGCTCGCTCCTCGAACCCGCTAAATCTTGTTGCACCAAGCCTCTTTTGTAAAACCATATTTCAGCGTTGACAGTGCGACTACTGCTTTTGTATTTCAGCGTTGACAGTGCGACTGCTGCTTTTGTATTTCAGCGTTGACAGTGCGACTGCTGCTTTTGTATTTCAGCGTTGACAGTGCGACTGCTGCTTTTGTATTTCAGCGTTGACAGTGCGACTGCTGCTTTTGTATTTCAGCGTTGACAGTGGTGTTAAAAAAGCAACCATGTTTCATGTACCTCTTTTTTTTCGTGTTGACAGTGGTGTTAAAAAAGCAACCATGATAACGGATTCTTGATCGTAGAAACGCAACCATGTTTCATGTACCTCTTTTTTTAAGTGTTGTTGATGTGCGCCCAGACGCTTGTCAAGCGATCGGGATCCACTGTATTGATGTGGAGATTGGATCAATTGATACAGTGGTGCTACAGTACATGTCTGAGCTACAGTAGAATTGAATGCTGTTTCTATCGTAATCCACAGTAATTGATTAATGGTAAGGACTGTAGCAACATACTCATGTTACTGTTTAAATAGTAATTTTCTATATTAATCATCATTAATACAGAGAATCCGTGTCCGTTTCACGAAACCACTTGACAAGGTAAATCCTGACCACGTCTGACTCCAATGTCTTTTCACTCCTCTGACCTGCATCGTAAGCCGGGAGTGGTGTACGACCATGACTCCAGGGGCAGTCCGGTGAAGTGATTATGAGCCTACTCTACTGCTGCTGCTGCTGCTCTACTCCACGGGTGGTAGTGACACGCAAAAGATTCTGCTGCTCGCTCCCTCGTCTCCCGGAGTCCTGGGGTCCCGCATCCGTTCGCCGCGCGTGCGCCCGTCGGTCGTCGCCGCCGCCTCTCTTCCTCCCTGTCCCCTGCTATTTATTGCCGCTGCCTCCAAATGTCTTCACGTCTAGTCTCCTAGGAGTAGGAGGTGAGAGTACTAGGAGTGCACTGCACTGCGGGACGAAGCCGAGGCCGGCAAGGTTTAACCGCGCGCGGCCGAACGTTCGCTGCTGCTGCACGATCTGAGGATGCGCGATCGTCCAGCCGTTCAGGTGAGTTGGTGCAGCACTCCACTCTCGTCTTCCTCCTCTCTCTCTCTCTCTCTACACCACCTCGTCCTCCTCCCCCACCTCTCTCTGCGTGCGTGAATGGTGCAGCCTGGTCTCTCCTGTGCCTGCGCCGAGTGGCAGTTTCTTTGGTTCCTCCCCCTCGTCTCTTCGTCTCCCCCGTTTCTTGCTCCTGCGTCGTACGAGTCGCCTTGGTTCCAGGGCGGTTGCTTCTTCGTGTGTCCCCCCCGTGCAGCACCGATGGATCGGTGCGATGCGTACTGAAATCGATGTGGGGCTGCTGGATCATGGCTGCGAGCTGGGACGGGAGGCGTCGGTCTAGCGACGTCACAACTACAAAATTTGTGAACAGGGTCACGGTTCTTGCTCGTTTTGGGGGTCACCTATTCTCATCATTTCAAACCTGGGGTCACGGTTCTTCTTCTTCTTCTTCCAAAATTTGGGGGAACAATTCGGCCATGAACCCTTCTTTTCTGAAAACGGCCTGATGGGTAGCTGGCCAGATTTTTGTCAAAAGTAGTACTAGTCGCTCGTTGTCCAACCAGGGCAAAAACAGTGCAAATGATCTGCAGAAATGCGTCCCGTGATTGGGCGAATAAGGAAAAAGGTGACCAACGTCGTCTCCATCATAGTACAAAAAGTGGGGGTGGCAAATTGTTAAATAACCCATAATTGCATATTATTTTTCTTTCTGACATCCTTGACATCTGATTTCAGATGTCGCGGGTTAGATGTTGGTCACTGTTGGAATACATACTCACATGTGTACGTGCATCAGCTCTACGTGCCGTGACCTGCTACTGCTATCCGTCCGGCACCAGCACACAACCACATGTATAGCTAGATATACATCCGGTTGTATAGCTAGATATCACAAGGTTATTGTAGTTTCTTCTTATCCTAACAACTAATGTACGCCAGCGTTAGCTATATATGTACTCTGACCATCAATGAGTAATCTATCGTGTGATTTTCCATCTATTTTCCACTCTATCAGTCACCAGTCTGATAATTACCAAAGATATCCAGTCCACCAAGTTTGAGTTTGATGTTACTCACCAGTCATCACTCTGGTACTTGTAGATACAAAGTCTGCTACTCATGTGAGCATAAATGGTCAATGGCGCAATTCAAGTCCTTCAGCGGGTTCGAAAGTAGAGCGATAAAATTGACCAGACAAATCAACTCTCCAACTAAACCCAGCCGGGCTGGGGTAACACAGGTTCTTACTTTACATTGGTTCGCAAATCAGACGCAATCAGATGTATACTCAACTTTCTGTAAATATCATTTTATCATAGAAGAGTAAAATGGCATCGCCGTCGAAGGCACCAAATGAGAACATTGTGGTAGACGAAGCAAAAGTTTCATTGTCTGGTGCTAAGCTAACTAACACCGGGCCTCGTCAGCATTCCTATAGAGAAAGCAATGTGTCGAGAAAATGTGTGCTGTCCGAAGACATTGAAGGTGCTACTGAATTGAAGAGATTGCCAACTCCAATCAACCTATTTGAAGATGAATGTGTTTATTGCCACTCATTTAGAACAAGTCCGGTAATACAATTTGTATCATTTACATCTATCGTGTGAGCAGACGTGTTGAAGACACCTCATTGGCATTAATTTTTTCCCCTATTTCAGTTTCATGGTCCCATGGTACGTTACCTAAAGGGAAGACTTGTGCCCATTGACGAGGGCAACCCATCAAATGGCATCTATGTCCATAGGACATGCCTGGAGTGGTAGGGTTCTGTGTAGACAATGTTTAACACTTTATATTTAATATAAATAATTTGGATTTATCTTCATGCTATTTTCAATGCAGATTTAAGATGCAACAGTGTTGCCTTTTTTTATTTGTTCAGTTCAATGTTAATCTCACAAAAGGACTGCATTTCTACGTTGATATGACCTTTCATTTTCTGTTCCTACTGAATTTTTTGTGAAGGGCTCCTAGAGTATGGTTTAAGGGTGATATTGTTATGAACTTGGAGATAGAAATCAGTCGTTCTTCAAGATTGAGATGCAGCAGATGTGGTCTCCTGGGAGCGGCCCTTGGTTGTTATTACAAGCGTTGCAATAAGAGTTTTCATGTTCCATGTGCAGTTCAGATATTTGATTGCCGCTGGGATGCTGTAAGCTCTTGAGTGTACTTTGCCATTGATCCATTGGTTTGTGATTTTTACCACCTATATGATGTTCTAATATTCTTACTTTTTATGTTGTAGGATAATGGTTTTGTGTTGTGCCCTGAACATGTGTCAAAGATGCTACCATGTGATGAGATGAGCTCACAAACGAAGGAGAAAGACAATTCTTCTTCCTTGCCTCGAAGGTATGTGAATGTGATGTTCTTTGCCCTTATAGGGAGATATGTTGAGGTTCCAGTTCATCTGATTTATAAATAATCTGCCTGTTGTGTTATTTTTCTAGCCAATGTTCACACAAAGAAGAATCTTTCACCATTTTCAATGGGGAATGCCAACAAATTGATCAGCTTAACACCACAAGTCCTTTCTTGCCTTTGGGGTATATGATATTTCTTCACCTTTCTTTAGGAGATAATGTAAAGGTCCCTGGTCATTTTATTAACCATCCATCTTTCATTTATATAATTGTGTACTGTATTTCGTGATTCCAGCCAATATTCAGACAAGGAAGGAATTTTTTATGATCATCAAAGGGAAAAACAACAAACAAATCAGCTTAAAACATCAAGTTCTTCCTCGTTGCCTCAGAGGTATGTGATCTTATTCATTCATGTTTCTTGTGAGATATGTAGATATTAGAGCTTATCTGATTATTGCATAATCTCTGTGTTGTTGTTTTTTTCTAGCCAATGTTCGCACAAAGAAGAAGCTTCCACTAATAGCTCAAGGGAAGGCCAACAAATAGATCAGCTTAACACCTCAAGTTCTTCTTCCTTGCTACTGGAGTATGCCATGTTTCTTCACCCTGATATTGCAAGCTTCCTGGTTACTTGAAATAATCATTAATTTTTTATTTCTGTAATTCTTTGTTGTATTTCGTGATTCTAGCCAACAATCAGACAAAGAAGGAATTTCTAACTATCGTGTGGATTATCGACAAAAAGATCAGCTTGATACATCGAATTATTCCTCCTTGCCACAGAGGTACGCTATCTTTCTTAAGGCACTGCCCTTCTTGGGACATAATGTAAAGGTTCCTGGTCCTTGATCAGTCATTAATTATAATTCTCTGCTATATACTATCATTCCAGCTGTCATCCAGACGAAGAAGGAATTTCCAACGCTTGCCAAGCGGAAGAAACAAAATCAGATCAGCTTGACACACCAAGCTGCCCTTCTGATCAGTGGGTTTTACTTGGTTCATCTTTAAGTGCATCAGAAAAGGTAGCTGGTAGCATAGCGAGAAGTGGTGGAACAAAAAAGCGACTTCATTTGGCGCTTCTTGGATGGATAACATGTTTGCTATGTTCCATCGAAATCCAACTTTATGGAGAACTCTTTTGCATAAGAAACGATTTGCTACATTTCTAAATAAGTCCTCTCCTCTTCCAGTTTGTGATCAATTTCATTTACACTTGTTGAGCAGGATTCCTTGCAGAAATTTGGGAGTTGGACCGATGCCACGGTGACCAAAGAGTGGGCCAAAAATGTGACTCATGTCATCGTGGGCAAAAATGCTGGTAGCAAATGGAGTAGATCGTATGAAGTCCTCATGGCAATACTGTCCGGGAAATGGGTTGTCCAAGCTGAATGTTAGTATTGAGTGTTCTTTTATGAACCTTTTTTTGATATGTTTTAAAAAAAAATTACTGTGTGCAAGTCAATTTTACTTATCTCAACAAGCTGCTGAATCCGATCTCTTCACATTTACATTTATCCATGAAGTACGTTCTGGAGATCACAAATCAACAGAGTAATTTTATTCCAGTGCTGATGCACTTGACCTCCCTCTTTTAGGGATTGTGGATTGCTTGGAGCTGCGCCCAGGTCCAGAAGCTTCTTATGAGGTAACATTCAGCAATGATTCACACAGATCATTTGATGGGCCAAAGAAAGGAAGAATTCGAGCGGCTGAAGGGGTATGTTATATTGTTTTGTATACATTTATATCTATTTCTGTGAGTCAATTCAACATGATGCTGCTATATGTAGCAACCATTGATCACTGATTTCTTTTGGCATAAGTAGAGGATTTTGGTTGAGATCGAGATGTCGCCATGTCGATATTTTGTTCTTACTACAAACAAGTATAAAAATGCATTGATTGTTCATACAATAAATGACAGACATAAAATGGATGGCTGTTCAGTGTCAAAAGACTAGAAAAATGCATATCTATATAAATTATTAAATTTAGATTTGTTCAGCGTGTTCCATCAGCAAATCCTGACGTTGCAAAATGGTTGTGCTAAGTTAACTCACATGTCACAGACTCTAATATGCAGTCCCATGTGACTGCTCTTTGTATATGGAATCCAGATGTTTTTGCACTTACATTTGCGGTCCATTCTCTAGATACATTTGGTACCATCGCATCCGCGTGACGAAAAACGATGCTTGCAGGCACCGAAACTGTTTTCGGGAAGGAGTTTCTGCCTCAGCGCCCACATGAGCCCTGACGACAGAGACCACTTGCGAGACCTCATAGCGGCCGCCGAAGGGCGGATACTGGAGGGAAGCAGCAACCAGCTGCATTTGCTACGTGAGAGTTCTTTGGTGAAGCCGTACTTCGTCTACGACGGCGGCGCTCCGACGGAGTTCACCTCGAGCTCGCTGCTTGACCTCAAGGAGGGGGTGGAGCACGCGGCGGCCGGGGCGCAGGTGATCAGCCACCGCAGGGTGCTGGACGCCATCGCGGCGTATGATGCGGAGGTCCTGAATCAGAAGGGCTGGCTTCACTCTGCAGGCTTCGTATCCGTTGTTTCTGTCAGGAATGAGTGAAAAGCTTCTGGCAGTTCTTTACAGCCCTTGTTCCGTTGTCAGGCAACGTTAGGTCTTTTTGGTCACTGTTTTCCGGACGTCAGCTTCTAGCACTCTAAGGTGATTAAAATGTGGGGGGAAATCGTTCCCTTTTGTTTTTCCAAAAGTAGACGAAGGCTTTTTTTGGTCATTTTTTATCGGTCATCGGTGTCGTAGCTTGGCACGGAGTATTGGCCAGAACATGCTGGTGTGTTGCTCATCTTATATGTGACCACTGCCAATCCGAAGCCGTGACTCTGCGGACATGCGGTAGAAGACTCAAACTTGAAGCCTTCCATTGAATCTGTTACTATTTATTCTCTCTTCTTCTCTTGTAAAGATAGAGATCAACTAGGAAAGTAGGAACTGGTAGAGGAGGATTGAGCCCCTCCACCCTCTCCCAAGATCTGCCACTGAGCTTATCACGAAACGCCATTCAAGTCAGTAATATAAGATCGATAGGATCATCACCGGCAATATGGGATCATCACCGGGGCATCCGAGACTTCATCTTCACACAGTAAACTTGCTACAGACAAAAGTGCCTACGCTTCACGGTCCATGCATCTATCAGCTTTCGCGGGCGGAATCCCAGAAACATGGAAGGCGTCCATGGTCCAAGTGCTGCATTGTTCACCTTATCATGATTTATTTATTGAGTAAATTTAAACTATGTATACTTTGATAAAATTATCGTATTTAAATAATAGTTTCATAAAAATATAGATTTAATATTAATTTTATCGTAAAACTTCAGATAATTGACAAAATTATCTTAAACTACAGATTTAAACAATAATTTCACAAAAGTATAAATTTAACGCCGATTTTATCTCAAAACTACAGATTTTAAAAGAGTTATTCTCAGACCTATTACCATGGCAACAGATCCCCACTTATAGTCTTACAACAGCTGTCATCTTATGAAACGAATACTTTCAGAGGATGAACTCTTCAAGCGGGGATCCTGAGAGACCACTTTGAGATTCGACCGGGGGATGGTTCTGAATCTACCTCGTACGTGAAATAAATGCGAGTATATGAGATGTAGGCGGGACGGATGATCGGATGCTAGCGGGAGTAAATGCTCGAGAGATTTTAGACAGGTTCGGGCCGCACGGAGTGTAATATCCTACTCCTGTGTATATGCTATAAATGCTCTGAGAATACCTCTCTGTGGATCTCTTGTGTTACAAGTTTTTCTATCTAAGTCTAGAGCTTCGGTCTTCAAGTGCCGATCTTCTTGAGCTTCTGCTTGGCTTCGTGCTTCGTGTATCCTGACTTTGTTAGCTTGGCGTGCCCAGAAAGAAGGGCGCGAGTCCCCATGAGCCATAAATGAAAAGTAACCATCATGAGGCTGCAGTTTGATGTTACGAAGGGTTGAAAATGCGTCCCTGACTGGTCCTGTCGCCCATCATGCCACCTTTTAGCGAGTGCAGCAGAAGGGCCCACCGAGCAACCCCGCGTGCCCGCCCGGTCAGAGCAAGGCTTGACACAGCAGGACGACAAACGATATGCCTCGAGCCCAGCGACGATATCTCCAAACAGCGCCGGATGACGCGCGATGGGACCCGTCGCATTAAATATCCTAGCGCCTTCCTGTCAGGCAGTGACAGGGACTGACAGCAGGTGTGGAGGAAGTGGTTGAAAGTGATAGACCATGCTCCCTCTTAAATACAGAATCGAACCTCTCACCAATTAACACCTCACCACCAAACACTTGTGGAATCCATCGGCAAGGGACTTCTCAAGTCCTCGAGTAAAATTTGTAGTTTTACGATAAAATCAACATTAAATCTATATTTTTATATAACTATTATTTAAATTTATAATTTTACAATAATTTTATCAAAATATATGTAGTTTTACAAAATTTACTCTTTATTCATATCATGCCGGTAAACCATGATACATTACTACATTCCGGTCAATGGTCGAGCAAGCACAACAGACCAGACTCCCCCAAGCAAATAACGAATCATCAAATGAACTACGACGGGCAGATCCAAAATCAGAAGTATGAACTTGTACGCAAGAGAACAAAACATTTACAGTCATCACAGGGAGACTTCGATACCCAAAAATGAAAAGAAAGAAAACTTCGAACCATAGTTACAATAGCCCTAATGATTATGGCCAACAAATTATGAAGCGCACTAATCTCAGCTACATGCCCACAAATACCAAGAGGGCTGTCGGCCAACAAAGGAGCTCCGTTTTTCAGAACAGCACGCATGCCCTGTTCAGAGAGAGAGAGAAACTTTAGGGTACGAATTTAATCTGGACAAACAAATCAGTTTCCAGGGGCCAGAAGTGCTTACGGAATCATTTTGTATGAATTCAACCCGTCTATAATAATAGCTATCGATTGAACAAAAGCAACTTCAAATGCAGAACCTAGCGCAACAGCTGCAAGCAAAAATTAGCGAGTCAACGAGGCAAGTCAGTACATACGGAATAATTACACTATCTTTGATACAGAATAGAAACACATTGTGTATCAAGGGTATCCAAGATTATTAGGACTCAAAATCCTGACCTTATATTTCTCGTCTAACATTTTGGGCGGCAGAAGGGCAGGTCTCTTCTCTACTGCTTCATAATGGAGAACAAAGTTGTCCTGCAAGCAAAAAAAAAGGAAAGAAAAAAAACTCAGATATATTTCTCGGCTAATAGATAAGGCTAGAAAGTCTAGCAGGTTCTATTTGGATAAAGAACCTTATGAATCGTGTCCCAGATGTTTGGATCAAAACAAATGTAGGACCCTCGTTCATGAAGTGGAGTTTTGACAAGAGGTGCCACATTTGGAACTCTTGTAAGCCAGACACAGTACTCTTTGTGGTAAAACCACCCTTTGTTGTATCTGGAAAAAAAATGGAGTAGCAATTTACTTGTATACATAAGGAAATGGTGCAAGATTTATGGTGACAATATGATGAGTGATACTACAAACTATGCAGGTCACTGCTTACAGTTCGTTAGCAGCATACAACTGAGCAACATCCTTAGGCATACTGCAGAAAGAACAGAGTCAAATTTGTGTAGCTAGTAATACCAAATGCAAAGTTAATTGGACTAAAAAGTACCTGTAGAAGATGTAGAATAGTGTTAAGGGGTGAAACTTCTGAAAATGTAATGGCTGCACAGGAAAAAAAAACTGTAATGCCAGGAATTGGGAGGCTAATGGTAACCAAAATGTTGAGAAGCTTACTTGGAGTGCTGGAGGTGGCTCAGCAGAGAAACAAGCCGGGATCTGATAATCGGGTTCTCCTTTAGCCGGCTCATTTAACCATGGAGAGCCAAACGTCTTGTAAAGATTATCTTGAGAGTTCAGATTCAATCCTAATGTTGTCAAATCAATCCCTAAAGCAAGAGATGTTGGCCCAGGCTCTTTCAATCTAATTAAACTTAACAATCCAAGCAAACTATATGGATCCGGCACAGTTTGTGTTCCCTGAATAGAGTTTAGACTCTTATCCTTGAATGGTTGTGGACTTGAAGATGCCTGCAACCTAAGTGCATTTTGAGTCTGCAATTGATAGTACTGCTGCATAAGTTGCTCATAAAACCCTGAATTGGATGACGGACTTGGAGAATTTGACGGCCTTAGTCCAATATTTTCCAGCCCGGTATTTTGAACCTAGTAAAGAATCATTATGGTTAATAATCCACATTTGGAAAGCTTAGCAGACACCAAATATCAAAGTTTCAGTAGGGCTCTCTCCGCTGTTCCGGTTAAATGGGAAATCACAAATTTAGTTGTTTCCTAAGAGTGGTATGTTAAATCTTGAGAAAATGTAAAAGAAAATCCTAGCGTTTCTTACTGAATTAGCACTCTGCTGATGTTGTTGACGGGGCGGATAGCTGCCTCCCAAGTTAAACCCAGATGATCTAGTCATCTGTACAACCATATGTTGGGAAATTTAAGAATATGCCGATATAACTGTTCAGGGAATGAAGTGGCAAAAACATGAACTCACAGGATAATGTTTTGCTTGCATAATATTTACATTCTCATGAAGGTGGTCCTTGTGATGCATATCCATAGCATAATCTGAGGAACTACCTTACATTTCAAAGAAAAATATAATAACGTAATATCCCAAAAGGGAAAAAAAGGATATCACTAAAAACACAATCAGCAGAAAGGAAAAATGACTTCGACAGATCAAATGCAATGAATACAACATGATTATCAATAACTAATGAAAGCGTATCAATGATGTTAACACATGATCAATGGAAAGTTGAGAAGAGTATCAGGGCCTTGGAATGTGATTTAAATGAGAAGAAACAGCCAAGGAGTTAATAAGATATCACACATTATCATGTAGTGCCAAATTATAGTCTATGTTGTTGATGAAGAAATAACAGATGAAATGCAAGTGCACAAGCTACAAACTGTAATGCTAACAAGAACAGGTAGTCATTCATACCAAACAACAAAATAAACTGTCTAAGAGTTGTCCACTACATGCATAACGAGACGTAATGGGTCATTGGTGAAAATACACCTTTAAACCCTGGTAATGCTGGAAAATCTTCATTCTGAATGCTAAATTCCGGATTTTGGTGCACAATCGCGTTAACACTCACTCCATGCTTTTGCAGTGACCCTTCAATATGCAGACGTAGGGAGTTAGTTAATCCAATAAAATCTGAAGATTTGTTAGCATTGTCATATTACCATATTGCCCTTGACCACCTCCAGCAGAATTAGGCCGCCCTGTTAATTGAGGAAAATCATTTATATCAAATGGAGAACTGTCACCGGAGGTTCCATCATGTAGCATTCCAGAAGAACCTAAAGAACTGTTTCCTGGCTGCACTTGATTCTGAGACAGTGATCCTCCAGGTGTTGGGTAAGAACGTCCAAGCATGTTCATGAACTGTGGTGATGCTGGTAAAGGAACAAATAAAACTATTAAATCAAAGCCCAGTATTCACACCTAATACAAAAAAAAAATCATTCCAAAACTCTTCATAAACCCAGTACTCCACATTATTTTACTTGCTTCCTATGGTTAACAACTCAACACAGCTAGGAACATCCATAGACTCAATGTATAGTGGTACTGCTTTATAAACATAATGACTTTGTAAACATTTCGGTTGCCCTTGTCAATTTCGAGTCAAATTAAGCCAAGTTAAAGTTCAATATTTGAAACTCAAAGAGTAAAGTGTTTCCTTCCTCAACCCTCTTACTCGTCTTTCAATTTTTATATGACTGCAGTGGGCCTTTCAAATTCTTACCATACAATTATAATTCTTACCAGATCACTTCACTTTCCAGACAGCAAGAAAGATAAACTGAGAATAGATGTACACATATTCATCAAAGACACATGGAAAGTTCAACCAAACCACCATGTCCCACAAAAGAATAGAAAAAGATTAACATGTCAACTGCATACCTTGTTGAAACATACTACTCATCCTGTTGGATCCTTGAATATTAATAGCCGCACTTCCAGAGTTGCCACTCAAATTCATGCGGGATGCAATACCAGGCATAGACAGCCCTGCAGAGCTTATACTTCTTCCAATATTGCTCCCACCCACAATACTCCCAGAATTTGTTATTTGCGGGCCTAAATTCCCCAAAAGTGGAGAAGCTGCCAGCCCAGGAGCAGAATTGCGGTTACCCACATTAGCCAAGTTTGAGGATAAACCTTGTATTGAACCAATAGCATTCATGCTACTACTAAATACAGGAGTTCTCCCAACATTCATACCTCTGTTGCTAATCCCAGAATGCCCATGAGGAATCTACAAAGGGAGTGAAACAAAAATGAGAGCTGAAGTAAAAGAGCTCTCACTCTGCGTGAGCAGGAAGCCAGGAACAGACTGTGGAAGTGGGGGGGGGACCTGAGACATGGAAGCTTGAAGGTTATTTGAGGGGAACCGGCCACTGGAAATACTACCACCAGGTTGTTGAACCCCTGGTGACGGAAGACCAGTCATTGAAGCATTTCTTGGTGCTAGTGATCCAGACATATTTGTAAGATTGAGATTTCCATGAATGTTGTGTGAAACTTGCAAGCAAATTCAAAAGAGTTAACAGAAAAGCAAGAGATTGCAGCACGCGTCAATGGACTAACAAAATAAAATATTGTAATTTTCACTAACCTGAGTGATGGAAACCTGGAAGTGAGCCAGATTGACCAGAAAAAGATGATGTAAATGATCTTCCTGTTGAATCTCGAAGGTTTGAGGTGGCCCCACTAATGTTTGACTGCAAAAAATGATGAAAATGAGTTCCAAACTTGTCAGAACAGATAACTGGAATATTTTAAGATGCATTTGTAGTTACAAGGATACAAACATAAGTTTTTTCTAGAAACAATAGCTAGTACATAATGCTGTTACACTACACAAATGAGCAGCAAGTACCCTTCAAGAAATAAGACAAAAAGAACCTCGAGCATCAGATGACTGTTTGCTTTCCATTCAGCAATAGCTTAATGTCCCCTTTGAGATAGAGGAGCTAAACAGAGAGCAAGTGACTTACCAAATTACCATGTCCAGAAAAGGACAAGTTATAGGAGCCACCGGTAACAGAGAAGCGATCTGATAAACTAGACTATGATGGTTTACTGGATAGAAAAAAGAGAACGTACATTCAGTGGTCCTGACATTTTGATGATGCCCAAGAACGAAGAAGCCAAGAGTCAAATATTATTTGCCAAATGGCATGATATTGTTATCCAATCTGGAGTCCAATAAGAGGCAATACATGTGTAAATAATGTGTACAACCGAATTCCTCCAAAAATGCACTTTATTCTTCAAAGAAACAAAAAGGAAAGCTAACAAGCACATTTGCTTCGACTTAGATCTTCTTTATCAGTACACATGGCCAGATTAATGCATTACTGAATAAATGCATATGCGACAATGCAATGCAGGAAAAGTTGATTTATAGTTTACAATACTGAACAATAAGACTCCATTTGGGATAATACTGAACAATAAGACTCCATTTGGGATTTCAGTGCAGTACTAGGTTCATAGGTTGTGCTGTGAAGCAAGGTGTGAGGTGCCTGCCGAAATTTGAACATATTCGCCACATCTCGAGAACTAAAATATGTTATCTCATTGAAAGACACTCACACAGAACAAAAAAATTGCATGGCAAAATTGAAGAAAACAATTCACACTACCAAAATATAAAGATAGAGTGGAAATTATATAACCGGTCTCGGCACCATGAAGGCGAGTGCAGCCTTCAGGTCCAAATTGGTGTTTTCAGATATGCAACTAGAATTTAAAACCTAAATTGGCAAGCAAAAACTAACATAAAGAGCTTGATTATCTCCCGGTTTACACGTACCTGTAAACTAGCTAATTTCTACAATGCAAACCAAAGCTCGAAAAAAACTTACAAAGAAATTTAGTCAAAGAAAACAGTGTGTGAAAGAAACAAAATTACATATGACAAACGAGCACAAGCCAACTGCATCCCGATACTAGAACTCACGGCCCACAGAACTTTACGACTACCGATTCATAAGTATATTGTGAAAACTTTATTACTTATGGACCCAATCGGCTTCAAGGATCCTCACCTTCGTGTGTATGTGTCTCCATACAGAGTCTAAACATGAAAATTACCGATGCGGTACTCAACCAATGAACCAACAACATATTTGGATAAGCACGAGATGCTGGATTAGGAACTTTCTGAAACTGGTAGGCCACTTCGAAAAATAGATACCCTAGAGATTAGCATATCTGATCTAAGTCAATAAAAGCAGGGAAATTGATTTCTATGTTCATGGTTTCTCTGACTACAATTCCATCTCCACAGGCATCAGCATTGTTTGGCTCCTTCACATTTTTTTGGCTGGTTTGAGGTCTATCTGATGTTCCTATAGAAGGTAAAAATGCTTCGCAACATTATCTGAGCCTTTTCTCAAATTCAGAATCTAACTTTCTAACAAATAAAGCTGCACGGTTTAACTCTTTAAGTACTACATGAACAGGTGACAGAGAGCTGGTGACGGGTGACCTGCTGGAGTTCAGGAAGCTCCTTGATTACACCCATGAAAATTTGACACTGATTCCAAAGGGTTTTATTAAATAAACTTTTCATGCTTCCCAGGTTTCTACTCCCCTAAAAACAGGGGGTTCTGTGACCAGTGATCAGTCACAAAAGTATACAATCTCGAACACTGAATTACAGTATTCAGCAACTACGATTGCTCCGGTGTTTCCCATCACACTTCGACCCTCGATTTGAGGCTCTGCTTGGCGAAGCGTCCGAAGCACGAGTTCAGGGTTCCGGACTCCGAACCCAGCGCCACTCCAAATGTACAAAACCCACCGCAAAATCGAATCTAAGCTAAACCCAACCCAAACCGACGCGCGGTTGGAAGCCACTCACTCCGCCGCGAGCGACCCCGCCAGCGACGCGCGCCCGAACGTCACAGATCAGCCGACGAACCCGCGCGTGGGCAGGGCGGCTGCCCATTGCCATACGAGACAATCTACGACGCGGGACGGCACCGCGGAAGCACGGAGAAGAATCGGGAGAGGACTGGTGAACTGACCTGGAGGGGGCGCGGCGGTGCGGCGCGAGGATCTCTCTGCGTCGAGGCGGAGACTGGAAGAGAGAGAGAGAGACGACGGCGGCGATGGGGTGGGAGGCAGCACCGTGTCCACCGCACCAGTGGAAATGTGCGGGGGATGGGGTGGCGTCCACCGTGTCCACGCGGGCCCGACACGAATTTTTTTAATAAAAATTGCAAATGTTCATATCTGTTTGAAAAAATTTACAGCTCTAAACTGAGATCTAAACTGAGAGCTCGAAGATGCCAATGATCTAAGACTCGATGATGATGTCATGGTGGCTGCCATGTTGACATATCACATGCTAAAAGGATGACACATCATGATGGCTGCCACGTTGACATATCATATGTTAAAAGGACGACAAGTAGTCTATCGTCTTTATAATGGGCGATAAGAGCATATGTGCTGTGAGGACCGATGACATTCTAAGAGAATGAAATTAAGATACTTAAAATTATTAGGTTTTAAAAACTTCACTAGATATAACTCTATCAAATTTTATCAAAATATACTTTAAATTTACCTATTATATATACTTTACCACTCAAAAGGTTTGCATCATATAATCAATCTTAACAAACTACTCTAAGAAAGTAAGTGCGCAAAGGTATATTATAAGTATGTAAATACGGAAACGTAAATAAGATAGAGAGAACAAACTTGGCACAAGAATTTTTATCTCGTGGTATCGATGGCACATAAGTCATCCTTAATTCACGTTAGAGCTGCGCAAAGAATATGCTTCTAGTCGTCAAGACTCTTCTGATCACGACTCTTGAGCTATCAAACCATCAAGGTAAGATCTCAAGTACGATGAGTCATTAAGTTACAAAGGTAAGGTCTCACCACTAATATCTCTTATGGTCACTTGTACGCCGTCTTTATTTTAGAGCTTTAGCCACCAAGGCAAGGGCATCTACGTCCCTGTACATACTTCTTGTCGTCGCTTCACACTAAGTTGGAGGGTCAACAAGACTCTAAGACGTTGGCATACCTCTCGATACAAGGTTGGATCACTTCTTAATCTACTCTCTAGGTTTTAGCATCTAGCAACACTTCTCTCTAAACATATAAGTATTAATCACTCTCTAATCTTATGCTTAATCGTCTTGATAATTATTTTTAGTACTTTGATAGATTGGATGTCTTCTTAATTGTATATTGGCTTCTCTGCAGTCTAGCACCTTCAAATAAATGAGTAGAGGGATATTTATAGGCTCAACCCCATGAATTAGCTGTTGCTCCAACGGCTCAACTTTACTATGAACACCGAATGATCCGGTGACAACAGTTGTACCAATCCCAGATCATCTGGTGCATACACCAGTGGAATCTAGCAGTTGGAACTCCACTAAAATCTCTTCTGAACACCGGATGTTCTGGTGTAACCTTCACTTCTATCACTGTACTATCCGGTGTGTAGATTTGAGCCTGACCGAACCAATCTCTTCACTGTTCAATTGTTTGGTGTATAGGTCTTCTTATCACTGGATCTTCCGATGTGTATAGCTTCATCTCCCCCGAGCCAGACTATCTTATGGAAAATACTGCGATGTTGTCATTCTTTCATCACTGGACTATCTGGTATAGTCAACTTCATTCTCCAAAAATTACACAGCTTCTATTAAATGCTTCGATGTACATTACTCTTGAGCAGCGAACCTTCTGGTGTGTACAATCTGCTTTCAACTCAGTTTTCCATGCTCCTGGAAAATGCTCCGGTGTGTACACCTTTTTCTGCACCAGACCATCAGGTATATGCAATTTCTATAGGAATTATCCAATTATGTCCAAACTTTGTCCTGACTTCGATGACTTCTTCATGTCTTGCATCTATGAGACTTATTAAGACATATACTTGATAAACATGTTAGTTCTATTAATTATATTGACATTAATCACCAAAATCACATATATATTCTAATAAGATCATGTTCACTATAATCTCCCCTTTTTGGTGATGCTTGCTTGGATATATGTTCTTACCAATGTGTCCCTTTTTTTGTTGTGGCTCCCTTTTCTTCATCGTCACTATCTCCCTTAATCGATCAATGCAAGAGCTCATTCTTCTCCCATTTTGTCAACTTTGGCATCTCTAGTCATCTTGCTTTCTCCAATAGGCATGCTATCTTGCAACCTGCTTCTTGCTTTGGTCATTAAAATCACCCCCTTTGTTAACAATCTCAAAAAGGTTACAAATACATGTTAAACCCAAGAAAAAGCATTAGAGCACATAGGAGATAGCTTCATAAATTATGATCCATATAAATAGCACCACTTGAGATATGAAAGAGTTATGTTGATACCAATTGAAAAAGATTATGAAGCATTAATACCAATAAAAAAGGAAAAACAAATATTACAATTCATGGAACTCTTATGATATGATCTAAACTCCGCCTATATTCACACATAAGGTAAGACTCACTTGTGATTACCACTTGTATGTATGTAACAAAATGTAATGGTAGAAAGTCTAAATCATATCATGCATGAAGATAGCTTAAATGTACTAATGAATTGATAATGATACCAATTGAAATCTTTAAGCATTGCATACCTCTGGGGACGTAGATTACTCTATGAGACTACGAAGATATCATTTGCAACATATGTTAGTCTCAAAATCACAACCCATATGATATACTTTCCCTAAATTTGTGCATACAAGTTTCGAATACTTGTGAGATATATGCACTTATGAAAGTACTTGATGTCAACTAGGGGGGGGGGTGAATAGTCGTTTCTGAAAATTAAAACTCTGCAGCGGATCATACAGTGTCTAGAAACTCCGGCTCAATCCGGATACTCTGGGTTCTGGAGTATCCGAATTCACTCGGATTATCTGGACTATACAGGAACTCGAAATCAAAGTAAATCTAAGCAAGTCTAATATTGTCTACGAGTTACCACATACTCTATAAGATGTATATGCTCCTTTTCAACAACAATCTGCACTCAAATACTCACAAGCAACAATATTGAGACAAATTCACAAATATCAATTTGAACGAGTAAAGTGCAAGAAAGTAAATGGAAACAAGATTTGTTCCCGAAATTCGACCACCTCACAAAGAAGTGCCTACGTCTCCGTTGAGGAGCTCACAAAGAGCCGGGTCTTTTTCAACCCTATCCTCACCCAAGCGACCACAAAGATCGAGCTAGGGTTCTTACTCAAATCACGAGTAATACAAACTTCCCGTGGCACTCCACAAAGATTGGGTGCTCTACGGGTGACCTCTTGCCGTCTAGAAGCACGAAGCTTCAAGAGTAAATAATGCAAATCACAGCTTGGCAAGAACTCAAATGCTCAAAGGTTTGCTTTTGCTCTCTTGCTCTAGATTTCACTTCCCAAACCCTAACTCCCAAATCTTGCAAAGATCAAGCACTAGAGGGGTTTGGGAGGACTATTGAATGCTCTTTAGAAGGTTGGTTCATAGGTAGCTCAACAGCATTGAATGGAGGGGGTGAAGAGGTATTTATACTCTTTCCCCCAAAACTAGCCATTACAGTGCTTTTTAGATAGACCCGGAGTATTCGGATTTATCCGGAGACTCTAGGTAGCACAGAAACACACGCACCTAACCTGTCAAAACTAGCCGTTACACTGATCCAGAGTATCCGGATTCACCCGGAGACTCCGGGTAACACTTGAGAAAAACGGGCAAGAAACTAGTCCGAAGGATGCCTGGAAGGTCCGGAAGCATCAGGACCTGGAGACTCCAGACCAACTCGGAGACTCCGTCTTTAGCACCCTCAGCAGATAGAGACTCTTTCTTGAAATCTCACTCGAAGACTCCGGGATACTGACAGCATCCAGAGTATCCGGGCTAACCCGGAAACTCCGGGCTTAGGCTTTGAAGCGAGACAGAGACTCTCTCTCGTAGTCTCACTCGGAGACTCCGGGACACTAACACAGTCCAGAGTATCCGGGTTAATCCGGAGACTCTGGGTTCAGACTTAAAGACAGACAAAGATTTTCTCTTGGAGTCTTACTCGGAGACTCTGGAACACTAACAGAATTGCTATTGTTGTTTTTCTTGAGCTTATAGTAATTGCTCTTGATCTGTAGTTAGATTTGGTGTAGAGGTTGGAGATCTTGTTGGAAAGATTTTTTATCTTCTTTTTTTCCTTGGTCTCCTTCTTAACTTGCTTGCATTGAAAGAATATGTTATCTTCTTGATGGCACTTGAAGTATGTCACAGTGGGCCCCTCCACAAGCTTGTTCATCATGCTATCATGATTATCTTGAGGAGGTTGGATACATCATTTGGCCTTTAATCTTGCCAAGTCTTCTTTGAGCATCTTCACTTCCTGCTTGAGCTCATCATTCTCTTGTGCAGTGAGTTCATTAGATGGTTCTACAAAAATATTCTCAGTGCATATCTCATTGCAAAGAGGTGAGCTAAATATAACAATTAAATCATCACAAGAAGTGAAAGTGTGAGGAACCGTCCAAATAATATTCTAATTAATCACTAGGAGGATCATTATTCATAATCACAACCTCAATGATTAACCAGAATATCATCCCGGTAGTCCCGGCACGCGTTTTTTGCCTAAGATCGGAACACATGCCTTTCCAACATGTACATCGCAATAAAACTTAAGAAAGAGCGAGTAATTAACATTATATTACAAGTTCTTAAGCATGCAACAAGTTATCACAATTTACAGTAAAAGATAGGTAGGAGAAGACTAAAACCTGCTCAACTCCTAACCAGCAAAAGAACTAAGCAGCGGAAGACTAAAAGCTATAAAACAAAAGGGGGATGGAGTCATATGCCCTTAGGCTCTATCACAAAAGCACGACCACCCAGAGTAGGAAGCACTACTCTTGCCCACCACCTGCATCGGCGGGCACGAAGTAGCCAAACACCGCCTCTCCCTCAGCAACAGGAGTACCTGAAAGCGCAGGCATGAGTACGAAGGTACTCGTAAGACTTAAACCATATAGAGCACATATACATAGCTCGACTTCAAGAATTATGCATTGATCATTAGCAAGGATGAACCACAGGTTAAGTAAAACATATACACTAAACCTCCTAGACATATGTGTGAGCGACTGAAACTTTACCAAAACATATCAAAACTACCCTGCATCTAACAACTGAACAAGTGTAACTGTACCAACATGTATATCAATAAGTAACAAGTGCCCACATCACCATCTCCCACATACCGAACCACAAACCATACTCAAAACTCTATGACCGGGTGCAAATGAAACAATAGCATACTCATGACCGAGAGCGTGGCAGTTCAAACTATTTATACACCTTGCAGGGGGATACTCCTGGACCCACACGACTCGGGGACCATACGGCTTGTGCCACCTGCTAAGGGGTACCCGTGTCAACCTTTCCCAACCAGTCCCAACTGTGTGCGGCATGCATCGCTCGACGCGACGGTACTAGAACTACTCCCGGAGCAAACTAGTACCACTTACAAGCCTAACAGCTCACACCGTCGATGTTCAAGCCCCACAAAGTCACAACTGCGAAGGTATTCGGCTCGCCTTACCATTAGATCGGCATGTGTTGAGTAAGGTAAGTGCTAAAGTCAACTACCACGATGATCAACCTTAAACGATGCAAGTGGCCTACGGTGTCCGGTTTTCCTCTACCGACCTACGCAGGGGAACTCCACATCCGGGCAGGACAAAACACCATCCTAGCACTGCCCACACCTTATCTCAGTCTCACCACTCATACAACCATCTCAATTTCAACAAGTGTATGTAACCATAAGGAGGTCCTATGTTCGCGAACAACAGGATGCGCCGTCGTTCGACTTCTACCAAATGACCTAAGCATGGCTAAGCATATAAGTCGAACTCATATCTAGACATTGACAACACCTCAAGGCTACAAGGAATGTAAATACATACGTATTCAAAGTAGAAGAATGCAATCGACATAGGTTCTACCCATTAGTACCCGACATTGACTCACTAAACATGCATACATACATAAGCGCATTTCATCAATTTTAGACTTATCCAATTACACAAGAGGGATCAATATGCTTAGTTGCTTGCCTTGCTACCCTGGATCAAAAAGGTGGGGCGCATCAGGATCAAACTCGGCCTCCGGGATCATCGGATCGGCGTTCTCTAAAAAGAATAACGCGTGCAATGCCATGAGTATGGATGAAATGGAACAGTTCATGCCATAGGATGCGCAAAACATGTTAAAAGTGCAAATATGTGAACTAGAACAAAATTAGGACTCAAACCAATTTGAAAAGTTGCTGAAAGTGCGAAACCTCCGAAGAATTCTCCGGAACCTCCGGACATATGCGGACTATCCGCAAAATTATGCAGAACATCCGGACATTGCGCAACTCAGGCAAACTCCAGACTATCTGGACTTTTCTTCGGATACTCCGGACATGTGCGGACCCTCCGGACTTTTGTCCGGACACTCCGAACCTGGGCTAAAAATGTGTTTTCTACGATTCGTCGATCGATTCAACTTGAACACTAGACACACTCTACCTAAACATGGTCATACACTATATATGGGGTTTAGATTCAATTAATTACGAGATATTAAAGATTGAAACCATTTCAATGACTCATTAAACCTCAGCGCATATTTCATTAAACAACAGAATTCAAACACTCATCTCATGGCTTATAGTATTTTTAATGTGTAGAGCATGTTAATACAAGGCTAACAAAAGTGGTTTCATAATTGTAGGATATGGCAACAACTAATCGTGACCTAAACAAGCCGAAACACATTTAATTAACTCACTAATTCTCAAAAATATTTTCTAGAATTTCAACATTTTTAACACGTAGTTCACACTCATAAGAAGCTAACACAACTAGTCCCACATGGTTTGGGGTTTAGATTAATTAATTATGAATTTTACAAGCCTCAACACGCCTGATAAATAGTAACTACGGACCCTCCGCACTTTTGCGGACTATCTGCATATTTTTGTGGAGGTTCTGGACTACGGAATCTCCGGACAATTTTACGGAGGTTTCGTACTTTACAGAACTGCTTCTATTTGAGGGGAAACTTTACCAAATCGATTTGTGATCTTTTCCACTCTAAAGGAGTATATGTTTGGGAGAGTTTCGAGAGTATAGAACTTAACTAACCACCTAGCAACTCAATTCCTAAATCAAATCTCAACCAAACCCTCATTTTGGTCTAAAATCTCAAAAACTCATGAACTTTGCTAAAACTCGAGATCGATCAACCAAATCACGAATTTTTGCTATGGAGAGCCTAAGAGACTTACTCAAGATGCTTGTGGAGTTGGGTGACCGTTAGAAAGTGGAGGAAATACTCGGGAAACGAAGAATTTCGGTGTTCTTCTCGTTTTAACCCTAAACACCAAAACGAGCCAAGAACGACTCAAATCCTCCGAAAATTTGAAAATGAATTGGATGGATGAGTAGCTTTTGAGCTCTAGAATGCAATGGTACCACATGCTTACCTTTAATCCTTCTCTAGAGCTCGGATTTGAGGAGAAAGGGAGAGAGAGCTTGAGAGGGGAGTGAGAGGGAGGCAGCAGCAGCTGCTGCACGGGTGGGAGGTGTGGGGGTGAGGGAGGAGAGAGAGGGAGCAGGTGGGGCTGCCCATTTGGGTGGTTGGGAAGGTGGGGCCCACGGGTGAGAGAAAAAGCCCATTTTAATTGTGAATTCTATTCTTTTCTCTCCCGAATTTATTTCTCTCATCCAATTTACTTTTAACGAAGTGCATTAGCGTTCTGAATTACAATTACGCAAAATTAAATATAATGCTTAAGAAGTATGATTATGCTTAATTGCGTGATTAAGAATTTGGGTCGTGACAGAAGCATCTACCTTAGAATTGAAATTAAAGAGAGATGTAGATTGCTTTGAAGAGACCTTAGATTGATATTCAGTATACTCAAATTTTGCCTTAAGCTCTTCATGTTCCTTGTTTAATAATTCAAATTTGCTTAATAATTGTTTATAATTGAAAACAAAGGTAGCATGAATGTCATTGAGAGCATTAATTTTCTTAAATTCTTTAGATGATTTTTTAAAACCTTTTATTGCTCATTGATCAAATCAAGAAGTATTTCTTGAGAGGGTGAATCCTCATCAGATTCATCATCACTTGCATCATTTTTTATATTTTTGGCCATAAGGCACTTGTGTGATGATGACCTTGAGTAAGGGTTTCTTTTGGAGGAGCGAGTGGTGAAGCTCTCATCACTTGAGCTTGAATCTTCATCTTCACCCGCCCATCTTTCTATGCTTGCAGATGCTTTGTCTCTTCCTGTTGTTCTTGATCTTCTTCTACTTCCTGATATGATCAATTGTGTTGACCAAGTCTTCAATAGAGAATAGATGATTAATGACATTGATCCTCTTTATGTTCTTCTGCAATTGTAAGATGAGTTTGGCGACTTTGAGACCCATCTCTTCGTCATTTGAGGTGTTTTGCTTATTTTCTTCATCTTCTTCATCAACATCATCTTCGGTTGAGCTTGACTCTTACTCTTGTCTCTTTATCTTTGCTTCATGTGTGAGTATGGTTCTTATTTGCTTGTTAGGGTAATGTTCTTGGCATCGGATGGGGTAGAAGCTTCAACCTCTATGTTCATGGTCATCCCGTGGGCGGTGATCTTGCTGAGAACATGAATTGAAGTCATCTTGCTCATATCGTGGTCATCGTAGATGATGGAGACAATTAGCTTTGTACTTTAGAAGAATAGATTGAAGTATTTTTCTCACAACTTGAGTGTCTTCAATTTACGTCAAACCTATTCCATTGATCTTATTGACAAGAATATTTAAATGTAAGTACACATCATTAGTATTTTCATGGACAAATTGTTTGATGCTATTGAGCTTAGTGACAAGCACATGGTATTTCTCATTGCTCATATTCTTTGCTCATAGTATTTTCAATGAGGTTAGTCCAAATATCATATGTATTGGTGAGAGAATATACTCTATTGAAATCATCAATGCTAAGAGATGATAAAAGGATACCCTTCGCCATAGCAACAGATTGTCTCTTCTTGTTTATGAGACGTTGTCTCATCCCTTATTCGGTGACCTTCCAAACATTTAAACCTTTGGTTTATAGAAAACAAGTTAATAGAATTTTTCAACGGGAGAAATTAGTGTCGTCAAAGTGTGGAGCACTACCGATATCCATTCCAACCCAGACGTCACAACTCTCTAGGATGTTAAACCTATCAAGAGCACGGGGCTCTAATACCACTTGTGAGGATCGGCGACGTCTCAAGAGTGGGGTGAATTAGGACAATTAAAACTATTAGGCTCTAAAAATTTCACAAGATAAACCTATATCGATTTCTATCTAAATATGCTCTAAGTTTATCTAGTGTGTCTAATCTACCACTCAAAAGGTTAGCATCATATAGTCAATCTTAACAAACTATTCTAGAAAAGTAAGTGCGCAAAGGTAGATTGCAAGTATGTAAATGCAAAAACGTAAATAAAGTAGAGATAGCAAACTCTTCTGGTCATGGCTTTTGAGCTACTAAGGCACCAAGGCAAGACCTCAAGTACGATAAACCACCCAGCCATCAAGGTAAGGTCTCACCATCAATCTCTTTTCCGATCACTTGTACGTTGTTTTCACTTTAGAGCTTTAACTACCAAGGCAAGGGCCTCCGTGTCTCTGTATATGATTCTTGCTGCCGCTCTATACTAAGTTAGAGGGTCAACAAGCTTGAGCCACCAAGGTTTAATGTGCCAATCAGTCATCAAGACTCCAAAACTGAAAGTGCATCTAGCCCTTATATGTGGTTTGATAATTAATGATAATACCTATGGACTAACAACATTATTGAGAATTGTTAGTAGGTTGTTCCATAGGTGATGTATGATCAAATTGTGGAGAAATACCACATGATCTGAACTATGAATCCAAATCCATAATCAGGATAATTGAGGAGAGGTATCGATATACTATTAGCTACGACAAGGCTTTTAGGGTGAAGAGAAAGGCAATTGAGATAGGATTCAAGACATACGAAGTATCATACGATGATCTTCCACAGTTGCTTCGCACTATTACTAAGAGGAACCCTAAAACTTACATTGATACTGCGCACTACCTGTCGGTGAAGGAACTTGATATGTTGGTCCTGCAATGCAAAATCTTTGCCTTCGGAGTTTGTATTCAAGCTTTTATAGCATTGTTGCCCTATCATTTGCATCGACGGGACTACCTAATATTACCAGTGGCATTTTCCTTTGTCGAAAGTGAGAACTTAGACATCTAGTATTAGTTCATGCAGTGCATCAGGATTTTTGTTGTGATGGATCGACCGAATGTCTGCCTTACACATGATCCGCATGCAAAGATTTTGAAGGCAATCCTCAACCTGCAGGATAGTTCAGCTGAACACCAAGTCAGACCCATCTCACAAGATTTGCAGACAGTTCAAGAACAAGAACATGATGAACCTTTTTAAAAGGTTGTGTAGTGCATGAGGCGTTTGGGTGCTAACTTCTTCAGACAGTTCAAGAACAAGAACATGATGAACCTTTTTCAAAGGTTGTGTAGTCAGAATCAGCAGCAAAAGTTCGATGCCTTGTGGAAAACAATAGATAAGCTTACCACGAAGCGAACATAAGAGCATGCACAGAGGCTATCTATACACACATATGCATACACATACAATACACATATACATACGAATACATATACGTATCTATATACGTACACATATGTGGGACCCACATGAACAACAGCTACAGTAATTTGACCTTAGAATTGCTCCCATTCTTAGCCCTTTAATATAGATAATAGATTTTATTGAAAAAATAGATATTTGTTAACTATTGGAAGGGCAACATGTTCCCATCCCCTGTTGGAAGCTGTTGGAAAGGCGATATGTACCTGCCACCCGTTAGAATGGCAACTCGTCCTGCCACCCATTGAACGAGTGACATGTAGCAATGCCTGTCAACACTGGCAAGCTATATCGATATATCACCCGTTGAAAGGGTGATATCACTTTTTAAAATGGGTGATATGAGTCTAGATTAACAATTTTTCAAAATAAACATATATATTTGTAATTTTTTGTTTTGAAAAGTATATAAAAAACTCGGCCGGACACCTCGGATCCGTCGGCCCAAATCGAATGACCTTATATGGGCGACCTTTTTCCCTTAGAAAAATAACTCAATCAAAATTCAATTATCTACTCTACAAGAAAGTGGGCCCAACCTACTCCCTCATCAAGCCCAACTAGAGCACTCTGGTGGGCCCATCCCCAACCCCTCGATCAGGCGAGGCGACTCGACTGGGCGCTAGATCTAACATCCGTCTCGCGAGATCGGGGAGAGGGGAAGAAGAAGCGCCAAACCCTACTGCTGCTGCCATCCTTGCCCGTCTCCCCAGATCTGCGATACGGTCCAGCCGAGGTGAGCCGCGATCCATCTCTCGCTGGCCTGCGGGGGTCTGATTCTCTGTCTTTGATGCGAGGCTCTTGAAACTTTTCGGGGGGTAGTTGTTTGACTCGCTGGAGATCCGTTTGTTGTCGCAGATGGCGAGCACTGGGCGGTCGATGCTGCTGTCGCTACTTCTCTTCGCGGTGACGCTGTCGCTACTCGAGATGTACAGGGGCAAGTTCGCCTCGTCGGAGCTCATGACCATCGCCGGCGGCTTCGTCTGCTCCCTCCTCTTCCTACTACTCCTCACCGTCTGTCCCTTCCTAATCCGTGTTGCCCTCCTAATCCCGTGTTGCTTCTATTTTGTTTTTGTTTTTTTTTGTTCGCTCGGAATGGTGGATATTGGAGAAGCTCTTTACTCTTCCTGATTTGCTAAATGAAATGATAGAAACTTGTGCAACTAGACCCTTAGCAAGGCAAAACATAGTGAACCTAGCATATAACACTTAGCGACCTTGTGGTGCACACTAAAGTACATTTGGCTGCCACCCTTAACACGGTTTTGTGTTATAAGATCAATTAGTTCTGCACTCATCAACTCTTTCATCAACAAATGTATTTTCGCTGCATGGAATTTTTGGTGTATGATAAATTGATAATTGGACAACTGTTGCAGTTTATTGGGAACTACCAAGAAGCTAGTGGAGTTAGAACCGGGTGGGGTGCAGGTATGTGTGGCGTATGATCTCAATTCTAATAACTTCCTGCAGCGTTTATTTTTTGACTTTCTTTCATCATAATTGCTCTTTCCTTGCAGTTGTTGTAGCAGAACTTGTTGCTCTTATTGTAGCTGGCACTGTCCACCGCGTCTGTATCACAACATGGTATGTTAGCACACTTGACTGATTTCTTTATACCAGACATTGGCATTTATTCTGTCCCATGAACCCATCAACAAATCCAAATGCTTCAAGTCTGCTAAATAAGGAACGTGTTTGAGATTATCCAGAGATGCTAGTTTAGACATTCCAATGGAATGTTTGCTTATGAGTTTTTGTTCTTTTGGGAGGAGAGAAATAGAAGGTGTAAGTTTAATAATTTTGCAAAGTATAATGTGATGTTACCAAAGCATAGGTATTTATTCGTTATCCTTTTCTTTTGGAGGTGGGAGGATTGACTAATGTTGTCATCTTAAGTTCAAAACCTACAATACAAAGAGACCTAGAAACGACAGTTGAATGTGCACAGCCTGGAAGCCACAGTAGAATGCCCACATAGATAGCCCATCCAACCCGTTGTTGGTTGGAATCAAACTCTGGTCATCATCCAGAGAATCAAGTGCCATACCATTTGGACTATGCAATGGTTGACTGTTCATTGTTAACTATAGGATATTGTTATGAATATTACAATTAGCATTTTTGCATGTTGAAAAATAATAATGCTATAGGCTCACTACATTACTATTCGTGGGTTTCATGTTGTTCTCCTTACATATGCCTTATGCAGCCAGCACGCCATTTAAAATTATGAGATGGATTGCTAGTAGCCAAGTAAGATCTGTTGATTCAAAATATCATAGTAGTGTTCCTTCTGTAACTTATCAGATTTACACTGAGTTACTATTGCATGCAAACTATAGTACACCAACTACCTGGGGAAGTTCAGCCACCTGACAACCATGACTTTTGAGAGTTATTTGACAATGATAGATCACATTTTAGTGCTATGTCGGGGTAAGGTTTGCGGTGTCCACCATGGTCTCGACACAGCATTGCAATATTACAGTTCCTTAGAAGTTGCATTTCTGTGGTACTTCATGAAGCAGCATTTCCCAAGCTATGCATGTAGCACACATGACAATGCCTGGTAAAAGTGTGCTGGTGGAACTTATTATATTATAATGTGTAGTTATTGCTTTGAAATATCTGGCAGTGGATAGACAACATTTTCACAATATTATGTAGAACTCGTCCTTGTAAGACCCTAGCGTTAGTGTTCCTATTTTGGTGGTTGCGGTCTTCCTTTATCATTTTTCTGGGGTTTATCTGCATGCTCATGTGGTCATGCCGTAATCCATGTTAACAAACTAATCCTTTGGGTCCGCTTTGCTGCAGCTTACTGTTTTCCGCTGGGCTCCTTTACGAGGTTGACAAGCTCTCCGGTATGATCCTTGCAAGGAGCGAGTCTCAAGTGAGGCGGCGTTAAGCACAAAAGATAATCCTGTACGATGGCTCATTTTGTAGATCAAACCGAAATGTTCACACCCTCCATTGGACTTGAACCCATTTAGCTATTTTGCTAGGCATATAGGACTTGAGTTTTGGATACTGGTGCGTTTGCACCGAGGTCACATTCTGATTCCGTCAGATCCGTTGACTAGGTAATGTACCTGGTGCCTTGTTTAGGCCCTGTTTGTTTCAGTTTTTGCTAGCTTCTGCTACTTAGAAGTAGAAAATTGAACCAAACAATATGTTTTTGAAAATGTATCCTGAGAAGCAAAAGCTGTTAGAAGCTGTCATTATTACTAGAAGATAAAAAAACTTAAGAAGTTTTTATAGCTTATGAGAGATGATGATTTGAGAGATATTATATATATTATATATTTTATCTGCATTAAAAGTTAATTCAAAAGGTTTTTTATAAGCAGTTTTTTAACGGCAACTTTTAAAAGCATCTTTGTAAAAGCCTAAGCTCAACCAAATAGACCCTTAAATCCTGCGGCGCCGAGTTTCAAGCGTTGAAGTTTTGCTTGGCCCGTTTGGGTTTGCGTGTTGTTTAACAGCTTGTCAACGCTGGGTTCTGTGGTGAGAAAGCGCAATGCAGGATAGAAGCCGCCGATACCAAACCCAGGGAATTTCCAACGTAATAAGCATGCGGCTGAGTAAAATGGCTGTGGCGCCGGCTGACACGCGAGCGTCGACCGCTTCCCCGGCCGTGCAGCCCTGTACTTGCGACCGTTTCGGCCAGAGGCTCCCATGGTGTGTACGGCCGTACGGGGCAGAGCTGGTCTGCACGGCGGAGAGCTCGTGTCGGCACGAAGCGCCGGAAGAGGCAAAGCATGGACTTTCCGTAGCCGTTTTGCTCCGTGATTGGAGTAGATGTTTCGGCCTGCGAGAGAGAGCTGAGGTTGTGTGGGAGGGTGGGATAGCGATTAGCGAGGCTCCAAGCAAAGCATGCGCGCCGGCGGTCGTGATTTGACCGGGAGAACCCGATTGACCGGGGATGCAGGTCCCGCGATCAGACACATCACAACATGCACTCACACCCGATTGGCCGAGAGTACGAAACTTCCAATCAAGCTCCCAATTTTTTAGAAACCCGGTACAACACGCTTATATCACTACTATATACACACACGCAATGCTTATTTGGTTGGACGTTGCTAATGGTCTGATTCAAGAGCCGACGTTTATTTGGTTGGACGTTGCTAATGGCCTGGTTCAAGAGCCCGATATACTTAAGACTATCTCCGTTAAATACTTTATAAATTTATCTCTATATTATAACATACTTTAATATTATTATAATACTATTAGCAAATATCTTATTTTCTACTCTATTACTCTCTCTCCGAATCTACAATCACCTCTTTGAGCAATGTTGTGGAGCTTCATTCCTCCCTCAAATTTGCTGATCCTCTCCTCTTACCGATTTGCGCCCGCAACCCTGTAGCAGTAGAAGTTGATTCCGCTAGAGCTCATTTATATACGCTTGGAGTCCGTATCGATAACTGCAACCGTGAAAGCCGACTCCCATGGAGTTGGCCCTATTAGTAAAACAAAAAGGAGAGGGAATGATGCCGGCGCGCTAATCGCAATTAAGCCCCAGTGCCTCACCCCCATGGTTCGGCTGCGAAAGCTACGTGCCACCGACCGTCGTCCGAGGGATTAACAAACGTTTCTTATCGGCGTTAGCTTTTCCATTGCATTGGCGGCCAGCTCGTTTTCCTTCCTCTCCTTTGACCAGGGGTGCAACGAAGCGAAGGCGCGTGGGCTCGCCTGCCATTTGCTTGGGTTGACCTCTTCCCTGCGCAGCCGCGCTGGGGAGGAAGAAGACGCAGGGAGTTGGTGCCCCCCTCGCCATTCAATGCATGTATAACAGTACAGCGAGGCTTGGTGTCATGACCTTGCGGATCGGAGGGGCTCACCTTACAAGTTGTGCAGCTCTCTCTCTCTCTCTCTCTCTCTCTCTCTCTCTCTCTCTCTCTCCCCCTGGGTTTTGCGTTGAGACGGATAGAGAAGAAGAGTTCACGGCCAGGGCCAACCACGCAGGGGGAGCGTGCCTCCGGGTTCCGATCATGAAGGCGCCGGCGCGGTGGCGGGTCCTGCCGCCGCTGCTTCTCGTGCTGCTGCTGGCAAGCCTTCCTGCCGGCTTCTGCGACACCAACTCACAAGATGGTTAGTGCGGTTAGCTCTGCTTCTTGCACGCACGTTCTGTTCGTTTCGTGGATTTCCATTTCATTAGTTCACGGGGGAAGATGCCAGGATAGGTCCTGCAAGAAACTAGACAGGATTTTGACCCAAGATTGCTTCTTTTGCTAGTAATTTCCCTCTATTTTTTTTAAAAAAAATCTCTGCAGTTTCTGCTCTCCAATCTCTGATGAGCCAATGGAAGAACTACCCGTCCAGCTGGTCGTCGAGCGACCCCTGCGGCCTGCAGTGGGTCGGTATCATGTGCAACAACGGCAGGGTGACGTCGCTGTGAGTACCAGGCCATGGCTGTGCCGCTGTGCAGTTCGCTTCCTGCATCGATCGATTTCATGTTGTCATGCAACCACCTTATCGTAACATCGTGCGTGCTCGTTTGCAGGAGGCTGTCAAGTGTCAACGTTCAGGGTACGCTCAGCAACAGCATCGGCCAGCTCAGCCAGCTCGTGTACCTGTAAGTCACCTGCCTCCCCCAACCTCTATCGGAATCATTAGCTGCAAAACACCTTGGTTTACAAGGCATGAGCTTGGATGATTCTATAGCATTTCAGATGATTCAGGATAGAAAGGTTTTGAATTCGTCAGAACAGCTTTGCTTCTAGTTTATAAACTCTGCTTTCTTCAGCCTTGGGCTGTTGAGCTAAGCTGACCAATTCAAGTTTACCAGATTTTAAGTTCTGACTAGTCTGGTGACGCAATGGATTAGGTTATTCTATTATTAAGGCGAGGTTACCAGGAATTAAACAAAATACACTTGAATGTATATTGCAAAAAAAAAAATTGATCTGTTAAGTTCTAAGTCACACTGGTTTACCTTGCGTAAGAGAAGAAAAGGTGTTCTTGCTCACAACATAAGCATTTGCAGGGATCTTTCCTTCAACATTGGTCTCGGTGGTCCGATGCCTGCTTCGATCGGGAGCCTCTCTCAGCTTACTACACTGTATGCACAGAATTAGTCTTTGTTGTTGATCCTACTTTTCCTCATCAGACATACACAATCACCAACAAACTTTATGACAAACGCACTGTACTTGTCAGGATCTTGGCTGGCTGCAGCTTCACAGGAGGCATTCCACAAGAACTAGGCAACCTACCACAGCTCTCATTCCTGTAAGTATTAGCTTGTTTATCCAGATGAAACATCCATCACAACTTTCTGTTCTTACACTCCTTCTGATTTGACAGACAAAATTAACTGGTTATGTCGCACATTCTCTTTAGGGCACTGAATTCAAACAAGTTTACGGGCAAAATACCGCCTTCACTTGGTCTACTCTCAAACCTCTTCTGGTTGGATCTGGCTGATAATCAGCTTTCTGGACCTATCCCGATCTCAACAGCAACGACACCAGGGCTTGATCTACTTACCCACACAAAGCACTTGTAAGTAGTGCCAATCTTATTTTCTGCTCTTGATTATGTAAGCAAGATCAAAATGTATGCACCTCCCTTTCATCTGTTTCATATTTCTAAATTCTGATCTATGGACAGCCATTTCAATAAGAACCGGTTATCTGGAACGCTTACAGGCCTCTTCAACTCCAATATGACTCTGATACACATGTAAGGGATCACAAGACTTTTCATATCATATTGATAAATGCATCCTCTAACTCGTCACGTCATCTTTTTTCAGATTGTTCGATAGCAATCAGCTTTCTGGCTCAATCCCAGCAGAGATAGGGGGCGTTTCAACACTCCAAGTTCTGTGAGTATCTTATAACCAGTGGAATTCACGAATATTCCACCAAGATTGTTCTATTATATTTTCCTTTTTTGAACAAAATTTGTCATATCTTTGACTTGCTTTGCATCTTTGATAGGCGACTAGATAGGAACGGTTTTGGGGGAGCAGTTCCTCCGAACATCAGCAACTTGGTTAATCTAAATGAGCTGTAAGTGACCTGTGATCTTAAACGTTCAGCTAAGATAAGATCTCCTATATCAATGGTGGTGCCTATTCAGTAAAAATGTGGGGTTCTGCAGGAACTTGGCAAGCAACAAGCTCACTGGATCACTGCCAAATCTTAGCAGCATGACCAAATTGAATGTTGTGTAAGGCACCAAGTCACTAACTATAACGCTGCTATGCTGCTTTGTCCAATCATACAAATTGTCTGGATAATTTCTGATGAATCTGTTCTTTCATAACCAGGGATTTAAGCAACAACTCATTCGCCGCTTCAGTAGCCCCAAACTGGTTCACAACGTTAACATCCCTTACTTCTGTGTGAGTAATATAAGGCTACTCACTCTTTAAATCAATATCGCTGGAACAATTTTTCACTCATCCTGATATGTTTTTATCAATCAGATCCATAGCTTCCGGACAACTTTCTGGCGAGGTCCCCAAGAGTCTCTTCACATTGCCCCAGCTGCAGCAAGTGTAATGTTCTTGCGACGTATACTCGAATTAAGTTTTAATAAGCAAAAAAGTACCTTTTGTGTTTACCTGTTTATGTCGCTGACCAGACAGTGTACTGAGCAAAAACGCATTCAACGGGACACTTGAGATCACAGGCAACATCAGCAAACAACTGCAGGCTATTAATCTCCTGGAGAACCGTATATTGTCTGTCAACGTCACCCCAAGCTACAACAACACTCTGGTGTAAGAACCTGCAAACTCAGCCCCAAGATCCACAAAATTGCTCTTTTTACCCATCCATTCAGCAACCCTGCATTTCTTGTTTGTCAAACCTGCATACAGGCTATTTGGGAATCCGGTGTGCGTGGATCCAGATTTATCACGCTTCTGCAGCATCCAGCAGGAGAACATGATAGCATACAAGACTAGCCTGGCCAAGTGTGCCTCGACAGCTTCATGTTCAAATTCTCAGAGTCTGAACCCTGCAAACTGCGGATGTGCCTATTCATACAACGGAAAGATGGTCTTCAGAGCGCCATCCTTCACGGACTTGACAAGCAGCGCCCCTTTTCAGCAACTGGAGACAAGCCTCTGGAGACAACTGGCTCTGCGTGACGACTCAGTTTACCTCTACGATATCCATTTCAACAGTGACAACTACCTCCAGGTTCAAGTGAAGCTGTTCCCATCTTCAGGGGTGTCCTTCAACCTGTCAGAACTGATAAAGATTGGCTTTTATCTCAGCAACCAGACCTACAAACCACCCACAAAATTTGGTCCTTATTACTTCATTGCAGATCCATATGCACCCTTGTCAGGTACAACACCTTAGTTTCACCACGCAAAACTCCCACTTGTATACAATTAGTATGATGGTTTGAAATTCACTGTGACTTTCTGTGTCAGGTGCTTCTGCTGGTGGTAAAAAATCACAGATCAGTACAGGTGCTATCGCTGGAATTGCGGTAGCTGGTGGACTTCTTGTGATTGCCCTCATTGCCATGGTATTATTTGCTTTACGACACAAGAAACGGGCTAAGGAAATGACGGGACGAGCAGACCCTTTCGGTAAGGATTTTAAAACTTGTGTGTATTTCAATTCCTGTTATTTCACTGACAGCGCCGCTAAACTATTCAGCGAGGAAAGCTTTAGAAGCTTACAATCATTTTCATGGGTAGTTTTTTGTTTTAACGACGAAGTGTCACTGTTTGCAAACAATAGTAACCCAAATCAACCATGACAAGAATAATACTAAGTGTTAAATATGAACTGAATTTTGTTCCAAAATCACAGCTTCATGGGGAGTTTCTCAGAAAGACAGTGGTGGGGCTCCACAGCTCAAAGGAGCAAGGTTCTTCTCTTTCGATGAACTGAAGAACTGCACCAACAATTTCTCAGACAGCCATGAGATAGGCTCAGGGGGATATGGAAAGGTATCAAACAATATCAACTCACTATTCAGCTTTCTTAAAAGACGATTTGCACAAACAGTTATACCGTTGAATCATAATCCATTAGTTAGATAAATCTGCCTACACTTTTAAAAAATCAGGCAACTTACAAATATCGAAATTGGTAAATTAAAAGGTGTATAAAGGAACACTTGTGGATGGAACGCGGGTGGCGATAAAGCGAGCAGAACCCGGATCCATGCAAGGCGTGGTGGAGTTCAAGAATGAGATCGAGCTGCTCTCCAGGGTTCATCACAGGAACCTTGTGAGCCTGATCGGCTTCTGCTACGAACAAGGGGAGCAGATGCTGGTGTACGAGTATGTCTCCAACGGAACATTGAGAGAGAACTTGATAGGTACATTTAGCAACCAACTCCATGACAGTGCCAGAAATCTATAGACACAAATTGTCATCTCGCTTGTGCTCAAAGCAATCAATCTGTATGTGCACGATCTATCATGCAGCGAGAGGGACGTACCTGGACTGGAAGAAAAGGCTCAGGATTGCGATCGGGTCAGCGAGGGGGCTAGCATACCTTCACGAGCTCGCCGACCCGCCGATCATCCACCGGGACGTCAAGTCCACCAACATCCTCCTCGACGATAACCTGAAAGCCAAGGTCGCCGACTTCGGCCTCTCCAAGCTCGTCGCTGACACCGAGAAGGGCCACGTCTCCACTCAAGTGAAAGGGACACTGGTAAGCAGCACTAGTGCTCAATTTCTTTGCAATCTCTTATCATGACTCATACATATATAATCTTGTGCATAAAGATCGTAGAAACCTAAAAATGATTAGTTTGACAATAGAAATTGACACCAAGCATATTGTTTTTTTTTTAATGTTTGATAGGGTTATCTGGACCCGGAGTACTACATGACGCAGCAGCTATCGGAGAAGAGCGACGTGTACAGCTTTGGGGTGGTGATGCTGGAGCTGGTGAGCGGGCGGCAGCCGATCGAGAGCGGCAAGTACATCGTGCGCGAGGTCAGGCTAGCCATCGACCCGAACGACCGCGACCACTACGGGCTGCGGGGCCTCCTCGACCCGGCGATCCGGGACGCCGCGCGCACCGCGGGGTTCAGGCTGTTCGTGCAGCTGGCGATGCGGTGCGTGGACGAGTCGGCGGCGACGCGGCCGGCCATGGGGGAGGTGGTGAAGGAGATCGAGGCCATGCTGCAGAACGAGGCCGACGGGGTCAGCTCAGCCGGCTCGTCGGCCAACGAGTTCGCCGGCGCGGGGGGCGCGCGCGCGCACCCGTACAGCGACGTCGAGATCACGAGAGGGTCGTACGGGGGAGACAACGCGTCAGAGTACATGCCGTACTTCGAGGTCAAGCCCAAGTAGGATCATATTTCAGATGTGTTCTTACCCCATTTTTGTTGCAGCTTGCGACATGCATTGAAGATTTGTATGGATGTGATGCGTATTCATTGGTTTGTCGAGCTTTTACCATGCATGCTACGTGCAACCTATCATGAGATTCGTGACACAACAAAATGTACATGGCTAGAAGTATGGATTTGCCAACATAAGGTGCTTGATTTTTTTGTTCTTATTAAAGTCACATTTCTTTATCTTTAGCTCTTCTCGTGATTCATGTTCTGGCAAACGGCGGGTTCGAATTCAGGATCTATTATTCACTACAACAGAAATTGTTTTCACAATCGACTTTTAACCGTTTTTTCAGTGGGGTTCAAACCGACAAAAAAAAAAGGATTGTAAAAATAAGCAACTACTCCAGTCGACTATAAGAACCGACTGTAATAATCTTTATTATAGTCTGTTGCTACCACAAATCAACTAAGCTAACTAAAATATTGTAGTCAATTCGTAACATAAATTGCGTGCACTATGATGAGTAGTACAATCGGTTCCATATTAAAACTAACTGAGATATGGTCCGTACTATACTGAGTAGTAAAGTTGGTTCGTTACCGAAACCAGCTATAATATTTTTCATATTGTAATTGGTTGTTTATATCAATCGATTGCACTATGCTGTAGTAAAATCGGTTCATTACTAGAACCCGCTGTAATATTGTCTGTATTATAGTCAGTTATTCGTATTAACCGATTGTACTATGTTGAGTAGTTAAGTTGGTTCTTTACTAGAACCGGTAGTAATACTGCCCGTATTGCAGTCAATTGTTCATATGAACCGACTATAATATGAAGAGTAGTACAATTAGTTCGTTACTGAAACTTACTATAATATTTTGAGTAGTCGATTAGACGCCCCACTCTCGATCTAATCGATCAGTTTAACCAGTGTGGTCCATATTGTTCGTTACCGGAACCGGTCTTGTTCGTATTGTTTGTTACCAGAACTGGTTGCAATATTTTGAGCAGTTGATTAGATCGCCCCCACTCTCAGTCTAACCGACTGGTCCCCAAGTGTGATTGGTTAGACCGAGAGTGGGAGCTGGTTTAACAGACTCCTACACTTTTTTGTAGGTTTTTCATGAACAAGAACAGATAAAACTAGCATAGTTGTATAGCATGAGTATATTTTAGACATGTATGCAACATGAGTACATATCTCTTTGAAAGGACAGTGATATCGTATAGATGGGAGTGAATATGCCTTTTAACAAAACTTCGACCCCTTTTATTATTTGGCCTAAAATTACAGCAGAAATAAACTAATAGATTTTTTATAATTGAAAAACCTAAATATTCTAGACTCGACTAGTGCACAATCACCTTAAATAAGTGTTAAGGTTAGAATACTAGAGTGTGAAAAAGATTATTCAAATCTAATAAGATATGCAAAAACTCCAATCGAAAGTTTCAATTTTATTGTTCATTGAAAAAAAAAATCCGATTTTACTGTTCAACAAAACTTCCGATCAGCTCAGAAAACAAAATTGAATATCGCGAAATTAACTCAATGCATATATAAATAAACATACAAGCATGAATATCAAAGTAATGCACAAGAGTATGAAATACAGAGACAAATGATTTGTTACTAAAGTTCGGATATCCACAGATATCCTACATCTCTGTTGAGGAAGCTCGATCACACTTGAGCTAGGTCATTTTCAACCTTTTTCCTTACGAGGCTGCACACATGCACTCCTCGTCTCTATTATGGTCAACTCTTTCTCCACTCTAGAGATAGTGAGTTCCACAACCACTTTCGGGCCTCCTTACAATCTTCACTTGAGGAGATCGCCGGCAATCCACCATCGAACCGTCTAGGAGACGGTGGTCTCCAAGAGTAAGAAATTCCTAAACTCGCACACGATCAACACCGAGTGCTCAAACACTCGTAACTAATACGACACATGTGAGCAACCCAAGCTTCACACACCTCACTCTATTCTTACTAAGCCACAAAGGCTTGATTCTCATAAAATATTGGTAAAGTTAGGAGGGGAGCACTCAAAGACGAAACACCAAGTTCTAACACCTCTCACAAGCACCACAAAGTTAGCAAAATTACTTCCAAAGCTATACCCCACGCAAGGAGGCAAAGGGGTATAAATACCCCACTCTGAAAAACTAACCATTTCAAAGCATTATGGCCTAACCCGAAACTTCCGAGTCCTAAGTCAGAAGTTCCAACTTAGGTTGAAATGTTACCATTACAACAATTCTTCTATTCAAAAGTTAATCAAATTCGGAACTTCTGGTCCAAAATGGGAACTTCCGGTTTCATGAGAAAACCAAAACCAAGAGATTCCTTCCGGATTGAACCCGGTACTACTGACTAACTCGAAACTTCGAGTCCAAAACCGGAACTTCCTGTTTCAGCACAACTGACACTCTTAAGAACGGCGATAACTTTTGATCCCGATATCTGATTTTGATGATTTCAAACTCTATAGAAAGCTTATTCAGAGCGCTACACATCCCTACTAAATTTATGATCTCAACCACATTGGATCAAAAATAGGAACACTCTGAAAACCATTCAGACACTTCCACCCATTGTACAAAGCTTAATCTTCCAAGATTAAACTAGTTATCATATAGGATATGTGAATCACCACTAAGGCTTGGACACAACCACTTTTCTCCATTAAGACCGACAACAACAAAGGGTTAATTCTAAAACACTTTTTAATACCCTGGACTTGTAAAGCGCACTCTAAACACAAACACATCCCGCACTAAGCATATGGTTTAAGCACTTGACACAACAATCGAGCAATACTTTTGGTAGTCCCTCTTGATAGTACCGCTATCGATCCTATAACCCGGTCTCCCACCAAACACTTTGAGACTGGCAAAACTAGAAAACCTATTCTAGTTATACATTTGCCTTGAGCAATCCCATCGAACTTGATGAACATATCATCCAAACCCCGACGCTTCTCGTAGCTTTTCAAGGCTCGTCATCAACTCATCTTCTCTTGATGATGATGATAATCCTCGCTTCTATCTTGATCTTCACTTGATCTCCGAAAGCTTAATGAAGCTTTGTTGATAGCTTCCCACGCACAAAGCATAGGAGATTTTGCTCTTCGCGTCATCTTCATTTGGTTCGCTACCAAAGTATGAACCGTAAGCATCAAGCATATAAGTTGTCCACTAAGTTTGTCTTGATCTTGGTTTTCCAACTTGGCATATTGAACATGTCAATTCAACTCATGCCTTCTTATAGAACCTAACCCCAACGCACTCTCAAGCACAAAGTACAGAGGTTAGCCTATAAAACCTAATTTATAACTTTATAAATTAAGTCACTTGATCTTCACAAGTAACTTAGTTTTCACTCTTATTGTCAATCTTCATATGGAACCTAACTCCACTTATTCTCAAGCACATAGCACATGAGTTAGTTCATAAAATATAATTGACAGTCTCATACCTTTAGTTACTTAATCTTCACAAAGTAACTTAGCCTTCATGCTTATTATCAATCTTATTGAAACTATTCTCAATCTCCGAGATCTCTTCCACTCTAGCTTCATCACATAAGCATCACCTAGAGCTCATTCATCTCGATGCATCTCTCTTGATCACACGATATTCCTCAATGAATTAATGCTCTATCAATCATGCATCTCCTATGGAATAACCTATTAACAATTCTCAACACAATTATTAATCTATATGTATTGTCATTAATTACCAAAATCACACTTAGAGATAGATAAACCTTCAATATCCCTATTGTGACCATTCTCAACCTTCGAGATCTCTTCCACTTTAGCTTCTCCTTCATCACATAAGCATCACCTAGAGCTCATTCATTTCGATGCATCTCTCTTGATCATATGACATTCCTCAATGAATTCATGCTCTATCAATCATGCATCTCCTATGAAACAACCTACTAACAATTTTCTACACAATTGTTAATCCATTGGTATTGTCATTAATTATCAAAACCACATTTAGGGTTAGATAAACCTTCACTCTCTAATATACACAATGACAAAAACAAGTGAATACTAATCATGACAGACATGATGGAATAATTAATTGCCTAAACATAACTAGGATAATGATGCAAAATAATCACTTTATCCTAGCCCACCCTTTGACTCATCATCATATGCCAACAAAATAATCCGCATCTATAACTGAAAATAGACAAAAACAACAAAGTAGTAGAATGATTCATTTGCCAATATGTGGCCTCCTATCATCAGTCAATGTATTTGAATTGGAAAGCCATGGTGAGAAGTATAGTGCCGAGACAGATCTCTAAACTACAAATTCAACTTAAATTCCTGAAAAGAGACAACCATCTATCACTTTGGATTGTAAAATCAATTTAAATTCTCCTAGAGTCTCGCAGATTAGGGCACAAAACATCATAACTATCATATATATGTGGGCTCATAAATGGCAAAAGTAGAATAACCTCCCTATCACCATTGTGCACCTTGTTTTTGTTATCTCAATGAATATGTCATCTGATGATCATTGAAAGAAGATTCATAGTGATAATATTGGTGGAAGAATAATCACTTCATTCTAGCCCATTCTTTACCTTATCCTTATAGGCCAACAATATAATCACCATTTTCATTTGTTACTGAAAATGGACAAAAGTAGCAAAGCAATTCACTTGCCAATATTGACATAATGACCTAAAGCAAGGAAGAAAAGAAGCTAAAAATAAACAGAAAAGGGCCTCAGCTCAGGGGCACAAGTTGTAAAATCAGCAACGTGGATTGTCATTATTACACACCTTCTTGCTCCACACCTCATAGAATATGAGAGAGATTGAAAAAGAAAATATGTAATTGCAAGATCAAAAGGGCATTTCTACACCCTAAAACCTAGCCGATGAGGTGAGGGACTCCCCAGTTTTAAGTTGGGTGCATTGTCCTTTCACAACCAATGTGAGACTATTCCAACAATCTCCCCATTCATACAGATCCCTTAGTTATTCACCGCCCCTTCACCGTACATTGACGGTCCCTCAGGCCATGTCCACTGGCACAAACGGTCCATCGGATCTTCACACACACTCATATCCATCAGGCCAAAGATTGTAGCCACACCTTGTGGATTGGGCTCTGATATCAATTGTGACATCGAAATGCCTTTTCTACACCCCAAAAGCTAGCCGATGTGGTGAGAGCCTCCCTAGTTTTAAGTTGGACGTATTGCCCTTCCACAACCAATATGGAAATATTCCAAAAGAATCTATTAATTTGTTTGTCTAATGAGCTTTCTCTATGCAGGCTACATGGGCCAATGTCCAGATGTACAAGGCGTACCTAGACTTCATTGCCCTGTTTGACGACCTCATGATCGGTGACGTGAGGTGGACCCCGTACACCTACGAGGGCATATTCAGATGTACCCCCTATGGATTGTCTTCATTGTGCACACGAGACTGAGAATAATGGCTAACAATGAATGCCATCATCTTCGTCGAGGACTACACGGCGCATCAGATTATGTGTCAATTTGATCGGTACCAATAGTTCCCTACCCTCGTCTAAATCATGCCTGCTCACGTGCACATGTACATTTTATGATTCATTTCTTTGAATATTCAGTCACACACCTTATCTTATGTATTAACTCATCTTGCAAGATGTCACAGAAGGGTACGTCGTTAACTACCCTGTGGGCGCCACGTATTCAATAGTTGATAGCGCACTAGGATGACGGGGCAGAGGGCATGGTTGATGAGGACTGGTAAGGAGGCATTCATGGACTACCTGACTTGTTTTCTACCTCAGACATGGACCCACAAGTGACGTACACATCGTCTAAGGTTCAGACTCATGTGGCGCACGTGCAGGATACTTATTCGGTGAACAGAGACCAGGCTCAATCATTGGCGGTACATTTAATCAACACCAACAATAGTTGTACGCTAAATTTAACTTACAAAGAACTTGTATCAACCTACATAATATTTTTTTGTAGAGGGACCTCGTGTAACAGATAGGGGTGGAGGCCGGCACTAACATCGAGTGACTAGACAATATAATAGATGTCCCTTCCTCCAAAATACATAGTGTGTTCCACATGATCTATGAGAAGGTGCAGAAGATCATGAAGATGTTCACTTGTAGGTCCACTCCAGACATTGCTTATCAACCCCCCACCGCTTGACCGGCTTAGACGCCTTCTGTTCCACCCCTTCGCGATGATGCCACTAGATCTGACGTACGCTGAGCACTACTGCAGTAGCTCCTCCAGGTTGTATTACACTTGTGCTAGTGAGCATTACGGTGATAGCTCCTCTAGACTGTCTTACACTGGTCCCGGTGAGCATTATGACAACAGCTCCTCCAGATCGTTTTACACTGGTGCTAGAGAGCCAGGTACCTATGTCAAGAATACATTATGTACTTCATTAATTTCACATTCACAATTCATGCTAACATGGTTTTCTCTGTAAACCACATGCAAAGATTGAGGATTTCGATGGCATACATGCTACGATGTAGTACCTTGAGCAGGTCATCAGGGAGGGTACCACAAACTTCTCGACTGGCTTTGACGTCTTCCTCGGGCCGGGTCATACGTAGGACAAGATTATGCCCTCCCAGCTAGGCGACGCACCTCTCATAGGCACGCAACAAACCTAGGAGGAGTAGGTGACGCCAGTTCCCAGCGGTCAGCCTCCGCGGATAGTCATCCTGCCGGACCCTCTCACATACTCAACGGACCACATGAGAGCAAGGGGCCACAGGATTCCAAGAATAGGGGATCGTCCCAAAGTGGGGACACAGTTAGGGAGTAGTTTAGGGATTACGTTGCTTATATCTTATATTATGCACATATTATTCTACTATGTTAGTATCCTACATTCAGTTTATTTTTTCAACTCCTGTCCTCCGTCAGCATCGTGACATAGGACTCCACTCAACTGTTCCGTCAGGATTACGATGTCAAAATATAAAAAAATTAATCAATTCTAAAAAATCAGAATTTTCTATTTTAAAATCAATCCTAATTTCTTTTTTAATAGGTATATGTCACTCGTTGCAAGGGTCTGTCCATGCTGACAGCCCACACCGCTCTATCGCCTGTTGAGCGGGCGACATGAGTCTATATTTGCAATTTTCCAAAACAAACGTGTATATTTGCAATTTTTTGATTAAAAAATATAAGAATAAAAAATGACGCAGATCTCGCCATGTTGCTCTATCGCTATGTTTGTAATGAATTTTCCATTGTAGATGTAGTTTTACATAATTATTTATGTTTTGTTGCAATAATATTAGGGTTTTTATTGATGGTTGTCAAGTATGTCGGATATGTGTTAGTTTATGATTTTTTATGGGGACAATGAAATATTATATAGTCTAAAATGGGTAGTATTGTCTGTATTTCAGTCAATAGACAAGGGTATCTCCAGACCTATGCACAAAAGTGTTAGATACTTGTATACCTGATTAATGCATGGTTTCAAAATAGACCTCGGGATTCAAGAGATGACCATTAGCATTGTGGGCAATCGTTACAGAGAAGGCATATATTAGGAGGTGTTCCCACTCTTTGAAGATGAAGTATGGAAGAGGTACCTGCAGGATATTGTGCACAGATGTTGGTCTCCTATGTTGCTTGTGTAATGGAAGAATAAGGAGGCAGTTAGGGAGATACATGGTAGGGGTACACGGAGGAGGAGAGTGATGAGGAAGAGTATGAGGAGGATGTCTATTCGGATGGTGCACATTTACCAGATTATTCGAATAAACCTACCGGTGAGGCAGACGAGGGGGAAAGAATCCCTTCTCTAATTGAAAAGATGGAGCGGGATGATCGTGAGGCTAACGAATCTCTGAGTATGACATCTTGGATGATGAGGACGATGCTCCAGTTCTCGTGGACTGGGACAATCCTAACTTTAACAACCTTGTGATGAATGAGGGAAATCAAGTGGCCTGGGAGTATACGCAAAATGAGGTGACTCAAGGTGCTAGGTATCCTACCTGTCAGGCTATGAAGGATGATGTGACTCAATGGGTGACATCGCTTCAACGATAGTTTTATGTTGTCAAATTAAGCAAGAAGGAATATGATGTCAAGTGCGTGAATAAGGGTTGCCTGTGGCGGGTTCACGGCTTCAAGGGGAAGTGGGTTGAATATTGAGAGGTGTCGATTGTGGTCGAGCATGATGGACGAACTTGAGCCCAGCCATAGGAACATAACCTCATCCTTTGTCGCCAATGTGAGGTATGCCCAGATTGTGAATAACCTGAACTACAAATAGGAGTCCATAATCAGACGAATTGAGGATTACAAGTACACTATCGGCTATAACAAGGCATGTAGGGCGAAGAGGAAGGCAATCAAGATGAGGTTCGGGACCTACAAAGTGTCGTATGACAATATGCCATATTTGCTGAAGACCATTACTCGAAGGAACCTGGGGACGTATTACGACATTGATAAGTACACATTGCTATCCAAACCTGGCAAGTATGTCATGAAGCGATGTTTCTTTGTAATAGGGGAATGTATCGAAACTTTCAAGAATTGTCAGCCTATCTTGTGCATCGACGACACTTCCCTACCGACAAGTTCACGGGACATATCGTAACTACTATTGGGGTCGATGAGAACAATCAAGTTCTACCGTTAGCCTTTGCATTTGTGGAGGGTGAGGACAGTAGAAGTTGGTATTGGATCCTATAGCTTGTAAGGATGATAATCTGCTCGGCCGAACGTGTGCATTATACATGACCAACATGCTGGGATGCCCAAGGCAATTCTGGATCTGCAAAATAAAACGAACAATGGCTTGATTGGACTTGTGTGGCCAGATCTGTAGAGTAGGTGGTGCATAAGGTATTTGGGTGCAAATTTCTTCCGCCAATTCAAGAACAAGAACCTCATGAACATGTTCAAGCGGTTATGCGGTCAGAACCAGCAGCAGAAATTTGATGTCCTTTGGAAGACACTGGATGAGCTGATGAAGAAGCAAACACAGGGAGGCCCATGAGGGGGCCAAAGGATAAACCAATACCTCTTGAGTCCCTGCCAAAGGACAATGAATCTAGCATCACATGGAGGACCGGGTCACCTATCAGGCCATTTAATGAGCAGATTGAGAATGAGTCAAAGGAAAAGTGAGCTCTTCTCTATGATACAAATGGGGCTAGGTACGACATTATGACTACAAATTTAGCAGAGGTTTACAACTGGGTGATGAAAGATGTGAGGGGGTTGCCGCTGGTGGGTATTGTAGAGTTCATACTTCAAGGGGTATGCAAGTATTTCAGGGACAGCTATGCAGTAGCGCACATGACGTTGAATAATGCTGATATGATTTATGGATGACTAAGTACATGGAAGACAAGGAGGAGAATACAAAGATGCACAGGTAAAGATCATGAGAATTGCACAATACAAATATGAAATTCTATGTATGGACAAAGGAAGGAGAGGGGGCAAGTGTGAGAGAGTTATCCATGAGTGCACCATCTTCGATGACAGGTGCATTTGCACCTACTACAAGCCGATGCTACTACAGAAGCCATGCTCTGTGAGGAACCGTCCAAACAATATTCTAATTAATCATCAGTAGGATCATTATTTATAATCACAACCTCGATGATTAATCAGAATATCATCCCGATAGTCATGGCATGTGTTTTGTGCCTAAGATTGGAACACATACCTTTCCAACATAAGCAATCATAACTAAGCTTAATAAAGAGCGAGTAATTAAATCATATTACAAGTTCTTAAATATTTACAAGTTTAACAATTTACAGCAAAAGAGATCTAGAAGGATACTAAAACTGATCAACTTCTAGCGAAAATAGAAACTACGCAGTGGAAACAAAATCTAAAGACAGCAAAAGATGGGTGAATCCATATGCCCTTAGGCTTCACCCCAAAAGCGCGACCTCTGAGTAGTTGCCTACTCATTCCCGCCGCTAGCATCGGCGGGCGTGAAGTAGCCAAACACCGTCTCTTTCTCACCTGCAAAACCTGTTCAGCAGCTAAGTACGAAGGTACTCGCAAGACTTAATTCATATAGGGTACATATAAATAACCCAACTTTAAGGATTATGCATTGGACCATTAGCAAGGAAAAAGGCTATAAGGTTAAGTAAAACATATGCGCCCGCAACCTAGACACATATGTGTGAGTATCTAAACATAACCAACAACAATACAATTATACCCTGCAATAACTAGCTATACATAAAAGTAACTGAAACCATCATGAACAGATATCTAACACGAACCATCTCCACTATGACCAACATATCCAACCACAAACAACAACTTATGAGTCTACGATGGTGTGCATGGATATAAGGCATGCTCATGACCGAGAGCACGGTAGTTTGAACTGTTTTTACACCCTACAGGGGATACTACTTTACCCATATGACACGAGGACCATTCAGCTTGTGCCACCCGCTAAAGTGCACACTAGGGGGGGGGGGTACTCATGATAACCTTCCCTAATAAGCTCCAACCATTTGGATCGTGCATCGCTCGACACGGGGATATCTAGAACTACTCCTGGAGCAAACTAGAAGCCCCTACAAGCCCGTGAACAGGCCCAAATGATCATAGCTACAAAGGTATTCGGCTCGCCTTACTATTAGATCAGCATATAGTGAGTATGGTAAGTGCTAAAGCCAACGGCGGCCAACAGTTAGTGCTTAAACGATGCAAAGCGATCTACGGTGTCCAGGTTCCTTTCCCGAACTGCTATGAGGACTCCTCTTGAACAGAAAACACCCCTAACACTGCCCACATCTCGCCTTATACTCACCACTCATCCGGTCATCTCAACACTAAAGTATTTGTAAACTATAAGTGAGCCCTATGCTCGCGAACAATGGCATCACTGTCATTCGACTTCTACCGATCATTCCACCAGACCACCTCACGTACTCAGCTAACCAGGTAAGAGCGAGGAGGCGCAGGGTTCCGAGGACGAATGCGACCAAGGGCCTCATCCCTAAGAGGGGACATAACTTGAGGTAGCTATGTCATTGCTACTTTTATGGTGTTATGTAATGGTCTTTCTTTAAAGTACTATATTATTGTTACTGTCATAATATCTTTCTTCAAACTACTCATACAACGACCATTTCATCACAGTGGCATGAAAATATGTCGACCGAACGTATGATGGCATATACGATACCCTTTGTGGTGTACCGGCGCTTCACCTTACATGTCTTAGGGAATGAAAAATAGTACACGTAAAATACAAAATTAAATCCTCTGCCTACCGCAAAATCACATCAATATTACTCCCAGTTGTTCCTCTGACCTTCCATGAGAGGCAAGATATAGCTTCTTCTAACGTTTCTGGCTCTCTCTTGGGGCAATTGTTCCTGTAGTTCTTCGATGACGACGTGAAGGTGACAGATATATTCTTGAATGTGTGGTTCTATGCACAGGTCAATCTAGTACTGGAACCCATAATCATCCATCTGGAAAAAAATATAGATGAGACAAGTAAATGGTGTTGCGAAAATAGGAAAGAAGGCGAGTATAATTGCTTCGTACTCTGAAATGTGGACAATAGAAAAATCGATGTCTTGTGTCACCGAAATGCTCATAAAGTTGGACTACATCTTCATCTCCATGTCGATATGGCGGCCACAACGAGCAAGGAAGAACATTGTGGTTTCCGTAGAAATCTCTACCATATACGTCTAAATGGGGGTGTGGAGGTGATGGATCGATTGGATCATCGAGAGGATGAGGATACGCTATTCTCTCTATTCAATTTGAGGTCAGGAGATGTGTGAGTAGAGAATCGATTGGGTTGTGTTTATATACAAGATGTCCTGGTAGTAGTGGATATATGCGGCAACACATGTTCTTTCTTTACATTGTTTTGCAAAATAGATGCAATCAGATGTATACTCAACTTTTTGTAAATATCATTTATCATTGAGTAAAAAGGCATCACTGTCAAATGCTTCAAACAAGAACATGGTGCTTTAGACAAGAAGTGACGAAATGCTCATCTTTTAGCATGAAATGACAACACCTTGCTACAACACAACATATCTATCGTGACTCACACTTTAGACATAAAGTGACCACACGACTTATCTTTAACCATAAAATAACAACACCTCTATCACGACTCAAGCTTCACACACGAAGTGACCACAAGACAGAGCTTTAAGCATCCTATCCTATAGCTTGGACACATCCTGACTTCACGTAGTAAAATGATGAGGAAACACTCGCCCGTGACCTTATCCCTTCTTCTATAGTACCGCACATATTTCTCTCTCTGTCAGCGGACAATTTCAACATCCACACGAAAGGAATCCCTGAGACCCACCCTTGCATCGCAATAACTCCTCCTCCAACACATCCGACAGTTCCTAACAGTATAACCCCCTTGTGTATATAAGGGTAACTCATTCATGACTACTTCTTCTCCAACATAGTCCAACACAATCCCTTCTATGGTTTTCGGGTTCGACAAGGGTAAGGACAAAATGGGCCCTTACGAGCTATGGCGCGACATCCTTGACAGATGCAAGCATGAGGATGAAGAACAAAGGAGAAATGAGGACCAAGAGCAGAAGAAGAGGGAGATGGAGTTGGAGATAGAAGAGCACGAGGCATGCACGCCATGATGCGACTGCGGTATAATAGCAAGCCTGAAAACATTCCCGCTTGCCGCGGTTGCTTGGTTTTGTTGTGTGGTAAGTGTACATGATATCCTACCGTGCTACGAATTTTATCTAATTCACCTGATTCCCTCCAATAGTATGACAAGCCTAGTTACAAGTACGAATGGTACGTGGATGAAGAAGAGTATGCGAACATTAACTACAATTATGATGAGGCTGAGGCAATGAGGTGCGGGGATGTTGAACGGCCGAAGATGAGACTACAAGAGCTCAATGAAGAGTGGTGTGATAAGTACCTCACTACATGCGGTAACATGCAGGTCCTCCACAATGCGTGTGCGGTGTATCGGTTGTGCCGAGGCCTGTGGCACACGGAATGATATAATGATATGTGTGCAGCAAGCCCTACCCCCATGGATACAACTTCCAAGAGATCCACTAGGAATATCTGGATGAGAAGCCTCCATCTTTTCCATATACCTAGTAGATATTTTCTTGCACCCGACAATCTATCTTTCCATAAGGCATGCTTCGTTTAACGATGGAGTATTACATGCTATTATAACTTATCGTAGAATGTGTACGAGTCAGTGCATATTATCTTATGTATTGTATCTACAGATAGACAATGAATATTTACGATGACCCTTATTTATGATGTACTTTATTTTGTTCAATGAAATGGCTAGGTTTTATCATTGTACCAATACATTTTTCTAAGCCCAATGATTCTATAGGATTTCTTGTCTTCCATGCATAGACAACAATAACTCCTTGCTAAACTTTTGCAGAAAGAAATGACCACACCAAGCAACAACTTTCACAGAGAATCTCTGTGAATCATTAATGCCACAACTTTTCTAGCTTTTACAGCGAATCCTATGCACTAGCCCTCATGCAAGCCCATACACTCAGTCCTTGCACCAGCCCCCAGCCACTATAAATAACCCCACCCTCATCCATTGATACACCACTCATTTCTTAGCTCTCTCAACTGCAATGTCTTCCTCAACTCCACCGAAGTCCACCCAAGAAACATTAGGAGATTTTCATCCCTCAGGGGGTCGAACCGCCGATGTACTTATGTGGCAACTCTTGTAGGCTTTGCAAATCACAGGACATCTCCTACACATATAGTCTACGCTTTTTCATGTGTGCCAACTACCAGTACGATAAGTCTCGATATGGACCGTACGAGTACCCACCAGTATAGTGACATAGACCACTCATGTGACACTTTCTATATTATTTCATGCACTGTCTTACTAATCTACTATCTTCTTTCATTTGTTTAGTCTACTCCACATATCTGTGACTTAATGGAATAGCTCGATATGGAGCAAAATAAGCACTAGAAGCGGTGGATCGACATGATCATGCGGTGGAAGAGGGAAGCGTACGAACGCTGAGAGTACGAGTAAGAGCAGAAGGAACTACGACTAAAGTGTCAGGAGGAGTAGCTCATGAGGAAGATAACAAAGTAGCGCACTGCGGCTGAAGCACGTGAATCAAAGAGGGAATGGAAGCGGGAGAGGGTCCGTTGCGCTAAGACGGAGGCCCCCGAAGCCCTGCAAAAGAGCAAATATCCTAGGTGCACTCACTAGAGAGCATATATTGTAATCCGGTATTTTTTCATTTTCTAAGGTATGTTAGGATTAGCAGCACCATGATATTATGTTAGTTTTTAGGCGTACCGTACATGTCAATATTTGTTGCTGTCATCTTTTTATGGTTAGGATCCTTTCATGCAGCGACGATAAACCCCATGTCGCATGTAATACTTGTCAGTTTATGTAACATCCGTGTTGGGTTCTATGCTAATAGTGTTTCACAACTACAATTGTTCAAAAAATTAGATTTTGTATCCTACCAATATTACTTTACTAAAAAGTTACTCATATAATTTTACATCAAATAAATAAACAAATATCGACAAATTTATATCGAATCAAAATTTTCAAAACAATAACCACTATCGATAACTATTTGCATAACTAACATTTCTCGTCGAATAATTGCGCACTATTTTTCAAATTACCGTATAAAAAAGTTAAATTAAAAAAATAAAATTCTGCATATCGCCCGTTTAATAGGTGAGTACAACATGTCGCCCACTGAACGAGCGACAGGAAGGTCTCTCCTATTCAGCGGACGAGAACTTGATCTCACCCAATCTTCTTCTCTCCATTTATTTAATTCGTTGACGGTCGGAACCTACGAAATCTCATCCCTCGAATGGATAACGGTAGATTAGACATACTATTTTTTAAAACGGCAATGTATTCTTGAAAATATCAGAGAAATAAAATATATAAAAATATTCAGCTTTGGACTTCCTGCTAGGCTGTGGCCCAACCTGCGTGTACTCTGGCTTTTTCCCTGGAAGTTCCATGGACGACGATCGATGCTACTGCCCCTGCCCTGCTGGCTGCCGGTGGTCAGTTCGCCGTGGGTCTTCGAAGCAATGCTGAGTTGATCCATGCAACCCAACAGGTAAAAGCCAGCTGGGGACGCAGGAACAGGTCAAGCGCACGGAGGGAGGGAGGCGCGGCAACGGCGGGGAGCACAGGGACAGCGGCCAGGAATGGGAGGACGCGCGACCAAGCCGCCCGCTCCGCGCGCGCGACCTGCCACAACACACTCGGGCGACGTCCTAATTACGCAGAGCTCGCACGCGCTATAAAGCCCCGCCCCGGCGTCCCCTCCTCAACCCGAAGCTCCCCGGTTGGCCTCCCCCACCAAACCTCCACCCTACCACACCACAACTAGGGACGTCTTCCATGGCCTCCTGCTAGCTAGACCCGAACTACCACGCAACTCCTCATTACAACCCTTCAAGAGAGCACCACACTAGAGAGCGCCCGCCCACTTGCCTGCCTGCCGTGACCGTGCGTACGTACGTGCTGATCGATCGGCGGCCGGCCGCGGGGTGAATTGAAGTCGAGATGGCGGCGACGATAATGCGTGCGGCCGCCGGCGTGCTGCTGGTTCTGTCGGCGCTCGCCGTGGCGCGGGCCGAGGACCCGTACCTGTTCTTCGAGTGGAAGGTGACGTACGGGACCAAGTCCCTGCTGGGCGTGCCCCAGAAGGTAATCCTCATCAACGGCGAGTTCCCCGGCCCCAGGATCAACTGCTCCTCCAACAACAACATCGTCGTCAACGTCTTCAACGAGCTCGACCAGCCGCTCCTCTTCACCTGGTCCGTGCGTCTGCTCCGATGCCGAAACCAACACAAAAACATTGTGCACGGCACGCACACTGGACGACATATATATATATTACACGCGCGTACGTGCATGCAGGAATGGGATGCAGCACAGGAAGAACTCGTGGATGGACGGTCTGCCGGGCACGCAGTGCCCCATCGCGCCGGGCACTAACTTCACGTACAAGTGGCAGCCCAAGGACCAGATCGGCAGCTTCTTCTACTTCTCGTCCATCGGCATGCAGCGGGCGGCGGGCGGCTACGGGCCCATCAGCGTCGTCAGCCGCCTCCTCATCCCCGTCCCCTTCGACCCGCCGCCACCGGAAAGCGACCACACGGTCCTCATCGGCGACTGGTACACCAAGGACCACGAGGTCATGGCCCGCCTGCTCGACACCGGCCGCAGCATCGGCCGCCCCGCGGGCGTGCTCATCAATGGCAAGGGCGGCAAGGACGCGGCGGACCCGCCCATATTCACCGTGGAGGCCGGCAAGACGTACCGCCTCCGCATCTGCAACACCGGCATCAAGGCGTCTCTCAACTTCCGCATCCAGGGCCACGACATGAAGCTAGTAGAGATGGACGGCTCCCACACCGTGCAGGACATGTACGACTCGCTCGACGTCCACGTCGGCCACTGCTTCTCCGTCCTCGTCGACGCTGACCAGAAGCCCGGCGACTACTACATGGTGGCCTCCACCCGGTTCATCCACGACGCGAGGTCCGCCTCCGCCGTCATCCGCTACGCCGGCTCCAGCACCCCGCCGTCGCCGAACGTGCCCGAGCCCCCGGCCGGCTGGGCCTGGTCCATCAACCAGTGGAGGTCGTTCCGGTGGAACCTGACAGCCAGCGCCGCGCGGCCCAACCCCCAGGGCTCGTACCACTACGGCCAGATCAACATCACCCGTACCATCAAGCTCCGCATCACCCGCGGGCACATCGACGGCAAGCTCCGGTACGGCTTCAACGGCGTCTCCCACGTGGACGCCGACACTCCGTTAAAGCTCGCCGAGTACTTCAACGTCACCGACGGGGTGTTTAAGTACAACCAGATGGCCGACGTGCCGCCCGCCGTGAACGGCCCCCTCCGGGTCATGCCCAACGTCATCACCGCCGAGTTCCGCACCTTCATCGAGGTCATCTTCGAGAACCTCGAGAAGAGCATGGACTCCCTCCACCTCGACGGCTACGCCTTCTTCGCCGTTGGGTACGTACTTCCTCTACTCAATTAAATCACAAGACAACAAAACAGAGTTGCCACGGATGCATGCACGGGCACGGCCAGGCTAGCTGTATGAGCTGATGACTGTGTGCGTGTTCGATCTGTGCTGTCTGCAGGATGGGGCCGGGGAAGTGGTCGCCGGAGCTGAGGAAGACGTACAACCTGCTGGACGCGGTGAGCCGGCACTCGATCCAGGTGTACCCGCGGTCGTGGACGGCCATCATGCTGACGTTCGACAACGCGGGCATGTGGAACATCCGGTCCAACATCTGGGAGCGGCACTACCTCGGGGAGCAGCTCTACATGAGCGTCGTGTCGCCGGCGCGGTCGCTGCGCGACGAGTACAACATGCCGGAGAACGCCCTCCGCTGCGGCAAGGTCGTCGGGCTGCCGCTGCCGCCGTCCTACGCTCCTGCGCGCTAATTAAGGAGGCCCTGTTTTCCCGTTGTGTTCTGATAATCCGTTCGATCTTGAGTTGTTCCTGATAATTTTCTTTTGCTTTGGCGCAATAACCACCGGGGATCATAGACGCTTTCAAACGAGCAAAAACGAAAGAAAAGGTTGGGAAGGAAGGTCGGCGGCTGGTCGGCCGGCCGGGAACGCATGAATGTAATCTCGAGATGCCCTCTCAAATCATTGTAATGGGAGTTATATAACTTTATCTCTATCATTTACTCAAATAATTGCCCTACACCAACAAGGCCTGCGAACCGAGCGGCAGCTCGGTGGTAGGCGCGCCCGTTGTGGCCGCATCCGCTGGGCTCAAATCCGAGCGTCGCACCTTTAGGAGCTGACGAGCCTTGGCTCCTCACGCATGCTCCTAGGCCGCCAGCTTCGATCGGCGGCACCTCTGTTGGCCCATCTTGTGAAAATAAAAGGCCTTACAGATGCATGTTATCGTGTTCTTTGATTACATTTTAAGCTGTTTTAAGGTGCTGCCTGTAAATCGCAGCCGTCTGTTGGTGTTCAAGCTTTGTAGCTAATAATGTAGTTGAATTTTGGACACGTCAAATGATCGAATAACCATAACATATGTGATATATAGTTACTGGTTTTACTCGGTTCCTCATTTGTACCAGCTACAAATTATTTTCAGGTGCGATCTCTTTGCAGCCTTCTAAGTCTTCTAAGTTAAATCCAGTTTGATTGAAAGTGAAAACCAAATCAAGTCATCTCCAACAGCTACTTTAAATTTTCATCTTTAAAAATACTATTACAGTATTCCTTATTTTTTCATCTTCAGCAGCTGCCCATTTCCTACCTTCTACTCCTCTTTTTCTCTCTCCAGATCCGCTGGCAGCCTCTATAAACAGTGTCGGTACAATGTTACTACAGTACTGCTACAGTACCCGATGAGTTTTCCTGCCTCCGGGCCCACTGTCAGCCTCTGTGAGCAGTTGGAGATCAGTTTCTAGTGCTACTGTAGCACTGAATACCTCCGCTGCTGGAGTTGGCCTCAGAGACAAATGAACATCCTCCGTACAGAAGAAGCCCACCAACCAGAGCTGGCCACTGACAAATGGCCCAGTAGCCAACTAGCCACAGCGCATTACATGTGTGACTGTCTATGTGGGCCCACTTGCAAGAGAGCGCTCTAGCATGGCAGGTGCTTAGAACCGTAGCACGCATCAGGATTTTAATTTTGTTTTCCAGTTTTTTTGTTCACCCGTAAAAAGATCAAATTTCAAAAGATTTTATTAAAATTTTATTTATTTTTTCATCATTTGTTTTGTAAGTTCTATATATTAGTGAAAGAAAAATTCAAGAATTAGATATCTCGTTCCTTTTCAAAATTTCGGCGAAATTTTAACGGTGGCACACATTAAGGATACTAAGCAAGACGTTAATCCTGGCACACATTAAGGATACTAAACAAGACGATTAGCTGACTTGGTTAACGTGGGGCGAGGGGCACCACGTCCACGTGGAGGTCGCGTACAGCGAGGTGCCTTTCCACCCCAGCCGCACCGTGCCGTCGTGGTCATCCGCCACCGTGTAGCCCAGCCCCGCTGGGCACGCCCCGGCCACCAGCTGCGCTCGCCGGCCGGTGCCGGCGCGCAGGAACCCGTGCCGGGCGAGCTTCGCCCGCCAGCAGCCGAACTTCCCTCGCCCCCTCCGCGACGGACCGCCCACCGCCAGCACGTTTCCGATCTCCCTGCCGAGCACCCCGTGCTCCACCAGGTGCCTGCTCGCGTCCTCGTCGGCCGGCTGCGACTCGCCCAGGGAGTCGAACAGCACTGAGTAGTGGTGCAGCGCGGAGACGAACCGGTCCAGGAAGTGGCCGTGGTCGTGACCGGCGCTACCATCCCCGGGCGCCCCTAGCTCCTGCTCCACCAGAGTCAGCACCTTCGGCTCCAGCCACCGCACCAGCCGCGTCGTGGCGCCGTCGTCCCCGGCCGCGTCGTACATGGCGTGCCGCAGCCAGTGCACGGCCAGGGCCTCCCCTGGCCTCTTGCTGAGCACGTCCGCCGCCGCGTCGACGTCCCCGGGCCGCTTCGCGATGGCATAGAACTCGAACGGCATGCTCAGCTTGCTAGCCAGACCGGCGAGCTGGTTGCCGGTGTCGTGGAGCACAGAGCCAGACGTGCCGAAGCCTGTCACACGGAGAAACGGTGGGCCGCCTGGCCGGGCCACCAGCGCGGGGAGGAGCGAGAGCCACTGCAGCGCGCCGCCAGGCACGACGTCGAGGTCGACAATGTGGACCATGCGCTTGTCGTGGAACACCTCCAGGATGGCCTGGTTGCACGCCAGGTAGGCGAACCTCTCGAACGGCGTCACGTTGTAGAAGGCCCTGAACGCGGCGTGGATGCCCGGGCACGGTGGCGCCAGGGGTGCGCAGATGCCGAGCCGCGAGCTCATTAGCCGCGCCGCCAAGAACCTTGGCGAAGTAGGCCACGAGCCGCTCGCCGCACGACGACGCGTACGGCGAGGCCATTTGTGACAGCTAGAGGAGCATCCCGTTTGCGTCCGCTAGGTTGCCCACCAACACGGCCACCGCGTACTCCATGAGCAGCGCGATCATCCGCACGCCGCCGTGAGCCTCCTCCTCCGCCCTGGCCGTCGCCGCGCAGCCGTTCCGCTCCTCCACCGAGCCATCGCCTCCTTCGGACCCCTCCTTGCACGTAGCCAACTCATGCTCGCTTGCCTCCGCCACCGGCTCGATGAACTCCGCCATGTCCTCCTTGCCAGTTCAACGGTCACTGGCATGAACATGACCTTGGCGATGAACTGATGATGAGGCAAGAAAGGGTGACCCAGTGGCAGGTTGGCGCCGCCAGAGCTGCCGCGCGCCGTACAGGTGCTGATAATGAAACTGCAACAGGCTTAGAGAATCTTGCATGTCTGAGCCTGTTCCTGCACTCATAAGGTGATCGATGCTCAATCAACTAGGGTAGGTTTTGCTTTTGCATAGTTGGAGAGAAGGGGAGCAAAGAGAGCAATGTCTATATGACTATATATATGTACGGAGTGCCATGGTGTATTGCTAGGTCAAGAAGGTAGTGGCAGCACGTCGCAAAAAAAAAAAAAAAAAAAAAGAAGGTAGTGGCAGCAGCTTCAGAAGAAGTTACACGGCAGGAATCTGTGAAACATCAGCCTGATGATTCTTTGTTCTGCATTCGGATTGGTCTGATCTGTAGGCTTGGCCAGCACTTACAGCTGCTTGGTTTGGTGTTTAATTATCCGGGGCTTAGTAAACTTTGGTAACTGGTTAATTCAGGTGCGGAAGCAGCCATGGGCCAAGCCTTAGGCTAGTCCATTGAAGTTCAGGTGGGTCTAAAAAAATCTATCTTCTTTTGTACAGTAAAATTTAATAGAAATTTAGATCTAAAGTCTAGACTGAAGCCAGGCTGCCATCGGCATGTTTCCGTACAACTAGCTAGTGTCCTTAAGTGTGTATTGTACGTAGAGTCCGGAATGTTCTAGAATATTCAGTGAGGAATTCCTTTTCTTGAATTTTTTGACGGATCAGCAAAGCATGCATCTCTATAGAAAGAAAATACTTGTGCTATCAATTAATACTTACATTGACACTTCAACTTAGAAGCGATCACAAATGTCTTTCTGATGTGTAACTTTTTCCCGTATATTCGTGAGGAATTTTTTCCTCTTTGCTAATTCCTAGAGAGTTATGAATTAATACTATACTACATGTTTGTGTTGAGGAGTACATTTCTATGTGCCGCACACAGAGAAAATCGTGGCCGAACTACTAGAACTCCTTGGATCCTACAAGGAGACAGTGCCAAAAACCAGTCGAATGTAAGAGTACTGCTAGTTTCTAGAGGACTTCTGCACTAGAAAATGCTTATAGTCGCGTTCTTTTTGAAATATATATATACACACATATTGTATATCTATTATGTGTCTAGGTGTACTGTAGTTCACTGTTGCGCTACTCACAAAATAGGTCAGTTATTACAAACATATATAGTCATAACTGGATAACTTATTTAATCGTAATTATGCACTTTTTTGTCATGTGATCGTAACTGGATCACCTCTGCGCACACCTTTAGTTACGATCCAAAAAGCAGTATAGTTATTATCGTAACTGACTTTTTTATTATGTGATTGTAACTCAACTATTTATGCTGTCGTAACTGACTATTTTCTTAGTCGTAACTGTGATCGTAATTGTGTCACATCTGCGCACACCACATTTCCGATCCAAAAAGCAGTATAGATGCTACGTAACTGACTTTTTTTGTCATGTGATCGTAACTCAACTATCTGTGCTATCGTAACTGACTATTTTCTTAGTTGTAACTGGAGGTGACGCAGCAGTAAACTACAATACTTCTCGTAATTATACACTTTTTATCATGTGATCGTAACTCACCTATATGTGTCGTCATAACTGACTAGTTTCTTAGTCATAACTGGGGTGGTGTGAAGGTGGTTGCAGCAACTGAGGGTGACGCAAAGTAGTTCACTGTTTGCGTCTAGGCGCTGAATAGACTCGTCGTGTGTGATATATATATATATAGTCCCAGAGGGTCTCACTTGACTATTGCCTGACGGCGAACAGGCTCTCAGATGTCACCGGCTCGATGAAGGTACCCTGGAAGTTGTTGCAGAAAGTGCCCTGAACTAGGCCCAGGTGTAAATGGCTCCCAGTTATAGCGCCCAGAACCATCAGAAGGCTATCCCTCCGAGGCAAGGGGGAAGCACTTAGCCATGGTGGTCTAGTTGCCTCCATTGGTCTCGGTGACTAGGGCGTACGAGTGAACAAACTCTCCTGGGTCCAAATTAACCTTAGACTTTGGAAGTTTGGGGGTCCGAAAACTGTCTGGGAAGGGCACGACCTGCAAGGGAGAGTCGAAGTCTAAGAGCAGAGCCACCGACGGGCCGACCGAGGCCAATGCTTGGGGGCAATGAGGGGCACAGATGAAACCCTCGCTGGCCTCCGGAGCCTAGGTTGCCACAGTGTCAACCATCCTAAGGGTGGCCTCAGTTGTGACTGTAGCCTGCTGCACAGATCGAAGGGCCACCACATGTGCATGTTGTCTAGTCGTGGTGGCATGTACAGCTACGGCCTCAGATGCAGCCCCTTGGGGTGCCGCAATGCTCTCGCATGTACTGCTGCTGAAAGGCCTCCGAGCCGGCAGGGCCCCCCGCGTTAGCCGCAGTCGGGATCGCGATCATGTCGGTGATGGCAACGAAATCCTCATTTCGCCCGAGTGTGGACTCGTCATCGCCCTCGGTCATGGCGCTAGCGTTGGATAGCGCGTGTTTGGCCGTGGCTGCCACACTGACTTTCACACAGGTGTTGCCATGGAGCCAGCCACTCGGGCTGCCGCTTTGTCAGTCTTCTTCTTGGGTGGCATCCCGCCTCTCTGAGTGATACACCATTCTAAATCCCCATATTCGATGCTAGCTGTTGGTGAAAGAAAATATCTTACACGAACAAGGTGCGGCAAGAGCTTAACTCACTTGAGTGGCTCAAGCTTAGAGAAGTAGTGGAAAAGAAGGAGTGCCAATATTGATCTGAATATTTTTCGCCTTTTGCACCGTGTGCTCATGGTCAGTATTTATATTGCCTTTTATAGTGTAAGGGTACAAGCATGCCCCTAGGAGCAGAGATACAAGCTACAACTATACAATCATGATATAGGGCCAACTTAGTGAAGCACTGCCTAGGACCGAGGCCAAAATATCAGCCTCTCTGATGACATCACCTAATCATGGTGGTAAGTAGTCATAATGCTTGATCAACCGCCGACTACGGCACCAATCTAGTCTGGCATGTTAGGCCTGCCTTGATTAGACCAGGATTAAATGCCAATAACATCGTGGCAAGAAGCCATGTGGCCGATGGAGCCTCCCACCGTTGATCTTTCTGGGTGGCCCCTCGCCTTCCCCAAGCCTCCGAGGGTCCACCTCCTCTAGGGGTTAGTGGCCTCCGGAGGTTCGGGTCCCGAAGACTTGGATCTCCACAATGGCTCTGGAGCTTGAGGCCTCCGAAGGGGTTTTGAGCCTAATGACCTTCGAACTTTAGGCCAGCGGAGCCAAGAGTGTTAGAAGTCCTTGATAGCGACCCCAGCACAAACGATCAAAGGTAGTGCAAGCAATTTATTTGTCGTGTATTTTCTACCCTTTCTGAACTAATAGCTTAGCGTGCTCATGGGTTATGCCGTTATGGACGAGCTCGTCACACCTGTTCCGTGCACGCTAAAGCACAAGTAGACTAAAAGCTGGTAGCTCGGGAGACGCCCTGTACTTAAGTGTAATACTCGATTGCTAAAAATATGAGCTATCGCTGAAAATTAAAGGCTTGCTATATTTGTTTATTTGTTCGGTAAGAGTCGCATGTCCAAATAAAGTTCTGTTCGTTACAAACTCAAGTAATCCATGAGTGGGGTACAGACTTAACCACATCGACATATGCGGTAAGGTGCTGTAGAGACCACGAAAATGTGCAAAACAAAACGTATTTGTGACCGGATGAGTTCCAATTTTCAAAATTATGTTTACATGCTGGTGCTATGCAAGTAGAGTATGACAATTCTCATATCGTGCATGAGAATTGAGACCCTCGAGCTCAGCCAAAATGTGGTATGTGTTAGTACCCAGAAACTAAGTTTGTTGTAATGAAATGAGACTCTTTCCGGCGGTATATTCCTTCTTCCCAACTCAGCTTCACCGCAAGCCCATGTGTGTCACCTCTCCGATACCATTGGTTTCGCTGGAGATGGAGGATATCCTGCCATATTTGAGTCCCTGTCCGACACCGCCTGCCTTCCCCGCCCCTCCATCTTGGGTAATTACCAAAAGGAATCGGTAAACTCACGATTCAGTCGGTAAAGCCCAAAACCATTTCTGATATCGATTCCGATTAGTTTCACTGGTGTATAAACCAGCTGAAAACGGTCGCTCTAATGTCTACCATCTTCACCCCTATCCCACAAGTATCATAACGCCCTAGTTCGGCAGATGGGCAAGTCCGTTATCATCCAATCGTCTTTTCTACTACAGTACCCTGTACTTCGATGAACCACAGTCAGATGATAAACTAAACTGGCATTTTCACCCCAATGTCGTAATTCTACTCCATTCTATAAAGAACTATAGAACTCCTACTTGCTGGCTAAAAGTTTTAAGCCTACTTTCTCTAAAACGTTGCAAGTACCATTTTCCCTGATGCAGCAAAACGACATCCAAAGGTTCCAACTAATGCAGAATATGCGTCCATAGAACATTAGAGAAACGCACCACAGTTCATTCACAAGCCACAGCATGACAACCAAGTCCAGACAGCACTAGAACCCAGTCCATTTGTATGGTTTGGATACAGCAACCTGGATCTAAACACTTTATTCATAGGACCTGATTCCACATATATCACAGACCACCATGAAGTGGAGAACGGCTCACGCGGAACCGAGGAAACGGCCCATCCAAGCAGAGAAGCGAGACCAGGCCAGATCAACGGCTTCCTGGTTCTCATCAGTCAAACCCATTCCCTTCTTCCTCTTCAGGGCCTCCACCGACGTGTTCATGAAGGCATGCGAGCATCCAGGGTATATGTGGACTTCGTATGGTACCCCAGAGGACTTGAGCTTCTCTTCTAGGGACTTAGCCGCCTGAAACATCACGTAAGAGCAGTATTAAATCTCAGATTCAATATACACAGAATATGCTATTCCTGTATTTTTGTTTGTTTGAGTATTTTATCAAGTAGATTGCAAGCACGCCACATGATAAAAAACAACATGGAGATACTGCGTGGAATTGCATTCACACATACTTATATTACTAAGATATACTGAAAAGTATTAATTACTTAACGATGACGAGTATCAGAAAAGTTGCACTGAAAAAGAGTGAGATCTGCCCAGCTGCTGTTTTCCATGAACTACTGGGGGCTACATTAACACCTAAACCAAGGTGGTTATATGCAGATTTCGATGGATGTTGATACTAATAAGTATACATGATGAAGGGAACACCATGACATCAGAAAAATACCCCCCCCCCCCCCCAAAAAAAAAAAACACACACACACACACGCAAAAAGAAGGCGGCGGAAACAGATGGCACGGTGAGAGCATAAATTTGTGGTTCTTTGCTCCAGCTTGGGTCTAGGACAGTAACGAAAAACTGACTTCGTGAAACCTGGTTCACATTGCTCTTGCAGTAATAGACAGGTTCAAGCATTTTGACATAGCATTTGTGATCCTATTATGCCCTGTTAACGTCAGTAGTAAGGTACATGGGGGACAGTGCAACCTCAGGTCTCAACCGGTTCATCACCATTTGTCGAAGGAAATATAGAAAATAACCTGCCTTCTAAATTAAAATGAACTCAGATATTGTCTTAGTAAGGACAACAGTAACAGCTTAGTAGCATACGAATCCATGAAAGCATGCAATGAACCAAAACCAGGAAGGGAAAACATGGATTCGTCATATGTCATAACAACAGAGATGTGACTTATTAAGGATGGCCTTACAGTGACATCCGAAAATCCAATAAAACTGTCATGCTCCCCAAAATGAGCCTGGATAGGCGCCTTAGCCTTAGAAGGATCAGCAAGCTCAGAAGATGGTGTTCCATAGAAAGCAGCAACAGCATCAACTTCTGGGACTAAAACTCCACTTGCAATTGATAAAGCACCTCCCATGCAATAGCCAGTAACACCAACCTGATTGCAGAAAAGGCGGCAAAAGAAGGTTATCAACTAATCATTAGGCTATTGACACAAACCTGCATTGTTTTCAACAGAACATATGGAAGATGTACGTACGTTGCTATGCACAGTCAATCACTATAGGATAATTATGCTCTGTATATGTTATAACTTTATTCTTTGCGCTAGTTAGAGTACTCACTACTCTATAGCAAAAATGGGTAGTACTCACTATCCTATAGCATAAATGGGTATAAAACTTTTTCCATCTTGCTAATTAGTCTTTCAGGAGCAGACGGTTCCTGCAAACTTTCAGGCACATCAAGCCCAACTTATTAAAACAATCTTAATTTTTTTATCCTAATTTCTTCATTAAAAATTTGAACTAATCATTGCTCACTAACCACTATTGAAACTTTCCTACTTACCATAGTTAGGCAATTTTTGGGCGCATTAATTAGGTTGATCCAACAATGATTTGGATTATCATAAAATAATGCCTGACTCAATTTACCTTAGAACATAGATACAATTCTTCAGCATATTATTAGGAAATTTTGTTTGTTTCTCCACGTGGGCCCAAACTGATTAGGGCATCTCATAATTTTCAGGACAATATAAACATCCCAAATAGAAGTTTAATTTATTGTTACAAATCAAAATCAACTTTATTCATTTTATGCATAGTGATCTTAATTGCATTGCAAACGTCCACTCATGCTCCTGTCAATATCTATCAATCCAAAAGTCATACTGTAATGGTGGTTGTTTATTGGAGGGAGGAGAGGACGGAGATGGCGACCATGGAGGTCACTGGAGGCTATGGTGGGTGGCGGCTAGGGTTTTGGGCGCAAGGAGCTGGCTCGTGAGAGAGAGAGAGGGCGAGGGTCGGCCAGCGGCTTGCTTATCTCTTTATTGATGGTTTGCCTCTCTTTATATAGAGAGGCTAATTTGGTCTCTAAGTAATCTATTACAATTTTGAAAGTTCTAAAAACCCCTAATCTACTTAACAGCCAAGAAACGGTGTGGACCCGGCCGCTGCTACAGTACCCACGGTACTGTTTGTGTGCGTGACAAAGATGGAGGTGTTGGTGACATCCACATCATTTGTTCCACCAAGATCAATCGGCTGACAGAGATGGAGGTGTTGGTGACATCCACATCATTTGTTCCACCAAGATCAATCGGCCATGTATTGGTGTGGCTGCCGGTGTACACAGGAACGCGACAAGCGACAACAAAAGCATCCATGCAACTTGGAGCGGATGTTGGAGTAGCGATGCCCAGCTTAGTGTTGATGAAGTTGTAGGTGCTGGAGGAACTAGCAACTCCCACCATCATTACATTGTAGACAGTTGCGGCTACACCTTGGAGCACCATGCCATGGAGCAGGGCGACGTTGGTCTTGCCTGCAGCAACTTCATGGCCTACTACTGCCGGTACCGTGTGGTCTGGATCATTATTGATGAAATCGCGATCAACCACGATGAAGAGGTGTTTGCAATCATGATTGTCGCTAATCCCCTCATCGCACTGAGGGCAAAGGTTGATATACCACCTCTCCATAATCTCCTTCCTAGTGAGGCACTTGATTGGTGACAGTCTTATGGGGTCGGCATTTGGAGATGCCCTAGGGCCTCCTGCCCTAGGCGTGATCTCCAAATCAGCCGCATGTGGCAAACGAGAGTTTGCGGCTGCTGAAGTGTCATAAGCCTCGGTCAGGGACGCCGTGACCACGGACACCACAAAATCCTGTGTAGCGACCGTGTGTTCCTCCTGAACACTAGATGCTGCCATAATAATAGGTTCTTTGTTGTGCGCGATCTGACCATCTGTAGAGAAAATTTTTAGGTCATGGGAGAGAGCAGATGGTACGACGAAGCCTAAGGAAAGGAAGTCTCTGGTCACATCCTCCGCAGATTCTGGAGAAGCAGATGAGACGACGTCGTGCTTGTCGAAGAAAATGTCGTGGAGGACAGCGTCGATGCCGACGGAGAAGTCGTCGGCGAGCACACCTAGGGAGACATGGGCAGCACCACTTGGCATCGAGATAGGGTGGAAGATCGGCGTAGAGGGAAAGCTGATGTTCGACGTGTAGGCGATGTTGCAAGAGTGTTCATCTGCCGGTGGTCGTCGAGAAGTGTTGGTCATGACCTCTGATGAAGCTGTTGATGATGGGATGATAGCATCTGGCAGAATGACTGTTGTCGGCGGTAAAGCAACCTGCTGCTGATCATCCTTGTTGGTATAGGCATCTGAGGCTAGCGATCGGCACGGTAAGGGGGAAGAAAGCTTAGGCGCCTCCTTTGGATCCGAGGAATGTTGAGGACGGTGAACAACTCATCGATACATTGTCGGCATTCACAACGAAATTCCTCAAATTACCTACAAAGATCCCGTGATGAAGGCGTAGGATCGGCGACGAATGGAGCATGAAGATCGGAGGAAATCAGAGCCCATAGTACTGTTCACGCGATGAACAGTATCACGGTTACTGTTCACGTGAGGAACATGCCCGCTTTGTCGTTGTCGAGGTCGATGCAGTCTTTGCGATCGCATCTGCGTATGTAGATCTTGAGTTGACTGCAGGATCAATCCCTACGACGAAATCCATAACGTCAGAGTGGTCTCTAATACCAGATGTAATGGTGGTTGTTTATTAGAGGGATGAGAGAAGGGGGATAGCGACCACAGAGGTCGTCGACAGGTATGGTGGACGGTGGCTAGGGTTTTGGGCGCAAGGAGCCAAAGGCGTGAGAGAGAGGGCGAGGGTCGGCCAGGCACCAGACGCCTGAACGCAAGAAGCGCTTCCTTTCTAAATTCTTGTTTATCTCTTTATTGATGATTTTTCTCTTTTTATATAGAGAGGCTAACTTGGCCCCTAAATAATTTATTACAATTTGAAAAGTTATGAAAAACCCTAATCTACTTAACGGCCAAGAAACAACGTGGACCCGACCGCCGCTATAGTACCCACAAGTGGCCTTTTGGGCCAACCGGTCTTATTGGGCCATAGCCTAGATCTTGACCCATGACACATATATTAAGGGCCTGTTTGGTTGCCGGCGGATGGGGCGGGCCAAGCCTGCACGTGCAGGCACGCACGTTAAGATGCATGGCTGCACGCATGAGCCTGTCCCGAGCGATGCAAAATCACTATTGCAGCCTGGCTCCTAGGATCCGTTTCTCCCGAGCCAGGCTGCGCTAATGATGGTATTAGCATATAATTAGTGAGTATTAACTCATATTAGTACATTTTAAATTGGATTAAGGCTTAATATGATAAATGAAGTACTGTAAAGTGTCTTTACGCAAAATAAACATCATGTTAACACTTGTTTTTTTAATTTCAATCCTATACAACATATACTCATGCGGGCAACCAAACATAATCTCTTCTCAACCAGACTAAGCATATGCAGTCAACCAAACAAATAGCACTGCATGCACACAGCCTGACTCAAATGAGCCTAGCTCACTAGATACAAGTCAGGCTAGACCATGCCTAGCTAACTGAATGTGGTGTGATGAAGGCTTCAACAGAAGATAACATAAGAGACTTGAGTCTCTTTCCGGAATATGGTTAAGTAAACGTCTGACATTTTAGTAATTCCTTCACAACTGCCAAAATCTAACACCTTTAGATGGCCATGCCAGTAAATTGTATGACTAATCTACTCTTATTCATCCAGTGCATTTGTTAAGAGAACATGCAGAGGAGATATCTTTCCAATTAAGATAAGAGTAAAAACAACAGGGTTAAAACTGACAAACAACAGAGTGCATTGTAAGACTAATATATTGCTATCCTTCCAGCGTATTGGAGACTTTGGAGCTCAATACCATAAGAGAGCCAATTGTGCTTCTCTGACAAGAAAAGGACCCTAGTATCGTACAGTGATAGATTCTCAACGGGATAGTAGTAGTTAATCGAAACAGTTTCCCAGTAACTTATATAAAGACAAACAACTCCTACCTTGGGGGATCCATTTGTCTTGAGCCATTTAACTGAAGCCTGAATATCCTTGACTGCACCCTGCCAGTCCAGACCTTCCATAAGATGTTGTGCCTCAGCAACATCGAGAGCAACTTTCCCACGGTACAAACTGAGAAGGCAAAATGACGTCAAGAAATCAAGTGCTTGACAAAGTAACAATATTGTGAGCAACAGTTGGCATCTTATGAAGCATTCATTTTTTATTACTGAAGTGATAAAATTGAAAGCAACACAAGATACGATCATACTCTGGAATAAGTGCTCTGTATCCTCCACCAAGTTGGGAAATGTGGACCGCGTGATTCTTTATCTCATAGTCAACTCCCCACCACTCTTGCAAAACCACAATTCCAGGAGCATTTTCTTTGCCAACAACATAGGCATCAAAAGTCTACAGATAACAGATTAAATTGGAATATAAGATAACAGATCAAAGCTAGAAAATCATATTTGTAGTAAACAAAAAAATCTTGGTGGTCCCTTTCTTCAGTTAAAGCTGTATTACATGATTTATGTTTTTGGCTATCATAAATTCCCTGTTGCCAATAGAAGAAAAACTTCCCAAATTACCATCCTTGGTTGGCATATTGCCTGATACCAAGGTAGATACAGTATATGTTGTGCATCGGGGAAACTTCCACAGAATACAAACCGACTTTTGCTCGCGTAGTCCAAGAAAGTGAAAGCATCACCATCTAGCATTACTTTTATTGTGCAAACTAGGAACAAGATAACTAGGTACAAAACTGCAAGGTTGCTGCACATGTCTCCAAAACAAAAATTAAGCTCGTTACACTGTGCACAGCTAATTATCTGGCCAAGATCCCACCTCCCATATTTTCAGCATTTATATTCGGATCCCTATCCCCAGAAAAGTTATAACTTCAGAAGAATTTCCAGAGCACAAAATTCAGAAATTTTTCTAGGATGTAGCAAGTCAATTCTTTAAATAAATCTGGGAAAATCTATCGAAGTTATTCCACTTCCATCATCTATCAAGCGTATCTATATGGCTACATTTCGAAGTCATTCCACTCCTAAGAAAATGTATTCCATTAAACTCGGTGAAAGGTAATAAATCCTTGGTCAAATCCCTAAAACAGTAATGGCATCCATTACAATTTCAAACTATCTTGAAGTAAGAATGGACATGGTGTTTTCAACATTGTTGTCATATACTCCGTTGTTTTACGGCGATGTGAAAACCATAGAGCAACGTTGAAAACGTAAATATTCCATGGCAATACAAAGATAACAAAAGAAACACACATGTAATAGAAAAACTGAAAATAGACAAGGTGAAAAATGGCGATTCTATAAAATTGCACCAAACAGGACTCTCTATATTTTTTTAGTTAGTCAAACCACCCCTTTAAGTAAACATAATATAAGCAAAAAAAAAGGTCGAACAAATATTACAAATTCCAATTAAATTGATTTTTCTTGGTACTGCGTTGATTCCCCGTCGGCTACTTTGTCGACATCACAATCACATGTCACGCCCTTTGTTACTAAAAAACGTCTTGTGAAAAAGAAGAAAAAATATAAAAGAGTAAACAAAACTAAAAGAGAAAGCGGAGCATCCAAGGAAATAAAGCCAAAGTTGAAGAGGAAAAGAAAAGGAAGGAATAAAACAAAAATTCATACAAATAAAAGCAAAATTCAATATCATCTCGTTGGATTGAATTAGGTGAAACCGCATCGTCCATAAATGAGATAGCCCATCCAAAAGTACTATACAGGTATCACAACAGAACGATCATTCCAGCTTCAAATCGAACGAAGTAATCTCTTACATCGGGGAAAGAAAGACTGAAAATAAAATCCCTACAAACGGGAGCTAACCCTCGCAATCTTCGTGAAATGCGAGCCAAATTCAAAAAGATAGTGGCTAGACAGAACGGAGGACGCGCAGAAAAACCCTAGAAAAGCCCTGCGAGCCGACGGGTTTTGCGAGAGGAGAGGAGAGGAGACGGGCGGGAGGGGAGGGGAGGGGAGGGAGAGCAGCTGACGTACGGTGTCCTCACGCTGGATCTGGATCTTCTGGAAGGGGGAGGCGGCGGAGGCCATGGCGGCGCGGAGCTGGAGGCCGGAGCGGCGGACGAGAGGGGAGCGCGAGGTGGAGTGGAAGGCGGAGGAGGCGCGTCGCAGCAGGTGCGCTGTGGCCATCTTGTGCGTTGCTCCACCGCACCAAATCTAAGCTAATTTTTGGGTGGGGTGCGACCGTGACAGTGTGACAGCGACGCCACCTACCCTCTCGGTGGGGCTCACTCGCCAGTGGCCATACGTGTCACCGTGTGCTTGGAGCCCTGCACGGTAATATCTCTAGCAAGTACTGTTAGAATTAATGTGTTTAGAAAATCAAGTTCGTCTGGAGATTGTATTAGTATAGGTAAGTTGATGTATGTACGTGGAAGGCTAGAATGTTATTAATTGGCCAGTTATTGTATATGTATCGTATAGAAGTTCTATGAGTTCACGGAATACATAATAGTCTATCAAGTCTGACGCATGCTTTCGTGTGTTAGTTGTTGCAAACGAGGTAGAGTCCAGATATAAGTCGGATAACTTGTGCTAGCCGGTTATACTAGTTTGCATGGAGTCTAGTTCGTAGGCGAGTCGGAGTCTATATGTGTGGTACTTGGAGCCATATAAATAGAGCTCGGGGGTCCTGAGATATATGACTGAAGTTAGAGAAAGGACATGAGTTAATAGAGTCGAAAAATTGCCCCAAACTATCATTTGTTTTGCTTTCATCAAATCGTCAAGTTCCAGCTTTGTTTTATCGATGGGAAGTTCACGACTCGTGAGTAGTTGGTCAACCATGTGGTCGAGCTCGTACTCGGCGGACGCGTGCTCGAGCATAGCACGTACTACTTGTCGCTGGGGTGGTCGGATTTTACTGGTCGCTCGCGTGGTCGAGGAAAGTGAGCTGATCGAGGCGCGTGGCCCTAGGTGTCGAAAACCAACGATTGGTATCAGAGCCTATTAAGATGTAGAAGATGATGCTATCGCGAGGTCAGTGCTACGTCGAGGAGCGGCTACACCGTCGGCATGGCATCATCGAGGAAGGGTGGCACGAGGTGATTCGCAGAGACTGGATCATGGTTGTGGGCTGACAGTGGTGGTATAGAGTCTAGCGCGTGGGCTAGGCACGTATAGACCGGCAGTGTTCAATTTTTCGCGAGGAGTCCAAGCCAGACGGGCGACACGTGTCATCAGGCGTTGGTAGCTGGTATGCACACGGCTGGCTAGGGTGGTTCATGTCTTGATGCGACTCAGTGAGTCCTGGTCGGACATGTCCATGAGGATAAGTCAATGCGCAGAATCACACGTGGGGGCTTGGTGGAGTCCAGGCGTATCTGGTGCAGACTCTAGGTGCAAGGCGAGAACAGACCAGAGCCTAGGTGAAGATTAGAGCTGAGATTCGTCGAGAAGCTCGAAAGTACTCGGTTAAGTACTCACTAAGCTCGAATCTACTCGATACTACTCGACGAACAATTCAACAAGTTTGCAAATACTAAAAAAGTACTCGGCGAGCTAATAGTACTCAGGAGATACATACTTCGAGAAGCTAGGAAATCTGTTGTGTGCAGTTGATGAATAGTAGAGGTAGCGAACCAACATCAGCGACAATGTCTGGATTAGGAGTGCCGGCAAAAGAGAGTTCACTGGTGTCACTACACTATTTAATGCTTACGGGGAGCAACTACACAATTAAGATTAAGGTGTTCATGCATGCACAAGGCGTTTGGGACGCTATCGATCACGATGACCCGAAGGAGAAGGTAGTCGCTAAGTGTGTATCGGTGATGGTGGTGGCCATCGAAGATTCCTCTGTGGTGGTGAAGACGGATACATGGGTTCAGCGCAACATGAAAGGTGAGGTTGTGTTGCAAACTCAGTCATCCCAAATCAAGTATGGTCTGGTGGTGTCGATAGAGAAACAAAGAACGAGAGCACATAGAAGCTCCAGGAGTCTGGTTATGATGAGTTAGTTGAGTGCCGAAGCTCTGCGTGTGTTTGTGTTGTTTTTTAGGTTTCTCTACGGTAAACTAGGCGCAAGAAAGCGTGAACAATTGGAAGTGCTTAAGCTCCGATCAAAGTCTCAATCGTCGTCAAGTTGTGTCACTGGCGAGAAGACAATTGAAGCTTAGGTAAAGATGAGTGACGGACATCAAGATTTTGGAGTGCATGAAGAGAACAAGATTAAGGGGTGATTGTTAGAATTAATCTTGTTTTGGTGTGTTTAGGAAATCAAGGTCATCTAGAGATTGTATTAGTATAGGCAAGTTAATGCATGCACGTAGAAAGCTATGATGTTATTGGTTGGCCAGTTGTTGTATACGTACTCATATAGAAGGTCTACAAGTTCATGGAATATACGACAGTCGATCAAGTCCGAGTCATATGCTTGTGTGTGTTAGTTAATGCAAACGAGTCAGTCCAAATACAAGTCGGATAACTTGTGCTGGCCAGTTATACTAGTTTTCATGGAGTCTAGGTCGTAGGTGAGTCGGAGTCTGTATGCGTGGTACTCTAGGCCATATAAGCAGAGCTTTGGTCCTAAGATGTATGACGGAAGTTAGAGAAAGGACGTGAGTTAATAGAATCGAAAAATTGCCCCAAACTATCGATATGTTTTGCTTTCATCGAATCGTCAAGTTCCAGCCTTGTTTTCTCGTTGGGAAGTTTGTGACTCGCGAGTAGCTGGTCGACCACATGGTCGAGCTTGAAGTCGGCGGATGCGTGCTTGAGCACAACACGTACTACTGGTCGCTGGGGTGGTCAGATTTGCTGGTTGCTCGCGTGGTCGAGGAGCGTGAGCTGGTCGAGGCGCGTGGTCCTGGGTGCCGAAAACCAACAAGTACTTAAAAAGTTGTACCTATAATATTATTATAGTATCCCTTAATACTATCAAAGTAGTTTCTATTTTTTTTTATCTCCAATAGCTACCCTATTTCCTATATTTCATTACCCTCCTCCTCCATTCAGACCCACAGTCATCCTCTGTGAACATGGTTGAGAGAGGAGAGAGAGTACCTCAAATTTGAGGTACTCACCCCCCACCCACAATACTATAGAACTAGATGTCGCCTCTGCTAGAGTACGATGAGAGGTAGCAGATGTGGCAAAAGTACCTGCTATAGTGATGCAGGTGGCATTTGCTATCTCTACTGGAGATGGACTTACGCTGTTTCTGGTTCTAGATCACTCTGGTAGTCTGGTACGTGTCCCTTTTGGCAGATGCTAGTTGAATACTGTGTGTTGCAACGAGAGTCAAATATTTTCAAGAGATAATATACTTAGCTGCGCGGAGCTAATACAAAATAACACATCCTTGTAACTTGTCTATACATATTTGGATAAAATAAGATAACAAAAAAATTAGCAATATTTCTAAAAGATCGAGTTGATGCCAAATTTGTGACGTTGCCCCCTTGGCGTAGTTTAGAAGAAAATGAAAAAAAATTGTCAAGCGACCGGCAGTATATATTTCCCTTATTGAATCAAATTGAACTGAACCAAAAATACATATATATCAGTAACAAGGCAGGCAAAAACCCAAAGGGAAACATCGTAGGGAAATGAAATCACACGATGAGTAACAGAGCGCCTACATCGATGTTGGTTGGGTGCTGCTACGCTGCTCACCTACCAGTTGCTAGCCTACCGGACACTACCAATGTGCATCCTAGCAGCTGTCCGCTAGTTCTATGCATGCCTCCATGTTTTGTGTTGCCATCACCATCCAATATGCCCTCACACATAGGCACTGTCCGCAGCCATCTGCCCTCCTAGAATTGAAACGCAATGGCACTAGTCTTTTAGCCTTACAACACAGTCGTCAAGCTGACTGGAGAGGCAACGCCCTCGCCAATGCTACAAAATCAAGAAAATTAACACACAAGAATTGCCGCAAAATAAAAGGGAAAGATTAGCATCCAAGAATTCTAGCAGTAAAAAAGATTAGCACAATGGCACATCCCACCTTGACCAAACTCATATTGGTAAATACATTTCCCAGCATGTGGATCAAAGCTGGGCAGGATCTTCGCATATTGCGTCAGCAATTAAAAATGACAATTCATCTTTCATCACATCAATTATATAATTAACACAGTGTACACTATGGATGAGAAACAACAAAAAAGAATTAAGAGCCTAGGGCTATCATACCGCTTTTGGTTCAGCTGTTAACTCCAAATTGTATAGCCTAACAATTCTTCAAGAAGCAAACAAATTCTCTTTCCATAATTGCTACCACGACATCCCGCAAGCTTGCAAGACCAATGCAAAAAGTAGCAGAGATTAACAAAAGTAGCTAAGAAGAAACTGAAAAACAAATATTTCAGTTCGTTGCTTCCTAGCCATACCATCAAATTGGAACTCCATATAAGTGTTTCATGCAGCTTTTGTAGTTCTTTTCACTACTATAGAATCCATTTAGCGAGACGTCTCTGTACAGACGGATCTATGAAGCTGTCTGTACAAAAGGTGTCACATACGGCTCCAAACTAGAACCATCTGAGAAAAATAATAACGAGCACTTATAACAAAGTGGGACGCTACAGTACAGACGGTTCTAAACTAGAACAGTCTATATTATTAGTACAGACTATTATGGTTTGTAACTATCTGTACTGTTACTTTTTGTCCAAATGGTTCTAATTTAGAACCGTCTACACTATTGATAGTAATAGTATAGATAATTCTAAATTAGAACTGTTTGTATATAAAGAAATAGTACATATGGTTCTAAAACTACAATTGCCTGTACTATTGGTATTAATAGTACAAACGGTTTCAAATTAGAACCGTCTGTATAAAAAAGAACAGTACAGACGGTTCTAAACTTAGAACCGTCCAAACTAGTGTCCCACTTATTTTGAGTGCATATCTTATATTGATTATTTTATACAATAGTCAGCAATGAACGACAGGTGAGACGGTAAGAAATGTTCACGCAAGGTTAGAGGTTGCGTGTTCGACTCCTAGAAAACGAACTCGTGGTATTTTACGTGAAAAATCTTGTGACTACCGACCACACCCATGTAATAATATAAGGGGTTGGTGTGGGTAGAAAAAATATATTTTTAATTTTTTTAGCTCCAAAAACCCAGTACGGACGATTCCAATAATGTGCCGTCTGTACAAATAATTGGTACAGACGATTCAAAAATTATATGTACAAATCTAATTTGTATAGACTCTTGTTCACAGACGGTTCAAAAAAGTGTCCCGCACGAAATTTTCAAACCATCTGTACAAATCATTTTTCTACTCGTGTTTTTTTAATAAGTACATGCTTCAGAATCTGTTTTCAATTGATGCTTCAGAATATTGGACAACACTGAGGAAATCAACTTCAAATGGCACAAGCTCATGATCTCTCTATCCCATATTTGAGCTTAGGATCTCTCCATGAGCTTCTAATTACAACATTTTTCCAAGAACCATCAAATAAATTGTTTGGACGCGAGAAATCCATCTAAAATTTCTTAGCCCGGGGTGTAAGGGTGCGGGTGTGCCAGTGTACCTAAGTACACAAAATAAACAAAGAAATATAAGGAACACATATTTTATTCATATTTTTGATAAATACAAATACAGGTTCCCATCTGTATATGTGCACTCCATAGCCTATTGGCGATGATCCGACTTAGGCAACGTGGCCTTCTGGTTCCCAGGATCTCAAAAGACTCCTAGTTAATTACCTGTGCTTGTGCTGGTGAAGCCAGTTGGAGAACCTCCGATTAAGCTGCGTACATGGTCATCTTCTTCGGTCTTCGCTCCGCATTCTTCATGCATGTGATGGTGTAAATGGTGTAGATGGGGCGCCAACGTCATCCATGGCCTCGTCGGTCCATGAGCCGGTTGTGGCGCAGCCGATGCATTGGCCTACACCCACCCTTATTGTTTGGTCTCATCGGTCATGAACATCACGTAGTCGTAGTAGATGGAAGATCATGCATGGTGACGCTCAGCTTGTCCAATTTGATGACTTGGCAGTGTCGTCGGGATGGGAGGAAAGTGAGAGGAAATTGGTGTAGATAAGCGGTGCGCGCAGGCTAGGGAACACCGTCAGTGAAAGCATGTACACTCCAATGCTCAGCTTCACGATCTGCGTACGTGTATGCATGCATGCACCAATGCACCTAAGTGCACTAGCTGACCTCCAGGTCGTGCGTGACATCCAGCAGCCAGCGTGATGACGTTGGGGTCTCGGTGAATGACGCAACATCTCGGCAGCCTCGACATCGTCCACCACAATCTTGATGGCACCGTAGCTCCACAGATTGTGGCGAAGTGTTTGGCTTCATCTCGGCGACCACTCCACTGGATGGTAGCGTCTTATACTCAGAGATGAACACGACAACAGACCGGACACTGCATCTCAACATATCACGAATGGTCGTCATAGCGAAGCGCTTCTCCCTATGCGAGGGCGAACTCCAAGTGTGCCTCTACAAGTTGTTGTGGTGGCTGCATGGTGATAGCGTAGATGTCCTTCACTGCATGTACGGACATTTGGGTGTCTGTCGATCGATGATATGCGGCTTGACTTACAACACCGACTAATGTACCCAAACGACATCTCCTGTGGCAGGCTTGGAGGTCTTAGCTATGGCGTCTGGGGTAATAGGAGCTGGCCACCCATCCATGCATGTGATCTGAGATAGGAGAGAGAGAGAGAAAAATAATTAAAAAAAAAACAAGCTCACCCATGGATGACGTGAACACCATTCTCATCTTGGCTTGTGAGATGCAATTGACGACGTCGAGTTGGAGTGGATGCGCGTTCGTTTCCTGGCTCCTGGCGATGACTTACATGGGCGGGTGTGAACTGTGAACGGATGCGAATGAAAATGGGTGTATGTGGAAAATAGATCTCTGTCCCTCCCCCGGATGTGGAGAGAAGGGGTCCTTTTATAGGTAGCAGCTAGGGCAGCCAGCGGGGAGAGGACATCGTGAAGCAGCACTGCCGCTATTCTGTTCAGCAGGCGCGTGATTCTTGGAGGTGGTTAAGCTGCTCTTGTTGGATGAGAGCGCCGCTTCACCGAATGGATAAGCATGCTGCTCTTAGCTTGGGTCTGTTGGACCATGAGACTAGATAAGGACAGGCCCATACCTCAGGTACATGAGCCTATGAGGGCATCGAGCCTACAGTACGTTGCCGTATATATCTAGCTACGTGCAGGTTGACTGGTGGTTTAAGAACAAGCATTGTCCCACTACTGTGGGACAACCCATCGGGCTATAAGTATTTATGTTGTACTGGAGAGAGAAAGAAAAGAATGTGGTTTGTGAATCCATGCACTCTTTATCATGCATGTAGGTGAATGCCCATGCAGGTGCTTTCTTTCTTTTTTTCTTCTTGCTTCTTGGATAGCACACATGTGAGTATGTATATCATCTTTAACACATAGATTGATGATAGAATATACCCCAAGGTTATGAACAAAATATCGCCAAACAAATGCCCCCCCCCCCCACCAAGTGGAGTTTGAATTCAGAACGAATTCAAACGAGACTTGGTGAAAAGGAATTTTGGGTTTGACGCAATGCAACCTTGACCAGCAGGGATTTTATCTTCCAAACACAGGCATCACCTATCATAATGATCTCCTGCGCATCCTAAATGGATCCGGTGAGAGGCTAACTCCGCCGGGAATAATGATTCACCTCTGATGAGGTCGGGCCATGCAATATTGGCTCCGTGAGAAGCCAATAACAAAATTTCTCTTTTTTAGCCGTTCTTTTAGTAGAATGTAAGGACTCCTTTGGTTGGATTCCTTAGGGTCAATAAATGAACTCTAGGATCTTTAAATTGTAGTGGGGCACTATCAGTGCACCCTTTGATTAGATAAGCATTTGTTTGAACAAATTACATACTCATTTCTCTTGAATAAACCTCTCTATTATCTCATATTTTCTCCGTTTCCATTTGGGTGCTCGCATGTATTTCCTTATTGCTTCAACCATGCATACGTATGTATGGTTGTGTATCACGTTGCAGCTGCACATGGCGCAAGCCGAGGCCACCAACACACTATCGTGGCACATGTCGAGGTCGCTAGACTGCATGCGCCGAGGTTGCCAAACTGCATCCATAAGGGCGATGAAGTAGACGAACTGTTGTTGTTGCCCAGGTTGAGGCAACCGGGTTGCTGCTGCAGCTGGACCGAGGCCATCCCATTGTCCAAGTAGCGCGCCAAGTTTGCCGAGCCATCGTGTCGTGGTGCTTGTCGAGGTAGCTGGGTGCCTCCGCAGCTCATGTCGAGATAGTCAGGCCGCAACCCCCAATCATACGTTGAGATCGCCGGGTTGCTATAGCCACAATCTCAGGCATATATGTCATTCATGTTATACATCATGCAAGTATGCTACAGTGCCATGCAAGATTGTGCAGGCCACATGCATGAGTGTTTGATGGTGTGGGGCTGATGTTGTAGTGCGCGTCGAGGCTGTCAGGCTGCCGCTACACCACACATTGAAGTCATCATGTCGCTGCCATCGTAGTGCATGTCGAGCTCACCGAGCAGCTGTCGCATCAGGTTGTTGATGTTGCACGTGTCGAGCCGCTGGCTTGACTAGTATGTCAACTGCTGGTGTAGTCCGTCTGAGCTGGTGTTTACTTCCCGCAACTGGGAAGTAATATTTAGCGTCGCATGGTACTACTCATGGACAGTGTAAGGACAAATGTTGCCAGTGATATGCTTTTGCGTCCTGTTGTCGTCAAGAAATTTCAAGCATTGACGAAGGGTGGAGGGCAACACTCGACATTTGTGGATCCATGGCCTCCCTAGGAGCACCGAGTATGAAGTGTTGGCTTCAATGACGAACAACCGTACCTTGAAGCTATAGGTAGATATCTGAATCCTAATGGTGATGGCATCGAGTGTTGATGTCTCTGAATTTTCGAAGCTGCAGATGACCACATCTGGTGTGAACCCAACCCAAATTAGACTTCAGAAGGGTAGTGTGTTCACGGCGGACCCTGGGTCGATGAGAATCCAGCGAAGATGTGCAGCTCCTATGTTCCCTTCGATGTAGAGTGAATGATTGTGGTCACCATCTTCTATGATATTATCTTCTTTATCGTAGGTGATCTTGTTCACATACAACGGATTGGAGAAGAATCGATGCTTGGCCATGGCTACCTCGTAGAGCTCCGGATCCAGCAATGCCTTCACAAGGGCTTCACGAAGTTCTAGCACTAGCATGAGAGCATCATATACGCTCAGAAGTGTAGGAATCCGCTTGAGATGTGCGATGACATTGTAGTCGATGTCTTGTGGCTTTCCTGTCTTTTTTGTGAGGCTTTTGGAATTTCTTCTGGCGGGTTTGAATCTTTTGTGTGCTTATCCACCTTTGATGTTTTAGCCTTTGGTAGATTCGGTAAAACCTTTCCTCCTCGTAAGTTCATATTGACTTTAGCTTGCACCTCCTCTTGGTGGTTCTCCGTACGTATCACTTCTTGCTCCTTTGTTGTGAACAACTCGTAGGAGTCTGAGCTTGCAAAATCTTCATAAGCGAGGATGGCATTGCAGGTTGCTACACTTGAGGGTGGAGTAAAGATTGTTCCTTCCTGTGCTTCTTCCATCTTTGTTGATGATGACTACACCCAGTTCTTGGGAAGGAACTATGCCAAGGTAGGTAGCACATAGCCTGGGTGAGGAAAAGGTGTGTCTCCCTCAAACTTGGGGACAAACCGATGTGGCAGACGTCGTTGACTGGGGTCTGACCGCCTTCTAGTTGTCGAGGTAACATATGACAATGTTGTCGTTCGTTGCGGTCGAGGAAGAAAGCCCCTTGGACGAGGTCGTCGATGCACATCATTCCATGCTCTCTCATCAATGAGGTGGGGCACCTCCTTATGAGCATCAGGGTCTGCTGCAAGCGCCATGCTAGTAAGTTGGTGCTCCACTTGGGAAAGTGGTACCCATGAGTCTTCATGTCCATCTCTTTCCTCATTTGGTATAGCGCTCGACTTCACCACCACCATATTAACTACATGGTAGCTAGGGTTCATAGCTTCTGGATCCAAATTTATCCTATTCTCATTTATGGCTCTTTGGAGCCATTCCTTGAAGGTGACGCAGTCTTCAATGATGTGGCCAGCATACTTGTGGTATGGGCAATATAACAGATTATTAGTCATGTTTACCTAGTCAGTCCTATGTGGATTAGGCAGGTTTAGAGCATTGTGTTCCATCAGTTTCTCGAACATCCCTTTCACCAACTCTTGCCGGAAGACATATTACTTCTTGAGGAGCTCTTGGATCGAGGGGCGTTGCCTGCTCCCAACTTGATCATTCTTCATGCCCAAAGCAGGAACTTGGCTTTGGGGCATGGTGGAGAAGATTATTGTCACATTTGCCTCTATTAGTGCCTTGGCTTTGCCCCCCATTATTGCTTGCTTTGGCCATTGAATTAAAGCACTTTGTCTGGTCAAAGGCGCTTGCATTCTTGTAGAGCTCCATGATCTAGGGTGATTTCTTGAACTCCAGCTTGGTGGTGGCCACTGCAGAGCTCAGAGCACTAAATGTCCTTGGCTCACGCCGGGAAACTTCAAGAGACCAATGTTGTTGCATGTCATGGACACACATTTCAATGGCGTCCACTAGGTCCATCTCCCTAGCAAGGCGCATGTAGTTGTTTCAGAACTGCACGATGTAGTCGTCAATAGCTTCATCACATCATTGTTTGACCTGTAACAACTCGATGATGGAGAAGTCTTTCTTCATGGAGACAAAATGCTTCCTGAAGACTTCCTTCATTTCAATCCAACTCTTAATAGATCCAACCAGTAAGCGACTGTACTAGTGGAAAGCTGGGCCGGTCAAGGATTCAGAGAATTACCGAAGTAGTAATGATGAGGTGTTAGCAGTGTCTCCATATGCTGCTTCAAAGTACACGAGATGCTCCCTTGCGTCACCAGTCCCATCAAATTGACGGAACTTGGGTGGATGCCATCCTGATGGGAAGGGCACTAGGTCATGCCATGCCTCATATGGCTTCTCGAGCCCACTCTCCGTGGACCGAGGGGCTTGATCACTAGCCATTTGCCTCATCTTCCTATTCACCATGTCCTCGACTATGTCATGATAGTCCTTTAACGTAGCAGGGGGTTGCACTGAGTTAGTAGAGTTGGTGGGGATGTTTAACGGTTGAGGATGAGCACTTGATGCGCCCTCCAATTCTTGGATCTTCGGATCCACAATAGGTGGAGGTGCACCTCTTGTTGAAGCATTTTGGGTTGAGGCTGTGATCAGTTCGACCAAACTATCAAACTTTGATGCTAATTCGTTCATCATTTGCCTTTGCTCTTGTACTTGTTCTTCTAGGCTTGCTCCACGTGGCCCTCTGTGTGACTACAGATCACCATGCTAGCATCTTTAGGGAGTCCATCTACTGCCATGTGTTCTAGCGTGACATTGAGGACATCTTGATAGCCTTGCCCATCCGAGGGGATGGATGCGTTGAGCTCGGGGTAGTGAGGCAAGTTGGAGAGAACCTCTAGTGATGGAGGTGATTAAGGGTCGGTTAGGGCTCCATCCCAAAGGTCATCATGTTCTATAGCTTCGTCACTCGAAGCTTTCTTCATTCTTTGAATAGCGATGGACTTGAGCCTTGTGTTAGTTCTAGGCCGATCTGCAACATGTTGTAGACCCTTTTGGTTTTGGGGTAGCCTGGAAGCGATGTCGACGTAGCGTCGCAGAGATGTGTCCGATGCGAGTGCTTAATCACCATCTGACAACGAGCCCTTCCCTACAGTGATAGGAAGGCAAGGTGTCGATGATCTTGCTTCCTTATGAGATGCAGATGTGCTTGACCTTGTTGGCTCCTCCACATCCCTGAACCATGAGCAAACTTGGCCTAGTCAGGGTAGAAGAGCTGTCGTGAATCTTGCCTTGGTATTCAGCGTGATTTCCTCATCAGAAGGGTAGCTGAATTCGTGGGTGGCAAGGGGTGGAATCCATTTGGTGTCAGACTCATGCACCGAGTGTGCTGCTAATGCAGTGCACATGATGACATTCTTCTGAGGTTCCTCCATTGCCTTGTCCTCCTTCATGAAGAAGCATCTGCCACTTGCTCAACTCCATTGGGAGGAACAATGGTTGGTGCTTGTAGATTCGTCTCATCTTGTATGGTAGTAGCTTCAATTTGTGCTTGAGGGGACACCTCACCATCTTGGGCAATCAATATTTGCTCGACTTCTTCCATAGGAGTGGATGATTGAGCCAACTCCAGTTGTCTTCTTGATGAAGACATGCTTGATGTAGCCTGTGCCTGCCCCTTGCCTCGCCGAAGGATTGTTAGAGGGCGTTGTTGAATGGACACTACCTCTTTTTCATCAGCGTCATCAGCTTGCGTCTTGCGTGGTCTTGGGGTTAGACGATTAAGGAGATGTACCTTTCGTCCCGTTCCAAGTAAGAGGAGATGCGGAATGTGATACTGTCATTTTCTTGGTGGACTTCACCGTCTGCTTGGATGCAGACTTGAGTGTGTTTCAACACCAAATCTTCAAGCTCCTGATACAGTGCATGACGGTTTCTCTGGCACCTCTCCCGCTTGCACTGATTCTCCATGGGTGTGTGTTGGACTCTTGGTAGAATCAGTGGTGTTGGTAATAGTGCTGGCGTAGCCTATTGTGCAGTCAAGGTAGGCACATCAATTCCATGTTGCCTTTGTGCTTGTGTAGACTCACAAACCCGCCCTATTTGAGTCAGACGAGCAGATGCCGAATGGTCTTGGCGCCTTGACCACTGATTCCAACGTGAAGGCAATGTGACTTGCCTCCACTGGACATCCCAAGGGGGTTGAGATCTGTGACGGGGCGCCAATGTTTGGCGCTCATGTTGAGGACGATGGCTTGGATGGTGCCGCTCTGTCCTACTTTTTGCTCGTGTAGATGAAGACTCCAACACTTCTTGATCTCGAAGCCTCCTTCCAAGTTGGCTCACTTGGTCTTGGAGTTGATGAAGTTCTCGCTGCACATGTTCACTTTGAGGTGCTGGTGCTTCAGGATGCAGGACCGCAGACCTATTGTTGGCGTGGGGAGGGGAACTGCTAGTTACTGTCATGGTGAGGCAAGGCGCCTAACTGCTTGGGTGGATGAGAGCAACATTTCCATCATCAAAGGAGATGGTCGGTCCCGGCAGGTGGGGTTGCTTGCTTGAGCGTTGCCTCTTCCAGTACTCCCTCATGATCGTGCACCTTACAGGCTCCTTGATTTTGGTTGGTTCGTGCACCCATTCATCAGGGAACAAGTAATATGGCGGCACTAGTTTGCTGGGGTAGGTGAACACCTAGTTTGCAAGGACCCTTGTATCAAGGGACCAATCCTCCTCCGGCATGGTGCTCTGGGCAATGCGAGAGTTAATCTGTTGATGGAGTCGTTGCACCTTATGGTACTTTCTCTTGTAGTTGCGGAGTGCATGAGGACTCGATGCATGACGAGCGTTGGTTAGGTGCCAGCGTAGGTTATTGGATACAGCTTCCAAGGCTTCGAGCAACTCCACCTTAGTGTGCTACACAGTCGGTGTAGGCACCTCAGGAACAACAGTTGGGGTAGGGGGATGAAGAGTTGAAACACTTGCACTCATGTTGGCCACCATGATGCGTAGTTGTTGCGCACACCGAATATCTCCTTTGATCTCAGCCACCACGGACTCCTTTAGCAGGGTACGGGCTTCAATCATCAAGTTGTGGTGCTCCCTCTTGGCCTTGGCAAAAGCTTTCTTTTGCGCCTTCTTGGACTGGCTCACCTGGAACTAAGTCGGATCCTGGGTCTGATGCGTGTAGACCTTGGATCCATGTTGGAAAATTGCCATAGGTGGGGTTGATCCAAACTAGATCAAAAGTGGCGTCGAGGTGTTGGCAGCGCGCCTCCTGCAACAAGGGGACATTTCATCAGGACATCTCCAAGCCGAAGATCATCATGCAACATGCTTGTGTAGGTTGGACGAACGACGAAGATGAATCCAATGACCACATTGCAGCAAAGATGGGAGGAGAACCAGCTCTGATATGTATTCGTATCCGATATTATCTATTTTGATTTAGATTCAAAGAAAAGATGTGAAAGTAATTTAGGCATTTTTCAATCGACCTCGATCATTTTTGACCCATACAAAAAAGAAAAAGAAAAAGAAAATGGGAAACCTAACTTTTTGTGAAAAGCCCCCTAGGAAATTAGGAAAGTACGCAAAAGGCCATGTACTTTTAATGGTCCACCCCGCCTTTTCTACAAATTGAGGACAACCTTAAATGATTACAAATAGGTCCCTGATTCTCTCAAAATGCACAAAGACCTAGAATTTTGGCAGAAACGACACGGGCGGAGCAGAGCCCACCCTTCTTCCTAGGAACATTTTTAGGCTGAAACAAAAGCTTGATAAGTAGGATACAACACCCCTACTGCACAAAGATGACAATGATGAACACCCAGAGTGCCAAAGGGGCCGAAGTAAGAAACTTCAAGTGTCCCATTGATATGCTAGGCGATGAACCTTTCGATGATTTGCCCGAACCGATTGAGATTGTGAATAGTTGAGTCGTTTATTTACTGTAAACTTCACCGTACTCCAGCTCGAAGAAACCCGTGCCTAATTAATCGAGAGCTCGGCGAGAAATCTAGTGCATCAGCAAACCCAAGCAAAGGCACCGCTATTGCATACCTATTGACATGCAAGCTCATATCTCACGTGTTAGCGGCCATATAGTACATAAGAGGTTCCACACCACCTCCTCTCTCCACGATACTCTTACGTACTGTATGACTACTACGTACCTATTGACATGCTAGCTCAGACCCTACGTGTTAGTGGCCGTGCAGTATGTAAGAGATCCTGTCCCCTCCCCTGACGGAGTCATGCTAGCTTTGCGAACATGGAAGGATTAACTAGCGAATGTGATAAAAAAAAAGTTAACCAGTGAATAATTTATTTATCTCTAGTATTATCGAATTGAGTATTTGAAAGCCGTAGTTAGAAGTACAAAAGTTCAAGCCGATCTTTATTTTTTTAGAGAAAAAAGTATGAACTTGCATTAGCCCTCTTTTCTTTAGGGCCGCATTAGCGCTGGAAGCGAATTAAACGATCAAATTCAGAAAGGGTCTGATGGTAGACAAAAAGCCCATCCATAACTACTAGCCGTGTCTGGGCTAACGCGATAGCCGGGACAGGGCAACTCTCCGGCCGCCCGCGTCTTCGGCTCGGCTCGATCCATCCAGCCCGACTCGGCGCTGTCGTCACCTTCTCCTCCTCTCCTTGCGCGCCGCCGCCGTCACCCGGCTGCCTTCCTCGCCACGGACGCCGGCGAGCTCCTAGTACCGACAACACTTGTGGATCTCCTTCGCGGTTGCAGGCCAGCGGCGGCGGCATGGGCAGGAAGAGGAGCGGCGGCGAGGGCCCCTCGACGGCGGGCAGGGTTACGAACCAGGCCGTGTCGCTCCGCGAGGAGAGCTCCGGGAGGACGCGCGTTGACGAGGCCTCCCTGATGAGAGTCAAGCACCTGCAGCGGCTGGCCGCGTGGGCGGGCGCGGAGGCCGGAGTGGGCCCGATCGGTGCCCTGCTGGGGCGCCGCCTCGCAGCGAACGCCGAGGCCGCCGGGGTACCCCTCGGCGCAGCCACTTTCCTTTGCCAGAGGTGAGAGCTGCTGCTTACTACGCCTCATGTGTCCTCTTTGCTTCTTGACCGTGGCCACTACGGCACCACACATTGGAGCATGCTTGGGATAGAAGAATTTGCCTGTGTATTTTACTATTTGCTGGACAAATGCTACATTCTTCTATGGTAGTTTCTCGTTTTCTTGCCTAATTTTCCTGTCCGAATTTGCATATCACAGACAAAATCAATCTGCTCCGTTTCCTGCGATTTAGCTTGTACCGGCTGTTATATTCTTGACTTTATAGTGGGAAATGCATTGTTGTTCTACTATTTAGTCTGCATGTCTATGCATAATCTTTGACAATCTAAAACTTCTAGAATGATAATAATCCTTTTCTGTTATGTTGAAAACATAATGGCAATATTACTGCCAATAATATTCGATGGCAGTGAACATGCAGTTGATGCGTCTAAGGAAAACTTTAGGCTCTATCCTAGGTTCTTTCACTTATTCAGATAACTCTAGCGAAGTCATAAATGTTCAAGTAGTCGCATGTTGTGCGCTGCAGAAACGTCCTGCTGACAAGCTTGCCAGGATATTGATCTTGTTATTTCTTAAATATGAATAATGTACTCGCATTGATGTTTTCTGTATATTGACTAGTGTAATATTTATCTGCCAGTGAGGGAGTTGTATGTAGTTGTAAATATCCAAACCAATATGTTCAATTGATTTTTATGAGGCAACGATAGCTAAGATTTTAAGGTCTCTTTGAAATAATCAAAACCTCTGTGACCAATACGTCATCTTACAATTTTTCTGGTGTTGCAAAGGATTTTGATAACTTCGTACTGCCAGTTATTTAGTTGGATTATTGCTAGGACTTGAGCATACTTTCTCTGTTCAAATTGATTTTCTCGACTCTCATGTTTAACGAGAGTTTGTTCTAAACTTCACCAAATCACTGATAATAATTTATGTTTACATACATGGATGAACGATCTATTTATTTGAATGATTTATATGATGTATGCCCATATCCACTATTTTGTCAATACAGTTTCATGAAAGCAATTAGTTATGTAGTGATAACCTTTAGATTGATGATACAAATATATGATTGATCATGAATGATTATAACTCGCTGCTTATGAAATAACACATTCATGTCAGGATGGTTCTTGATCAATATTTCATAATACCATAGAAGCAAAAGGTTATCATTGCCCCCTGGTTGGTTGTTCTTCCTTGTGTCCAATCTAGTCAGCTATGACAAAAACACGCACATCTGCACAAACTCAAAACCTCGTTAGTTGACTACAACTCTACCAGCAAAGAAGTAAATAAAAAACTTTGTGATGACAATATTGGTGTATGCATTTTCCATGTAGCATAAACCTCTGGTAAAATTTCTAGTTTGTTCAATCTTTGCCCTCAGAATTCAGATCTATTACATTTATAAGTTAGTTGTATCGGATAATACCTTTTTTCTGTTAGAAGGAAACTTTAAATAATTCTAATAAAACCATCCTTAATCTGCAATATGATGCATAATGATATCAGTGGCCAGGTCAATGCGATTCAGAGATTTCCTGAAATCATCTATACATTGCTGTAACCTACTTGGTACTTGGTCAATGTCACTCTCAGTTATGGTATATTTGGTTTTGATGAAGCCATGTCTGTATGGTTCTTATAGCCACTGTTGTTGGGACTTGTAAGTTTTGGTGACTTGGTCATTCTGTTTGTTTTCTATTTGGTATCTTCTTCCTAATTCATAACCCTTGTTTCAGCTTAGAGAAATACCTCAATACATGGACCTGTAACAAGATTCTTCGAATATTGCAGGTGTGAGACAGTTTTAAAGCCAGGCTTTAACTGCACCATCCGCATCAAGAAAAAGAGAAATAAAACAAAGCGACGGAAGAAATCAAACCGTTGTCAGAATAATGTTGCGTATGCATGCCATTTCTGCGGAGATCAAAACCTAATATTGGGTAGTGGGAAGGGTGTAGTTAAGAGCTTGTTATCGTCAAGAGAGCTAGCTAGCATGGACTCGGCACGCAGAATTTCGGGAGGAAACAATAGCAAAACAAGAACACAAGATATGAAAGAAGTGCTTGAGCATTCTCAAGCAGCTATTTTGCAAATAGATTCGTCATCCAGGTCGAGGCAGTCAATTTCTGAAAGTGATGAACAAGGGGAAAGGTTAAAACGTAATATTCCTAGAGATTGTAAAACAGAGGAAGGAGTGACCTTGTCAGCAGTGAGGTCTGGTCACTTAGCAGCGTCGACTTTTGAAGAGGATAGCATACAGAAATTAGCATTAGAAAATACAAATGATGAACACATTCATGAAACTGAGCCTATTTGTTCTAAAAAGGTTAAAATATGTGAAGCCAATGTTAGTCCGCCATCAGAATTTATGGTTGGATCGAAATTTGTTACGCCTCAGAAGAACAAACTGATGGATTCAGCGGAACCATTCAAGACCAGAAGCACGGGCAACAAGAAAGGAGAGATTTCTGGCTCAGTTACTGGCAACAACCTTACAAGCTCTAGCAAATCTGCACCAATAGACTCTTGGAAGAATATTAAATCCGCAACAAGTGATTCTGCTCAGGTGTCTGGTAGCTCAAGGAAGCGGACAAGAAAAGGGTGGACTACGCTAAAACAGATAGCTGAAAAGGATGAACTCGAGAGGAAAGAGAAGATGGGTAGCTTTGTAATCCCATTCTTCATGTCATAAGAGATGTTACAGTTTGCCCTCAATGTGAACGTTTTATCATTGGTGTATCATTTGAGAATTACATTTGTAGTTTTGGCAGTAAGCTGATCTATTAAATTTTGTACTATCAGTCATGTGGATCCAGCCAAGAAATATGAAGTTACCCAGATACTAGATCCAGCCAAAGGTACGTCTATTGACATACTTTCTATGCTCTTGGCAATTTTAGCAATTACCGTCTCAGCTAACGTCTTCGTCAGTGCTCTTTGCTATTGCCTCTGCACATACACGGACTGATTTCAAGTATTGAAATTTAGCTTGTCAGGTGTAATCTCCAGATGGTAGGTAGTAACTAACATTACTTGGCTGCAAGCCATAAGTATTTCAATGAGTGTCGTCCAGGCAAACGACTTGGCCAGCTGTTGTTGTTTCTGAAGCAGTGAGCTGTTGTTGTTTCTGATTCCGGCTAGAACAAGACAACTGCGCAACAGCATCCAACTATCCATGAAAAACAAAATGGACTGAGTAGTTTATCCTACAAAGCAGGCCCCTGCTGGTGTTTTTCTGTACTGAGGACATGAAAAACACAGTTGCTTAAATTCAGAGACATAGATTCACCAGATAAAAACTGAAGCAACTGCAACTTGTTTCCAGCCTTCGCACTTCACGTCTGACGATCTTCTGCAGATTGTTCTCACCTTCTTTGGGACTTCGAATGATGAAGGTCCTTCGTGGTCCGATGACCACCGCCCTAACACTCCCTGTGAAAACTCCAAAATCTTTTTCGAAGGATCAATCATATTAACTTGATGCCATAAACAAGAATTTAAGAAAATTGTCAAGTTCTAAAGCGTGAATAGACCTACACTTGAAGCGTATGTCTTTGATTAGTTTGGTATTCATTAGTTCAAATCTAAAGAAATACTGCCGCAGAGCTTACTTTATATATCTTGGTATGTGACAAGTGTAAATTGAACATAGCGAAACAAAGTAGAGTGTAGTCACAATACATAGTATACCAGGGCTAAGTACCATTACGTTTACGATAAGCGCAATATGGTTCATGAATCACCGAACAAACCTTCGCTGCAATAAAATGATGTTAAAAGCTGATTTTTGTAGGAAGATGCAAAATTTACCATTCACTTCCTTAATGGCGTAATTTCATGGTTCAAGCGAACAGGCCCTGCAAGAAATGTTGATGTCCAATTCGTTGAGGAGGTGATGAATATCTGTGGTCAATTCAAGAAACAATTAGTTAGCAGTAAGATTCCATAACAATTAACGAGAGTCTAGTTTTCTTCCTATACCAGATTTCTAAACCCTACTTTCACTCCCAGTCACTAAAAAGTGTTGTTTTGGTATAAATGCAAACAAAAAAATTGAGTTTGACCTACAATATCTCTCTATATATGTTCAGATTTATCATACAGAGATGGCACATATTGACCCGTATCAACAAATAATTTCAGTGTCATTTTTTAGTTTCAGAAATATGGTTCAATAGAAATTAACAGCAAAGTTGTATTTTGGGTGAAAAAAATTGAACGTTCAGCAGCAACTGATTATAAGAGATCACTCATAGGCTGGAAATAGCCCAAGATTCGCGGCCTCTTTCATTGGAAGAAGGTAAAATTGGTTTCGTGCCATCGAAATATGCACGTTTTAAAAATTTACCATCGAATTGTAATGATTCACTTTAATACCACCGAAAGTTCCCTCCATTTAGATTTTTACCACTCCGTCCACTTCTCACGTTAACGACAAAAAATCTGACCATTTTACCCCTGCAGCCAACATGACCGATTGTTCATAGTATTATCAAGACAGCTAAGGGCAAATATGACTTTTCACCTCGGCCAAAGTGAGAAAAAATGACAAAATGAAAAAAAAGGCTAACAGAAGTGAACGAAGTGGTAAAAATCTAAACGGAGGGAACTTTCGGTGGTATTAAAGTGAACCGTTGCAGTTTGATGGTAAATTTCTAAAATATGCATCTTTCGATGGCACGAAACCAATTTTCCCGAAGAAGAATCATGGCTGCGCTGCAGGCTGAAACAACACTACCTCGGTTTAGCATCCTTAGAGCGAACAATTGCACTATTGAGGTCCAGAATTGATTGGCTGTGAGAGAGGGATGTCAACACCAATTTTTTTCATAGCTATGCCTGTTATAGGAAGAGGAAGAACTTCATTGGCAAGTTGAAGGTTGATGATCAGGTGTGCACTAGCCAACCCGATAGGTATTGCGATGAATCCATGTTCCATGGTCAGTTTAAAACATTTTTTTTATTCATATACAAATTCATTCACAGTAACAAATGTATCATCTTTAATATAATAGATAATAATAGATATCCATTCAACGTCTCGATGTTGCTTTTTCTAGTTCGATATTGGACTACTGTAGAAATTGCTAAAAAACATCTATAGCTAAAAATAACTAGAACTCAGGTCAATAAAGAGTAGAGCCATGTAACATAACTTGTGACCATTAAGGACAAACACTTTAAAATTGATAAAGTTTGATAAGAAAAAAACATTTCGTTTAGCTGCATTCACAATAACCATGTGTAGTAAATTATACTTGATAGCATCTAATACCTAAAATGTGTTCTTAAAAAAAATATAATACTCAAAACATATATAGTAGATAAAATGAGTTTGTATACCAATTAGCTCTTAAGTTACTTAGTTATTATATGCTATTATATATATACACATACGGCGAGGCTATTCTACGCCTATGCGCAGCTACCATTCGTGTTGCGCACATTTCGTAACCGCCAATTACAATTCGAAGAATTGCGAGTTACAACTTGTTACATAGACCAGTTACAACTCTGAGTTATAACTCAGCCTCCAACATACACCAAACAACATGAGCCAGCTAACCAGCTTGTGCCACGTCACCCATCATCCACCCGCCAGAGCGTTGCATGCGGAGAATCTTTTGTTGATTCGAATCGTTAAAATGCAATATCTCTAGAACCACAGATCTGATTCTCTATCTGTTTGATGCATATTGTTGGAAAAAATGTGCTTAATAAAATAAGATCCATCAAGACTATATTTTGATGAAGTTTTAGAATCATAAAGGAGTTACGTCCATATAGTTACAATATGGTGAACATCGCAGTTACAACATGGCGAACATCGCAGTTACAACATGATGAACTGCAGTGTTCTCTGGTGGTGGTAGGCACTTTAGTTACAATATGATGAACTCTTTAGTTACAACATGCTGAACACTACAGTTGCAACATGATCAAGCAGTACAGTTGCAACATGAAAAAATAAAATAAAATTAATTGCATCATGCAACTAAAAGCAGTTACAATATGGTGAACACTACACTTACAACATGATAGACAATCTAGTTACAACATGCATATAGTTGGAACCGCTCTGTCTGTGGTTGCAACTACTAGTTGTAACCGCTCTGTCCGTGGTTGCAACTACTAGTTGTAACTGGCGCAAATCGCTGCTCACAAGGTGAGAACGTGCTAGGTCATCCAGTGGGCCGCATGGTAGGTGGACGGAAGCGCGCTGGGTCAGTGGACAATTACAATACTGTATACGGCGAGTAGCAACTCGTGAGTTGCTATTCTATGCCTATACACATGCTGCACATATACACAAAATAGCAACACAGTATATATATATATATATATGCTGTGGAACAACTTAAGCACAAGCTGAATACATCCTCCCATATAGACCTTTCTCAAATCCCAATGCATAACGAGCGGACAGAATACTAGCAACACGGAGTGCCGGAAACATTACTGATTTTTCCTACCTGAGGTGTCTTTTCTCTCTCTAGTAGAGGAGAGGAATGGTGGCAAGATGTGCAATGTGCATTTGTTCTTTCATATCCAATGGATTTGTGTGAGGATGGTCAAGCTGTTTCTTTTGGTGTGTTAAAGAGAGAAAGAGATTAGGGGAATCTGACTAAGGGCCCGTTTGGCAGAGCTCCAGATTCAGCTTCTGAGCTGAATCTGGAGGAGCTCTGCCAAACGGCAGAATTTGGCTTTAGCTCCCTGAGTGAATCACTTCTCCTGATTCACTGAAATGAACTAGAAGCTGAGGAGCTGAAAAAAGTAGCTTCTCCTGAGGAGCTGACCACGCTGATTCTCCTGATTCATAGAGTTTATCCTAAAGAATCATTAAGAATCACTTTCAGCCACAGAATCACTTCCTCAGAGAATCAATTTTTTTAGAGAATTTGAATCAGGAGAAGCTCTGCCAAACAGACCCTAAACTCTCAGTGCTAGTAATACAAGTATTGCGTTAGAGTGGGCCTAAATGAGGTCCATATCTCATCATGCATGCATGGTAGATGGATAGACCGTAGGTAGTACTACTAGCCTACGAATACATAGCTATGGTCTACTGCATATCAGTTTTGTAGTAGTAATTTCACAGAAACACTTCAATTTCGGTATAATTTTGTGAAATTCTCACGTTCCAAAAATGATCTTATTCCATGGCCGTCGTGCTGGCGCTCGACCAGATGTTCGGCAAGCCGTCCCTCCTCAGGAGCTGGTCCTCCTAGTCACTACTCACCGTGCCGTGCCGTTCAATTGGCATAGGTACTTTGTTTCCTTTTTTGACCTCCATTGCTTGGGCCCGAGAGCAAAAGAATTGCTCATGGCTGCCTTTTTTTTCCCCCTTCATCTTTGGTATGAAAATCGATTCGGGGTCATCACCAATTGCGCATGGAAATTCCTCCAGGTGTGTGTGGTTTTGCTTTTTTCCGATGGTAAACCATGCACTTTGTAAGGAGGGATTCAAGTGTAAATACTTCAAAAAAAAAGTTAGAGTAGGCTAATTTCCCTGTCTGTCTTGTCTATCTTATCCTCTCTTTTTCTCACTATATTTTTTCTCGAGAACTTCCCGATTACATTTTTAACTGTATTTTCAATTGCACGCCAAAAATCACTTGGCGAGTGTTCCTCTGTCGGATCAAATTCAGTCCACTCATAAAAGCATAAAAGGAAGGAGACATGCTTGCGCATCACATTTTGTTTGTCCCCCACTTGAAGAGCCCCTGTACATACACACATACTGCTACGGTGAACTGGCAAGACTAAGACTGCGAGATGGATTAGGGCCGTGTATGTCTCTGCCTGGGACAGGGATCCGTCCTAGCCTGCATGCGAAACAAAATGGTCGGTTCAGCGCTCGCTCGCTCTTGTCTCGCCCAACCAAGCTGATCGAGCACCGAGAGTTGCGCAGCCACAGCGACCCCCGCCGTCGGAGCTCGCCGGCCGTCTATTCCTCTATGGTCAACCAAGGTATAGATCAATCTCACCACGACGTGTGACCGAGTAGTGCTTGCGTACAGGGGCGGATTTAACAGGGGGTTGGGGTGCTCCGGTACTAAGTCCCCTATCGCTTCCTAGCAAAGGAGTTCTCCTCGGCCCCCAATAATTTTGTACTAGAGAAAATTTCACTTTGAACCATGTATTAGTGTATTTGGTACACTTTGAATCATCTTTAATAACAAATATCACTCTGAACCATATAGTTTGTACAAATTTTTCAATTTACACCCTGTTTAAAAAATGAGCCGGCCGTGTTCATGTGGTTAGCATACCTATCCACCTCGGCACCACGTTCAATTGGATGTTGTCTTGCATGTACCCTGACTCTTTCATACTAGTTCGACTTTTGTGTCCACCGAAAGCACATAGCACTGCGGAGATACGCGACAGCGAGGTAGACATGCGAGAGAGTGATGGTGCAGGTGGAGAGACTTGAGGTGGCGACGATAGAGACATGATAGACATGGTTAGAGAGGAGCGACGGTGTGTGACGACTGGTAGCAACCCCACATGATACAAGGCCGACCATGAGCAGACTATGGTGCCTAGATCCTCTTATTTGGGTCAAGTGGTGGCAACAAATTAAGTTCAGCTAGAGAGGTAGTATGCAAGGAATAATGGTCGAACAGGAAGAAGGCTTCAGCAAGAAATAGCAGTCTGCATCTAGTCTGACCACTTTGGGATTTTTTTTTCTAGGGTTTGCCTTATAGGGGTTGATGATTTTTGTTGGTTTCGACCTATAGGCGATCTCCCAACACTCGTTGTGATCTAGTCTGTTCACCGCTTTCTGTTCCTGTCTCAATTGGTAGCGACGACAACTAGCGAACGCATGATGAGGGAAAAGAATATGTACGAAGCAATATGTGGTGCTGAGGTGGATGGATTTGCTGGCCACATGAGCATGGTCAAAGACCCATTGCTTAGACATGGTATAAATTGAATGATTAGTACAAATTATATGGTTCAAAGTGATAGTTGTTGTTAAAGGTGGTTCAAAGTGCATCAAGTGCACTAATATATGGTCAAAAATGAAATTTGTTCTTTTTACTATGGATGAGAGATGAAGAAGAAAAGAGAGAGAGGAGAAGAGGAAGAGAAGGAATAGGAAGAAGAGGGACAGAGAGGTGAAGGAGCCTCCCTTAAGCCTCCCTTATCTAGCTTCTATGTATTCACCATTGCTTGCGTATGAACCCTAGAAACTAAGATCATATGACATCTCAAACACTACTACAGAACCGCTTATAGATGTTGTCTTATTACTATCGGTTGTGCAAGAACCGACAGTGCAAATGTATCACTGTTGGTTCATAATCTCCTATACTCGAATCATGCGGAAACCACTAAGAACCGACACTGATACCAACTATCGATGTTGATTCTAGCCACAAACTGTCACTGATGATCGGACCAGAATTTTTGGTTCAATTCGCTTTTGGCTCATGCCTGCTTAGCCGGCTGATCCGACCAATCATCACCTTGTGTTGAGATGATTCTTATCCTTTTCCCACCAGTGCTATTTACACCACACAACCTTATCTCTTCTCATCGAAGCGCGCTCTCTCTCTCCCCCATCCTCTCTCTCCCAATCCCTCTAGATTTGTCGCTAGGGAGGTAGGCCAAGGTGACCATGGACGCGACAAGGCGACTAGGGAGGCGCGCTGCTAGGATCAAGTTCCTTGTTGGTGGATCCGAGCTCCTCCTGCAGGATGAAGCTCCTCGTCGTCGAGACCAAGTCAACACCAGCCGCTCTAGTCACCACAACAAGGGCAGAGATGCTCCTCAGATCTCGTCCTCTCCACCTCATCATGGCTCCAGTCAGCATCGCCTCCTCTTCACCTCATATTTCCACCCCGGCCTTCTCTAGCACACCGACATGTACGAGGCATTCCCGCAAGCATCTGACGGGCACCCCATCTTTGTGTTCGATTTGTTTGATTTGATTGTGAGATCAATCGATTTATTCGATTTGATTATGATATGTGTTCATATGGATGAAATGAGTTGGTTTGTTCTTGTGTTGAGATGATTTGATTGTGAGGTGTATGTACTTTTGATTGTGATGCGTGTGTACTGTGGTGGTGGCCTTCGTGCTGCCACATTTTCTTGTGCAGGGCGGAGCAAGTGAGCGCGTGCAGGCGAGCGCGACGGATGGCGTGCGGGCGAGCGGTCGCAAGTGAGCGTGACGGTGGGCGTGCAGTCAAGCGGCTGCTCGGAGCCGGTTCATTTCTTTTTTTTAAGGAGGCATCACTACCGGTTAGAGCTATGAACCGACAGTGATACCTACTTTTAATGTCAGTTCCAGACCCAACACTGATAGCTAGTAGTAATCAGTTGCGACTCAATATCCGTCACCAATAACAATTTTGAACCGCAACTAAATACCTAGTGAAACCATCAGAAAACTAAATTACACTGGATATAGTATGGATACTGCAGCCGGTCGAGTGAGTTTGTTAGGTTGTGGTGTGCCTCCGCAGTAACATATATTCGACGGCTGATCAATGCTCTTACTGTGGTTCCATATTCATGCTGCTACACTATCCAAATTTCGACCTGCGAGGCATTGTCATTTGGCCTAGAGGCCGTAAAGAATGCTGAGTGCTTTGTTTGAATTTTGAACTCCGGATGAATTCGAATTTTGTTGTGTTTGATTGCTGGAAAACATAGAAGCAACGAAAACATCGCTGGATGCTGTTGGTTTCTGTGTGTCCATCAGTTTTCTGCAGCTCCACAGGAGACGGTTGCGTTTCACGCCTGCGCCTAATCTCTGGACCGAGAGGATCGAACGGCCCCATACGACTTCATTATGGGCTGATTCAAATGGGCTCAGGATACTTTGATGAAACCAAGGAAGAGTATGTGGAGATCCCTAGTGACAGTGGTATCACATTCAATGTTAAACCCAAGATGAAGGCGCTTAAGATTGCTGAGAAAGCAAGAGATACTATCCTTAGTGGCAAATTTGACCAGGTACATAATAATTCTCTAAAACTCTCTTTTACAGGTGTCGATATGATGTTTGTCCCTAACATTGCTAGGCGTTCTATTCTTATAGGTCCGTGTCAACCTTCCAAATGGTGATATGGTGGGTCACACTTGTGATATTGAGGCCACAGTGGTGGCTTGTAAGGCTGCTGATGAGGCTGTTAAGGTGAGAAGAACAAAGATGGGGAGCTGATTTCTTTTCTGTTAGCCTTTGCTTTTTCTCGCTTTCTGCATGCTGCAAGTGCCTCCTCCCAAAATACCAAATTGTGTCTGCAGGTGTCCTTTTAGTTTCTGGTAAGGGAGAGACTATTTATCAGTCGAGTGAAAACACTCCTTTCGTTCCCAACGTCGGTGGCTATCGCTACGCCCCTCAGCTGCTGCCCCTCTGCCTCGCTATGATGCCCGCCTCCATATTGCTCATCTCTAACCTCTCTGATCGCTCGCCCCACCCTCCGACCACTCACGCCATCACCACCGCCGGTCCGGCCACCACCAGGCATTCCTCTAGTCCCAAGGGCCACCAGTGAACCTGGCAACTAAATCCCCCAGCCCTAACCTGTGGACGCCATGGACCTCTTACATGTCTCGGCTGGAGAAGAAGAGTGAAGAAACTCAAGCACTTCCAAGAAGAAACGCTGGGAGCGTTGGATTTACAACGAAGGGACTGATTTTTTGTAAAATTTCAGCCAACTGAAACATGTTTTCTTCCCCAGAACTGGTCAAAGTTCTAACCTTTGGATGCATCTGAAGAATATTACCCTCGAAGGGGCAGCGTCCTCTAGTGAGCTCTGCGGTTGTAAGTCTAGGGTTCCCCCTAGTCAGAATTTCGGGGTGCATCAAGCCTTAGAACCTAGACATTTAGGAAAGGAATCCCAAGTTCCAAACACGTTATCCAACAACAAGGAAAGCATTTCAATGGAATAAATTTCATTACTAGGAAGGTGCATCCGTTACACTTGAAGAACTCACTCTGAGACTGAGTTGACAGAAATAATCTAACATTTCCGAAAACTACAGGCTACGGTAGAACACATGACGAATGACAATTCTACAACAAATCTGGGGGTTGAGATTGCTGGAGAGAACTATTGGCAGGCAGGAATAAATAAGAATCGCATAAAAAAAGACACATCTCATTAGTACCTGGGGGGCGGGCCTCTTTGTGGCCCACACCACATGAGGACTACCCTGTTGTGGGTACCTGTTAATACACACATACAGGTGAAGACCACCCTGTTGTGGGTGAAAGGCTGAAAGCTGCGGTTTCAGCTCTCAATTTGACCACACATGAACAAGGCCATGCCGGTTGCCAGTGTAGATCTCGTCACGCTCTTCATCATAGTACAGAGCTGTGACATCCTCAAGTGCCTCTGAGACCGTATTCTGGAACTTCCATGCTTTCTTTTGCTTGCACAAATTTCCAGCATTGATTTTGGCCAAGCATTTTCCAGTCAGTATGCTGCTTATGTTTATAGAGCCAGCTGCATTGTAGGAAAGAAAGATTAGTGTTCCAATTAGCTTACGAGAAATTTCCTCATACGCCAAAAATATAGTATCATGCATTCATGCTCATTCATTATCTGAAGGGTGGACGAAAGGCAATCTTAAAAAAAAGGACCCATAGTCATACTTCGCACTATAATTGTAAGTTATAAAAGTTTAACAGGGTTAATACGATGCACGAGTTTACATTCTATGGACATTACACTCAAGTGAAAACAAAAGTGCAGGTGAGCTCTACCCAAAAAAAAAGTCAACAATTTATCAAACTGAAGAAAATGCAGCTTAGAAAATAAATCACAAACCATCATACGTATGGTCATAAAAATGCATGAGATGATGCAACAACAGGTTTAGTGTAAATAGTTCAATCTGAGAAACACATGAAACATGATTTAGCAATGAAAGGAGGTCACAAGGGAAAATCAAAAGAACCATAACCAGTAGAATGCAACAAGCACTGACATAAATGTGCATGAGCGATTGAGCAATATATATATAAAAAAGAAGATGCGTACCATTTTCTTCTGAAGATGAATCATTGGAATCAGCCTTGCAGTAAGAGATAATAAGATCTTGATCACTTGTTATATATATGTTGTTCGTGTTGCAGTCAGGGTGCCACAACAGGTGGTCTTCAAATGATGTGACAAGTTCACCACGAAAGTTCCAAACTGCTACTGATCGATTCCGGAAAGTCAGGAACAGCTGCAACTCATAGAGAAAAATAAAGGCGGATGGGGTCATAAACTCAGTCCTGCTCACTTCTGTTAACTGGAAGTTCCTTACCTGCATTAGGTGCATGAGTTAAAACCCTAATAAAGAAACAAACATTCTTTTGTGTGACAAGGTAAAATGCTTACATCAAGAATTTGAAGATTCTCTCCTTCCTGCTTGACTAGAAGCTTTTCATTGAACTGTTCAATGAAATCCACCTTCTTATTCCGATGGAGAAGGTGGCTGAAAGACTTCAAGACCGTACCATCCTCAATAGAAAGAATCTTCAGAGGAACAGAGCTGCTTGTTCTTGTATAAATCAATAGCATTATCCCAGGGCTGTCACAAGTTAACAATAATTAGAGATTGGACAAATGACATCATGTACTACTGACTGAAAAATCAAAATGTTCACAGAAAAAATCAGCTATGATAGCTACTATTGCCTGCGGATGCATTAGATATATATACTCCATCCTAGATTCGAATGTTTCAGTCAATTCGACACATGCTTAAGTGTTAACTTATTGTTATTATGAAAGGTGACATTGAAATGACAACCAATCGATTTACTCGACATCATCATGGAAAGGAGCATCAAGAGTATCTGATATAATTCAGAGGAAAAAGGAGCACAGTAAGAAGAAAAGATTGAATTACCTAATCTTTATTTCTTGAACATTCGTATCAGATACCGAATATAGTAGGGTGTAGTTTTTCAAATCGAACACCTTGTATGTGCTGTTTATGGAATATGGCATCAGAGCAGTTTCACAATTTTTGTATTTGCTAGCCGTTAAAGAAGTCAGTGTACCTATCTTGAGCAGAGTAAGTCAAAACCTTTCCATTTACATCATCAAACTCCACAAATCCAGGCCATTTCAAGGACTCTGTCTCGAAAAGAGGGAAACCAGCATCTGGATGTCCTCGTCGAATGTACCTTGAAATAGTAGAGCAAAATCTTTAATGAAGATGACAGGATCAAAAAATCATTGCATTAACAAAACATATGGAACCAAAATCTTACTCTATTCGAGTTGTCCTGCATCGCAGAGCACTGAAATTTTCAGAACCATATACTGACACGGTAATGAGCGATTCATTATTCTTGTTGTAAAATAAACTGCGGATAACTTCATCAGGACTCTCATTCAGAAAGCATATTCTCTGATGTGTCTCTGCAAATATAAGAAGACAATCTCAGCATTATTCTTGTTGTAAAATAAACTGCGGATAACTTCATCAGGACTCTCATTCAGAAAGCATATTCTCTGATGTGTCTCTGCAAATATAAGAAGACAATATAGCCAAATGGAACAAAAGGACTGCAATAAGGCAAACATACCTCTGCTGAAAGCAGCACATACACCTGATTGTGATAAAGCAAAGACAATATCACGAGCTGCGACTATTTCAATAATTTTTGACCTTTTCCTCAAGTAAGGGAGTAGCAAGCTGTTCTCCTTAGGATCATGAGTGTCAAACTCTTCCTAAAAGTGACAACAAATATGCTTTATCAGAAACCTACAGTGAAGTATAGTGATTACCAAAACATACTGGAGATAAAATCATTGCTGCATGGACAATGAGAGAATATGAACTATTGCAAAAGTTGACGGTTCTAATTCAGTGGCTTGATGTTGAGCATTGGAGTGCAAATGATAAAACAAGCCTAGTTATTGAAACCAGGCAGGCAGTTGTTGCTCTTCTTTAAGTTTTTGAGTGAATTGCTTTTCTTTAAGTGCAGGATAAACAGTACTAAACTCATTATTGGGAAATGCAATACGACAAAAATAATGGATAACCAGGAGAAATACACCAAGTGGCATAGAGGCAGCACTCAATTACAAGATTAGCAGCTGATTCCAGCATGGATAGGCCCAACTTGGCAACACAAGCTACAAAAATAACTGGGGGAAATAACCAAGACAATTATTACTGGCATTTGCTATAGCCTGTATGGGATAATGGGGTTGCAATAATCCCAAAAGATCAGGCTTCAACAATCTCAAACATCGGCGCACAATCCTCTCCTCTTTTCCATCAAGCAAATACCAACGCGGTCCCAAAAAAATAAAATGCACTAAACTAAAATAATCATACATTGCGTGAGAGCATGGCAAGCAAGACACAAGGACTTGGCACAAATCTGCACAACTCAACATTGAATTTGGTCAGTTCCTCCAACCAGCATTGATATATAAGCCATACAACTAGATCACACAACCTTTACGTCTCATCCGGCACACCGTTCATCACTAAACTCCACTCAGTTACCAGCAATAATTCAACAAAAACCTATGCAGATCTCATGTTCCGCGCCCACTAAAACGTAGCTGCTCACTACCACCGCAAATCGACCAACCGCCAAGCCCAAGCTAAGCACGAGGTCCGTGACCCCCAACAGCTGCAATTCCTCACACCCAGCACGGGCGGCAAACCCCGCCTCAGGCGATCGCGAACGAGATCGAATTGAAGCTATAGATAGTGGTAACCGCGCGAGGGGCAAACCTGCAGCTGTATGTTACGGAAGCGCTCCTGCGCGGCGCTCATGGCGAAAACGCGGTCGCGGCGCGAGCTGATCTCCCGGCGCTGCAGCTTCCGCACACTGCTCACAGCTGCCTCCTGCCTCGGCCTCTTCCTCGCCACCACCCGCCGCCCGCTGCAGGGGCGCGGGCTCGCCGAGATCCGCCTCGGCTCCATCCCCCTCTCTCACCGCTACCCCCGTGGCCGCCGACGCTCACCGCCGAAGAGATAGACGGAGGGCGCCCGCGTCAAGCTGCCGCGGCGGGAGGCATCGCTGGCGCGGTGGAGCTGGCTCCCCGGTGAGGCTTAGGGTTTGGGAGCTCGAGCTCGGCTCGGAGATTGTGGGGAGAAGAATTGGACAGGTGTTAAAGACGAGGCGCCCTGTGATCTCTGACATGTGGGGACAAAACGTCAGTGACGAGGGCGGTGCGCTGGCGGGATCGAAGAGTTGGGCTACTGCTGGTTTTAATTTTTCGGGGTCGTGTCCGAACCAACAATACTTGACCCCCTCTTCGGCGTATTCACTGACGCGCGGGCCCGGGTGTCGAGTGGCTCCACCAGCAAGTGAAATTGTCAAGAGTGGCACGCGCTGCGCGTTTCATGGTGAGCCAACTTGGAAGTAGTACAGAGTGTAAACTGTGGAGCGTCCCACTTTTGGAAGCAGCCTATAAAATTGACCTCTTGTTTAGGCCTTTTCCAACAGTAGCTTTATCCGGCTGCCGTATCTCTGTGCGGGGCGTTTTGCCGCTTACCTACTTCCGCGGCATACTCCAACAAAAGCGGCATACTTGCTTTTTTTTTTTGTCTACTGTGATGCGGGCTGCCGGAGGAGATCGGCAAATTTGCCGAAGGAAAACGACTGCAGTATCTCTGTGCATAACGTATGCACGTGGGTTTGAGAGGAGCAGAAGAGTAATAAAAGAAAGTAAATAGAGTCGTTGTTGGAGATAGAAAAAATATGGGATACTGTAATAGTATTAGAGGATGACGTAATAGTATTATAGGGGTTGAATTTTTAAAATTTCTGTTGGAGATAGTCTTAGACGTAAACAGGTAGAAGAGAAGATTATATAAGATTAATATTTTAGAGGAATAGAAAGATTGATTATATAATGTTTAAGATATTATGCATAATACAATAAAAGATACGCAGAACAAGTATCAACTATTACTAAATACTATTAAACTTAAGCGGTTGAGAGGCCCCAAACTGTTAATCAGCAGGCACAAATGGTTCCCAAAAGTGATTACACCAAAATAGCATTATTGTCATCTTGATTCATGTTCCATGAGTCACAAGATGTTATGGTGTATATGTGGAATATCTTAGGTTTTAACATATTAATTAATAACAAATTTTACTTTGAATTTAAAAAATTGTGATTAATTAGGTCCACTAAAATCAAGGAAAATACATACTCAAATATGTTAAATTGACTAGGTATTCCAAAATACAATAGAGTTATTTTCAAAATAATCCCCGTATTAAGTTGGTTCATATGCATTGGTTTATGGTTTTTATGGTTCTTTGTGTGGAGATTTGAAATCGAGAGATATTCAATTTCAAATCTATTCTTCGTTTCTATTCAGCTCAAATTCAAGTTGGATTCGAATCCCTTGAATTCAAATCATCTTCAAAACCTCAAGATCCAAGTCCAAATCACAATTCAAATATTTTTATTTGAATTAATCTTAATCTAAAGTCAAATCCAAATTCAAATCACTTATTTTAATTTAAGTCTAAAATCTTTCTCTTTCTTTTCCTTTTTTCCTTTTCTTTCTCCTCGCGACGATTCCTCTCTTCCTTCTCGCTCTCGCGGACTAGACAACCTAGCCTCCTTTCTCCTTTCCCCTCTCTCACGCTCGGCCCACTCGACGCACTCCCGACCCAGCTCCTGCATCCCTGGCCTACTCGCTCGCACGCTGGCCAGCTCGCCCGTGCGTGCCCACGCACAAGCGCATGACCGACCACATGTCGACCATCGATCGTCGCCTACCCGGCCTCCGTCTCCCTCTCCTCCACCTCACCACCGTGACACACCGACCGCTATTTTCCCCTTCGAGAAATATCCTCGTGCATCCTCCACTCCCTCCTCTCTCTCTGCACATGCTTGAGCCGCCCATTCCACTTCGTAGCACGACTTTTGCGCCCACACCCGAGCAACGCTCCGCAACAATCTCTTGTCGCCGCCCATTTCCCCCCTTTACCGCCGCGTGCAGCCGGGTCGCCATCCGCACGCTGCTCGACCTGACCGAGTAGGCCTGGTTCAGCCCAGTAGTGGCCGCCCAGCTAGGCCGGCCTAGCTCCGCAGCCCGCTAAGCCAGCCAGCCCAAAACCCGATTGGGCCAACATTGTGCAGCACGACACTATGCAACCCAAGCTCGGCCTGACCCAACCAGGCCCGGACCCGGCCCAATCCAAGCCAATTTCGGCCTAGCTAGGCTATTCATGCTGGCCTCAGTTACTGTTCACATAGGCCCCACCCGTGGGCCCATCATGAATAGTATCATTTCATAATTTCTCAATTTATATTAGATTAAATCTTCTGGGAGTCTAAACTCCTCTGTTGTGGCTTCGATTTCGGCGATTCTTTCACTAAAATTCATCTAAATTTGAGATCTATCCATCTATCACAGTGTAATATCCATTAAGGCTCACTTAGATTTCCATTTGGTGCTAATTAATTCTTCTCTAGCATATTCCATTATTGATCGTAGTTGTAATTGCAGAGCGACTAGAGTTTTGTGAGTGCTGTACGGGAGGCGTTAGGAGCGAGGAAGATCCTGACTACAATCAAGACCTTTAAGAAAACATTGGAGAAGTCAAGTCATATCTCCTTAATCATATTGGACCTATGTTTTTAAATAATCTACATGACCAACTAAAACATGGCTTATTATCGCATATGTTATGTATCACGTTTTCTTTAAACTGTTTATAATAGCTAAATCCTATCAATACTTGTCATGTCTTAATGTTATCATCCAGAATACATATCACCATAGGATTACCTGTTATTATCTATATTAATGACAGGCAAAGTTTTGATATCTAGCATACTTAGGATTGAATACGTTTCCTCGAAGACGTCGCCTTAAAATACATCTCTTCGAAGATAACATTCACCGTTTATCAAATTAATTTATATGCCATGAATCCTTGATGTTTGTGAACTTTACGATGTATGTGAAATTCTTGATGTTGTGTGGGATATGAAGGGTGGTGTGTAAAAATAGGTGAAAACTGTTTTGATGAGGGCAAGTGGGGTGGTACTCTGGATGTGAGGATGCTCCTGGGGGCTTGAGTCACCTTTGTGGTGTTCATTCCCAGAAGATACCTACCTTGGCCGCTTAAGGACCGAGTCTTGCGCCATCATGCTTAGTCACCCCGTGCAACCATACGTCATGAATAGGCAGGACTTGACTTTACTTCATCAGACTGAGTTAGGCATCATACTAGGAGGCTGAGAGCAGCGACCAGTCAAGTGACCATCTTCCCTCTATTTGGAGGTTTCTAGAACTGGTCTAGGATTAAAAAGGGGGTTGGCCTTCAGTACATGAACTCTGGCGCTTGAGGGTAAATCTCATAGAAAAGCCTAGTAGGAAAGGTGATTGAAGTGTCTCAGTATGATTCGCTCCTCCGCTTTCAACGGTTGGAGGCTGAGCATGTCACGTGGGTACAGTATACAACCTATGCAGAGTATAAATCTATTCGAATAGCCATGTCAACGATCATGGACATGCGAATAGTCATGTCAACGATCATGGACAATCGAATAGCCATGTCAACGATCATGGACATGCGAAGCATCGACCTCAATTTATTAGATTTTGGGTGCATGTGTCTTAATGAGTGAGTGTGTGGACTAGATGTTCATGTAATGAGGTTAATGGCTCAATCCGCTAGGAGCTATGTGATACTAGAGGTGCACAAGATGTAATGATAGAGACTGCGAAGTGAGATGTAACCCCTTTGAGGACCGAAAACCCCCAATATAGCTTGTTACCTGGTTTTTAACTATTAAAATTGTTAAAGGTTATAGTAGATGACACAACTGAATACTTGCATACATTGCTTTACGCTTAAAACTAAACCGTAAAATCTTATCCTTGATTTTTCACTTTATGCATCTATCAACACCTTGAAGTAGTATATGGCTTGCTAAGTACCTTCCGTCCACTCTTGCTGTCATTCAGATGAGCAAGCTGATGCCGACTTTGTCAAAGGTGAAGGTAAGGATGAAGAGTAGTCTTAGAAGTCGCATTCGCACCTAGTTGTTTGTGGCTTTGAGTCTTGCTTTCCGCTGTATTTTGTTGGCCGCTAGACCAGGTTGTAATACACAGTATAGTTTGTAACCTTTTGTACTCTGGACCTTAATATATATGTACAAAGTTTAACTATGATACTATAACTATTATATTGTGTGCATCAGTTGTTTGATCCAGGGATTGATACAGAAGATACAGGAGATCTCGGGATTGAGGTCCTACACTATGTAACACCATAAAGCAAGAGTTCTTTTCAAAATTTCAATCATGTATGGAAGGGATTCAGCCCTATGGTAACATGCACAAACAATTCTCCCAAAACATGCTACAGAGAATTTCTTCCAGAGTCACAATTATATTATCATGTTGTATCCGAATAATAATTTAATTACATAAATGATTTTGTATGTCTGGCACAAAGTTTATCCTTAGGATTTAAGTATTTCACCAATAGTCTCTGCAACTGCAAACACCTTTCTTCATCGTGTGAAAATTATTAACATCCCTTGCTACAATTACTCTATCGATTACCATGCTAACGTACTTGAAGAATTCATGACAATGAGCACATATCATCAAGTTTTTCACTATCCTTAACACCTTTCCTAATGGTACAACACCAGTGATCAACCCGTATGCGAGGGCCAATCTTTCACTATGATGCAAGAACCCCCTCATCTCTCTCCTTGTACCCTAACTTCTCTACCTCTTGAATCAGTTCATTCAACTTCTGTATATCTCTAGCAGTTGCTCGTGTCTTGTTTCATTTGCGATTCCCCGGCCACATGAGCAAAGACAAGTAAGCTCAAATTTCTATAACCTGCATTAGAACACAAAATTTTTTGTTCAACGGTCCTTATATTAGCCTTATACAACCATCTGCTCCTAAAATATAATGTGCTACAAAGAGCATGCATTTTATTTAGCCTTAAGGAGAGAAGTAGCAGTGCCTTCCTTGGACCCTTTGACCCACAAATGATTTGTTCAGCAGCTTCTTCTGGTTCATCTCAGTTGTAATATGCAATTTTCTACTCACAAACAAATTCATAATAGCTCAGAAATGTTGTGGCCCATGCAAAATCACATAGCATGGTGGTGTTTACCAAACCTGTTTATGATACCACACCTAAAGCCTCACATTGATCACATACATTATTGTATACATTTCACAAGTTAAAATCCCACATAAGAAAAAACAAAGAATCATGTTCTACAATTCACTAAATAGCAAGGCATATATTGCTACTTGACCATGGCAGCATTTTACACATGTAGCTTTCTCAAAATTATTGTATAATCCAACAACGAAACCTTGTATTGCTAGTTAATGAAGCGCTACCTCAAGGACATTATCATTCGTCACCAATGTAAATAGAAACAGCCCTAAGTTCAAACTGATTCGTTTAACTTCGTCACACATATGCCACAAGTTAATCAGAAGATATGCTTGTAAAATGGAAGGAATTGGAACTGTGCATGCTGACCTCGGAAAGAACATTAATGTCTATAGTACAAGATAAAACCCATATTTAGAAAGACATAAAAGAATCCAATATGTTTGAGCTAGCTACCTCAATTGCGACGATGAAAAAATCCATGGGGTATAGGAGGGCATCAACAATGTGGATCATGATGTCTCCTCACTGGCATCGATAAATAAACAGAGAAGTTGGAGAACAATGAATAAGCCTTACTAATGTACCTTGGCAAGTAAACAAATAATGCATGGTTGCTTAGCATCCAAAGCAATTCCTTTTTGGCGAACACTAGTGCCTCGATGTTCTAAACATTTCCGCGTAGATCCCCTAAGCAATTATACAAATCCTGACCAAGACCCAGAATGAAACCAGCAAGGGGAATCAATGGAGCTGCTCGACACACTGACCTTCTTGGGTGTCGTCTCTGCCCTCGCCTGTACAGATGCAGGGAGCAAAAGGAACATGCGGCTGCCACAGACCAACTCGAGGTAGGCAGCTACTGTACTAAAGAACCTGAGTCTAGTGCCATTCATTGCCTAAATTGCAAAGAATCATCAGTTCCTTCGTGAGTGGCAGCGTTGTTGCCAAAATCATCACGATAGGTGGTGAACGACTGAGGGGTGAGGAGGGAGGCAAGCGGTCGGCGAGGAGCCATCAGATGCCTCGAGCAGCATGAAGAAGTGTGACGGGGAAGAACAGCGGCACCAAAGAGAAGCTCTGGGTGGCGGCGACTCGAGGGACGGAAGGGTTGCCACCGGATCTGTCCTGCTTTTTGTCGGTGGAGAGCAGTAGCACCAAGAATGGGTCTTGTTTCTTGCCGGCAGAGTGTAGACCAGCACGCAACAATAGCAGTAGTGCAGATCAGTAGCCGCATGGGCGGCGACAACCTTTCATGCCTTTCATTCATGACTGAACAGTAGCACAAAGGCAGCAGCCACTGATGCAGATCGGTAGCAGGAACGATAATCCAACAGCAGCAATGGCAGCACAACAGCAGTAGCGGGACAGCAGTCTGGAGGTGCCACGGTGGGTCAGCGGCTCAAGCGGTACGACTACGTAGCTAGGGCAGAGGAGCGTGGGCAACCCCATTAGGGGGAAGCCCCACCGCCACAGTCCTCGCCACTGTGTGGGCTTCCAACAGCTGCCTTAGGCAGCGACGAGGTAGGAGGGAGAGGATGAGAGGGGGTAGTGGTGCTGGGGATGTGGAGTTACCCAAGTCGCCCCTAGGAGCTAAACAATTGAAAATAAATGCTAAATACACATTGAAACTCAGGTGTCAATTCATGTAGCACTAACAAGTTTTTGATAAATCAAAAGTTTATTCTCCTATGCAGGTAATCTGTAGTGGTACCCTTTAGGGTTATTTCTGAACTCTGTTGCAAAAGGAGGAACAACACCAACACATAAAAGAAGCATGTTGTTCTTTTGGATATCACATTGATGGAAATCTTCTCCAAGCATGGTGAAAAAGTTTAGTAACCAAATTGGTACTTGAGAGTTCACTTTTAATATTTATTTTTATCGTTTTCATCAAAATCGATGGTAGCGAGTTCCAGCTCTACGAGTCGGTTGTCCCACTTGCAGTACTGCTTGCCAGCAAGCTCCCGATAGTAATAACCCTTGCAGTAGACCGGCCATCTGTCGGTGGCCTCCGCTGCAACGCGGTGAGGTCGTCATCTCGAGCCACCTCCACAGCAAGATCTAGAAGATCCTCTGCTACTAGTGCCATCATATCTGCTCGAGATACCTGAATCTGGGATGTCGTAGGATCTGCTCGAGACACCACCGCCCAGAGCTTTTCTTTGGCGTCACCGTTCTTCCCTAAGCTGCAAATTTAGTGCCACCTTCACTCCCAACGGATGCAAATCTACTCTTCTTCATGGGTTTATCTCCACATTCACTCCCAGTGGTTGCAGATCTACCGAAGGAGTCATCATCGGCTTCTCCACACTGGCGAGTTGTTGCTCCTCCAGAGGTCTGCTACCATGTTCGCTTACCTCATCCCCAAGGTTCTCTCCTACCCTGGGCTGGTGTACATCTGCCGAAGGAGGTCACCGCTGCACTTGGAGTAGTTGCCTAAAGCCATCCGCTACTCGGCTTCCCGTTGCTCCACATTCCTCTGGGTTATGGCCATGGATTTTTAGATTTGCCACGTGCCGCCCCGATTTGGATGGTCCTCCCCAGCTGCGGCCTCACCGGTGTGACCTGATCAAGGCAGTGTGATTCTACCGAACACAACCACCGAAACATATATTTGCCAATCTGTGCTCGCCCCTTGTTTGCATAAAAGTTAGCTATGGGATAGAGCATTAGGGGCATGGACGACCACAGGGGTGACTAGAATCTCCTTGACATCGTGGGTTGCCGATGTCTAAGCACACGCTTCCTCTGACGGCCCAGGAAGAAGTGACCCGGACAACCAGAGGAGACACCACCGAGATTTCTCACTATCACTGCACCACCTCCTACACATCAGTCCACCACCACTAAAGAGTTGCCTTGACCTCATGCGCAACAAGGGAGGAATGTTGACTAAGGGTGACAATGGGTGGATTCAAGTTTGCAGGAAGGGGTGACGAAGAGCTTTGCTGGTCCCTTTGATGCCCTCCCCTCAGCCTCTTTCGCCACTCCTCGGTAGGTGCATCAATTTCCTCTCAACGACACACCGAGTGATAACATGTCAAAATCCACTTCATTGTCTTCGTTGACGGGGCTTTGGTCACTATGCTCGTGGTTGTGCCCCATTGCCAAGTGCTTCTTCATCAGTGTTGCCTTGCGCTTCACCGCCATCATCTCCAAATGAAGCTTCTTTTTCCTCCCCTAAAGCAAGGCATTCATGTTCTTGCATTCAACTATTGGAATGGTGCCCTCTCAAGGACAATGGTATCTCCTCTGTCAAGACGATGCTTGGTGCTTCTGTCCTTTGATGAACTTAGCTCACCAATCCATATGGATACAGTTGCGCATGTAATTTGCGACAAGCTTCCTATCTCATTCGGGCGCTTACAATAGAGGTATTTGCAAGCCAAGCCTTGAAGGAGAGTGTCATTGATCTCTCTGACTATTTAGTCGATCAAAGAGTCACCGCATGCCAATGTCAATCCAGACAACCTTGCACCATTGCCTTTGGAGGGTCACTCAATAGTCTCCACAACCAACCAACTTCCAAAGTCGGTTTTGCCTCTAGTCGCTCCTTGCAACACAATTGAGTTACAAGATGAGGCTTCACTTAGGGACTCCCACGCTGAAGATCATAATTTCTAGGTGGATACTCCATCGCCGAAGGCTTCCAGCCTCCGACTGAGATTGATATAGATGAGGCTCGTGTTGTCGTTGATGCACATATCTTAGAGGAGCCGACTAGCGACCTTCAACAAAGAGAGGTTTCTTCTGAGCAACCACAAAAGCTGCAACATGAGGCCTCCCCTACAAATCTTTATGCAAGCAGATTAGAAGTCCTTAAGGATGCTTCCCAGCCACCTTCTTCATTGTTAGTTGACCATGGACTCTCTTTAGACAAGATCAACAAGGCTGATGGTGCCATTGTGGTGGATTGTCACTCTCCCGAGCTAGAGTCCCCATGAATCAAGCCATTATCCAAGAAGATCGCCTAATGAAAGATTGCTCATCTAGCCAGATCTATGACAATAAAGTTCAGTTTAAAGGTGTTGAAGAGTTTAGGCATCATAGGGAAGGATGGAGAACTGAATGAAGATGCATTAGAGGGTGTGGATCTAGTTAAGGAGTTGCTTCTTTAAACTCTCCTTGAGCCCCTCACGTGCTTGGATGGCCGTGCCTTTTGGGATCATGTTGCTGGGTTGTTGTCTTTGACGGTTTCTTAGCCATGAGATTCTTTCAGGAGGTTTGTGTTGCTAGGTGGTTGTAGATTGTTGCAGTTTCGTGTATCCAGTCCTTTTAGTGGTCTAGATGTTGTTTGTTGTTTGAACCCCATAGCTGTTTCGTGGAGTGGTGTTGTGTGTGATCATTTTCCCCATTTGACAATGGTGTATTGCCCGTCTCGGCTAAACTCTTTTTTTTTAATACAATAGACAGACCTTTTTCCTTTTGTTCAAAGAAAAAAACTTTTAATGTTTTGGTTCTCATTAAAATATTTTATTCTTTGTAGTGTGGTAGCCAAGAGCTACAACTCTGCAATAATAAACAACTACGTGCATTATACGATGCAGATGCGATGATAATTTTATTTCATCATCTTTAAAAAATGTAGCACTGACGGGTGCTTCGTATTATTGTCCTTCATATACGTATCATGTTATTGTTTTGGTGTTCATTGGTGTTGTCGTAATCCTTCTCCTTTTCATGTGTTAGCTAGTGTACGTCTTCACAAAACGCAACTCGAAACACTTTTACATCACTACGTGCGTATCAGTAGCCGTACTGACCGAGGCGACGGACGAGGAGGCGCAGCCCGAACTCCGGCTCGATGATGAACCGGAACGCGGGGGCGTGCCTGTAGTCGGGCGACAGCGCGAGCGCGAACTGCGCGAGCACGACCGCGACGAGCACCTTGACCTCGACGAGCGCGAGGCTCTGGCCGAAGCAGGTGCGCGCGCCGAGGCCGAACGGCATGAACGCCTGCGGGTGCTTGCACGCGGCCGCCACGCCGTCCCGGAACCGGTCCGGGTCGAACCGGCGCGCGGTCGGGCCCCAGGCGGCCGCGTCGTGGTGCATGGTGGAGACCGGCAGGAACAGGTAGGTGCCTTTGGGCGCGCGAAGCCTCCCGAGCTGCATGTCGCTGAACGTCTCCCGCACCACGAACGACGACGGCGGGAACAGGCGCAGCGTCTCCAGCACCACCATGTGCACCGTCCGCATCCTGGAGATCGCATCGAAGTCCGGCGCGGCGCCGGCGCCGGCGCCGCAGACCTCGAGCACCTCGGCGCGCGCGCGGTCCTGCCACTCCGGGTGCGCGGCGAGGAGCATGAGGCACCAGGTCGCGGTGACCGCGCTCGTCTCGTGGCCCGCGAAGTAGATGTTCTTGCAGTTGTCCACCACGAAGTCGTCCGCCCGTGGCTGGTCCCGACTGTTCTCGATGATGGAGCCCAGGAAGCCGCGCCCCGGCGCCGCCGCGCAAGCCCTCCGCTCGCTCGCCAGCTGCAGGATCAGCGACCGGATCTCCTGCGTGAGCTTCCATATCCTCCGGTTCTTCTCCGTCGGCAGGTAACTGAGCGAAGGGATGGTGAAGATGACGCTGGTCTCGGACATGAGGCCGGAGAGCGCCCTGAGCCGGAGGAATATCTCCCTCCCCCTGGAGTAGTCGCCCCCGAAGCAGGCCCTGGAGATGACGTCGAAGGAGAAGCAGCGGATGTCGTCATCGACGTCGACCTCCGCGACGCCGCCCGGCGCGCCGGCGACCTTGCTCTCCCACGACCGCAGCAGCGGCTGCGCTGCGTCCACCATCAGCTCCACCATGCCCTGCCGAATGACATACGCTCAACTCACGTATGCAGCGGCGGCTACTTACAAGAAGCAGGAGTAATACAAGAAGCAGGAGTACGTGATTTACCTTGACCTTGGCCATGTAGAACTCTGGGGCGATGAGCTTGCGTTGGCGATGCCAGTCGGCGCCGTTGGCCTTGAGGACGCCGCGGCCGAAGAGGGGCTCCTGGCCCTTCTGCAGGTAGGTGGGCTTGCCCATGTCCAGCGACACGCACCGCCCGATCTCGCGGATCAGCTCCGGGTCCGACACGTACAGCGCCGGACGACGGCGCAGCCAGTACAGGTACGTCTCGCCTGCACAAGCGCGCGTCTCAGACTTTGGGCTGAAAGAGTAAGAGTCATCTAATTTTGGCCCAAGTGCTTAAGAATGTGTGGGCTGTTGACTGGACAAGTTGAGAAGAAGTCTTCGGTTTTCTTAAGTTACATAAGTTTAATTGTGTGTTTAGTTGCTTGCATTAGATTTTATAGAGCTGTATTATATATCTTGTACAGGGAAAGTAAGCTGAGGGAATTCATATTTAAAAAGAAGAGTATTTATTTGGTCATAACTGTGGATACAGTCTAAGCTAAGTTTGTGATCGGTAGGTCAAATTTTGGACCGTATGGAGATTCGATGTGCTAAAAAGGTGATTGGTTGGTCGCATTTGGTGAGTATGGTGATCATTTTGTGCATACCATTTCTTCACATAAGATCACATTTTAGGGATGAACATATCATCTTTTTCACACTGAACATACCATTTCTTCATAAAAATAAAAATAAAAACTCATGAGAAGAGAGTCTCTAATTGAGGAGGGGCTCCAAAGGTTTTTTCAGAGGGGGGTTGGTCGGATTTGGTGAGTATGGTGATCATTTTGTGCATATCATTTTTTCACATAAGATCACATTTTAAGGATGGACATATCATCTTTTTCACACTGAACATATCATTTCTTCAAAAAATAAAAAAACTCATGAGAAGAGAGTCTCTAGTTAGGAGGGGCTCCAAAGGTTTTTTCAGCGGGGGTTAGTTGGGGGGGGGGGGGGGCAAACAGCAAATGGTAGATAAATTAAACGATCAAATACTACTAGTTATCTGAACTTGCTCAAATGCGCGAGGGGGGGGAAGGCCCCTTGTTGGCCCCTGAGTCCTACAAAACCCTCCGCCCCTGAGTCCTACAAAACTCCGGTCAAAGCTGCTACGCGCAGAGTCGCCGTCAACCCAACAGCTGGCCTCGCTGTTCCGTAGAATCTTCGCAAGAAGATCGTCACGCAGATTCCTGGCCAGAATCTTTGACTGACCAGTATAGAATTAACCTAACATTAAATCAGAACCAGAGATCCTAAGCTCGTGGCCCTGGCCAGCCAACTGCACGTACGCTCAACTGAAGCCCGCGGACTCCGCAGCCACCGGTGGTCGTGGTTCTCACTGATCCTCGCATCCTGCAGACCGCGCGCACGTCCGCCTCACGAGATTCGACGAAGCCGTCGCCGAAATCTGAAGCAAACTAAAGCTCTCGCGTCCAGCCGTCTAGCCAGGCAGTTTCCTTCTCCGCGAATCCAAGTAAAGCTTGCATTCGCAGTCGCAGGCAGCTCATCGATCAGAGGCTATCTACTACCGACAAACTAGTTGAGATACGCTTAATTTAATTATAATGAGTTATTGATAATGTTAATCTTGAGTTGAACTTGTTGATAGGAACTTATTTTGCTTTTACTTTTGAGCTACGATTTTTCAATCGGGTAAAGTTGTTTTTCTTATTGCTAGAGTATAAACGTTTATATACTCATGTATTTCAGAGAGTCTTAAATCCTCTTGTTTCTAGACCATCAACTTGAAGAGTTACTTCTTTTAGTGTCTGTCTTGTTGCTATATTTTTCGTTCAAGTTTCAAGTTTTTATATACAAAGACATATAGAATGGTCTTGAATAGAGTATATAGTTCATATTCCATCCGTAGTGTCATGTTTCCTTAAAACTTTCTTTCTCGCTTTGTCCCTCTAAAATTTATGTTTCTGTTTGTGTGTTTTTTAGAAGCGTTGGGTGAATAAGGAGTAGATTATCTATTTCGAAAAAAATTATAAGATACCTATTCACCTCTTCTCTAGTCACGTATCGAGATACTACAATTGATATCAAAGCCGATTTGATCACTAGTTGATCTTAACTGGTTTTGTGATCCATAAGCGACATGGAGAGAAATATGAAGATTTCATTATCTGATAGATGAGACTTTTCGTACTGAAAGATGTGCATGGAGGCTTAGCTTCTAAGTCAAGGAAGTGCAATATAGGAAGTAGTTGGTCCTAACTACGAGATCCCTGATGCTCGAATGACTCTGGTTCAAATCGAATAGTATGAGGTCAACAACAAGATCAGAAATATTTGGACTAACCTGAATCGAAATGAGTTTGACAGAGTCTAGCACCTTCATACTGCCTGAAAGATATGGACTACTCTGAGTGTTTTTCATCACTAATCAGATTAAGGTCAGACGCCAAATCACATACAACCAAGAATATCAAATGTTTATGTAAGGGTATGATGAATCTTGGATACTATATTTGCTTGTTTTGAAGGAATTGTGAGCAACCTTAGATTCACTGGTGTTTTGCGCTACTCTGACTATGAGAGAGCAATCAAGCTTCTCTATGTTCTCATCGTAGCATATGAGAAGTGAAGATCTCGAGCATTACAGAGTTACCAAGTTACGACATGTTAATTTGTGATGAACTCTGCACCAAGCTTAAGTCCATCGGATAGTCAAGGCGGCTCGAATTGATCTCGAAAACCCTATGTCTTATAACATGGCATTAGTTTTCAAACCTAGCAGTGGCAACCAGTCTATAAGTGATATTTCTTATGTTAACACTTTATCTAGCGGATTTGCTTTGTCATCCCTTGTTTCTATCACAGAGGAGCAGATAATGAGAATCTTGCCCTTATTGTGAAAAAGTTCATCCGCTTCTACAACAACCGCCAAGATTGGAGGAGGGGTGACTATCGAACCTGCTTTGAGTGTGGTGACATCACCCACTTCAAGATGGATTGTCCTAAGCTCAAGAAGAGGGAGGATAGTGACCACGACTACAACAAATATAAGAAGAAGAACAAGAACCTCTTCTTCAAGAACCACAACAAGATGACCAAGAAGGCAGCTAAGACAATTTCTAGGGCATTCGTTGCGGCTCTCAGCGATGTTAACACCTCTTCTAGTGAGAAGAAGAGCTCAGAGGAGGAGGAAACGCAAATGAAGAACAAGAAAAAGACCAAAGACTTTACCGATCTCTACTTCATGGCGGATGACAATAATGACAGCAACCCCGAGCTTGATCCCTCCAAGGTATTACCTTCCTATGACCAGCTTTCCATCCAACTCGATACCTTGAATGATTCTCTCATTAGGCAGGATATGTTACTTAAGAGAGTTGTGCGTGAGTTGGAGGAGCTTATGCCTAAATATGAGTCTGTCTTTTGAACTTGCATTGCTTAGATCTAGATCGGATGTTGAGAAGTATAATAGCTGTTTGATTGTCATAGCTTAACTTGCTAAGCTTAGAAATATGCATGCTCAAGTCACTAGTTGGCTTGAGAATATCGAGAAGAAGCTTCTTGAGGAGGAGTTGTAGCGAAAATGATCTTATTAGGCTATGATTGTGATTTTAGTGATTAATGATAACATAGTCATTAGAACTAACATGTTTATCAAGTATATGCTTTAGTAGACCTTATGGATGCAATATATAAAGAAGTCACCGCAGTCAGGACAAAGATTGATTGAATTGGAAAAGTCTCAAGAGAATTACTCTCACTAGATGATTCGATACTATGTGTGTTGAACTTATAGGAGCATCTCTGATAAAGGGGGAGAGAATGCTGAAGACTTCACCGGATAGTCCGATGCTCAATAAAGTGTAGCACCAGAGATTTATCTGCAGAGAAGAGTAGAACTGAAGAAGCTACCGGATAGTCGGACGTTGATGAAAAAGATGCACACCAGAGTATTTTGACTCGGGACAGAAGGAGTTGAACTCATCAGAAGGTTCGATGATCAGTGAAAAATATATACAATGGAGTATTTCTTACAAAGACAATTTCAAGTGTCAAAGAATGAGGAACGTGGGAATTTCTTCTGGTTCTTATACAAATTGAACTATTACCAACCAACAGAAAGTTATATGAATAGGCTCTCAGCCCTTAGCCAATCAGTCCATGCATGCATAATGCATCTAACTATAAGTGCATGTGTTTTTACTTTTTCAGCTATGTCACTATCTATCTGTATCGTGATTAGAGGTGGGACTTGGGCCGGGTCGGGCCGGCCCGACCCGACCCATTCGGGCTTCGGGCTTTTCGGGCCGTGCTTGGATGGCCCGATAAACTATTCGGGTCGGGTCGGGCTGGCCCAATCCTCCTTCAGCTAGACCCAAACCCGGCCCGAATGCACGATGAGCCTTATCGGGCCGGGCTGGCACGGGCCCAGTACCACCACATTCCACCGCATGTGAGGTCGTGAACCCATTTTTTACCGGGCCAGACCGCCCATTGGGCCCCATATCAAGACCCGGCCCGGCCCATAAATCGGGCCGGGCTGACCCGGCCCATCAGTGCTCGGGTCGGGTCGGGCTTAAGCTTCACCGGGCCGTGCTGGGCTCGGGCCGGCCCAAAAAATATGGCCCAAAGTCCCAGCTCTAATCGTGATCATGCATATGCAGAGACATTGCAGTACAGTACAGATAAGCACAACGCTCTTGGCCAACTAGATAGGCAACACATGTTCAACCTATCGCGCAAAGGCAAGCTAATTATCAGACGAATAAAGGAGGTGTTCGATCTGCACCGTGCTGTTCCACGATCCACACTATCGTCGAAACGCAAGCTGCTTGCGACACATGAGATCTGCATTCCATATCTACGACGAGATGAGATCAACCTATGCTTCTGGCGTTAGGGTTCGTAGCCACGCATCTCCATGTAGTCCTCGTAGGACATAGATGGACGCTTTCATGGCTGGTGCAGTAGCAGGGATCCAACCTAAAAATTGGGTGGGGATATACGAGTGACCGGGCATTTCCAACTTTAATTAAAAAGAAAAGATTTAGGTCTATTGAAGTCTACTGAAAAACAAAAAATTTGAGGGAAGATATCATGGCCTCTCCTGAGTCCGCCCTGTGCAGTAGTACATGGACTGTGAAGTGTGCATGATACGTTCATCTGTTGCTAGCGATGAACTCTAGAGGTCTGGAATAATAACCTAGTCAATGCTACGCAGTAGGGTGCCTATGTTGAATTATTTGAACCCGGCTGGAAATCAGCTGGTGAGCTGTTTCATATAAAATTGGTTGTTTTTTTTACCTGGTCATATAACCAGACAAGTCAATTGGATGATTGATAGGATATTGATCTTAAACTTATTTGATGTCTTGAGAAAGAAGGAAGATGAGGAAGGATAGATGGAGTGCTGTAATATTATTTAAATATGCGACAGTTTATTAATTAGTTTAAGACTGACTTCAAGGATAGATGGAGTATGTGCTTATATATGTTGGTCAAACCGGCCTTTGCTTAGATTATGGGAGAACCAAGCAAAACAAATAATATATATGAAACTAAATCTGGGTACTACAATGCTGTCATTTCCTACGCACACCACTTTATAGAATGCTCTGGTCCACATCAATCTTATGTTATAATTCGAGAATAGCAATAATATAATTTCATAATTAAAAAGGAAGAAGAAATCAAGCATCCTAGATAGCTAGCACCATGCATGCATGATGTAAGAGGTAAGCAAGTTTTCAGATACACGCATATATATGGGTTGGGAGGGGGCCATCTATCACAAGTTGAAGTAGAATGCATGCATATTCACCGAGTTTCCAAGACCACATAGCTAGTTGGACTTGAATTCTAACCAATCAATCGACCCAGAAAAACAAGCTACATCAGCGAATATAGTAGTACTTATCCTAGTTCTCTTCTTCAAATTGGTACCCGACTGAAACTAGAGGAATAATACCCATCTCAAAATGAAAAAAGAAAAGAAAAGAGAAACGAGAGGAATACCACTAGATATACATATGTTGTTATATAATTACATCAGATACGATGCATATATATTGATCGTATTGTGTGATACTACTACATAGCTAGCTAGAGGAGAAAATTCCATTAGGACATAAGGTGATTTGTCAAGACTGTTTATTTACGTAAGATTTGTTTTGGATGGATATATAAAAAAATTATAAGTTATATAATAAGATAAATAGATAGATGATTATGAACAATCGAAACAGATTATACAAGTTGTATTTCTCCTAGCCACGCCATGTTTCCATCTGAGGGCAAACACTAGCAGGCGTGCTACAAAATGGATTCGATCTCTTTGACAATGGATAAGCTAGCATGTCGGCGACATCGAGAGGGTTCGGCCGGTGAGGCCTGCTAGGTGTGGTGTGCCTGGACAGCTAATGGCAACATGCCCGTTCCGGAAAGCCTGCCTGATTAGCTGGCTATAATCTAATTAGGTCAAATTAATGATCGCTACCCCGATTATTACCTGATTAGTGGTACACTTGTACTATATAAGTAGTATGATAGTCACTGCTCATTTGCTGGCTAAGATGCATGCATAGTACTGTTGGGGCGGTCTAATCAAGTGCTATAGTATCAGTACTTTGTTTTCTTAGACTTGGGCGGTATGTTTCCACTCGATATAATTTAGATAAGCCTATAGTTCTCTTTACAAATATATATAATGAGTCTGATGTCTTTCATTCCGACCGATTTGCATAGGATATTACTACCTGATTAACATTGTTTGGTCGGCAAGATGGAAAAAGAAAAGGAGAAAAGTCAACAAGACATGAGCTAGTATTCTATACATCTCTTGCCCTGGCATTTTAGTTAGTTTTCTAGGAGCAAACAACAGATGTTAGCTCTCTTCCAAAAAAACTGAAGCTAAAAATCAAAATTAAGGGAGATTAATCAACACAAACTCCCCTTAATTTCCTCGTCGGATTGGATCTTGGCTGCTGGTGCACTAGCTAGCTCTTTCGACAGGGGTGACTGTCTGCTCCCAATAATTTTCTCCACACGAGGTATGAAAGATCTAACCAGCTAGCTCGCCCATGAACAATGGACCAGCGAGTCCATGCGTAGCCCACAGGTCAAACGGTCCCGAAAAGCACGGGCATCCCGATTTCACCCCAGTAATCAATACGTGCATGTATGTGCACTGGTCGGCCGGGCATACATCCAGGACAGTTTGACCACATGGCCGTCGCTCATCTTTTATCCGCAGCTATAGCCTACTTCTAGCTAGGCGGTTGTGTGTTGTCTGCAATTACTCCTTGATTAGATAATTAATTACTCCAACTAATTAACTGGAGTAACTAATTAATTAATCATTCCAAGGCTTCATGAATCATGATCCAGGAACCTGGACATACAGTAGTTGACTGCGCCAGTTCTTAACCAGACAGCCAGCCACAGTTTTCTACTAATTTGCATTGGTTTGTGTATTCTCTTCTCCTAATTTGTTTGCTTTTGTGATGTTGACTTTATTCACAACTCAGACCTCTCTTTACATGGTGCTATTTTCGCCCACTTGTTTTTTAAGCAATTTTCAGCAACATTTTAACTTGTGGCAGTAGTACGGAGTATCTTCTTTTAAGCCGTGGCAACTTGCTGGTTAACTTGTTGCTAGGGCAATCTGATAGGGTGCAACTTCCATGATCCATGCATCATGTAGCTGGGGATGGTATCAGTACTCTGCAGGTCTGTTTGGGATTTTAGAATAATTTTTTCCCCAGGTTTCTGTGAAACAAATGAAAAATTATGAAACTCCAGTAAAATTTCTACGAAATTTCTATTTCCAGGCATGCCCTGTGATGGCGATACTACATGCAAACAATCCACTCATCATCTGAAAAGAAGAAGAAACACTCACAAATCTAAGGTGGCAGTAACCTACATGTGCATGAGAGCCGCCACGATGATTACGAGATTGTGAAGATAAGTAATTAACGGAGCCAGTAAATTTAAACATGCGGCAAGGTGGTTTAACGGGCACGCACCGTAGGCTTTCCTCCATTTGTCGAAGTAGGGGAAGATCCTCTTGCAGTAATCGTCGAAGCCGTCCTTCTCGAAGTCCCGGCCGCCGGCCTCCGCCGCCGCCGCGGCCACGACCCTCGCCTGCATCTCGGGGAGGTTTCCCGACAGGAACGACGACGGCGGCGGGCCGTCGATCCCCTGCCGCCGGAACATGTCGGCGACGCGCCGCGGGCTCTGCAGCCACGCGGTGGCGCTAATGCAGAGCAGCACCGCCGCGGCAAGGGCGCATGACCCTGCCAGCACGAGGAGCAAGAAGCTCTCCATGGCTAGCATGCTCTCTCTCTTTCTCTCTCTCTCCCCGCCGCAAGTGCTTTGTGTGTTCACTCCTCTTTCTCGCGGGTGTAGCTTATATAGTTGGAAGATACATTTTTTTTTTGATTGCAAGAGAGAGGCACAGATCTACTACACGCACGCGGGGTGGCGCCGGAAATTTTTCACAGCAGGGTCGATAGTACTGAGTATGAATAATAAGATATTTAGAGGAGGTGTTTATAAAAAATAGTTTTTATAACTGTACTAGCGGATGTTTAGACGAAAGGTAAGGTGCTTGTTTAAGTATCGTTATTTATATTAGTTCTAATAATAAGATAGTTAACTATATTTAAATATATATAATTTTTATTTATATTAAAAATTATATTTTTTTATAAGTGCTTAACATACTTTTTTTTATCTAACCATAAACATCTAGTATTATTCATACGCTAATAGTTAAATCATCGACATGACCATCTTGTAATTTTTCTGTTGAATTGCACATCCTCCCTTAATCTTGCCGGCTTATGTTTATCGAAATTTATCTTGCTTTCCTTAGACCACTCACAACGGCTTCCCTTCGGGAACTAAATTCCTGTCGTGAAAGGATTTTCGTTTCCTTCAGTGCTTCAACGGTTTCCGTCACGAATGGATTCTCAAGGTAATTCCTTTCAGGACGGGATTCTCTCTCCTTTACTTTCACGATTCCTCTCGAAATAAACTGTTAGAGATGAAAGAAATAAAGGGAATAAGAACGGAAAAGGAAGTCGGTAAGGAAACGAAATGAAGGGAATATAGTTAGAGATAGCCTTAGAATTGTTAAAAATGCTATCTCAAAGCACATCAAAATTGATCGCAGTGTAGCTGGGTTTGTAGTGCAGCCAAATGTAACGTATTGAGGTACTGTTATTTATGCGTGAAATTCCTTATCCTTCACACTTAATTGAACCATGACTGCACATAACGACTTTTGAAATTGACATAATTTTGTTACTAATGCATAGTAATATAGAGTTGTCCGTTGAGTAGCAATGCAAGAGAAGAATAGAATGGCCTAAACATTTTGGTCCTGGCGAGTAGAGATCACATGCCTAGGTGCGGATCCAGAATCCCCTTACTGTTTTACAGCTAATAGAAGTCTCCTGTGCCCTTCATTTTTTTTTTCGCCATGGACAAGAGAGAAAGAAGAAATGACAGTGTTGAGATAACGTTCATGATGCATTTGGTCCTAGGCAATACTACTAGAAAAATTGTTACTATGCATCTGCCACTGTTCATGGCCATGCACGGACACAGTAAATGTCTTTTCCATTTGGTCCTAGCAATACTAAGAGCTAGCTAGGCCAGATCACGAAGTGTTGGAAATATGCGCATTATTTTAAAATATCATATTTTATTTGGAGTACAATTTATAATTGTTTATTGATATAAAGTAATCTACCATTAGCAATAGGCTATAACACATAATTGATAAGAATGACTCGAAGGTATAATTTATAATTGTTTATTGATGTAAACCGAAATGGAAGTCATTGGGTTGATAAAGTTGAGCTTGACGATCTAATCAATACTGAGGAAGCATCTCCTTGGACCTAGTCAAAGTTGAGTAAGTAGTCGAAGTCGAGGATGTAGTCGAAGTGGCAATACATGAGCGATCCAGCAGTTGTGTTGTCCAAAAATCTTATTATCACTCCTCGTGCAGGCTTCACAATGCCAATGGTCCGAAGATATCGCACACCATCAACCTTAGTGCACGCCAAGGATAGGGTTGACGAGGTTCAGCAGCTCAACACAAAACACATCAATTCCAAGGAGAAAAAGATGAATATGATTGATTTGTTTGTAGCCTTGTTGCCTCACAAAAAGTGTTAGGATTTTACCGGAAGCATCATCAGGATCATCAAGCCAAGCACAAGATCAACACACAAGACACGATATTTTTTAACGAGGTTTGGCCAAGTTGCCTACATCCTCGGAGCATGACTACGAACGCTCCTTCCCAACTGTTTCAGTCTTGCTTTTTGGTTACAACAGTGGTGCCTTCTATTTAAAGGTCCGGAATTAGGAGTTCGACTACAACTCTAATCCGAGTCCCACCTAATTATAATTCAAGTCTATCTGTAACCTACCATGTATACATATTCAACATATATTCCAACAAGCTCCACCTTGGCGAATATGCACGCCAACTTGAATCCGCCATGTGTGAACCTCCATGTACCTAGACTTGAGCCGTCTATCTCCGCTGCTCATCCTAAATAGTCGTATAAGGATGCCTTGCCACCAGGAACGTGTTCCACAAAATTTGCAGCTCCTACCTCCATGACTTCACCTTTCAGCTTGTACTAATGACTTTCTGTCTTCTCACCTATCATCACAGTCTTACCATCCTGCATCACATTCAATGTCTTCTTATCTGACATCGCCTGATACAGCCAACCTTCTCCATGCAGAAATCCAAGCGATATTAGATTCTTCCTAAGTCCCGGCACATACCGCACACCCTCAAGTAGCACTTCTTGTCCACCATACATTTTCAGTTTGATATTGCCGACTCCCATAACACGGTAACCCGTGTCATCTCCCAAGCGAGTAAGACTAAAATCACCTTCAGAGTATGAAGAGAACCACTCCTTGTTTGTTGTTGCATGATATGAACTTGCCGAATCTAACAACCATGCTTCACCACAAGACTTTTCACTTGATAGCACGAGAAGATCACCATCACTATCCAAGTCATCTTTCTTGGAAACCACAATATTTGTCACGCCCTTCTTCAGTTCTGTACAATCTTTCCTTACATGTCCTCAATCCTTGCATTCATAGCATTGTGGCCCCTTCTTTTTCTTTTTCTTGTCAGTCTCACTGCCTCAATCACCTTTGACCAAAAAAGCATCTCCAGATGAACTCTCACCGGCATTATTCTTCCTCCTTTGTTCATGAGCAAACAACACCGCAAGAATATCATCTACTTTGACTACCTCTTTGCCATACGTCAGTGTTGTGATCAAGTGCTCATAAGACCTTGGCAAGGAACACAGAAGAATAATCGCCTTGTCTTCATCATCAATTGTCACCTCCACCTTCACAAGATCAGCGACAACTTGATTAAAGATGTTTACGTGCTCAGCAAAATCCGACCCCTCCTGCATCTTTAGCCCATACAATTTTTGCTTCAGATACAGCTTCCGAGTCAATACCTTGGACATGAATTGATCATCCAATTTATCCCAAATCTTCTTAGGTGATGTTTCATCCATCATATGGTACATGATCTGATCGGAGAGACACAACCTTATTGTCGCTGCCGCTTGTGCTTGCATCTCTTCCCACTTGTCATCATCTACCATGACTGGCTTCTTGTCGCTAAGAGCCTTCAGGATCTCCTGTTGCACCAGCAAGTCCTTGACTCTTATCTGCTAAAGCCCGAAGTTACCAATCCCATCAAATCTCATCACCTCGAATTTGGATTCCATCGACACCATCTGCCTATTGCTGCAGACCGCTGAATCCCGCTCACGTGTACCTCATGTGTGCTGAACACGCCTCCGCACGCTTGTACCTGCGCCCCGCCTGGACGCACCGCTACGCACACGCCAAACTACGCGTACGCCGCCTCGTACACCGTCTGTGACCGATCCACCGCTCTCAAGCCCCGTCGACAACCACGCCGCTTGCACACGACGAAGCCAACCCGCTCGATCGCTGCCCGCCATTCACCGTCAACCGTCACAAGCAACGGTTCACGAACAACACAATTGAAATTTTCCCGCAATCCCGTGAACTCCTCCTTCGGTTGTTTCTTTCTCTTCGCTGTGTTCTGTCCTGTTGTCGTAGCCCTCGGCTCCTTCTATTGCCCAGCCACTGAAGCTTTCCTATCTGACATGGCAAAATCCAACAGCTCGGTCTCCTGTCTATTCATGATCCAAATCGAGCAGCTTCTCCCGGTCGAACACATCACGTGAAAGAAAAAAAGACTCCACTGATTCGATCTCGATCTCCTACTGTCAGCATAAAACTCCTAAACCGATGCTCCTTGACACCTGCATGTAGCCACAGTGGATCTTGAACCTCGTGACCATCGGACGGGACTCAAGAGGCACGGCCGCCCAGGCTTTATCCAAAGCCGCATGCAAACTCCAGCCGAATCACCATGCAATATTTTAATCCCATATGCAAGCATGCTTTGCTAGAACACGCACATCACCTAAGCCCATGCAATATTTTAATCCCATATGCATGCATGCTTTGCTAGAACACGCACATCACCTAAGCCCATGCAACTCAAATGCAAGACAGGCTTCCGTATCCGACTCCGTATTTCTATCGGCTCGCAGCCACACGCGATCTGCACGGCCTCGCCTCCGCGTAACCTGCCATCACACATCGCGTCCGGCCAAGTAGCCATAGTACAAGTTGACTGTGATGGACACCCAAACGCACGTATAGCATGCAGACTTGCAGAGCACCGCACATCACCTGGCCGTCCTCACCCCCCGACCGCACGATGTTGGACACTTCGCGCCATCGCGTCGCAACTCTCAACACTTCCAACAACCTTCGAAGTCCACCATGGCTTTCTCCATCGCCGTCGCTGCTCCACCTTAAGCCAACAACAGCTGCTCCAATCTGGATTGACCGCCCGTCAATCAGACCGTGAGTCGAAACCGCCGCCTTGTCCACGATGTCTTTCAGCCGCACCATCAAACCTGGCCGTCACGTCTGACCGACCCCTATCGAACAGCAGCCCTCAGCCGCCATCAACCCGATCTCCACGTATGGATGGATCCCCGTTGATACAGCCCATCGGACGGTTCAAGCCGCCACGCTCAAAGTGTCCGAATCAACCGATCGAGTCGTCGATCACCGCCATGCTCTACCTTGCGCCATCCTTCCCCGGACCCGTGCAAGCCTTGCACGGTGTGGAACATATCCTCGTGTCTTCCCTTGATCTTTTTTCATGGCTTTGATACCATTTATTAGGATTTTAGCGGAAACATCACCAGGATCATTAAGCCAAGCACAAGATCAACACACAAGACGCGATGTTTTTTAACGAGGTTCTGGTAAGTTGCCTACATCCTCGGGGCATGACTACGGGCACTCCTCCCCAACTGTTTCAGTCTTGCCTTTTGGTTACAACGGTGATGCCTTCTATTTAAAGGCCCAAAATTAGAATTTCGACTACAACTCTAATCCTAATCTCACCTAATTACAACTCAAGTCTATCTATAACCTACCATATACACATATTTGGCACATATTCCAACAAAAAGCTTTGCAAGCCTGGATATCTCTAGAACTTGCACATGGTAATGAAGGGGTAGTTGGATCGGCTATCCATGAGGCCGATGTCGAGCATGTCACCATTGGCGGCGAAGATCTCTCGCAGCGTCTCAGCCTTGTGACATCCCATGAGCATGCCCCAGAGTGCGTCCACAAAGCCCATGGCACGCCCACGCCATGTGGCGAGCTTGATGCCCGTGACGGCACCAATGGTGGTGTCGAGGCACTCCCTGAGGAACGGCTCGACCATGACCCTTGACATGTCAGTGAGCACCACGTGCCTCCGAGCGCACGCCAAGAACACCCTCCATACGCCCGGGTGCACATTAGCAGCGTAGAACCACGACAACACGGTTCATGCCCCCTGACTCAATGACCGATATCAGCACATACACGCGCGGACTCTGACACCTGGATGTGTAGCGCTGCCACCAGTGGGCACAAGAGCAGCAACAACAGCAGACGAGGCACGCCAGCCACCACCGCTATCACGTCCATCGCGCTCACTCCGAGGACACTCTATGTGCTCTCGTGTGCCAAAACTAGAGCTCCATGGCTGTCCTATATAGGCAGCAGTAAGTTTCTAATACTGGTTTAAATAATTCTTAATAAACAGCCATAAACATCACTACTAACCGCTTAATAAACTGTCATACACAATACTAAAATCCACTGAAATAAACAATAAGTAATCTCATTAATTATCACTTATGGCTAAAACAAATAGAAAAAGAAAAAGCTTTGGAATTTTCAAAATTAGAACTCTTGATAAACCAAATTCTAACACAGCGTATCGGAAGGACTCTGTGTTGTTAATGCTTCCTTGTAGGTGTGACAAACGGGTAGGTTTTGCAGTTTTTCGCACTAAATTTGATTCTCTCTGCATAATATTCTATTGGCATGGTGTCACAAATGTGCATGATTGGACACAACACGAAACTAATTAGTGAGATGACGGGCTTATCAATTGTTAATTATAGTGGTGGAGTCAGTCAATCTAGCAATCAGTGAGCTAGGGGTATATACATTAACTTATTCCCAGTTGTGTCGTTGGATATTAAAAACAATATTCGATTTCCAAAAGTCTATTCAAGTCATCAAGTGTGTAGCGTGTTTGAGTCGCAAAGGATACAAGGGAACGTTTCATATTTCAGGTCATATGTATGAGTCAATGATCGACCATATCGAGGATGATCGACCATATCGAGGATGAACTTAAAACACCTTGTGACTCCCCAATATTCGGTTTTTCGAGAGTTTAATTAAGTTGCAGGGAGTTAAGGATGGGCTGTGACGAAGCTAGAGCTCCAATGAGTAGAGTGTATATTTGTCTAAATATAAATAGTGTAGATGTTTGAAATTAAATGGTACACGAGAAATAAAACTAAATTACTAATAATTGAGATTTTTTTCGCTAATATCAGTGCACTCTGATAGGATACTGTAATTTCACGCCTAAAGGAACGCTAGGTAGCTTGAAAATTCAGGTCATATGAATGCCCGCCCATATAATCATTGAGAAGGGAAACAAAGGCGGAGAAGCACCTCATTGGACAGTTTTTTATTCAACCTACTTGTTTTTCCAATGGTGTAGCGTAGCTGGTCAGCTTGTTAGAGCATCTCTAACTATATTTCTTTCATTTCGTTCTTTTTTCAATTCTTTCATCCGTTCTCATTCTATTTATTTTTTCTCATCTCCAACAGCTTTCCTTCGAGGGAAATCGCTAAGTGAAAAGAGAGAGAATCCCGTTCTGGAGGGAATGAACTTGGGAATCCCTTCGTGACGAGAACCGTGAAGAGAAACTGTTGAAACGCTGAAGGGAACGAAAATTCCTTCACAACGGGATTTTCGTTCCCAAAGGAAAACGGTTGGCCTTAGTCTTAGAGTTGGATCCAGTCGCCGGTTCCCACAGGTGCCATTCTAGTAAGGCGGAGTATATATATCTAAAGATGTTCAAATGGGTCGTGTCTACTGGGTTGGTTCAAAGCACGATACTATAGGCATGGCTCAGGCACGGCACGGCACGAGGCCACGGGCCAGCACGGGCACGGTCCAGCTAGACACAATCCGGTCCAGTACGTATAGGTTCGGCTATTTTCTATTTTCTATATATTTTTTAATTTTGTAGCTATTTTTATCTATTTTCTACATTTTTATCATATTTTTTATCTATTTTCTATATGTTTTTAATTTTTTAGCTATTGTTTTTATTTTATCGGGCCCGCTGGGCTGATGGGCCGCCCGTGCCTGTCGTGTCCGTCGGGCTGGCCGTGCCGTCGGACCGCAATCGTGGAGACCAACGATGATGTGGTGAGACTAATAGTTGGGCCCCACATGGTGATGTGGCAACCACGTGTGCAAAACCGGGTACAAAACCACTGCAAGGGGTAAAGTGATCCAGTATTGATAGTTCGGGGGAGTAAAATGGACAGTTTAATAGTTTAGGGGATTATCCAGATTAACAACATAGTTTGGAGGAGTAAAATAGACTTCTTCCTATTTTTAAAATTGTGTAGCATGCATATTTCCCCCTTTCCCATTTTTAAGGGCAAAAATAAAAAAATAAGCAACATACTAAAGCATATTTATAAAAATAGATAATATAATATTATATTTATAAATATAGCAAGATTATTCCATACATCATATGTCAAAATCAAGTTTTCGGCACACGATGTGTTGAAAACATATAGGACAAATAGTTTTCATCACACAGTGTGTCGAATATGCCTAGATGCCCTATATGTGGCACATGGCATGTCGTATACGGGCAACAATGTCATATTCGGCACACCATATGCCGAATACAGGACCTGCTCCCCGTGTCTTGATCCAATTGCATCGCGTTCTGATCGTGCTTTTGCCCAAAGTTGATGTCAAATGAGAAAAAGATTGGAAGAGATTGCTTAAGTCACAAACAATACCATCATATGCATAGTGCATAGCTGTTGAATAGCTAGATCATTTCAAGATGGCAGTGGAAAGTGGCAACATAAATTAGCGGAAGAATACGAGTTGTGACAGTCAATGCTATTAGGGTAAGATAGTTGTAGTCTCCAATGTGGTGATAGAAAGTTGTAAGGATAGGTATAAGCAAATCCACCATCATCTTCAAGGTCCCAGAGATGGATGTCTCGGAGAGAGGGGTCATTATGGCATGAAATCGTCGTCGTCGTCATCGTCTTGAGCTATCACGATCGGAGCACGTCCCATTTTATTATTAGTTGTACGTCATCTCGATGTGGTGTGTGAATATCCTCTTGCATTATTCCTTGAATCTTCTCGTGTATTGCTGCTGGAACGTCGAGACATTGGTGGTATGAAATCATCATTCTCATTGTTCTCATTATTTTTTGGTTGAATAGTAGAGGGTGCTCCCGTACCTCTTAGGTTCGCCGATCTTCATCATCTTCTACGCAAACCAGATATCACACCCCCGCCAAATAGCATATACATCACCAAGAAGTTTGGGATATTTTTGTTGATCAACTTTGCGTCTTCCTGGAATGCCTAACACAAAAGACGAGCATTTGAATCAATGGAAAAAAGGTAAGTAGGGTAACCAAATAGAAAATAATAAACCTAAATGTAAGATGCATACTGGTCGGGCAATATCACTATCTTTCTTTGACTCCTAAAGATACCTAGCACATAAGGATGATCGACTAGTTCGCACACCTTGAGATACCTTTAGCGTCACTCGTGCAAGAGGGTCCTAAGGTCATCGGTTGTTACATGTTGAAGCAGAGCGATTAGTGTAGAACAGAAGGGTCTTACATGCAATTTGACATGGCTTGGATTTGGTTGTCATCGTACCATTGCTGAAGAAGCTCGGGAAGACCACCATGAGCCATGACAATGATTTTAAGCATCATGGTTCAATAAAAAAACATCATCTGTGATATCAGTACCATACGATATATTACAAAATAGGTAGTACAACTAATATGTGAATAACAATTTAAAATACAAACTATGTATACGAATAACTTCATAAAGGATAAACTAAATTGCAACAACTCTAATACAATATAATACGATAGTGAACTGATAGTTTATTCCCGGGTTGGACAAGTCCTCCTGTTGTTGCCATGTTGTTTGTAAATTTTGCACTTGCATAGGTCGTAAAAAATATCTACTGCATCCATGTCATATTGCAGCCTCATGGCTCTAGGCCTTACAAGATCCGTGCATCGTGCTCAGGGATAAAGTACCTACTTAGGCCCATCGATCGCTTTGTAGTTTCTTCCTATTTTGAACAAACACATCTTTAGAAGTCATGTGCTCATCAATACATCGATCATGTAGCACATCCAACGCATGCATAAGGCCCTTATTGTGGTCTAAGATGATGCAAACTCATTCCCTATTGCCCACGACATGTGTCCTCACCAATGTGAAGAAACCACAACCAACTATCATTATTCTCACACTCAACCATTGCAAAGGCGAGAGAAATGATCTTATTATTTGCATCCTCTATCATCGCTAACATAATTGTCACACCCAATTTTAATGGATAAGACCCAGTTTTAACAGACAAAACCAAGTACGACTTATGTGTGCCTAGGAAGTTCAACGCACATAAGGACTTCACAGGTCAAATAACAAAAGTAATACTTTTAACTTACAACCGTTTAACTCTTACATTAAAGACTTCACCTAAACAACCTATTAGCTAAACGACATCAACTAAACGACGACAGGGAAATAGAAGCATCGGCGACCAAGCAGCTCCACAAGCACCGATTGGAAGACACGCTCCTAGTACACCAGGTCGTCGTCTTGAAAGTCTTTCACTGAGCAACATATGTAATGTGGGAGATAGCAAGGGTGAGCATATGGAATACTCAGCAAGTGTGAGAAAGATAATAATATGTAGGCTTACAACAAGAATAGACTAAAACATGATATATTTGTGTAGATGCGAGTAAAGAAAACAGTAATGTAATTCAAAAGCATTAAATAGTTATTAAGTGAATATAATTTAACAATCCAACAACTAGACATTACCCAAGGCTAACCATCATACAAACCATAACCATCCAACCATCACCCGTATCACCAACATATAGCCAAATCATTATCATGGCCAACTAATCATGTAAGAATCGAAGTCTCCTATAACCGTGGGCACGGCCGTTATAGCAATTTTACACTCTGCAGAGGTTGTCCAACTTTTAGCCATGAGTCGTGATACCCATATTGTCGTGTTTGCAAGATACTTAACACACACCAGTGGTGTACCACTAGAAAATCACTACGAAGCATGGTCCATCAATTAGGTCCTGGTATCCCAACGAATGCGAGCCAGGTGTCTAACTGAAATGCTAAGCTTTACCCATATCGACCTCGTGTTTGAATGATATTTTTTGGATTGTCACTCCACGAACTGGTGCTTATATGTGAAACTTAGGAAAGGACTATCCAACAAAAAAATACCAACAAAACCTAACACCTTTTCTTCGAGCGTATCCACAAACCCATCACATGAACCACTATTATCAAACCAGCTCCTTGTCCAAGTCCTAAGGTTTCATATTACTAATACGAGTTCATCATCACCATTGCATATATCCACTAAACATGTATATGACACCTCCCAATATTCCGACAGTATGACTAAGCAATTTTACCCAAAAGACCCATATTAACTACCACTTAGGATTCAAGGAATATAAAGAAAGAATTAGCTAAACTCTAACAAAGCAGATTACCCATCAAGTTGATAGTCATCATATGCAATTTTGTAAAATAAAATATTTAAAATATAGTTTCAAGATGATCAAGGACACTTACCTTTTACCCAATGCTGCTCAGTATTGTCAAAATCTTGATCTTGAAATCCATCGAAAAGATTCGAAGTGTTGTTGTCTAATCGCACGATTATCAGCAAAGCATACAAACAAACATACTAAGAATAGTATACAAAACAGAAGAACAACAAGACAAAACCTATCTAAAAAGATACGACTTTGAAAAATGAATCAAACAGCACATAAATCGTTTAAAACGGAGCTAAGACGATAAAGTTACGCTAAAAACGAGTTTTAGATTTAATCTGAAAAAGAAAAGGACTTAGTTTGAAATAAATAAAAAGTTTAGGGACCTTTTTGTAAAAATAGAGAGACATATTTGTAATTATAGAAAATATTAGGGACCAAAGTGTATAAAGCATGGACTTTTATATGAGAACAGAGAAGTTCAAGGGTCTATTTGCAAAATTACTAATTACTAGAATATTTAGAATTATTTTTATATTGAAAAACAACTAATGTGGCATGGAGGTGGCTGGTGACGTGGTAGGTGACGAGGCAAGGGGCGCTGACTGGGATAAGTGATGACACGTGGCGATGTTTGATTGGTGGCTGAAGGGGTAAAGGTGTATCTAATCGGCACCACACATGATAGATCTAACGGCTCAGAATAAGGGAGGCGGTCAGAGGGGAACGAGACGGCGGCTCCAAGGGCACGAACGGTGGCGCACGACTGGAGAACGACGCAAACCTCATTGCTGGTGTTGGATCTTGACAGCGAGCAACGGCAAATGAAGAGGAGAGCAAGGGGAGTCCGTTTTGAGGCTTACCGAGAGCAGTGCTACACCGAAGGTGCGTCGGCGATGATGAAGGCTACGGGGCACTCGGGAACTCGATGGGAAGAGGTCTCCGGCAGTCGGGGAACCAAGGCAAAGGAGGGAGAAGCTTCGGCGGTCGCGAGTGGCTCTGATGGTGGGCTCGACTAAAGCTAGAGGGTACCGGAGCGGCGCGACGGCAAGCTTCACCGAGGCGACGACGACTATGGTGACGACGAGATCGATCTCGATGACTTGGCGATGGGAAAACTTAGATAGGGTCATGGGCACTTATATAGGCGGGCAGAGGAGGGCTCGGGACATCTTGGGACTCTTAGGAAGCGCCAGATTTTGAATCGGACTCAGCGGCGGTGGTCGTTTCAGAGATGGAGAAGACGGGCGCGGAGAAGAAGGTGGAAACAGCCAGGGCACGTTCGAAAGGCGACTGAGCGGGCTGGCGTAGAGGCGAGCTGGGCTAGGGAGTGGGCCAGCTCAAGCGCGGCCCAGGCGAGAAGGGAAAGGGAGGAGAGGAGAGAAGGTTGGGCTGGCTAGCGGGTTGGGCTGGAGAGAGAGGGGAGGGAGGGAGAGAGGTTTGGGCCAGGTTAGGCTTAGGTTTTGGGGTTTTCCCTTTTATATTCTACTTCTATTTTCCTTTTCTATTGCTATTCTAAAGCAAAACAATTCCGTATAAAAGCCAACAAAAACCAAATAAACCCTACATTCCTATTTCTAGCATGAATGCATTCAAACAAAATATATCCTAAGTCAAAAATAGATTTGGTTTTAGAAAATAGGTTTGATCCTATTCTATTTGTCTAAATCCTAATTAATTCTAGGAAAATTTTAAGAAATTGATAAATTTGAAAATCAGGGTGTTACAATAATCGATTTTGACGACAAACATATGACCACGCTAACAAGGGTGATGTGGAGTTGGGCTATGAACCTCACATCAACGGCACGACTCACATTCCTAACAGCCTCTTCGCTGTATATAGAGTGTGTCTACTTATCACAAAATAGTTCTCATGTTTTGGATTATATGCTCATACGAAGTAAGGATAATTCGGGTGCTTGATACACCTGATCTCATACTATGTAAGGTTAGACTGAGCGCACTTATGCTCTCTTCTTATGATTACAACATAGGTGCTAATAAAGTGGATGACCTCATCCCTGTTATGAAACCGTTGTTCGACCTGGATGTCGCTATTCTGGTATCCACAGTTAATTAAGGTGTCATACTCAATGACGGTATAATCCAGTAGCCCAACACCACGAAAGTATTGGATCGCCAGCACTGGGTCATCGTTATCAGCAGCTTTTTCATCCCCGCTACCACCGGCTTCATCATCCATACACCCTGCATCTACTTCAGAAGGGTTCACTCCAGCTCCATCTATACCGGAACTACTGCATCCATGTTATTAAACTAAGTAAATAGTCTAATTATACTGACTAATCAAATTCATGTAATCAAACTTAGCAAATAATCTAAGTACTCTAATTTATCAACTTAATATAATTAAATAAATGTAACTGAATGGATTAAACAATCTACTTACTCTGATTACTACTACTAATCTAAGTATTAATTAAATACATAATCTAAATACTTACTATAACTAAAGGGAGCATTCTAGAAGTGTTCATCTCGCTCTGCTGCTCTTCGCATTGCTCCTCTCCTTTTGCTCCTCCTCTCCCCATGCTCCTGCTCCTCCTCTCCTTGTGCCGCTACTTCTCGCCTCGCGTTGCTCCTCCTCAATGTCTGCTCTCATTTTATACCGTGGAAAGCAGCAGCATGCGAAAGACATAGTCGAAAGCAGCAGGGCCACGTTGCATGCGAAATACACGGAGCTGAAAGCTATACACGACAAGATACGAGCACACGGGACTAGGTGTTTTCGGCACCTCATGTACCCAATACGACATTGTGCATCGTATTCAGCATATGAGGTGCCAAAAACATTTTTTTCGGTGCGCAGTATATTAAAAACCTATTTTTTATGAATAAGGTGCTGCATACACATGCTATATTTATAAATACGATAATTTATTTTCTATTTTTATAATATAAGTTCCATATATTGACAATTTTTATAATATAAATTCTATATATTGCCTATTTTGTCAACAGGGCCCATTTTCAAGTCATATGTATGACCGCCATATCGTTCACCAAATATAAAAAACAGCCGGAAAGCATCCTATTGCACGGTGGTACTTTTAATTTGGTCAATTTGCAAATGGTGTTTCACGCGTCTCTCAATTCCCCTTTCACCGTACACATAGGAGATTTTTTATTTTAATTTTTTTATTCTAATATTCTAATACCAACCTCTTCTAAACCATATTTTTAGGAATTAATCCTCTTAGGTGGCATGATAAGACAACGTGGTCATACTAAGAAAAAACATAACATGACATATTTCATGTCACATCATCCCGGCTGGAGTGAAAAGATAGCTCTATAACATCCTTGGATTGCATGACAAGTATGGACTTTTTTTAATAGTGATGCGACATTAGTTATTTGTCGTGCCACAGCTACTGACGCGACTAAAAGGGTTAGTTTTTAAAATTATAGTTTGGCTATGGTTAATACTAAAATACTAAAATAAATTAGAATAAAAAACTACGTATCGAGGAACAACACGGCACGTAGTGTTACTCCTACAAGGCCACGACTAATCCCCTAGCATTGTTGTCTTGCTGCGCCATTCTTGGTACCACCAAGGGAGAGCGAGAGCTCCTCCATGCTATACATAATGTGCTCTCGTTGTCATCTCTTTGCTCTAGATGGGCTTGCGCCACATGATATGATATTAACTTTATAGCATGCCAAGACCTTAATTAGAAAAGCAGGTCCTCGCATTGCTCGCTAGGGCGACTCAGGGACGACACAACCTTGTTGCCCCTACCCCGTCAATCCATTTGGCGCGACTGTTATCGCCATTGCCGACTGACGATGGTGATAGCGGCAGCCTATGACGGAGCCATGCAGCCTCCGTCACAGCCTCCTTCCCCTCCCACCATCCCTTTCATCTCCTTATCTTTCTTCCTTTCTTCGCTCCATGGATCTGGTGGCAGCGATTGAGTAGTGGCCAGATCCTCTTCATCTCGGTGTCAACTAGATTGGCGCAAGGGCGGCCGGCTCCTTCGAGGTGGTGGCCGGTTCTACGCACCACCTTTGGGGTATGCGCTACGGCACACATGGGCGGTTGACTTCTTCGTGGTGGTGGCTGGATGTTCATGGTCCACCACTAGAATTCATGCAATGGTGATTTGCTATATTTTTGAGGTGGTCGACTAGATCCACTTAGCGGCGGTTGGCTCTATGTGGTTGAGGCGCAGATCCGGTGGTCTACAGGCAGCTTTTGGTTGTTGAGGTGCAGATCTAGTGAGGTGGCCTACTGATTGGGCTCTTGTTGCACTCGCCGCCATTTGAGTCTCCCTAGACTGCTCTGGCTCCTCTCCTTGCCAGATTGGTCTCTTCACCCCGATCTAGCCTGCGAGGTGCTAGATGGCTTGGTGATGACTCTGTGGGCAGCGTGTGTGCGAGGAGTCAACTTCCTCCATGAAACCTTTGGCTTGGGACAAGTGTTTTGGTTAGTTTGGTGACAATGACGCTCTAGTCCTCTTCTCGTGGTGCTCGTCATCGTCGTGGCCTCTTGTACGTCTTATGGGATCCTCCCCTTGCCAGATCTGTCTCTTCCCCCACATTAGGCCCACGGGGAGCTTCTGTGACTTGGAGATAGCTTTGTGTATTGTGTATGCTCAAGAGACTGGCAACTGCATCATTGCCGGCACATTACCGGCGGCTACGATGTGCTTGTGGCACAACCGTGTTTCCCCCTTCGACATGGTTGAGTGCAGGAGCACTAGGAAAAAGCCCTGTTCATCTTCCTGACGATGTTGGCGCCGGTGATGCCCTCAAGAGTTGTTCCCTCTTTGGAGTTGGCGTTATGGTGTTTTCTGTTTACTACAGGACGTTCTCCTGGTGAAAATCTACTTCTGGTTTTCTGAATGTGTGACAATGTCGCCTTTGTTGTTGCGCCTTCCTTCGAGGTGTCACCTGGAAGTTCCTTTCGGCTTGGGTCCGCATTTGGTCTGTTCTGCGGTATTATTAACCATCTATAGCCTAGTTTATCTAGGTAGATGGTCCGTGACGTGGTTGTTGAGTTGTTTTTTTGCAGTTTTTTAGCCTAGTTTAGCTAGATAGTTTGTTCATTGTGTTTATGATTGTATGCTTTGTTTTCTCTTAATTAACCAATCAAATTAGCCTGTCAAACTTATCATTTTATTAATACAATAGATAACTTTCCTACCGATTCATTTAAAAAAAATTATGCATAGTCCACAGCACGCCTCTTGGATACTTTCCTCACTAGTTTTGACCGATAACCGCTACGCGCTACCATCCCTCACGTTTCATTCCCCCTTTGCAAAGGTGGAGTTGAAAGATTTGCTTATTTCCTGCAAGATTTTTTAACCATGTCATGCATTCATGTCTAATGTTCAAGCTAGGCCTCATCACTTGACAGGCACGTGCAACTAATTTAAAAGATCGTCGAGACGGTGAGTGTGAATGAGGTCAACAGCTAGTGACCTGTTTTGGATGCATGGGTCGTCCTTGCCATACAGGTACAGGCCCACAGCTCCAAGCACTACACGTGTCTACGGTCCAAACCCCTGGGCGCAAACCGGATCGAAACCTGTACCAACCTACGACCGTAGGGGCGTCTAGCTGCTGCTCCTGTATGCTACCAGTAGAGTTTTCAAGTGTACATTCTTTTCAAAAAAGAAAGCATATATACCTAAACAAGTTGCACATAAATATCGTGTTTGATTTTCCACGCAGCTTGTCTAGGTATGCTTTCATTATAGAAAATTCACAGCAAATAGCGCGGAAATAAAGTGTTCGGTTCATATAGATTTTAGACGTGATGTCATTATTGAGACCAATGTGACGTGATCACCGGTTTTCACCATCCTAGCGACCTAGCCCGATAGCCCCATACGACACGAATGAAGAATCTGTTTTGGCAATCAACGAAGGAGCCGATGAGAGTCTAGCTGGCAGAAGGGCCGATGCAAGATGAGCGCGGAGTACACGGTGGACCTGTCCATGCATCTGTCCGTGCTCCCTTCTCTCGATTCCATGCTGTCTCTATCATGCGAGGACCGAGGAAGGGATCGACAGACGACAGGTAATGGCCGGCCGGTGTGGTGCATGCATGCATGCATGCATGCTGCCACCGCCCCCACCGCGCGCGCGCTGCCAGCAGGACCAGCCAGCCTAAAGCCGTCTCTGCCTGTCGCTGCCTCGCGCTCGTCCATGCCGGGTGTGGTGCAACCCCCCGCCGACGTGTCCAAGGCCGCCCGCGCCGAGGCATGCGCGCGCCACCCCATTGGCGATCGCGAGGACGAGCCAATGCAAGCCCCGACGCCCGCCCGGCCCGGGCCTGCTGCGTGCCGACGCCCGCTGACGACGTACCGTGCGTCGAGAGACCTCGGCGTCCGCTTCTACGTCAAGCCCCGCGCCGACGGTAAATGGTGGCCGAAAAACAGCGGCGCGCAGATACGATTCTTCTACGCGCACAATACTGACACCCTGTGTGCACGCACTAGCAAACTGGTGTGCCTTCGTTGTGTCTACGCTCGGCATGCGGAGAGGTCATGCCATGTGCACGCTAACGTGTGCTTAGCTCGGCGTGATACGGACGGAGAGACGCTAAGTGGTCATGTGAGTGTTAGACCCTTATAGTTAATCTTTAGCTAAGTTAACCCATATTTCTAAGTGCAACATAATTAATTATGAGATTAAGCTATCATTAAGTGTTCATGTGTAATCCCTAAGAGTAAGAGCAGTTCGTCACCTTGCTGCCGCACAACAGCAGCAACACGGGAATCCAACTCAGTGGCTAAGCTAGCCTTTGCCATCGAGGTCATGCGACCCTGACAAAATTTCACGAAACCTATGAAAAATTGTTGTTCTTGACTGGTCATCTGTATTGTTGACCTCGTCGTGCAAAGATGATGCCCCCAGTGGTCTTCTTGGCTGGCTCCGTCTCCCTAATCCAACTTCGATTCATCATCTCTTCACGAGGTAATGCAAGGGAGAGCCAGAGAATCTTCACAAGACAATCAGAATAATTTAAGAACTAAGGGAGTGAGATTAGGTCGAGGAGAAGAATATTATGAAAGACATGCCTTTATGGATAAATTACTAGATCATTTGCTTTCTTCCTTCAAGAAAATTGCATAATTGCCTAATATTCAACACCTGATGAACCTCAGTAAAATTGAATAGTTGAAAGATGCAATTGTACACTTATATATATTGTACAAAGCATAATGAGTAATTTCAGTTTGCCAGTTAATTTGTGGATAGAAACATTAAAGATAGTCGTACATATACTTAATCGGACTCCTAGTAAATCAGTACCTAAGACACCTCATTAATTATTGACCATGAGGAAACTGAGCTTAAAATATTTTATGTGTGGGGTTGCCCTACTGAAGCTAGATTTTTAATCCATACATGTGGGAATTAGACCATAAGACTGTTAGTTACCATTTTATTGGATATCATGAAAAATACAAAGGCTATTGCTTCTATTGTCCAACACGTACCCCTAAAATTGTAGAAATGAGGCATGCAAAAAATTTAGAGAATGTTGATGTTTGTGGGAGCTTTGAGGCAAGGAAAATCACAATTAAGGAAAATTGGGTTTATATACCATTACCGATAATGCATTAGAATATTAATCCTTCCCTTCAATTGTTATACATCATATTGAGAATTCTAGGATTACTAGTACGATGCCTAATAATGAGCCTCACACAAATAATGAGCCTCACACGGACTAGTCTTTTTTATAACTAATGAACCCTTATGTACATCAAAGTGAGACAAAAAGATATGTCATTCCAAGTGATGTGTCCTATACATGAATGAAATCATAAATAATATAGGGAAGGTAGATGATCCCATCTCTTTTAAAGAACCAGTGATTAGTACGTGAGCATTCATCTGAGTGGTTTGAGACCATAGAAGATGAAATGGAGTTTATGTGTATTAATAATATTTGAGATCTAATAGAAATTCCTGATTGAGTCATGACAGTGGATTATAAATGGATCTACTAAACTAATATGGAAATATTAAAAGATTTAAGGCAAGGCTTGTCGCAAAAGGGTTTTCTCAAGAGAGAGAGCATAGACTATATTGATATGTTCTCTCCCGTCTCAAAGAAAGATTCACTAAAAATTATCATACCACCTTTTGCTTATTATGACTTAGAGCTACATTAGATAGATATCAAAACTGTATTCCTTAATGACAACTTATGTGAGAATGTGTATATGGTGCAACCAAAAGGTTTTGTTGTTAAAGGCAATGAACATATAAGATGTTGACTAAAAACCTATCTATGGACTAAAACAAATGTATAGATAGTGGTACCTTAAATTCGATGAGGTGATGAAGGAAATTAATTTTAAGAAAAATGCAGTGGATAATTGCATATACATTAAGACCAATGGGAGCGAGTTTATCATTTTAGTATTATATGTAGATGATATCTTATTAGATAGCGGTGATTTAGACGTGTTGTTTGAGACCAAAATATTTCTTTAATCTAATTTTGACATAAAATATCTTAGGAATGCCTCTTATATTCTGGGCATAGAAATTCACCGAGATAGATCTCAAAGGATATTAGGACTATCCTAGAGGACTTATTTTGATAAAGTCGTAAAGAGATACAATATGTATAGCTGCTCTCCCACTCTTAACACTATTGTTAAGGGCAATAAAATTGTTTTGTTTCAATGTCCAATAAATCAATTAGAAACTAATTAAATGAAGATGATTCCTTATGTCTCAGTTGTTGGGAGCATTATGTATGCTCAAGTATGTACACGTCCTAATTTAGCATTCGTAAATCGGATGCTTGATAGGTATCAGTCTAAACTAGACTTAGATCAATGGAAAGCTACCGAAAAAGCCCTACGTTATTTACAAAAGACTAAGAACCACATGCTTACATATAGAAGGATTGATAAACTTGAGGTTTTTGGCTACTCAGATGTTGATTTTGCAGGATTATGGACACTAAGAAATCCATATGGGGGTATATTTTTACACTTACAGGGTGCATTTCGTGGAAGAGCTGCAAACAGTCCCTCACTGCAAACTCAACGATACAATTTGAGTTTGTAGCATGTTGTGAGACTATCAGATAGGCTGTTTGGTTTAAGAATTTTATCCTGTGACTTAAAATGATAGACAATATTTCTAAGCTACTAACATTATATTAAGGTAACAAAGTCGCAATTTTTCTTTCAAGTAACAAAAAGTCAAGTGTTGTTATCAAACACATTAATATCAAGTATCTTGTTGTTAAAGATAGAATTCATAATTAAACAATTGATATTCAATGTATATGCACTAAGTCTATGTTGTTGATCCCTTTACTAAGGCTTGCCACTAAATCTCTTTCAAGAACATAACAGCCTATAGTTTCAGGGTAATTATGATAATGAGATCTCAAATTTTGATTCTGAAAATAAAAATGTTTGTTCTTTCTCTCACTAAGGCTAGTCCCAACGGATTCCCTTCAGATACCAAAATCTTGTCGTGAAGGGATTTTCATTCCCTTCAGCGCTCCAACGGTTTCCCTTCACGACGGGATTTTCAGGGTCATTCCCTTCAGGACGGGATTCTCTCCCCTTTCTCTTCGCGATTCCCCTCGAAAGGAAACTATTGAAGATGAGAGAAAATAAAGGGAATAGAAATGGAGAAGAGAATCGGGAAGGAAACGAAATGAAGGGAATATGGTTGGGGATGGTCAAGTGCACATGATGATTAAAGAAGGTCAAACTATAATGACCATAAGAAGTGAGTATGACTACATGTATATACGAACTCCCAAATACTATAATAATGATCCATATCGAGACAGTGTATTATATTATAGATATTGGGGGTTTCAATGATGATTAGGTAAACACTGTAACTTCGTTACTTTGGTGTGGTATTTTTAGGCCTTTGATCAAGCGGAAGAATGTTAGACCCTTATATGCAATCTTTTACTAAGTTAACCAATAATTCTAAGTGCAGCATAATTAGTTTCGATATTAAGCTATCATTAAGGGGTTAATCAATTAAAGCACTTTCGATTGGGGGCTAAACGTCAAATTGTTAGGTCCCAGATCAGTTCTACGCTATACTATTATTGAGGGCAGCCCTACCACCATCATCTAATCTCGTGATTAGCCCAGGGTTAGCAACTACCCAGAACACCACCCAAACCAATTTGGGGGTGCATTTGCTGATCTAAAGGCCGATCCACGCCGTCTGGACTTCCTCGGACCGAGATCAGCTCATCTTCATCGACTGAGGTGAGGGGATGGCTTCGCGGAATTCAAATTTCAATCTCTAATTTCTACAGTAATTATGATAAATGTTCATGTGACGAGTGAAATTCCTGCGGCCCAAATTAGTTTAATCCCTAACAATGAGAGCAGATCGTCACCTTGCTGCCGCACAACCGCAGCAACACGGGAATCCAACTCCGGCTCTTCATCTCTTCACGAGGCAGTCCTGCAAGGGAGAGCCAGCGAATCCTGCCGAACCTCTCAACTCGAACTTGGATTCTCCTGCCCCGTAAGGGATAGAAAACTAGGGAGGGTGACGGGGCAAACGGTGACTGACTTCGGCTGCTCGCTCCAAGTCGTCGCCAGCTTCCTCCGGCGCCGCCGTTCCAGAACATTGACATCGCGTCACACGTCTCCCTCCTGCTATCGAGTTCGTGCGATCTGCGACTCTGCCGCACACGTACCGTCAGGCGCGCGATGCAGTGACGCTTCTCTGGACGGGGAAACAAAAGGCCGGTACGACATTTCCAACCCGGCGAACCTTGGCATAGCATCTCTCACCGTCGAGTCTTTTTCTTGTCATAATCGTGGGCCGAATCGTGTCATTGAGGCCCAAACCATTTCCACGTGTCCCCGTCGATCAATTCATTGATTCACGTCCGAATATATAGCACTAGCCATCGTCTACCTGTCTCTCTCCTCCGACTGAAACCTGGCTATCAGAGAAATTCGCTAGACTGAATGATCGCGAGAGCTCCTGCCCTTGCTTTTCTTCTTCGGAAAGGACTTTTCTGCAGTGGCCATTGCATGGAGGATTTTCTTAGCCTGAAGCACTTCGGGGCTGTTTGGTAGCCTGCATCAGCCGGTATCTCCGATGCAGCACCGAGCTGTTTGCATGGCTGCACGCGAGTCAGAGCGGATGCAAAATCACTGTTGCAGCCCGGTTTTCGGGAACGGATTTCGAATCCGTTTTTTCGTCCAGACTGCAACCGTGATGATATTAGCATATAATTAGTGAATATTAACTCATATTAGTATATTTTAAATTAAATTAAACTTTAATATAATAAATTAAGTATTATAGAGTGTATTTATACAAAATAAACAATATGTTAATAGTTGTTTTTTTATTTCAATCTCATATAACATATACTTATACGAGCAATCAAACACAATCTCAAACACATACAGCTAATCAAATAAATAGCACCACATGCATACAGACCGATTCAAATAAATCTGGCTCACTGGATACGAGCCAGACCAAGCCATGGGCGACCAAACGGGCCCTTCCAGAATGCAGATGTCCGTTCTTCTTCCGTCTGGTCCTTTTCAAGATGGGCGATGGTAGCTTTGCAGAAAACCAAACATGGGCCCAAGTTCTCGGCAGTTGCAGGCTCGTTGCCACAAGCCCAAGTCACGACGACGACGACGACTCGTCCATGCACCGAACGACAGTTCAACGATGGCGCCGGGCGCCGGCGTACGAACATGCCTGGGGGAGAGGAGGGGAGAGAGCGCCAAACCATCCATCTACCCAATGCAGGAGGCCTAATCTGCAAAAAGAAAAAACCTCCTTCACCCGGTGTTGAGCGTGTCGGGCGGCGACGATGGCCGGCGAACGGGCCGGTCGCGGGAGGAGGAGAGACAGAGTGCTATCAACCGCTACCCATATACATGACCGCTAGACTTTAAAATAACAGGGGTAAAGTGCAAAATACCGGATCGCGATTATTAATCACAATCAAAACCAAGGGGTAAATTGCAAAATCACGGATCCCGATTATTTATCGCGATCGAAAATAGAAGTTCATGTGCAAAATTTTGGTCCAGGCGCTGCCGAAAACAATTCTGATCACAGAGCGCTCGTAACCGTTGGATCAGGCCGTGCCGATAGAATCGACGGTTGGGACGGCTGCAGTTGATGGATGTTTGTAGATATGCCCTTCCATTATTTAGTTCTGTACTACGCTGGCCTTTTCACCTTCCTCACTACCCTGCCCTCGCGGCGGCGGAGCTCCGGCGAGCTTACGCCGCTGTAGACGTTGGATTGAAGGTTCTCCTGAAGCGAGATATGGGCGCATGGAGTGTAGGAGTTCCATATTCCCTAATCTAAAGGGAGATATGGGCGCATGCCTGACGACCGCTCCAGGCGCCAGCCCGCCGCCGCCGCCGAGGGAGAAGTACCGAGCTTTGGTCTGTGGGGGCTCGATCTCCGGAGAGCGATGGCTCGGCGCCTGGTTTTACTGTCCTCGTGTGTGAGTCACCACACTAAGCTTATCGGACTCACTCGTACATCGTGCCGTCGCGAGCATCTCGCCACCACTCCGGCGAACCGGTTCTACATCCCGTTCAGCATCAGCCAGTGCAGCCCGACTCGATACTTTTTGGCTGCTGACTGCATGGCAAAAGAAACGAAAAAACAAAAGAACCATGTCTATGTTTCATGCCTAGCGACTCACAAATATAAACTCCTGACCCAGGATTCAACTTATTTTCCTTGGCCCTGAACAGGAATGACAGAAGCTGCAGTTCTACATCCAGAAGCGCAGAGCAATACAACACTAATTTCAACAGTCCCACAAAGCAGATGTGTTTCGCATGATAGTCACATGTCTCGAAGAAGTCCCGCGGTTGGTCATCAGCTCTCTGTCGACTCGAGTGCGTGCACAAGTTACGTAGAGATCAATGAGTCACAGATACAGCTTTCCAGGTCTTCTCAGCCCTTGGTGAATCTCGAAAATACTTCTCATGCATTGCTAGAGATAAAAAGCATCCTGCAGCCAGCCATATTTCATTCAGGACTACAGTTCCTATCGCCCCGAGATCCTTGTATATCTTCCTAATCATCATGCTTTTATCATTTGAAATATTTCAAGTTATCCCGAAATGTCTAGCAGTATGGAATTATGGATGCTCATATGGCGTGGGAAAAGGGAATATTCACGCCTCAAAAATCACTCAGGGCCTTTTTAGCCGTTTTTCCTGAACCTTCTTCCCTTATTCTTTTGCTTGAAATCTTCAGGGCGTAATAAATCTGAGGCACTTGAATTCATCTCTTCAGAGAACTTTTCTGCTAGTTCAAACTGCCCAGCCTTTTTCAAATCGCTGATTAGTGCACGATACACATAAACTGAAGGTTGATGTGACTGTTTCATCTTCTCAAACATTTCAAGGGCATCAGTAATAAGGCCAGCCCGGCCAAAACTATCAACTAGAGCAGTGTATGTTCTCAAATCTGGAGTGATGCCCTTCTCAAGCATTTCTCCAGTGAATCTTTTGCACAGATCTAATCTACCAAGCCTCCGCAGGCAGTTTATTATTGTATTGTATGTCACAATGTCAGGAGAATGGCCAAGTTCTTCCATTAGCTTCACCTCATGAAGCATTTGATCCACCCGACCAGCTTTCCCTAGCCCATTCAAAATAGTGTTGAACGTGACGACATCCAAGCTACTCTGTTCTTTCTTCAACTCTTCAAATATGGTCAAACTTTTATCCACGTGTCCATATTTAGCTGTGGCAAAAATAAGGCGGTTCATCACTGTAGAATCTCTGTCATGTGTGATTTCTAAAATTTCCCTTACGAAGTTGAGTATCAGTTCACAGTTATCCAACTTCTGGAGGGCCTTTGCAACATTCATGTATGAAGTCAAATCCGGAGCAATTTTCGAAAGCAGCAAGCACCTGAATACCTTGGCACAAAGAGTAAAGTTGTTTGCTTCAGCTGTTTGCTGCAGTAACATATTATACGTGTGCAGATCAACATGGATCTGCTCATCACGCAAATGCCGCAGAATCCGAACAGCACCTGCGAGGTTGCCAGATCTGCAGAGCTTCTCAAGATAAGCAGTACATGCTGGGTCATCTGAAGCACCATTGCCTGAGGTGGTCGAACAATCCCGATTAAAGGCCTCAATGGCCTCATCCCCGTCACCATCAGCCGCACAACACCGTTGGAGGTACCGCACAGTCATGGCTGAACTCACGTGTGTAATGGGCCGTTCCTCCAGGAGCAAGGCAGCCATCAAACACCTCTGGAGGAAAATGCAAGGAACTTATGTGGTCAATTCACCATTTTAAATGCCAGACATGCAATGCAACAACAATGTTCAACGAATAACAAGTTCAAAGGTTCATCTAATCCTCGCATTAGGTACTGAATACCGACGGAAGTCTCGAATGAACTGAGACTGGGTGCGAGCAATCTAATAATTCTCGGTCATAACGATCTTAACCCGTGCTGATCCCGAATTGCAGATAACCAATTAAACCCTCACGGATAGCAATCTAGCATGGGATCGGGATCACGCGCCTTGAGGCCAACAACCTCCGAGGCTTACCTTGCAACTGCAATTGCTAAAGCGCAGCCGCGATTCAAATGGGGTTGAGCTCAAATTCGTGACGGGGGCCGAGTCAACCAAGCACCACGACAGAATTCATTTTGGAGGGAAGAAACTAGGGGAAGCAGGGAAAGGGAGGTACCGTACCGGAGCGGGCAGGAGCGCGGAGGAGGCGAGCGAGCGTCGGAGGAGCGCCACGGCCGGGGGGAACCGCCACATCTGAATGGAACAAGAGTCGCACAGGCTCTCTCTCTCTACCTCGTGCCGCCGCGCTTGCTTGCGCCGAGGCCATCCGACGACGGGCGGCGGGAGGGCATCCGCGCCGCTCTGTGGTTTTCGGGGTTTAGGCTTTGGGGGCGGCTCGCACGGGCACGGCAGGTGTTTGCGGAAATGCTTCTGAGGGTTGTCGTGGCGGGCGGGGCGGCGAAAAGGTCGTGAGACCGATAATTTTTTTAATATTACTTTTTTATACGGCAATTTCAAAAATATTGCCCAAATTCGAGAAATTATAAAAATATGGTTATGCTAAATTTTGTTTTCGCTCCTTGGATTCGCGAAAAAAATGATTTTTCATTCATTTAACTATAGAAAATATTTTCTATGATTGAAATTGCGAAAACTTTAATATTTTTTATGATTGAAACTGCAAAAACTTTGCAGTTTGGTCCCGTGCAAATTCTATTTTCAAAGATTAGTTGTTCGAAAATATTTTTACCGAACCGTTGCGCGAAAATTGCCAATTTTTGTTGAATCATTGTGCAACGGTTGCGCGAAAACCTCACTATTTCGCTCATGCGCGCACCTCGCCTACTTTGCCTACCTGTCGCGCCCGCCCGCGCCCAATACATATTCGACCGAGTCTGCCGAATGCGTAACGTCGAATCACCTACTTCTCCAACAACTTCCATTTGAAAGAATTTATGAGGAGGAAAGAGAGAATCCTATTATAAGAGAATGACTTTGTAATCCTTCGTGACGGGAATTATAAAAAAAAACCATTAAAACGTTAAAAAAAACGAAAATTCTTTCGTAACGAGATTTTAATTTCTAATAAAAATCCCTTAGAGATGATTTTATGAGAAAGCTAGCCTGAGGGCCTATACCAAAGAGGCCCTAGGTATGTTTGTTCCTACTGGTTTTTGTAACGAGGATCGACACGGTGTATCTCACGTATCTGGAGTACACGTGACCCGTATCAAGTAAGAAACAGCATGTGTGCTCTATCGACATCACCGACGTTAAAGTTCACCTGTGTAAGCATGATTCTTGCTCCTAATACGCTACGTTCTATCATATGCTCCTGGCTCAATGTTAGGCTCATCTCTTATATGCTGTTTATTGTGTTTGACAAATGGGTGTGGGCCCACCTTGTCGGTGACACAAAGAGCGATGCGCTAACATTTAATGCAATACAAGGAATTTATCCCAGCACGTATGCGATGTGCATAGGGCCGTAGGGGCAAGTGGATGTACGAGCTTAACCTCGTCGTCAATCTAGATTGCCCACACCAATTGCGATTGGACTGGTGATCCACGGCCATAGCAAAGGGGAGAGCTGCGACGAGAAAATGCTGGAGCAATACGGTCGGATGGCTGCGATGGGATCCAAAAGGGCTAATTGGTAGTTCGTATGGGTTGATTCCGATCTTATGAATAGGTACGGTCACAGTGAAAAACGTATTTAGTTGTTTGTATTTATTGTGAAGTCTAGTTCAGTGGATATAAATGTGCATTCCTAGCCTGACCATTCTTCCGCAGTTTGCTACGATATATACAGACTTCTGCATCTGTTAATACAAACAGATTTATTTGTTAGTGTCACAAAATCATCTTCATACGAATAAATAATTATAATCTCAATTTTTATATTCACTTATACGACCTCAAATTCGATCAACCAAATAGAAAGTTAACTCAACTTATTCAAATAAATAAATTAAATAAACAATATTTTTTTAACAAATACAATTTTATTTAACCCCGCGTCTACATCCATACTACCGACCAATCACACCAGCAAAGTGAAGTCCCCGTCCCCGCAGCCTCAAAACGCGGGCAGAGTTCGTTACGAAATAACGGCCATGACACGTCCACCGCTCCCCGCCCGTGGAACGGGAGCCACGGAAGAGCTCGTCGCCTAGGGACGGCTAGCACCATCCAAGAACGGCGCGTTCGCGCTCGCGCCTCCTCCTCCTCCTCCACATTTGCGTGCGACCGCGCGCGGCGCCCTCCCGCCGGCGGCGATGGCGTACCGCAGGAAGCAGGGCATCCAGCGGTCGGCCACCTTCGTCGAGGACCACCGCCAGCCGTCGTCGGGCGGCTCCGCGTCGCCGGCCATCGCGTCCCCGCGCGCCACCCGGTTCGCCGACGACAACCGCCGCCCCGACCGCTCCTCCCACCTGGCCGCGCAGGGCATGCTGGCGTCGTCCGCCGCGCGCGGGGGCCAGCTGCCTGCCTTCGCCGAGCGCCGCCCCGCCCCGGCGTCCCTAGTCGACGATCCGCCGAGTGACCCTGCGCAGGCGCAGGTGCACCTTTTACCTTCCTCCGCTGCCAATGCCAAAGTGTTCATCTAATCAATGTTTCAACATTTGCGCTTTTCGATTGCGAAAGTCATGGCATTTGCATAGATCAGATTCATCGTGAACCAAAAAACTAACTTGTTTGTCGACAAGCTTAATGCTGCGGATCTTTCAAAAAAGAAACTTAATGCTGCATCCTATGGTATAAAGATGAATACAGGATCATGAATGCAGTGTTTGTTCTTGAGAAAAGTGTGTAAACAAGATTCAATCCTATCTCTGAACAATCTGTTCCGACCATTGTAGGATCCTGTCACCCAGCTGTACACATCGACGAGACTCTTAAACGACGATGGGCCAAAGTACGACCTCGAGCTATCCAGAAGAGACGACGCGAAGCATGGATTCTGGGGACTCGTGGCGCAGAAAGCCAAAGTAATGCTCGACGAAAATGGCACACCCCGAGACACTCAGGTAACAACTCTGAAACCAGAAGAAGTAGCCAGCGCCTCTTCATATCCGACGTGGCTCAGAAAGCCAAAGTTTGAACGACGATCCGACGACGCCGTGTTCGGATTTCGTTTCCCATCCATTTCTCCTCGCGTGATCCTTCTGTCAGTTTGCAACGTTGCATGCTGCTGTTCACTTCAGTTTGACCTCTGTTTTCCTGTTCTTCCCGGCGCACAATTTCAGCCTTCTCAATCTCGCTGGTCGTACGACCGGGTCCGAAGTTCGGAGAGCCCTGCGTCACAGAAAGGGTCAAAAGGGAGGCTCGACATCGGAGGAAAGATCAAGAACGCCCTTGAAGTGAGTCCTCTGATTAATTTCATCGTTTCAGCTCTTATCAGCACTCAGAAGGCTAACGAAAAATCTTGATGCAATGGTTCGCCGCTAGCAGCAGGAGGGCCTGACGGTGGCCGAGAGCAAAGCTGGCGGCGGCAGCGACGTCGTCGTTGCCCGGAGGCTGCAGATCAGGAGGAAGGCGTGCAGCATGGACCTGCGCGGCACGAACCTGAGCCTGGCCAGCCCCGACATGTCGCCGATGCTGTCCGACTCGGAGTCCCCTCAGATCAAGGCTTCTCGCGACGTAAGGTGCCTCCTTTTTTGTGCGTTAGGATGTGACCGCTAGTTTGTAGCTGCGACGACGATGTTAGCGCGAATGAGAATCATCCTTTGCTTGTTTTTTTTTTCGTTTTCTGTTTGATGTTCATGCTGGGTTCCTTCCTTCTTCTGCCGATGAAAGAACAGCTTCCACTTTGGCATGTGCACCTCAGGTAGCGAACGCCATGGCCGCCAAGGTGAAGCTGCTGCAGCGGGAGCTGAAGACGGTGAAGGCCGACCTGGCCTTCTCCAAGGAGCGGTGCGCGCAGCTGGAGGAGGAAAACCGGCTGCTCCGGGGCGGCAACCACGACGCCGACGAGGACCTGGTACGTAATAGATCCTTGCAATGAACGGTGAGGTGAGGTGAACCCCTCGTCACGCCTTCGCCGCGTGTGTTCGTCCTGTCAGATACGGCAGCAGCTGGAGACGCTGCTCGTGGAGAAGGCGCGGCTGGCGAACGAGAACACGGTGTACGCCCGCGAGAACCGGTTCCTGCGGGAGATCGTCGAGTACCACCAGCTGAACATGCAGGACGTTGTCAACCTCGACGACGACATCGAGGAAGAAGACGAGTACGAGGGCGAAGTGGAGGCCGAGCAGTACGGCGATTTCCTCACCTCCTCGCCGTCCCACCGTGTGCAGGAAACGGAGTACCTACCGGCCGGCCCGGGCACTGCCCCCCAGTCGCCCTCTCGGCACACAGAGTCGCCGCGGATGCTGAGCACCAACAGCGGCAGCACCGTTGACAACAAGTCGCCACGGATTCTGAGCACCAACAGCGGTGGCACCATTGACAACGAGTCGCCGATGCGCCGGAGCTTCAAGGATGATGGTTCGTCGCCAGAAACGACGAGCGACGGTTGAGGAAAGGCGTTCTGTGTTGCGGAAGCTGTAGTGCATGTATGCAGAGGATATAATTTGTTGTTATTGGGATATTGTTGCATGTAATTCCTAGTACATCTGATCAGGGTGAAAAAATAAAGAAACTTTGCTTTGAGCTTCACGTCAACTGTTCAACATATAGGGGGACCTGCGAGTCTTTGTTATGATCTCCCAGTAAAATGTTCTCGATCTCCCAGTAAAACGTTCTCATTCTTTGGGTGCTGCAACCACAGCTATTGAGATTCAGCTTTCTCAGAAGAAATACCAAAAGCACACTTGATGATTCAACAATAGAACTTCACGATTTTACAATTAGAATGTTCCATTCAGAAGCAAGAGAACATATCGTCCTTAACCTTCCACACTTATTTTCTTAAAATTATAATTGCACAGTTCTAATCTGTCTGAACCAGAATGGCTATAACGACCACAAATAGTATTTTCTTTTTCATAAACCAGCTCCAGGTGAGGAGAGAAATGGGTACACAATTGACAAAGGAAACCAACTTTGTGTCATTAAACAGAATTCTGATACACATTATTCTCTCAATTGTTTGATATTTGAAGCAAAAAAATAAGCCTTGGTTCCCATTATACAAGGAAACTAAAGAGCAGCAGTTCTGGGCTTCCGAAAGTGGTTCATCAACATCCGGGAAGTTCAAGGTTGCACAATACCCTGCAGAAACATGCATTACCATTTCAGTGGACTTACATTACACTATCGACAGAGCTAGCAAGCAACTGCTGGGAGTATCATCCCAATAATGGCTATAAAAAATACATAGATGCATAAGAAAGAAAGAAGGTGCTACTTGTGCCTAAGCTGCAACAACATTAAAAGTAGAAGGGAAAAGAAATTAAATAACACTGTAATTTACAGGTGTGAGGTAAAAGGGAAAGGGTCTGCGGATAATCTGTTAGTTGTCCATTCTGGTACAAGCAAATGTATGCAGAACGGGATTGCAAGAAAAGAGATTGAATATGAATGCTATTCACTGATGCATAGACACAAAAAAGTAAAAGGGCTTAAGATTAAATGCTGACATGAACTATTGCATCCAGTAAACTTACCAGTAACTTGTGGTAGACAATAAGAATACAGGCAAATAAGGAAAAACCGTTTCAAATAAGGATAACATGTGTTAGGAATAGTATGTTGCAGCGTCCAAAAAAAACCTAGCTCTAATACCATGTTAGGACTTAGGAATAGCAACTTGTATTCCCTGAAGGCTATATATACATGTACAGATGGCAATATACAAAGAACCCCTTATAAGATGGGGATACTACACAGAAGGCAATATATATCTAACAACATGAAGGTTGGTACCTTCGAATATAAAGATAGCATTTTTCAACAGAGATCATTGGTAAAAGCAGAAAATTACAAGACATCGATACCAAGCGAAATGAACAACAAGCTATTATCAATAGTTCAACACCAGACTTGTTTATTTTTAGAAGGTTGTCCTTGCTAAAAGCAGAAATATAGAGGGTTAAGAGGAGAAGATAAAGTTGGAATCAATCACAAGCTGATAAAAGGTTAATGCAGCAGAACACTTGACCATTTGATGAGTATGCTAGCAGTAGTGAAGAAATCTGATATAACTAATTATACTTGTCTAACTCAATATACTGAAAAATGTTTGCAAAATGTAGACCGCTGGAACAGAAATAGCTTGAAGCTTTTCAAAATTCATTGCTATGGCCAGAGAATTTGTGACTACCAATTAATAACGATCATTCAAAACAAGCCTTCCACATTGCAACCCAATTTACTAAAGCATAACAGCCATCGCAACTCTCCAACATTGACGCAATACTATGCGTAGTAACACCAATCAACGTCGACAACCCGCTATGGCAATCAACAAAAACCATGGGAAAGGCGCAAAATTCCACCATAAGGATCAACCCCTCCTCTCCGGGGGCACAAAAGGGTAAAAATGGAGTCCAAACCCTAGAATCAGAATCCCACAGCGCACCGCGAATTCCATCACATAGCAATGCGTCACCGGAGACGGAAAGCCAAGAGGGACCCCCGCACCGGCCACGGCGAGCACAGGCATGGGATCAGATTCGCACCTAGTTGCCGGAGGACTGCTCCACGAGCTTCTTGTCGCGGCGCTCCATGGCGACGTCCCACATGTCGTTCCCGATGTGCTTCGGCTGCATCCACCCACACAAAGGAGAGAACCGAGCGCGTCAGCACGGGGGATTCGGATCGGGAGAGGGAAGGAGGGGAGCGCGGGCGTACCCTGCCGTGCGCGGCCTTGTGGATGAAGTACTGGGCGTTGCCCATGATGCAGAGCATGCCGCCGATGATGCCCAGCGGCAGGATGGCCTCCAGCCAGTGCAGCCGCGCCATCGGGTAAGCCGGACGGGTCGAGGCGGCGGCGCTGTCGACGACGGCGGCGAGATCTCCGAGGGGCGAAGGCGCTTGGGGTCGCGGCGTGAGCCGATGGAGAGGTGGTGGTGGCTCTGGACCTTTGGGGTGGGTCAACAGATAATGGGCCACGCTTTTCAGAATCTCCGAATGGGTTGGGCCCTTGCTCGAGATATTGGGCTTGTTTTCTGGGCCGAGGTTTCCGTATTAGCCCGAATTGGTCCCGTTTCCCTGACGCATGGTCCCACGGAAACAGATGAATGCGGCTTTTTTGGAAATTTACAAAGAGAAAATCTACATTCGCTACTGAATAAGTCCTGTTCTACGATTCATGATAAAATAACTTCAATTTCCTTTTATACTATCGAATAATCATTTTGTCTATAATATGCCATTACCGTCAGTTTACTTCTATAAGCATTGTAAAAAGACAAGTATGCCCCTGGCTCTCACCTTTAGTGATTGCTTGGATCTAATTGAAAAAAATCCTTTTGTAAAAAAAGAAAAATAAATCTTTCGATGTTATTAAAATGCATTTTTAGACGATTTTTAGGGAAACTAGTTTTATTTAGCTATGCCTAACGGAGCTAACACAACTTGCGTCTATTTTTTTTCTCTCGTTTACCACGTTCTCACATTACAAAAGTTGCCAAGTGCCTGCTCTGTTTTTATAGTCCAAACGTGAGCACAGCACACGGACTTAAATGCAGTCATGCAGACCATACGCTTTCTCAAACATGCACATGCACAGGATTAGAGTCCATCTCCTCTACGATCTGGACTTCCTTGCATGTATGAGTACTAAACAAACACACACGCGTACACAACCAAACGTAGACGGCGTACTCCTACTAGGACACGACTCCTCCAGTCCTACTTGCACAATGGACTCTCGTGCATGCATATACATGCCAAAATTAATCCTATAAAAAAAGATTAAACCCTAACAGCGGAAAAGCAGTAATGTTGAAGCAACACACAGGCCTGTCAATTTCAGGGAGCTTGCTATCAATGGAGCCTTGGGGGTATTTTTGTCAAATTGGAAAAAAAAATGAACTGTGCATAACAGACCTAAACTGACGGTAATGACATATCATATAAAAAAATAAGTTATTCGATGATATAAAAGGAAATCAAAGTTATTTGATGACGAATCGTAGAATCAGAACTTATTCGGTGGTCAATTGTAGATTTTCTCATTTACAAAAATAGACTCCTTCGCTAGTTTAGTGGACAAGAAGTTCTTCTTGCCCATCCAACAGGCGGGAGATTTAAAAATAAGAAAAGTACGGTATTCTAATGTTCTTAATATTCAAAATATTATTAAAATAGTCATGCAAAATTCTGAGAAAAAAATTATGGTGTAGAAGATACTATCATCTAGCACTCCACAAATTTCCAGAAAAATATGACATGTAAGATGAGAAAAAAAAGATATTTCAGGGATCCTTGAAAATTTCCTTTTTCTAATTGTACAAGTAATTTTTTGAGTTAAAATTTTGTAGAGAGCTAGATTATAGCATCCTCTTTACAACAAATTTTTTTAGATTTTTTATGACTATTTTGATAGTGTTTAAGTATTTTTAAATTTCCCGCCCATCCAATAGGCATGTGGTTTAAAAATAAAAAATATTGTGTTTTGATGCTCTTAACCTTCAAAACACTATAGAAATAGTCATGAAAAATTCTAAAAAAAATAGTTTCGAGGATGCCACAATCTAGCACTCCATAAAATTTCAACCTAAACAATTACTTGTACAATGATAAAAAAACAATTTATCATATTTTTGTCCAAAAATTAGTGGAGCATTAGATGATAGCATCCTTGATGTCACACATTTTTTTTAAAAAAATTTAATGACTATTTTAATAATGTTTTGAAAGTTGAGAGCATTAGAACATGGCATTTTTCTGATTTTTAAACCTCCCCCTGTTGGATGGGTGGGAAGGTCTTCTCACCCACTAAACGAGCATGAGTCTATTTTTATAAATTTTCAAAATAGCTGTATAGTTTCATAATTTTGGTGAGAAGAAGGTCAATCCGGCTGCTTGGGCCTCTATTTTGGTGGATTTACTGTTGGTGACCTGCTACCCAACCTTGCCAACTCATCCGGACTGGTGGAGCGGTGGAGCAGTCCCTCTCTAGGTCACCCGACTCGTCGCCTTATGGCCGTCAAACCGAAGCAACTAGGTTTGTGAAAATTCGGGGAAGTTTGGGGGCTACCCGTATATTTTGACAACACGCTCTGGGATCAGGATGCAACTCAAGTTACTGTCTTGCCAAGGGAGCACAAAACTAGCATGCCACATCGGCGCTGAGAGGTTATGGACCTCGGATGAACCTCTTAAAAAGATTGAGCACCTAGATCTGCACTTTCACACTTTAGGGACCTAGATAACATTGTGGTACAATTTTAAGTACCACCATTGCATTTTACTCGTCATTCTGGAGTTGGAGCTAATTTTCTTGTTCCGCAATCGATGTGGGGAAACCATGCAAAGAACACACATTGACACATACATAAGGAACGAAGGGCCCAGAAAAAATACTTAAAAAAAGGCTCAAAACAGTTGAAATTGTAGCTCACACATAGATTGAAGGGATTAAATACATCAATACATGGTTTCCATCGAGAGTTGTATGGGAACAATTTCTCTTATGTAAAATGACAATGCTTTTCTAGGTGCTACCTTGCAATCAGCATCGTCCTAGATTACCTCTATCCGGATGTGTTTAGTTAACTGAATTTATCTTAATTTGGTTTGATAGATACATATAATCTTATAGAGATATGTATTTGATAGTCTGTATCTATTGTTTCAGCCTGGTCCAGTAGATACAAATATACATCTTCAACCTGACTCGACGGATGTAGACTCCTGCATCCACTCATACAGGTAGGTTCACTTATCAGTGTCATAAAATCATCTTCATACGAGTAACCAATCATAATATTAGCTTTTGCATATGCTTATGCGACATCAAATTCGGTTAACCAAACAAAAACTCAGCTCAACCTGTTCAGACAGATACAACCAATAAAACACTTGTAGTGAAAATGACCCTATTTGGTTATGATTGTGATTTTGATGATTTAATGATAAAATCATTATTGAGACTAACATGTTTGTCAAGAATATATATTAGTAGGTCTCATGGATGTAATACATCAAAAAACCACCGCAACTGAGACAAAGTTTGATTGAATTAGAGAATTCCTATGAAGATTTGCTCCACCGGAAGGTCCAGTGCACAGGGGTTCAATTCACCGGAGTATTTTGTTGAGAGGCAAAGTGAAGGCTGATGACTTTACCGGATGGTCCGGTACTCCGTGTGTTAAACTTATCGGAATATTTCTGATAAAGGGGGAGAAGGCTGAAGACATCACCAGATAGTCTGTTGATCTGCACAGGGTAACATTGGAGCATTTCTTGTGTGGAAGAATGCAAGTGCAGAAGACGGATGATCAACCCACCAGTCACCTCTGCAAGTGTTGAAGAATAAAGATCAACTCACTGCATAGTCCGGTAATCACAGAGATAGTTGCACCAGAGTATTTCTAAGGAAAAGAAGAGAATATTTAACTCACCGGATGGTCTGGTGTGAATAGAATGAATACCGAATGAATGTACCGGAGCAATTTACACAGAGAGGCTACAAAAGCTCAGATGGCTAAATATAACTCTCCAGAAGGTCTGGTGATGGATTTGAACCGGTGATGGATTTGAAGGCACACCGGAGTGTCCGGTGTTTATAGAGGCATTGAGTGTAGTTCCAATGGTTAGTTTCTGAGGTTGTACTCACCAGATGATACTGTGTTAGTATTACTGTTCTCACTGGATCATCCGGTGTTAATAGCTTTTCTGAGCCATTAGAAAAATAGCTAGTTGGTGGGTTTAAGGCTATAAATACCTCTTCACTCAGTTATTTGAAGGTGTGGCATGCTGCTGGAGTCTAGAGGAAGCTCATATACACTTGGAAAGACATCCAAGCCACCAAAAGTGCTTAAAGTGATCATCTAAGATAATTAAGCATAAGATTAAAGAGTGTTTAGTGTTTATAAGGCTAGAGTGAATTGTAGCTAGGTGTTGTAGCTTGAAGAAGTGTTTAAGAAGTAATTCCAGCTTGTACCAAGAGGTACGCCAGCACCTTTGAGTCTTGGTGACTCGCCGACATCTTAGGTCTTGGTGGCTCAAGCTTGTTGATCGCTTGACTTGGTATGGAGCGACGACAAGACACGTGTACGGAGATGTGGGGACTCTTGCCTTGGTGGCTCAAGCTCTGAAGTGATCACGACGGCAAGTGACTGGAAGAGAGGCTAGTGGTAAAATCTTGCCTTGATGGCTTGGTGGCTTATCGTGTTTGAGACAATGTCTTACTGATTTGGTAACTCAAGAGCCGTGACCGGAAAAGACTTGGTGACCGGGAGCATATCCTTTGTGGAGCTCTAACGTGAACTAGTGGTGTCATTCATGTCATCAATACCACAGAATAAAAAGCCCTTGTACCGAGTTTATCTTTCTACCTTATTTACATTTCCGCATTTATATACTTGCAATTTAATTTGCTAGAGTAGATTGTAATACTCTTAAGCGGTAAAGTAGACACACTAGATAAACATATTTAGATAGAAATTGATATATAATTATCTTCTTAAGTTTTTAAAACTATTTTAGTTTAGATTTTTAAATATCTTAATTCGTCTCCTCTTAGAACATCATTATTCCTCACAATATTTTATTTTTAACAAATATAAGTTACTCAATTTTGTTCAACCAAACTATACAACATAGCTAGTAAAACCCATATAGAAAACCAAACGCATTCCTAATGCCGACTATATCCTGGTAGGATACAGAACAAGCAAGCCATGGTCCATTTTTCGTGCTAGTTGAACGCCTACGATGCTAGCAACACGAGCAATAATAGACGCGTTTGATTCTGTTGCCACAGCTTGTCAGACTAGGCAAGATTTCGCATATTTGGTCCGTTCTATGGTGCTTGTTGCCTACGCTCACCTTATCCGCGTGGGAGAGAAAAATCGCTCTACAACGTTAGCAAGGCTCACCTTGCCGAGCGAGGCGAGTCGGCAACGGAAGCAAACGTGTCCAATATCCCGGGAAGGCAGGCGTACTAGCGTCAGCCATGACCCATACTTTTGAGAGAAAAAAATCAAAGAAATTGGCTCATGGTGTAGCGAGACAAACGTGGCTGCGTCGGTCGTGGGATCTGGTGGGGCTGGGGCTCGAGTATTCTAAGGACAGGGGGAGGGGATCCGGTGGGTGACAAGGGCGCCTGGATTTGTGCCGAAGGCCTCAAAATATTGCTGCTCCCCACGGGACAAGGGCATGGAAAGCGAGTGAGAACACAAGCACCGGGAACACGGGGATGGCGATCTTGTCTTGGGTCAGCGCCATTTTCCCCGGGCCATGACAACAAGGCTCGTGGGCGTCGCAGGCACCGTACGACACCGGGGCTCTAGGCTTATGCGCTTTTCAACTTTTTTCCTATCCAAAATCTAAAATTAAAACATACATGATCGTATTTATTAAAATAGATAATATATTATTATATTTATAATTTTAGCATTCTATGTAGAAAATCAGGTGTATTCAATACATGAGGAGCTAAATATGTGCTGCAGTGTCGTATTCGGTATCTCGTATGCCGAATATGGCTTGTACCGACTGCGGGCACTTTGATGCTATCATTTTATGTTAGGAACCTACACATATCATATTCGACACCTCATGTACTGAATACACCTAATTTTTAGCATATGAGGTGTTGAATATGACTTGTAGTGCCATATTCAACATCTCGCCTGCCGAATACATCTGATTTTTGATATATGAGGTGTCGAATATGGGCTAAAATGCTATATTCGACATACGAGATGTTGAATATAGTCAGACCCGTGTTTTTTCGGCGTAAAGTATACAGAAATCAGTTTTCGATAAATAAAGAGCTAAATACGGATACTAAAATTGTAAATGCGATATTATATTGTTTATTTCAGCAAATAGGTCGCATATATTATCTAATTTTAGATTTTAGCCTTTTTTTTCCCCTCTATATTGCAGCATAGTACGTACGCAAGTAAAAAAAAATAAGAAAAAAATTTGTACGCATGTACACTTCCCTCAAAAGAGAGTAATTTACAGGGTTGTAATAATTCAGCAGCATTGCATTGTGCCCTTGCAGTGGCTTTCTAATTATAAGCCAGGACACATGTAGCTTCTTCCTTTTGTTATATCGACACACGACCAAGTCACCTCTTTTTATCATAGGCTGCTCGGACAAGGTCACTTCACAAAGTCTATGCTCACTATGGATTCATCATTTTTTTTCTTTTTTTCCCCTTGCACGAGTACCGGCATGTGCCCACACAATTGAACTTAGCGCCATATCTTCCCTGCCAAGTGTCAACCGCATCAACAACATCACACACTCTTTCCCCTGTCATCACCACTCGTGCGGTGCCCCTGCATGGCCGCATCTACCCTCCAACATGCACCGCCGCTCACCCTAGTACGAGAGACAGAGAATCCTATGCCTAGCCCAACCCTCGCATTCCGATCTCACCCTGACCACACATGCGGTAGCACGACACCACCTGGCTCGCCTGCGGAAAATAAGGCGAGCACGTGGAGGAGACGAGACACGATCACCACGCGAACGTGCGTGCGCGCGGTGGCGCCCTGCGAGAAAATAAACTCCAACGGTAGCGCATGTGTATGTCCCCCGTTTCCGATGTACGGTCGCCGTTTTGATTAGAAATCCCCAGGCACGTAGGTGTTGGGGGTGTGGCAGGCGCTTGGCATGGTGCCTTTCGATTGGTACCGATCGCCGCTACACGTGTCGATAGGGTGTGGTGCCGCGATTCTCCTTGTCCCTCATCGGCTTTGAACATGTAACAACCCTGGGAAAGCGGGTGGTTGGTAAACCAACAACAAACTTCATAGAAATATTTTGGTTTCGCAAGGAGAGCAAACTAAATTGATATGGTTGAGAACTGAGAAGGTATGGCATTCGAAGAAATAAGATGCATGAGAAGGTCATGCCAACGAGGGTTTTCACTTCAACCCACCTGATTTGATCTCCGTGATCAACATATATGGTGTGCAAACGGATGGATGCATGTGTTGTATGCGTGATATAATCATGATGTCAAACTATAAAACATCATACTATATATGTCACCAAATTATGTATTTGTGACTGAAAGGTAGATTGAAAGTAAGCTAAATTACCTGGCTGCATGGGTGGGAAAAAAGACAAGAGATTGCCTAGTATGACGCTAAGATATCTCCAGTTATTATCAGTATTAGCAACACTAGTCATCGGATAGTGTGACACAAATTTGTCTAGAGTTATCGTCAACTCTCGCACGAGACCATTAGATATCGACTAACTAGTGTGACATGAGTATGTCTGTAGCCATCTCAATAGTGACAACATGACATGCATGTCTCTAGCTATTGTCAACTCTAGCAACGTAAGATCATCACATATCAACAAGATAGTGTGACACATATATGGCTCTCGTTAATGTCACGATGGCAAAATGAGACAATTAGATCTCCACTCTATATGCTTCACAAAATGAGACAATTAGTTACCATGACAACTCTAATATTTAACATTATCTCGGTTCTTTCCAAAGGTTGCAACATCGCATTACACAACAAGTCATTGATATATTAGTGATATGTACTCGTTATATTTTCTCTCGAGACAAAATTAGAGGATCATATATATAGATGGCAAAATAATTATAGACTAGAAACGAAAGGAAATAACCCATATCTCTTAAATTTTTTTTTATCATATTTTATATATTGCTCATTACATCTACAACACGTCGTATCAACAACTAAATTCAATTTCTAACCATATAACCAGTACTAAAATCGAACCTAACAACTACAAGCATGCTAACTATCTTTAAAAATATATGTACATATTATTAAAAAAGATATAAATAATAACCCATGTGGTAAAACCAGTAATGCAGAATATGGCAAGTAGGATGGTGCGTATCCTGCAGTTACCCTGGGGGTTGTTTATAAACCCTACGGGGCGAAGAGCCCAGAGACGCCGCGACGCAACACGTCGTGCGCAGCGCAGGGTTTTGCCGAGATTTTCCCAAAAAAGGGTATTGCCACCGCACCGAGAAAAGAAAACGATACACGGCGAAACACACACACATACAGCCTCTCTTCCTCTTCCTCCTCCGTCCGGCTCTCCCGATTGGCACCCAGGCGGCCCAACCCGAGCCGGCCGCCGTGCGCCGCCATGGACGGCTTGCACGGTACGGACGCTTGCTTCTCCCCCGGGAGGGCTATGTCACCGCAGGTGAGGCCCCCTGGGTCACCGGACATAAGGTAACCCTCGGCGCTGGGATTGGGTGGGTTTCTTGGGAGAACGAAAAGATTGGTCCTTTGGCGTTGTCGGGCGGCCGTCTGATTTGCGCGTTGATATTTTTCCTGCTTTTGTGTCTTGGTCGGGTGGCGGCGGGATTGGATTGCCGGTGGCGCAGTCAGTACCTGGCGGAGTTGTTGCAGGAGCACCAGAAGCTGGGGCCATTCATGCAGGTGCTCCCAATCTGCAGCAGGTTGCTGAATCAAGGTGAGAGTTTTGATCCAGCTTTTATTTGGAGATGCTCTCGTTGCTATGTTCCTTGGCAGATAGCATTGCTGCGTTAGATTGGATTTTGTCCTGCTGTTCACCATGGGCAAATTGCTATGACTTGCCTTTGCTCGATAAAAACTTGCTCTGTGACTGTCTTTCGATTTCAGCTGCAGTGTTTTTGTGTCGTGGATCCTAATAGGATGAAAAGTCTCATCTGTTCTTAAGAAACACAGTGCCTTTTCTTCAGTGGTAGGATGTTTTTCATGTTAATGGTATGTGCTAATGTTTGCTTATGGACGCATGCTACCAGAGATAGTGCGGGTGTCCAATATGCGTCGCCAACATGGTGTTGGGGATTTTGAGAGGCTGCCAGTCATAAACCCGAACCAGATGCATACGTCCCCCATGCCATTTTTTTGCGGAAATGGTTTTAGTCCATGGAGTGGGATGCATGATCCAGAGGTAATTGCATTTCAGTCATCTAGAATATTTGATCGCTCGGCGTCATGGGCTGCTAAAACCTTTCTACAAAAAGGGAACTCTATGTAAGAGATATATGTAACTTGATAAGTTGCTAGACATTTTCTGAAGTGCAATCCATGCAAGGACTTAAACAAAGAAATATGGTAATGATGATACTTTAGTTAAGATCCACACCATATTAATATGTCTGCACTCATAAAGTTTATCCATCAAGACCCTCTCGAAATAAGATCACTTTCAAAGAGTACTATGTATGTGGACTCTTATATAGATATAAGCCAACAGGTGGTCAATGGCCTCCATGAAGCTTTTCTGTATTGATATCCTAGCAATAGTTCAATCCTTTTTAGTTGAAGCTTTTCTGTATTGATATCCTAGCAATAATTCAATCGTTTTTAGTTGGAAGTGGTATTATCATCAGCTTCTCTTCCGTTTTGTACTGTTAATCTACTTCTTCCCCTCCCCTTTTTAATATTTGTGCTTTGAATAAACAATCACTGCAAGAATTTGTAGATCATATTATCAATGTAGCACACATATCATTGTTTCTACTCCCCTTCACTGTTAATTTTCATACCGCTATTTCCAAAATAAGCATACTCTATCACAACTCACATCCATTCCATTCATCAGGTGAGAGAAAAGGGGTCTAAACATCCGTTCAAAAAAGGATGCAAATGTAATTAGCACTCTAATTATCAAAGACAAACTGCTAGAACTTAAAATTGTAGGACTAACTCTCTCTGGTGCTTAAGCCACAATAGTCCTTGAAAGTGAAAACAGTTTGATGTAAACCAACAATTAAAATTTCTGTTATCTTCCATTTCACTATTACATTATTTCCATTCTCTTCAAATTTTCCAAACCACCAAGGCAGTATTCTTGTCGATTTCTATCTTATTAGTTTCAATTCTACACCACCATCATTCATAAGCTGATCTGAACCTGTTATCCTACAACACTTACATCTGCACCCAAATAGTCCAAATCACCTGAACATTCTTTGAACTCTACACCTGCCATGAAGAGAGAGCTCAGAGCTATTATCTGAATTTGCAAGTCTGTGTCATATCGAGCTCTGTTCGTACAAAATGTTTGGAAAGAAGTTGCAATGCATCCAAACAAATGCTTGAAAAGAAGTAGGAATACATATTTTTATACTGAAAGGTCTATGCTCAATGTTATATATACTTGCCATTAAAGGCTGAAATATAAAATCAAGCTGATCTCTTGCTCCTATATTGTAAGTGTACAATTCATATTATGTGCTTGCACAAAGAGGCAATATTTTCCTTCGTATTTGCTTTTGCTGAGAGCTAGCAACTAAAGAATCCATGTTTTTCCCTGAATGGGAGTTGAAATATTTAAACAAGGAGGTTTATAGTTCTTAGAAAGACATTTTTATGCTTGCATCTGCAGCATAACACATGTAAGTTGTAACTGAATCTTGAACATACTATGAAAGCATTTGGAAGCCCAGATGAACTGTTTAAGAATGAATTTTGATCTGTTCATTTACGTTTGGCCTTCTTGTTCAATGTTATAGTGTCACTCATTTCTTTTGACAGAACAATGGTGCCCATTTCTTACATTCTCCATATTAAATCCAAAGAAGTACATCACCTTAACATTCTGTTATTATTGAGCAGGGAGTAGGTGTGCTACAAGGAGATATGGGCTGGCAAGGACCCCCACAAAGCCCCTCTTCTTACATTATCAAGAAGATTTTGCGGTTAGAAGTACCAATAGATACATACCCTAATGTATGTTTTTATCTTTCATATTTGCAAGGGTTACTGGTACAGCCGTATGGCACCATTACTTATACTACTTGCTGTTTTTGTTCAGTTCAATTTTATTGGTCGTCTTCTTGGGCCAAGGGGAAACTCTTTGAAGAGGATTGAAGCCTCTACAGGTTGTCGTGTTTTCATCAGAGGGAAGGGCTCAATTAAGGATTCTGGCAAGGTGAGCATTACTCTGGAATTAGGCTGATATGACTGTGCACGTTAGCCTTAAAATGACTGGATGATCGTTTTTAAGGTTTTGTTGTAGTAGGCACTGACTTTCTGATTACATCCAGCAAGCCTACAATGTTAACATGCTGCTCTTTTCATTTCGTAAAGGAGGAACAACTCAAGGGAAGACCTGGCTATGAACACTTGAGTGATCCCCTCCATATCCTGATTGAAGCTGAGTTACCGGCTAATGTCATCGACTCAAGACTTGCAAAAGCACAAGAGATCCTTGAAGAGTTGTTGAAGCCAGTGGTATGCATATGTTTTCTCAACTTTCTCATCGTCCTTTCTGTTTTTTCAATCAGCAGCTATTGAACGTGAAACAAGCCAAAGTATCCAAACATGGCAAAGAAAGATCTTTGTATAACCGAGGCAAGGGTCACAGAGAGTTCAGGATTGGTGATAATGAACTGATACTTAAGTCAATTGCTCTTACTCCCATGTTTCTTTTAAGCAGACTACTAAGTACTAACCCACTAGACTAGTGCTATGATTTTTGCCAGCAACAGAATATCTTCTTCAGAGAAGAATACACAATCAACTTCTTTCTTTCGGTTTCTAAATCCTAATTCTTTTATACTTGCTGTACAGGACGAATCACAAGACTACTACAAGAGACAGCAACTCCGAGAACTTGCCATGTTGAATTCACCACTCCGAGAGGAGAGTCCACATCCTGGTTGTGCTCCTCCTAGTCCCTTCAGTAACGGCGGCATGAAACGAGTGAAACAATGACCAGAGAGGCTCGTTCCTCCCTGTTTGACTCTTAAGAAACCCCAACCAGTCCATGCCTTCACAACCTAATTTTTCATGCAGGCTTTCATGATGGTGTTGGCAGTGTGTGACATCCTTTACTGTACTAGCCGGTAAATTTTGATCTCCCATGTGACATTAGCCTTATGAGTGACAGATGACTATGATTAGTGTATCCTCTGTGGCTGTATAATTAGAACATTTGATTTATTTGTTACTGGTAATGCTGAGATATAGTACTGTGCAGAATTCTGAGTTACAGTGAGCTAGTGTACTGGGATTTATCTTACGTTGGTGGCTTATCTGTGCAACATATTTGCGAGCTCTTCACAAATAATACTTTGCAAGCTGAAATAGATATCTTATCTCGAGACGAATGTGGCTATCTGCAACCATGGATTCGAGTTCAGTTGTCCAGAATTCGCTTGATACTTTAGTGGATTATGCAGTTCACACGGGCAGGGGAACTAATGTAGCGTGTACACTGTAGCAATTAATCTTAGCCATCTAGATTTTGACCATTTTGATCGAATGTATTTCATGCATCTACCATTTTATATTGGTCCGTATTTCATTTATCGGCCGGTGTGGCCGTCATTTGATTTACCGACCACCCGTAGCCATAGCAGGGTGTGCTCCATGCCTTGCCGGAGCACCGCTGCATCTGGATTGTCTCCTGCATCGATGGAGTGTCCTAGAGTCCTTTTGAATGGCGGAGACCTGGCTTGGCGCTGGTGGCGTACGTCCTCGTTTGCTGCCATTGTGGCTGACCTACTCGCTCGTGGCATTGGGCCAAACTCGTTAGGCGATCGTTCGTGGCGGCAGGAGGGGGCTTGTTCCATACGTTCTAACACGCTTAAGAGACCTGTTACATTGCTTTCGATGGAGCTTTGAAGGACTCTAGTTTTGCTTGCAGAAAAGATGGAGAGTGGCTCCCCTCGTTCACCTCCGCCGAGTCTCACCCCTAGCCTGGTGTCCACTGCCACCCAGCCTATGGCGCCACTACTCCCCTCACCAACAGCGGCATCCTCTCCCCTCTCTCCTCTGGCTCGCCCCTTCTGGCCCGATGCCCCAAGCTCGGGAAGGTCGAAGGAGCAGTGCTAGCTCTTTGACTCCCCTCGTTCCGGTTCTTCCTTGATGGCGTATTCTCCAACCGTGTTGCCTGGTCACATGGACCCAACCTTGCCTGTCGTCTGTCCACTGGCGGAGCAGAAGGGGAAGTCCGTCCTCCTTGTGGATGGGTCTGAGCATGTCCCCGATCCCGCTCCTTCTCATGGCTTCATGGCTGCTGCTAGGCGGGCTCAACTGGCCATGCCTCTGCCCCACAGTAACCCCATTCCTCGGCCAGAAGCTGTCCCGTCTGTCCGGGCCGATTCCGATGGCTGGACTTTGGTCAAGGGTCCTCGCTGACATCGTTCTCCACCGGTTGGCCATCATCGCAAGCCGCCCTCACCTCCCAAGCGTAGCCTGCCCGCTGCCTTGGATGGCTGGTGCCTCAACTGTTTGTCATGGACGCATCGTTGGGCGGACTGATGTCTTCCTCCCCGGTGCTTCCGTTGTAGAGGGTTCTGGCACCATGCCAGAAATTGCAAGCGGCCGCGTCTGCCTCCTCGGAGTCTGGGGACTCTGATAATTGGCGCCAATTTGATCGTTCCTCCACCAACGTATCCACACCGACTAGTTTGGGTGCTGCGGTTCCCTCCCTATCAAGCTCCTCCGGCCCCGACACCGACAGCTCCATGCCCTCTGGATCCATGGCCTTGGGGCCAACTCCACCCGGTTCTCCACCAGCGAACTTGGGTCGACTATCACCAACGATTCCATTCCTGTACGTCGGCTCTTAGACCTCCGCCTAGGATGTTGTTGTCATAGGCACCTCTCCCTCCCCATTCCATCACATCGTCCTCTGGTCGATGGCGTTCGTCGGGAAGGACAACCAACACCGGTGGGCTCTCCTGGCCTACATTGATCGTGCTCAGCAATGTTTCTCAGCTCGCGAGCTCTCCAGCCTTCTCTCGAGCGGGCTCTCTATTCTGACAGAACAATTCAGCATCAAGACCTTCTTCCCCGACAACTTTTTAGTTGTCTGCGATTCCCAAATTGACCACAACGCCATCCTGGCCGACAGTTGGAGGCTTCTGCCGGTCTATGTCGCTTGGTTCTTTCGTCCATGGACACGGTTGGCCTACGCGACTGGCGTTGTCCTAGACTACCAGGCGGTTGTTGCCTTGCGTGGCATTTCGCCTCACACATGGTTAGTGTCCACTACCCAACATCTCCTCGGCGATCGCTACTGGGTTGAGAGGCTCGACGTTGCGGACAACGTGGTGGAGCAGGCGGACCTTGCCATTCTGCGTTTGGTTGCTTGGTGCAACTCACCTCAGGGCATCCCCAAAAACGTTGTGATGGAGGTGACAGAGCTGGAGAGCATGCTTCAATACGAGGATCCTTCCATGCAGCAGCTTTTTGCTAATTTACCGCCTTACTTCATGGAGAAGAGGTCCTTGTGCTACAACATCTCGATCCACCTTGTCTCTCTAGCCGAATTTTGTTCTCCTTCCTCACCAAGCAGTGACGACTCCATTCCATTAGAAGATGGCGTTGGCGAATTCGACGGCCATCTGGCCAGTGGTATGGGTCATTCCGATTTGCCGTGGGGCTGGCGGTTTTCCAACTTGTCGTTGCCCTCCTCGACATCTGGGCATTCCTCTCTGGTGGGTGGTCATCCTAACGATGTTCGTTGGGTGGCTAATGTTCTTCCAGCGCCTTCGAGCCCGATGCACATCTCCTTCGGCTCAGTGTGTGGCTTGCCTCCCAAAGCGGAAGCTCTCTCGGGAGGAGCAGGTGCCTCGCGTCACAAGCTGATGGCTTTTGGCATGCCTTAGACATGGCTTTCAAACCCTATCGTCATCTCCCTCTCTGCTCGTGATGGGCCTACCGCTAGGGCCTTTGACCCTATGTCTGTAGAGCTTTGCTCAGATCCAGGTGTAGTGGGAGGTCACCAGGGTCTTGTGACTATGGAGCGTTCCTCTCTCAGTCCAGAGACCCATGATCAGGCTCCGCCTATGTGCGGTCGACACGTTTCGCTAGTGTACTCAAGGTGCCATAGGTTTCCCAGGTCCCATGAGGGTCTTACGCTCGCGGAGTCCCCTGGTGCTACTGTGGAATCTCTGCCATGTGTTGGGGTCCCTACTCGTGCTAAGCTTCATACCCTGGTGTCCCACAAAATCAAGCTGGTGTACTTTCATCATCGGATTCGCGCGCCTGGTGCTAGTGGCGCTCCTTGGTGTGGGCCTCCGGCCCCTTGCCCCTTAGAGCCACAGTCCATGGTGGGCCTCTCTCCTCAGAGCCCACTACCTCGCAACCCATCTTCTAGGCGTTGTTCCTCCGTGGGCTGTGGTATGGTTCCTCCACGGGCTCCATTTGGCGGCACTCTTCTCAGGTGGCCAGGGTTCACCGTGCCCATTGTTGGACGGTACGCATGGCTGGCCTCGCAAGCTCTCTCGTCGATGTGCATGCGCTGGCTAATGTCTGCACTACCACGACTATTACAGCAGGTGGTACTGCTGCTCCCACGGTCGTGTCCTTTCTTCAGGGACTCACCCAGCAGTTTCCATCACCGTTGGCAATTCCGCCTCACAGGATTGCCGCCTCGCCATGCCTGGAGCACGGTCCTAGGAGGATCAGGCGTCTCGCTGTGCAGTCCTCCTTCTCGGCAGTGCGGCCGTCCAAGCGAGGGGAGATTATTCTTATGCGTTGTCTAGGCATCGTCAAGGAGGGTGAGGCAATCTCACTGCAACTCCACCAAGCGTATCTTTAGCTCTTTGAATGCCCTCTGTCCGACCAACACCTCCACGCCATACATGATCTCTTCCCTTCTCAGGCGGCGACAGTGGCAATGTTTGCTGACCAAGGGCCGAGCTGCTAAATTGCTTGATCTGCACTGTTGTGGCTCTCCATGGATAACTATAACAATCTTTGTTGGAATGTTCGTGGCCTAAATTGCAGGGCCCGCCGGGACATGATTCACGTGATGATCTCCGATCATAACACTACGGTTGTGTGTCTGATGGAAACAGAGCTCGATGTACTAAACCATTTTATGCTTAATGAAATCTGTGGCCCCGCCATCTCTAGTTACTCCTTCCTGCTGGCTTTGGAGACTAGGGGTGGCATTCTTGTGGCTTGTCGTTCAGGTGCTCCAATACTTTGTAACTGTGCATGTGTCCTCTATGTCGAACAATCTCTTCTTCTTAACTGCTGTGTATGGTCCTATTGATGAGGCCTCGAAGGAAGCTTTCCTTACCGAGCTTACGGGTGTTCGGGCACAGTTGCCAGGTCCTTGGCTTGTTGTGGGCGATTTCAACATGATCGCCTCAGCAACCGACAAGAACAATGCCAGGATCAATAGAAGGTCCATCAAAAGGTTCCACGACTTCATCAATGCTCAAGAGCTCAAAGACCTTCATCTTTTCGGACGTCGCTACACATGGTCGAATGAAAGATCCTCCCCTACCCTAGTGCATCTGGACCATGCGCTAGCTTCGTCGGAATAGGATGCTGAATTCCCAAAAAGCTTCTTGCAGGCACTATCATCAGAGTGCTCTGACCACTGCCCGTTGTTGCACTCAACTTTAGTTGGTACGGTCCGCAGACGGCATTTCCATTTTGAATCCTTTTGGGATAAGCTGCCAGGATTTCTCCTCGTTGTGGAGAATGCTTGGATGTTGAAACCAGCTGAGCTATCCCTACCGCCTCTCCACAGGATATACTTATTGCTCAGGCGCACTGCAATAGCGCTTCAGCGATGGAGTACCAAGCACCTGGGTACTTTTAGAGAGCAGCTTCTTATAACGCGCGAGGTCATCTCTCGCTTTGACGAGGTGATGGAGGACAAGGCTCTTTCCGCGGCCGAGTCTGAGCTGCGCATTAAACTCGAGTTCTTGCATCTTGGTTTGGCCTCCCTCGAACAGACGATCGCTTAGAGTCATTCGAGAGTGGCTTGGCTTTGCGACGGCGACGCGAATACCAGGCTGTTTCAATCCTTTGCAAATTTCCACGTGTGATAGAACTCCATCCTTTCCCTCTCCACGGCTGATGGATTGGTTTATTCCCACCAGGTGATGGAGGAGGCGTTGTTCTAGCATTTTAATTCCATTCTAGGTGTAGCCAACCTCGTGCCTTCTCTGTTGATATGCAGGACATTGGAATTGAGCCGCTTGACCTTCAGGATTTGGATGCATCATTTGTTGAGGTGGAATTGATGTGCGTTATTAGGCAGATGCCCCTCAACAAGGCCCCGGAGCTGGATGGGTTCTCAGTGGAATTCTACCATGCAGCTTGGCCAGTCATCGACCACGACATCACGTTGGCCATCTATGCCTTTGCCTCAGGCGACCAGAGGGGTCTACACCTGCTCAACAACGCTTACATCATCCTTCTTCTAAAGAAGGAGAATGCCTCGGCGGCCTTGGACTACCACCCTATTAGCCTAATCCACAGTATCGGCAAGATTATTACCAAGGCGTTGGCCCTTCGGTTTGCTCCTCGTCCGACTTCCATTATCACTAACTGTCAAAGTGCTTTCATCTCCGGCCGATTGATTCACAACAACTTCATATTAGTGCATTCCTTGATGTGGCTGCTCAAAAGATCAAAGTGCCCCAAAATTCTTTTCAAATTGGATATCTCCAAAGCCTTTGATTATGTATCCTGACTGTTTCTTTTCGAGACGGTCTTGGGGTTTCGGTCAGAGGTGGTGTGGCTAGATCGAGTCTGTGTTGGGGACATCTTTGACTCGTATCTTGCTTAATGGTGTTCCTGGGCCGTCCCTTTGTCGTGCTAGAGGCCTACGTCAAGGCGACTCCCTTTCACGTTTTCTGTTTGTGATGGTGATGGACACTCTTGCTCGTATCTTCTCTAAGGCTGGAGGGGTCGGTTTATCACACCCGATTTTAGTGGACAAAACTAAGTGCAACTTATGTGTGTTCAGGAAATTTAACACACATAAGGACATCACAGGTGAAGTAATAAAAGCAATACTTTTAACTTACAACTGTTTAACTCTTACATTAAAGACTTCACCTAAACATCATAATAGCTAAATGATAGCAACTAAACGATGACAGCGGGACAGAAGCATTGGCGACCTAGCAACTCCACAGGCACCGAACGGAAGACACACTCCTAATACACCAGGTCGTCGTCTTAAAAATCTTCAAAGTCTTCCACTGAGCAACATATGCATTGCGGGATATAGTAAGGGTGAGCACATAGAGTACTCAGCAAGTGTGAAAAATATAATGATATGTAGGCTTACAACAAGAATAAGCTAACACATGGTATACTTGCGTAAATGCAAGTAAAGAAAACAGTAATGTAATTCAAAAGCATTAAGCAGTTGTTAAGTGAATATAACCCAACAACCCGACAACTAACCATTCAAGGTTAACCATCCCATAAACCATAACCAACTAGTACCACCTGTCTTATACCACAACCATATAATCAAGTGAGGATCCAAGTCTCCCATAATCGAGGACATGGCTGTTATAATAGTTTTACACTCTACAGAGGCTGTCCAACTTTTAGCCACGAGTCGTGATACCCATGTTCTTGCAAGACACTTAACACATGCCAGTGGTGTGTGACCAGGAGATCACTATGAAGCATGGTCCATCAATTAGGTCTTGGTACCCCAACGAATGCCAGCCATGTGTCTAATTGATATGCTAAGCCTTACCCATATCGGCCTCGTATTTGAATGGTACTTCTTGGGTTGTCGCTCCTTGAACCGGTCCTTATATGTGACACTTGGGAAAATACTATCCAACATATAAATAACCAACAAAACCTAACATCTTTTCTTGGAACGTATCCACAATCCCACCACATGAACCACCATTATCAAACCAACTTCTTACCCAAGTCCTAGGATTCCATGTTACTAAAACAAGTTCATCATCACCATTGCATATATCCACTAAACATATATATGACACTTTTCAACATCCCAAAAGCATAGCTAAGCAAATCTAACCAAGAGACTTATATCAACTACCCCTTAGGCTTCAAAGAACGTAAAGGAAGAACTAGGTAAACTTTAACATAGGTGACTACCCATCAAGTTGACAGACATTGCATGCAATTTTGTAAAACAAAATATTTAAAATATATGTTCAAGATGATCAAGGACACTTGCCTTCTCCTTGCTGCTACTTAGTGTACTCTAGCTCCTAGTCTTGACGTTCCTCAAACTGATCCGGGTGTTGTTGTCTAATCGCACAATTATTGGCAAAGCACACAACCAATATACACTAAGAACAGAGCACAACACAAAAGAACAACAAAACAAAACCCATCTGGAAAGAAAGAGCACTGAAAAACGAATCAACTACGCAAGAAACACTGAAAAAGGAGCTACGACGAAAAAGATATGCTAAAGATAAGATTTGGGTTTAATCTGAAAAAGAAAAGAACTTAATTTGAAATAAACAGAGAGTTTAGGGACCTTTTTATAAAAATAGAGGGACCTATTTGTAATTATAGAAAAGTTTAGGGGCTAAAGTGTAAAAAGATAGGGGCTCTTTTGTGAAAAATAAGAAAATCTAGGGGCTTATTTGCAAAATTACCAATTTTTAGGAATATTTGAAATTATTTTTTATACTGAAAAACATTGATTTATTGTGTGGCTGCTGAACGAGCATGACTGGGCTGACACGCAGACTAGATAGGCTGAGGTGGCGCACACGTGGCTTGCTGACTGGAACTTTAATGCTGAGTCGGATTAAGGTGGACATGTTTCAGCATGGTGTTGGGTACTGAAGAGGTAAGTTTTAATCTAATGTAGGCCACACAACAAGATCTGACGGCGATAAGAGGTGACAGTCGGAGGGGAATGGTGGCACGGTGGAGGGAGCTCGGGACGCAGTGGCGACCTTACCGGAGTTGGCTGGAACCTTGTCGCCAACCCCAGAGATCGACAGTGAGCGGCAATTTATGACGAGAAGCTAACGTGGAGTTCGTTTGAGGCCTTACCGATGGGGGGGGGGGACACCGGAAGGAGCTCAGCGACGATGGAGGCGGTGGAGGAGTTCGGTTGCTCGTCGGTGAGGTGCTCCAGCGGCTGGAAGATCAAATAATCGGCGGTGGGGGCTCCGGGAAGAGGAGGTGAAGCTTCTAGGTCACTTGGATGGGGCAATGCAGCGCTAGGAAGCTCGGCAGCAAGATTAGACTGAGGCGCGGCAGCAATGGCAGCGAGGAGCTCGAACTCGGCGTGTGGAGCTCGCGATTCGGCGATTTGGCTTGGGGAAAAGAACCGGGAGGTCTCAGGCTAGATATATAGGTGGCAAAAATGAGTCAGGGAGAGCTAGGACTCCCTGGCGACGGTGGAGATTGAATCAGACTCGGCTGGCGGCGATGGACACAAAACCGAGTAGAACTCTTCGTTTAAATGCGATTCTCTTGGGGATAAGATGGCAAAAGATAAAGGGGATCACGTGGATTCGATTGGGAAAGCTTCTAGATGATCCTCGGTTCGGGTTAGGCATGGATTCAACGCGGTGGCGTCTCATGAAGGTGCCGGAGTCTGACTCGAGGTAGGAGACGGCTCTGACGGGTGGGCCCCTCATGGCGGTGGCTCGGGCGATGGCGGGTTGGTGCGAGGTGCTTCCACGGGCGTGAATCTGCGGCTGGGTTGGAGCGGGAGAGAAGGTGGCAGGTCAGCTGTCAGGCTTTGGTGAGGAGGCGAGCTTGGCCGGGCGCGGAAAGCAGGCCGAGAGCGGGAAAGAGCAGGGTAGGCCAAGCTGGCTGGCTACGCAGGCCCAAAGGGAGAAGAAGCGGCCCGAGAAGAGTTTTATTTTTTTCTATTTCATTTACTTTTCTAAATTCATTTGAAATTCGAATTAAAAGCAAAAATCAACTCAAACAAAGCCAAATAAACTCCAAATAAAACCCTACATGCCTATACTCTGCATATAAATCAAATATAGCCTATGTTCATTCGGAATTTAATTTTATAAATTATATCTTAAACCTAGGCTATTTAATTCAAACTCAAATTAAAATCTAGCCAATTTTAAAAACTTACAAATTTGAAAATTAGGGTGTTACACGGTTTCATTCATTCAACAGGTCACGACTCAATTCGGCACCGGTGCTCGCTATATGTGGATGATGTTGTACTTTTCGTGTCGCCCACCTCTCAGGACATCCATGCTCACTTGGCCATTGTTAACTTCTTTGGAGTGGTGTCCAGACTATCAACAAACCTGGACAAGTGCGTGGCTATCCCTATCAGTTGCAATGAGGATCACATTGCGGTTGCCTGCGAAAACCTTCCCTATGGTTTCTCTTCCTTTTCGATTCAGTATTTTGGGGGTTCCTCTGACCATTGGCTAACTACGCAAGATTCACCTGCAACTGGTGGTGGACAAGATCGTGTTCAAGCTCCATTTGGCAAGCCAAACTTATTTCCAAACTAGGGAGGGCTACCTTGGTGAAGTCAATGTTATCCTCGACTCTGATCCACACGTTGATCTCCATTGCCATTCCTCCTGGGGTGATCAAGGAGATTGACACGATTCGAAAAGCATTTCTCTAGCCTGGTGACAAGGCAACATCTGGTGACCGTAGCTCCGTGGCTTGACTCAAGGTATGTCACCCTTTGGAGCACGGTGGTCTCACCATTTAGGATCTTAGGTTGGTCGGATGGGCCTTGCGTTTGCATTGGCTTTGGTGCCAATGATGCGATCAGTCTAAGCCTTGGGCCTCCCTGCCGTTGCACCATGAAATGCAGGTGGTTGCTTTGTTTGAGGCTTCCACCATTTTCCAAGTTGGTAACGACAATCAACTCTCGTTTGGACCGATGATTGGCTTGACGGATGCTCCATTCACTACTTGGCCCCGGATCTCTTCGGGTGTATCGCTCCTTCTGTCTCTAGGAGTAGATTGATGCTAGACGCCTTACACCACCGAAAATGGGTGTGGGATATCTTTGGCTCCCTTTTTAAGCCCGCGCTTACCCAGTATTTACAGCTCTGGATCCATCTGGAGTCCTTTAGCCTGGGCGACGAGGAAGACAAGATCATTCGGAAATGGACCCCTAGTGGATACTACCCAACGAACTCGTCTTATAAGCTCATGTTCCAAGGTTGCATCCATTTTGGAGGGGCAAGGATCCTTTGGAAGGCTTGGGCTCCGGCAAAGGTCAAGTTCTTTGGTTGGTTGGTGCTTCTTTGCAGGTTATGGACTGCGGATCGTTGGTGCTGACATGGTCTACAAGATGATGATTCCTGCCCTCAGTGCTCGTTGCTCCTTGAGACCATAGAATACCTTCTTGTGCACTATAGCTCAGTGAGGGAGTTATGGTGGAGGGTTTTGGGGGTCCAGTCCCCTCTTGACGGTGCTTTGCTTCTCAACTGGTGGACAGAGCTCTGGGGGCGCGTGAACAAAGACTTCCGGTGAGGCTTTCATTCCATAACCCTTCTTATTTGCTAGAAAATTTGGTTGCGTCGCAACAATGTGGTCTTCAACGATCACCGCATCTCTACTGACGTTATGGTGGCTCTCATTGGGGATGAGGTCGACAGGTGGTGTGGTGCATGAGTGAAGCAGCTGGCTATTATTCGAGAATGGTTGCGTTTAGTTGGTTCTGTTACTTAGAGTTTCATAATGTTGATGCTGATAGTTGCTCTATTTTGATGTAATTTTCCTTTTTGGTGTGCTTTTGTGTTTCGGTGATCCGCCCTGTTGAAGGGTGTTGTGTAATTGATCGCCTTTTCTCTCTTAATATAAAGATGCGTAGCTCTCCTACGTATTCTAGAAAAAAATATTGATTTTGATGTACTCAGCAGCCTCGGGTGTCTTTGATTCCCTCGTCGACTTCATCATCATGTCGGATCGAGCACCTTTGTTCCCATGGCCTGTTCATGGTGTACCTTGATACACAAAGTCTTGGGCGTGGTGGCATGGCATTCCACAAGAAGATGGTGGCGGGTCGAACGGCGAGATTGAGCAGCCTTATCCTCTCCCTCCTCACCGCTGCTGCGCGTGTCATGGCGACTACAAAACCGAAGCCGCTGGTCTTGTCGAGGACGTGGGAGCTCCTCAAGCAGAGGCCGAGGCCTGGGTCTAGGTCAATCACAGCCGCACAAATCAGATCCAACGGACCCAAGAGATCTAGGGTAGTTGGTATTTCATTTACCGACACCCCCGGCTGAGGTTCGTTTTGCTGCAGTGTGCCATCGCCTCCTTTTTTTTCCCAATGCTTCTGCTTCTCTGCCTCTCTGCTTTTGTAGGTTTCCTTAATATATGGATCGATTTTGGCACAGTGATTAGCTTTACGGAGAGAAGAAAGAGAGAACAATGACGCTATGCAGTGAGCCATTGAGGCCAGTGAATCTATAACATATATTAAAGGGCCAAGAATCGGTGCACTCCCAGGCCACCAGGTTACTGTAGCTATTGTTCATCATCTGTCGTCTATTGGATCCTGATTGAACAGTGATCACGGAAGGCATCACGACCCCTCGCGAGCCTCTCCTCTCGATTGCATCCATATGCCTCGGTGTTGTTGTCACCTCCTCCTCTCCCCAAGCTGCTGCTTCTTCCTAGCCGTCGACCCCCAGTCCTCCTCCTGCCCTTCGCTGGCGTTCCTCCTTCATCCGCCACGGCTGCCTCCTGCTCCACGGTCATCGTTGCTTCCTCCGATCCTCTCGTCTGGTGAGCGGAGCCTCCATCATGCGAGACACACCACCGTTGAACCACCAGTGATCCACCGTCGTGGCCATCGTCGTCCACAAGCTACCCCATCCTCCTCCAGCCACAACCACTTTCCCTCCTTGGCCTCACCCTGCATGCTCCCTCATGGCCTTCTCTACCGAGCTAGTGGGCGAAGAGAAGGCGTGGATGATGGGGAGGTGAGCTTGGAGGAATGGTAGCACTGGGGCACCTCCTCATTGCTCACTACTGCGGTGGCCGCCGTCCGCTACTAGGTCTCCCTTCCCCGGTAGCCATGGAGGAAGGAAGAGCCCAGGAGCATCGCGGATCCACCCCGGGGACCTCTTTGCTGTCGTTCTTGGATTGGATCCGCGAGGACAGAGTTTGGGAGAAGTTCACCATCGTAAAATCCATCGCCTCTGGCCACCTTCGCTTCTGCAGATTGCTGGTGACACCGTACAGGAGCCATCCTTGCCACCGTGTGTCACATGTTCAATGGAATGTCGGCCAGGAGCCTCTTTTGTGACATGTGCCATCTCTCGTCGCTGCCCTGCCGAAGACATTCCCTATGCCTACACGCTCCACCGTCGTCCTTGCCCCTGCGCCTCACATGTCGATGGAATGGAGTGATGGGCTGGCAGCCATGTGCCTCCTCCATGCTGCATGCCATCACCCGTTGTTGTGCCACTAGAGACCTCCTCCGACCCGAAAACCATGCCGTCGTCAAGATCCGGCTCGACCGCACCACCCTTCACCAATGCCTCATGAAGGTCTCTCTCTCTCTCTCTCTCTCTCTCTCGTATGCACGCATAATTACTGCAGCAACACAACCCTCCTTATGCTCTCGTTGTTGCTAGTACCATAAAGTTGCGGGAATGAGGACATTGGGAAAAAGGAGATAGAAAAGTAGCTGCTTCCATGTAGGAAGAGCTCAATGTGTTTGTGGCCCTGGAAACAACAAGAGGGAACATGAATGTTTCTCACAACTCAAAATTCTTGATTTTTTCCCACATGGTTATTCTTTGAACTGGTTAATACTGTTGATGTTTGTTTCTTATGCAGGTGATTTTCTCTAGCATGGTCAATAGTTATCGAGCAAGGAAAGCAAAATGTGCATGGTATCTATATAGATGGTAAAGGTAGCATTGAATATAAACCTAGCAGCGAGATGGTAAACATGGACCTTTCCTTTTCAGTCTATAGTTTTCTTGATGTTATAGATTGCTAGACATAAACTGTACTTTTTGCAGCAAGTGCTGCTTTGATATATGAGACCACATGTAGCAAACAGATTATTTCCTACTTTGTAGATTATTGTAAGCTTTTACCACGTCAACTTTACTTTTTTCCATGTGTATGCTATCGATTTGTTGGGATGTGCTAGGCTCTACTTTCATGGTTGTTCTTTATTGTGTCATACTGAAAATTTTCCATGTTCTTTTATTCATTTAGGCTGCCATGATTCATTACTTTTCTTCATTAGGAGTTAAATTTGTATTCATCCACTTATTATATTTTCAGTATTAGGTGTTAAGAACATATCTGCCGTAGCAAAAAATTGGTGCATGGAAGAGAAAAAATGGAAACTAGATGTGCCAAGGAATGACATCGCGGGTGCCCAAGATGTTGATGCCAAAGGTGGTCTGAGGACTTGGCGAAGAAAACTCATCTACAATGCAAGGTTTGCAGAATCCCTTTTTGAAACACCATAGTGTAGCACAAACATGGAGATGTGTTGAAATGTTATTTCATTTGCACCCTCATTGTCTGAACCTAAAGGGTGTCCTAAAGAAAATCCATCTCCAAAAGATTGTTCAGTAAGATTTTTTAATTAATATTTTTGTATGTGAAACAATTTAACTGTAAATTAAAGTATTTGCACCCATGGATGGTAAATTGTTATTTATATTTCATCATTACCTTTCTATAAAGGAAAGGGCAAACATTGTTTGGATTTTCCTACTGTAGGATATTTTCCATGATGATAAGTTAATCGGTTATTCAATTTGCTTTACCTACTTGCTCGACGTGACAAGAATATTCATTTACTTTTTATGAACTTGAGAGTTAGATGTTGACACAAATTTCTCAAGTATTGATTTGTTCAGAGTGAGCTCCAGAAAGATTCAGTTTAGCTGATTAAGTTTTGCGCCATAGGAGCTATCTCTCTAGCTTCACTGCATTTGGAACGTTTCTTTCGTGCTAACCTACCACACTTGCACACTAGGCCACCACTTCCGATGTTTTGAATGTTTTAGGATCATGACAATGACCTATACAGAGATAAAATAGGACCTATTATTCTAATAATGAGCTGATGAGAATGAGCCATACAAAGATAAACCAAGATCTACTATTATATAACAATCTAACATTGTCTTATGATGTGCGTGCCATACATTAACTGCTCTTATTAAGTACATTGTAGACAGAAAACGACCAGCATGTTCTCAAGGTACATAACAAGGAAAATTAGTAGATAACAAAGAAAATTAGTCTAAAGTGTTATCCGTGCCATTGTTTATTAGCATGATTTTTTGTTTGATCTTTGTATCTCTTTCTTACCTTCCTTTTATTTAGGATTGTGCAATGAAATCTGCCAAATAACATAGGAAGATATGATAATGCACTGCTCTGATTTATTACATGTCGAGATCGATTCAAGAAACAAACTGATTTCATCTATGTGCTGAGCACAGGAATCAATCATAATACATAGTGACTTCATTGATGATAATCATTACAATATCCAAACTTGATCGAATAAACCATCTTACAAAAGTGAGCTTCGAGGGTCAAAGAACCAATTAAACTCTGCAGTAGAACTAAATGAACTACGAAGACTCTAATCATTTACGACTCCTCCACATGCATCATCGACGTAGAAAGCATCTTGGAACAATCCACCTTTAGCTCACTCCTTGATACCTTCTCTAACTGAGTGTTTGGTGATGGCAAGAGTGAGCACTTATCGTACTCAACAAGTTGTGAAGGAAACAATATGCATATGAAGGCTTGACAAGAATAAAGCTAATATGACTCTTTTGCATAATTAACATTTAATTAAAAACATTTAAAATACAATAATAATTAAGTGAATAACAAACCACCTCAAGATTCCTTTTATCTTGACTTAACCAACTAACCAACACCTCAACCCAAAGTTCCATCTACTAAAGTTGAACCCTCAATCATAGTTCCCACTACGATTGACTATCCTCAACTATGATTCCTACCATCACAGTTGACCCGACTAACCAAAACATCAAGTTATAATCATGGTAGGTTTTTAGTGCCGCTCATGACTGTGAGCACGGCTAAATATTCAGTTTTAACTATGCAAAGGTTGTACTTTATCCACAAGACGTTTCATCCCATTTTGTCGAGCATCCGTTGGCCGATGAATAACTCTTACACATTACCGATGTGTGCGCTAGGAATCCACTAGATAGCCTTTACAATGCCCCTCTCAGCACGTGTCAACCTGCTAAGGTTTCACTGTCGTGTGATTCCACCTCAACAATGAAAGCCCCCTCTTGCACCTTTTGGATCCCAAGATATCGTCCATTCACCACTCTTTTACCTGATCTACTATCGGTGTATCAGGAACCGGGAGTCCCCGAATCCCGAGGCCAAGCCAGCAATCCGCCACATGGCAACATTCCGCGGAGTCTCTCACGGAAGGTGAAAAAGATCGAGTCCCGAGAGGAGGCGCTCGGGGCCACAGTCGGTGGCCCCCGAGTACCCCAGTTCCCCGATGATCCACGAAATCTAAGTACCGGGAAGAAAGTGCTCGGGAAGGTGTACGGTGACCTCCGAGCACCCTAGTCCCCCGACGACTAGGAGAGCTAAGTACCGAGAGAAACATGCCTGGGGCCGCTAGTGGTGGCCCCTGGGCACCCAAGTATCCCGAGGACCCACCGAAGGAAGTTCCGGGAGAGAGTGCTCGGGGCTGCGTGCAGCAGCCCCCGAGAACTCGGTTCCCTGAGGATCCGTACAAGTGTGCCTGAGAGAGAGTGCTCGGGGAGGTGAACAGTACCCCCGAGCACTCGGTTCCCCGAGGACAAGAAAGGGCATTCTCGGGAGAGAGTGCTCGGGGAGGTGAACAATGACCCTTGAGCACTCGGTTCCCCGACGACCCAGAAAGCCCCTTGTCAGTGGCCCCCGAGGGGCCCACCGATGAGGTGTCAGCCAGTCAAAGGTCCGAGGCCGCATTTAAAGAGCGTGCATGGCCTGTCACCTCCAACTACTCCCACTGCGCTCAGCGTCAGTTCCTGCCACGTTCTGGCAGAGGGGCGTGGGGTTATTAATTGCACCGGTTCCATCCCGTGCCATCCGGCCCGTCTCGGGATAACGTCGTAAGGGCCGAGGCGTTCCGTCTGCCGCGTTGCTGTGGCAGGGGAACAAGACAGGGCGGGCACGCCGGGCCGCTCTGCGGCTACCCAGTGGGCCCTCTCCACGGCGCCCGTTGCCAGTGCATTTATGATGACGGATGACCGGGCGTGGGACGCATTTTTGACCCCCAATCACTTCGCCCAGAGGAAATGATGATGTCCTTTTCATTTATGGTGTCTCGGAACTCGTGCTCCCCCTCCCGTTCGGGGCACGCTGCTGCCGGCGGGTATTTAAAGTAGCCGGCGGCACAGAAGGAAAGGTCAGGCAAAAAGAGGTGAGAACAGCTGAGTAGCGCAAGAGAACACATCACCAAAGAAACAACGGCTGAGAAGTGAACAACACGAGACAGGCCGAAGAACAAAGAGCCCCAGGCTCTGAGATAGACCAACATTCTTGTAACCAGCAACATCCTTGAGGGACTTCCTCAGGGCATTTATAGTATCCATACAGGAGTATGGTGTTACGCCCCCATGCGGCCCGAACCTGTCTAAACTCCAGTGCATTTACTCCTTTCCGCATTAGATCACCCCGCACCGCCGGCCATCACATTCATACCTATTTATTTCTCAGGCGAACATATTCAGGATCATCCCTCCGGCCGAATCTCTAAAAAGGGGTCCCCCAGGATCCCTGCGACAGGAGTTCACCCTCCGACAGCTACACTATGCTGAGAGTAAGCAAATTACTTGGCTAGACCCGTCCCATACCATACTAGACTTGTTGTATTGTAAACAGAAAGGTTACCCACGAACCGGTCCTTATATTTGAGCAAGACTACCAGTTTCCCAACCATATATCTCATCATACCATATGCTCAAATCCCTATACCATGTTGTTACAAAAATATTCTACTATATTTTATCATAGTTGCATAGGACCATTATCAAGTCCGTGGAACAATTATGATGATTACCATCCCAAAGTAAGGCTAAGCATCATCTACGTATCCATAATCCAAAACCATACTATCGCGATAAGGATGATAAGGGAAAAATTAGGGTAAAACCTAACTCTTGGGATACCCAATAAATTATTAGCATGCATGTTTATAAAACAAAATATTTGTAAAACTAGGATAAAATAATTAAGAACACAACTTGCCTTCACTTAACTCAGTTGGGTCTTCAAAATCCTAATCCTGCAGACCTTCTAGCTCCTCCTGAACGTTAGTGTCGACTCACAACATACATGGAAAAACGACAACATATAAACACCAAGATCAAAAAGAACCAAAACACACAACAAACATCATCACTCACAAAATTACACTATTCTGGACAATCTGACGAAAGAATGAGTCAAAACGGAGCTACAGTTGACAAGTTATGATTATCTAAATATTAAAACATGACTAGAAAGATTATTTACAGATGAAATTATGTTGCTAGAATTTTTTTAGAATTTATCCAAAGCCATCTATTATTTTCTAAGGTTATTCTGGATTTTTCTAACATTTATTTGAGTTATAAAACTATTAAACAGATTTAGTATACCTATAAAAGATTGTTAAACATTTTTAGAAAATTAATTTACTAATTATTATTATTATTTAGAATTATTTTTTTAAAAAAAACTATTTATTGTGCAGTATTTACTAATTATGATGTCAGTAAAACAATTAAAATAAATAAAAAGAAAAGAAATTGCTGACTAGGCGGTTGACTGGGCTGCCAGCGCTGATGTGGCGTGACACGTAAGCAAAAGTGCTGATGTGGTTGGGTGACTGGGTCTGATGATGTGGCACCGGCTGACTAGGTTATGTTGAACACGTGTCACACTCGAATTGGCTATTGAAGGGGTATAAGAGGCTTTTAATCTACACAGTCGAATCTAGATCCAACAGCTCATATGCTTTGACTCTTGGCTCTGGTGGTACAGAAGGCGGTGGTGACTTCCCACGACGACGCATCACTGGAAACCCGCCGGAACGGTGCTCCGGTGACCTATCTACTCTGACAAGTGGCGAAAAAGGTCCGAGAGAGCACGGGGAACTCACCTAGGGTACACGTTGGTATCAAAGAAGCTCCAGAGAGGCGGGCGACGGTGCATGGTGGCTTGGAGTTTTGGAGCTCGACAGCAAAGGGCTCCGACGTCGGTTTCTTCTCAGTGACTTGGGCAAAAGATGCGGGATGGTTTGGGGAGGCTCTAGGGCTGCATATATATTGTTGAGAGGCTACCAAATCTCCAAATCGACTCGGATTTGAAACAAGAGGCGGCGGCGGCTCAAACTCAAATATAAGGATTCCAACATGCTCAGGACTCTATCTCTTGGGCAAAAGCTCGCACATAGGCTCTGGAATTTTTCCCTTTTTGATCTATAGCTCACGTCTATCTCTAACTTACGAATTTGATCAGGACTCCAAATGGCCGGCAGTCTCCTTTGCGCGTGCATCTCGGACTTGTCTCGGGCTTCAGCCAATCCAACATGGTCTTAAGCTTCTAGATGCTCTGGCGAATCCATTTGGGTAGTTGGTGCTTGCTCTCCGGCTTGGACACGGCGTCTATGGCGCGGTGGCGCCGACTGCTGCTGCTACGAGCTGAAGTAGAGAAGGAGAGGAGGGGTGGCGGACTGGGCCGGCAGATGAGCTAGGCTAGCTGGAGTTGGGCCGAACAGAGAGAAGAGAGGAGGAGAGAGCTGGGCATTGGTCCATTTGGTTCAAAAGCTTTTCTTTTTTCCATTCCTTTTCTCTCATGTGTATGCACATGTATTTTTATACTTATACAACGTATATACCACATATATATATAGGCTCACATAAACAAGTAATCCAGAAAGCAATCAAATATATACATATATATATACTCTTCAGGTTATTTAACTTTGTAAATTCTTTTATTTCCTTGGAAAAGTTTATATTTTCTTGGTTTTAGGATTTTGGGCTGTTACATTACATTTGGACTTTGAATTCCTAGACATTCGAATTGCTTGCTGGTTAAGTGAGTTACCGATCAGTTGACAATAATTTGTTGGTTTACCAAACATATTTTTACAATACTTTATGAAATTCTTTAGTGTTCATCTATTTCTATTGATTTATTTGCTCCTACAGTAATATCCTTGCCTTTGCCTGCTACTATATGCTTTAGTTCTATTGCTGGAGTTTCACGCTTAGTGCAAAGTTGTTCTGAGTTGTATTTCCTCCTCCATATATATCAACCATATATAAAACCTAAGTCAGGTCAATGGACCTTATGCGACAATAACAAGCACATCCTTCAAGGTTGACTCAAATTGCCCCAAAATTGATGCCATTTGATAAGAACATTGGTGAATTCATTATATAATTGTCCCCATAACTATTAGCTATGGAATGCATGTCATTGTTACTTACCATAATTTTCAGGTAGTTTGAAAATTGGCCTTATTTTCTGTTGTGTTTTTATTAATAAGCAATTTATCGATAGTGTGCATTCCTTTTTATTTATATAACACATGTTATACTTTGTTATTTGTGTAGTGTGGACATGCACATGACAATGTGGATTTGCTCTTAAGAATTAAGCGGGCACGGTGTAGCGCGCCTATCGTCCTAGTAAATTATAAAGGAGCATTCATGCAGGCAGGCAGATTTCTCATTTCCTGATGAGATGTGCAGATCCTTCTACTTCTAATCCTGATGGGATAGGCTTTTTTCATTAATAATCTACGAGCTTGCATGCACACTCTCTTTATCTAATCAATCTCTATGCGAGTCTACCTGAACCTAAAGTAAAGGATGTGTCAAGTGATGCGTGCTCGATTGGATTACGCGGTCCTCGTGCTTGCCTACCTGCAAAGTTCATCTGAGAAACCAAGTTGAAATGAACTTCAGTTTACATGTGATGAGTAGTTGACAAAGTGTTGCTTTGGTTTGATGATGTTTTGATTGCATAAGCATGTATATGTGTTGCAATTATAATCATATCTAACCAAAATTGAAGGAAATGGAATTGACATAGTTCTGTCAAAGTCCAGAGAAAATTGCACTCACTGGATGGTCTGGTATGTAGGTATTTGCACACATCGGATGATCCGGTGAGTACTCAGAGATAGCACCAAAACATTTAATAGTGATGTGGGTTTTCAGTGCCAGAGCTGTTCTATACACCGGATGATCTGGTGTGAACACCGGAAGAACACCAGACTGTTCAACAAATAAGTGCAAAATCATGGTCTGATGGTGGTCTACTGACCAGATGGTCCAGTGTGAGGGCAACATGAGTGTTTGAGCATTTCCTGCAGAGAAGAAAGTCTTGGCGTAAATTTTGAAAAGGTGCACCGGATTGTCTGGTGATTGGACTGTGAGCACCGGAGTGTACACTAGAGTTATTGTTGCAGAAATGATGCAAAATTGGTCTGGAGGATTTTTACATGCACCGGATGATCCGGTGTGGTAAGTTGTGAGCACCAGAGTAACTCACTGGACCATTTCTTGAAGAGAGTAGATTTTGCAGGGCACAAAGGAAGTTGCACACATCAGATGTTCCGGTGCTCAGAGGCTATGCACATTGGAACATCCAGTGTTCACAAAATTTTTGAGACATGCTTTGACTTGAGAATTTTGAGTTTGGCTAACCTAGAGATGATATGGGGTTTGGAGAAACATATTTTCTTGTCTCATTGTGTGTAGGTGATGGATGCAACTTGGTGGTTGATGGCGGGATGATCAGGGCTGAGCGGGTGCTTGGTACCAGATGATCGAGGAGGCTGGGCGGAGTCGAGAGTGATCCTAGCTATGCATATGGAGGTCAAACAAAACTTAGAAGGAAGGATAAATATGGTGTGTTGACAAAGTCAAGCGAAGGGGATGCTAGTGCAAGTGACTAGATGGCCCGAGGGATCGGGGGAGCGGAAGAGACTTGCTGGCGATCAAGATCGCAAGATGAAGTACACATGTCGACATCAGGATGCTTGCTTAGGGTCAAAGCAAGCAGCAGTGAGTCACGCTTTGAGAAGCGTGTGAGGCGGTTTCGTGGTTGGGCCTTAAAACTGTGAAAGGGTGAAGTGCACGTGGCGTCATCGCAAAGCTAGCGTTGAGGCAAAGCTAAGTCATGAAGGTGTCATGGCCGACAGAGCAAAATATGAATAAAAATGCTCCCGTGGTAGGTATGAGACAATTGTAAGTGAGGGATATTTTGGGAACAAGGAATCTTGACATTCAAGGAAGCTCTCAAGGCCTATAAATATGGGGTATAGCTGTTGGAAGAGGGTGAGCTAGCTATTTGAGAGCCTTGTGATAGATTTTGGAGGAGAGGAGAAGATAGACTTAGCCTTTATAATAGGTTAGAGTTTTTGTAAGAGAAAATATTCTATAATATGTCTAAAATAGGGCTGACATATATGCTTAATGAAGTTTATTTTCTCGCATTTGCTCATGTTCATCTCCTTCTAGTCTGCTTCTTTTGGTTCTCTTGCCTCGAGTGCAAGTCTTTCCAGCTTTCGAGTTAATTTTCGTTTTTTCTGTTTGAGCTGAATGTTTTCACCTTGTTGATGCTATTCTCCTTGTTGTTAGAGGTGTAAAATTCACACATATGTGTGTACAAGTGGTTATTGAATTCTCTTGTCTCTATTCCATCAATTTGAGGGTTTTTCTCTATGTAGCTCGTGTTAATTCAAAGTTGTAAGCCTTTGTGCACAGAGGTACATAGAATGGCCTTGAATGGAACCTATATTGAACTTCAATCGGAACTTCTCTTGACCCAATGACGTGTTGATCTAGTTTCCATCGGAGCCACAAGGGAGGTTGATCTAGTTTTCATCTGTGGAGTCATGTTACCTTAGAACTTCCCTTCTTAAATAGTCTCTCTAGTGTTTTTGCTTCCGCTGAGGTTTTGAGGTGCGTTGGGTGATCAAATAGGAGAAGACCATTAGTTTTGAAAGAAATTTGTTGAGCCGCGTATTCAACCCCTCTAATCATCAATCTTGGTCCTACAATTGGTATCAGAGCTGGTTTGATCACTTGTTGACTTTAACCGGCTATGTGATCCGTAGGCGACAATGGAGAGAAGTGGGAAGATTTTTTTGTTTTATGGTCGATACTTTTTGTACTCGAAGATGCGCATGGAGGCTTATCTTCTAAGCCAAGTAAGTGCAATTTGGGAGATAGTTTATTCCAACTATGAGATCCAATATGCTGCTCGTACGACTCATGTTAAAATTGAACAGTATGAGGCCAATAACAGGGACAGAAATATTTTTTTCACAAGCCTAAATTGGAATGAGTTTGATAGGGTTCAGTATCTACATACTGCCCGAGAGATCTTGTCTACTCTGAGTGTCTTTCATGAAGGCACTAATCAAATGTTTGTGCAAGGACCCGGTGAATCTTTGGATGCTATGTTTGCTTGATTTGAAGAAATTGTTAGCAACCTTAGTTCCACTGATGTTTTTCCCTACTCTGATCATGAGAGGGCGATCAAGCTTCTCTATGCTCTTGATCATAGCATATGGGAAGTAAAGATCTTGAGCATTGAAGAGTCAGCAAGTTATGATACATTGACTTATGATAAACTCTTCAGCAAGCTCAAGTTCACTGAGATAGCCAATGCGGCTCTGATAGGTCTTGAAAACCTTCTGTCTCAAAAAATAGCGTTGGTTTCTAGATCTAATGGTGGTAATTAGGCTAGAGATAGCTTTTCTTGTGTTAACACTTCACCAAGTGAATTTGCTATCACAGAGGACTAGGTGGACACATTGAAAAAGTTCACTCGCTTCTACAACAATCCCTATTCTAACATTTCATCGAGTGGATTTGCTTTGTCTTCCTTGGTTTCTATCACAGAAGAGCAAGTGAATGCACTGGATGACGAGGACCTTATGCTTATTGTGAAAAAGTTCACTCGCTCCTATAACAATAGAAGAGGCTGGAGGAAATGGGGTTCTCATGCTTGTTTTAAGTGTAGTGATACCATTCACTTCAAGGTGGATTGCCCCAAGCTCAAGAAGAGGGAAGACTGCGACCATGACTACGACAAGCACAAGAAGAAGAACAAGAAGCCTTTCTTTAAGAAGAACCACAACAATATGGACAAGAAGGCAACTAAGATGGCTTTAAGGGTGTTCATAGCATCTCTCGGTGGCACCTCTTCAAGCGAGGAGGAGAGCTTGGAGGACGAGGAGGTGCCGGTAAAGGACAAGAAGAAGAAGAACCAGGACTTCACTGGCTTCTGCTTCATGGCAGACAACAACGAAAATGATAGCAACCCCAAGCTCGATTCCTCTGAGGTATCGCCTTCCTATGACCAACTTTCCATCCAAATTGATACCTTGAATGATGCTCTCATTAGCCAGGATATGTTACTTAAGAAAGCTGTGCGTGAGTTGAAGGAACTTAGGCCTAAGAATGAGTCTGTGTCTACTAAAGTTGAATTGCTTAGGTCTAGGCCTGATGTTGAGGAATGTTAGAGATGTTTGATTGTCATGGCTGAACTTGCCTGTCGAAAAACTGGTAGGCTACGCTAGCCTAAAACAAAAGAATTCTACCACATTCACCCAGAAAACCATGTTAGTAGGAGACCATAGATTGTTACCACTTGACGCACAGTGCAGCGAAAGAAAAGTTGGAGTAGACCGATCCAACATCGTGTGCATCAAACTCCTCAAACAACTTCTTGATTAGATGCGCGACCAGCCCTGCACAGGTGGTCACACTCCTCGACCAATTCCTTGACCAGCCACCGAGCAGGTCTGTAATGTCCTTGACTAGTTTCGAGCAGGTGCACCGCGTCCTCAACCAGCTCCGAGTTGTAGCGTGTGTTCCTCGACCACCTTCGCGACCACGAAATGGATGTAGTCAATCACCTCCATGACCAGTAGTCGATCACGTCGACCACCTCGTCAACCACAAACAAGAAGCCTCGACCACATCCTCGATCACGATGAGGAAGTAATCGAACTCGTTCTAGTGTCCTTATCGCCGATCAGCACCGCAACGATCGTAGTAGTGCCTCCACGATATCCACACATATAGGGATGGAATACCGTACGTCGGTGTGCTAGCACCGTGCGCCCGACCAGGATTTCGCAGGGAGTTTGAGAAGAGGTGGCGGCCAGGGTTTTGGTAACGGAAATTAACTCTTGCGCCCATAACTTCTGCCTCCTCTTATATAGAGTACGCTAATGGGCCTTTAATCACATTAAAGCCTATCATGACTCTAAACCTTAATAGACCTTTAATCATATTAAATTTCACTTGCAGATCCAATCAGCATATGCAATTGCCTCTAGGGAAAATTACCAACAATCTCTCACTTGCACTAGAGTCAATTCATACATGTTTTAAATTCCATCCCTTTAAGTGTGTGACCGGTTAGGTTCATGTGTAAACGGGCGCTACCCAGAAACCCTTTCCGAATTACAAGTCAACAGCGGTACCTAGCAGCACATATTGACTCCCGAGCACACATAAAGATCATATCGGCTGAACCTTGATATACACATGCACCAATCTGTTTGTCACACGATACAAAGTCAAGCTCAAGGCGAGATACTTGTCACCCTTATGATAGCTCGACCATTCACTCGATCAAGTAGTGGATTCATCATAATTAACTCTTTAATCATATTGGCATGGCCATGCACTTTCTCAATCCAACTATCGAGGGGCCCAGAGATATCTCTATCGTTATCAAGGAGGGGCAAATTCCATCTTGATCGCTCACATCCCACGACATGTTTCATGACAAACCCAAAAACTGCCTTTATGACTACCCAGTTACGGAATAGTATTTGGCAACCCCAAAGTATGTCACTACACATTCTGGAAATCAATGACAATCTCAAGTCTAAGGATCCTGTAGGTACACCATTCCAGACTACAACTGATGACACTTCACATAACTATCCAAGCTGTGTCTTGAGGTGGGTCTGTCCAACACCATGTTCGCTAACATATGTTCACATTATTGATTTGATATCTCTATATCAATGATCTATGAAATATGATCATCAATCAATACATGTGCCGATTTGTGAAATCATCATTGTTCCATATGATGATGTGAAACCAGGGACTATTTTAGAATGACATCAAACAATGAGTCTCACGAGCAAGTCTCATACTTACTGATCAATATCTATAATGGCCATTCAAGAAACAGAATAACAAATTACTCGAGACAACACAAACATAGAAGTCATACAATCATCTCCATAATTGCCTTTTATGGCATATCACCAAAACTTTCATACTTGCACTAGAGCCAGTAACATAGGTATCCAATACCTATTACTCAATAGTGCGCCTTCTTTCAGATTGTAGGATAAGAAAAACTTACAGACCCAATCCGATAGTTATCCAATACCCATTGCATGTATTTACATCACTTCTCCATTTAAGTCAAAATGATGTATCTATGCAAAAGTACATGCTCAAAATTGTGGTGGTACTAATGCTCCAATGCTCGAGCAATAGGTCTACTATCGACAATAGAGACCCATTGGACAAAACACACTGCAAACCACACATAACTCATAAACTAATTTTTCTGATCCAAGCAATCTCCAATGCGACTTCAAAAGTGGTGGTGTACTTAGTAATAGTTGTAGAGTGGGTAATGTGTAGGATCGAATATGCGCAAAATACCTAATCAGAGGGGGGTGAATGATTGCAGAAACCAAATTAAAAGATTAACTCACCCAAATCGAAACTCGATTTAAACTCGGTATTCCACTCAAAATAGATTTCACAAGCTCTAATAAAAACGGTGTAGAGAAAGACCTGCTGGTCGGATTGCTCTCAATTTTGGTTAACAGAAACTAGATTCAAATACGAAACTAATCCAACAAGAATCAAGTAAATCAGATATGTGGATCGGAAGTTATTCTTGGTCCAAATAGACTATGTCAATCAGAATCGAGTATATCAAAACCTAGTTGAGTTGACAAAAAGTTACTCGAGAACAAGCTAAATCCACTAGAAATTTTCTTAGATTAAATACTAGATATTCTAGCAAGGTTTTGGATGGATTAAACCAAGATGAAACATCATAGAAACATGAAATTAATTTAAAACCAAAACCGAGCATGCAGAATATAGAACAGAGAGAAAATTTTGAATCAGCAACTCATCAACTTACGAAACTTGATTTTCATTGCATATATGAGTTTACAAGATGCCTCTCCAAAGAATCCAATAACGATTTCCACAAAATCCCAAAACAGCTCTCTCTCGAGTTTCTCTATCTCTCGGTTGCGTCGTGCTGCCATGTTCTGCGCTTTCCTACCCAATACAATAGACCTCTCTATTTATAGGGTAGCCACATGCACAAACGTGACTGTATCAAACTAAAACTCCCTGTCATATTCAATCAGGTCTCTATCCTCCTCTAATCACAAGAGGACAAACAACTTCCGCTAATTAAACTAATTAGCCAACAACTCTTACGTAATCATGCATGCATATCTCCCATGCATACATGCATATACGTAACCAACTCAGAGTCCGTCTCTGACACTAACTCTTGTCTCAAGTCCAGCCACCACATGACTCCCTCGTGCCTGCTCCAACTTGAACACGAATTAGTCTTCACGTCCTCTCACAATCAAATCGACTCCTGCGTCCATCGCAAAGCCTTGTCTCCATATGCATTGTTTTCTTAGCTCGAATGTCCCGCATGACATCTCCGATCACTATGACCTCAGTTTCTCTTGAACCTAGTTGTCGAACCTCAGTTCCTCCCTGAACTTACTTCGTCAATCTGTCATTGACCACGTTCGCCTTTGAGCAGCACCTGCACATGAATCAAACAACAATCGAGTACGAGCACAAGTCCTTCCCGACTTGACTCAAGATCAGCTCACGCAACACCACGCAAACTCCAAGCAAAACCAACACTTTACAAGCATACCCAACTAATGATAGCACATCAAACTAACTATGCTATCCAAACATATATTAGCAACTCACGAACATCAACCAAATGTCATTATGCTAAATCACTTTGCTCTGCCAATTTCATAAATCAAACCAATTTTTCATCACATGATCTCACAATCTCCCCCTTGATGAAAACATTTGCAAAGTGAAATCAAAAGATCAACAAAAATCCTTTGAAAAAAATTTAAGTGAAATCAAAAGATCAACAAAAATCCTTTGAAGAAAAAATTCACAACTCTCTCCAAAAATGAGCAACTTTCTCTCCCGCTTTGGCAACGATTTCATCAAAAATTCAAAAGAGAGAATCAAGTCTTGTTATTTCAATTATTTCAATGAGCATAAAAAATCATCCACATATATAACAAATACTCGACCAAGCCACACTATCAAGAATACTTGCACCAACTCGTCTACACATGTAAAAATATAGTGTGAGCATAACTTATTAAGTATAATTAATGATTTATTTGCAAGGTATGGTCTCCCAATCTCAATCACTCGAATCCTCAATTTATATGCTATCAAGAACATGAATATCAAAAATATATCATTGTTTTGATTAAAAAGACATATAACAAGATGCCAATTTTGATGTCAAGAACTTCTCATATTCTTTTGCAAGGAATTATATGCACCATCAGCCTTATTCTATCTAACCATGCCAAGCCTATGTCAAAAAGATAATCAGAAGCTTAAGACTATGATTATGGTCATACACGACTTCTTACAAGTTCATATCAAAGTGCAATGATACGCAGTCTCGAAAAGAAGAAGTGCGAGAGTGCATACTTGATCTTTTGTCTATCAACTATTATTCAGCACTTTTTTCTTTATTTGATTCTTTCACATATAGCATTTTTTTATCAAAGATCTAAGTAATCAAGAGAGTTTAACCATGACAAAATTTAATTCAAGTTGTCATTCGATTTAAAAAGTTAAGACAAAAACTACACAGTTACACATATAGATATGAAAGTGCAAAAACTCCTATGTAGCATAAGCACTGGCGTCAAAAGTCACATATGTATCAGTATAATACTCATCATATTTCATTGTTTTCTCATTTTTAAAAACTTCAATAAGTTCCAAGATATAAGAACTCCCACTCAAAATAATCCCATAGGATGAATAACACCAAGTTCTCCCTGAAGAAAAGTAAACCGAGAAGAATCCAAAGGTTTTATGAAAATGTCTGTCAATTGGTGTTCAGTATTCACATGGAGAAGTTCAATATTTCCTTTTTCAACATTGTCTCTAAGAAAATGAAATCTGATGTCAATGTGTTTAGTCCGAGAATGTTGCACATGACTTTTGGCAATACTTATAGCACTATGTTATCACAGAAAAGTAGAACACTATCTAAATTAACCCCATAATTTTTTAAGTGTAGCAACTATCCAAAGAGTTTGTGAACAACAACACCTAGAAGCCCCCTCATGCGCCTTGTAGCTCCGGAAAGAATCACTCTTCCCTTTCACTACACCACTAGTGGCTCATTCTATGCTGAGGATCCGCTAATTACTAAGCTAGGCCATACCCATATAAGCCTCGTGGATGAACGATAATTCTTAGGACACTGAGCAAACACTACCACCCACCAAAGTGTTTCGCACACTTGTGCCTCACGTACCATCATCAACCAACCTTTCGCTCAACATCCCTAAGTTTCATGTTGCCACACAAGTTACCATAATTACCAACTCATAGTTGCATAGTTCATTAATTCTGTTTAACTGATAACCCATCCATACCCTTGTGCAAAGCTAAGCATAAACTACCCATAAACCACTACTGACAGCTAGGCGACAAGGAATATATGGAACATGGTACTATAAGTAAATAGGATTCAAAATTAATAGTATGCATGTTTGAAATAAATAACGCATTTGAAAACTTGGATCAAAATGTTCAAGGACACTTGCCTCTTCCAACTTGCTGCTCAGACTCTTCAAAGGCTTGGTCCTAGAGATTCTCGAACTGCTCTTCGTCTACTCTCAGAACACACCAGAAAAGTACACACAAAAAACTAGCTAAGAACAGTATATCAAACAATAGCTAACATCTATGAAAAGGGTACTAAAATATAGTACACGCTGCTACAAACGTGAGAGCGCAAAAATCACCTAAATCGGAGCTAAAACAAAAAAGTTATGCTAAAAATAAGTTTAGGGTTAAATCTGAGAAAAAAGGACTTATTTTGAATAAAACAGGGGGAACAGGGGCCTTTTGTAAAAATAGAGGGGCCTATTTGCAAATATTGAAAAGTTTAGGGACTAAACTATAAAAGATAGGTTCTTTATGGTAAATATAGGAAAGTCCAAGGGCTAAAGTGCAAAAGTTCCACTTTTCCCGAATTAAATAATTCAAAAAGCTGACTGGGTAAAGCTATGGTGGTTATTGGCATGGCAGGCTGAGGTGGCACAAATGCTTATTGGGATTACACAGGCCACGTGGCAAAATTCCATTTGCTCGGGCGAAGGGGTATAATGGATCTACTCTGGACTATTCAAGCTAGATCAGACGGTAGAGGAGAGAGGAGGGGTCAGGCGGTCAACGACAGGGCAGGGCACGGTAGTGAGAGTGGATTAGTGGTGGTGGACGGCCAGAGTCTCATCATAAACACACTCCGGCTCGCCGGCAGCGACGGCAAGCAACAAATAAGAGAGAGGAGCACATGGCGAACTCACCTAGGTGCTTGGGACAGCCAGAGAAGCGGAGAAGTGCACTGGCGGCGAGAGAGGCGGTGGTGGCGCATGGGAGCACGTCGGAGGAGACATTCCGATGGTCGTGAGGCGACAAGGAGCGGCGGAACCGAACCCCCATGAGCACGTGGTGCTGGGGATGCGCTCAGCCGTGGCGGAGAGGTGACGGAAGCGGCAGGCGGTGAGCTCGGCCGAGAGCAATGGCAATGGCTGCAGTGGCTCGATGTGAGGCGAGATAGATCGAAAGGAGGGGGGCTCGCACTTATATAGGCGGAGGTATGCGCGTAGAGCGAAAGGATTCGGTTGGGGGTTCGTTGGGATACGGCTCGGATAAGGCGGCGACGCTCGTATCTGAGTCGAGCGCGGCGCGAGTCCCGCTCGGACGCGAGAAGGAGACGGCGCAGGGCCCACCTGGAAGTCTCGTGCGGCGAGGAAACGGGACGGAGCGGAGGCACCTTCGGAGCTGGCGGTAGCTGCTGGGGGACTGAGCCAGCGCGCAATGGTCTTGGACGAAACGCGGCCCAAGCGAGAGGAAGGGGTGGAGGCCAGTGTGGGCTGGGCAGCGGCTTCGGTCGGGAGAGGGAAATAAAATGGGCCGGAAAAAAAAGAGAAAAAAGAAAAGGAGAAAGGGAGGGAATTTAGCCCAATGGAGGCAAACTGATTTTCTTTTTATGAAAGCCTTTTTCAAACCTTTTTAAAATTTAAATAACGCGCCTCAAAGTTTTAAAAATCATTTTTCACACAATAAAACTCTAATGCATCTACTCCAACATGAATATATCAAACTTTTAATATAGCCTAAGTTAATTATTTAATTAAAATAAGTTTTTCACCTAGGATTTTGAGAAGAAGAACAACACCCTAATTCTAAAAAAAAAAGGTAAATTATTACTATTTTCAAAAAGTTGAAAATTAGGGTGTTACAATCTGAGCAACGGTTTAAAATGTCAAAATTCACACTCTTCGGGTCTCATGGTGAACCTTTGAATTTTTTGCGTTTTGGAGTATTACAAATTAATAATCAAGGCTATAATTTTTACATCATGCAAGGGTCTTCGTACCAACTTCTGCAAAAGAATCTGCCTCCCAGAGAGTTCAGGATGGTGTTGGAGAATGAAGAGGATGTTGAATTTGATGTTGTAAACATTGGAAACGGAATGGGTCTAAGATCATCTTTAACAGAAACTCTAAAAATCCATCTCCTATAACATTATTATAGTATCCCTTATTTTTTTCATCTCCAACAGACACTATATTTCCTACCTTTCATTACTCTCCTTCTCCCCCGAACTCACACGCATACACTGTGAACAGTGTTGTGGGAGCCATTTGCTGGCTGCAAATTTGCCGTGTTCCTCATCCATCCTGCTTACTGTAGCAAAAGAAAATACGGTTTGCAACCTATGTTGGAGATGATTTGCTGGCTGAGATCGAACCCTATTCTACTGTAGCACACAAAAAGGCAAAAAAGTCGTCTCCGTTGGAGATGGCCTAAAGTGGTGAGAGGCTTTGCGATGCACCACAACTTGGAAGGTGGGGATTCCTTGGTCTTTGAATTGGCTGAACCTGACAGATTTAAGGTACTGCATTGTGTTAGGTTTAGTACTCTCTCCAATGCAGAATATAAGGCATTTTAGGATCTCTCTTGGTCCAACTTTTTTAAGTTTTGACCATCAATATATGAAGAATTAAATATATATTAACAATAGATTGATGTCACTAGATCCATCATGAAAAATACCTTTTTTTAGTATGTAGTTATTTTTTTATCTGAAATAGCATATTTTTTATTAAAATTGCTAGTCAAATGTCACTGAAGATCGTGTCAATATCATAAACGACTTATATTTTGGATCATAGGTAGTTCCATATTCCCCACAAATCTGGACCAGATAGATTGTCTTATCATGAATGCTAAAACTTGCAAACCTTTTTAATCCTCTCCCAACTCCACATGTTACATAGAAGTGAAAACAAAACCCAAAGTTTCTGACATGAATACCCTGGAAGAGAACATGTAAGCAAAGGAGCCCCCTAATGTATCAAGCAAGTATGGCAAGTAAAGAATTAGCTTTGCCATGGTCGAGCTTGTTAGATTTGTATTACAAAATTGAGGCCTTCTTGATGCTGATCCCTCGCATGTGTGTCCGTGCACCTGTTGCTGTACTGCATCTATATTCATAAATATGAGGCTCTATGAATATCTTATCAATAATTATGTAATTTTTACTTTTTTGCGCTCAGGGCTAACCATTTGTTCTTAGGGTAAATTTATTCCATGCCATTACAATTTTGCATGTTTTGAAAAATACCGCTACAAAGGTCAAAATCAGGTCGGTGCCATTACAATTTGCCTAATGTTTCACATATGCCATTATGTAAAAATTTGGAAAACATTGCCCTCATCTTCTTCTCAACCTCACCCATCATGTCTATTCCCCATCTATCATGGCTGCCACTAGCCGGGTTCTTACTCCGATGACCCCATGCGCTCCAACCCTCCCCTGGCCGCTTGATCACCTTCTTGGTCATCTCCACGTGACTTCGTCGAGACCTCCATCGGATCTGGGGATACAAGGGGAACAACGAAGGGGAGCACGGTGGATCTAGGGTGTTGTCCTCTTTGCTAGCCGAAAGTGGTGGCGAACTCGCCTTTTGCGTTCAGTCGGTTTGTCAGATTTTCTCATGTTCATCGTTGGGGAGGGAGGATCGCGTGGGGGGGGGGGTCACAGTGGCACCGGTGCCGGGTGGAGCTCGAGGAGGAGGGAGGCCTTCACTGCTGCACAGATCCCACCGGTGGGGAAGAAGAGGGTTGGGGCGGCACAGTGAGATCCACGATGGCACAAGGAGAGCGGGGAGGAGGGGCATGGCAGAGAGGTGTTGGGGAGGGGGCACAGGAGAGGGAGAGAGAGAGAGAGAGAGAGAGAGAGAGAGAGAGAGAGAGAGAGAGAGAGAGAGAGAGAGAGAGGTGTGCAGAGGAGGTCGCCAGAGGCAAGAGATTTTGTGGCGATAGCCATGGAGGAGGTGGAAGGAGTTGGGAGGTGAGGGGTTAGAGAAGGAAGACAGGGGCATGTAAAATACATGTAAAATACATATTCGAGTGGTATGTTTCAAACGAGAGACAAATTGTAATGGCAATGGCTCGATTTTGACCTTTATAGTGGTAGTTTTCAAAACGTGCAAAATTATAATGGCATGGAACAAATTTACCCTTCTTATGTATATCCAGTTGCATTTTTTTGGTGACTTTTGTAGCCTTAGCGTGCAATTATTTATTTGTTGCGGGTTTATATCATAAAAGCCATAGATGATGATGTGATGTAGAAAAGGCTGAGGCTGATGACAAGAATGCTGCTGGGGATGCAAAGGACAACAATCCCTCTAAGGAAGAGCCGACGAGGAAGATTCACCTGTTGCTGAGCAGTTTTTCCCTGAACCTCCAAAAGGTGCCAAAAGAAGAAAACTCCGCTGGCGGTGGTAGTTTGCTTATTAGTTTGCATCAAACCTCAAGTATATGTACTATTTAGTACAAGAATGTTGCCGTATTGGTGATGCGCTCTCCTATCAGGTCATCCATTTTGCTTCTTTTTGTTGACCTGTTCTTTTCTTAAATTATAGGTGTCCAGTAACTACCCATGTATTGCGGCAACAAATACTTTTACCAACATAGGTAGTCCTAGATTGAATGTAAAGAAATAGTTTGACAATCAAGCACTTATGTTCTGAAATCCCTGCTGCTAATCTAGTGTCAATACTGTAATGTCAGTTTACCAATTCTTCCGTGTACGTGAAGTGAGAATCATTTCTTGGAAGACTATGAAACTGAGAATCAGCAAAGAGAACGTTCCTCTGTTGTATTCAGAAAGCTAGAAGGAAATGTTAACAATGTTCCTGTATCACACACCGTTCTCTACTCTACGCCTGGGAGTGGTAAGTCCATAATGCTACAAAACATCGTTGCATATTCGCAAGAACTACAACATGAAAAACACCAAGATCACCGAGGAGTCATCCTTCCAGAAATCATGCCACTGCTTGCGTCAACACTACAGGAGGTCTGCGACCAGATAAAGAGAGTCCCGGATGCTGAAGCTGACAACGATTTGCTCATATCGGTTGAGTCCGTCTCTGAAGTTTCCAGCAGAACAAGGTCGTCTTCAGGCATCATCTTCAAGATGACCTCGAGTTCTCTGACGATTTCCCACATGGAAGGCCTAGCATCAGTCACATCCTGGCAGCACTTTGTTGCTAGGGAGAGGAACCTCCTGACGCATTCTGGAGGGTACAAGCCCATCCAGCTGTCGATGATTTCGAAAATATTGCCTGATTGGCAAGCTGAGTTTACCTGCAGCAAATAGCAAAATATTTCAGTAAACTTGTATCATTGCAGTCCAGCAACTCCATATGTGCTTAGCCAAGTTTGGATTTTTATGCAAAGCAAGCACAAGACTATGCTGTGTGGATTTTCAGCTGATTTCAGACTGTCACTTAAAAGTAGCATACTAGCATCCAACGTACCTCTCTCACTATGTTTTTACCATGCTCAATTGGCTTCATCCCAGTCAACATTTCAAGAAACACAACGCCAAGGCTATAAACATCACTCTTGTCCGTCAATTTATGAGTTAGGAAGTACTCTGGATCAAGATAGCCCTGCCAAAATGGTAATGATATCTAGTACTACTGCATAAGAAGGCATGATAACCGAATACTGCTGATGTGACCAACACTTACCGGGGTGCCCTTAACAACAGTGGACACATGAGCTGGTAACGTCCCTTCAACATCCGGCACTGGAGCAAGCCTTGAGAGACCAAAATCAGCTACCTTGGCGACGAATTTGGAGTCCAACAGAATGTTGCTGGCCTTCACATCGCGGTGAAATATAGGAGGGTCTGCTTCAGTGTGTAGATACAAAATTCCCTTTGCGGCACCCAATGCAATTTGCAACTTCAAAGCAAAACTGCGAGGTCTTTTGGACTTGGCTGTGATTGGCAAATGATGCAAAATAAGAGGAGGTGCTTAATGTAGATTAAGAATGTTCATAACGTGCCCAATCGTTACACAATGCACTTTCGACAGTTCCAAGCATAAATCAATGATGAAAGCACATCAAATAAAAATACTGAGGAAAAAAATTGATTAGGGTGTAGCTGATCTTGATTTCCCGCCGCACCCAAGCTGGACCTAATATATATTTGACAATGGACCTCACCAAGTACTTACCAGAAAGATGATCACGTAAAGTGCCATTTGGCATGAACTCATAAACTAGCATCTGCAAAACACAATTTCAAATGAGTGGTAAAATACCATTATAGATATTCTATATTATAGAATTAAACGCATATGCTTATCGGGATGATGCTGACAGAATATAATTTCTAAATAAATAATTCAAATTAAAAAATCACCTGTTCATCTTCTTCATCACAATAGCCAACCAGTGAAACCAAATTGCGATGATGCAATCTTGATAATAACTCTATTTCTGTGCAGAACTCCCTTGAACCTTGAAGTGAATCCTCATGCGCCCGTTTGATCGCAACAATTGCTCCATCAGCTAGAATACCTTTGTAAACTTTTCCATAACCTCCATGGCCAACTTGGGCCGATAGGTCAAAATTGTTTGTGGCTGTAGCCATTTCTTGAAATGTGAAGCATCTTACGCCATCAATTTTGACCGAAAACCTCGACACTGCAAATGGTAATATGATTATATATATCTTTAGGAGCTATCTCTTGTGCAAACTGTCTGCTAGCAAGGTAAAAATTCACTCACAGAACCGGATAAGCAATGAGATTAAAGCAAAGAAACAATCACGTGCAAGGCTAGAGCATGTATCCAATTTCTTACAAAAGTGCGAAGTGCGAACAGTGGAGCCAATTGAAAAATGCCTAAAAACAGTACATGGTGTCAAAGTTTTTACATGACTGCTTTGAGAGTCTTTTATATCTTGAACTTCTTCGCACTATAAGGGTGGTAGCTACCACAGAAAATGCAATAGTGCCAGCTATTGTGCCTGCCAAGATACTGCCTAATGCAGCCTTGCTTAAACCATTTGAAGCTGCATTAGGAAATTCTGCAAAAATACGATAAATAAAATATTGTGAGCACTAATAAATGGCGGTGATTGGAAAAGAACGGTGGAAATAAATTTAATGAAACACAAAGTCAAGGGAAAAAAATTGCTACTCTACTTATGCCTCTGGAAAAGAAATATCATAACCTAAGTTTCAAACGCAGGTGTCACGAAAAATACACAGAAACACCCCTGAAGTCCTTCTGTCCTTTTTTTTTTTTGTTCTCACAGGAAAACTAAAAGCCTACAGCGACACATATCAACAGAAAGTTTTGAATACTAGAACTAATAACTTCAAAATGAACATACCATCTGCATAGGAACCTAGTGTGAAGTTGAGAAGCTCATATGGACCAAACACATCTGAAAGAGTAATTTCCCAACCAGCAAGGACATGTCTGAGTCGCACAACCTCAGACATATTGAATAAACTTGTATTACTTGGAAATAACTTCATATGCATATTGAGCCTTGGACCAACTTCCCATATGTAGTGCTCAATATTTAGCTGGTAACGAAACAGTTGTAACAAAGAGGTTAAGTTGATCTCAAAAGCATCTTCATAGGGACGAAAGTCTGTGATTCCTGGACTCTTCAGCCGAAGTCCAACTCCAAGCGGCACGGAACAAAAGCAAGGTATAGGGGATGATGGGTTGTACTCGTAATTCTTATCTGTTGGGCAAGAACCACAATTTAAGTTAAAGCCTTGTTCTTGTTTCGATGTTTGCTGGTTTACTGACAGGGGTTGGCAAAGGTTGGTTATCAGAGCTCCGCTAGTGTTCCCACATACAGGGTTTCCATATAGCCTGCCCAAAATGAAAACAGTGGCGATTACTATCCATTACATGAAGTTCAGTAAAAAAAAAAGGTATTGAAGTATTTCTAATGTCCCCGAGAAAAGTGCAATCTTCAGTTCTAGTTCTGATTTTCACACATGCAACATGATACAAGTGTAGGATCAAGGATGTGAAAATATTGTAAAATTCGAGCAATGCAGTCTCAACCGTAACATAGATCAGTAAAAACTGGGTCTCAAAGGAAAAATGAGGTCTGTACCAGCTCTAACTTGACAGATAAGACAGACTATGGATATGTTTATGTAGAAATGCAAATTTGTAATCAGTTGCATATATGCATGAGAACATACATGACAGTAACATTTTGGGGAGGATCCAATGCAGACGGAATTGTCTTGAGAGAATTGTTTTGGAAGTCCCTGTGTTATTAAAAAAAATGTTACATATATATAGTTAGAAGTAGCTGTGGAGAAATACTTTTGCAAAAAAGGCTCGTACAGAACAAGGCTTCTATTTCCAGTATGAATGATGTCATTCCAGATTGTCGAGGGAACAGCACCATCAAGATAATTGTCTTTGAGTGACCTGTAAAATGAAATTCTCACGTGATTCAAGAAGAATAAAACATACAAAATTATATGATGGCTTGAAAACTTTTACGTATGTACTCCAATGCAATTTTTAGAAAGTAAGTCGTACCGATTGTGATTTTGTATTGATTTAGATAAAATAAGCACAAATTTCAAACCAATCATGAGCAGATTAAAAGGCGCACCAGCAGAAATCAATGCAACCTCTTCATTAGATAAGATGTATATAAATTCACACATTTAAATTTCAAATAAACAGAACCATATACAAAGTCATATTCATAGGCAACATAAAGCTGTTCGTAGCAAGATTTTTCAAGCTACACTTACAATATCTGAAGATTAGGAAGCCCTGGGAATTTCAACGGGATAGTTCCATTAAGCATGTTGTGCGACAAATCACTGTCGTATAACTATAAATTAGCTCCATGATTAAAGAACAAAAGAAACATTATCATAGCTACACACATTGTAGTGATATTTGAAGCAAGCGTATTAGTCGGTATAGATCCTGTCAGCTGGTTCCAGCTAAGATCCCTGAAAAATGCATGTGAGAATTAGTTAAGACATATATGCAGTTATTTCCTGAACTGCATGAACTGAAAAGTTGCTTGCCCATATTAAAGGATAAAACTACTCTAAACTTAATCTATAACATAAACTGTCCCGAGAGCCACGTCAAAGTAACAATGAGTAGTCATAATGCTAAAAGAAACTATTTGGAGACTATTACTGTGATGTACTTCAGTAGGTCCAGTGTACTCACAAATAACCAAGTTGACGTACGCCACTCAGATCAGGAATAGCTCCTTGCAAGCTGCAGTTTCTAAGACTCCTGATAAAACAAGAAATATTCTCCTCGGCTTTCATTAATTTTGTATGAGTCAAAGCATTATGGAAACTGGATGTTGACACAACGGATACTTGCATGAATAAAGACTGAAAGTAAATTACAGTGTTTTACTTTTATATAATATGGGGGAAAGGCAGAAAGATAACAAGAATAACAGAAAAGGTCATTCTTACAGTTTTAGTAGTGTGGATATGTTGTTATATGTAGTAGGGATGGAACTTCCGCTTAAGTTATTGTTGTCAGCCTGACTAGAAACCGAAAGATATGAATGTAAGAAACAGGCATACAGTTCTATGATAATTTTCATCTGAGTATCACAGTGGGGTAAAATCCCTTGCAAGAAAATTGAGGTACATACAATATTTCCAAAGCAGGTGCCTCTGCAAATTCTGGAGGAAGAGGTCCAGACAGATTGTTATTGTCAACAAGACTGCAAGGTTTTAGTAACATTATGATAACAATGATTAATTCAATAATTCATACTATAATTTGCATAAGAAGAAAATAGGGAAAGAAGTAGAGTTCCACATACAGGTGAAGAAGTAAAGGCAATCTGGATAATTCGGATGGGATTTTCCCACTTAATGAATTATTGTTCATGTGACTAAAATGAACATGACAAGTAAGGTTAGAACTAAGTTCGAATTGAATGGAAAAGCACCGACAGAATGGAAATAACAATTCTTACAGATGCTTTATGCTTCTTAAGCTGGCAAATGATTTAGGTATTGTGCCGAATATTTGGTTTTGGTCGACCTGTAATCTGTTTAAGTTTTGAAGGTTGCCGATCTCATCTGGTAAAATACCAGAGAGCTGATTGCCATTCAATAGTCTGCAAAAGGCATTAAAAATTAACCAAATGTGAATTGAGATATTGCTGTGAATATTTTTATAGATAACAAATGGTACTGTCGTACTTATATTCTTTTATATACACGGTAAGGTTAAGACAAGCTGATCATTCAATAAAAGGCAAGAAAAATAATAGAAAAAACGTACATAAGTTTGAGTGCAGTGATATTGCCTATCTCCTTTGGGATGCTACCGGTTAAGTTGTTCCACATAAAATTCCTTCAAGAAAAAAAACAGTTAGTTGGTATATGGTACAATAGCTTGTGAGAATCACGAATAAATGTTCCCTAAAAAAGAGCCAAGAATAAACAACTGCTCTAACCATGAAATAAGCAATCAAAATTGTGACTGAAAACCTGCTAGTAAGGCACCTGGATTTATGCACGTATTGAAAAGATAGTGAAGATAGTACAGCTTAATATTTACGAAATGCAGGAGGAACTTAAGAAAAATAGCAAGTTCGAACACGGAACTTACAATGTTTTCATCTGAGATAAAAGACTGATCTCTGGTGCCAAAGTTCCTGAAAGATTCATCTTAAACAACTGTCTGCATGGAGTAAAATATAATGCTATCAGGGACAACTTGAACTTTACAGGAATGATTATTGAGATACTAGATTAAATTCCATATTGTGCCGAGATAAAATGGTAAATAAATACTACAAAATCCATGATATGTCAAATGAAAAAAAAAAAGGAGTAGAAAAGAAGCCTGAGCAATGACTAGGAGTTGTAGACTTAGGCCGACACGAGTAACAGGACTGAGGTTCCATGTTATGTCAACTATAACAATGAAAACTAGAGTTACATGATGAGACAAATTATCAACAGCAAGGGAGATAGACAGTTACCAATAAAAAGGTAGCTCTTACTTCAGTTGGACTTATGCATACATACAGAAACTATGATTTTCTCAATAAGGCAACCTTAGCATTTAACTGTAAAAACTACATTTTGTGAACAAGAGTGTCTATTGTTTTTTCTTCAATAGAGAACTCATTACAGAAATGTGACAATCAATACTGACAGATAGAAGAAATGAAAGTTTAGATATGATGAGTAAATAAGAAAGAAGCACTGATCATACAATTCTGTTACATGAAGATATGCATCATCAATCACTTTGTGACAGAAGACTCCTGTCCAATTTGATCTGCACGGATCTCCCCTATTCCAATTCTTAAGGTTATTCATAGGATCAACTAAGCTTCCCTTGATAGCCCTGAGCCCATTGACTGCATTATGGGAAGAAATCATTCATTTGAAGCAAGGTTTAAAAAATTCCGACAAAAGAACTTAATGTAACATTGTGAGAAAATACGTACTAAACATCTCATGTTTTCTGAGGTCAAAATCTACTAGCTGGCATAAGAGATACAATTGCTTGTAACGAGCTCTACGAGATAACTCTTTTGCTTCATTACGGCATGGTATGGGATCACAAATTATTACCCTCGTTGTAAATTTTGAGATAAGAACCATATGAATACCACTCTCCCGTAGATAGATCTACTAATCAATACTATATATTAAAGCTCCAAGAATTGAAGCGATTCTAGGAGCTCAAGCACTGTAGCTACTGTTTATGTGGGCCCTACGTATGTATACATGTATATATGTGGATACGGATACGTATATATGTGTGTGTATGTGTACATATACATGTATGTATATATATACGTGTCTGTATATTTACATGTATAATATAATTTTTGGAAAAATTCTAGAAAAATAACGAAAGGTATAATAGTTATATTGATAAATCGGTTGAAATAATCTAAAATGCACAGAAAAATATCTAAAACTCAAAAAAAATATGAAACAAATTTTGTTAGGTTCATATTACTGTCGTCTACATATTAAATTATGTGCATGCATAAAAATAATACTGTTTTTTCCATAATTAAATGAATGTGTTAAATATTAATAAATTCATAAATAAATATTGAGATGCCTAAAATTGGTGAACCTAATTTGTTTAGTCTTCTTTTGTCATGTTCTGTGGAAAAAAAAACGGGCGCGACGTAAGCGTGCCAATCCACCTAGTTGGCAAGGTATTGTCCACATTATCTAAAAATCTTGTGTACCGTGAATACTAGCATGGCTCATAATTGCTGTGAATATGGCCTACTTCAATTGTATGAAGATTGTGACCTGCTCAGATACATTCACAATTATAACCAGCCACACCACAACCAAATTAAGCTTATTGTTCAATGTCTTCTGATAGTACAACAAACAAGGTGACTAAGCTGCCCACGTCTATAGAAGCCTGAGTGACTAATGATCAGTGACTAAACTTGCACATGTAACGAGCATTAATAAGGAAGAGATATTTCAGGGCTAAGAATAAAGACCCAAAGTCCCAAACATCAAAAGCTCACATTATGAATATTCTAGCACAACATTATCTTAAAAAATTAATATTCTAGCTCCAAAACCATCATCAGTATGAGTCCAAGACATATAAGATAATATGGAACAAGATACTTTTCAGTTGGTGCTTGGTACAGAAATTCCCAGTGGAGTATTGGTCATTGCCTCGTGGCTGTGCTAGGCAGATCTAACTCAGAACTGCCTAGCTCAAAATCCTAAGAAATGAGTGGCAAATAGAATGGCAAATTAATATGTGACAGACAGAAATTACCTTCCGAAGGGTCAGAACTTTGCCCCAATGTAACATCCAAGCAGGGGAGTAGCACAACCAGAATTACTGCCAAACTTGGCCATCCCTCCGAGATAATTAGCAGCAACTTGGCCATCCCCAACAGCACAATTGCCAAAACTTCAGGTCCTATTCAAGAAAAGAGAACACTGCTTAAATCCATGTAAAATTCTAATGATTAGTACTACCATCATTCTTCATTATGCCGATGGTACGATCAGGGGAAAGAATATTTATCCTTGCATGATTTTTTAATGGAAAGGGAATAATGACCAGATAGAGTATGATATATAGTAGTCATATGCAGTTGTACAACTACCGCATTTCTAACAACCTGTCTGGCTCAACTGTCCTCTACTCAAAATAAATAAAAGGGGAGCAAGTATGGTTCAGAGAGATTAAACCAATTAACCCTTTGTTTGAACTAAAGACTTGCAACTGATACTCAGTTTCTGTAATACCCGATTAAATAAAAAATAATAAAAATAGAAAGGATAAGGCAGGTGGGGATCGGTCACCGCCCCGACCCCACCCATTCATGCCCGACTCCACCACTCTCTCTCTCTCTCTCTCTCTCTCTCTCTCTCTCTCTCTCTCTCTCTCTCTCTCTCAGCCCTAGTCACCGCATGGTGGCCGGCCGCGGCAGCTCTACGCCACCCGCGCGTTGCCGCCGTCGCCGGCCGGCCAAGGCTGGGGACCTGAAGGCAAGACAAAGAAGAAAGAAGAAGAAAAGAAAAAGGGAAAAGAAGAAAGAAAGGGGGGAGAAGAGGGAAAAAAAGAGAAGAAGAAGTAAAAAGTAGGGGATTTCACAAGGAATCACTAAATCCATTGTCGATTCAACTTCCTCATCATGAAGGTAACCTCTATTTAGTCCTTAGATGCCTATAGATGAGTAGGGACGATCGATTTCGTCGTCAGAGTGGTGTTTGGTCCATCCGTTAGCTTGTAGCGACGTAAATTGAAATCTAGATGTAACTGGTGTCAATTTCGACCATAAGATTAAAGTGAAAGTCGTAGGTCTCATCAATATCATTCTGGTAGCGCGGGTCTTGTTCATGTTGGATGAGCAGATTAGGAATAATTGATAAACATTTTTGTTGACCGATGTGCTCTAGTTTAACCTTTTCTTTCTATTATTTGGTCTTCGACCTAGCTAGATGAGATTCTCGCCTAGTATCATGCAAGTAAAGTGGTAGATGCTTTCCTGTAAATTTTGGGTGTTGTGTATGTGGGGGTTATCAGACGTAAGAAGTGTGAATTTGTTTTGTGTGTTGTTACGGTGTTTTGGTACTAATTATAATATTGTTCAGGTGGTGTCGCTTCAGGAGGCAGCTAGTGCATGCCTTCGTCGCTGGTGAAGGCAAGTGAATGTAGCGGATGTGCTACGCTTTAACGTACTATTTTGTTGCCTCCACTCTTTTAATTGCAACACATGATTATTCTAACAAACTAAATACGAGCATTTTCTCTTATTGTTTCCTTATTCAGAAGTTTACTCGATTCTTGACTTATGAGGTGCAAAATGTTCAGTATCATCATATACAATTCTTGAAGTATATGCATATCCTGAATGTTATATTTTTCAATTATGCATTAAGCATGTCATACATATACATCTCATGCATTAGAAATTATGTTGCACAGCGTATGCGATCGTACCGGTACGACATCGTATGTTGCCCGTGGAGGGGTGTGGCACCCATCCTTACGTTGACAGCGGAGGGGTAAGGGTGAGGAAGAGTATGGTATGTGCATACATATGCATCTATATGGATGTCTTTACTTTAATTGCATCAATGTTGTCTCTTCATATTGCAAAAACATCTTTAATATCGTTTTGGATGATATTGTTATGGTAAATCATAGCTAATGGACGATAGCATGTGGTTGATGTTGTATTGTTATGATTGTTAATTTGTTTAGTTTTTATCATTGTTAAAGATGGATATCTAATCAATTGTAGCTAAATAGCTTGTTAAAGCAATTCACTTGCTGAGATTTTTGAATCACAGTCTTGCTATCTTTGCAGGTGCACTTTGAGGTGATTGCCAACATGCGGGATGGGTAGCAGCATGACATTTGCACGATCACATCCATCTTTTGTGTATTTGTTGTAATGTCAGTTTGGTGACATATGGTCATTTTTGTTGTATGAATGACCCATCATGGTATTTGTGTATGTTTGAGGTATATTTCTCTTTTGCTAGGATGTTTTATTCTGTTAGCGTGATATTACTAAATATCTATCTCTGTGGTGTTGGTCAGTTAAACTTTAAAATATAGGGAAGGTGTTGTCAAAATTTTATTGTTAGACAACCTTGTAGATAGGTTAGTAGCGCCCTGGGCTTGTGGTGGTCTATGGAGTGTTATTGTTGGCATCAGAGTAGGTTTTAGATCTTAGGCGTCGCTAAAATTTTGCTAACAATAAAAATTGACACACTTGCACTGTTAGGATGGGTTTGGGCTTGTATTTCCATTGCATGTCTCTGTTTATTTAAGCCTAGTTGTATTTGGTTGCTTAAGTGATATTGTTGTATGCTGAGTTGTTGGTTGTGGTTTGTAGATGCCGCCTAAGGTTCGACGTCGTCAGTCTTGCCGTGGAGCGTGGGGAGGACGTGGTCGTGTTATGGCACTAGAACGTGGTGACGTGCAGTTGGCGGTCGAGTAGCCCCAGCTAGAGGTCGAAAGTCAGATAGACCTAGTTGCTGCCATGAGATAAATACAAGAGGAGTTGAGAACGTTGAGGTAGGGCCAAGGGCAGGCTCCTCGTGCTGGTCACGCCGTTGTGGTGCCTAGGACCATGACAGCTAGGCCTATTAGTGGCGTGACGTTGTGAGAGTGGGTCGTGCTGAGGCTCAATGGCTTCGACGGTTCCAATAGTCTGATATTGGCAGCGGATTGGTTGGCCTATGTGACGATGCAACTTGAGGCTTTTGAAGTGGCGTTACAGGAGCGTGTTCGCTTTGTGACATAGTTGTTGATGGGAGAAGCTCAGATCTGGTGGAGCGGTGTGGAGACCGTTGAAGTCTGTTGTGTTGGGTAGTCCTTCTTGGGAGGAGTTTATCTGAAAGTTCGAGAGGCGATTTTACCCTTCCACTTTTTTCGATAAGATGCAGATTGAGCTAGGGCAGTACACTCAGGACAGGAAGACAATGGCAAAGTACAAGGTTGTGTAGCTAACATAGTCCTTTTAGGGCATATATATGATTTTGGTGATTAATGATAACATAGTCAATTAGACTAACATATTTGTCAAGTATATATCTTAGTAGGTCTCATAGATGCAATACATGAAGAAGCCATCGTAGACAGGATAAAGATTGATTGAATTAGAGAAGTCACAGGAAAAATACACACGTTGGATGGTCCAACGATAGAGGTGTTGTACACGCCGGAGCTTTTCAGCTCATGACACCTGTACACACTAAAAGGTTCGGTGCATGAAGATGGTGCATGCCGGAGCATTTCCAGAGGAATGAGTTGAAATGATACACACTGGATGGTCTGACGCTCGGTGTTGTGTATCTCAGAGTATCTCTCTAGAGGATTGTTGAAGACTGTGCCAGATGGTCTGATGCTTGGAGTTGTACACTTCGGAAGATCGCGACAGAGTGCTTTTCCAGAGAAGGTCTCAACGGCTAGTTTTTGCTGTTGTACACGTCGGATGGTCCGGTGATAGAGCTGGTGAACATGCTAGAACATTCGGTATTCACAAATGAGTTGAGTGGGGATCCAACGGTTAATTCGTGGATGATGTACACGTCAAATAGTCCGATGAGTACAATCTGTTTACATCATATCATCCGGCGTATACAGAAAAATTGAGCCGTTGGAGCTTAATTTGAGTGTGCTGGAGGCTATAAATACCCTCACATTCGAACATTTGAGTGTGTTGAAGTCCAGAGGAGCTCATAGACACTTGAGAATGCATTCAAGTCACCAAAGTGCTAAAAGTGATTATACAAGGCAATTAAGCACAAGATTAGGAAGTGATTAGTGATAACAAGGTTAGAGAGAGTTGTTGCTATCTTGAAAGGGGATGAAGACGTGATCCTATATTATACCAAGTGGTATGCTAGCATCTTGAAGTCTTGGTGACTTGCCATCACCGTGAGCCTTGGTTGTTCATTGTTGACCATCCGATTGGGTGTGGAGCGGCAGCAAGACTCTTGTACAGGAACGCGAAGAAACTTGCCTTGGTGGCTCGAGCTTCAAAGTGAAGACAGCGGTAAGTGGCCAGAAGAGAGGTTTGTGGTGAGACCTTGCATTGGTGGCTCAACCTACTTGATACCTAGATGGCTCGAGGGCCATGACCAGGCTGCTCCAACGTGGACTAGGGGTGGTGTTTATGTCGTCGATATCACATGATAAATATCTCTTGTGCCGAATTTGCTCTCTCTACATTATTTATGTGTTTGCATTTACATACTTGCAATCTATTATTGCGTGTTTACCTTTCTATAGTAGTTTGCTAGGATTGACTATAGGTTACAAACCTTTTTGAATGGTAGAGTAGACACACTAGATAAACCTAGAGCACATTTAGATAGAAATTGAGATAGGTTTACCTTGTGAAGTTTTTTGGAGCCGATTAGTTTTAAGTCTAATTCACCCCCCCCCCCCCTAGAACGTCACAAATCCCTTCAGGTTGGCTTCAACCAAATCAAAAGGTTTATGCCACACGTGGCACACGATGAGGTAGAGAAGGCAAGGCGTATCTGGCAAGGGCTTTGCACTGCTATTCGCCACACGTTGGACACCTTCCCCATCATCGACTTCCGTTTGATGGTGGAGCAGGCTCTTGGTGTAGAGTTATAGTTGAACTACACCAGCGATCTCCACAAGGCTTTATGTGAAGACCAGTCCAGAGGCCCTATGGAGAGGGGTCCATTCTGGTGGCCCTATGCAGAAGAAGGGAAAGATCTACCATCACCAACCCTACCATGGCAGTTCTAAGCCATCGCGTGCTCCAGGTGGGAGTGCGCCCTAGAGTTGTGCTATTGTTGAGCCCGGCATGGACATGGTCTGCTTCTGTTGTGGTGATCTGCATCGCCACAGCTAATGTACCTAGAGCAGTAAGTGCTCTATGTGTGGTCAGGAGGGCCACAAGGATGTGTGTAGGAAGAACCACAACTTAAAGCTACGCTAGGAGCCTTGTTTTTGTTGTATGAATGACCCATAGTGGTATTTGTGTATGTTTGAGGCATGCTCTTCTTTTGCTTTTTGCTCGGATGTCTTATTCTATTACTGTGATATTACTAAATATATATTTATGTGGTGTTGGTCGGTTAAACTTAACATGAGAGGTGAAAATTTCATCATTCGGTAGGCTTATAAGTAGGTTAGTAGTGCCCTGGAATTAGGGTGGACATGGGGTGTTACAGTTGCAATGGCCATTAATTCAACTACACTGATGATAACACTTTCCTAATTTGCAATCACGACATGCCAACTGAAGTACCAGATGCAGGAGACACATACAACGTTCATGGCCGAGGCACTGACGAAGCCACAAACATTTCCTCTCAGAACAGAACCATGTCTGTCCTAAAGGGAACTTGGAAAAAACACAATCTTTTGACAAATTTCGAACGAACAAACAGAAATGTCGAGACTTCACATCAAACCAGACATATACGATACTATACTCAGGGAAAGAGCCAAAGAGAAACTGAGAAACAGCACCAGAAAACCCAATGGTTTCTTGAGACTATGAGGCGGAGAAGAATCTAATAACAGAGGCAAGAACAAGAATCGCAAAGCATACATACACGGCGCCAGCGGACGGTATCCGAAGGGAGGAATTTTGGGAAGAAAGGCACACACCTCAAGCACAAAAGCTCTCCCTTTCAAGAAACCCAGAAGATGGCGGCGAGGAAGACGGTTCAGGGTGAGGCGGAGAAGGGGCACGAATGAGAACGCGGCATTGCTGTGTAGCTACTAGTTAGATGCCTGTAGTCCCAATTAAAAAGAGCAAACAAAATCAATCAGAGTGAGCCTCTTCAGCAACAACAGATGGAACACATTCCTGTCAACATCACCACGGAAAACTCCTGCATCGTCTGACGACGACGGCGATCCACTTGCAGGAATGGAACTTTGCTGGACAGAGATAGGCAGAGATGCCGCGGGGCATCGAAAGTCAAGAGCACGACTTAGTGCAACATGCCACGAGAACCAAATAGCCATTAGTAAAGTTGACGGCTCGGTCAAGCGATTCTCAAGGGATTATTTCACCTTCTGCTTCTTTTTTTCAGTCATGTTGCTGGCCGCAGCATGGCTGGGATCGATTAGATTATACGTTCACAATTCACAAACTGACGGTGCTGCTGTTGCATTTGTCGAAATGGCCGACTGATTTGGCCTAGTGGCCCTGGCATGGTAGTGTTCTTTCAGACGAGTACTTCTCTTTACAAATTGCTTGTCTAAGAGAGACATCACTATCGAAAAAGAAAGGCAGACGCAACAGTTTTTTTCACCTTGCGCGCAACATGCGTGACCAAGTTTGAAACGATGACGAGCGATGCAGGAAAGCTGGAGACTATTCAAAGGTTTTGGTGAACTTGTCCTTGAGGTTCAAGAAATCTTAGCAATCCTGTGGTGTATTCTCAGTCACATATGCAAATCGATGGCCGCATATCAATCTGCGGTCGGTAGTAGTAGTAGTACAACCTTTTCTAGATGGTCTAAGTCTAATTTACCCTCTTCCACATACGTCACATCACAGTCTTGGATTGAGTAGGATAGATTCAGCACCAGCAAGAGAACAGAGTTGACGACTTGTGCATGAAAAACACAAGGCCCTCACTCCATCCAGAAGAGATCGTTGGGGCGGAGACAGGGGGTGTGCAGGCCCCTACGAATCTGAAGACACCCGGTCTAATAAATATTTCAGCCCAATAAACTTGATAGGCAGGTAGTAAATCGGTCTCACACGGGTGGAGACAGAGGTGCAGGACCTCACGAATCTAGGGACATCCGGTCTAATAAACATTTCAACCCAATAAACCCGGCTGGCAGGCAGTAAATCGACCTCACACGGGTGAAGACAGGGGGCGTGCAGGGCCCAACGAATCTAGAGACATCCGGTCTAATGAATATTTTAGCCTAATAAACCTCACAGGCAGGCAATAAATCGGTCTCACACATATTGAGTACTGGTGTTGGAGATCATTACACATATTAAGTTTACATACTCCAACTTATGCTCCCAAATTAAGGCTAAAAAACAGGAATCGTGATCCGGCCGCCAGATCGTGGGAACGCGTGATCCGTTTTCCTCTGGAACCGTCGTGTGATCAGCTATTGGTGATCGCGTTGCGCTGCCGGCGGCCGCGGCGCCACGCACTGCAAGACTGCAGGATCGTCACTTCGTCAGGGCACAGGCTTGAGGCTTCATCGATTCATAGCCGCACCCGCACAGGCAGGCTGCAGGCGGGTCGCCGGATCGTCCGTGTCGCAGGTGTCTGCTGAAAGCTGCTATGGCCAATACCAACACAGGTACGTTAGCTAGCGGTGCCTTGCCGCGGTGCTGTACAATCTTATACAGTTATATTAATCAATAATTAACGATGAATAATAGATAATTACTATATCTGGATATTAAGTATTTTTCTAATTCGTAGGACATCTTTATCTTTAGGAAGATGATCTCCGGATGAAAAAAAATTACTTATAGATGCCTAAAGTTTATCTTTAAAAATAGAAATGATAACCCAAGAGGATATACAACACTCCATATATATATATGAAACCAAACAATCCTATAGAGGACAAGTCATTAGAAGCTCAAACAAGTCGAATACAAGCTAATAGAAGCCGAGCAAAGAAGTCACCGATTAGATTTAGATCCATCTAGGCTAGCACATATCCCTTATAACAGACTCGGATCAATACAAGACAACCATGACGTAGAGTTATTATCCTCAGGCAGGTCCGAACCTGTATAAAAACGCTCGTGTATTCTCCTACAATTCATCTACTAAAAGTATCTCCTATTTTTTTCAACAAATTTGTTAGATCGATAATTCACAAATCGTCAATAACAGACACCGTCTATGGGGATCATGACAAAAGGCATTAAAGAATCGACACGCAACATGCTGTCAGCATCATCCAAACCTTCGCCGAGAACCGATTTTTCGAATAAGAAGTTCTACGACAACTTTACCCCTCTTCCTAGCGAGCTGATGATCGATTAGGTGAATTTCGACTATGAACTTTTCGGCGACGATTTAAGCAACGAGGTAAGTCAATTTATAGATCAATGAGCTAAGGATTACGGCATCGAATTCAAACCACTCGGATGCCAACATAACTGTGAATGTCCGATTCACAGCAAGTTAGGATCAATCCCTACAAACTCTGACAATATGGATTGTCAAGACACCATCTTGAAGCAATCCGATAAAACATCTATGATGGATCTAAACACCTCCTTTAGTAAAGATTACCTCGAGAAGTTTTCGTTATCAGAGACGGGGGTGATGATCTGGGTAATCATGGTGACGATCCTACAAATAGATAGTGTCCTTCAACTCCGGGTGCGAGCAGAAGCTCGCCAGTCAAAGGTCATCCGATCAATAACTTATGTGAGGTCATCAACGACTGGCGAAGACGCTCGAGAGCTTTTTAAGAGGCTTGGTTTATCCCTTGTCGATCTAATCAAGGAATGTTCAGACATCGATCAAATCTGAGCTGATCCCTGATATCCATGGGAACTCTCGAGGATGCTGGAACAAGCAAAGCACTATCATCGAATGTCTGGTCTTCTTTCCAGATCTGTGGAACATAAGACAGCCGCAACAAGGTTCTATCCTGGAATATCGAGAAATACAATGAAAGTACAAATCCTGTTGAGTTTCTCTAGATCTATACCATAGCTATTCAGACGGCTAGTGGGAAAAAAAGGTAATGGCTAATTACCTCCTTACCGCAAGGGGCAGCCAGTCATGATTAACCAATTTCATGTTTCAGAATCCACTAAAATGCATTGTTTCAATCACTGGGATACATCTGATGCACATACATTTCCTTAGTTGGTTTGGTTAAAGGAAACTGAACAAAGACCTTTGTTTGCATGGTTTATTTCTTTGTTAAACATAATTATTTAGCTTTAAAAAGAAGAAGTATCTCACAAGTAGATCCATCTTTTCAAATACAAAAGATAACATCTTAGTCTAGTAAGCAGCAAGAAATTCCTAGAGTCCCAAGAAGTGATATTGGCAGTTGAGCAGTTCTTTCAGTTACACAGTTCGTATAAATGATATATGCAATATCTTCTTTGTTAGGCTACTTCATCATCCAATCTGATATGCAGTAAAATGGTCTATTTTCCATGGATGGTGATCCTTTCTTCACACCCAATTTGGGCCGCCAGTTTTCGACCTCGGCGAGAAGGAGAAGGCCAGAGCCTCAATTTGTATCAGTTCAAATCTCTATCCATCGCTATTACTATACGCATACCTTAATTTGCTACCATTCCAACTGAAAATGACGTCACCTATTTTCTGCTATTTCTATTGCCGATTTTGAGGTTATTTTAAATAATTTTAATTCATATCTTGTAGACACATTATGCGTTGCTCCTCTAATTATTAAGTATTCAGATTGTATTAGGTCATAATATAATAGGCATCGGTAAAATTTGGAAATTATAGTGTTAGCACCGGCACTCTACTGGTGTGATACTTATGTGTAGCTTAGGGATGGCAATGTGTACAGATTACTCATGTGCCCACAAGTAAAAACCCTAATGGGTGCAGGTTTGAGTTGCATTATTTGTCCATGCTTCTGGGTCTGGGTTTGTATTTAAACCCAACGGGACATATACGCGGGAATAGAAAAAGCTTACATGTGCCCGTTTTACCCACGTACACGCTTCAAGCACCTCACATGTGTGCCCAAATATTTTTATAGTTTAACAGGTTTGCCTAAATACTTCTATGTTATTTTGTATCCATCTTATTTCTTACCATCGACTTGATATTCTAGTTTTTCCAAGCACAATTTGTAACCATCTTTGAATAGATGCTTATATATTCCCTAAACGTGAGTACTGTTATAGACGCAATATCCAAAGGGAGTGACCACCGGAGATACATGAGCTCGCAATGACCCTTCTTTTACCGGAATATGAGAGGCTTCTTATGTCATTGGCGAGCATACAGGTGTGCCCGCGGGTGACGGGCGTTGATTTCATTATCAACCTGTGGCGGGTAATGGGTGCGGGTGCGGGTACAAATTTAGAAAATAGCTCGCTTGTATGGGTTTATGTAGCCCCTACTCATGAGTTTTGTATCAGTTACCATCCCTTCTATATGCACTATGAGTCTAAGGATTAGTAAAGTTTGCATTGTGATTAAGAATTTAACTTATTTCGTCTTTTAATGTGTACTAGATGAAGATTATTGCAAATCTTTATAATTGGCGGTTGTTTGAGTTTACATTGAATGGCTCTTTATTAGGTAAGAAGGATGAACTTCTGCGGTTGTGCCCCTTTTGGTTGTTGGACTAGATCCCATGGGTACCTAGTCTATCAACCTTTTATAGCCATGAAATGCTCAAGGTAACTCTTAACAAATGAGCTGGCTGTATGGTTTATTGCAGCTATAGAAGGCAAGATAGTTGGAGATGAAGTGCTTGAAAGTTGGAAAAGTGTAATAGCAAGCAAGCACAAATGATTAATGCCTCATTTCAGGGCGAACGGTACGTGCAGGTGCCATCATTCTTCAGCCAATTCCTCCATCAACCTACAACTAAGGTGTCGCTTTTCCTTTTCCTTTCGGGTGAAAAAAATAGAGGCTAAATCTTTTTGCCTTTGACAATTTTTAAGTTAGGTAAAGTACTACCTTTAAGCTCCATTATTGTGGTTGTAGTTTATTAGTTGTAGTTGTAAATCTCTTCTAAGACTTGCAAATACAATCTGGGATGCATCATTTGTCAATCAACTCAGATACCTGGAAACTGATCGTTCGGAAAATATCTGGAAACAAATACTGGAAAGCACCACACAAATACAGTATTGATCTGATTGTGCCTTGGATTAATAAGGATGGATCATATATATTCATCTCATATTTTAGCAGAATTCATTTACATATCCACTGGTTTTGATGACTGATGAGCAGAAGCATCAAGCCCCTGGACCCATTAGGACCTTATCCACTTGCTGTAGCTGAGATTCCAGGTTCTATGACAACTAGAAAAATGCAGGCCCCTCCACAGCTTGGCACTGTCACTCCGTAGTATTTGAAGGATAAACAATGCGTTTGATTGCAGGGTCCTTCTGTACAGACAGTTCCTAAGAGCAGGACCATGCAGCATTACAGATCCTAATTGTTTTTATAATACGATCATAATTGTTTGTATACTATACAACTTGCAGGCACTACTTAGCTCACTGTAGCATCCTCTCCTGACTACATTGCTAGGATGTCCCAAATTTAACAGAACCACTGCTATACTGATGCATCTTCACTACATGGACAAGATTCGTAATCTCATTTGGAATATTTCAAATATTTCCCTCTTTTTTTCAATTACTTATGAATCACTTAAACAAGATTAACTGATATTTGAGAGCCTTGCAACAGATGAGCCAAGCTGTGAGTTTCAGATGGAGGTATAGCCGAGCATTACGTTTGGACCAATTGCCACTTTCTGAACATTTCGATCCTTTCCCACCTTTCGAAGGACCACCTGCACCTAACGAGATGAGACGAGCTGCAGGTACCAGACTCCAGCGTGAGTGACCAGAATGCATGCATCCGGCACAGTGCAGTTCCTAACGAGATGGAAATGAGACGGAGGAGCACTGGAAGGTGTTCACGGCCGTGAGGAGCGAGATTGACCCAGATCCCGGCACAGTGCCCCCGTGGCAGTCCCTGCGACGCAGCAACCACCGGTCGCCATCGCCCAACCGACGCCCGGCCCCGGAGGGCGTCGCCGGTGCCCTCCCGCCTCTGATGAGGCGCAGAGAGCCACCAACCTACGGGGTGTGCCTTAACGCGATCGCCATGGAGTGCTCTGGATGGGTGGTGGACTCTCCGGTTTCAAGCGTGGGGATTTTTTTTCAGCTGTGAACTTCCAACTTCAGGCCAGAAAAAAATCTAACCCTTTTTATTCTAATAATTTTAATATTAACCCTATTAGACTATATTTATAGGAACTAATATTTTTAGTCACACTAGTCGCCGGTGGTATAACAAATGACTACTGTCATGCCACCCTGTATCATAATTAACGTGACAGAGTTGTCTTGTGACATAAAATATGTCATGTCATGTTTTTTTTCTAGCGTGACAATGTTTTCATATCGCACCACACAGGATGGCATGACTAAAAGGGTTAGTTCATGATAATATAGTATAATAGGAGTTAATTTTAAGATATTAGAATAAAATGGTAAAAAAATTGTTTATTTAACAGGGAAATATGCTATATGTCTCAAGCAAGTTGTAAATGAGAGACCTACTCCTTTCCAGAAGGAGGCATATCCATTGAAAATTAGGTAAAACTTGAAAAGTTGAAAATTTCATAAAAAATCGTACATATAAGTTCTATTTTTTTTTAAAAAAAATAGCATCTATAGATGATGTCATATTACGACTTCATTTTGTCCATTTGTGCATATAAACCTTAAATTTGTCATTTTTTATCTCGCAAATGAGATCGAATTTGGTCTTCAATTCTTGTGTGGAGCCATTATATGACACCAACTATAGATAATAATTTTTCAAAATATTTAGAACTTCTATGTATAATTTTAAATGGAGTTTTCGAGTTTCTAACTTTTACCTAATTTTTTTGCTGGATATGCTCCCTTTCAACAAAGCCAAGCTAAAGAATATATGGTGAAATTTTCTTACAGCAAGAACGGATATGAGGTTTTTTTAAGTACAAACGCACACATACACTCTGAGTTTCTTGAAACTCGCACCCAAAACTAATGGGGGCGCTGCCACTCACGTTCCCGCAGATCTTATCTGATGAAATTCCTTGTGTCAGGCACATCCACTGATCGACAGATACACCACTGTGCATGCATCACGCAGCTGGGTGCGGGAGACCACATGTGTCACATGCATCATTGCAGCGTCGCACAGGCACAGCACCCTCCTCGCAAGTACGCGCCATTTCCGGCCAAGATCTGAAGACCGCTCATGTTCGATAACAGTGGCCCCTTTGCAGATAGTAACAAATCCGTGAGTAACTAAATACTCCTCCAGTCCAAAATAAGCTTTATTTTAGGTTCGTATAGTCAGCTGTTTTAAATTTTGATTGTAAATTATTTGTTATATATTGAGTTTAAGTATTTGAAAATAACATGAGTGATTTTTTTAAAAAATATTTTTATAATAATATATTTTTCTATTTTATCAATATATTTATAATAAAAAAATAGTCATAGTTGTATTCGAACCGGAGGGAGTACCAGCCACTAAGCTAAACACAAAGAATCGTAGAACGGATGACGTACTTGATCCAGATCTTACGCGAACCACGAGACGACGAGACGGTCTCACGTGCAGCGAAAGCAAAGTACGGAGTACCATCTCGAACGTCTGTTCCTGATCGGACGGGGCCTCAGGAGGCGACGCGGTCGCACGTGCGCCGCCTAGGATCCAGCTCCCCCGGCGCGGGCGCGGGCGCGAGCTGGTGCACGTTGTGCCTGCATTTGACCGCGGCATGGGCTTTGATCGATATGTCAGGCTGCCGCTTTACGCTGCATCAAGCGGCAAATCACCCGCTGACCACAGACTACTGCATTACAGCAGCCTCTGACAGTCATTAAAAAAACGTAGTTAGCCTAAATAAGATGTTGTCCGGTGTTTGCCTCAGACGGTGTTTCTTAGGTGGTGTTATACGTGGTCATTTCCCCTTTATATTCTCCGTCTGTATTTAACTATTTTTTAATACTTCATTCAGTTTGAGATAAGTATGTTTTAGATATTAACACGGTCTCTAAAATATAATTTTGACTAGTACTTTTTTTACTATATTAATAAAACATAATAAAATATGATATTATAAAAGTATTTTTCGAGATAAAACTATGTGTCATTTTTAAATATCTAAACTTAATATATAAAAAGTAATTTATAGCTAAAGTTTAAAACAATTGATTGTATGATACATGCAATTTAAAATAACACTTATTTTGAATTAGAGTGAGTATAAGAGACTGGTCTCTTGCCAGTTGGTTTAAAAAAATAACACATTTTTAGAGAGTTCCCCTGCTATAGAACTAGAGAGGTGAAGAAAACGACTACGGAGGTGACACTGATTCCAGCGTCAATTTCATCGGCCACTCTACTACAGCTGCCTCTTTGGCACCGGAAGTCGAGGGGATAGGGTGGATTGACGTCGGAAGTAGCTTGGAGTAGCTTATAACTTAGTTAATGGGTGTTGTGAGGTAGTTAGGTTTTTGATGACGTCTTCGTTGAAGTTAATAGGTGTTGTAACACCGGAATTAGCTTGGAGTAGCTTATAGCTTAGTTAATAGGTGTTGTGAGGTAGTTAGGTTTCTGTGGTGTCTTCAGCGAAGGCGTCATGTTGGCTTTTGGTCCTTCCTACTATCTCCGATGAGGTCGCTGTTCTCGGCAGCGTCTCAGGTGATGCCATGGTGAGGTATGTAGATGTTATGTTGTTGCGATTAGGTGAGATGCTTTTTGCCCCCTTTGTTGCAGGTTTGTTAGGTCAACCTGACAGATTCGTATCCGATGTGGGCAAATCAGTTTGCTATGCCTCCATTTTTGATACGACCAAAGGTGGTGGCGCTAGCCATGGGTTCTCTCTGCTCAGCTCGCCATGGAAGCTGCTGATACTCTTCAGCGGAGATAGATGTGCCCTAGTCTCAACACCGAGGCGCTAGCTCATACTGCTTTACAAGGTGTTTGAATTTAACTACTTTTTACCTCTTCTATTGTCAGTTCGATTTAACTACTTCTTTTTAATATAATTTTTTTAATATAAGAGACAGATTTTGTTTTAAAAAATAACAGGTCATCCCTGGCTGACACATGGATCGCAGCTACCCTGACCCACATGTCACCCCGCGCCTCCCTACGACCTGTCCTCGCTCGAAGGCGCCGACTTCTCCTGACGACTTCCATCTCCGCTAGCCGCCCGTGTCGTGCAGAGTCCTCCCCGCGAAACCGTCGCTGACACGCGGGGTCTGGTGGGGCCACCTCCCGCGGGACATTGTCACACTGGAGGGTCGCAGGCCTTTGCGGCTAAACAAAAAGGCTTCACATCACAGCGCGTCGGCGCAGAGCGCACGCTCTCCACCACCACCGCCTCGCGCCCCGCCCCTCGCCTCGGCATCTCATCGCCACCGCGAGAAACGAAAGGGGCCAGGCGAAGAGAGAGGCTAACACAGCAGCGCCTCGCCCTGGCGGCGCCCGCTAGAGGAAGGAAGCGGCATTGGCTGCGGGCTGGAAGGAAGGCCCTGAGCCGAAGCTTCTGGAAGCTTCCGGATCCGGCTCATCCGGACGCCCAGCCGGATCTGCGCCCGCACGCTGGCTGCCGGAGTTAGTGGTAGAGACATCTGTTTGGCTAATGCTTTGGTGGGCTTTGGGCTTTCTTCTTGACCGAGTTTTGGGGATTTGTTGCAGATTGAGACAACGTACCTTGGTTCGAGATGGAGGACCTGTTGGGTTCGGAGATCGGGAAGAACGACTACGACTGGTGATTATCAACTTACCTGCCTGCTCTTTCTCTATTTGGTGATTCCAGTTTTGTTTTTCTGTGCGTGTGTTTGTGATCTCTGCACTATGTTAAGTGAAGAGGGGATTAATGCAGTACAAGAGCTGTATTTCCCCTTGGATTGGCTTCAATTGGCCTTCTTTGGAGATGTATTTGTACGGATAGCTGTTTTGAATGAGTTAAAGCTTGATCGCATTAACTGGCTTCAGTTGGCCTGCCTTCGTTATGGATTTTAGGATTTGTCTGAATCAATGTTTTGAATGAGTGAGGCAGCTTGATCTTGGAGAGCGCCGTGTTGCCTAGATTATGTCGATTTTTAGGTGGTGATTGTTGTGATGGATGTGACCGAAAGATGACTTTGGTGGTGGTGGTGGTGGACTGGTGGTTGTTGGGAGGTAATGTGTCGCTGTGCAAAGCAAAGTAGGAACACAAGATATGCAATTGAGTTGATTGTCCTGTGTGGGCTCTTCCCTTGGAAGGCCAACTTGGAGCTTGGTAATTGGCATTCAACACAATTTTACACAATTTTCTCTTGTGTGGAAGAAGCACAACGGAAAGAATGGAATGTATTCCTTTAGGAGAATATTATTGTTGATGAGGTAGGTCTGAGGCATTTCATAAGGCCAATTTGGAGGCATTAAGATGAGCATGCTGCAAAAGGAGGGCCGGTTGTTGCCGGTCAAATATACCATTTCAATGTTTTTTCTCACACTTCAATGATAAAAAATTTGAAGAACGGTGATTAATTTGTTCGATCGTTTTTCTTGCTGCAAATAGCTAGTAATTGTTCGTTTTCTCTTATTTATACATGTCATCATTTTTTTTCTCTCTACTCTAACTTATTGTACTTTGTGTTGTACTCCTTAGGCTTCTAACTCCGCCCGGGACCCCACGTGTACCTGCACTGGAGGTTTCTGAGAAAACACCATCGTCAAATATATTACCGAAGCGCGCTGCCACTAGATCATCCTCAACTACTAGAGCATCTAGGGTATGTTCCATGTTGGTGTTTAAAAATTAAATGTGTTAATCCTTGAAGATTTTATCCTAAAAACTGGTCAGATGTAGAAATGTTTTTATTGGACTCATGTTCTGTAGATGTGTTGTAGAGGTGACAAGTTGAAGCATTTTGACCTACTGTGACCTGTTTTTTGGTAGAACTTTTGAACTAATGGAATATAGCCTCAGCAAAAGGAATTTATGAGGTGTAGCTCTCATTCAGAAGCACTATGGTGTGCATGCTTTGCTATCTTACTCGCCAGTTCATTTTCTTTGGAAAAATAAAAAGGTTCTTCTTAGTCTCAGTTAGTAAATGAGGGTTTCACCTTAGATATTGATCATATACAATCTGTTGAAGTATGGCTTAATTATATCGCAAAAAGGAGTGTACTATTGTGGTAGTACAGAAATGGCAATATCTTTTATTTGGCAAGTTTAATATTAGACTTCAATACTATTTAATCAGGTAACCTGATAATAATACAAACCTCACTTCTTTATCTGCACCAACTGTATAAGCGATAGCTGCATAATTGTTTCTTGGAACCAATTATTTGATCAGCTAAACTCTGCTGAATATAATTACTGTTTTGTTTGCAGCTTTCAGTATCTCAAACAGAGAATGGGCATTCCACAGCTCCCACTAGACCAGCAAGAAGTAACTCTGTCAACCGACCTTCTATTCAATCCACTCTCATGTCTAGCAACAACAGGACATCAGTTCTCAATACAAGCATTTCATCAGTCAGTTCGAGACCTACAACAACAAGTAGGCGAAGCAGCACTGTGGTTGCACCAAAACAATCAGTTCCACCTTCACATCCAGTGCCTGCAAGATCCTCTACTCCTGTTAAAACTCGTCCATCAACACCAGCAAAAACTCGCCCATCTACTCCTGCGAAAACTCGCCAAATAACCCCCAACTCTTCAAGTGACTCAGCTGCTGCCAAGACCACATCCACACATAGTTCAAGGCCATCAACTCCAAATTCGCGGTCTCGTATTATGCCCAATTCATCTTCTGGTGCAACTCATGCAATTAGCCGCCCGAGTGCATCCGTAGGTACAACAAACCAGCCATGGTCATCCTCAGGTAATGTTCCTGGGATAAGCCGTGCCACCTCACTGTCTTCAAGCTCGGTTCCTTCAATGAGCCGTTCCAGCTCACGATCATCTACACCGACACGCCAGCCTGCAATTCGCTCATCAGCCCCAGCTATTGGTCGCTCACCTTCTGTTGGACGGAGTTCTAGCATCAGTAGCTTTACATCTGTCACCCGACCTGCAGCCAGTAGTGGGCGCAACTCAGCACCTTCATCAGCTCCTTCATCTCGTCCAAGTTCTCCAAATCCACGACCCCGAGCTCCAGTGCGGCCACTTGATATCCCTGATTTCCCAAATGAAACTCCACCAAATCTAAGGACGAAATTGCCTGAAAGACCACTATCCGCTGGTAGATCACGGCCGGGAATGGCTTTAGGAATAAGATCAACCTCAAATACTGAACCTTTAGCTACCTCATCTCCTGTGAAGATCTCGGTGCCTGCTGTGAGTCGAAGTAAATTTTCTGATGCATCGTCAAAGACGCCTACTCTCACAAATGGACACCAAAATCGACAAGCTAAAAGGTCCGTTATTGACAGTCAACCTAATAGACTCTCACGGCCTGTCACAGGCACAGATAATGGATTTGGGAGGTCAATATCAAAGAAGTCACTTGATATGGCAATCAAGCACATGGTATGTTCCCTGTGTGCACATCAGCTAAATCCTTCATTTTTAGTTTCGAAGTTGTGTTTCTGTTGTTGACTGAGTTCCATAATTTGTTGCTTCCTGGAACCATTGGTCTATTCTTTACCTGTCAAGATTCAGCATTTTGCATTTAGTCAAAACTGTCATGCTCGTGGCTTTAGGAAACATTGCAAGCCAGTGCATTTCAATTTTCAAGGTAGAAAAAACAGCACTGCTAGTGAAATGTTCGGATGGTTTCAGAATACCTTGTAGCAAGGTCCTCTCTAGTTTATAAAAAACCAAAACGAGAATACAGATATGAATATTGGTTGAAAAAGTGCACTGCCATCTGTGAGTAGCAAAATGTTCTCTGGTGATATTATACTAAAATGTTGAGATAAACATTTGATGGAAAACTGCATTTTGCATACATAAATAGTGAGCTCCTCTCAAGTGATGTGGAACTCTAAAAGTTTGTTAAGTGGGTCCTTTTTAGAGATGATCAATTTTGGCTGGAAGGTGTGGAACATTGCATAGATGATAGATTGGGCTGATGCAGATATATTTGTGTTCATAGATGGATTAGTGCCCTGGTGTGTCTTTACTTTCTATCGTTAAATCCTGTTGGAAGAAGCTAAGTAACCTCTACTTGTGACAGGACATTCGGCAGAACTTGAGTGGCATTCGTGGCGCATCCCTGTTCCCCCAGAGCATCCGTTCGGCAGCTGCCAAGGCCCGGCCAGTTCGAGTGTCAGACCCCGGGCATACTATCTCAAATGGCGACCGACATTACATTGACAATGGAAGCAGCGTTAACGGACACCTCTCTGGCGATTCAAATGGAGCTCTCTCGCGCAACGGTGGCAGCTCAATGGATTCGCCGGACCGGGCAAGCATTGGAACCAAGGAGACCTTGAGCGAACTGGATATCTACGGCAGTTCGCGCTACGAGGCGATGCTGCTGAGGGAGGACGTGAGGAACACGAGCTGGTTGCACGGCTTCGACGAAAAGCCCGACCAGAGCCCGCTGTTCGACCACCGGTTCGAGCCACTGCCAGAGCCGTTCAGCCCTCTATGACAGTCGATGCTTGTAAAGTTCTGATTATCACTTGCTCCTCGTTCTCTTCCTTGCATGATGTGTATGCTTTCATCTGTTTTCTGTTCTATAATTGGTTGGTTCTGCACTTCCCCGTCCCTTTTCTTCAACCAATGAGACGGAGAGATTGCGGGGTTGGGGTATCTTAATTTATCCCTGGAGACTGGGTTTCCACTTCCCACGTATTGTTGTACTGAGAAAACAAAGAATCTAAAAGAACAGAAGCAGTAAAGATTTGTAAGTTGCTGTGATGGTTTTGGATGCTCAGGTGATCATGTCATGTCATGTCGTCAGCTCGCAATCGATGCTTGTAATTCCGGTTGAAAGTTGGAAGTCGGAGCAATGTACTGATGTGTCATGGCTGAGCTGCCTCCTACCGTGGAGTATGCCAGGCGCAGGAGGGCTGAAGATTCAAGGTGTAAACAGGCGGACGCACGAAATGGAGTAAGGGTCCAGCGGGCTAGTACTCGGGAGAGGAGGCCCAACAAGGTGTACCCAGCGACAGATTGGACCCAGTAGGCGCGTGTGAGATGAGGGGGTATTTCACCCGGATCGGAAGGAGAGAACAAGCGAAGAGAGAAGATTGAACTTGTATTCTTATCTGTCTCTGAACCTCTGCTTCTCTACCTCCCAAAAACCTCTCCAAAACCTCTGAGGAACTCCAACCTTGAGGATGGATGTTACATATGAGTGTGATTGAGTAGTGGGATCGTAACAATTGGTACCAGAGCCATCATCGATCTGGCGGAGCCACCAGAGTATCTCGCGCGGCCTCAATACGTGACGCGCGAGCAGAAGAAGGTGGCGGAAATGGAGCAGCAGATGGCGGAGATCGCGAAGGCGTTGGCACCATTGTCGGGGCTGATCAAGACGGTGGAGGATTTGTCGGCTTCGAACACGGTGATTCGTCAGACCCTCGAAGAGATGCGCCCGGCGGTGAAGGGTTTCATCGGGTGGAAGCCGGAAATGGAGGCGGCGGTGAGTGACTTGCGCAGTGAGGTGAAGAACCTCCGAGCGCAGGTCCAGAGGATCGGGATTGAGCCGAAGGGTGAGGCGGCGGCGGACGCTCAACCACCACTGACATACGTACCACCACATCTGAAGAAGATCGGAGAGCCCCGAACACCAATCGATGGGGGCGATCTCGGGCCTGGTGGCCACGGCGTGGATTTGACACACCGGGGACGCGAATTTGGGGAAAATTCTTTCCCAATTCCGACCCCGGTCAAGGGTACGGCCTTCTTTCCTGATGCTTCACAATCCATTCCCGTTGGTGACTTGTCATCGCGTACATTTGGAGTTCCTTATCAGTCGTTGCCTCGCATGGATTTTCCGGTTTTTGATGGGGATGGGCCAAAATCATGGAGACTGAAATGTGAAGCCTATTTTCGTGTCTTTCGTGTCCATCCAGGGATGTGGGTTAGCCTCGCTAGCATGCATCTTAGTGGTAGCGCAGCATTATGGTTTCAATCCACCAGATTCGCGTGGTGTTTGCCGGATTGGGAGCAGTTCATGTCCGCTCTAATCACCAAATTCGGTAGGGACGAGTTTCAGTTAACTCTACGTCAATTCATGAGACTCCGTCAGAGTAATAGTGTAGCAGAATATGCTGAACGATTTGATGCTTTAGTGCACAATCTATTAGCCCATCATGAATCGTGGGAGCCAATGTTCTTTATTACTCAATTTCTGGATGGATTGCGTGATGACATACGTGCTGCTGTCGTTTTACATCGTCCCCAGACACTCGAAGCTGCTGTTTCTTTGGCTTCTTTGCAGGAAGAAGTCCAAGATGCCAGTCGTCGGCGTGATCGCCGGTCTGAGGCCACGGCTGGAGCGCGCGGTCCTCCTCGGCTGGCTTTGCCATTGCCTCTACCACCTGGGAACAAGCCCCGAATTGTGCTTCCAGAGAAGGCTGATGACCAACGTGGTGTGGAGGTAACCCGGGTGGATCAAACTGACGACAAGATGGCAACACTGAGAGCCTATTATCGAGCAAGAGGTTTGTGTTACCGTTGCCGTGAGAAATGGTTGCCAGATCACAAATGTGCATCTACAGTTCAATTGCACATTGTGGAAGAATTATTGGAATATCTAGACCATTCCCAGACCCAGGCATCTGAGTTGGAGACTTCTCTGTCAACTGATGCATATGATACTGAGATACTCATGCAGATTTCTAAGGAAGCAGTTAATGGCCAAGAATCATCAAGAACATTGAGGCTACAAGGTCAGATTCAGGAGGGTCAAGTATCAATGTTAGTCGATTATGGAAGCTCTCATTGCTCATTAGTGAAGTGTTGGCCAGTAGGTTATCTGGAGTGGTTCAATCCAGTTGTCCTGTCAAGGTTAAGATTGCTGATGGAGGGATTCTATACTGCAATTTGGAAATTCCTGCTTGCTATTGGTGGACCCAAGGTTATTCTTTCTGCTGCACCATGAAGGTTTTACCTCTAGGAAGCTATGATGTAATTTTGGGTATGGATTGGTTAGAACCTCTTAGTCCCATGACCATCCATTGGGGTGAGAAGACCCTCTCTTTTATTTATCAGGGAAGGCCAATCACCTTGAAGGGAGTAAAACCTTTGTTATCAGAATGTGCTCTCATATCATCAGCTACTCTGAAGAGCTGGGCACGCAAGGGAGCAGTGCATTCAGTGGTGCACTTGTGTCAGGCTGAGGGCAGAATGCAGAAAGATGCACTTCCAGAAGTTATTCAACAACTACTCAGGGAGTTTGACCACTTGTTTGCTGAACCTAAAGGGCTCCCACCTAGCAGGCCTTTTGATCATGCAATTCCATTGTTACCGGGGACAAAACCAGTCAATCTTAGGCCTTATCGATATAGCCCAGCACAAAAAGATGAAATCGAGAAGCAAATTAAGGAAATGCTAGAACAAGGTGTCATTCAGCACAGTACCAGCCCTTATGCCTCTCCTGTGTTGTTAGTGTCCAAGAAGGATGGAACTTGGAGACTGTGTGTGGATTATCGCCAGCTCAATGCTATAACAGTCAAAAACCGATATCCACTTCCTATTATCGATGAGTTTTTAGATGAGTTGGCTGGTGCTTCTTGGTTCACTAGTCTGGACCTAAGAGCTGGTTATCACCAAATTCGGATGGTGCCAGAAGATGAAATGAAAACAGCATTTAAAACTCATAGCGGACATTATGAGTTTCGAGTGATGGCTTATGGACTGACAGGAGCACATGCAACATTCCAAAATGTGATGAACACTATTCTACAGTCATTGCTGAGAAAAGGAGTCCTAGTGTTTATAGATGACATCTTGATCTATTCAAGCTCTCTAGAAGAACATGTGAACATGTTGAGGCGGGTTTTCACCATACTGGAGGAGCATCAGTTGCGGATCAAGAGATCTAAGTGTGCTTTTGCTCAGCGAGAACTTACTTATCTGGGACATGTTATCAGCTCCAAAGGGGTAGCAACAGACACCAAAAACATTGAAGCTGTGCGCAATTGGCCCAGACCAAGTTCAGTGAGAGCAGTCCGAGGTTTTTTGGGATTAGCTGGTTATTACCGCAAGTTCGTGCGCCATTTTGGCGTCATCAGTAGACCGCTTACTGATTTGCTGAAGAAACACTCAGTGTTCCAGTGGACAACAGTGGAAGAAGAGGCTTTCCAAGCTCTGAAGCTTGCGCTTATCTCTGCTCCAGTGCTAGCGCTTCCCGATTTCAACAAGACCTTTGTGATTGAAACGGACGCGTCAGACAAGGGCATTGGTGCAGTGCTCATGCAGGATGATCATCCTTTGGCTTACCTTAGCAAGGCATTGGGACAGAGAAATCAGCAACTGTCCACTTATGAGAAGGAATTCTTGGCTATTATGCTTGCCATTGACCATTAGAGACCTTATCTTCAAACTGGAGAATTTATTATTCGTACTGATCAACGCAGTTTAATTCATGTGCAAGATCAACGTCTAACGACACCATGGCAACAAAAGGCCATGACTAAGCTGCAAGGTCTTCAGTACCGTGTTGTTTATAAAAAAGGGAAAGACAATTCAGCTGCCGATGCTTTGTCCAGGTGTGTCAATATCCCATTAGGTGAATTGTTAGCTCTTTCTACTTGCGTGCCTGTATGGATTAGACAAATTGTGGATGGCTATGCGGCTGATGCTGAATCTCAACAACTTATAACCCAACTCAGCCTTGATTCTCAGTCAGTACCTCATTTTACATTGAAAGACGGCGTCATCAGGCATAAGGGTAGGATTTGGGTGGGCAACAATCCTGCTATGCAACAGACCATCCTACATGCTCTCCATTCTAGTGCAATGGGTGGGCATTCTGGAATCCAAGTCACATACAACAGAGCTAGGAAACTTTTCTCTTGGCCAGGAATGAAGAAACACATTACAACTTTTGTGAATGACTGTGCGGTATGTAAACAAGCCAAATCAGAGCATGTCAGGTACGCTGGGTTATTGCAACCTTTGCCAATCCCAGATCACGCCTGGCAGGTAATCTCTTTAGATTTTATCGAAGGGTTACCTCGCTCACATAACTTCAATTGCATATTAGTGGTGGTGGATAAACTAACAAAGTATGCCCACTTTGTTCCACTTGCACACCCTTTTACTGCATGGCAAGTAGCTAAAGAGTACTTGAACAATGTTTATAAGCTGCATGGTCTGCCTCCATCCATAATATCTGACCGGGACCGTATTTTCACAAGTACTCTTTGGAAAGAACTCTTCAAATTGGCAGGTACTCAGCTATCCATGAGCTCTGCTTATCATCCACAATCGGATGGGCAAACGGAACGGGTGAACCAGCGTTTGTAGGCTTATTTACGATGCTTTGTGAACTCCTGCCCTTCCAAATGGCATGCTTGGCTTCCCTTAGCGGAATTTTTGTACAACACTTCATCTCATTCTGCTCTGAAGTGCTCTCCTTTTGAAGCCTTGTATGGGCATAGTCCCCAGCATTTTGGCATTATCGATCCTTCTCTTTGTGTTGATTCTGACATCGTTGAGTGGAGTAAAGACAGGCAGATACAGCTGCACGTTCTGAAACAGCATTTGCAGCGTGCCTGTCAGCGCATGAAGAAGCAAGCTGATCAAAAACGCTCAGAAAGATCTTTCCAACCAGGAGATTGGGTCTATTTGAAGCTTCAACCATACTTGCAAACTTCTATCGCTGACCGGGCTAATCACAAATTAGCATTTCGCTATTTTGGTCCTTTTCAGGTTTTGCAGCCTATTGGAGCGGTGGCATATAAGCTTGCGTTGCCGGAATCGAGCCGTATACACCCAGTGATCCATGTCTCCCAATTGAGGCGGGCTCTTCCTCCATCTGCATTGTGTCATGAAAGCTTACCGAAGCTGGTGCCAGATAACTCACCACCGGCGCAGCCCGAGCGTATTCTTCAGAGAAGACTGCATCGCCATGGATCCAAGGCAGTTGACCAAGCTCTCATCAAATGGGAAGGTCAGCCAGAGTCTTTGGCAACTTGGGAGATCCTGTCTGCACTCCGCCACCGTTTCCCTCAAGCGTCGGCTTGGGGTCAAGCCGGTTCTGATGGAGGGAGGGATGTCATGGCTGAGCTGCCTCCTACCGTGGAGTATGCCAGGCGCAGGAGGGCTGAAGATTCAAGGTGTAAACAGGCGGACGCACGAAATGGAGTAAGGGCCCAGCGGGCTAGTACTCGGGAGAGGAGGCCCAACAAGGTGTACCCAGCGACAGATTGGACCCAGTAGGCGCGTGTGAGATGAGGGGGTATTTCACCCGGATCGGAAGGAGAGAACAGGCGAAGAGAGAAGATTAAACTTGTATTCTTATCTGTCTCTGAACCTCTGTTTCTCTACCTCCCAAAAACCTCTCTAAAACCTGTGAGGAACTCCAACCTTGAGGATGGATGTTACATATGAGTGTGATTGAGTAGTGGGATCGTAACATGATGCAGTATGGGGATTCGCGTGAGTGCTGCTGATTTGATTTCGCGGGCCACTCTGACAGAGTGACAGTGGCGCGGCGCGCGGGAAGAGATAGGATTCTATACTGGCGACAACGGGCGGCGCGCCAGGGCAGAATTCCTTGGCGAATGGCGGGGGCTCCTACCGTTTCCGCGCGCCGGAGTGAGGCAGAGACGACGGAGGAGCACATCCGGGGTGCGGGTGGTTGGGAGCGAGGGATAGGCGAATGCGCAACGGCGCGCGATTTGTTCGCGGCCGCGGCGTGTCGCTGGCCAGTGGTGAGGAGGAGCCAAAGCGAGCCAGCGAGAGCGGGGACTGGACTGCCGCGAGGCACGGAGCACCGGATGCGGCCTGCGGTCCACTCGCGCCGTTAGGCTAGCACGGGCTCCATTTCACGAACGGGCCGGCAGTTAGCGTCCTTGTTCAGGGCTTGTTTGGATGGCACCTGTGCCAGCCCAGTTAATACGCTGGCCCGCCAATTTTGGCAGAGGGTTTCGGCGACATCGTTTCGCCATCGCATGGACGTGAAGATAAAGTAACACGGGTGCGGGAGCGTGGTCTTGTTGGTGCCGAACCTAGCAACGATCTCGCGTACCTGAACCGACGTGCCAACTTCTGTCATGAGCGCTGAACCAAACGAGCCCTTCATCTCCAGGTTATGCCTGTTGGACAGTTCCGGTTCTACACTTTTCCCACGAGCTAGCATCGATTAGGCAGTACTGCACCATTAGCCAGTCGAGCGACAACATTCTACGTGTTGATCACATTCCTGTGCGTGTTAGGTGTGTTTAGTTAGAGGGTAAGATTAGATGGGATAGAGTTATTTTTATTTTTTATGGTAAGATAATTTAATTATGTTTGACCGGATAGATATGATGAACCAGTTTTCTATTTGTTTAGTGAGATTACAGGATGAGTTAATTTTCTGTTTGATTGGAAGGATTGAATAGTCTGAGTTGGTTATGTTGATCTTCTGGTGAACTTATCTCTTGATTGTGTAGCATTTGGATGAATTTTTGCATGTTTGAATTTATTTGAATTCAAATTGAATTAAAAGGATGATATCGTATGAAATGATAAAAATACATATAAAAGAAATATTATAAAGGAATTTACTTGTTCATCAAATAACCTAGAGTTTGAAATATTTTTATAAATTAGTACATCACATGAGAAAAATATTAGAAATGTTTTCAGATTTTTGGGAATTTATTTGAGGCTCTAAAATTACCAGAAGTTATAAAATTAGGGTTTTTTTAAAGACTTTTAGTTAAATATTGGCTTAGGATTTTTGGATCAAACTAATTAAAATGGGTTGCTAGTGTTCTTTAGTTTGCTTATAAAAATATGTAGAATTTTTGGACCACTCTTGTATTCCCAGATAAAATCGAGGGTTAAATAAAAAAAATATGAATACACACATACACATAACATATAACAACAACTTATAACATCTAGATCCCTAGTTAAGTGGTGAGTATTTGGGTGATTAATATAACCACATCATTGTGATTAATATTTTATTTTAAAAAAAATTAAAAGATTAGTTTACAATGTTGTTGGGTGATTTTGGTCCCTTAATTAATGGAATGAGCGATTAAAGGATGCGAATATCAAGACTAAGGACCTTCTAATTCTAAGTACTATAAGGAGATGAAAGACACTTAGAATATTATATACTCTTTTTTTTTCTTTGATCTTACTATAAAGAGAGGCTAAAAATAGTATCTTGACCTATTTGAGTCTAGATTTGGTTAGATGTACACTTGTGAAATTCTAGTATTAGATAGCTCAGAGAAGTTTATGGATGAGTTGAAAAGAAGATAGAACTTAAAAAAAAGTTTGAATTGAACATGTTCTAGAAAAACTCTATACGCCGGATGATCCAGCACTAAAGAGCTTGTACACGCCGGAACATTTGTTCAGAAACGGGCTTTAATGCTTATACATACCAGATGATGAGGTTAAGTTGGTTGCACTAAAGTATTTTTCAGAAGAAGGATTTCAAATTATACACGCTAGATGGTCCAGCGTACACATCAAAGACATCACTGGAGTAAAGTCTAGAGAGTTTTCCTTCAGTTTAGTGGATGATGATCTTACACGCGCCGGATGGTCCAGCGTATGTATCAGAGGATTCATTGGCTATAACGGCTAGTCCTAGGTGGAAGATTCACACCAGATGGTCCGGTGTCTGGAGACGGTGCATGCCGAATCATCCAACGTTTAGAAAAGTTTGGGTGGTTAGATAACTGCTAGTTTTGGACCTCTAGCCTATAAATACCTCCTCATTTCGTCTTAGTGGTATCTATTGTGAGCTAGAAGAGCTGAAACACTTAGTGTGTGATCAAGAGGCAAGGGAGTGCACAAGAGTGATTTGCAAAGTTCTTAATTTAAGATTAAAGACATTATTAGTACAAGGAGAGTAGCAAGTGTGCATCTAACTATAGTTTAGGCTTGATTTAGGTCAAGTAAAGCTATGGCTTGTTACTCTTAGTGGTTGGCAACACCTAGTTGGTCTTGATGATTGGAGTTATCTTGGTGAGGTTTGGAGTTCTTGTAGGAGCCATAAGAGGAAGCTTTATGTTTGATTTGAAACTCTTCAATCTAGAGATGGAGAAGTGGCTATCACTAGGGAGCACTTGAGACTTGGTGACTCATGGGGAGCAATATCCTTAGTGGATGCTCCAACGAGGATTAAGAGAGAGTGCTAACTGCTCGATATCTCGGAAAAAAAAAATCTGATGTCTTCTTATCATCTCTTTACTTTCATGTATTTACATTCTTACAAGTTAATATTCTGCAATTCACTTTGTGTTGTAGCTTGCATGTTTTCTTGCTTATCATTCTATCTATTTTGGTCATTGTAGTTGTAGGGATCAGTGACGTCCTAAGAGGGGGGTAAATTAGGGCACTTGGAACTATTTCGGCTCCAAAAATAACACAAAATAAACCTATATCAATTTCTATCTAAGTGTGCTATAAGTTTATCTAGTATGTCTACTCTACCGATCAAAGCGCTTGCAACCTATCTAAGAAGGTAAATTGCAAGTAAGTAAATGCGGAAACGTAAATAAGGTAGAGAGAGCTAAAAGGGGGAGATTGTAGCGAAAATGACACTATTAGGCTATGATTGTGATTTTGATGATTAATGACAATATAGTCATTGGGACTAACATGATTATAATAAGGTCATTTTCGCTATAATCTCCCCCTTTTGTAGCTCTCTCTAACTTATTTACGTTTTCGTATTTACTTACTTACAATTTACCTTCTTAGATAGGTTGCAAGCACTTTGATCGGTAGAGTAGACACACTAGATAAACTTAGAGAACATTTAGATAGAAATTTATATAGATTTATCTTGTGTTATTTTTGGAGCCAAAATAGTTCTAAGTGTCCTAATTCACCTCCCCTCTTAGGACATCACCGATCCCTACAATTGATATCAGAACTAAGCCTCACATCTAGCTCTTCAATTCATGTTAGAGCTTTATACCTTCCACAAGGTTTTGCCAATTCAAGTGGCATTTGAGCCTTAGTCTCATTGCGATCGATTAGACTTCCCCGTCTAGTGAGTTATGACGTTCGGGGTTGGGATGAATTCCTATAGTGCTCTACTTTTTTATGGCATAAATTTATCGCGTTGAAAAATTCTAATGACTTATTTTTTGCAAGCTCGAGGCTTAGATGTTTGGAGAGTCACTAAGGAATGGATGAAATCTTGCATCACCAACAAGGAGAGGCAATTAGATGCATTGGCAAAGAATGATCAAGTGGTGAGAAGAATATTTCAAACTCTTCTTTCAAAGTATAAGTTGATAGTCTCCATTATTTACGACAATAATGACATCAAGAAGATGACTCTAAGTCAAATACTTGGCAAGATCACCGCCCATGAGATGACAATGAACATGGGGTGAAAGTTCAATGAGCAACAAAGGGCCTTTAATAAATAATCAAATGAGCTTAAGAAATTCAATGCATTTAATGACATTCATGCTACATTTGTTTCTAATTATGAATAATTATTGTGCAAATTTAATTTGCAAAATAAGGAGCATGAAGATCTTAAGACTAAATTTGAGTGCATTAAATCTCAAACTAAGATAACTTTGAATAAATCTACCTCTCTATTTAATTGCAATCATAAGGTATATGTTTCCACTTCTTGTGATGATTTAATTATTTTATCTAGCTCACCCCTTTGCAATTAGATTTGTATTGAGAGTGTTGTTGTAGAATCATCTAACAACCTCATTGCACAAGAAAATGATGAGCTCAAATAAGGAGTGGAGAAGCTCAAGGAGGACTTGGCGAGATTGAAGGGCAAATGACATGTCCAACCTTCTCAAGATAACCGTGATTTCATGGTGAAGAGACTTGAGAAGGGGTCAATTGTGACATGCTTCAAATGCTTTTAAGAAAGCCACAAGTCCTTCCAATATAAGCAAGTAAAGAAGGAGACTAAGGACAAGACGAAGAAGAAGTTGACAAATCTCTCCAATAAAACCTCTAACCTCTACACCAAGCCCAACTATAAAAACAAGATAAAAAGCAACCACTACAAGCTAAAGAAAAAGAAAAATAACAAGGTGGTTGCACACATAGCTGAAGAAGGATCGGAGGTGGAACCAACCATTTGGTTGTCTAAGGAAGTTATCACCAACATGAAAGGGTCTCCATCGGTTTGGGTTTCAAAAAAGACTTGAAACCCGAGGCGGCTATGGGGATTTGGAGGCTGGACTTACAAGATAAACTGAAGATTCAAGCAAAGAAAACAAGTGTACAAGATGAACGTATTGATGAAGATTATGATCATCACATACCCAAATTTTCATCCAAAAGTAAAAGAGGTAAGTGTAGTTAGATTATTGTTCATGTATTTTATTTTGCTTGTAGCCCATTTGACTTGTCTAGGATTGCATGTGCTTATTTTAATTTATTGCAATACCTACTATAGGTTTTTATATGGTGGGTTGCTTGTGTCTCTCTAATCCATGAACAACTTACATGGTTATTAATTGTAGGTCCCTTACATGGCACTAGTTTTTCAGTTAATATCTTTTATGTGCTATGATACAATCTATATGATAAGTCCCTATTGTTATCAATAACAAGTGCATATACCTCACAAGTATTCAACACTTGTATGCACATATTTAGGGGGAGTATATCCTATATGTTGTGATTTTGAGACTAACATACGTTTTAAGTTGCATCTTTTGGAGTCTCATGGAGTAATCAACATGTTTTCGAAGGTATGTAATGCTCAAACGATTCAATTGGTATCATTATCAAATATTTGTTCATTTAAACTATTTTTTATGCATAATATAGTTTAAACTTCCTATCTTGATATATTATCTAGTTGCGTATATGTTTTTTTTTCATCATATGTATACATATAAATAGGGAGAGTTTATACTATATTATGTGAGTTTGATGAATTATGATCCATGTGCTTTCATCCATTTCAATTGGTATCATTCTTTTGTAGTGAGATTCCTATAATTAGTATTATTACAATTGATATTATTTTTAATTGGATCATAATTTTGAAGCTCTCTCCCATGTGCTCTAATGTCTTTCCCTTTAAGTTCAACAAGTATATATAGTCCTTTTTGAGATATTGTTGATAAATGGGGAGAAGTTTGACGACCAAAGCAAGGAATGCAAGATAAACAATGTGAGGGTGATTGTAGTAAGTGCAAGATACACATAGGTTAACAAAGGGGGAGAAACTCTTGCTTAGGTCAAATTAAGGAAGATAGTGGCAATGGATAAAGGGGGAGACACAACAAAGGTGAACTAAGTGGTAAGAATATGCATTCAAACAATATGATAAAACTTTATGCTCATTTATGATCTTTAAATTTAGAATCATTTGTTATTTTTCACTTGCTTTGGTTGTGTTGTCATCAATCACTAAAATCATAATAATGACGTAATAAGATCATTTTCGCTGCAATAGTTATTTTACTCTTTATCTAGGATAACGTTATTTATTTATTCTAGAGTTCAGTTAAAATAGTTTAAATTATGGCATAATTCACCCTCCCTCTTAGACCATTCCTTTCACAGCTAGCTAGTTTTCTTCAACCCCTTGATCGCATGTAGAGAAACTCTATCGAACCGCTGTCCTGTGGGAAGCCTTCCCCTTCATTGACGTGCCGCGACCACTGGTGCGGAAGGCTTCACTGTGGCCGCCGATCAGTGACGAATGCTAGCGGGTCAACGCGGTTGCCGCCAGGGAAGAAGCACGGTCGCGAGAGACTGGTATCGTAGATCTATCGGTCTTGTAGTGAAAGGATTTGGATCCTCTAACTTCACGGTGTGAAGTCAGGGAGCAACAGTAAAATGTGTCTGATGCTACAGTAGAAACAGTATCTCTGACTTCAAATACTGTATAGGTTTACTGTTCATCAAAATACTATTCACGTTTACTGTTTACGACGTTACTGTATCACTAAATCTTATACGTCCATTCCAGATCCAATATCTCACACGAGTTTTAAGTCACACTACAGTACTTTGACTACAAACGGTGTGAAGTCAGAGGATCTAAATTCGTAGTGGAACGGGCGGAGCAACAAAGGGCATGGGGCTTCTGGCGCCGCCGGAGGAGGGGCATAGTCACGGGAGAGAAGGTCCATCGAGAGAGTGACGGGAGGTAAGAGGAACATGGAGTCAAGAGGTGCGGAGCAAGGCAGTTGGTTTCGTCGAGGTAATTTAAAGGGATCGGATCATACAGCATATAAATGAATATTCGTTTCGGATGAATAAACCCGTCTATCCACCAACCAAACACTAGATTTAGCTCAAAATCATGAAACGAACCATCGCATCCATCTGCGTCGCTGCACCAAACACACCCTTACATATCCGGCCTGTGGTTGGCCTCGCGGATCAGCAAACGTCACTTACGCACACAGCCACACAGGCGCCTTGTGCGTTGCACTGTTACTACTGACGTAGGTAGCGATTGGTACAGCGGAAGGTGCGTGCTTCTGTTGAGAGTTCAGACCTGACACCTGAGCCACCATGACATCAGAGCCCTGAGCCCCGCAACTCTGCAAGGCTGCAGCGCTGCAACCACTCCGATCACATGGAAGCACGGAAGCCAACGGGACCGGAAACAAAGGGCAGGGCAGGATTTCAGAACAGGCAGCTCCCGGCCTGGCGATCCAATTCAGAACAGGGCAGGTTGCTACGCACTGCGTCCATACTCTAGGCAGGACCGGTTTTGATATTTTAGGATTCGGAATGAGATTAAAAATAGAGTTTTATTATTAAATATAAATTGTTTAGATCTAATTTTTTCAGTTTATTTTTAAATTTTGAATTTTGGATACAGTGTATATATATATATATATATAAGTCCTTTAAATTTTGGAGGATCCGGAGCGGCCGCACCGCTCACCGGCCCCGACTCTAGGCTCGTTAGACCGTTCGCGGTTCTTCACAAATTCCTCGAGCTAGTACCTCTATGCATTAGGCCGATGGTTACATCATCTTCCGCGTTAACAATTTTCTCAAGGGCACCGAGAGTCCGAGACGTGATTCCTCGGCGAACGCGTTCGAGCGACTACGTTCTGATCTATCCCGATCGCATTCGTCGCTGGTGCGTGTTGCCGGGTCGGTCCCGCCAGTGACCTCGTCGTCGTCGAGCAGCGAACGTCAGTTAAGTACAGGCACCTTGCTGACGTGGGTTAATGGGTACACCAATGGTACTGTGCTTCTCGTCAGAGTTGAGGCTTGATGCATGAAAGCCCAGCGAGGCTGCAACGTTGCAATCACATGGATCAGCACTTCTTTTTCTTCTTCTTACGATGATGATGATGCAAGCACGCACGTATCACCACCACTAGGGAAGGCAAAAACAGCGAGAGAACCCAAAAGCAAAGGGCGGAGATTTGGCCTTCGATTTGTGATTTGGTAGCAACGAAGCAAAGCTGCAAACAGACAGACATGTAGAAGCTAGATCTTTCAAAATAAAAACATGAAGAAGCTACTAGCAGGGGAAAAAAAGAAGAGGTGTCGTGGGTGCCCATCACTCCATGTGCTGACCAGCACTGTGCATGACTGAACCATGTTTGCTCAAAGTTGTCTTTAAGTTGTCACTGCAAGATCTCAAGGTAGCTACTGTACATCTCATCATAATTGATGTTTGATGCGAGTACGGTACCTCTGTACGCACAACAGCGAAACAACTCACGCCCATTAGGACACACAAAATAGACCCTAAATTAACCCACTTGTCTCTGAAAAACCTACCAGTTAATCCGATGATTAATTTAGCACGTTAAGTATGAGGCCAGCCGCATATGGTCCACCATCCGTTGTTCATCCATCGAACCAATAGCGAACCGGTGGGTAGGAGATTCTCTCTTTCTCCTCCTCCACCTTTTATCTTTTCTCATTTCTCCACCTCTAATCTTAAATAGATTTCTAGCTGGTAGGGGCTGTAGATCCTCCCCTGATCCAACGCATTCCATCATGGAATACTACTAAAGAATGTTCTCATGACTCATGAGGGAGGTAACTAGTAATACTACCATTCAAGAGCATTAAGCAGGAAAGGACGGTCATACATGTCAGTTACGTTTAATATTTTTACCTATCTATTGTTTATATTCCAAGCATCAGTATATGTGTTAAGGTAGACATCCGTCACGAGAATAGTTAGACGACGTCGACTGCTACGGGAGAGATCACACTATAGATTAAAAAAACTTAGAATATTATGAAGGCATAAGAAGACTTAGAACATTGTGATTAAAGAATCAATGAAGAAAGATAAATTAATCTAATTTTCAGTCTCTTTCTCATATATCTCTTTCAATGTTCTAAACCCTCCTAATCTATAGTTTATCCCTCCTCTAACAATCAACGCCACTCAATTATCCTTTTGATAGATGTTTACCATAACAACCTGAGTACTCGATGTACTGATAACTGTATAATCTAACAATTCTTCAAACAAAGCCTGTGATTGTAGTAGCAGTTATAATGAACAATTTGCAGACTAAGCACAACTGCGACAAACATTATGCAGCGATTATCATATCACAATGGGAAGGGATAAGAAATAAGGGCATGCATCAGTGTTACTTTTGTTGGCCCAATGTCAGAGACAGACAGCCTCCGGCTCTTCACAGCCGCTGCGCTGGGCACATGCCCACGGCGCGTGACCATTCACGGAAGGGAAAAATCTATTAGGATATATGGACAGGTAGTTTATTAGAACTATTTATTTATATTAAGTTTTTAAAAGTGTAAGTAAAAATTTATAAAGATAGATAAAAAATAATAAATACATAATTATTAAATAGAAGAAATAGATAGCCAACATACATATAAACAGTAACACATACAGAGATGCATTTGCTGATGACTCACCCTCGTCCCCAGCTCACACCCAGGGGCAAATCCGCCACTTGCCAGCTTCCCCTAAAACCCATCGCACCGGGCTCGCACGCACTTCTCTTAAATGCACAGCGAGTTTGCAACGCATGCGCGCGCACCCGCACACTCCTCCCGCGGCGTCAGCATCGCTGCGTCCGCTCGCAACTGCAAGGAGAGAGAGAGAGAGAGAGAGAGAGAGAGAGAGAGAGAGAGAGAGAGAGAGAGAGCCCAGCTGCCTCGGTGCGCGCTCGCCGGCCGTGAGGGGAAGGAGGAGGGAGGAGGAGCCGGCAGCGCGGGGAAATGCTGGCCGTTCCCGTGGCGGATCGTGCTGTTCTCTTGGCGCGATTGGCCCTAGGCGGTGACTGCAAGGTCCGATCCTGAGGCGGACGGCGACTCCGAGAGGGCTGCTAATTTCTTCGTTGCCGACGCCGTGAAGGTCCGGATTCTCTTCCCCGCACCATCTGCGTTGGTTCTTTCAGTCCTGGGCTGCGGACGGGGAGGCGCACGGCGCGAATGGAGCTTGCCTCTGGTTCCAATATTCCAACTTGGGATGGCTTCTTGCGACTTGCGAGGTATGGCGTAATTCAGAGTTCTTCAGTACAGCTATGCGTACTGCGAAAACGACTTTTAGGTACAATGCTGTCCGTTTCTTGCGCTCATCACACTACTGTTGCAGGAAAGCAAATCGTGCTTTTCTTGAAAACACATTTGGTTGGTCGATGCGCGCGTGCTTTTGTCTTTAGAAAAGGGGAAAGAGAGTGTATTGGAATTGTGCTTTTGTTACTAAAGACTAGAGGAGTTGAGCAGTTGTAATCTACAGGGCCACTGTTACCTTTCATTTGTTGCTGTGGTAACAATTCAATTTTTTTTTAAAAAAAAAAAACCAATGTGGTAGTGATTATTCATGTAAATAACATGGAACTGTGAAATAAACAAACAACAACTTGAGAATTATGCAATGGAGTAGGTCAGATATGTAGTTCCAGACTGCAACTTGCAGCAACTTTTACATGTGCAATTCCCAAGTTTGATTCATCACTGGACCAGGGAGTAGGGGAACATGGAAGTGTGAATGCTTAATAATCTTACTGGTACATATACTGTTGCAACTGTCGTTTGGGGTGTCGAGACAGCGATAGCTCTTGCTTTGCATTTGTCCTATGGTGTGGAGCCTGAGATCCCTCCTCGGTGTGCTGTGCTGCCCATGATCGCCCCCATCAATGAGCAGAGCCCCACCCTGCCTGCAAACCCGCTTCCCTTTGGTTTCTTGCGTCTGAGACCACCTGCTTTATGTGCTGGACTTTTAGTTTCGTGCTGGTACCTTTTTCCAAAGCATTTGGTCCTTCAGAAAACAACTGCATTAGGTGTAGTAATCGAGTCTAGGTTAGGTGCGCTGCAATTGCTTTTGTGTAAGTTACTCATGTGCAGGTGAGTCCACCAACGTGCTGTGTCTTCCCGTTAGAAGTCCTATAAGAGCAGTGTTTTGTCGCTACCCTTCTGTCCGTTCTGGTTATGACCAGGCGCCATTGTTTAGGCGCGGTGGCTATTTTGTTAACACAGTGGAGTTATCCTTTTCAGAAAAGGCTAAAGAGTGATGGCTATTTGCAAAAAGATATGATGATTTCCTTTTATATGGCACATGATCCTAGCTGTCCTTTTCAAAAGAGCTTGAGATAAACCGGCAGATTTGTTTGGGTTCGGGTCTTTCGGTTGAGACTAAGGAGAATACAAGAGGCATCATTCTGTTTTTGGTTCATTTTACTATTTTAGAGAGGAGGTTGCCATGTGGCAGTTGAGGAATCTAATAATGGTGCTCTTCAAAGATCAGTGTGGGCAACACTTTGTCATTATCTCATGAATTTATGATTTATTCCAAGAGTGAGCTTACACCAGCTTTCGGTGTCAGTTATGAGAATTAGTTGCATAGGTTCCTCATTATGATGAAATATAGCTAAAGGCAGTGGCTATTTAATATGTTGGAGTTTCCAAAGAAAGCTAACTTTTTTTTTTGTTTGTGTAAGTTGCTCATCCAGTTTCCATTGGAAGTGGTACACTAACTACATAAATTGTGTGTCAAAATCCTGCTAGTCTCATAATACATGACATTCTTGTAAGCATATTTTCTATTATTCTTTAGGAGGACCGGGAAACTCTGATATTTAATAATTGGAAACCACACCTGGTTTTGGCTTTTAAAAACTTAAGCAGTGGGAATGCTTCTTGTAAGCTGTTAATTGATGAAAGCACATATTTTTCATTCAATTCTCCAACTTTCTTGGTAGTTTTTTTTGTTATTACATCCTATATATATCATTGTAATGACGAAAAGAGTTGATCCTCTTTCGCCTTTTCAAGATCTCTCGGGCATATATTTTCAGTAGCTGCTTACTTGCTTAGTTACAGAGCATATAAATATCCATTGGAAAAAATTATTGCGTTATGTTTGTTATCCAAATTCTCTTGCCTTTCTACTGGTTTTTCTACTTACAAAACTGAATTTTATACTGTTATCAGGACACTCGAAATATGAACCACTGTCACTTTTTGTTGACTCTTGTTGCCTTTTTGTGTGGCAGGAGTGATGCACTGATGGGGAGTCTTGTATTATAACTCCGCTTTGTCCTTATTCTTCCAGCCGATCCTAACAATGTGGCATCTCAGGCTTATAGCATTTCTTTCTGTTTCTCTGTTCTTTATGCACCTTCCTTGTGCCAGAGGTGCTGACCTGAACTCCGATAAGCTGGCCCTTCTTGCATTTGCTGCATCTCTGCCCCATGGCAGAAAGCTCAACTGGACCCTAACAACCCAAGTCTGCACATCCTGGGTTGGGATTACGTGCACACCTGACCGGAAGCGCGTGCGTGAAGTCCGGCTACCTGCAGTAGGGCTCTTTGGTCCTCTCCCCGCGGGTATACTTGGCAAGCTTGATGCACTACAGGTGTTGAGCCTTAGGTCAAATCGTCTTACTATTAATCTCCCTCCTGATGTAGCATCCATTCCTTCTCTGCGCGCTCTATATCTTCAGCATAACAATTTGTCCGGAATTATACCAAGTTCACTGTCTTCCAGTCTAACATTCTTAGATCTGTCATACAACTCATTTGATGGAGAAATCCCATTGAAAGTGCAAAATATCACTGAACTAACTGCATTGCTTCTCCAGAACAATTCTCTTTCTGGACCCATCCCCGACCTTCACCTCTCCAAATTGAGACATTTGGATTTGAGCAACAATAACCTGAGTGGGCCTATACCACCTTCCCTGCAGAAATTCCCAGCCAGCTCTTTCTTAGGAAACGCTTTTCTATGTGGATTCCCACTGGAACCATGTCCTGGAACTGCACCTTCTCCCTCTCCAATGTCACCCTCGCCTCAAAACACCAAAAAAAGCTTCTGGAAAAAGCTTAGCCGTGGTGTCATAATTGCAATAGCTGCTGGAGGAGGGGTAGTACTATTGATTTTGATCATCGTCCTCTTCGTATGCATTTTCAAAAGAAAGAAAGATGGAGAGCCTAGCGCAGCAGCATCTTCATCCAAAGGAAAGGCTGTTGCAGGTGGAAGGGCAGACAAATCCAAGGGAGAATACAGCAGCGGTATTCAAGAAGCAGAGAGGAATAAATTATTTTTCTTTGAGGGATGTTCATATAATTTTGACCTGGAGGATCTGTTGAGGGCTTCAGCTGAAGTCCTTGGAAAAGGAAGTTCTGGGACTACCTACAAAGCTGCTCTCGAGGATGGCACAACAGTGGTGGTCAAGAGACTGAAGGAAGTGGTGGCGGGAAAAAGGGACTTCGAACAGCAGATGGAGCTAATTGGCAAGGTTGGCCAGCATCAGAATGTTGTCCCATTGCGTGCTTACTATTACTCCAAGGATGAGAAGCTCTTGGTGTATGACTATGTCCCACCGGGTAGCCTTTCTGCTGCTTTGCATGGTATGTTCTTTATTTCGAATAAGCTATTTGAATCATTAGACATTTTACTGCCTGTCAGAACGCTAGTTTGAACTTTAATTTTTTATGGATATTAAGCTATTATCTGACTCTAACTTGACAGTTCACGCCTTTTCTGGTACTTTGACACTTGACATTTTAAGTACAAGTCAGACTCGAAGCACCAATAATGTTGTAGCTTAACCTTTTCTTGTATCCCACTATCTTTCGAAGATTAGCTAGAATGACAAAGTAGAAACCAAAATTAAAGGCTATTTGGCGGTTGCATTCTTGCATAGTGAAACACTTTATGTTGCAGTTGCATTAAATGCTCAATTTGGCTCTTCCTTCATTGCATCCCCTACCTATGCTGAGGCCGTGCAATGCGCTACGCCCGTCTTCGCTCCTCCCAACTTCCGCAGCGCCCCAAGCTACGCTCAGTCATTGTTGTACCCTCTCCACGCCTAGTTGGCCGGCACTTTCACTCCACCTCTTGGCTTGCCAGGCCTTGCTCCGACGCCCAGTCACGTCACCATGACTCCTCTGTGCCTTTGATTCGAGCGCAGCCGCGCACCTGTCCCAGTAAGGCGGTACATCCCGTCGATTTGACCTGGACTCCAATCAGGGAGCGCTACTGGTGGCGCAAAAGGGGGCATTCAAGCCGAGCGACCTACTCCGTTTCTTTTTGACGAGATGAGCGGTCAGGCCGACCAATCCAAACAGCTTCAAATCGTCTCCACCGACGCTCGGCTGCTGCGCTTGCTCTGTTTCGCGGGCGGACACGGGATCCCTGCTTTTGTTGCCCGGCCTCGGACCACTGTTCGGCCGTGTGCAGTGATCTGGTGAGGTGCTTCACCTGTTAAAGGTCCGGTCATCGTGCTTCGGCCTGCTGCTCCTGTCGGGCTACTTCACCGGTGACGCCCCGTCAAGATGTGCGCATGCGATGCGTGCCACCGCATGCCGACGCGCGCCTACAACTACGAGAGGGTGCGTTCCGCTTTGACCCTGCTTATCCGCCGATGCCGGCGAAGCCTCCTCTAACACCATCTCCTCATGACTGGCACGAGGCGGTGGGTTTGCGATGTAGGGGGCGTCGTGGCACCAGAGACGACTGGGACGTCTACGACGACTAGGTCCACCATAGCGGCAACGGGCAAGAGCGCGTCGATAGGGACCGTGATAGGGTTGACTATGGCCGTGGTGCCTAGTCACGACATGACGACCACCCGAGGCATGGAGGCCTACACGAGCGTTGTGACGACGTTGATGATGCTGCACGCGATCCCAGGGGTAGGGCTTGCCGTGACGAGTGCTCCTCAGCTCACCACGCGCCTACACATGGCCGCACCCGCTCCCCATGCCATCGCGATGCTAGCGGCCGTTATGGTGGTGGCACGTGGCGCTTCGACATGGTGCTTGGCGACAACCACGTTGTGATCGAAGGAGATGACCACACCGTCAACACACGTCAGAGGGTGGAGCTAGCAAGCTCGTTGCTGCCATCTCTAGAGCAGCTCCTGACCAAAGAAGTGTCCGAACTCCAGCAGCTCTTCACTCGTCGAGCTGCAATGCTGAAATCTGACCTCAAGCACTTGCTACAAATTGAGATGCAGGCTGCAATTCACACTTCACTTGAGCCTATACATTCTTGGTTCTGTGACATGCAGGTTGCCCGATCGGTTTGGTAAGAAAGTAGATGATTTTGTCCTGAAGGCTTGCCACCTAGCAGACAAACTCCGCTTTGTTGACGACTCGCTCTTGCCAGCTCATGCTGGGATTGAGGCCTGGCCCAGGGTCCCTGCTCCTGCCCTTCGGACACAAACTGGGTTGGATGCGGATCCCATTCTAATGCTAGATGCCTTTGGCACCCTGCACTGCTTGCTTTGCACGCCGACTAAGTGTGACGTGCTTCCTAATGATGTCACTATGACTCGAGAGCCAGAGCAGGCCCTGCATGCTCTCACCCTTGCAGGTGAATGGGGGTTTGCAGGTTGTTGTGTCACGTCGGCCATTAGTGCCACTGCCAATGCGATGCCAGAACACACTCCTCGGCTGGGGGAGAGCCATCCACGCGCCCGACAACATGGCTTAGGGCATGCCAGTGACCACCTCCGCTGCTCCGCCATCTTCAACGTTGGCTATGCACGCAGGCTCCCTGCCAACACCACGATGCTCAACTGTGGCCGATCTGTTCTCCACACCACATAGCTGGTCTCTCAACAACACAACCGCAGCTCTAGAGGCTCCACCAACTACACAGCCTCCTCCTGATGCTCCAACGCCTCGGCTTGATGCGGATGGGTCGGACCTCGAAGCAAACTTGGGCTCTGAGGGCTACATGCCCGCCACAGCAGCCACCGTGGGCTCCTCGGAATAACGAGCACCTCTGACTTGCGCCACTGGAGCCCGCTCGCACACCTTGCCAAATGGCCAGCCCATCGAAGTTTCAAAATCACTCAAGGTGTATGTTCGCCGTCGCAAGCGTGCCAAAATGCTGCCATCACGCGTGGCACCATCAACACCGACACCACTACAACAATGCGTGGTGCGGGTGTCCAAGTTGGCTGGCGGCGTCCTCCCTAATCCACCAGTCGTCGACAAGCGTCGGCGGACGACAACGCAGCCAAGGTCACTCCCACGACGTAGTCTGCGCATCGCAACCTCCGGTCGCCTTTCTTCGATCGTGGCGCAGGCACAACATGTTGTAATGAAGAGGCTTGTCTCATCCAAGATCGGGATGCAATCGACCCAGCCACACAAGATCGCTATGCCAGCCTCTTCGACGCGTCGTTGTCTCATGCCCACATTGAAGCGCTTGCGGCGCTGTTCAGCTGGGTGCCCCCTGACACCTCACAATCGCCACATGCCGATGCACTCGCCATTGTTGGTTGAGCGTCCTGGACAGTACGTGCACTAGATGTCATTTGGAATCTGAGTGGCATAAATAGACCATCATGGCAGAACGCTGTGCGTGAAGCAATTCTGTCTTCCCGAGCGGACATCGTGTGCTTCTAGGAGACTAAATTGTCTAGCGTTTCTCAGCGAGCTTTGCTCAATACCCTCGGTGTCGATTTTGATGTCCATTGTGCTTTACCAACCGCGGGTTCACGGGGTGGTGTTCTTGTCGCATGGTGGAGCTCTGCCTACCATGTAAATGCCACACAGATTGATGAATTCTCTGTCTTGGTCCAGTTCTCGGGCATCGACGATGTGCAATGGTGGTTCACCGGCGTCTATGGCCACAGGAGGACCCTGACAAGATCTGCTTCCTTCAGGAACTTCGAGATGTGCGGGCTGCGTGTGTCGGGCCATGGCTGCTCACGGGTGATTTCAACCTCATATACCATGCGGAGGACAAGAACTACTCCAACCTCAACAGAGCCATGATGGGCCGCTCCCGCAGGTTTCTCGACGGTGTTGAGCTCAAGGGGCTACCTTTGATCGGGAGGCGGTACACTTGGTCCAATGAGCGTAACTCCACTACACTCGTACGTCTCGACCACATGTTTTGTACTGATGATTGGGAGAGGCTCTATCCCGATTGCATCCTACAGAGCGCAACAACAATGGTGTCAGACCACTACCCTTTGCTCCTCGTCCTCCACGACGGGCCTGATGGTAAATGACGTTTTCACTTTGAGAGTTTTTGGGTCAAGCTGGAGGGTTTCTTGAGGCTGTTCAACCTCTTGGTCCGAGCTGGTCTCCTATCATTGCCCCTTGGTGCGTCTGGCGATCAAGCCACCTCCTTTGGCCAAACATCTACACAGGTGGGGGCAAAAAAAGACTGGCAACATCAAATCCCAACTGCAGTGGGCAAAGGAGATACTGCACCGTTTGGAGATCGCGCAAGATTCTCGGCAACTGGCAGTCGACAAAATGTGGCTGCACCAATCCCTAGCAGCATTGCCTAGGCCTAGCCTTGCTTGAGCAGACGATTGCCCGCCTCCGCACGCGTATCACATTGCTCAAGGAGGGGGATGCCAATACAGCATTCTTCCATTCGCATGCTCGACACCACAAGTGAAAGAATTTCGTTAGGAAGTTAAGCGCGGATGGCCAAATAGTGACGAGTCAGGAGGACAAACACAAGGCTGTGTTCGACTTCTAATTTCAGCTACTCGGTTCCTCTAATCACAGGGATCATACTCTCGACTTGGAGGCCTTCCACGAGCACCAGTCTCATGACTTGGCGCATCTGGAGGAGACATTCACGGAAGAGGAGGTATGAGAAACCATAAAACACCTAAAGTTGGATAAGGCGCCAGTGCCGAATGGCTTCACAAGAAGGTTTTACAAGACCTGTTGGTCGATGATCAAGCACGATGCCATGGCGGCAATTGAGGCGGTTCAGCATGGCAGGGTGCCACATTTGGACTAGCTCAATTTGGCTTACCTTACTCTCTTGCCGAAGAAGGCGGACGCATTGAATGTGACAGATTTCTGGCCCATTAGCCTCATCCACAGTTTTGCCAAGCTAGTGGTGAAACTGATGGCAAACCGGCTAGCGTCATCCTTACCGGACATGGTCTCAAGCAACCAGAGTGCGTTTGTTCACGGGCGATGTATAAAGTACAATTTCCTCCTTGTCCAGCGTACAAGCCGCAACGTTGCATCAATAGCGGGAGCCACGAATCCTCCTCAAGCTCGACATCTCCAAAGCGTTCGACTTTGTCTCGTGGCCATTCCTCCTTGAGGTGCCACAACACCTCGGATTCAGGCACTCTTGGTGCAACATGGTGTATGCGTTGTTGTCGACAACGTCCACTCAGGGATTACTTAACGGAGAGCTAGGCGATGAAATATGGCACTAGAAGGGTTTGTGGTAGGGCGACCCCCTTTCGCCCATGCTCTTCATCCTCGTCATGGATGTCCTCAACGGCTTCATCAACTCGACTAGTGAAACCGGTCTGCTTCAGCCTCTCGCACAACACTGGTTCCCTCATCGGGTCTCGTTGTACGCCAAAGATGTTGTTCTCTTCCTCAAGTCGGTGTAGCAGGATGTGGACACCTTCCAAGTTATCCTCACAATGTTTGGCGTTGCCTCCGGTCTATGGATGAACTTCCAAAAGTGCTCCGTCACGCCGATCAAATGCTAGAAGGACGACATGGCCTTCATCCAGCAGATGTTTCCATGCGCGATCAAGGAATTCCCATCCGACCTCGGATTTCCGCTCTCGATTCGCAAACTGACTCAGGCGAAGCTGCAACCATTGGTGGACAAGGTGGCCGACCTGCTTCCAGGATAGAGGGCGGGTCTTCTCGACCGTTCAGGCCGGCTAAGCTTAGTTCGTGTCGTCCTTTCCTCCACCCTGATCTATAATATGATGGCCCTTGACATGTCGCGATGGGTTTTCAAGGCCATAGACAAGATCCGGCGAGCCTTTCTATGGAGAGGACGTGAGCAGATCAATGACAGTCACTGCTTGGTTGCCTGGCCTAAGGTGTGTCGGTCTTTGGATTTTGGTGGACTAGGCATCCATGACCTCAAGGCGATGAATTGGGTATTGCGCATGCGATGGCTGTGGCTGCAGAAGACTCAACCCAATATGCCTTGGGCAGGGTTTCAGCTACCGGTTCACAGGAATGTTCATGCCATGTTTGACATTTTTTTGCGGACGACGGTGGGAGATGGGCATCATACTTTGTTTTGGACTGATCGTTGACTCCATGGGCAGTCAATATAGGACCTGGCTCCGTGGCTGCTCGAGCTAGTACCCATGCGAGCCACTCGTCGACGCACGGTTCATCAGGCAATACAGAACAAGGCTTGGGTCCGAGACACTAAGGGGTCCCCTCTATGTCGGCTATCTATGAGTACTTGTTGCTATGGGACATGCTTGAGGAGATCACCCTCGAACAAGGTGTGCCTGATGCCCATGCCTAGAGGCTGACATCTACTGGGACATATACGACGCGCTCAGTCTACTGGCTATATTTTGAGGGCAGCACTCATTTCACGCCACGACGTCGCCTTTGGAAGAGTTGAGCACCTTTACGCTTCAAATTCTTCATCTGGCTGGCAAGCCGGAACCGGTGCTGGACAGCCTATCGTCTACAACGACGCAGCCTGCCAAATCCGGACAAGTGCCCGCTCTGCGACAAGGAGGCAAAAATAGTGCAACACTTGCTAACGAGCTGCGTCTTCGCACGCCAAGTTTGGCACGCCGTGTTCATGAATATTGGCCTTCAGGATCACACACCTCGGCCTCAAGATAACATCTTCGTCGGCTGGTGGCAACATGCTACAACAGGCGTCGACAACAGTGTGCTCAAGGGCGTGAACTCTCTCATCATGCTAGTGGCCTAGGCTATATGGAAACATCGCAACGATTGTGTGTTCCAGGCAGGCCGACCGGACATAGCTGTCGTGTGTCGCTTTGCAAGAGAGCAAGCAAAGTTGTGGTGCTTGGCAGGTGCCAAGGGGTTAGCACAGTTTCTAGAACGCACCTAGCACTATCAAAGCAAACCCAAAGCTCTTTCGATGTCGCGAGAAATCGAGTAGGTTGCAGGCTTCAAGCCTGATTCATGTTCTGTGTTTTGTCACGTGCTGTTTTGTGAGTGGTGTTCGTTCTCGTTGTGTGTGTTATAATATCTGTTACTTCTTTCTTCTTTAATACAAAGACACGCCGTTCTCCTATGTGTTCGAGAGAAAAAAACAATCACGAAAAGTCGATGCATATATACGATTTGATGGTATGTAGCTTGTAACAAGCTACTGCACTTAGTGGTTGTTTTTCTGAATAAGATATTTAAAAGATATATATACACTCCCAATAGCCTTTTGGCTTTGTTTTTATCCTTCTGAAAACAAAATATATTGAAGTTTTGCAATCGATGTCAACATAAACCCTCCTCACTGATTTGTTGGTTGTATTTATAAATTAGAATTCGTACAACTGTAGTGGAGTTCCCATGAACAGTATGAGAACTACTCTTGTAGTCAGACATTTTAGGCTTTTGAGCTATTTGCAATTTCTGGCCGTCGCAATGTATGCAAAAGAATATTGCCTTGCTTCTCCATTGCCTACTTTGAGGTATCACACCTATACTGCCTTGCAATCTGCCAGCACTTGCATGGGTAACCTTTGTTGCACAAATTGGCGGTTCAAGTAGCTCTAGTTTAGTGGTGCTGTTGATTTCTGTGGTTCAAGTTTACACATATTCTCTTGTGATTGAACCTTGTGATGACCTGAAAAGTGTGTAAATGGAACAGGAGGGCCGTAGGACTCTGACATATTTATGATGTAACGCCATAACCGACACAGTTTGTTTATATTTCTGTTTCATCCAATTTGTCTCAAGTATGGATGTGTTCTGATTTGCTTGGATACCACAAAATTAGTTGGTTAGTCAGGATTTCAGGTACTGGGTCAGCAAAATGAAATTATGTCGGTGCATTTCAAGCCTTGCCCTTGTAGCATTTCCATGGATCTTTTCCTTTTTCACCCGTTTTGCTAACTTATTATCTGCAAGTGTGACTAACTTGCTCATTATATACATTTGCATTGAAACGAAATTATACTATAACAGACTGACGGTTGATTATAAATACTCAGGGAATAAAGCTGCTGCAAGAACTCCATTGGACTGGGAGACAAGAGTAAAAATAGCTCTGGGTGCTGCACGCGGGGTGGCTTATCTGCATGCTGAAGGTGGCGGGAAGTTCATCCACGGAAACATCAAGTCAAGTAACATCCTTATTTCACAGGAACTCAGTTCTTGCGTCACCGAGTTTGGCCTTGCCCAGCTCATGGCCACGCCTCATGTTCACCCACGGCTCATCGGATACCGTGCTCCCGAGGTCCTCGAGACCAAGAAACCAACACAGAAATCTGATGTCTACAGCTTTGGCGTACTGCTCCTTGAGATGCTAACAGGTAAAGCCCCTCTTAGATCTCCCGGTCGCGACGATTCCATCGAGCACCTCCCCAAGTGGGTGCAGTCTGTGGTTCGAGAAGAATGGACGTCAGAGGTTTTCGATGTCGACTTGTTAAGGCACCCGAACATCGAGGATGAGATGGTGCAGATGCTCCATGTTGCAATGGCATGTGTTGCTGTTCTTCCTGACCAGCGGCCTCGGATGGAGGAGGTGGTCAGGAGGATCGAGGAGATCCGGACATCTTACTCAGAGACAAGGACGTCCCCTGAGGTCTGACAAGAAGAACGAGGAACTCTTCTAAATCACTTAATAGCACAGCAATAATATGCCATCTAGACAAAAACAGGTTTGACAGTTTCTGCCTGCAAAGCTGATAGCTCTGTGTTTAGTGTCCAGTGAAGCTTTGCTGTTGATTTCTGATCATTCTTTAGTAAATTTATTTTCCATTCATGGCTTCATGATGTTGCCCTGGTGATTGTTTCGTTTCAATAGCTCTGCTGAACGCTGATCATCATAGGGTGCCAATTTATCATCGTTCTGCAAAATTCGATCTGAGATGGACTCTATGAATTTCGATTTATTGAATGAGCATTCTGTTTGTGCCATTTGCTTGTGGCTTATATGTCCTTGTGAGGGAGCAAGGATATTTTGTTCGACTGTTGAATCTTGAGCATCACTGTTTACCTTTTTTGAACATCCTACACAGGGCTCTAACTTCTTACCGCTAAGCGGGCTTATTGTCCTGCGTCATGTTTGTACTTGAACATATTATTCTTCTTAATACAATAATACACAGTCCTTCTGCGTATTCGCGAAAAAAGTTGTAACCTTGTATGCGATAATAAAGTGATTTAAATAACTATTTTTAGTTTAAAATAGAAATAAGATGACTCACCCAAATAACCTCAATATATCTACAACTATAGCTCCACGAATTCCTATATCTAAAAATATTTAGCTTAAGAATTCTTGAAGTTAGAGTTTTACCAAACAACTCCGTAATATCTTGCGTGAATTGATTAGTGACAATGGGTTCATACTATGGGTCTGGTGGAGCCTTGATCCGAGAGCAAGTGTTAAGAGTGTATACCGATGGTTCTTCAGTAATTTCAAGCATTGGAATGTACATATCAGGTGTATACAGAATTATACATAGGCCAAGAGTATTCTCTATGCAATTATATCAACTTGATGTAATTGTATGAGATCAATAAAAACTTTCTTTATCTAAAAAAAATGTGTATGCAGAGATGCAAGTGAGTACCAATGGGGAGTTCTGGATCACTGCCTAGTTCACTTTTTCCTTAGCTTATGTCCTGTTTTTTTTTATTGTGATGGTGGATTATAGCTTTTAAAAGCCAGAATAAAAAACAAATAGTTGGATTCCACAATCTACAATCACAATCAAAATTATGGCAAAATCTACAATCAAGAGAAAAGATGATTTTTTGGATCGTAGAGGCTAGGGATATGAAAGTGGGCATACAATTGTAGAAAAATTACCCACAAATACCACTGCGTATACCCGAGCCCCACCTCACTCCTGAACCCCCTACTTCCCCTCAGCCCGTTCGGCTCTCGGTCGATTCCCGTCGCAGGCGATCGTGCGATCGAGGTTCGCCGTCGTCGACCATCCTTCCCGCTGCTGGCTAGCCAACCTGTCGTCATACAACCATCCGTGCCAACAAGCCTCTCCACTAGCATGTCTTCCCTCGTTGTCCCCGCACGATCTGTGAAGCCCTATCCGCCTAGAAGCCATCCCCTCCAGCAATCCATCACCCACAACACACCGTCTCCTCCGGCAAGCCTTCCCTACCAGCAGGCCATCACCACCGGCAAGCCTTCCCTACCAGCAGGCCGTCGCCATTGGCAAGCCATCTCCACTACCAATTCATCCCTGCCGCCTCCCTGTCGGCACAGACCGAAGAAGAAGATCGTCCCCGCCGCTGGCAAAGCGTCCTCGCACCGTCCAGGTTCTACACTGACATCCTTAAAGCCTCCTAGGCGTCGTGTGAGGTAAAATATCCATCTCCCATCCCGAGTCATATAATAGCTCTGAGCTCTCTTCATGGCAAGTGTATAGTTCAAAGATTATTCAGATGATTTAGATAATTTGGGTGCAGATGTAAGTGTTGTGGATGACAGGTTCAGATCAGATGATTTATATTCAAACATGTACTCACAGTTGAAACTAATTGTTGTGTGCACTATGCTTTCCAATCATTAAAAGTGAAGTATGTGTCAAACTAGGAGTCTGTGACCACCAAAGAAAAATAATGAAAAAGGATAGTCAAGTCTTCAGTTTAGGTTTTATTAGAGTTAGATCTGGAACAACCTTGACCACTACAAGCAATGCTTGCCCGAACCAACAGAATGGGAAAAGTACACAAGCACAACACGAGAAAAATACAGTTGTAGACAAAAAAAAAAGGTGCCAAATCACAAAACATTTAATCAGTAAATGGAAGAAACAATTCAGGGGTATCATTAGAGCCAAGCAGTGGTAAGAAATGGAATGAGTGCTAATATTAAAAGAATGAAGCATGAAAACAATTAGGCACGTGGTCCTGTATCACCTGAAGTAATAAGATAGGAATCTACAAGAATACTGCCTTGGTGGTTTGGAAAATTTGGAGAGAATGGAAACAATGTAATAGGGAAAAGGAAGAAAATGGAAAGAGAAGATACATAACATAAATTTTAATTGTTGATTTACGTCAAACTGTTTTCACTTTCAATGGCTTAAGCATCGGACTTTAAGTTCTGTAGTTTTAAGTTCTAGCGGTGTGTCTTTGATTATTAGAGTGTTAATTAGATTTGCAACCCTTCTTGAAAGGATGTTCACATCCCTTTTCTCTCACATGATCAATGGAATAGATGTGAGTTGTGACAGAGTATGCTTCTTTTAGGAAAAACGGTATGAAAATTGATAGCGAAGAGGAGTTACGTGTTTTACATTGATATTATGATACAAGTTCCTGCGGTGACTCTTTATTCAAAGAATGAATGTTAAAAAGGGAGGGGAAGAAGTGAATTAGAAGCATAAAACTAAAGAGAATTTGATGATAATACCGCTTCCAACTTAAAAAGATTGAGCTATTGCTTATATCCCCTGAAAGGATATCAAAACAGAAAAGCTTCAATTCATGGAGGCCATACATGGAAAACTTCTGCACTAACCTTCTTTGCTGCCAAACACTGAATTTTACTTGTGTTATGATTTTTTATTTCTTACTAGTTGTATAATTATTTGTGGAAAAATAGATGCTGAGAAATTTGTTCTAAATAAGGCAAATTCCTTTCACAATATGGTGCTTTTTGAAATTTATGTGGAGGAAGTAGATGCTTAGAATAGGCATCTTGGAAATCTGAATAACAAATGACATAAGAATCTGCATAATAAGTTCTTTGCTAGGATGGGAAAAAGACACACAAAGCTGCAATTTAAAACTCGATGAGATGCTTTGACGGGTTTGTACAACTTCTGATTAACTATTAATAAAGTAACAAGACTTGAATAAGATAATGCTAAAGAAATAGCGGTAGCAGGCGACAGTTGGTGGAAAGAGCACACTAGGGTGACCAAGATAGAGGAGGGTCATCCAGAAGTTCATTCGGAACTTCTGAGTTGTCACGATGACCAAGACAGAGGAGAGTTATTCGAAAGTTCATCCGGAACTTCTGGGTTGTCACGATGACAAAGACAGAGAAGGATCATCTGGAAGTTAATTTGAAACTTCCATGTTGTCACGATGTCAAGGATAGAGAAGGGTTATACGGAACTTCTGGTCAAAACACAGAACTTCCCGATTTACTGTTCATCAAACATTTTTCATTTATTTGTTTACTTTGCTGATAGCTTGTATGGTTTTTAGTTGATTCATACAAACTTCAAATCATGAGACCAGTTGCGTTAGCTTCGTATCAATATGAACTACATATCAAAAATGTTGAAACTCAAGAAATATTTTCTGATATTTAATTAATTAAATGTGTTTCAGCTTAATTAAATTATAATTAATTAATATAATGTTCTAAAATTATGAAACCACTTGGACAATTCATGTTATGATCAATGTTATCTAGTAAAAATAAACTTTGTTATGAAAGTGTTGTTTAAACTGTTGAAGTTCATCTAATCTTGATAGCTAGCTTAATTAAGGTCCGTTTTGAACAGTCCTTAAGTACATCATTTATACCATGATCTTTCACGCTTCAATTCAGATGATTCTTGTAGCATACCTCATTGCATCTTATTCATGCTCATCGCATTGCATGCACTCTTCTTTAGAAAACGAAAGATTAGAGTGTGACGCGGGCGTGATTGAGGACGATCAAGAGTTTATTGTTGTTGATTGTGAAGCTGAGCACCAAGACAAGCTTCTAAACATATTCTACTTTATACTTTGGATCATGTGAAGTCTAAATTAATAAATTATCGCTTATGTATGTTACGCATGTTAGCGAGTCTGTATCGAGTATGTGGGTAGAACATATATTGATGTATTACTTCTACCTTTAACTGTTAATGATCCCTATTCTTGTAGCCTTGGTATAACACTGTTGTTGTCTAACTTAAATGCTATCTGAAATGCTTAGCAATTCATAGGTACTCGATAGAAGTCGAGTGGTGGTTCGATTATTGTTCGCAAGCTTAGAGATTATTGATGTTCACAAAGATAATGATGATGTTGGGAGGTATGAGATCATGAGGATGAGGCAAGATTTGGGTGGGCGATAGGTATGGCTCGAGAACGGAGTCTCAGATGCTATAGGCTCGTCTGGATCGATTAAGCATCGATCGTTGTTACAGTTGCCTTTAGCACCTTCCGTACTTCCCTATATTTGGATAATGGACGAATGAGCCGATTATCGTACGCCATGCTGACGCTTGCCTTGCGGCCCTATGACACATAAGAGAAATAAATAAGGAGAAGTAAGGTGGCGGGAGCCGGAGGTGTCTGGAACATGCTCATGGTAACCCTAGTGCCAAGGGCTATATGTAAGTAGGTAGTTCCGAGTATGAGAATTGCTCGGTAAAGTGCCCTGGTGCCATTTGGTAACCGCTCGATTTGAATCGAAAACCAATCGAAGTGTACCAAAAACCGACCAAAATTTCTGCATTGACCACATTTCAAACGATTTTGTCAAAAACTGGTTGAATTTACCGATTTACTGAGTGCATTTCTTGAATTTCAATGAAGTTCAAGGAAAATAAAAAAAATCAGAAACAAATATGACACAAGATTTGCTAGATTTTGTTTAATCATATTATCTACTCCATGCATATATCATACATAGGGGAAAAAATTATCCTCCTACCCTTATCCCATAGAGCTAGGTCGAAACGAGCTGTTTGTACTGTGCATTCGACCCGTTCCGACCTTTTATATTTTTTTGGTATTTTTTTCGAACTATCAATATTTGAGCATATATTTTCTGTTACAAATGACTTTTTTTTTATTTTTTCACAGATGCTTTTAGGATTGTCTCTAGTTTTTTATGGAATTTTTTTTAAAAAAAAATTCAATTTGATTTTTTTGAATTCAAATACGAAAACTAGTTGCATTTCAAATTCGTACCCCACCAAATCGACCGATATTCATGACATTCGAGCGATTTTTGACGCATTTATGAACCCTGACTAATGGTGAGATCGAAACAGATCCAAGATCACTTGCTGCCTTCTTTGACAAAAGGGAAAAATGCAAAATCCCCCCCCCCCCAAACTCACTTGGATTTTGACTTGCCCCCTAAGTTGTTTTGTTGCAAAAAAAACTCCCCAAAAGTTTGACTTTGTTAAAAAAAAACCCCAAAAATTCAAAAAAAAATTAAAAAAATCACAACAAAATTCTAAGACAAACTAGAGACAATTCTAAGACCTTCTGTGAAATTTTTTTTTCAAAAATAATATCTTTTGCATCATATTTCATGGAGAGGAAGTTTGGAAAAAAAAGAAAAATATGATGCTCATTTATTAACTCATGTTATTTTAACTTTGTCATGTTTACTATTATTTTTCCTACATAAATAATTATTTAAGTAAACTAATAAAAGTGGTTTCACTAATTTTGGGGGTGTTATGGATTAGTTATGAATTAATCTATTTGCAACACATTTACTCAATCCTGCACGTTACAATAATTATTTCAAGATTTCATGTATTTTTACAAGATAGAGGATCATATAAGAAGACTAAAAAATTTTGTTTCATGATTTTTGGATTAGTAAATAATTAACTATGCATTTAACTTGAATTAATAAATGAACTGCACATTTTTCTTTTTTTTCAAACTTACTCTCCATGAAATATGATGCAAAAGATATTATTTTTGAAAACAAATTTCAAAAAAGTCTTAGAATTATCTCTAGTTTTTTTTAGAATTTTTTTGTGATTTTTTTTATTTTTTTTGAATTTTTGGGGGTGTTTTTTTAACAAAACTAAACCTTTGGGGTTGCAACAAAACGACTTTTAGGGGGAAAATCAAAATCTAAGTGACTTTTGGGGGATTTTGTATTTTTCCCTTGACAAAATTGGTCTTCTTAAGACAATTTGGTAACCAACACGTTTACATCATCTTTGGACTCTCGGAACGGATCCAATACGGTCCACAATGTCGACATTTCAATTTCCGTCTTCTTTTTGAGGAAAGCTAGCATGCCCTTCCTTCTCTTGACGCCAAAGCGTGCCGCAGTAGAAAATTTGTAGCGTTAGACGCAAGAACTTGCCGAGTATCGGCTAAACTGACTGCAAGATGGTTCCATTCCTTGGATCTGATCCAACGATGCCAGCCCTTTCACGATAGAGTGTCGACATCCATGTTGCAACTTTTTTTTTGATCGGATCCATGTTGCAACTTGCCAGCCAACATTTATTAAGATCGATGAACAAAAGAAGTAGTTTGCTACTGAACTGGGAGATCGAGAATAGTTTGAGAAATAGAAGCAAAACAAGGGAACGTCAGATGCATCGTACTGCATTTTAGGGTTGGGCAAAGGAACCGCAAACTGAAACTGAAACCGAAACCGAACCGATTTAACTATTTTTTTTTTGTTTTTGGTTTATTGTTTAGTTTTTAAAATTATTTTGTTCATTTTTTAGTTTATTTTTCGGTTTTTAGCTTTTAGAAACCAAGTTAACCTAATAAACTGAACTTATTGTGAGAATCATTGCCGTCGAACTTCCTATCTCTTAAATGCGAGACTATTTGAGTTAGAGTGTTGAACTTATTGTGAATTTGTGATGTTGCTTGTATGTATATCTACATTGCAATGCTTTGTGCTTATGTGCATGTACTCTTTTGCATCGTTAAACTATTTGAAATTGAGGCGTAGCAATACAAGCCAATTGGTTTTGATGAGCTATTTAAATTTTCACTTTAAAATCAATTGCGGTTAATTTGTCTGGTTTCTATATTTTCTCTGTTCGTTTGATTTCCAATTTTCAAAAACCAAAATTTTATAAAGCAAGATGATGTAAACCGAAATAACCACACTACTGAATGCCCATCCCTACTTACATATGAGTTTACTAGGTATTCCTTTATGAAAATTATGTAATAGTTCGGAATGCATGCACTCAAACTTTGGAAGTTTTGGCAGTCTGTCGACACAAATAATTGGATTTGGTGTGGGAAAATGATATTTGTAGTTTTGAGGTTACAAGCCTTTCTTGATACTTAGGTAAAACGGAAAATTCCAAACGGGACCTACTCAACAAAGCTGAACATCCCTATTTTTACTTTTGAAAATCAACAAATACCACTTTGATCTCTAAATTATATTATCACATATTTGTGGAAGAAGGATAACTCTTTGGTTTTGGAATTTAACTCCACTTGGTAAATAAACAATTACCTAACCTCAAATGACTTGTTAACTTGATTATACGTAGAGAATCAAGTCTTAGCTTAGATGGTTGTACCTCTTATCCGGTAGAAATCAAATCATATATTTGCTCAGCGAGATATTATAATAACTTCGTCAATCTTTAAATTCTATATCTTTGTCTCCAGTAAATACTACGTGAGTACGTGCATAAAGTGACAATATTTGTACAGGGTTTTTTAAAAACTTGATCACACAGATTCCTCGTCTGATCCTGACATTTTTCAGGAAAACAGAAAGTAAATAAAGAAGACCAGGCAACTTCGAACGTTCCAAGTCTGTGCCGGTGTCTGACCGTCCCTGCCCCCGGCAAATTATAAATACCGACCCGGACCCACGCCCCGTTCCGAAACCAGTCTCGCACGCACCACAAGCGAGGGACCCCCGGGACAGGTGGAAAAAAAGGGGCGTCTCTCTCTCTAGCTCCTCTAGCCGTCTCCGATCTTTCGTCTTCGTTGCGAAAAGGTGGAAACCTTCGCCTCCATCTCCTCCATCTCCTCGCCTTCCCTTCCCCCTTTCGCTTTTTCGCGTGGTTTTTTTTTCGGTCTCCCATCCGATCAGATCGGCGCGGGTGAGCTCCAGCCCCTCCCGATCCGGATCCGGCCCCATGGGGGCAATTTTTGGTTTGAGATTTTTTTTTTGTTTTTCCCCTTTGGTTGGTGTAGATCTGCGCTCTGATTCGGGTTGGCGAGCGCGGAGGTGGTAGGTTCGTGGTTACGCGGGGGTTTTCAGGTTAGAGTTGGATTCTGGTGCGGGGTTGCTTCGTGCGTTGCCCGATCGGTTTTGGGACTCGGTGACTTTTGATATTACGCGCGCGCTCTTGGTTGGGATTTCTCAGCTGCTCGCGCGAGATTATATTTTGGTGGAGATGGGTTTGAGGAAGTTGTTGGGGGCAAGCCTCCGAGAATTTTAGGATCGCTCGTGCGGACCTACGTGTTCCTGTGATGGTTGAAGGCTTGAGGCTGATCTTTAAGATGGCTGAATTGCTCTAGTGATTTCTCGTGGTACTAATTGTGCAATGGTTTCGCGTTAGTGCCAATTGTGAAGTGATTTCTCATGAGCTGGGCCTGTTTTTCTTTTTCACTTGTTGCTTACTTTGATCCCTTCCTGCATGATATCGGCGTTTAGGCTGTTCATTTCTGGAATATCATTTATATGTTGACATGTTGTATTGTTGATATGTTCTGTCTAATGTGTTTCTGGTGTTAAGCTTGGCTTCAAGGGTAGATTGCTTGGACTTGATAATTTTAGAATTACCAAGAGGTTTCTCATCAGGGAGTCTGGGTTGAATTATTCCTCATCACTTAACTCTTAGCTTTAGGGTCTTCTGTTCCGAAACAGAATTCGGAGATTAAGTGATATCCTGTCTCATTGACTCCATCCAGATACTTAAATCGCTTGATCTGAAGGCCAAGAGTATTAGCAAGGGTCTCGCACTCTTGCAAGAGTTAGAGCTTGGATATTGGGGTGGAGACTTGACTAGAAATCAATCTAGACAAGGGAAGAACTGTTTTTATGATAAAAATTAGGTTGCTGCTCCCTAAACTTGCTAGCATGCTAGGCTGTACTCTGATCTCACCTCACTATCAAAGTATTCAACGTGAGATCTAATCAGCATGAGGTGGCGATACAATAAAATTGAGCTATTTATGTCTGATTGAAATTGTCAATCCACCTAGCGCCTTACCAATTGCTGGCATACATGTTTAATTATTGGATCGCTACCTCATGCTGATTGGACCTTTGTTGGATAATTTCGATAGTTAAGTCAGATTATGACATATCATACAAATATTAGGAAGTCTAGAGAGTAGAGAATCCATATCATACCTGGGACATCTGGCAAGTTTAGTATTGATTGACATCATAAACTGAAACAACAAAGTGAAGTTTGGATCAGCTATGTGGGTCTGCAGTCCTGGAACCTGTGATAAGGCAATTTAAGTGCCAGGCTTGTTATGTTGAACTATGCCTATGTATTGGTGTTTGTTTCTTGTGTTGCTGATTAACATATTTAGAACTTGTAATCTGTCATTTCCAACTCTTCTTCGCAATATGCAGATAGATGTTACTGATTACAGTTTTTTTTAATTATATGCTCATTGACTAATCGTTTTGCTTAATGTATGAAAAAACAGGATCTCATCATGGCATCAAAGCGTATCCTTAAGGAACTCAAGGACCTGCAGAAAGATCCCCCCACATCATGCAGTGCAGGTTCGAGTTATTAATGGAACTATGGATTATTAGATATGATATCACTAGAAATGTACATCCTCCACTGGACACATTCCATTTCATCTGTCTTCCATATTGCCACTTTTTATGTGCTCACTCTTTCCCCATAATGTTTTAGCTTTGCATCTCATAGGACTGCAAATTTCATTTGTACATTGTTCAGGTCCTGCTGGTGAGGACATGTTTCACTGGCAAGCAACAATTATGGGGCCACCTGACAGTCCCTATGCTGGTGGCGTTTTCCTAGTGAACATTCATTTCCCGCCAGACTACCCCTTCAAACCTCCGAAGGTTAGGACATACCAGATATATCTTGTTTACATCTCACTTTTATCAAACCATGCACTCTGCCTAGCTTTGGTTACTTATAATGATTATTTGATTCTGCTGGGCTACATTCTATTAACAAGAAAGACTCAGCTGTCAGTTATTTCTTTTTTGGCACATAATCAATTATTCGTACATGATGGATTCACCTTCCTGTTGGTACATTTATCCATGGCCTACTTGTGATATTACTGTAGTCATTTCATTATCTGGCATAAAAACCATATTTCAGTTACTGCTGGTATGCATTGTACATTTTTTTCCCTGGATGCAGTGTACAGTGTACTTGTTGCTTTCAGATTTCTAACTTGGAACTCTGTTAGTGATTTGGTACACCTGAGTATGCAACTCCATCCAGATTATTTCAAATTAAACATTTAATGAGACGGAATAGAGGTTGATATGTCAAGAAAAAAGGTGTTAAAGAGTGTCAGGGATGATAGTGTATGAGTATGACATCCATCTACAGCACCTACTAATAATCTGCTTTGGTATATTTCTTTGAGGGCTGCTCTCCATCTCTTGAGCCATTCATGTTGAAGTACTTCCTAAATTGAAGTACTTTCTTGGACCGTATATTTGGTGCCATCATTCTCGTTAAGATTGCTTTTTTACGTAGATTTTTGACTCTGCTTTTTGTCCATGTTTGTTGAATGATTCTTTGTGATCTCGTTCTTTGTAGGTATCTTTCAAGACAAAGGTCTTCCATCCTAATATCAATAGCAATGGAAGCATATGCCTTGATATTCTTAAAGAACAGTGGAGCCCTGCTTTGACAATCTCTAAGGTTATCCTGATCACCTTTCTTTTCTATATGTTGATATACTTCTCCTTTCAGATTCGATCCCTGCTTAATAAGAGTAAATCTAAATACCTAGTGATACAAGTATGTTATTATGATGGGTACCACTTCCTTTGCATTGCTTCACTTAGAGGAACTTTGGCTTCTTAATCCGCACTTGTCATAAACCTCTTGTGAAGTGGAACATTAATTTTCTGATCCTTGCTGCTCCTGTGCTGTTATAGTGGTGATCATCGGCATAATATGGGGTTCTAGTGTGTTTTACTTATCAATTCGTTGCTTGCTTGGATGTTCCAGGTCTTGCTCTCCATCTGTTCCCTGCTGACTGACCCCAACCCAGATGATCCTCTTGTCCCTGAGATTGCCCACATGTACAAGACGGACCGGCCGAAGTACGAGTCGACAGCCCGCAGCTGGACACAGAAGTATGCCATGGGCTGACGGACGAATACTTCTGCAGCTGGAACCACTGACGATTCCTGTGTCGTCTCAAGAAATTGTTTATGGGTCATTGTCTCCTTCGATTTGTTGCCGGTTGTGTGTATCCCTGATCCATCTAGGATCGTATTGTAGTCGGTGTTGACCTATCATCATTACCGTCCTTAGTGAGATGGTCGGACATGCTTTTGCCTTCGCACCTATGCTTGTTGGGAAACCTTCCTTAAGGTGCGTGCTATTTGGTAAATGTTCATCAAAGACCCGCCTCTGTGGATCATTGAATGTAGGCTCAATTCATGTCATGTTATCAGAGAATGTTGAAGGGTCTAGTCTACTTGGAACTGGGTATTGGCATTGAGCAGATGAACTCTAGTACTAAAATTGTATGGCCTCAGAGCTCAGATGCTCCAGCCCTCCGAATGGACTAGCTTAGGAGGCACTTCATGAGTTCATCAAGACCTTCACGCTGATGTCATTTCATCGTGGTTTGGAGCATGTTGCTCCAAAGAATTCTAGTTTGACAGGTTCCGTCAATGGATCCAGCGTACTATACAAGTGACGAGTTTACCTCCAACTGCAAAGTAACACCAGCTTGACGCGGCACCTCATTTCGCCGGCTGCGACCGCGGCGGCGCATGTCGGAAAACCGCGTTCGCTCGTCACGCGGCGTGGCGCGGAGCAGCAGCCTGGCTCGGCTCGGTGGCCGCAGCTGCGTCAGCACAGTCTTCACCACGACTCAACGCCATGTGGGCTGGCTGTCGTGGCCTGGTTGCCAGCGGCGTGCGTGCCGCTGCGATTGCTTTGGCCAAGTACCGGCCTGTCGCCGCGCGGCCATCTGCCGGGCTACGCCGCAAGAGTGTCCGTGCCGGCTGCTCGGCACCTTCGCTTGAAGCATATAATCTGCAACAGCCAACAGAGTGGATACAATGCTGCAGGCAGGAACAGCAATTGCAGGCCTCGAATGGCAAAAAGGGTAGTCAAAAGAGGCCTGCGAATTTAGGACGTGCACGGTGGCTTTTTCTTGCGCTGCCTGTCGGTCCTCTTGAAGCTAGCCCTCTCCCAGCCGCCCCACCCGATCGCGAGTTGCACACTTGCACCCCTATTTCGACGGTTTTAGCTGCTGCTATTGACGAGAAGGGCATGTCTGCCAACGTGCTGCCACGGTTACCAAGGAGCTGCCCCGGTAATGGCGGTGGCTCGTTTCCTTCCCTAGCCCCCAGCGCCACCCCCTACACTCCCCTGCTGGGGCCCCGCCGGGGTGCCATCTCCCACAGCCGCCCGACGCGCGCGCTAGCTGCTGCGTTTGGGAGCGGAATTGTTGTTGGATTGGGTCCGATCGATCGGGAGGTAAATCCGACGTTTCTTGTTCTTGGCCTTGCAGAGGTACGAGTGTATCCTTTTCCAGTTTCTCTCCCAGCAATGTGTTCATGTTTTTTTTTCCAAGCTACCGTCAGAATGTTTACTTCGTGCATCATGTGAAAAAAGGCGTAGTTTTTTTTGCGGGGTAAAAATGGCGCAGTTGTGTTTCTCGGATTAAGTTAACCAAACTTCAAACATTTGTTCTAGCTTCATGTGGCAGTTCTAATGATCCTGGTTTATTGGTTCTCTCCTTTCTTTTTCTCTCTCTCGGGACTAGTATTGGAACTCTTGCATTCTAATTGGGTCAATGTGCTGTGCATGATTAACTGTCGTCATGCTTGTTTATTTTACACCTCCCTTGATTTTGGTATGAGTAACTTTTGTCCATGAAATCCGTTTCACCACTGTCTCTTTAATCCCAAATTGAAATGCTGAATTGCCATCCACCATCTCTATATCGAGAAATTTCAGTATTTGCCACCCAATTCGCGTGCCTCTCTGGAATTGCCATCCAATTCGCGTGCCTTTCAGAATATAACACCGGGCACGCGAATTTTTTCAGAATATGACATCCGCGCCAACACCTTTGGCGCGGAGGTGCTCTCTCCACCGGGCCAGACCATTATGCCCCTGTGTACTGTGTAATACCCGCGCCAATGACGTTGGCGCGGACCCTCCCGCGCCAAACTGCTTGGCGCGGAACATTCTCTGTAGGAACAAGTTCTTCACAGCATTCTCGAACACATAGAGGTTCCGCGCCAAGCAGTTTGGCGCGGGAGGGTCCGCGCCAACGCCATTGGCGTGGGTATTACACAGTACACAGGGGCATAATGGTCTGGCCCGGTGGAGAGAGCACCTCCGCGCCAAAGGTATTGGCGCGGATGTCATATTCTGAAAAAATTCGCGTACCCGGTGTTATATTATGAAAGGCACGCGAATTGGATGGCAATTCCAGAGAGGCACGCGAATTGGGTGGCAAATACTGAAATTTCTCCTCTATATCAGCCTATTTCTTTCTAGGGTAACCAATTTTGTGATGTATTATTTTGCCTCATTCTACCTAATCAGCATAGTTCTTTCATGTTTGGCCATCGATTACGAGCATATATTTTTGACAAATTTCGAACATCTATTAGGGTTCCATCACTTCTTTTCCCCTTTGGTTACTGTCATTGACACAAGTACTAAACTTCGTTTCTCATCATCAGAGTCCAGGGGGTCCGGACATCCTGACGAATTACCTCGAACCAATGGGGTTCTGTGGAAGCGTAAATTATCTCTTGCTACTCTAGTACAATTTTGCTCATCGCATCACGCATTACCGTTTCGTTTCCTGTGATCTGCTTGCCGATACAAACATGGTTTTGCTAAAAAAATGATATAATCATACGAAAGACTCGCCATTTCAGCTTGTAGTGGGGTTTCTGATCCAGGAACTTTGTATTATGCTTCTGTTTGCAGAGTGCTGTAGATGCTGAGGAACAGCTGGACTACAGCGCCGGAAATGTGACTATAATGACAGATCATAGGTGTTGGGAGCGGAAATTAGAAGAATCAAGTGAACTTGGGCAAACAGTAAGTAGTACTCCTTGTGACACCAGGGCAGCCGTGTGTAGGTGTATTTGACATTCCCTTGCATAATTCCTTCAGCTGTTCAGGTTAACCATGTTATTATGTCGACCTGTAGGTTGTGATAAAATTCAGCACAACTTGGTGTGGACCATGTAGGAATGCTGCTCCAGTATTCGCCGAGCTCTCTTTGAAGCATTCTGATCTTGTTTTCGTGTCAGTCGATGTAGACGAACTACCGGTACATCAGTATTCCGAATTTTGCACATTATTTTCTTCTTCATTTTTTGTACTTTGGACACATAGGAAAATGTTGAAGTTAACTGTCACAATAAAATGATTCCCCAGGAACTTGTCACGCAATTCAACATACGGGCAACCCCAACGTTCATCTTCATGAGAGGCAAGAAGGAGGTCGACAAGCTGGTCGGGGGCAACCAGGCAGATCTCGTGAAGAAGTTCGATCCATATTGCCAGGCCAGCTTAATTGAGTGATGTCCATTTCGTCTGTCAGTAGAGCATCAGAACGAGCACGGTCAACACCTGATCGGCTGAAATGGCAGCATCGCAGAATTTTGCGACCAGCTGATGAGCTCTCTGGGAAGTCTCCATCTACATAGGTTTGAGGAAGTGATCAACGGAAGTAGGATTTCTGCCTAGTATAATGTTCAGCCCAGATGCATCGGGGCATGTAAAGTTAGCTAGTGTCTGAAACTCTGCACCACATTGTTCAAGCAATCCCATACAGAACAAAAAATTGTAACACCAGTCACCAGATGCCTCCCTCTTGATCCTTCCCATGAGTGGCTATAAAGCAAAAATGCCCTTGCCATTGCTGATCATTGTATGCCACGATCTCAGCAATGCGCAATGTACCCCGATGTATCGATCAGAGGATTCCATTGATCCAATGTATATCCGGAAATGGATGGACTCTATTTGCTGAACGAGAGCTTGGACAGGACGGCCGCGGCCTGATCAGCACCCAGGAGAAAATACGGGTGCCGCAGAGCGGCGGCGGCGGAGAGCCGGCCCCGCCCGTTGGCTCCTCTCTCCGAGATGAGCTTGGTGGCGAGGTTCCAGCCCCTCCCGGAGTCGAGGTCCAGTATCTGCAAGTCGCCACCTGTTGAGGTCGTAGCCGGCGAACCTGAGCTCGGCGTTGAAGTTCTTGAGCCCCGACGCCGTCCGCAGCGTCGGTATGGCCATCTGCATCAGCACTATCCCCGCCGAGTACACGTCGAACAGGTCCGGGTTGTTGAGCTGCAAGACGCAGAGTTAGTTGTCAGTGTCTGATTAGAGCGGCAAAGCAAGAGGAGACGTGATGGTGACGACGATGACCTGCCAGAGGATGGGGGAGAGGATGGCCGCAATGGGCTCGGCCGGTGGTTGGGGTGTCTCCTCGGGGAGGACGTAGAGCTCGGGCGGGCAGTAGTCCGGGTCGAGGAGGGCGCGATCGGGGACGTAGTTCTTGCCGATGCGGAGGTCCGTGGCGGCGCCGAAGTCGATGAGCTTCACCTGCCCGCGCCGGGTGACGACGAGGTTGGAGGGCTTGATATCGCGGTGCACGATGCCCGTGCCGTGGATGCGCTTCAGCGACGTGATCAGCTGACGCATCACTTGCTTCACCACCAGCGCGCCGCGCTCCAACGTGCCGGTCGCCCTGTGCACACACTATTAATTCTGTATTTGTAATAAAAAACAATGGCCTATTAGCTCAGTTGGTTAGAGCGTCGTGCTAATAACGCGAAGGTCGCAGGTTCGAGACCTGCATGGGCCAATTCGTATTTTCTTTTTTTCAGTTTTATCTTTTTGGGCGTTTGAATTCGAAACAGAAAATTTTGGATAGTTTGGTAAACAATTGAGTTCATCGCGATGCCAATAGGCCAAATGACCAAATGCATACCTCAAACTTCCAGACGAGCCACTTGCCGCCCTAGACGAACTCCGACTTGGTCTTGTCGGCGACGAAGCTCCCGAGGAACTAGGCGCAGGACTCCGGCGCCGCCCTCGCCACGCGGTAGTTGAACCACTCCTCGTAGTCGCCGCACTCCTTCGCCCCCACCGTCCCCACCTTGATCTGAAACGATCAAATGCACATCAGCTTCTCGCCATTTCACTCGAGATCACAGCAAGCTTGCTGCTCACCTTCTTGAGTATGACCTTCTCCTTGTACCTATCGTCGAGCTGGAGGCTCGTCCTGGCCCTGCCGGACCGCTCCTCCACGACGGTGCCGTTCCGCGGCACCACGGCGCCCGCGTACACCACCCCGAAGGAGCCCAACCCGATGCGCTCGCCGACCACGAAGTCGCTCATCTTGAGGCTCCGCCGCTCCAGCGCGCTGTCCAGCGCCAGCTGCAGCGGCGCCAGCACGTACGCGTCCACGGCGCCGCTCAGCACCCCGGGACGCGCCGTCAGGTACAGCCACGTCGCCGCCAAGAAACCGAACAGCGCCCACCGTTGGGCATCTGACAGCCCCGCCGTGAGGTCGTCCAGACGGGAGAGTGCGCCGCCCGCAGCGCGTTCGTCGCCAAGCTCGCGTTCGTCGCCAAGCTCCTGATCTCGCCGGAGACGTCCTCCACCAGGAGAATTCTGACAATGGGTATCAGAGCCATTGTTGGAGTCCTGAAGCCGGTATGTTGTCTCCGACGAGGCGTCGTGGCCGTACTCCGCCGGGCACTGACAAGATGGCGACGTCCGGCAAAGGCGACGGCACCAGCGGCGGCGACAAGTTGCCGTCGCGCTCGCCAACGCCTCGCCCGAGCCGTTCCCCTGTGCGCCGCTCGCGCACCCGGGATGCAAGACGTCCGCGGGAAGTCGTCGTTGAGCGGGTCATCAGGGAGACGGGCGGCGCGAGCAGCTGGCCGCAGCTGACGAAGACGAACTACAACGAGTGGTCCCTGCTCATGAAGTTGAAGCTGCAGGCGCGCAATCTCTGGGACGCCGTCGAGCACGACGACACTGAGTTCCACGACGATCGTACTGCGCTGCACGCTATCTGCAGCGCGATGCCGCCCGAGATGATCTCCACGCTCGTGACCAAGGAGTCGGTGAAGGAAGCGTGGGAGGCCATCAAGACGCTCCGCATCGGCGACGATCGAGTGCGGAAGGCGACCACGCAAAACCTCTGCGTCGAGTACGAGGCAATCGCGCTCCGCGACGGAGAGGTGATCGAGGACTTCGCCATGCGTCTGACGGGAATCGTCCAGCGGCTGGCGACGCTCGGTGATCCTGAGGTTGATCACAAGGTGGTTGCCAAGTACCTCCGCGTCGTCCGCCCGAGGTACAAACAACTTGTCATCTCCATTGAAACCCTTCTCGACATCTCTCAACTCTCGATCGAGGAGGTGACGGGAAGGCTGAAGGCGGCGGACGACGTCAAGCCCTCCCCGCAGCAAATCGCTGGCGGCAAACTGCTGCTCACGGAGGAGCAGTGGGTCGAGCGGTACAAGAAGAAAGACCAGGAGTCTAGCTGTGGCAGCTCCGGCTACGGTGGCCGCGGCAAGCGACGCGGCAAGGGTCGCGGACGTGGCGCCGGCGGCAACGCTGACTCGCGGGCCGGCTCGAACACGGGCCGTCCCAACCCCGACGACATCTGCAAGAACTGCGGCAAGAAAGGCCACTGGGCCAAGGTTTGCCGCGGCAAGAAGAGGGAGGAGCAAGTTCACGTGGCTCAGGACGACGAGCCCACTCTTCTTCTTGCTCTCGGGGCGATCCACGATGATGGGTCTGAATCCCTCATCCATGTGCCGCCACCGCTTCCCATCTAGACGCTGCCGCCGGCGACCCATGATGCCGGCGCACTCGAGCTCGTCGAGGAGAAGGTCCTCGTCGCTTTCGACGCATCGGAGGACCGGGACCCAAAGTGCTAGGTCCTGGACACCGGCGCGTCCAACCACATGTTGGGGTCCCGGGCGGCATTCTCCAACCTCGACATCGGCGTCACCGGGACAGTGCGGTTCGGCGACGGATCTGTCGCGCGGATCCAGGGGAGCGACACCGTGCTCTTCTCGTGCAAGAAAGGCAAACACCGCGCCCTCCCCAACGTCTACTTCTTGCCGCGCCTCACCACCAACATCATCTCCGTTGGACAGCTCGATGAAGGCGGGTACCAGGTGCTGGTGGAGGACGGTGTGATGTGCATCCGCGACGAGGAGCACTGCCTGCTCGCGAAGATCCATCGCAGCCCGGGCCGGCTGTATGTGCTCGACATCAACATTGCACACCCAGTCTGTCTGGCGGCGCGCGTCGATGAGGACGCCTGGGTGTGGCACACTCGGTTCGGCCACCTCCACTTTGCAGCGCTGCGCAGGATGGCAAAAGAGGGGCTGGTACGTGGTCTGTCCCTGCTCACTCAGGTCGAGCAGGTGTGCGAGGCCTACCTCGCCGGCAAGCACCGGCGTGCGCCATTCCCTCAGCGGGCGCTTGGGCAATCGACCGAGGTGCTCCAGCTCCTCCACGGCGACCTCTACGGGCCTATTTCGCCGGCGACACCAAGTGGGAACCAGTACTTCCTCCTCCTCATTGATGACTTCTCGCGTTACATGTGGGTCTCGCTGTTGTCTTCCAAGGACGCCGCCGCGACGGCGATCAAACACATCCAGGCAGCCGCCGAGCGCAAGACCGGGAAGAGGCTGGGTGCCCTCCGCACAGATCGTGGAGGAGAGTTTGCAGCTGCAGACTTCGTGGAGTACTGCGCCGAGCTCGGCGTGCGACACGAACTCACGGCGCCGTACGCGCCGCAACAGAACGGTGTCGTGGAGCGCTGCAACCAGTTTGTCGTGGGCACGGCGCGCAGCATGCTCAAGGCGAAGGGTTCCCAGGTGTGTTCTGGGGGGAGGCCGTCACGATGGCAGTCTACCTCCTCAACCGGTCGTCGTCAAAGAGCATCGGCGGCAAGACGCTGTACGAGCTGTGGACCGGGAGCCCGCCGGGGGTGCAACATCTCCAGACTTTCGGGTGTGTCTCCCACGTCAAGGTGACCACGCCGAACTTGAAGAAGCTCGACGACCGCAGCAGCCGGATGGTCTTCGTTGGCTACGAACCGGGATCTAAGGCATACCGCGTCTACGATCCCACGACCCGGCGCGTCCACATCAGTCGCGATGTCGTGTTCGAGGAGGCGGCGCAGTGGACCTGGTCCGGCGACCACGGCGGCGAGGCTGGAGACTTCGTCATCGAGGAGCCGACACCAGTGCAGTCCGAAGTGATCACCACCAAGTCGACGCCCGCGCGCGCACCGGCATCGCCCACAGCGTCTAGTTCAGCGTCGCCAGCATCATCTCCCATGACGCCAGGATCGACTTCGTCCTGGTCACTGGTGGACTCGCCTGTGCCTGGCACTGGGAGCTCGACGCCGAGCCCGCAGGTGCACCAGGGCTTGGTGCCGATCGAGTTTGTCTCACCTCTGACCAGCGGGGCCAGCGAGCTACTGGATGTTGATCATGACGACGAGGCCCCACTGCGGTTCCGCGACATCGGCAATGTGCTGGGGCCGGCCACGCAGCCCGGGCTCACTGCACGGGACTTGGAGGAGCGACTCCTGCTGGCAAGCGACGCCGAGCCGGCGACGTTCGCGGAGGCGCTTCAACATGAGTGCTGGCGTCACACGATGCTCGACGAGATGATATCAATCGAGGCGAACAACACCTGGGAGCTGGTCGAGCGGCCACCACGATCACACCTGATTGGCCTCAAGTGGGTCTACAAGACCAAGAAGGACGCAGCAGGGCTCGTCACCAAGCACAAGGCCCGGCTCATCGCGAAGGGGTACGTGCAGCGCCAAGGAATCGACTACGACGAGGTCTTCGCACCGGTGTTAAGGCTTGAGTCCGTGCGGTTGCTGCTGGCCCACACCGCGAGCGAAGGCTGGGCGGTGCACCACATGGATGTCAAGTCTACCTTCCTCAACGGTGAGCTGTAGGAGGAAGTCTACGTCGAGCAGCCACCTGGGTTCGTATTTAAGGGGCAAGAACAGAAGGTACTCCACCTTGTCAAAGCTCTTTACGGATTTCGGCAGGCTCCGCGGGCGTGGTACTCTAAGCTGGACACTTCGCTACTCAAGCTCGGTTTCCACCGGAGCGCCTCCGAGCATGCTGTCTATCTCCACGGAGAGGGCGCACGCCGCCTTGTCGTGGGAGTGTACGTCGACGACCTTGTGATCACCGGCGCCAACAAGGTCGACATCGACAACTTCAAGATGGAGATGAAGGCTACGTTCAAGATGAGCGACTTGGGCCTGCTTCGTTACTACCTCAGCCTTGAGGTAACACAAACGGAGACCGGGATCACCGTCAGCCAGAGTGCCTACGCAGCCAAGATCCTTGAAGGTGCAGGCATGACTGGGTGCAACCTGAGCCAAATCCCGATGGAGCCTCGGCTGAAATTCAGTAAGATGAGCACTGCCTCTACTGTTAATGCCACCCATTACAGAAGCATCATTGGCTCCCTCCGCTACCTGGTGAATTCAAGACCAGACTTAGCGTTCTCAGTGGGCTACATCAGCCGGTTCATGGAGAAACCAACCACTGAGCACATGGCAGCCGTGAAGAGGGTGTTGAGGTATGTTGCTGGCACTTTGCACTTTGGCTGTCAGTTCAAGAGGAAGAAGCAGGCACAGCTCGTTGGCTACAGCGACAGTGACCTTGCCGGCGACATAGACACGCGGAAGAGCACCACTGGCGTCCTCTTCTTCCTCAGCAGCAACATCATCACCTGGCAATCTCAGAAGCAGAAGGTTGTGGCCCTGTCCTCATGTGAAGCTGAGTACATCGCCGCGACGACAGCAGCTTGCCAGGGGGTTTGGTTGGCGCGGCTTCTTGCAGAGCTCAAAGGCGAGAAGGCCGGTGCCATCACACTGAAGATCGACAACCAGTCCGCCATCCAGCTCAGTAAGAACCCTGTGTTCCATGATCGCAGCAAACATATCGATGTCAGATACCATTACATTCGAGAATGCATCGAGGAGGACAGGGTGAAGATTGAGTCCATTGGGACTGCTGAGCAACTGGCGGACGTTCCGACCAAGGCCCTGGGACGAGAACGCTTCTGCAAATTGCGTTCTAAGATCGGGGTTACTGATGTACAACACATGCGCAAGGATTAGGAGGAGATTTTGTTGGATAATCCTCGCGCATGTTAGTTAGGATTGCATGTTTCCTTTTCTGCCGAATGCACGCACGTGAGCTCTGGGTTGTGGACGCCGCGCGCACGTAGGAGGCCGTGGCAAGAATCGCTCGCTATCACGCCTGGATTCGTGGCCGGGAACGCGTCGTGGAGCGTGGGGATAGACGCGCTCTTCGCGCGATGTGGTGACTGTCGTGTGTCTGTTGTAATCGCAAATAAAAGGAGAAGAATATATTAGAAAACGCTGCCGCTTCAATCGCAGCACCAAAACCGTGTTCCAAGTGTTCGCGTTGAGTTTTGTGTCTGTGTTCATCTTCCTTGAGCTCGCGTTCGTCGCCAAGCTCCTGATCTCGCCGGAGACGTTCTCCACCAGGATAATTCTGACAACGAGGTCATCCGGGGTGGTGCCCGAGCCGTCACTAGCCGCGTCGCTGGCCGCCTGGTCGGACGGGTCCACCTGCAGCGCGCTCTTAAGCTTGTCCAGAATGGCCACCCAGCCATCGTCCTCTCCGACGCCGGTGGCGCCGCACCTGATGCTCGGTCTCTGGGCATGGGGCTTGGCACCGAACGGGTGGAGGAGAGTGGGGTACTTCTTTGTGAGGGTGGCGGGAGGTAGGAGGGAGGCGGCCATGGCGAGGAGTGGGCTCTCATCCCATGGGAGGCGCAGGCAGCCGAGCACGCGGAGCACGCGGGAGACAGCCAGACAGGAGGGTGCGCGTCGAGTAGGGAGTTGAGGTTGCAAGATGTGCTACGTGGCAGGCAGGGGCTTGTAACGTTCGTTATCCAGATGGGAGATGGGCCAACGAAAAGAACAGATGGGAGATGCCATATTTCTTGGAGGAAAAAGTTCAATTTATCCTGTTAAACTATTGGTCAAATTTGAAAGACCACCGTAATCTAGATATTACCTCTATTTTGGTTTACTCAACACAACTTTTAACTGTAATAATTTTGATCTTACATTTTTTTCTAAAACAAGTTACAAATAATTAAAAGTATACAATACTAATGAAGTGCATTTCATAATGAATCTAATGATATGAAAGTTCTAGATATTTATAAACTTTTCATAGGAAAAAATATAAGGTTAAAATTGCTACAGTAAAAAAACTAGTGACAAGTAAACGAATACAGAGACCTCCAAAAATAGAACCCTTTATGTTTGGAAACCGGATGTGAAACCCCCTTGTGTCTAAGGTGATGCATAAATCCCGTTTTCGAATCCATGCCGGACGTTGAGTTGGACCGCACATTTAGCTATAAGATGGGATGCTGGACGAAAAGAGAAAGAGAGAGGGAAGATTGGGGAGGGAAGTGAAGGAGAGGGCCATGGCGCACTCGAGGAGCTCAGCTGTGTTGGCTGGATCCGGCTTTGGTTGCTCGTCTGGTGGGTCTCACCGACAGTAGGAAGGGGGTAGCTCGGTGTCACCCATCCAGTTCAAAGAAGGGCTGCTGCAGTACAAGCCTGTCGTGCTGTGTAGATGCAAGGCAAAGGCAGCACAGTGGATCTTGTGGTGTGACGACAACCCTGAGCGTTGGTACCTTAAGTGCTGGGGTGAGTACATCTGGTGGTCTTGTCATGTGGGGTGTTCAAATTTAGGGATTTAGGGTTTGTGTTCTTCCATGATCAAATTGAGCTTGATTTCTTGCAGGGTGGGGGATGCAATTTCTTCTCTTGGTACAATGGTGTGACCTTGGATTTTTTGTAGCAATTGCTGTTGGATTTGCGCAATAGTGTGAGGGCTCTGAAGATGGAAAGAGAGGAGCTGAGACATGCACTTGAAGATGCTAGGATGAAATAGGATGGAGCTGAATGCAGTTGGATGCGAGGAGGAAGAAGGTGATACTGAAGTTCTCCATGTTAGACTTTGTAGGGTAGAGAAACATGCATCTGTGTTTATTTTTGTGTTATTGACATGTCTTGTTGTTTGGCAATGGTGTCATCTAATTGTAACATCTGAAAGCTGCAATGGATGCCTTGAGCTGATGGAGTGAATTGATCTAGTAGTTCGAGTGATTTGTGTCGAAATGGAATGAATTGAGCTGATGGAGTACACAATTTCCAATGGTTAAGAACAAGACATCAGTCATGCATTATATAAATTGTTCACAAGTTGGCCATAAATCATGCATTACATCAATTGTTCACAAATAAGCCATAAGTCTGGCTTCATAGACATTGTTCACACACATAGGATATAAGTCTGGCATTACAAACATTGTTCATAACAATAGTAGACAACTAGTTTCATCACAACATTACACAAAATCATCACAATTTAGCAGAGTCATATGGAAGTAGAATTAATGGCCCTAAGGTTGTAGCTGGAAGTCTTGGAATCGGCTTCCTACATGTTGGCTTATGAGCAGAAGCACTAGCTGAAGCTGTCCCAGACTTGATGATGATGGATACACTAAAATTTGCTTCTGATCTTGGCACACTGGTGTGGAGGTTGACAGTAGCTGACCCAACAGCATATGTGGTCACCTTTGCCTTAGCAAGAGACCTGACCATGTTCCTTGGTTTCGTAGATTGCTAAAAGGTACCAAAGTTATGGTCAAACATGATATAGTGTAAGGAAATTAACTTGAAGACATGCATATTTACCTTCGGTGGTTTCCCAGGTGAAGGTGCCTTTCTTTTCCTTGTGTTAGCAAAACTCAATTGTGTTCGAGACACCACTGCCATGTCATTGGGAGCAGGCTGGATCAAAGTGTTACTTCTCTGTGACTATGCAGAACTTTCTTGTGTGTTAGATCCATTTCTCTTCTCACATGTGGATCTGTTATGACCAACACCCTTGCACTTTCTGCATCTGATGACTGTCCCAACCTTTAAAAATTTTGTGGCATTGGGCTTTTCTGTTGTCTCTCTTCTCCTTTATGTCCTAGGTCTATCAAGACATCCTAACATAGCCAAGAGCTTTGAGCTAAGGCATATCAGAATCTGGCCACCCTCTCATACCCTTCATTGGATTAAGGCAGTAATATATGTTTTCCTAATTTCTTCCACTGTGTAGTAGTTGGCAACATAATCATCTAGGGTATTGGTCTTAAAGAAAATAAAAAAATTGCATGGGGGCAAGGCAATCTAGACAATCGCCAATACCTACATGAGCACTCTCTTTTCTGTAAGTCTACTATGAACCTATTTTCATGATGCTTTACTTCAAATTGATTTTTCCCATTACTGATTGCAAGGCAGAACCTTGATTCAATGATGTACACGTTTAACTTCCTTAAGATATTTTGTTTGTTAGCCACCTACCTGACTTAGTTCTCATCTCATGGATCTTGGCCATCACTTTTCTTCTAATTTTCTCTAACATAGTGATCATGGGGAAGAACCTTACCTCAACTATTCATTTATTGATGAATCACACATATTATTATGTACAGAGTCACATATTAGAACCTAATCTAAACTAGGCTTTGCTCCAATGTTGTGGATGAGTATTCATGATAGCCTGAGCTCCTGCCCTAGTGACTTGAGCCAATCTTTCCCTTGTAGGTTGAATAATATAATGGAAGGTGCCTTTGCACATTTCCAAAACCTCTTTTGCCACTCACTGTCTCTGATCTGCTTCTTCCAGTTGACATAGATATGCCTAGCATAATTTTTGTGTTTAGCCAAAGGGGACCATTTATACACATATGCTAGAATTCCCTGCAGAACCAAATAATAAAAATCCATGATTAAATCATGTAACACAATTGAATAAATATTCTGTTGAAGCACATACCTTCTGTTGATCTGATATGAACACCCATTCTTTTTCCATTCTCAACTTGAAGATCTCTGAGCAGTAGGTCACAGAATCAGTCCCAAGAGTCATTGATTTCTTTCTCCACTACTGCCCATGAAACATGATACATTTGATTGTTGGCATTCCTCCCTAATGCACATAACAATTCACCATTTGTGGATCCCTTGAAAAAGCAGCCATAAAGCCCTATTATCCTTCTACAGCCAGCTAGGAAGCCTTTCTTGCAAGCATCCAGGCATATGTACATCCTTTGAAACACTAGTGGCTCCATATCTGGCTCCTTTATCATTATGACTGTACTTCCATAGTTACTCCTCAACAACTCTAGCTGGTAGTCATACAACCTTTGGTACTGGCCCTTGGTTGCATCCAAAGCCTTCTGCATCACTATTGATTTTTCCCTCTTCAACTTTGACAAGCTCACATCAGCAATCATATCTTCTTGGACAACTATCTTCATGCTACTGAGTTTCCACATGGGGTTAGCCATAGTGAACTTCTCATACTTATTAGCTATCCTTCTAGAAGTAACATGTTTGTTATCCCTTCTTGGAGGGCATGCATGCTCATCTCTCAAAGTAGCTATCCGCAAACTGTCAGTCCTTGAGTTTGTTGAAAGCAAACATACCTAGGGACAGTCTGCCCAATCACACTTTGCCCTCACCGTCCCTGGCTCATCCTTCACAAAATTAATGACCCTCCTCTCATCCAAAGCATACTTGATAATTACTTTCTTGAACTGCTTCTTGGCACTGAACTTCATGTCTAAGCTAAATATGGGCACTGCATTCTTCTTGTTAAACCTTGGGTATCCATCATCCCTTTTCCTAATATGCCCTTCACTGTCCACCTCTTCCAAATACATTTCTTCATCACTAGAGTCCTCATATGGGGTACCATTCCCATCATCATCAATTTCTATGCTTACAGAACCAGTTGTATTTCGTGTAAATTCCTCTAGCACAACATCATCTAAATCTGCAGCTTGGCCATTCTTCATTTGCCTCTTCAACCTTCTGAATTTCTTCAAAATATCATCTACCTCCTCATCTGCATCTGATGCCCGTGCATCTCTTGGCATGTACTCACTATCTGAGCTTTTGTCTTCAGCTACCTCATCATTTTCTTATGCAACTTTTTCCACTACTTCCTTCCCCATCTTGCTTGGGCTACTATAAAACTCCTTCAGCATCTTTATCTCCTTCTCTATCTTATCTTTGCTTTTAGTAGGGCACACAACAATATTACATACAATCTCTATTTCTTCTACCACATCATCACTTTCATTTGATTTTCCCTCAGACATCTCTTCCATTTCATCCTCAAAGTCACTGGCCTCAACACCTCGGCCCTCATCCTCATCTAACAGTACTTGCACAAATACATCTTCTACATATATATCAGCAACCCCTCCTTCCACAATGCACTCGGACATATACTAACAACCCTTATCATCTACCAATATTTGAAGGCCATCATGAAGTTCATTACTAGAAAATAACCAATGCAACAAGGTGCTCTCAACAACATTGCAATGGTCTCTAAGGTAGCCTACAATCTCAGACCACAGAATCTTATCTCTCTCTATGTAAGACATAGCCTCTCTGCCTCCTACATAGTGCACATCCTTTCCATGGAGCAAGAACTCCCTATCCAAGTGAAATCGAACTAGGAGCATGGCGCAAACATCAATTTCAAGCTACCCTATGACAAAATCAAGGAATCACCAACCACACTGTCACATCCCAAATTCTTAATCACGCAATTAAGCATAATCATGCTTTTTAAGCATTATATTTAAATTTGCGTAATTATAAATCGGAATACTAATGCAATTTGTTTGAGATCATTTGGATGAGAGAAATGAATTCGGGAGAGAAAAGAATTAAAGTCGCAGTTAAAACGGATCTCTTTCTCTCTAACATGTGGGACCCACCCGGCCCCACACCTCACCCACTCCAACCACTCAAGTGGGCAGCCCCCACCTGCTCCCTCTCTCTCCTCCCTCACTCCCACCATGCAGCAGGAGCTGCTGGTCTTCCTCTCCCCTTCCCCACTCAAGCTCTCACTCCCTCTCTCCATTTTCTTCCAAAATCCGAGCTCAAGAGAGGGATTGAAGGTATGCATGTGGTACCATTGCATTCTAGAGCTCATAAACTACTCATCCATCCAATTCATTTTTGTTTTCTCGAAAGATTCGAACCGGATTTGTTATCTTTTGGTGTTCTTGGTTGAAGCACAAGGAACACCGGAGTTCATCGATTTCCCTCCATTTCCTCCACTTCCCGGCGGTCACCCAGCTCCTCTAGCATCTTGAGTAAGTCTCTTAGGCTTCCCATGGTAAGAATTCGTGGTTTGATTGATCAATTTCAAGTTTTAGCAAAGTTCATGAGTTATTGAGGTTTTGGACAAAAATGAGAATTTAGATGAATTTTGAGCTAGGAATCGAGTTACTAGGTTTATGAATGGATTCTAGACTCAATAATCCATCACAAACAAGTTCCTATGTAATTTGGAAATGATCACATTTCGATTTGACAAGTTTCTCCCCAAATCAGGAGAGTTCTGTGAAGTGCGGAGTATCCGCATAAATGTGCGGATAGTCCGCACTTGTGCGGAGGTTCCGCACCAGAGTGCGGAAGGTCCGCACTTTCTGGAAAAATGACATTTTGAATTGTATTCAAGATTTTCTTAGGTTTAAGCTGCAAAGTTAGTCTAGAACCGTTGGTATGGTATATGCACAGGTGTATGTAGCATAGATTCAAGTTTGGAGTTAAATCGATCGACAAATCGTCGAAAGACACATTTTCAGCCAGGTCCGGAGTGTCCGGACAAAGTTCAAGGGTCCGCACTTGTCCGGAGTATCCGAAGAAAAGTCAGGATAGTCTGAAGTTTTCCTGAGTTGCGCAAATGTCAGGATGTTTCGCAGAATTTTACGGATAGTCCGCAAAAGTGCGGAGGGTCCGTAGTTACTGTTTATCAGGCGCGTAGAGGCTTGTAAAATTCATAATTAATTCATCAAAACTCCAAACGATATGAGACCCATTGCGTTAGCTTCGTATGAGTATGAACTACGTGTTAAAAGTGTTGAAACTCCATAAAATACTTTTGATAATTGATGAGTTAATTAAATGTGATTTTTCTTGTTTAAATCACCGATAATCAATACCATCTCCGAAAATTGTGAAACCACTTGGGAAATTCATGTTTTGCGCATCTTATGACATGCATTGTTGCATTTCATCCATACTAATGGCATTGCACGCGTTATTCTTTTTAGAGAACGCCAATCCGACGATTCCGACGAGCGAGGGCGGTCCGGAGGCACCCCACCTTTCTGATCCAGGGCAGCAAGGCAAGCAACTAACATATTTCACCCATGTCAAATTTGAAAGTCTCAATTGATGAATATGCTTATGTATGTATGCATGTGTCGGGTACCCTTGGCTAGAACCTATGCCATTGCATCTTTCTATCTTGGTCAATTGTTCAAGTAATTTCCTTGTAGCCTAGAGGTGGTGTTATGTCTAGGTAAGAGTACGATATACATGCTTAGAAATGCTTAGATCTTTCGGTAGAAGTCGAATGACGGTGTTTTTCATTGTTCGCGAGAATAAGATCTACTACTGTTTACAATTACATGTTGTTGGTGAGTGGTGAGTATGAGACGAGATGTGGGCGGTCTTAGAGGTGTCGTCTGCCTCGGTGGAAAGTCCAGGAGGCAGGTCGGGAGAGGAAACCCGAGCACTATAGACCGCTTGCATCGTTTAAGGCTGATCATCGGGGTTGTTGGCTTTAGCACTTACCTTACTCACCACATACCGATTTTATGGTAAGGCGAATTGAATACCTTCGTAGATGTGGCTTTGTGGGCGTGAACATCGACGGAGTGAGCGGGCGGGCTTGTAAGCGGTACTAGTTTGCTCCGGGAGTAGTTCTAGTATCGCCGCGCTGAGGGATGCATGCCCCACACGGTTGGGGCTGGTTGGGAAAGATTGTCACGAGTACCCCCTTGTGTGCACTTTGGCCGGTGGCACAAGCCGAATGGTCCTCGTGTCGTGTGGATCCAGGAGTATCCCCCTGCAGGGTGTATAAACAGTTTGAACTGCCGCGCTCTCGGTCATGAGCATGCTATTATTTCATTTGCACCCGGTCGTAGAGTTCTCGTTGTGGTTTGTGGATGATGGCATGAGGTTGATGGTTGGGCATGTGATTATGGTCTGGGTATGGTGGTTGGTGGTTCGAGTTGGCACTTGTTCACATTGATATACTTGTTGTTACATTTACATATGCTCAGTTATTGGTTATGGCAGGGTAGTTTCATATAAGTTGGTTAAATTAGTTGCTCACACCTATGTCTAGGATGCTTACCGCTTAATTAACTTAACCATGTTTAATCCTTGCTACTAGCTAATGCATGATCCTTGGAGTCGAGCTATGTATATGTGCTCTATATTGTGTAAGACTTGCGAGTACTTTCGTACTCAGGGTGCTGCCCTTAAGTTGATGCAGGTTCACAGGTCGGCGAGGAAGAGGCGATGTTTGGCTACTTTGTACTTGCCGATCAGGGTGGCGGGCAGGAGTAGCATACTCTATTCTAAACTCAGTGTTTTGGTATGGAGCCTAAGGGCATGTGGCTCCATATCCTTTTGTTGCATAGCTTTTAGTCTTCCGCTGCTTAGTTCTTTAGATAGTTAGGAGTTGAGGGGTTTTTGTCTCCTCCTAGCTCATTTTTGTTATAAATTGTTGCAATCAGTTGCGTGCTTAATATTTTTAATATAAATGTTTATTACTTGCTCTTTATTAAGCTATATTGTGATGTACTATGTTGGAGGCATGTGTTCCGATTCTTGGGCACAAAATACGTGCCGGGACTACCGGAATGGTATTCAGGTTAATCGTCGAGGTTGGATTATGAATAATGATCCCCTGATGATTAATTTGAATACTGTTTGGACGGTTCCTCACACACACCCAACCAAGAATAAACTCAAACCACCATAACTGGGAAAAACCGACAACAAAATGATGAGGAACACTACTTACCTCGCACGATTCCTTCAACTCCGATTGAACTACACCACCACGGCTCGAATGTCATCCCGAGAACCAATTTCTTCATCGCCAACCACACGCGGGTTGAATCCCAATGCCGTCGCCAACACTTCCTCTCACTCAACCGTGCGAGCTCGAATGGGGACATAAACCCTAATACCCAATCGGGAATAAGATGCGTCCGAATGACCCTTCCAACTCATCTCCGACGTGGATTCCATTTAGGCCAGTGTGGATTCAAAACCGGTATTTATGTGCCACGTCAGATGCGAGGGGGGGTTCCACATTCGGTTTCCAAATGTGAGGGAGTTTCTATTTTTGGTATCCTAGTTGCTGGTGGTCTTTCAAATTTGACCAATAGTTTAAGGGGGTAAAGTGGACTTTTTCTTTCTTAGACGTTGCTTGTTTGTGTGAGTTTTAAGTGCTCTTGGGCTGAAGGATACGTGACCTGATAGCATGTCGACCATCTGGTCCAATACCCTATCCCAACTCTAGAAAAAAATGGCCTCATTTAGCCCATGTATTGTCCTCCCCATCTCCCTTGTTTCACCCTCACCTCATCCCACTTAGAGTCACGCGTGCCTTGCCCCTGAACCTTTCTGGTACTCGGCTCCATGTAGAACCTATCATCCCCTCATCCCCCAACATAAGGGTTTGGGAAAGCCATGTAAAGTCCATGCGGAATAGATGTGAGAAACTGAAAGTTAGTGGAAGTAATTAACATGTGAGTTAAACTTATAATATCCATCTCTTTGTTTGGCTTGTGATGGGAGTTAAAAGAGGGGGTTTAAGAGGGAATTCCTATCCACTGTTTGGTGTGTGTGTGTGTGTGGGGGGGGGGGGGGTTGAGTGAGAAATTGTAACATAAGTCATAATTAGTACCATGCTCATGCATTGCAACATATCCTAAATCTAACATCCCAATTCTTGCTTTAAGAAATCATAAAAAAAAGGGTGTCTAATTTTTCTCATCTCTTGCATGCGTAGTATCCATATGTGATTTGTCTATTTTGACCATAGTTTAGTTAGGGAAGGAAAAATTCTAATATTAAGAAATGTTTGTCTCATACATAGCAGCACATTCTTAATTGTCAAATCATACAAATTGGTTCTAAGAAGAAAAGTACAAAATAAAATAAACATTAACTAATCAAAGTTCCTTTTACACAAGTAAGAAAACAAACATGGCAAGCGAAATAATTCACATCTTATGAGACAAATTACTTGAAAATTTAGTCTTATGTGCTCCGGAGCCTCTTTCTTTTTCTTTTTACCCAAAGTTCTTCTTTTCCCATATCTGGCTGAGCTCTGATAAATCACTTTAATCTGGTATATAAGCACAATGCTTAGTACACAATATAGAGTAGCATTTGTGAGGCAAATACAAATACTAAATAGTAATAAATTTGTCAGGGGAAAAAATAAAATTAGAATTTCTTTTACTCCCTCCAGTCCGAAGTAAGTGTTATTTTGATGAATGCTAGGCGACGTCCTACTCTCCCTCTTCCATGCTCTACATAGCTGCAACGGCTCCCATCCTGACTGCATGTCGTGGACTCCATATCCACCCAATCGAACTCGTGTAAATTCATTTTCGAGGACGGGGACCATGAGGGGAGTGGTGGTGCAGGCTGGGGCTGGAGCCCAAGGAGGAGTCATGACGAAGGTAGGACAGCTCGTGGAGGCTGCCATCAGAGACATCAACAAAGAGGTCGTCTGCGAAGCCCACCATGGAAGGCATGAGGGAAGGATGGTGTAGCACATGAGGTCTTTGTTCATGTCACCACTCCACACGCCGATCATGTCACCACTCCACACGCCGATGCCCTGTCCCCAACGGTGGACCCCTAAGGCGTGCTGCAGACGACCACTGAGAGGCTACTGCGAGCGAGAAATTGCAGGCCACATGCTACACGAGGTGGCCGACGCAGTTGCGGCGTTGAATCTGGTGGCTACAAGGATGAAGGTTGTGACGATGGTCAGGGGCGTCAGATTTGATGATAGCAGGCAGGGAGTGCACTACAAGGTATGTGGGTGTGAGAGAAAGAGAAGAGGTGTGGAGGTGGTGGAGAGGAGGGGGTGTGCACGATCGCTGAGCGATGGGAGTAGAGCACTCGTGACCTTCACACCAGAAGCCGTTGGGGCGTTGGCGGATCCCACAGAAGGCTAGGCGACAGATCCGTCAGAAGTTGAAAGGCTCAGCTCCACAGCTGTCGGCCTCTTCGTGCGTGCGTGGGGCTTAGGAGAGGAGAAAACCCTAAAAAGTGATTTGACCGAACGGTAAGTGGCGAGACCGCGAGGGAGGTGGATGGATAACAATGCCCCGGCTAGTCTGGTTTTTCCGATTCTTTATTAGATAGCGTGGGAGTGGAGTTGGGAGGGGATGTAGGAACCAACTCATACTTCATGCAGTAGAGATAAATGTTGGAGATGCATTCATCTTCCACTAACAACACAATTCTTATCCGATTACCATTCCTCCCCCTGGGTTTAAAATGGTGGGAGTTGGCATATCAAATTCCCTTCCTCATCCCAGTGAAATTCTTATGCCCACTAACCGATCAAGAGATTTTAAAACCCACACTTCTAAACTCTCATTCCCTTCTGTCAATTCCCTTCAACCAAGCACACCCTGGGTGTTGTACCCTCCTCCACAAGCCTATGTTCGTTTGTGTTGTCACACACTCTTATCGGGTTTCATCCCACGCTAGTGTCATTGTCTGCTCCCTCTCTACAACATCAGCCTTTAAAGGTTCATTGCCTGGTTTGGCTAACCCTACCACTACATCACCTCCTCCTCCGGACGAACCTCACCCTCCTACTTGCTATTTGCCTCCTTCACCTCTACCATCTCTTTTCCATGTTGTCCTCCTTGTTGATTGCCTGCATTACCAAGAATAGACATCTTTTCCCCATGTTGTCCTCCTTGATTACCGCTTTGCACCTCATCCTCCATCGCTTGCCCCTGAACCACACCATGCCTCCTTTCGTCTTTGGACACATCGCCCGAGGAACGCTTATGAACCTCTATGTCCTCCTTCCATTCCTTCTATCACCACCATGACCTTATTTGTCACAGTTAGCTCCTCATGTGTCTTTAGCTCCTCATGTGTCTTAGTGTCTTACTCTTAGAGTATGCTTGTTTAGCTATTTTTCAACTTCAACTTCTTAAAAGCAGAAGCTAAAACAAGCTGCCTACTTCTAAAAATAGATTTGGAGAATCAAAAGTTGTCTATTAAAGGCCAACTTTTGATTCTAAATTAGAATCAGAAGCTGAAACAATTAAACAACCTGATTCTGGAAACCAATTCTTGGAATCAAAAGGTATGTTTACTATGAGAATTCATGAGATGGTCTGGAGCTGCCTTTTTATTCTAAGAGATGATGCTTTGAGGTTATCACTAAGGGTATTACATACATAGTACATTTCATCCGTATAAAAAATTCAATCCAAAACAGGCTTTTTCGAAAGCTACAGCCAAAACAAACAAGCACTAAAGCTGCTCTGTGGATTATGAGGGATGGTGTTCTGATGTTGCCATTAGGGGTATTACATATATTATACATTTCATCCATATCAAAATCCAATCTAGAATTAGCTTTTCGAACTTTTCCAAAGGCACGTTGCAGAATCAACTTTTCTAAAGCCATGTTGCAGAATCAACTTTTCCAAGGCCATGCTCCATAGTCATTTTTTTCAAAGCCATACTCCATAATTAGCTTTTTCAAAAGCCAAATCTAAAAAAAAATGCTCTTACCTCTTTTGCTTGAATGGGTGTGTATTATTTTGACATGTTGTTACCTTAAAGCTATTGTAGCGCATTTTGAAGTTAAAATTCATGTTGTAATATGAATAGCTAAAGCAATTCAAGATCAAATTTTCGAAAATCCAAAGCTGAAACAAACATATCCTTAGCCTCTCTTGCCTGATGTGCGCATTATTTTGACATGTTCTTATTTAAAAGCTATTGCTAAGCAATTTGAAGCTAAAATTCATGACGTAACATGAATCCGCCGGTTTCCTAAAAAAAAGGCACTATCCATGGTGCAGCAGTAGAGTTGCTGTAATCAGTCCTTTTCACGAGAAACAGCAAAATTTATGTGCGCAACGTGCGTGAAACTGTCGTTTACCTGCCACATCTGAGCCCTCATTCCATCGGCCAGCTCGCGTGGCGCGTGCACAGCCATTGGAGGGCCGAGCACACATGCATGCCCGGCCTTGTGAGCACGTGTAATCGTTAAATTGCATGCACAACCATTGGAGGGCCGAACACACATGCCCATGCACCCCGCCTTGTGAGCACAGTGAACCTCGGCCGTCTGGCCTGCCTCAGCGCCCTAATCTAGGCACACACCATCCACCATGGGTCGCAAGATTCAGATCGAGTAACAGTAGTCAACTCGGACGTTGCCCCCACCGCGGGTGTTCGACTCGAAAGCAAATTGTATAGGACTATGTCCTACAAAAGATTTTTCCTCTTTTTAACTTAATCGTTGAATCACAAGACAGATAGTACGGATAAGATCTCATAAAGATCTTTCTAACAAGATACTATAGAATTAGTTTCTACCCGACTCTGCCACTGCAATAGTGACCTGATTGGCACCGGTGCGGAGACGCTACCACCGCCGCCGCTGCACGTCGCGTTTGCCCTTTGGAGGTACAATTCACCGAGCCCGCTTCTGAAGAGCCGGCGCTACTGACCGATGTTGAGCGTTTTCCATTTCATCAGCGCAGCTTCCACGGATTTTTTCGAAGTGTACAAGTGCACACACCAAAACTCAAGTGTAGAAAACACCCATCTATGTTAAGAAAAAAATTAATGTGGATTTTTACATTCTCATTTAACGATTACACGTACAAATATTATCTTTGATTTTTGGCGCTGCTACAGCTGATGTATTTCTTCTGATTCAATTTGAGTTCATTTTAGTGACATTATTTATTTATATATATGTATTTTAATTAAAAATACAAAAAATCATAAAAATAACGTGTTTTAATGCTCTCAACCTTCAAAATGATATTGAAGTAGTCATGAAAATTTTTGAAAAAAATTTGTAGTATAGAGGATATTATAATCTAGCACTTCACAATTTTCGAACAAATATATGACATGATGTTGAAATTTATCTTTTCTGTTTCTCATCTTACACTAAAATTTTTCTTTTTCTTTCTCATCTTACATGCCATATTTGCAAGATGATAACATCAACTACAGCATAATTTTTTTTCCAGAATTTTTTATGACTATTTTGATTGTGTCTTGAACATTAAAAGTATTGAAACACAGTACCTTTATGAATTTTAAACCTCCTGCACTATTTAGACAAATTTTCAAAATGACCACATAATTTTGTAATTTTTTAAATTTAAAAATATATAAATAAAAAAATCATTTTTAGTCTCAATCCTCATAGGCTGGACGTTGGGCTCTTACCAGTCCAAATCTATTTCGGGCTTCTGTACTTATATAGGCCATGGCCCAGGAACTACGACTAAACGTGCCCTAGCCACCCTAGCTCTATATAAGAAGCCGATGTGCTCGTCTCCACGCCCCCAAGCCTACCTCAACGCGCCGCCGCCGTCATCTCGCACGGGGCGGAAGGCTGGTGGCGTTGAGCTCCTCCGCGGTTTCCTCCTCAACTACCTCTCCGCCGCATAGTTCTCTGCAATTTGAGGTGTCGATCCGTCGTTCTCTGTAATCTCAGCTGGCTCTTGGTTTGGCCGTTGCCTTTTCTTTTCTTTGTTTTCCCTCTTTGCGAGTTGTTCTATGGATTTGGAAAGCGATGTGTCGCTGTGTGATACTGACGAAGTGATCCCATGGCGAACACCGCAGCTCTGGAGCTCTTTCCTACAGGGAAGAAACGCAGGATATAATGCTGGCTGGCCGATGCAAATGGCCTCCTCCAGTTTGGCTTTTCTGTGACATTTTCTCGTGTTCTGTGACGAGCCTTAGATTCCCCACCTGCCCTCTTCACAGTAATCTCCCCTGCTCCGATTGCGTGGATGTTCCGATCTCCGAAAGCCCTGCGCGGATCGCCCAATGTACACGAACGAAAGCTCTTTTTTTTCTTTGAGCTGGAACGAAAGCTCAACTCGCATGAACGAATCGCCGCGAGGCGTCGACTGTTGTAATGCTAGCAGTTCGCCACCAGCCCAGCAAGGCAGGCTGCAGCTGTTACACTCATGCGGCCACTTCGGTCCCAATAAACTAATCTGGGCTGGGATCTTTTCCTGTGGCACGGATGCTGGAGAATTACGATTTTTTATTTTATTTTTTAAATTTAGCAATTTTAAGCGTCTTTTTAAAAAAATCGCATGAATAGGCTGGCCCTGGTTGGAAGGGTGATGGGTGCATGTCGCTTTTCCACGGGGTAACATGTTTTTAAAAATTAATCTATCGACTTAAAAAATTGATACATATTATTGCATTATTCTTAAAATTTAAAATACTATATAAAAAGTTATAAAAAATATGAAAAATTATGGTGTAAAAAATTCTAATTCGCTCTCACAAAAATTCCAACTAAAAAAGGTACGATAAATTTCAGTTGAGCATGTACAGCTTTCGTCCTTCAATTTTTTCAATCAGCCGTTAAAATTGCTAAATTTGAAAAATTAAAATATAAAAATGTAAAAATTCGGGTTGCTAGGCGCAGTGGGCCAGTTCTTTTGGGCAAGGCCCAAGCGATGAAAAAAAAATCAAGCTATGAAAACGTGTCCTTTCTGGTTTGTCCGGCCTACTGCTCAGGCATTTTCTGGCAGGCCGAGTGAATTAGATACCTAATTGAACTGGGCTACCGGCCCAGTACCAATAGCAGTTCTTATTGTGCTGAGTTCCGGCTATCAATAAGTTCTTGCGATTATAACCAGAAAATCTCAATTAGACAAGTAAGCTTATCTTCCTAACATGGCATCGAGATGGCTAAATCGCGCGCATCGTCTTACCGCGACTGAGCTGGTTTACACACGCCGGCTCGCCGCCGCCGCCGTATTCTGGCAACTCTGCCGCCTCCGACGCATGAGGCTTGTGTTGGCATTGTTTGCAACCGAAACACGAGGAACAAAGAAGACGGGTCTTTAAAAAGCAAGGACGAAAACTGAAAACTACTATGTGAGCTTGACAAACCCTGCGTAGTGAGAAGCCCTTGGTCAAGCACATCCACGACAATCCAATCGCATCTTTCTTGCGAGGTAGATTATCGTAACGTCTCACCTAATGGAAGGTCACCCAGATACAGTTTTTTTAGCAAGATGATAATATTCTGCATAAATGCATGATCAATGCGGAGGGCAGGTGCCAATACAATCATATTCACGGGCGGATTGGGTGGGGAGGGGCCGCGACCGCAAACAATTTTTCTCTATACATGAGAGAGAAGGGAAAAAGAAAAAGAGAGAGAGAGAGAGAGAAATTAATGAATTTTCTACCTGATTCTGCGTCTGCTGCTGATCATATTGCAGGGGTGCATCGCTGACCCTATCGGTCCCTGTTAATTAGCAACTTAATTTAGATGTTACGCTAAAAAATTCGGGATTCCACACCTACACACCTGATTATGCCAATGACATGGTCGTCACATTCTTGCGTCAGCTTAGGCTAATGCCCCAGTGCAGTGGTTAATAACCAATGTTGCACGGAGCGCAAGGATCTATAGAAATGAATCACGTGAAGCCCTCGACCCTTGGATTAGACTCGGTACAGATGCACGGTGACTAGGCACCACTGCTGGAGGAAGTGCCTGGCGATAGGGATGGAGAAACACGGTGTCGGCTGACGAGTCGACCTTTCCTTCGTCAGATCCTTCCTTGCAGGGACTTCTAGGTGCGGAGGTACAACGTGCGCGGTGGCAGAGGTCGGGAGGCTACCCTCGGCCATGCGCGGTGGCGGAGGCCGGAAGGTCACTCCCGAGCATGCGACAGCAGCGCAGTGGGCGGACGACGATGGCGGTGTGCCTCACTGGTGCAAGCCGCCGGATCCAACCCTCTCCTCGTTGTGTGCCTCGCTGGATCTGTGCGGAACGACCTCAAGGCGGTCGGATCCGAACCTCCCCTCACCGGATCCATACGAAACAGCCTCATGAGAGACGGATCCACTCCATCCTTGCTGGATCCATGTAGGACACCCTCAAAGGGGGATGGATACGCTCCTCCCTCGGTTCCCCTCACTAGATCCACACCTCCCCTCATCGAATCCGTGCGGGATGGCCTCATTAGGGACATATCCATTCCCTCCTCGCTGGATCTATGCTGGACAGGAGATCCATAGAGAGATCTTCCACCACAAAGACTTCCCTCACGGCGAGCTCCTCCACTACGGCGACCGGATCCATAGCTACTAGATGCATTGCGACTAGATCCATGGCCACAGCCTCCAACACAGCATGCTGCTCTATCGTGGATGCCTCCTTCACCACCACGAGTTGCTCCAGCACGGAGAGGTCCTCCACGTCCTCCATGCCTAGCTCTAGCATGGTGATCTACCTCCTCTCCCACTTGGTGCTGGCCTTGATGTGGTGGTAGCCTTTTCGTCCAGCTCGATAGCACCTCAGGGCATGTGGAGGTACGATGTGTACTAGTAGTAGTGCTTGTTTGCATTGATCAATGAATGAATCTGTGATGTGCTAGTATTTCTATTGTGCTAGCTCTTGAGTGTGTTTGCTCTCGTGAGATAATTGTGTTTGCTATTATTCATTTTAATAATTGTGTGTGTATTTCTGTTGTGCTAGCTCTGGGAGTTTGGCCTTGATGTGCAAGATTACCTGATATGTTGGTTTTCTTCTTGTTGCTCTGTTAATTTGATGATATTTATGAGATGTATAATAGATTGTAATTGTGAAATGTTTTGCATAAGAATTATATATGGAATAGTTAGAATTGGAATCAACTTTCAAGTTCAATGTCTGCTAAACCTATGACAGTTTTTTCAAATAACTTTTGAACCCAATTGGGTTGTAGATTTGTGACTACAATGGTGTAGATCCAACTCCGTACGTCAGGAGAACCCAAGTAAAAGATCATGTTGCAGAAGAATTAGTCAGGCCACTTTAGAATTACTAAAAGTTCTGTTCTTTTGACTGGAGCTCTTCCATGTTCTATAGATGGTTGCAGACAGGGTTGTGGGCATTTTGATTCTTCACTAGTAATAATGAGCATCAAAACAATTTTATGTTCCTTTTGTAATTTTATGGCTAGCATATGTCATATTATCAATACTCTATGTCTCATTTATGCATATTCAGATATGACAATCACAATGAAGTTCAGGTATGCTCCGATGCCTTTCTATATTGAAGTTTGGAGTCCTGATCCACTGATACTCTAACTGCATGTAACTTCTGGTCAAGGGTCTTGAATTGATCTAAAAGTGAAGTTCAGTTAACATTGGGTGACATGGAACCAGATCTTGCTATTCGTGGATGTTGGGTGCTGCTGCGCAGTGCTCTTCATGGTTGTGTGGTCGATTCGGATGCTCAAGGAGATGTCCAAGACCAATGGCAAGGCGGCACGGAACCTCTCCAAGCTCACTCTGTTCTGGCAGTTCTACGTAGTGGTGATTGGGTACTTGTCCTTCACTAGGATCGCCGTGTATGCGCTCAAGACCATTGCCAGTTACAAGTACCGGTGGGTGAGCATCTTGGCAGAGGAGGTGGCCACCATGGTGTTCTACTTGTTCATGTTCTACATGTTCAGGCCGGCCGAGGAGAGCAAGTAATTCTCTTGATGACGATGAAGAGGAGGCCAAAGAGATGGCGTTCCAGGAAGGATGCTTTGTTGAACAGTAAATTAATTAGTGAAAAAAATACAGATTAGTTAGAGAGAAGGCTGATTTTTTTCCCTTTCCAGTTACTTTCTCTGAACCATTAGATCGCTATCCAATAGCTCCCATATGTTCTTCCTATTATACAGTGTGCAAATTGCAATAGGTTTCCACTATAGCTGCACATTGTATTACAATCTTAAACTAATGCAACCTTAGGTGACTAAGAGACAAGAATTTTTTAGGCAATTGAAAATTAGCAAAGCTGATAACAAAAAGGGCTTAGGTCAAATATTGCGATGCCCAACTTTGGTTGTCTGCTTTATACATGACTTTCTCCGGTATGAATTAATTACTAGCCAATTTACCTCCATGCACACAGAAATTAGAAAGTGGTTAATAATTCAATGTTTGGCACAATACACCCATACTTACAATATTATACTACGCATTTAGAAATTCAGGAATGCGTGAGTGGTAAGCTTAAATAGAGTTAATTCTTGCAGATGTTTACTAGAAACTAAGTAACACCAAAACACATAATCTTAACAGGCACACACTCGAGCTTACATCTTTGCAAGTTGTACTACATGTGTGGTTACAGCGATGACACAGCCATCGTTGCCCGGCGAAGAAATACCTGCAGCAGCAAAACAGCGATAGCCCTCCCTTGTTCCTTGTCACCTTCGTCCATGATCACACATGCAACGCCTTCCTCCTAGCTGATCACCAGCCAACGAACACAAGCAGGGGCGGATCTAGGGGGGTGCTGGGCGTGCTGCGGCACCCCCTGCCGGCTTACAACTTCTCATATAGATTCTTTATGAGATAAGGTGATGTAGGAGGAGATGAAAGAAGAAGGAGAGGATCAGTACCCTTTGTTTGGAACTTGTTTGGATGAAGGAGATCAACACCCCCTTGAGCCTCCGCTAGCTCCACCACTGAACACAAGTGCCGCACGAGTGCTCAACTTCATCGGGGTGTAGCTTTCGTCGCAACCATCTCCTACGGGTACAAGGGGTGTTTCAAATAACGCGGTCAATTGCTCTAACTAGGTTCTAGATTTGGATTGGGGGTACAAAGGGGGTGTTTCAAATAACACGGTCGATTGCTCTAACCAGGTTCTAGATTTGGATCTCAACCCACCTATCCAAAGAGGTCATAAGTTTTTTTTGAGTGAACAGGTCATAAGTTCCAATTATCAGTCCTCATTTGTTTCGACGTTTTGATAAGAATGGAGATATGCAACGCAAGTACACAACATGGAGACGCTATGACAATATGTATCATAGTCAACATTCTTCCAAGTTTCAAGGTCGAGTTCTAAAAAAAATCAAGGTGGGAACGTACCGCAGGTGTGTGAGACCAGTCATTGCAGTTAAGTTCATCTAAAAAGACAAGTTCGGTGGTTATGGAGATTAGGTGCTCAACCGAAGGTTACATGATATAGCAGTATAACTCAAATAATAAATGTCATCTGCATGTGATGGCTGTTGGAAAAATGACACTTTTATGTTTAATTTAATCTATAAATAATTTATGAGAATAAACTAATAAACTAACATGTTCATATTAGCATAGCATAATCTAGTCATGTATATGAAAACACTACATATGCTTAGATCTACTACGAAATTAGGAACCGTAGAAAATAAAGTATGTGTAACATGGTTTTTACATACTGGTCATACCCTGTGGAGGTTACTGAAGATGTTGGTTGCACTGTGTTGACGGCGCGATCGATCCTTCTGATAACACACTGAATTTGTTGACGATGATAACGGGCATCGAAGTGACTAGGAAGATGAGCCGTGGTGAAGATCTTGAGCAGTCGCGTGGAGCGTTTAAAAACTTTATTCATCCTCTCCCGGTTCAAGATCTCAAGAGCGAGGGTTTCGGAGACCTGCTCTCCTGGTTGCCGGTGCATGTTGACGTTGGGATGGAATAGACTACAGCGGCAACGCAACAGAAAGAGAAAGAGAGAAAAACACTAACTCTTATATAGATTCACGTAATGAGGGTATTCTCAATTTTAGGGCTACTCTCAATTAGTAGTCTATATTGTACACCCAATGAGGTGAGAGTTCTTACATATATACAGGGAGAAGCCTCCTCACCTCCATCTCTATTAGCAATATGTTACTAATAGGAGGTTGACCTCATCATGGGTCTCCTCTCAACAATATGAGTCTTTAAGATTTATTATGAATTATTATATGGACCGGTCCTAATAATTCTAACAACCCCTACTAGATCTCAAAGTCCCATAGAGAATTGTCAGTTTTCCACTGTTGTTTTATATACCAGTGTTTCATTGGAGACTGTTAAGTTGAACATCCATCTAGAACATCAAGCTACACTTATTTACAATTTGAACAATTGACTATGCCTTAAATTACAAATTTTATGCAAATAAATTTTACTTAAAATACGAGTAATATAGTTTTTACATACTAGTCCTACGAATTTCATCTAACTAATTTATGAAAAATCATAGTAGTTTATTCTTGAGATTGTAAGATACTACATAACAAATCTCGAGGGTAGTACGGAATTTGGAAACTGTATAGTTGAATACATGAATATTTCAAACCACCCGTTGTCCTTAATATAATTTGGTCAATTCCTCCAACTACGTGATAATTCGGAACACATGAATTTTCCGTATTTATGAGAAAATTGAACTATTTTCAGCAAAATTTCTGTAAAATTCTTCTGAAACTCCTATGTCGTACCAAACCTAGCTTTCTTGTCAAATAAGCTCGCCTCGCATGTTAAATTAACGTGAATTGGACTACTAATTGAAATTTGTTATAGAAGAATTGGACTACTAATTGAGATGTTAGGGTATATTTCTTAAAATTATATATATCTCTATTATATAAAATACAATTTATTCCCACGTTACCTCTTCCCCTACCCTTCTTTCATCTAATAAAATTCTAAAATTCGAATATTTTATCCACTTTTACCAACCATCCTCATCATCTAGCCTCCTTACATTGTTACCCGCTACGGATATATGACATATTTTACTAATAAAGATAAATAAATTAATTAAGAGAGAAATTAGTGGATAATTTTCTTTTTTTATCCCATCTTAAGTCAAACTACGATATCACTCCCGACGTATTCGTCAGGTGGTGCTTCCATAAGCATCTACATCACTATTATTTGAGTTTATACTTGATGTTACACGTTTAATATTTATAATTTTTTTCAGACATAGACACTTAGCTAGCAGAGAGATTAACGCTGCTGTCATCAGGGCTATTATGACTAAGCACGACTTACGTTGCAAAGCTCATCATGGCTATAGTACGTCTCCCCTTTCCCATGCACCAGCTGACATCGATCAAACGCATGTGTGCACACACCAGCTGCGGTTCACACCTGCAGGCTTATTCAAACTCCGAGCAGGGCTGAATTCTTTTGAGTTTGCACTGATCGATAATATAATCAGTGAGCTACGTAATTTTTAAGTCACTCTGCAGTATAGATCACGCCCGAATCCCCATCAGCTGATCTAAGCCCGGGCCATTTCGCAGGGTCAGCTAGCACGCAGGGCCTCTTCCGTTTCGTTCATTGGGGGGAAGGGGGGAAGTTGACCCTGCAAAGTGGCAATTGCATGTCTCAATCGTAAGCTCATCCCTTTAATGTATCTAGCTAATCCCATTGTTATTTAAATGCCCTATCTTGTCGCTCGCGTGACCCCTAGATCAATCGTTCTAATTATTAACCCACTCCTACTCCCTCTGTTAACTGAACCACTCGAGCTCAGGTTTTTTTACTGGTAAAAATTTATCGGAGGTTACCAGTAAATATAATTTATCCAATATATCAAACAAAATTAAAACAAATTTAAATAAAATATTGGTAAATATAGTGAATTTTTTTACCAAGGTTCATCGGTAGACCCGGTAAACCGTGTATCACCGGTTTTGGACCAAATTTTTTTCACTGCACGAGCTTTCTTCAAATTAAACCGGAAACAAGGGCAACGCGGCACATGAACAGCTAATACGGCACATGAACAGTTAATATGGCACATGCATGGCCTAGAGAGACGCATACAGTAAACATGCGTGCATGCTTAAAAGCGTAGCAGATCTACCTGATTCCACGCTGCTTCCCCTTCGTTTAATACTCCTATTATTGCTAACCTAACTCTGATCGAGCTACTGTAAGCAAAACAGTAGTAAACCCTACCCGATTATCACTGGCCGTGGAGCTCAATCAGTAGCTCTATAAATAGGTGCCGTCTGGCTGGCTCCTTTTCCCAGGAGGAGGACTCCACACCCGAAACTTGCACAAGACAAAAAGAGACCATTTGGATCAGATCAAGCACGGTTAGAGTGTCTGGGGAAAAAAGGATGGCAATGGCAACAGGTACGGGAGCTTGTGCGGTGTATGAGCTCGTCGCCAAGGGGAGGGAGTCGGCTGCCGTTCTGAAGGCCCTGTTCGAGCAGCAGCCTGAGGCGGCCGGCGAGATGCCACACGGTCTCCGGGATCTCGCCGAGCAGATCCTCCGCTGCTTTAACAGAGCGCTCGCGGCCCTGCGCAGTGGCACGTCGGATGCTGCCGGCGGTGCCAGGAAGCGCAAGCCGGAGCGCGGCTCGGCTGCTGCTCTTGCGACGAGCTCCAAAAGAACGAGGTAATTAATAATCAACAATTAGCTAGGCTCATGGTTGATTACCGTATCTTCAGGCTTAGTTTTGAGCTAACCACGAGTTTACGACAAATTAGCATGCATAGTGACCAGCTATACAACACAGATGATGTATATGCTAAATTGCTAATCTGCAGGGCGAGTGGTGGAGAAAATGGAACGAGAGTTGAGAAGAAATGGACAATGGAGGACGGCTTCATCTGGAGGAAGTACGGGCACAAGGACATCCAGGACAGCAAGTACCCGAGGTGCCGATCTGTTTACTTTCAAAATTCCTAACCGACGACCTCTTTGGATGCAATCCTGTATTCCTGCTAGAACTCAACATGCTTAATCACGGACCATTTGATCTTGTCGTTCACAGGCTCTACTTCCGCTGCACCTACAAGGACGACCATGGCTGCATGGCCAGGCGGCAGGTGCAGCGATCGGAGGCCGACCCATCCGTCTACCTCATCACATACTTCGGCGAGCACACCTGCTGTCGTGGCGACGACGAGCCACCGGCGCCGTTCGTCATCAACTTCGGTTCGAGCACCAGAGACGAGCAGCCAAGCGGTTCGCCCTGGCCGTCCTGTGAGGATGACGGCCTGGTGGTCAGCAAGACATCGGAGGTCTTTGGCCTTCCGGAAGAAGAGGAACTGCGAGCGGGCATGGGAAACGTGACTGAACTGATCGAGAAGTCAACTCCAGTGCCGGAGCCCACTGGTCCGAGCTCGCCGGGATCGGAACCTTTTGACGGCTGCTTGGACTGGGTGCTCGGCGAGAGCTCGTTTGACATTGGCGAATCCATCAACTACGATGACCTTGCTGGTCTGCTTCAATAGGATCGAGGAATGCACCGTCCATTGTTGTTCTGGCAAATTGGGAAATAGGAGGCGTGTAGATTTAAATGAAGCTATACATATTCGTGTTAATAGAGGAGGTTGCATCATCTAACTATCTAATATTAAGGGCCAGAGGTCGGAAGACTCTTCCATTATCTAAAAGTATCTAATATTAATCAAGACATCATTGAGCTTTTCTTGATTGCGTAGCTGATCATCCTCATAAAACTTTGGTCAATTTTTTAGCCCCTGAATGATCATACCTTGAAGCTCATCGGTCAATTAGATTTTCGTACTCTATTGGTCCCCAATCATAAATTTCATTGAACAATAGTGTTCCACGGTTTTGTGAGGTGGCGGAGCGTTGCTGGCTATGGGTGACATTGGTACATGTTAGAAATAAAGCACGATAGAATCGAACACGAGACACGATTTTTACGTGAAAAACCCTTGCGTGAAAAAATCACGAATGTCAATTGGCGATCTTTACTATATCAGGGATATGTATAATGCAGGGAATTACAATGAGCGTCTTAGCTCTCATTGCAGGTTACAAGATATATTTATAGGGATGGACACATACGACTTGAGTCTAATATGGACTGTTCCAGAATATAGGCCGAAGACGTCCCTTGTCTGGCCCAACAAGAATTCGGATCACAATCCAACAAACTCTACCTTGAGACGAATTCCATCTTGTAGCAAATAAAGAATCATCAATAAACTCTCTTCAATAATAAATATCACTGATACCAAAAATCTCTAGAACTCAAACTGTAACACCAACTAAACTTGAGCATAGCTCAAATTTAGTAGTAGGAACTGACTTTGTCATCATATCAGCAGGATTATCATGAGTGCTTATCTTGCATATTTTAATATCACCTTGAGCAATGACATCTCGAATATAATGATACATCACATCAATATGCTTTGTTCTTTTATGAAACATTTGATCCTTTGTAAGGTAAATAGCACTCTGATTATTACAGAATATATTAATGCAAGAATTATCTCCACAAAGCTCAGTATACAAACCTATCAACCAAACAGCTTCTTTGCATGCTTCAGAAATAGCCATATATTTAGCTTTAGTAGTTGATAAAGCAACAGTAGCCTGTAAACACTCTTTCCAACTAACCACCAACGGTGAAAATATAACCTGTGAGAGATCTCCTCTTATCCAAATCACCAGCATAATCTGAGTCAACATAACCAACAAGTCCATCTCCAGATTTTCTAAATTGCAAACAAGCATTAGAAGTACCACGCAGATATCTGAAAATCCACTAAACAGCTTTCCAATGCTCTTTGCCAGGATTAGCCATGAATCTACTAACAACACTCAGTGCATGAGATAAATCAGGACGAGAGCAGATCATGGCGTACATAAGTGAACCAACTGCACTAGAATATGGAACTCTAGACATATACTCAATATCGTATTCTGACTCAGGACATAGAGCTGAAGATAATTTGAAATGAGTAGCTAATGGAGTACTCACTGGTTTTGCATTATGTATATTGAAACGACAAAGGACCTTCTCAATATAACCTTGCTGACTAAGATATAACTTGCTAGCTTTCCTGTCTCTAATGATCTTCATACCAAGAATTTTCTTTGCTGCACCTAAATCCTTCATCTCAGATTCATTACTCAACTGTGATTTCAATTTGGCTATTTCTGATTTATCCTTTACAGTAATCAACATATCATCGATATAGAGAAGCAAATAAATAGCTGAACCATTAACAGTCTTCAAATAGACATAGCTATCATAATCGGAACGCTTAAAACCATTAGAGAGCATAAAGGAGTCAAACCTCTTGTACCACTGTCTAGGAGACTGCTTCAAACCATAAAGAGATTTCTTTAATTTACAGACAAAGTCTTCTTTTTCAGGAATAATAAAACATTCAGGTTGATCCATATAAATGTCTTCATCTAACTTCCCATGTAAAAATGTTGCTTTAACATCTATTTGCTCAAGTTCATAATCACATATAGCAACAATACTGAGTAAAGTGCGAATAGAACTATGCTTTACAACAAGGGAGAATACATCATTATAATCAATACCTGGAATCTAGCTATAACCTTTTGCAACCAACCTTGCCTTATACCTTGCTGCTTCATTAGGAAAAATACCCTCCTTTCTTTTGAAAATCCATTTGCAACGAACAGGTTTCTTCTCTTTTGGCAATTTGACTAAATCCCAAGTACCATTATTTTCAAGTGACTCCATCTCATCTTGCATTGCAGTCATCCAATTATTACAATCAGCATAAGTAATAGCTTTATTGTAATGAGAAGGTTCTGCATTACCTTCAACTTCTTCTGCACAACTCAGAGCATAAGCAACAATATTACACTCCTCAATTAACCTCTTTGGTGGATTAATTTGCCTTCTAGGCCTATCAACTGCAATAGAATGTTGTGTAGGCTGCACAACAGATGAAGAATGTGGAACACTAGATGAATCATGATCAATAAATAAATTTTCAGCAATAGGTGTATCTTGGACAACGGTATCTGGTGTACTTTCTGCATTAATAAAATGCTCCATCTGCATGCTAGAACTCTGCTGACTCTGAACAGGAGCATTTGGCAACATAGCAGATTCATTAAAGATAATATTCCTACTAATCATCACCTTTTATTTGCAGGATTCCACAATTTATAACCTTTAACGCCAGATTTATAACTAAGAAAGATGTACTTAATAGCTCTAGGCTCCAATTTACCATTATCAACGTGAGCATAAACAGGACAACCAAAAACTCTCAATTCTGAATAATCAGCTGGAGAACCAGACCATACCTCAATTGGAGTTTTCTTACCAATGGCAATGTTGGGTGATCAATTAATAAGATAGCAAGTAGTGGAAGCGACTTCAGTCCACAAACGTCTATGCATACCTGCATTAGATAACATGCAACGGGCCCTCGAGATGATAGTTCTGTTCATACGTTTAGCTACACCGTTTTGTTGTGGAGTAACAGGAACAGTGTAGTGTCTCACAATACCTTTAGACTTACAATATGAATCAAATTCATCAGAACAGAATTCCATCCCATTATCAGTGCGAAGCTTCTTTACCTTCTTTTCGGTTTGCCTTTCAACCATAACCTTTCACTCTTTAAATGCTTTAAATGCTTCTGATTTATGCTTCAAGAAATAAGGTCAAACTCTTCTTGAGTAATCATCAATAATAGTTAACATATAACGAGAACCACCTAGTGAAGACCTACGAGATGATTCCTATAAATCAGAATGCACATAATCAAGAATACCTTCTGTTGTATGAACTGAAGTGTTGAATTTCACCCTCTTATACTTGCCAAAAATACAATGCTCATAAAATTTTAGCTTGTTGATACTATGTCCATAAAAAAGACCTCTCTTGCTCAATTTTGCCAAACCAAGTTCACTCATATGCCCAAGACGCATATGCCAAAGATTAGTAGCATCAGAATCTGATAATGAATGTGAAGTTACAGTGGCATCACCTGTGATTGTAGTGCATCGGAAATGATATAAATTGGCAGATTTCAAATCACCTTTCATTACAATAAGAGAACATTTTTTCACCTTCAAAATACTATCTCCACCCGACCAATCATACCCTTTATTATCAAGAGTACTCAAAGAAAGGTTCCTTTTCATACCTGGAACGTGCCTCACATCTGTCAAGGTTCTAACAATGCCATCATGCATCTTTATCATAATTGATCCAATTCCAACAATTAGACATAGGTTGTCATCACCCATCCTAACAGAACCAGCATCTTGAACATAATTATAAGTGGTGAACCAATCTCTATGTATGCATATATGAAAAGACGCAACAGAGTCAATAATCCATTCATCACCACTACTAGCACATCCAGCAAAAGCAACGAGAGTCTCTCTCTCAGAACTATTATCAGAAGCAGCAACAGATGCTTTACCTTCTTCATTAGATTTACCTTTCCTCTTTTTTTTATTCTTCAACTTGTAACATTCAGATATGTCATGATTATTTTTCTTGCAATACCTGCAGGATTTTTCTTTGCCTCTGGACTTTAAACGACCACTGTAACCGTTCGAACTTTTATCTCTTTGGCTATTATGCAAATTCTTTTCCTTTGTCCTGCCACGCACAATCAAACCTTCTCCATTGGAAGTAGAGCTATCAGTAGACATCATCTGTTTCATCTTTTCCTTAGCATGCAATGCCTCATAAATTTCTTTCAAAGTTAGTGTATCATGATTGTATAATATGGTATCTCTGAAGTTTGCAAAAGAACTGGGTAATGAGCAAAAAAGAATAAGACTCAAATCCTCATCATCATATTTTACCTCCATAGACTATAGGTCAGCAACGATCTCCTTAAACACCGAAAGATGATTCATCACAGAACCACCCTCCTGTAATTTTTGCATGAACAACTTCATCTTCAGATGCATTTTACTGGTTAAATCCTTAGACATGCAGATCGATTCCAGCTTTAGCTATAAAGCAGCAGCGATTTTCTCCTGCAAAATATTGTTTGATAAATTAAGATGAATTTGTGACAAAGCCTTACGATCCTTTCTCTTTTCTTTATCAGACCAAGAATTTTGATCCTTATTTCCAAAATTATCAAGCACATCATCCAGATCAGTGTGCGCAAGAATAGCCCGCATCTTTACTTGCCATAGAGAAAATCTTGTATCATGATTTAGCAGCGGAATATCATATTTCATAGAAGCCATGACGAAGAATAATTAGGAACAAAATAGCTTGCAGCCCCTCTGGTACAACCCTCTGTGCACGAAGAAAAAACTGCAGAAGTCCTGGTACACTTTGTGTACGCAATGAAACAGCAAAGCTCCTGGTAGACTTCCTCAGGTGCACCTAGCAAAGATGCCAAGTTTTGGCTTTTCACGTGAGAGAGCCGGCCTTTGTGTCCTCGGGACTTGAACCTCTCCTTTTTTTTTCTCTCTCTTTCCTCCTTGTGGCAGATCTCCTCATGACTTGCTCATTTCTTTTTATCTCTTTCCTCCTTGTGGCAGAAAACAAACGCGACCCACAATCACGAGGCTGTTTCGAGTGTTCGGGATGTCGGCCAGCAGCTGATCGTGTGATGGTGGATGATGTCAGCAGCAGATGAAACTCGAAGCGCGTGGACGCGAACGGCGAACCCGGCGAATCGACGAATCGAGAAACGAACTCGGCGGCGAGACGAAGAACTTGAAGGCGACAAAAACCGATTTGTTTTTTTTTCGTATTCTCGTGTATGCAATTCGGCTTGGTACCACTTGTTAGAAATAGAGCACGACAGGATCGAACACGAACGGTTTCACTTAATTTGAAGCTCAGATTAATTAGTTATCGATTTTACAAGGTTGAGCTACTTTTTGGTTTTTCTTAAACTTTACTGAAATTCGATAAAACCGAACGGTTTTCGTAGGAAATTGAGCGATTTTCGACCACAAATGAAATACGGGAAATGCGGTCCATTTTTTTGGTAGAATTCAGTTGAATTCGGTCGGTTACCAAATGGTCGATTCGATCGAATTTTGCCTCGATCAAACCAGTGTGACTGGTTGAAATCGGTCGAATTCTCGTCAAATTTCCACTACATTTTTTTATATTTGTGAAAACCGCGAAACCATTCAGGGACACATTTTGAACCTCCAACGCATTTGTTAACCCTGCCGCTAACATCTTGGCATTATCGTGAGGCAGCACACGATCTATGATAAGCTACGTGGCATGGTTGAACCAATAAACATGTACTCATTAATAGTTAGTGTAGGTTGAAGCATCCCGGGTCATCCCCGGTGTATTAAACTTTATTATACCGGTACTTGAATCAGTTACTGGTAGAATACAAGTCTTACAACAGATGATAACATAGTCATACAACAAAGAGAGTAGTGAAATAGATTCATCAAGCTAATAGTACATAAAGATTTCGCTAAGGCTCACGAACAACCAGGTCCACACCACCAGAGGGCACAGCATGGGGCATGCCATTCCACATGCAACTCGGGTGCAGACGCGACAAAGACTTAAGTGTCAGCCTCACCGTCGGCGTCGGTGAAGTCCGAATCCTCCTATGGAATCATAAGCAAGAGTGAGTACAAATGTATTCAGCAAATCCCAACTCTTACCCTACATCAAGGGGTACGAATACATGCATACGGTATTGACAAGGGTAAGGCTATGAACTTAGTTTTGCGGAAATGCCAAGTTTACACATGCAAGGGTGTAACTTCATAAGGTGGGTTTTGTGAAAAATATATCATTATTATTAAATGAAGGAGGGTGCAGCCGTGGTGGAAGGTCACCAGCACCCAAATTTTAATGTTGCCGGACACTCCATCCATAGCAACCCACGTCATATTGCCGAACCTATTTCCAAAAACAGGCACACCTTGCCCACTTACACTGCAAGGAAACACACACAACCCATGCTAATTGTGGTGACTGAACTATAGTTTGTCCATGACTGTGGACACGGCTATTCGAATAGTTTTATCTCTGTAGAGGAGTACACTTTACCCACAAGTTGAGTTTAGCAACATACCATCGTCGTGGCAGTGCGACTCAACAAAGCCATTACCTACCATAGCATCATCCCACTTGTCTCCTACGGAAACTAACCAGGGGTTCCTGACCTGCAACTAGGCCTCCAACCGGGTCGATAAGTCTACACCTGCTTGCACCTATTCTATGGTTTCCAATTGCGCTCCTGCCTCTGGACGATTAGTAGACTAACTAGTGGGTGTTTAGACTAAGCCCTGTCACATACAGGGTTGAGTGGTTATACTGTGAAGACTATGTATGATGTCACACCAACCCAGTTCTTAACCGAACCAAAGCAAATATCTCCACAATAAGTCTGCCACACAGGCAACACTTAGCTCCCAAAGCATTCGGCGGGAACTCTAATTTGCCTCAGCTCTAACATGTTTTCTTTTGTTATTAGCTATCTGGTAACTCTTCCCATCCCGATAACCCACACATCACCAAAGCACCATATTTTACACAATTTGCAAAAACTAATTATGGCAAAGCATGAATTAACAGTGTAATACACAGCCTAACCATACTAGGGTAATTAATATTGCCGAGATGGTAATTCTAGGGTTATCAAGGTTATATTCAGAATGATAGTAATCAGGCTAGCTAATCTACAATAGGACAACTAGATCAATAATTCAAATTATGTCGATAAATAATACTCATGTAATTATTTGGTTGAAAAACGACTGCTACAGGTTGTGGTGATAATACCGGGTACAATATGATCAACGAGGGAAAATGTATTGAGACTTGCCTCCGCTGAAGTCCTTGAGGGACTCCTGCTCGAGGTCTTGCGCTCCTGGCTCCTCCTCTTCCTTGAACGCTTTGGTCTCTAATGCGCTACATACAATAAATAAAATAAATACATACAATCACACAATTTATATCCAAAAAAATCATGAAACTAAGGAGAACAGATAGTGCTTGAATTTAGAAATATTAGCAAAAGAATTATCAAAATCGGAGCTGAAACGGAGGAGAAATGGACTTTTGAAAATTAAATGTGGGAAAAAGGAAGGTTACTGTTCATATGGGCTGGCCGGAGTTGGGAGCGACGGCGGCCGATAGGGAAAACACGGAGAGATGGTCTAGGTAGGGTTTTTGGGCGCTGGGAGTGAGTGTGGGGTGCGAGGGAGGGATCTCCACACTCGGCTTGGCCGGTGAGGCACCATCGGTGGCCGCAATGCGGGCGGAGGCCGGCTGCCATGGTGGCTCAGTGGCGGCTCGGGAGAGAGGGGGAGAGGTTAGGCAGAGGGGCGAGGGGGGTGAAAGGTGGTCGGGTGAAACTCCCTGCGGGGCCTAATTGGCTAGCGGCGGTCTCTAGTGATGGATCGACGGTGGCTGTCATCGGAGGGACAAACAATGAGAGAGGGAGAGAGAGAGGGAGGAAGAAGAGCACCTTTGGCTCGGTTTGGCTTCGGTAGAGTGAGACAGGAGTTCGGGCAGGGCCTTTTATAGGCAGAAGGGAGGGGGGGATAGCCACATCAATGTGGTCGGCAATCACAACGGATGTCTGGACGTGTCGTGCGGCTTTGGCCATGCAGCGGGGTTGGCATCAACTTGCACTAGTGGTTGAGGTGTAGATGAGGTGATATCACGCATGCGTGCAAGCACAGAGAGAGCAAGAGAGAGGAGGAAGGGGAGGCAAGGCCATGGTCAGCGATGACCTGTTGTTGCCCATACGTGGCTTGGTCCGTGCGGGCATTGTGCGCTTGTTGTCGGCTCCTGTGCATGGCAACCTCGCAGAGAGGGAAGGGGAGACAGAGCGGAGGAGGCGGCACGGCGATTTGCCGCGGCGGTAGTGGTTGTCAGGAACTCGGGCGTGTAGACGCTGGGGAAGGAGAAGAAGGGGGGTGGCGTCAGGCTGGACCAGTTAGGCCAAAGGGAGGGAAGGGGGAGCGGGCTCAGCCAAGGGAGAAGGAAAGAGGTAGGCCAAACTTTGGCCCGGAACAATCCAAGGGAGGGAAAAGTGAATTCAACCTTTGAGTTTGTTTTGCGACTTGTTTTCTTTGAATTTTTAGAGGGTTACGTACGCGTAATCTGCACCGTCGATCATGCATGATAATGTGTACTCCACTCCTATAGTTGTATATGCATTGATGATATATGTTGGATAGGATTGGACCCAGACATCTACCCTCATGCAGCAGCCATGTAGATGATGTATGGCTTGCCCCTCTTGCCCGAATGGACGGACAAATGTGCGTGGGGCCAGACTACCGGCAAAAATAGCACGGGAATACACACGCAGCATGGCAAGAACCTGGGTAAGGCTGGGCAAAAAAAACCTAGAACCAAAGAACCGAACCGAACCTTAACCGAACCACCGATATGGGCGGTTCCTGCTTCCATGCTATTCGGGGGGGGGGGGGGGGGTCAGTGATTGATTCGGTTTTCAGTAGCAAAAACCGAACACCCGAAGACCACCGATCTCACACTCACAGCCTCAGCCAGTCAGCCCACTCCCCACGAGGCCCTAACGACCTAAGCGGCCCACCCCACCACACGCTCACCCCACGGCCCCAAATATCCTGCTATCCGTGCCCGCCTATCCGCCCATCGCGCCTTGGCGCCTGAGTCACCCACCAACCCGTGAGGCCGTGACCCTCCTAACCCTAGCCACCGCCGCCACCGAACACCGCCCACCGCCAGACGTCGCCCGCCTAGGCACCCATGCCTAAGCATACAAGCCCACCGCTTTAAGCTGCCTGCCCAGCCCCTGTGCGGTGCTACTATGCCCACTGCCAAACGCCACCCGCCCGAGCAAGTGAGCAGAAGAGCTTTCTGCGGCGTTGCCAGACGCCACCCACCCGAGCAGATGAGCATGTCGTGGCGTCACCGGACTCCACCTGCCCAGCCCAGTCGATTTGTGCCCGCCCGTTGGCAGCCGCCGCCCTCCCGAGCAAACGAGGCGACGAGCTAGCCGGCGCCTGAGCACAAGCAGAGAGCTAGCTGACAAGGACTACAGCAGCGGTGAAACTAAAAACCGAAACCGCAAAAACCGACACCAAAATGGGCGGTTTTCCAATATTCTACAGTATATTCAGTTTGCATATTCTAAAAACTGTTTTTTTTAAACACCAAAAAACCGAACTAAAAAACCTGAAAAAACCGAATACATAGGCCTAAACCTGGGAGCTAGAGAGGAACGCACGGCGGAGTTCATCTCGGCCGCTTGGACGCTGGGGGTCGCATGCGGCATGCGTTAGCGTTACGGCTGCCCACGCCTACACGCGGTGCGGGTTCATGCATGGAAGGGCAGGAAACAGATACATGGTTCGGTGGTGTCTCAAAGCTTTTGCGCTCATCGGTTGGGAGCAATCGCACAAAACGATACGCAGGATTCTAGCACGGTCAAATTCTTGGTTCTGAGTCACGCCTCCTAGACTGTGTTATCGGGTTGGAGTAGGACACGATTCTGACTCTTCCACTTGACCTTCCGCCGGGTGCTAGCTGCGTGTACTAGTCCTAGCCTGCACGCGCCGCTCAGTGAGATCTGGAGATCGAGTCCAGCGGCATTGAGTATGTGTCTCCTAGTTCCGAAGATCTTGTGGCCGGTTGCGCTCATAGACATGATTCATGAGCACAAGATAGGTCGGGCTGGGACGGATCCTCTCGGGCTGCAAATCTCTGCCAGGCACGGGCCGAAAGGGGCTGTCAGTCTAACTTTTCAGTGGTATCACACGCCGAGGGGCCTAGCTAGTTTGATTTCTACTGCAATGTTATGAAGTACTATATATATATATTCCTTCAATTTCTGAAAAATCAGTGGTTGGGTGCCTGATTAGGCCACGCCCAATAGCTTCCCTTCGCGGGCAAGATTCTTGTCGTGAAGAGATTCTTGTTCCCTTCAGTGCTCCAACGGTTTCCCTTCACGGTTTCTTTCATGACGGGATTCTCAAGATCATTCCCTTCAGGATGAGATTCTCTCTCCACCCCTTTGCGATTGTTTCGAAGGAAAGCTGTTGAAGATGAGAGAAAATAAAAAAAATAGTAACAGAGAAAAGAATAAAAAGGAAACAAAATAAAAAAATATAGTTAGAGTTGGTCTTAAAGAAAGTGGAAAGCACGAAGCGTAGGTACAGGGAGCGGCTACAAAATTATAAGTGCCATCTTAATTTGCCGTCCCACGCCAGGTAGTGTGAAACCACGTGGTCAATGGCGAGTACGGTCCACGATCCAAGACGGCATTGCCTCTGGAGTCACATGGCTGACGGCACCGTCGGTGACGCGCAGGACCTGATGCAGCTGCGCGTGTCGCCGGTGGACAAGGTCAAGACGTACGCAGCAGGCACCTGAACAGATGACGCTGGCATCTTGAAGCGCATGCTGTGAGCACGTGGGTCGGCATCTTTCGATTGGTGGCTACACCGATTCCACTTGACAAACACTACTCTACTGCGCCAGCAGGACAGGTGACGTGAATAAAGATCAGTACGTACATAATTTAGATAGTTCATTTCGCGTGTATGTAAGAACTAGAAATTAAACACCGTTTCGATGTAATTGAAAACTAAAGTGTTTGTTCTACGAATGAGTAATCAGGTAAAGTGTTTGCTGATGCATGGAAGGGCATGAAACGGGTACATGGTTCGGTTGTGTCTCAAAGATTTTGGGCTTATCGGTGGGGACCAATCGCGAAAGCGATACGCAGGACTCTAGCACGGTTAAATTCTTGGTTCCGAGTCACGCCGCCTAGACTGTTATCGGGTTGGAGTTGGACACCATTCTGACTCTTCCACTTGACCTCTGCCGGGTGCTAGCTGCGGGTGCTAGTCCCAGCCCGCACGCGCCGCTCAGTGAGATCTGGAGAGTTCGGCGCCATTGAGTATGTGTCTTCTACTTCCGAAGATCTTGTGGCCGGTTGCGCTCATAGATATGACTCATGAGCACAAGATGGGTCGGGCTGGGCCAGACCGGGTTGGCGAAAAAGCTCAGTTCCTCTCGGGTTGCACATCCCTGCCAGGCACGGGCCGACAGGGGTTGTTGGTTTAACTTTTCGGGTGGTTTCGCACACCGAGGGGTCTAGCTAGTTTGATTTTTACGAAGTACTCCCTAGTTATAAATACTTATTGCTTTTGATTTTTCACGATCTTTAATGTACAACTTTGATTATTATTTTCTATTAGAATATAGTTATAATATCTAAAAAATATAATATTATAAAAATATTTTTCAAGATAAATCTACCTAAATAATTTTTATGTTTACAAAAGCTATTGATAATCAAAGTTTTAAAAGTTTGATCGGATCTTGATCAAAACAACAAGTACCTATGATAGGAAGGAGTACTATATATATTAGACTGTTTACATCTCACCACGTAGAGATAAAAAATTCCTTCAATTTCTGAAAAATCAGTGGTTTGATGTCTTGTAGGACCGAGAGTGACGACTAGAAGAGGGTGAATAGACGTCTTAACAATTTCTTTGCGAAATGGATAGTTTTTCCTAATCTTTCACCAAACGCTCCTCAAAACCGTGGAATTTATAATAGAAATACTTGTGCTAAGAATGAACTTATAACCATGAAATCATGTAAATTAAGTTCATCTTCCATAGCTATCACAAAGTATCCATCACCTACATTATTAACAAGATCTTACTCTACTAGAGAGCCGTTAAAAGTATCATATTACACAAAATATAAATTTTACTCAAATTTTACCTAGCCACATTCAAGTACTCACGACCATGAAAAATTGTGAACATTTGCACATATGCTAAGTTAAGTGGCTAGATAGCTCAAGTTAGATTCTTGTTACTGAGATGTCATTGAAGATTGAAATAAAACAATAATCCACACTCTCGACACTTCTTTCTAAATATTATGAGAGAGCCCAATTTGAAAGAGTCTTGAAATGAGATATACAATATAGTTCCTCTCAAGCAAACCAAGTCTTCAATGCACCTCTAAGTACCTATTTAGCAAATTAAGCACTTTGTGGTACCCAAACTATATTGGATCCTTTAAAGTTAGTCACAAGAGACTTAGACACCCAAATAGCCTTTGTACTAGCAAATGATAAACTAATCACCTTAGTAGCACAAGTTCCATTTTTAGCCTTCCTAAGCGATAAATCATTATCAATTGAAGAGTTAGGCTTAGGAATGTTACCAATAGGACAATTCTTACCAATATGTCCCTTGGTTCGGCAAGTGTAGCAAATGCGATGCATGTCCTTGCAAGATACCTTCTCATCATGTTTCTTGCTTACTTTCTTGCCAGTGAGCCTCTTCCTTGATGACATAAGGCCTTTATTCTTCATGTAGTGATATGATGCAATTTCATGTCCCTTCTCATTGCATCCATAGCACTTGCTCTTGCTTCTTCTTGTTTTCTTCTTTGGAAGTGTGGTCTTGTCATCAATCTTGTTGGAATACATAAAGGCATAGTGTCCCATACTTGAGCACTTAAAGCACTTGACATGAGCCATCTTCTTATCTTGGTTCTTGCTCATGTCCTTCTCTTCTTTCCTCAAGGAGCAATCTCTCACATGGTGACCCTCCTTCTTGCGCTTGAAGCAAGTGATGAGAGCCTTGATCTTCTTTTAATTTTGCCCCTTGATCTTGACATTATTGGACTTGTTCTTCTTGTTGGATTTTGTATCAAGTCCATAATCTTTGTGCTTCTCACTTTTCCCTTTGCTATCAATATTACAAGCAACACTAGGAAAAATATTAGCTTTAGAGCAACAAAGATTAATAGTCAATTCATCATTGGATATAGAATTGACATTAAATGAATTGCTAGAACTAGCACATGTTAAATCTACATTATGCAAAGAATGTGTGCTAATGTACACATGAGGTTTATAGGATTTTACCGTTGTTACCACAACCTCATGAGCTATTTCTAGCATAGCATGTGAGTCCACAAGATTTTCATAAGAGCACATAAGCTCATCATGATTTTCTTACAAAGCCACATGCGTGCTAATGAGCTCTTCAAGTTGAGCCTTTAGCTCAATATTTTCTTTCTTCAAAGATGCTACATAAGAATTAGAGTTAGTAGCACAAGCATCATCAATGGGAGAAATAGTGGATTTATCCTTAGATAAAGAATTGCAATTAGGACATGATTTTTTTAAATCCACTAGAGGCGTAGCATCTAATTTATCACTCAAGGAAATATGCTTAACTTTAAGATCCCCATAAAGATTAGATAAAGAACTATGGGATTCTTGAAGTTCTTCATATTTCACATTTAAAGCTTTAAGTTTTCTCAATTTTCTCAGTGAGGAATTCCTCTTGCCTCTCAAGGCTTTCTTCTAAGCCTTCCATGGTGGTCATGAGCTTGATCATTTTAGATATATTCTTTTTACTCAAAAGATCAAATCTAAGCTCATCACTATCACTAGCACTAGAACTAGCATTAGCATTATTAACCTCACTTACCGATTTCCTTTTATCTTTTACCATAAGGCATAATGGAGAATCAATGTGAGGGGATGATCATCTTGGAGAGGTGGATGCTTCTCCACCTAGACTTTGTCTCTCATAGACTTCTATTTCCTTTAAAAAGTTAGTCTCACAAGTACTAATGAAAATAGATGCATCGTTATGAGAACAAGGAACCATATCATCTTGATGAATAGATATTTTAGCACTAGATGATATACAAGGCTTAACAACATTACTAGATATGGAAATTTTATTGCAAGTGTTGTTAAAGTCCAAAGGAGGGATTGAACACTCACTTACAACACTCACCATTTCATTACCTTGCTCGTTGTTAAATATTGGTGAAGTGGATGACGGAGTGACATCCTCTTGGACAAAAGAGAAAGTCATTTGGTGCTCTTTATGGTGTGATGATGAAGTAGAGCATTCCACAAATGACGTCTTTGGAAGAAGTTCTTCTTCATCATATTTGGGCTTATCATATCTTTCTTTAAGAGTAGTCCAAATGAGATGTGCGTCTTCAAGCGGTAAGATTGATTCAATAACATCTATGCTCAAATCATCAAATAAGACATTAGTAGCTTGAGCATTGAGATGTATGCATTTCTCTTCCTCTTCGGGTGATATGAGTTTATCATTCGGAGAAGAAATGCTTACATCTACAACTCGCTCTATTTGAGGATCCATGGCCCTAAAGATATTAAAAATGCGATTACCCCAATCACAATAATTAGAACTATCTAAAAGGAGTGGCTCTACGTGCACTAATCCACTAGTCGATATCTTTACTCTCTAGGTGGTAAAGCACGAAAAAAGAGACTTGGCTCTGATACCAATTGAAAGGACAATGATGTTACTTAGAGGGGGGTGAATAGGCATTTTTACAAAAATTCATCCTCTTTTACTGTTGGGCTAAACTTGTAGAGGAATATAAATTAACGGATTTTTCACAAGTGAAAAACCTAAATATGCTAGGCTCAACTAGTGCACAATCACCCTAAATAAGTGTGGAAATTACAATTCTAAGGTGACAAAAAATATTCAATTATAGCAAAGAGATATGCAATAAAAACTTAAATTAAAAAAGGCTGAAAACACTGTTTAGATGCCTAAAATCACTATTTATCCAGAGTATCCGGTGTAGCCCGGATACTCCGGTGTGTACAGGTCCGGAAACTCCGGTAAAGTCCGAATTCTTCAGGTTCTGTATAGAACTGAGCCCGAAACTGAATAAAAATGATGGATAGAGAGTTCTAGCTCAAACCAAGTGATGTCGTGTGTTTCCGGAGATGATTCCAAGTTGATTCACAAAGAACCTACACTCAAATACACACAAACAAGTAGATCGAGTAATATACACAAAGATTTGAGCAAGAACTTAAAAGTAATGAAACAAGAGAGGAGACACAAAGATTTGTTTCCCGAAGTTCGGATTTACCACAGTGAATCCTACGTCTCCGTTGAGGAAGCTCCAACGAGCCGGGTCTCTTTCAACCGCTTTCCTCGATCCACTCTTGATTTCTTCCCTTGCGGAGGCGAAATCGAGCCCTTCACAAACTTCCGCGGCAACCCACAATCTTGGGTGCTCGTCGGCGACACCTAGCCGCCTAGGAGGCTTCACCTCCAAGAGTAACAAATACGACGACGAACTTCTTGCCAAGAACTCAAGTGCTCAAGATTGGATTTGGCTCACTTACACTCAATCTTCCAATCTCTCAACTCAACTCACTTTTCTTCTCAAATCACACACTAGAATGGAGTGGGAGAGGTTCTTTTGGCTCTAGAAATGTGTTCTTTCGTGCCCCTTACAGCTACCCCAAAGGATGGGGTGAGTGGGGTATAAATAGTCCACTTCAAACAACTAGCCGTTACTGTTCTGACACACCTACCCCGGAGTATCCGGTGAACACTGGAGTCTCCGGCCTAAAATCCAAAACGGCGTCAGAACGGTCACAGAATTGTGTCAGAACTAGCCGTTAGGCTCTTTTCTGGACTTTACCGGAGTATCCAGCCTACACCGGAGTCTCCGGTCGGCACTTAACACAGAAAACAGCCCCGGAGACTTTCCGGAGTCTCCGGCCACTCCAGGTATTGGATTATCCGGACTTCACCAGAGTCTCCGGCCACTCCAGGTACCGGAGTATCCGGCCTTCACCGGAGTCTCCGAGTACAACACAGCTGACCTCCGAAAAACGGCGATAACTTTTGATCCCGGAGTCCGATTTCGACGATTTTAGACTCTATAGAAAGCTTATTCAGAGGGCTACACATCCCAACTAAATTCATGACCTAAAACAAATAGGATCAAATTATAAGCACTCTAAAACCCAATTCAGACACTTCCACACTTTCCACACCGGGATTTCTAAAAGGAAACTCTCACATTGGGTTTGGTTGAGAACTCTTGAGCACTGAGATGCGACAATTAGCTCATGTTGCATCCCTCTTAATAGTGCAGCATACCTAGACTCAATTTTAAAGATAAAACACATTTGAACCAATTTGAGCCTTTTGAATACTTTCAAGTACCGCTTCTTATTTTCAAACCTTTGAGGGTTGCCAACTTTCATAAAATCTTCACTCCATCTATTCTTGATTCCTCATGTGATTGATGTGAATCATCCATAGATTCCCATGGCCTTTCACGGTCCATCGGCGCAAAGCCTTCACTCGCTCTTCACCACCGCCTTAGTCCTTCGGCGCCAAGCCATTTGCTTGCCCTTCACCACGGATGGTCCATCGCAGCCGAGTCTTGTTTGCCCTTCACCGTCTTGCCATAGAAAACCACTTTGTATTCGACATCTTCAAGGAATTCATTTTATCAAATATGGAGTCCACTCTTGTTCTTCACTCTTGGCATATATGATTTCAATTCAACTTATGCCTTCTTATGAATCCTAACCCCAACTCACTCTTAAGCATAAAGCACATGGGTTAGTCCATAAAACCTAAATGACAATATTTATACCTTTAGTTACTTGATCTCCACCAGTAACTTAGCCTTCAAGCTTATTGCTAATCTTATTGAGCTTCTTCTTATTCTTATAAGCATCACTAAAAACTCAATTACTTTTGATGCAATTATTTGAACTCATGGTATTTCTCAAAGAATCCATGTTTCATCATTTATGCATCTCCTATGGAATAACCTAATAGCAATTCTTAATATGATTGTTAATCCATAGGCATTGCCATAACTTACCCGAGCATCACCTAGAGCTCATTCATCTTGATGCATTTTCAATCTCCTCATTCACCTAGAGCTCATGCATATCTCTCAATACATTACCTATGGAACAACCTACTAACAAACTCACCACCATTGTTAGTCCATAGGTATTGTCATTAATTACCAAAACCATACATAAGGGCTAGATGCACTTTCATGCTCCGACCAGCCAGAAAGGGTAAAACGGCGTGGGTGGCCCCTCCGATGGGAAGATGTCGGGGAGGAGCATGTGGAAGACTTCAGTAGACTCGGGGAATCCATCTCTGTCGATCTCTGGCCATCGTGGTAGTCAAGGTAGAGCTCTCTTCTCTCTCTTCCGGCTTGGGACGCGCTCCGGTGAGGGGGAAGCTTGGGGATGGCTCGGGGACGACGTCGGGGACTCGTGGATGACCTCCTCCTTGATCTTCGAATTCTAGGGAGCTCGAGTGGGAATCTCCTCTCCTCTCCTCTCCTCCTCTCTCTTTTCTCTTTCTCCCTCCCTTTCTCTTGCTCGGTGGGGAAGAACTAATGAGGGGGTGGACGGAATAGAGCTGGGCAATGGCCTTATGTGGCGCATTTGAGTACTGGCGGTCAGATCACGAGGAAGCTCAGTCAGACCGCCCAGGAACAGAGGCTAAATTGGGTTCTGCACACCTCTGGCGGTCAGACCGACGGTGGCGCGGTTGGACTGCCAGGTGGGGTCTTTTCCCGTCTTTCTTCCTAAGGGTTTGGGGATCTTCCTAACCACCTTCAAACCATTTCTACTTAAATATACCCGGTGGAAACGCGCATAAGCGAAAGACATAGTTTTTCAAAATGTTTTTGACTACTTAAAATATGATTTCAAAACGCCATGATGCTTATGCATGCTTAATGCCTAAATTAGGACTTTTGGGACTTGATAGGCTCGGCCCCCTGGTGGTTAGTAGTTTTCTTCTTGGTAGTTTAGTTGCTAGGTTAGTTTTTTAGGTTGTCTCGGTGGATTTTTGTGCAAGATCCACTGGTGCTTTTGTTCCTCCATGGCTTCTCCTGCTGTGTGAGGTTTGTATATGTGTGTATGTTGCGTTTGGGTGGGATGTTCTTCATCCCCTATTTCTGCAAGTTGCTATCTTTGCACCATCGCTTCTCAGTCCGACGGTGCCAAAGCTATTGTCTGGCACTCCATCTTTGGTGCAGCTGAGGGTGGAGGTGCTGTCTTTTTGGGTTGTTTAGTCTACCTATGACTCGGGGTCACCGCGATGCTTGGGGCATCTGATCCCATGTCTCTCAGTGATGAGATGGCCAGTGGCCGTCTAGAGGTTCCTGGGCGTTCAACGTTTCAAGAGCATGTCGAGTCCAATGTGCTTCTCGTTATGGCAATGAAAAGCTTCAAAACATCTTCATCGAGATGAGTTACGGCTTCAAGCTACAAGCTTGACGGATCCTCTTGCCAATCTTTGGTGTGGCAGAGGTTCATTAGGTGGTTTCTCCATTCACCGATGATGAAGACGACCGGGAGATCCTTGCAAACACCTAGGTGTGACTTTTTTTTTCACGGTTATCTTTGTAAGAGCTGCAATGTAATACTTTATATATACATGTGAAATACAACCCAGTTTTCTAAAAAAAAACTAGTAGGTAGTTTGATTTCTACATCAATTGTTATGAAATAATAACTAGACGGTGTACATCTCACGATGTAGAGATCGGAAATTCCTTCCATTTCTGAAAAAGCTATGGTTGGATGCCAAATTAAGGAAAGTGGAAAACACGAAGCGTATGTATAGGGGTGGTTATAAAATTACAAGTGCCATCTTAATTTGTCGTCCCACACCAAGTAGTGTGAAACCATGTGGTCAATGGCGAGTACAGTCCACAATCCAAAACAGCATTTGCTCTGGCGTCACATGGCTGACGGCACTGCGGTGACGCATAGGACTTGATGCAGCTGCATGTGTTGCCAGTGGACGAGGTCAACACGTATGCAGTAGGCACTTGAATAGATAATATTGGCATCTTGAAGCTCATGCTCTGAGGATAGAGATGGCAACAAGTAGGGTAGGGCCGGGGTGCCCCCGACCCTGCAATGTGGAGCCCCGCCCTAACTCCGAAAGCTGTATCGGGGCAAAAACTCATCCCATCTCTGGTCCTGTTGGATCTTCAAACTCCGGAGGGGCCCTCGACCCTCGGTGAGCAGGCACAGCAGCAAGCAGGAGCAGTGGCAAGCGGCGCAGCTGCGAGTGGCGCCCCGGCGCACGGTGAGCGGCGTGTAGGCATGGCGAGCGGCAGACTCGGGGCCCATAGAGTCCCATGGGGCCAGCCCTGCCCTGCCCTGGATTCAGGGCCCCGCTTCGTGAGCCCTGTGGGGGGAAAACTAGCCCCGTCCCTGCCTCTTTCTGGGTGGATCCCCACTTCCACGGCAAAAATTGCCATCCCTCTGTGAGGACGTGGGTCAGCGTCTTTCGATTGGTGATCGCTACACCACTTCCACTTGACAAATACTCTACTCCTGCACCTGCAGGATAGGTGACCGTGAAAGGACTGGCTTGTTTTGTGCTCTCAACGTTAATAAAGACCAGTACATAATTTAGATTGCTAATTTCGCGTTTATGTCAAAACTTGAGAAACCAAGTGGATATGTACTTTGGTTTATATGTAATGAGTCATTGGCAATTTCTAAATTAAATTGAGTTTGGTTTGCATGAGCTTGTTTATACATGATTTTGATTGTGACTAACTAAAGTCGGAGAGAGAAATGGAATTGGCGATTTTTTCTCTGAGTCAGGAAAAATAGCATTCACCGGATGGTCCGGTGTTTAGTGAAGTGAACACACGAGATGGTCCGGTGTTCAGAAGGTTTTCACATCAGAGTAAGTTAAGTCAGAGGCAAAAATAGAAGTGTACACCGGATGGTCTAGTGTTCAAGTGAGGAGTACAACAGACCATTTTCCAGGAGATGTGTTTCTTGGTGTTAGAATGAAGTTGAACACCAGATGGTCCAGTGATGAGCAGATGAGAGCACCGGACTATTTTTCAGGAGGAGCAATTATTCAGAGGAATAGCTTTGTACACACCAGAAGGTCCAGTGCCTGACAGTGTGCACACCGGATGCTTCACCGGAGCATTTTATAGGAGATGGTGCAAAATGGTCATCAGGTATGATTGCACACACCAGATGGTTCGGTGATGGGCGTTTATGTACACTGGAGGCTTCACCGGAGTGTTTTCCAGAGCTTTTGCATTCATGCAATAGAAGATGGGATTACACACACCGGATGGTCCGGTGTTCAGAAGGAGTATACACCTGATCATCTTGTGTTCACGATTTTTCTGAGATGAGCATTTCTACAAAAAATTTTATTATGACTAATTAGAGATAGAATTGGAGAAATGTGTGTGCTTATCTTGTCATGTGTAAGTGATGGATGCAACTTGATGGTCGACGGCGGGATGATCAGGGCTAAGCGGGGTACTTGCTGCCAGACGAGCAAGGAGGCCGGGAGGAGTCAAGGGTGATCTAAGCTGTACATGTGGAGGGCAAGCAAGGCATGAGATGGTGGATGAAGACGGCTTATTGACAAAGTCAAGCAAAAGGGATGCCGGTGCAACTGACACGGCGGTCCGAGGGATCGGGAGTGGGAGAGACTTGCTGGCGGTCGAGATAGCAAAATGGAATACATGCATCGACATCGGGTGTCTTACTTAACGTGTAAGCAAGTGGCGGTGATTCACGCTTTAAGAAGCATGTGAGGTGGTTTCGCGGTTTGGCCTCAAAATCGTGGGGAAGTGTGAAGTAGACATAACATCATCATGAAGCTTGCGTCGAGACGAAGCTAAGTCATGAAGGCGCCACAGCAGTTCGATGGATGAGGAAAAATATGGACAGAAATACCCTCGGTGGTAGGTAGGAGTGTATTGGAAAAGAGGAGCATTTTAGGAACAATCTAGGAAACTTAAGGATCAAGGAAACTAGGCTATAAATAGAGGGGGAGGGCTAGTTGAGCCCTCTTGAGCCAGCCATTTGAGATTGTTTGCTTGGATTTTAGAGGAGAGGAATATGAGAGCTTAGCCTTTGTGTTAGGTGAGAGCTTTTTGGATGCAAAAATACTCGATAATAGCCCGAAAATAGGGCGTTCCTCTACAAGAAATGAAGTTTATGTTTCCTTTGGTACTTGTGTTCATCTCCTAATAATTTCCCTCTATTAGCTTCCTTTGCAAGTTTGCAAGTCTTTCGATTTTCGGTTGTGATTTTCGTTTTTGTTTTTGTTGAAGAGCTGAATTTTTCCATCGCGTTGGAGTTGTTCTTGTTGATAAAGGGATAAGAATCATCTATGAGTTAGTCTTAAACCATCCCTTGCCTTTAGATTATCAACTTTGAGACTCTCTTTACCCGGTGCCTATATCTTCGAATCTATGTATATCAAGTTGTAAGCTTTTTGTGACTATGACTCTTGGAATTGATTTCTATGGAACCTAGAGTTCATATTCATCCATGAGAGCCATGCTTTCTTTAGGTATTTTTGTTGTGTTTTATTTCTCTCAGTTTTGTTGCTTCCGCTTATTGATTTGAGGTGTGTTGGGTGAAAAGATTAGGATAGACCATCCAAGAAATTGGTGAGGTTCATATTCACCCCATCTAGTCATCTTTCTCGGTCCTATTGTTGGTATCATAGCCGAGTTTGATCACTTGTTGACCTTAACCGGCTTTGTGATCCATATGTGACAATGGAGAGACATGGGAAGATCTTGTTCTTTGAAAGTTGTGACTTTTCATACTGGAAGGTGCGCATACAGGCTTATCTCTTAAGCCAAGGAAGTGCTATATAGGAGGTTGTAGACTCCAACTATGAAATTTCTATCGCTCACACTTCTCAGGCCCAGATTAAACAATATGAAACCAACAACAAGGCTAGAAATATATTGTTGACCAGTCTAAGTCGTAATGAGTTTGATAGAGTTCAGCACCTCCGTATTGCTAGAGAGATTTGGTCCATTCTTAGTGTCTTTCATGAGGGCACTAACCAAATCAAGGCTATGCGTCAAAGCACATACAATCGGGAATATCAAATGTTTGTGCAAGGTCCCGGAGAGTCTTTGGATGCTATGTTTGTAAGATTTGATGGAATTGTTAGCTATCTTAGATCCAATGGGGTTTTGCCTTATTCTGATCATGAGAAAGCGATCAAGCTTCTCTATACTCTTGACCGTAGCATTTGGGAAGTAAAGATCTCTAGCATTGAGGAGTCATCCAGTTATGATACAATATCTTGTGATTAACTCTTCAGTAAGCTAAAGTCCACGAAAATAGCCAAGGCGGCTAGGATAGGTCTAGGAAACCCCCTGTTGACAGAACAAGGTGTTGGTTTCAGGATCTAGTAGTGGCAGTAAGGCAGGAGTTGGTTCTTCTTGTACTAACCCTTCACCTGGTGGATTTGCTTTGTTTTCCTTGGTCTCTATCACAGAAGAGCAGATAGATACACTTGATGACGAAGATTTAGCATTGATCGTGAAGAAGTTCACCCGCTTCTACAACAACCAACAAGACCAGAGGAGAGGTGGCTCTCGTTCTTGTTATGAGTATAGTGACACCACTCATTTCAAAGCAGACTGCCCCAATCTCCAGAAGAAGGACGACCGCAACCACGACCATAACAAGCACAAGAAGATCAAGAAGCCCTTCTTCAAGAACCACGACAAGATGGCCAAGAAGGCGACCAAGGCAGCATCACGAGCTTTTGTGGTGGTGCTCAGTAACATCGACATGTCCTTAAGCGAGGATGAGAGATCAGAAGAGGAGGATCCGCCTGTGAAGAACAAGAAGAAAAACAAGGACTTCACCAGCCTTTGCTTCATGGCGGAGGACTACGATAGCGACCCCGGGCTTGATCCTTCTGAGGCATCATCTTCCTACGACCAACTTTCTGTTCAGGTTGATACATTGAATGATGCTCTGGTTAGCCATGATAGATTACTTAAGAAAGCAGTTCGAGACGTTAAGGAACTTAAGTATAGTCTAGAATATTCATTGTCTAAGCTTGAGGTTCTTAGGTCTAGGGCTAAGGATGAGGATTGTGAAGGTTGTGTGGTTGTCATGACTGAGTTTGCTGAGCTTTAGACTTTGCATGCTCTAAGTCGTCAGTCGGCTTGAGACTGCTGAGAAGAAGATTCTTGAGGAGGAGTCTAGATATACTCTCTTAGGCGCTTGCAAAAATTTCCCTTTGCTTGCAAAGGATGTTGAAATGAAAGATAAATGCATTAAGGAGTTAGTATCTAGATTGCAGAGTGTTCGATGTTCAAAGGATGTGCAGCCAAACTGTTCCACCTTCATCGTCTTTAAGGACAAACTTAGCTAGGTTAAAGGACAAGTTTAGAAGCTCATGGCTGAGAATGAGTACCTCCTTTCTCTTGTGGAGAAGTACTCAGAAGGTAAGGGCAAAATGGATTTGATCTTGGCTAAAACAAAGATGCGTGCAGATAAGGCAAGGTTAGCTTTAGGGTTGGGTTTTGAGAGAGTGACCTACAATAGACCAAGTAAGATTGTATTCACCACATCCACTATCCTAGAGTCTGAAAAATCCAATATCAATGCCACATAGCTTGTGCTAGAAAAAAAAATCCTACACCAAAAATTAAGAAGAGAGAGCTTCCAAAGATACAACCCAAGAGAGCTCTTTAGCCTAAGATGAAAGCTCCTGTGATAGAACCTAGAGTCACCAACAAGCTAGTTCCTAAGAGACGCAATGTGTGCACCTACTGCCAGAGAGAGGGTCACCTAGTTAAGTTCTGTTTTCACCGTAGAAGAGATGACTGGCGTGAGTGGAAGTGAAGCAATCGAGACATGTATCACCCCTCTTTTGGTGAACATGAGCATTTTCCTCTCTCTCGCTCATGAGTTTCTGACACTTTTCAGTTCTCTTCTAGAAGCGGTGCCCGGCGTAGATCATACCACGACTCATATGGTTTTGGTCTATGTGTCAGAGGATTTGAGTCACAGCGCTTTGGCGGCCCACGATTTCCTCATCGTGGTACTCACCCCCAGCGTACTAGGTCTGATTTACATACACCTACTTTCATTTCATCTTCTTGAGCGACTTGGTGCTGGATTCCCAAGAAGTTTCTGACTTACCCTAGCACTGAGTACTCGAGCTTGTCTCACTTTGTGTAGGTGGCAGGTGGAGGCCTGAAGAACAAGTGGTTCATCGACTTTGGTTACTCGCGCCATATGACCTGAGATGCATCATGGTTCTCCAGCCTCACCCCGATGAAGCGGTATGAGTACATCACATTCGGGGATAATAGAAAGGGAAGAGTGAAGGCCAAAGGTATGGTAAAGATGAGTGAGAGTTTTACTTTCAGAGATGTGGCTTTGGATGAGCATTTGGAATACAACTGGCTTTCTGTATCTCAGTTATTGGATGGGGACTTGGAAGTACGCTTCAAGCGCAATGCTTCTTGAGTTCTTGATTCCTCGAGCACTTTGGTTTGTCAGATTTCTTGAGTTCGGAGAGTTTTTGGAGGCGATTTTTCTGAGTTTTATGGTTCTTCTCGGTGTTTAATTGCACAACCTTCATTTAAGCTTTGGATGTGGTATAGGAGGCTAGGGCACATAAGTTTTGATTTGCTCTCGCGTTTGAGTGCTCTTGGCTTGATTCGAGGATTGTCCAAGCTCAAGTTTGAGAAGAATCTTGTTTGTGCTCCTTGTCGGCATGGCAAGATGGTTACCGCCTCTCACCCACCAGTTAATCTGGTGATGATTGAACGATTGGGAGAACTTCTCCATATGGACACTGTTGGTCCTTCCTGAATTCGTTCGGTGGGTGGAAAGTGGTATATACTTGTCATTGTTGATGATTTCTCTCGCTATTCTTAGGTGTTCTTTCTTGTGAGCAAGGATGAGGTGTTTTCACATTTTTGGAGCTTAGCTTTGAGATTGTTCAAGGAACTCCCTGGTGCATTGAAAGCAATTCGCAGTGATAATGGCATAGAGTTCAACAACTATCTCTTTGATTCTTTCTGTCTTGAACATAGCATTGAGCATCAATTTTCTGCCCTACGTGTTCCTCAGTAAAATGGCGTTGTTGAAAGAAAGAACAGAACTTTGGTTGAGATGGTTAGGATGATGCTTCATGAGCATAGGACTCCTAGGAAGTTTTGGGCAGAGGCTATTAGCACAACTTGTTATATCTCAAATTAGATTTTCTAGCACTCGATCTTGAATTTGACTTCTTATGAGTTGCACATCTGAGAGTCTTTGGATGTCATTACTTCATCCTAAAGTGTGGTAATCTTGATAAGTTTGAGTTATGTTCTTCTGATGGGATTTTCTTGAGATATTCTCTGCATGGTCATACTTGCAGGGTTTATAATCTTAACACTAATACCATCATGGAGTCCTGTGTTGTGACCTTCGATGAATCAACCCTTTGTGTCATTTCTGTTCTTGAGTGTGCAGGTGATCAAGAGATGAGTGATAGCATCTTTGTAGATGGTGACCTTCTAGCTCTCGGTGATGATGAGGATGATCCACTACTTCCTGCTATCGCACCTACTCTTGAGCTGGCTCTTGCTTCTTCGACACTGGCAGAGGGTCCTGCAGCCTCTACTTCCACTTCAGTAACTTTCGAGTCTGCACCAACAGTGTTTGAGGGGGAGATATACCCATAGAGTGAGGCCCCTAAATACATTCAGCGGAGACACCCTCTATAGATGATGATCGGTGATCTCAATGAAAAGGTAACGAGGTCCAAGTCTGCTCAACATGCTCATTTCACTAATTCTACATTTGTTGCTTCTTTTGAGCCCCATGATGTTGGACACACTCTTTCTGATTCAAATTGCGTCAATGCCATGCATGAAGAACTTGAGAACCTTGAGAGAAACCAAGTTTGGGCTCTTGTAGATCCACCTCCAAATATTCAAACCATAGACACAAAAGGAGTTTTCAAAAACAAGCAGAGGAATGGATCTGTAGTAAGAAACAAAGCACGTCTTGTGGCCCAGGATTTCACTCAGATAGAGGGGATAGATTTTGGAGAGACCTTTGCACTAGTAGCTAGATTAGAAGCTATTAGGATCCTCCTTACATTTTTGGCATCCAAGAGTTTCAAGTTTATCAAATGGATGTCAAAAGTGTCTTCCTAAATGGGTTTATACAGGAAGAGGTCTATGTCGGTTTTGAGCACCCCAAATACCCACATAAAGTATACAAGCTTTAGAAGGCTTTCTATAGGCTTAAGCAGCCACCTAGGGCTTGGTATGATAGGCTGAAGTTTTTCTTACTAGAGCATGGGTATGTGATGAGGTTTGTAGATAAAACCTTGTTCACCTTAAAGCATGATAATGATTTCTTACTTGTTTAGATTTATGTGGATGATATCATTTTTTACGGCTCATCTTCCACTCTTGTGGCCAAGTTTGCAGAAACTATGAGCAGCAAATTTGAGATATCGATGATGGGCGAGCTCAACTTCTTTCTTGGGCTTCAAATCAAGCAATGCAAGCAAGGTACATTCGTCCATCAGATGAAGTACACCAAGGATCTGCTGAAGAAGTTCGGTATGAGTGATGCGAAGCCCTTGGCGACGCCGATGGCTACCTCGATCGCACTTGATCCATATGAAGATGGTGAGACAGTAGACCGGCGGGAGTACAGGAGCATGATTGGCTCCCTCCTGTACCTGACGGAGACAAAGCCTGACATCCACTTCGTCATTTTCCTGTGTGCTCGCTTCCAAGCATCATCAAGGACATCTCATCGCCAAGAGCTGAAGCGCATATTGAGATATGTGAAACACACCCTTGAGTATGGTCTTTGGTATTTTGCATCTTCTTCGCTTTCTCTTCGAGGTTTTTCGGATGCTAACTTTGCTAGTTGTAGGATTGATAGGAGTAGTACATCATGTACTTGTCATTTTCAGGGTACCTCTCTTGTTTGTTGGTCTTCTCGCAAACAGTCTAGTGTTTCCCAGTCAACTACTGAAGTTGAATATGTTGCTGCCGCTAACTGTTGTTCTCAGATTTTATGGATGGTTGCTACTTTGTGAGATTTTGGTTAGACTTCAAGAGTGCGCCCCTTTTGTGTGATAACACCAGTGTTATAAGCTTAGATAATAACTCAGTCTAGCACTCAAGAACCAAACACATAGATGTGAGATTTCACTTCTTGCGAGACCATATTGAGAAGGGAGATATTGACTTGCGATACATAGATACCCAACACCAGCTTATCGACATCTTTACCAAACCTCTAGATGCAACCAGGTTTGCCTTTCTAAGGGGAGAGCTTAGAGTGTGTCATCCTTATGGCATTGTGTGAGAGGGAGTTGCCATTATACATACTCTATCTTATTTTTGTTGCATTTGCATTGCATAGCATTCTGTAAGATAATCATAGTAGTTGAGGTTTGGCTTGTATGTCTTTAGCATTTTCAGTTGCTAGTCTTAAATTTGGACTAAATTGAGTAGTTGTACAGAGCAATCTTTTAAACCTAAGCTCCTCTCGATGCTATATGACATAAAACATTTCAAGCAAGCTAGCTTTCCTAAAGATGATATTTGGTAATTTTATGAATCATATAAACTATAAAATGCTACATTCTGGATCACCATATTCATATAGCTTTGGCTTAGTCAATACCTGTGTTAAGGCTAGTTTGATGAATATCTTGTCTATGCTTCTTGGTTCAAGACAATGAATTAGGAAACATTGCACTATATTTTCTATCTTTGTCAAATGTTTAGCTCATGATAGAACCTTGGGGGAACTTGTGTTCCTTGTGTCGTAAAGACACTACTTGACTTAATCTCGTGAAAACTTGATAATTTGTGAAATTTGAATAATCTTGAGCAATCAAGTTTCTTGTGCTAAAATGTGATCCAATACAGTTGTCTTAATGCCTCGAGGTATTTGTCGTACCCAATCATGCGACACTTCGCTTGGATAAGAGATAACTTGAGGATAAAATGAATTACAAAGAATTGTACCTAAATGTTCAATTTTTCTTTTAATCACTTGATCTAACTAAGTCTTGATTTCATATGTGAGCGTTTGCAAAGCTTACTATCATGAATGATTGTTTGCCTAGTTCGAGATTGAAGTTTGCTAGTTCTTAATGCTTGTATTGCCTCAGCACGAGCGAATACTTATGTGGTGGTCCTTACCATGATTCAGCTATGCGAACTTAAATGCGCTATCAATTCTTCAGGTTTAGCTTGTGTAGCTTCATGCTCTTGTGTCACTGCCTCTTTTTGAGCCTTTGTGCGATTATGAGCTCCATCTTCTACTTTCTATAGCCCTTTGATGTTTCTAACAGTTGCAAATATTTTGTAGTATACTTGTGGAAGCTCATTAGGATTGCATGTTCATGCATTGCATGGTGTTCGTCTTTGATGTTTTCATTGCCAAAGGGGAGAAATTATGCACTAAACTACAAAGAAGAATCTTGCATAAATGAAAGTTATTCATTGTCACCAAGGGGGAGAGAAGAATGTTCTGATTTTGGTTTGGCTTTGGCTTCGGGCTTTTGCATTCCATCTTATGCTCAATGATCATGTTCTTACTTTTCTTTGGTTTTCTATCACTTAGATATATCAATTGGTTTATGTGCTTTAACTCATTCCTTGTTTTTCATGTGTGTTATCAATGGACTCATCAAGGAGGAGATTGAGAAACTAAGTGAATATGTACCTTGGTTTATAAGTGATGAGTCATTGACAATTTCTAAATTTAGTTGAGTTTGGTTTGCATGAGCTTGTTTATGCAAGATTTTGATTGTGACTAACCAAAGTTGGAGAGAAAAATGGAATTGACGATTTTGTCTCTGAGTTAGGAAAAATAGCACTCACCAGATGGTCCGGTATTTACTGAAGTGAACACACCGGATGGTCCAGTGTTCAGAAGGTTTTCACGCTATAGTATTTCAAGTCAAAGGCAAAAATAGAAGTGTACATCAGATGGTCCAGTGTTCAAGTGAGGAGTACACCGGACCATTTTTCAGGAGATGTGTTTCTTGGTGCCAGATTAAAGTTGAATACCAGATGGTCCGGTGATGAGTAGATGAGAGCACCGGACTATTTTCCAAGTGGAGCAATTATTCAGACAAATGGCTTTGTACACACCAGATGGTCTGGTGCCTGACAGTGTGCACACCGGATGCTTCACTGGAGCATTTTCCAGGAGATGGTGCAAAATAGTTATCTGGTGTGATTGCACACACCGGATGGTCTGGTGATGGGCGTTTGTGTACACCGGAGGCTTCACCAAAGTGTTTTCCAGAGTTTTTGCATTCATACAATGGAAGATGGGATTACACACACCGGATGGTCTGGTGCTCAGAAGGAGTGTACACCGGATCATCCGATGTTCACGATTTTTCTGAGATGAGCATTTCTATAGGATTTTTTTATTATGACTAATTAGAGATGGAATTGGAGAAACGTGTATGCTTGTCTTGTCATGTGTAGATGATGGATGTAACTTGACGGTCGATGGAGGAATGATAGGGGCTAAGCGGGGTGCTTAGTGCCAGACGATTAAGGAGGCCGGGCGGAGTCAAGGGTGATCGTAGTTGTACATGTGGAGGGCAAGCAAGGCATGAGATGGTGGATGAAGACGGCGTGTTGACAAAGTCAAGCGAAAGGGATGCTGATGCAAGTAACAAGGTGGCCTGAAGGATCAAGAGCGGGAGAGACTTGCCAACGATCGAGATTGCAAGATAAAGTACAGGCGTTGACATCGGGTGGCTTGCTTAATGTGTAAGCAAGTGGCGGTGAGTCATGCTTTGAGAAGCGTGCGAGGTGGTTTCGCTTTTTGGCCTCAAAACCGTGGGAAAGTGTGAAGTGCATGTGGTATCATCACGAAGCTTACGTCGAGACGAAGCTAAGTCATGAATGCGCCACAGTCGTTCGATGGACGAGGAAAAAGATGGACGAAAATATCCTCAGTGGTAGGTAGGAGTGTATTGGAAGAGAGGGATATTGTGAGAATAATCTAGGAAACTTAGATGTCAAGGAAACTAGATTATAAATAAAGGGGAGGGCTGGTTGAGCCCTCTTGAGCCAGCCATTTGAGATTGTGTGCTAGGATTATAGAGGAGAGGAAGATGAGAGCTTAGTCTTTGTGTTAGGTGAGAACTTTTTTATACAAAAACACTCTGTAATCCGTCGAAAATATGGCATTTCTCTACAAGAAATGAAGTTTATGTTTCCTCTTGTGCTTGTGTTCATCTCTTTCTAGTTTCCCTCTATTAGCTTCCCTTGGAAGCTTGCAAGTCTTTCGGTTTTTTGTGTGATTTTCATTTTTGTTGAAGAGCTGAATTTTTCTATCGCATTGGAGTTGTTCTTCTTGTTGCTAGAGGAATAATTATCATCTATGAGTTGGTCTTAAATTATCCATTACCTCTGGATCATCAACTTGGAGACTCTCTTCACCCGTGCCTATTTTTTCGAATCTAAGTGAATCAAATTGCAAGCTTTTGTAGCTATGACTCTTGAAATTGATTTTTATGGAACTTAGAGTTCATATTCATCCATAAGAGTCATGCTTTCTTCAGAGATTTTTGTTGTGTTTTATTTCTCTCAGTTTTGTTGCTTCTGCGTATTGATTTGAAGTGTGTTAGGTGAAAAGATTGAAATAGACCATCCAAGAAATTAATGAGGTTCCTATTCACCTCTGTAGTCATCTTTCTCGATCATACTAAACTAGAAACACTGTTTCGCTGGAACTGAAACTAAAGTGTTGGTTCCAAAAAAAAAAACGTATTTGTTCTACGAATGAGTAATCAGGTAAGTGCGTTAAATGTAACCCAACAGGAAAGCTCAGCATATTTGTTTCTCCTTTTCCACTGACGCATGTGTGTTTACTGTATTCCTTGTTCCGTTGTTCACGATCCAGAAACAAGTAACTTTTTTATTATTCTAGCAGACGTAATTACTTTGTTCTAATATAGGACTTTTCAATCAATTTAGAGAGAAAGGAAAACAAAGCAAATTATGCAGGCAAAATCGTCATTTGCAGTCCCGGGCTGTGTGAAACCATGCATGTCATGTGATGGTGGCACGTCCTTGATCCAATCAGCATCGTTTTTTGCAAAATACAGCAGATATGATGAAGCACAAATCAATCGTCACGGCCTCACCTGCTCAGAACGTGACGTGGAGTCCTGGACAGCTGACCAGAATAAATACTACAACCACGTACGGCATCAAAAACTACTTCTATCTATAGCTTAAGGTATCCGTTTTAAATTATTTATTTATTAGGATAATAAGAATAATTTATGATTCATTTTTTACTATGCCTTTAAATACATTCATATATTTATTTCAACGTCGGTGAGTTACTTATTTTTATCATTTATTGATTAGAGGTAGCATGATCATTTTATTGTACTTTTTCACTTAATTTTAATATTTTTTAATTTATGTATAATGATAGATGTGAATAAATATTACGAAATAGCAGAGGTATGAACTTATGCTCAACAGCAACTAATCATCTCTCACGTATTAGTTTGTCCCGATTCCAAGACACGACAAACTGGCCGGCCGCCTGCATGACCCAGAGATTGGGCTTCCACAAATTAAAAAGAAATGAACGATTGGTGCCTACGCCATGCTGCTGACGCTACCCACGGTGACGCACGCAGTACAACGTGGGTAGCGTGCCGGGTTCGTGGTCATTGGTGAATGATGCCATCACAAACCGTGATGCGCTGCTTGTTTCGGTCTTCCAAATAAAAGGGTAAAGTGCAGGGCCAAATTATATCGTGATCATTCCATTAATTAAGCTGTGTCCAATTAATGTTAGCTTGCGTCCTTGCCCGATGTGATTAACCACTCAACCAGCCTTGATTAGTGGCACGTTCTGACGAGAGAGCAAAGTCTTAGTAAAATTCGCGGGAGCTTGATTACGTATCCATGCCCGGACGTCACACTTGTTGCGTTGCTGCAATTATTCAACAACTGATCTTCCCTCGATCGCTGCAAAACCACGTGAAGCCCACACACCATGGGGAACCAACCACCTGTTTACTCCGACTCAATCTGCGAGTGTTTATATTATTATTGTGGTTCATACTCTATGTCGGTTTTATATGTGTTTTCCTTAAAAAAAATTATCATGGTTCATCTCATTATTTATATTGTAAAAATATACATATTTTTAGTCTCGTGATTCTGTATCTGATGTACTCTTTCAAGGGATTTATGGGGTTCTCAAAAAATATGTTCGTAACCGGTCTCAATTCTCAAGGTGGTTGAGTTCTATGTCGATTACATGAATCTCAACCCGATTGATGTGCATGTATCTCATCATGAGGGGAGGCTCAAGGGAAAGGGACAAGAGGAATGAAAGCAATCCTTACTAACAATCATGTTTCATTCACGCGAGTACATTTTATAGTTTTGCAACAATTAATTGTAGTGAGCTCGTATATCAACATCCACAAGAATATGCTACGCATCAAAAACCCAAGAAAGTCAAAGGTTTGAATCACGAGAGAGAACAGGGACCAATTTGTTGTTTGGTTACATTTATGATGGGCATGCATACAGATTGTATTCAGTTGAATTGGTTGGCAAAGGAACCGTCAACCACAATGCTGACATTATAATGATACAACATAAATGGGTTTACAATTTATACAAGAGCCACCCAAGATAGTGAGAGCATCAGCCAAAACAATGGTGTCTGTATAGATGTCTATGACAACATAGGTAAGAAGGACACATATGGATTCATAGAGGAGATTTGACAGCTCGATTATATGATTCGCTTTAATTCATATTAAGGACATGCTAATTTGTAGTATTGATTAAGGATATATTTTAATTTGTATTAATTAAAGATATGATTTTATTTTTTTAAATTAACGACGTGCCTCAATTACACTTGAATATGCATTTTTCATTTGTATCAATATAATGTAAATAATGTATTGTTAATAAGCTTTAGTACAAAATAGAATGCTAATAAAAAATATATTAAAATAGATAACTGCCGGTTCACAACTAATTCCGTATCACTGCCGATTGTGTTATCCATCATTATCACCAGATTTGTGAATAGATCCGGCTATGATAATGTATCACTGCCGATTGTTTTAACAATCAGCAGTGATAAGACAACAGGAGTACATTTTATAGTTTTGCAACAATTAATTGTAGTGGGCTCGTATATCAACATCCACAAGAATATGCTATGCACCAAAAACCCAATAAAGTCAAAGGTTTAGATCACGAGATGGATCACGAGAGAGAACACGGACCAGTTCGGTGTTTGGTTACATTTATGATGGGCATGCATACAGATTGTATTCAGTTGAACTGGTTGGCAAAAGAATCGTTAACCACAATACTGATGTTATAAGGATACAACATAAATGGGTATACAATTTATACGAGAGCCACCCAGGATAGCGAGAGCATCAGTCAAAACAACGGTGTCTGTATAAATGTCTATGACAACATGGGTAAGAAAGACACCTATGGATTCATAGAGGAGATTTGGTAGTTCGATTATAAGATTCGCTTTAATTCATATTAAGGACATGCTAATTTGTATTTATTAAGGATATATTTTAATTTGTATTAATTAAAGATATGATTTTATTTTTTTCAATTAAGGACGTGCCTCAATTACACTTGAATATGCATTTTTCATTTGTATCAATATAATGTAAATAATATATTGTTAATAAGCTTTAGTACAAAATATAATGCTAATAAAAAATATTAAAATAGATAATTATCGGTTCATAACTAAAACCGTATCACTACCGGTTATCTTATCAATTATTATCACTATAGATTTGTGAATAGAATCAGCTATGATAATGTATCATTAACAATCAGCAGTGATAAGCCAGATAACCACTATGTTAAACCCCAGTTTTTCTCCCATTGAGTTCCTGTCCAAAATATGGTCTACTGTATATTCTGGCACCAGGGGCATTATTCACCTAACACTTGTGAAATAATATTTAATATATAAAGAGTACTTCTCTTTTGCACCTAAACACGCAATATACATTCTTTAATCAACACAGCTTAATTTTTACTACGTATGAGACTACGGGTAATTTAATTAGTTGTCTGCATCAAATTAATTAATCCAGCACCTATGCTTATTAATCATAATATTGTCTCCTTGGTCAATTGTTGAGCACTTCAGCCCTTCTTCTACACCATATGAAAAGCAACATCCAAACTATCCAAAGTTCAAAACCCAGTCCAAGCCCGCCATTCACATTTGCAACTCCACCATCTGAAGAGTAACATCCCTCCCCCCCCCCCCCCTGGATCTATCCATGTCAACGCGGCTTATGTCCGAGACTATGTCGCCTTCGCCGTCGCCGTCTCCCTCCGACCGTATGGACGTGGCGATCCAGGAGCTCAGGAGGGGCACCCAACTGGCGGCGCTGCTCAGGCAGCAGGTGGAGCTCATCCCGGAGCATGACCACCGCGACGTCGCGGTGGCCAACGTCAGCGAGATATCCATGGCCATAGAGTCGTCGCTCTGCATCCTCCAGTCCGAAAGCGAGCACTGCTCCTCCTCTGTGGCCATGGCTTCGCCAGCAGCCTACTCTGATGGCGCCTCTAGGACAAGAAATGGTGCCGTCGCCCGTACCAGGAAGGCAAGGCACCGGCGAGGCAGGCATGGAGAGGAGCACCCAATGTGAGTCCTATGAAGCAGTGAATTTTATTGCGTAATTCATGCTGCAGTAAGTGTTGAAACTTAAACATGCATATAGCTTGGGGATCTGCATAAGAGAAGGATCTGCGCGGTCTATAGCGGATGGGCTTATAGCCAGTGGCAAAACACTCAAAGGTGAGTTGAGCTGGTGGGGTTCGATCCCCGTTCCACACCCCTGTCTCCTTGAAGACCGTGCAGTTGGGAAAGCGCCGTTCAAAAAAAATTAGCAGATCTATAGTCTCATTTTGGGTTTCAGGAACTAAATAACTCATGTCATTATTACTACTGCATTTGCTTTCTTGCTCCATTAGTTACCTCTCGCTTTTGAGAGTAAAGAAAATGGAACATTAGTTTATGAGTAGCTAGAGATTTCCAGATCTACCTTCCAAAAGAAAGGGGAAGAGAAGATCAGGTGTTTATGAATAGATCTCGTTTTATCCCAGTTCATCTGGTGTGGCATATGGTGTAGATGTGTGGTTGCTTCTCGCGTAGGCGCGTATTAGGATCTATATTTCATGGTTATTACCTGGAAAGTTTATATAAGGTGATGCTGTAAAATTACATTCTGTTTCTCCTGCATATCGTTATATATATATTCAGCAAGGAGATACTGACTGAGGCACCAGAAAACGATCGGTTCCACTGGAGGAAATATGGCGAGAAGAAGATCCTCGATGCTGAATATCCAAGGTACGTATCTTTGATGGAGTTTCATCCCTCCTCTAACTCTAAATCATTTTATCTAGATTGGCATTAGCTCATGAAGTTCATCTATTTCCTCATGTCAATCAATAGAATGAAGCAAGAATCCTTTTTTGTTTAAAGGAACGCCTTTAGAGAATATATAAATACTCAATAGTACTACTCAACTTATAAAACACACCGTTTGGGTTACTAAAATAATATGGGTTGTCACTCGTCTCATTTGCTTTGATATTATGATTTTTAGTGCTAGACCCATTTCGGGCTGGATTAGCTTCCTCAAGAAGCTGCGTTATGCTTAGTCCTTGTTGTGGTTATGGGGAGTCTTTGTTTCTACAAGAGCAACTTTTCTGAGAAGCATCTTTGCAACTGGCTTTTGGCTTCTAGCTAGTTATTAAGTATCTTTTTCTTCATTAAAAATCAGATCCAAAACTACCTATTTAGGGGAGCCTCTGCTTCCTCAAGAACAACAAAGAATACATCATGTGGAGTAGTTGGTGCTTAAGTTTCCGTTCACCGGCTTGAGGGTGAAGCTAAATTAAGATCCACCAAATAGGACCATATTCTTGTTTTTGTTTATTGTGGGTTGTAGCTTACAAGAGAGCTTCGACACTTGGACGGGCTATAGATACTAGACAGAATTTCCTTACTATATATTGTGTATGGAGCATAAAAGCAATTTTCCCTTTGTTCACTACTACAGGGAGGCCATGTTCCCCTCATATCTTGGAAAATGATCACCGCCCCTGATCAGCTCCTGTTCAGACCGAGCAGCTCATGTTCGACAACTCTGCTTGGTTTGAGCAATAGCTGATTGGGTGAGTATATTATGCTAGATTATCACAACCGGTTTAGCCACCACCCGATCGTGATAATCTAAGTATTATTGCAATCAGTTCTTATGAAACCTACCTACAACAATAATGAAGATAACTCAATCAGTTCTGGGTATATGGTTAAAAACCATCTGCGACGATCTTAGAAGGTCGTGGAGCAAAAAGCCAACTGTGATAACCCTGATCACATTCGGTTTTTTAAAACCAACTGTGATCATCGTATTTGAACTGATTGTACTTAGGTTTTTTTAAGCAATGGTTATATAAACATGAACTTATTAAGTTGATCATGCATGTTTAGGTTTTCCCGATAGATTATTGTAACTATCTTCATCTCATCAAAAAGTTAGAAGAGAGCACGGTCTACATTCTGTTTCTTTTTGAAATAGATAGACATTTACATATAGCATTTGCCGGCTGTTTATTTGATGTAGATCGCATAGGATTCACCGGTGTATAGGAAAACTACTGCTAATATATTGAAATCCCATCAAAAAGCCCTTGTCAAAAGTAGTTGTGATAATTTGAGTGCATGAAAATATGAAGATTTGACCAAAGTTCAGCATTATTTATTTTTTACTTTTAATTTGCTCGTTGAAGTAGTAGATATTGTGTAAACCGCAACAAGGCAAACGAGATTTTTTTTATCTCTCCAGGTACATAAGACAAGCACTCACTCTCCTTCGGCACAGTTTTCATAACTTCCACACGTACATGAAATCACCAAATCCGCCTGCCAATAAATTACTGCAGCTCGCTAGTTTGATTTCATTCCAGACTTTTATCAATAGGAAAAAATATTGTTGGTTTTAGATGCATGTTCATAAGTTGGGTTATACTCTTCTCAATAATAATAATAATAATAAGTTGGGTTATTAATTTGCAGGCTATACTACAAATGTGGTTACAGCAATGACTGCAAGTGCCCAGCAAAGAAATACGTGCAGCAGCAAAACAATAGCAGCCCTCCCATGTTCATGGTCGCCCTCATCAACAAGCATACGTGCGGCACTTTGTTCCCCAATGAGCCCAGCTCAAGCAGCGGTGCGGCGCAGGTGCTAGACTTCAGCAAGGCGTCACTTTCTCCTCCACTTATGGCTGGTGCCCGGGGATTGAAGAAAGATGAGGAAGCTAGCACGTCTATGACGATGCCTGCTACCTTTGCATACCATGAGTCGTCTCCTTCACTGCAATCGCTGTCTCCGAACGGAGATCAGGTCGGTTTTCCCCCGGGATTCGAGTGGTAGTTTGTCAAATTAGCTGAGATATATAGATTTATTTGGCACACCCGAGCATCTAGCCAAGGCAAACCCTAATAATTTAATGACTCTTATGGAGTTAGCTTGTTATATATTAGTATCAACTATGCAAAAATTTATGTCATTGCTCTCCCCAGTTGTGGCACATTACTAGATGTGTGGTGTCGGGCCCCTCCTTCAGGTCACCTTGTGCAACTTATACCAGTCCCTGGATCAGTAGCTAGTATGCACATATTTCCAGCAGAAGTAGACATCACAGGCATACATCGATTAAAGTACGATATTAAGGAATAACACAGAGTTCATTACAATAAAGGTCCGTAGGCATAATTAAATAAAGTCTCACAGCACAACGGAGACAACGTAAAAGCGACCCAAGCCCTATAGGCAATTTGAGTGCAGACGAAACCAAACTTTCCTATTCTTCATCTTCACCTTCAACGAAGTCGGCCTCTGGATCATCTGAATCCACATATAGCAAGAGTGAGTACATAAGGTACTCTGCAAGTCCTACCTCAAGGGGGGAAATTAGATGCATAGAGGTAAATTAAGGATAAGGCTGTAGATTCATTAGGTTTTGCAGAAAGCTAGTTTTTGATGCAAGGTTCAATTTGCAAAAACTATCTTAAAAGCTTTTTAGGGTAACACATAAGTTAAGTTTATGGGGTTGTTGGCCCTGGGAGAGATACTTCCATCCCGCCAGTTTCACACTTCTTTTGCCGGTGGACACACAGTCCGAGATACTCTAGGCACATAGCCAACACTTTTTGAGAACACGGACACACTGCCCACTCACACGCCAAGGAGGTACTCACGCCAGAAAGCTAATCATTATGACCGAACCATAGCATGTCCTTGACCGAGGACACGGCTATCCGGATAGGTTTAACACTCTGCAGAGGTTGCACACTTTACCCACAAGATATGCACATACTCCAATCTTAGCAACTAGTGGAACTATCATAACGAGATGCAACATCCTCACAACATAGCCACAATATCCACCCACGGGGCACTAAGATACCAGGGGCCTTAGAAGATCTACGGGAAGGACCACTTAGCGATCACAAGGCTCTGACATAGCCTTAACAATATCACCAGCCGGACCTTGGGTTATGTACTGCCCAAGTCTTCTCCTGATCCCCGCTGCCACTACCAGCCTCCGAGTGGGTATCGAACTAAGTTGAAAGGGTTGGGTCAAGTCCTGCCCATTCAGGTCATATGGTTGTACGATTGGATACTAGGTAGGATGTCACAGCGAACCAGTCCTTATACGACCGAGGCAAACATCTTCCAGCAAGAACACCACAAAGGCAAACCTTGCTCCAAGGTAGTTCCCACCTTTGTGGGGTACCTTACTCACCTCCGTCAACAATACACTAGAGTTTCCCAAGAACACAAATCTCAAACACACACACCAAGCACACAACACTTCACATTTTTTTGAAAAGGCATGATTAACATATCTAAGTATCATGGTTCCTTCATTTGATCAAAGTCATCCTAACCATGCTAGTAAACAAGCATTCATCCAAACAATCATTACAGTTGATGTTTGGAACCTTCTAGGGTTTCAACGGAATAAAGATAACAATGTCAAGACATGGCATAAACAAGCTAGATCATAACTACATTAGCATATTTTAAAAGTACTACAATTATTAACTTAAGCTTGTATATCTCTATAATTTGAAACAATGGCTCAACGGTGTAGGACTTGCCTTCGTTGAAGTTCTCATCAGCTCCTTCTTCAAACTCCGGATCCTCTGGGTCTTCCTCAAACGCGCGTTCCTCTAACAAACGCAACTGACGACAAAAGTGCACACATAAACAATCAATCAAATGATTATATTAAAACTAAATAAATTACAAAAATTATGGAATTGACATGATTGGGTAGATCTCGAATTTAGATAAATATTGGTGGAAGAATTGTCGAAAACGGAGTTAGGACGGAGGAGAAACGAGCTTCACAAGTTCTGCCGGGAGAGAAAATAAAAAAAAAAGGAAAAAAAGGGAATATTCCGGTTTTGGAATCGGCTCACGTCGGGGTCGGCTCGGCTCAGTGGCTCGGCCGGGCCCACCTATCAGCGAGCGAGGGAGAGAAAACAAGGGAGGGAGAGGGGAGCTGGCTCGATAGTTGATAGGGAGAGGGAGAGAGGCGACAGGGCGGCGGCATGGCACGGCAGCGGCGAGCTCCGCTGACCGGCAGAACGAGGCGGCGGTGGCCGGATCTGACCCGGGCGGGGGCGGATCTGGCCGGTGGGTGGGGGGGGGCGAGGGCGTCAGCCGGCGATGGCGAAGAGGCGGCGGCTGGCGACGACGAAGAAGGCTAAGGTATGCTCCTCTGGGGGGAAAGGGAGAGAGAGCGGGGGAGGCGGTGGAGCTCACCGGCGGCGGCTTCGGAGCAGTGGTGGCGGCGGTGAAGGAGTCGGAGTGGTACAGTGCAGACGGGGAAGAAGTGATGTAGTACTGTTCATATTTATAGGAGGGGCGACAGCGGCAACGCAGGGCACGAGGCCAGGCGAGGCGTGGGGCGCGAGGCGAGGCGAGGTGCGAGGAAGCGGCGCGGGGCGCGAGGTCCGCCTGCGACGCACGGCGATGGGACGGCGGAGCGCGGCATAGCGCAGAGCAGGAGCGGCGTCGGGTCAGGGGGAGAGAGAAGGAGGGTGAGAGGAATTTTATTTTCTGAGTTTTTTTTTAATCTGAGAGAACACAGGTGTGACATGTGGTTTCTCTGTGGACATATTGGAATTCCATCCAACCCTGGACCATTCACAATTCGCTTTACCTCTCTCTTTTTTTCTGCGGTAACAAGCTTTACTATTTGATGTATCTCTATATAGAAGAAGATTGTAGAAACAGTACTACTAGTACGAGAGGGTTTGTGAAGTTCCTTTCAGACGAGCCTAGCTTGTTGATGATAGGGCCGGGAAAAAAGAACAAAAACAAATGAAGTTAGAACATCCCCGTTCGTTCAGACATTCAAGTTCCAGTAAACTTGATGTGAACAGCGACAGAAATAAACACTAATCTCAAATTTTATTTAAAAAATCGCCAAAAACTTTACCTTAAAATCCGCAAAGAGAGATAGAGGGATGGCGGCGCTCTCACCGCCACTTGCTGCCTGGGCTGCGCTTCTGCCCTCCGCGCTGCTCGTACCTCCCATCCTCTAGATCTAAGAGAGAGAGAAGGGGGAAGGGATAGGACGAAGGCGGCGACCAGCCACCGGAGCGTGCCTCACAGCTCGTCCCTAGCCCCACGTCATGGCTGCACGAGCAGCAAGCGCAGCTCCCTGCCCAGCGCAGCCACTCAGACGAGGCTAAAACAAAGGTACACACTGTGACTACCTGATTAAGGTCCTGTTTGTTTTCTACTTCTGGTTCTGCTTCTACTGCTGCCAGAAGCCAGAACAAACGGGGTTCTGGAGAAGTGGCTTCTGGAGAAGCTAGAAGCCTGCTTCTAAGGAAAATGAACTAAAGCTGAGAAGCTCGCTGAGAGACATTTTTCTGAGAAGCTGTGTGCTGAGAAACCAAAAATTTGTTGTAGAAGCCAACAACCTATTTTCAAAAGCAGCTTTTAAGATAAGTCAAAAGCACAGCTTTTCAGAAAAACCCAAAAGTAGAAGCACAAACAAACAAACCCTAACTTTCTTGGATGCTAGTTTTGTTGGCTCAACGATTCAATGATTTCTATGCCAGGGCACGCGCGATGGGTGCAGAGGTGCCCACCAGAGTCGAGGAGAGGTGCCACTACTACAGAAAAGATCAATCACTGTCGGTTCAAAATTGATATCACTGTCGGCTTATGAACCGACAGTGATAGTAATATGAACCGATAGTGATAACCCAACTATTACTGTCGGTTCATAAAATGAACCGACAGTGATAACCCAACTATCATTGCCCGTTCATAGCTTGAACCTACAGTGATAATCATTCCACATGTGCAAAAATATTCTATTGCACAGGGATCTGTCTTACTTAAGACAGAAATCCCCATACTGAAATGTTCGAAATCCCCATACATAAATCTACAAATAAGAATGGATGTTGCGAAGTTATTGTACCAGAAGCTCTTCTAACGTTTCACGTCAAAAGGTTCCTGATACAGCAGCCATGCGCCATCCGTAATACATCTTGCGCTATCTGAGTGACAATATGTAGATCTAAAGGAATGGCAAAAGCACAATCTTTAACAGTCAAACTTAGCTCGAAGCAAATGTGCTTTTTGTCATTCCTTTAGATCTATCTATTACCACAATCATCTTCACACAACATTCACGCGCAGTGGAGACGGGGAAAGTAGACGAGGAGATGGGGAGAGGAGATGGGGGAAGGCGTGCAACCCCACGTTGGCTCAGGAGACAGTGAGCTCGTCGGGCTCGGCAAACGCGAACTGGCTATGGCAGCTTGAAGGACGATTAGAGGAGATGAGGAGACTACGGGGAGAGGAGATGAGGAGACGCGTTGAAGCCAGGCACAAGGGGTAGAGGCGGCCACAGTGGAGACAGTGACCATCACTCCACTTCAACCGCCACTACCCCTCGGGAGCGGCTTCGGGAGAGCGAAATGAGATTGGGGTGGTTGAGGGAGACATGTTCTATTTATAAAAGAATTATCACTGCTGGTTTGATTAATGAACCGACAGTGATAATATTTACCACTGTCGGTTTGGAATACGAACCGATTGAGCTAAATATTTATCATAGCCTGTCGGTGTATCAGGAACCGGGGGTCCCCGAATCCCGAGGCCAGGCCAGCAATCCGCCACATGGCGCCATCCCGCGGAGTCTCCCCCGCAAGGTGAAAAAGATCAAGTCCCGGGAGAGGGTGCTCGGGACCACAGTCGGTGGTCCCCGGTACCCCAGTCCCCCGACGACCAGGAAAGCTAAGTACCGGGAGAAACGTGCCCGGGGCCGCTAGCGGTGGCCCCCTGGGCACCCAAGTACCCCGAGGACTCACCGAAGGAAGTTCCGGGAGAGAGTGTTCGGGGCTGCGTGCAGCAGTCCCCGAGCACTCGGTTCCCCGAGGATCCGTACAAGTGTGCCCGGGAGAGAATGCTCGGGGAGGTGAACAGTACCCCCGAGCACTCGGTTCCCTAAGGACAAGAAAGGGCATTCTCGGGAGAGAGTGCTCGGGGAGGTGAACAGTGACCCCGAGCACTCGGTTCCCCGATGACTCAGAGGGCCCCCTGACAGTGGCCCCCGAGGGCCCCACCGATGAAGTGTCATCCAGTCAAAGGCCCAAGGCCGCATTTAGAGAAGCGTGCGTGGCCTGTCACCTCCAACTGCTCCCGTCGCGCTCAGCGTCAGTTCCTGCCACGTCCTGGCAGAAGGGCATGGGGTTATTAATTGCACGGGTCCCATCCCGTGCCATCCGGCCCGTCTCAGGATAACGTCGTAAGGGCCGAGGTGTTCCGTTTGCCACGCTGCTGTGGTAGGGGAACAAGACAGGGAGGGCACGCCGGGCCGCTCTGCGGCTGCCCGGTGGGCCCTCTCCACGGCGCCCGTTGCCAGTGCATTTATGGTGACGAATGACCGGGCGTGGGATGCATTTTCCACCCCCGGTCACTTCGCCCAGAGAAAATGATGACGCCCTTTCCATTTATGGTGTCTCGGAACTCGTGCTCCCCCTCCCGTTCGGGGCACGCTGCTGCCGGCGAGTATTTAAAGCCGCCGGCGGCACAAAAGGAACAACGGCTGAGAAGTGTAAAAAAAAAGAGACAAGCTTAAGAGAACGAAACAATTGCTCACAAGTAGTGAAGGGAAGATCGAGAGCACCCAAGGCCGGCGGCAACACACAGACCCAAGAACAAGGAGCCTCAGGCTCTAAGATAGACAAATATCCTTGTAACCAGCAACATCCCTGAGGGACATTCTCAAGGTATTTATAGTATCCATACAGGAGTAGGGTATTACGCCTCCGTACGGCCTGAACCTGTCTAAACACCAGCGCATTTACTCCTTTTCGCATTAGATCAAACCACCCCACTAGCTGTTGCATTCATACCCATTTATTTCCCCAGCGAACATATTCAGGATCATCCCCCCGGCCGAATCTCTAAAAAGGGGTCCCCTAGGATCCCTGCGACAGGAGTTCACCCTCCGACATAGCCTGTTATTAAAGGCACATCTTTTTAGCACGTATTTTTTGAACCGACAGTGATAGTCGTCAATTATTGCTCCATCGGTTTGAATTATTGAACTGGTAGTGATACATATTATCACTGTTGGATTGGAATACGAATCGGTTGAGCTAAATTATACCTGTTCAAAGGTCGGGCTGGGCTGGGCCAGACTTCGAAAACCCCGACGGGAAAACCAGAAGCCTGAGCCCAACGTTGGGCTGGGCTTCTAGGTCTGAGCCCGACCTAACAGTGGGGTTTTTCAAGCCGAGCTCAGGCTTTTCCAGGTTTTCTCGGGCTTTTCTAGGTTTCGGGCCTATTTTTGAAGCCCGAGCCTGGCCCGAAAAAATATGTGGGCTAGGAAGTTAAGCCCGAGCTCGAGCCTGTGCATTGGTTGGGCTGAACTAGGTCAGGCTTTTTCGAGCCGGGTCGGGTCAAGCTTACCGGGCCGGGTTACCCATGAGCAGGCCTAAGCTAAATATTATCACTGCCGATTATTAAAGGCATGTCTTTTTATGAATAACTCTTTAAGAATCGGTTGTGATAATTTGACTATCACTATCGGTTCTGGTTACGAACTGGCAATGATAAATATTATCACTGTCAGTTATTAAAGGCACGCCTTTTTACTAATCGGTAGTGAAAATTTGAATATCACTATTTGTTCGTATTACTGACCAACAGTGATAACTACTGTCACTGTCAGTTCTTACTGGCTCAACTTTTATATACATATGAAGCTTATGAACTGACGGTGATATATTATCACTGCCAGTTATTACTGAACCGATAGTAGAATAGGGGTAAGGCTCACCTTTCTCAAGTAGTGTGCACACCGGAGGAAGGCTTTGTGTGGAGGAAGTACGGGCATAAGGACATCCAGAACAGCAAGTACCCAAGGTTAATATGCACGTTGTTTGCAAGAACCCTGCTCAAATTTCAATTCAGGAGGTGACCGAGGTAGCAGGGGACTGATCGTTCGATCTCGCATGGGAGCAGGACTTATTTCAGGTGCACCTACAAGCACGACACAGGCTGCAGAGCCACGTGGCCGGTGCAGCAGACGGAGGACGACCCCTCCCTCTACGTAATCACCTTCTTCGGCGAGCACACCTGCGGCATGGACTCCGCCGCCGCCGTGGGCAAAGACGAAAAGATGCAGCAGTTGGTCATCAACTTCGGTTCCAGCTCCGCGAGCAGCGGCTCCCTTTGGCTCTCCTCTCCCGAGGATGATGCCCGGAGCGGAGCCGACTAGCAGAGCTCGTCGGCCGACGTCTCTTGTGCATCCCCGGAGCTGGAGTACTTGCTCGGCTGTTTTGACTGGGATTATTTCGGTGAGAGCTCGTTTGATTTTGTCGACGAATTCGCCAACTTTGACGAGATTGCCTTGCTTCAATAGCATGAATAATTCTGTACACTGTGCATGGTTGGAAAGTGGCATTATCTAGAGTAGATGGACCCTAGGATTTTGTATTGAGTTCCGTGTGCTGATGAGAGATTGGAGAGGCATAAGAGGATGTACACCTTTGTGGCCGGGCCGTCATGATAAGAAATGTGTAAATTGATGAGTGTTTAAATATATTGCGGCGTGTAGTGATGTGGTTAAATTGGATTTATGCTACTCTATAACATGTCATTTTGGAGAAATATCACTTAAAGATTTGGAATTGGTAAACTGTCCTCCAAAAGAAGTTTTCTTGGACTTGATGCCATGCTGACATGTTTTCGATGGGGAGTTTTGCCCCTACTCATCCCATTCTTCGTCCCCATCAACCTTCTCGCTTGCTTTAATTCTTTGCCATCCTCATGTTGCCCTCCTTGGCACCAAGCCCTAACCACTGGGAATGGCGGTGCACGTATATATATGCGCGCATGGGATGCTAGAGCTTGAGCAGCGTCCACGGGTCTCGACATCTACATGAGCGGCCATGTATGTATAGGTTGAGCAGCAGCAAGTGTCAAGGTAGCAGCGTGGAACTCTGTCATGCATTACGTGATCTATCATGCGAGCTAGAGCAGAAGCGGTCGGGTTATTGGGCGACTGCTTCGATGGAGGAACAGATCCTCATGGCTTTAGAGTTTGATGGGGAAAGCAGAGTGGAGATGGAGAAGAGGGGAGGGAGGAAGACGACTGGCAAGACCAATAGTACCCACACCGTCCATAGCGAGGAGAGACCGATAGGGAGGAACCAGGAGACGGGGACGAAACTGTATCCAGAATGGCATGAGTACTAGTTTCAAATAAATGGCATGTCGAAAGGTGAAGGTGGTAAATCAGATTTGGTTAGTAATCTATATCTATACATCTATATATCAGTTACAATGAATTTAAACGATCTTCATCGTTTATCTAAATTGATCAAATAATCACCGTACAAAGTTAGATCACATTTCTTTTTTCAAGAATACATTATTTAATCTTAAACGATCACGTACAAAATTATACTATATTTCTCATTCTAAAAATATATTATTTAATATCTTATTATTTATCTTTCATACTTAGGTATTTAATATTTTTCTTTCATACATTCTAAAAATACATTCAATCTTCTGTTATTTGTCTTTCATATTTTTTTTTCGAATTACTATATATTATATTGATTCTATGTGTGTACAGTCGCTAGTTTTGTTTGAATGGAGGACTTCAAAATTGACAAACTATGGATGGAATGATTCTAGGCAGATGCAGATTCCGATGCCTAAAGCAAGAGGATCTAGTGATCTACAACCTGTGTGGTCAACTACTCTCCCACGGGGGAAATGGATACGTGTTTGGAACTTTGGATCATCCACGTGCCAAGTTTTGACTTTAATCAGTACTGCCAAGTTATCACTATTGAAGTACTAGTCTATTGAGTGATACCTGAAGCTGCATGTGACCAGCTGTGTACTAGAAAAGAATCACGCCGTTGGCGCGCGTGCATGATTAAATTTAGTATATGACTGGTTGTTTTACAGTGTCCCTTTCTAAGCTATACTTATTTATATATTTACCTATGGTCTATTGTTTTTTTTGAAAGATCCGAAACAGCTTAGATTAATTAAGAATAACGAAGTGCAGGTAGTATATAAGAGACATACATTAAAGTAGACAAAAAGAAAATTGAGCAATCAGGTGGTTTGCGCTAGGCTGAGTGCTCCCCAACTTAGGAATTGGAAAAGGATTACACGCTAAAACATAAGCAATTAAGAACTAGAAAGCTGAGCGGCTGAGAGAGCACAGTCTCGGGATCAACCATCGCCGGCAGTATGGAATCCAAGTCTTTTGCACTCGCCATGGTCCATCGCAGTGCCTCTTCCTGGAGCTCAGACGTAGTATGACCTACTGTTTTCTCTTTGCGGTTGGAAACACGATTGTTTTGCTCCTTCCAGACAATCCATACGACTAGGATGCAGAGCGATCAAAGCCCCTTGACTGCCTGGCCTGATGTGGACTGGGTGAGGGACCTGAAACAATCTAGTCCACTTGTCCGAGGTGACATCGTTGTCCAGTTACACGGCAATAGGCAAGGACGTTGCACCAAGAGGCAACCTTGTTCCAAATTTGTTGTGTAATTGCACACCCGGAAAACAAATGATCTGTCGTCTCTAGATTGCGCAAACATAACTGACAAAAGTAACAGGTCGTCCATCCGCGTCTTTGCAATCAATCGGCAGTCCAAATCCAGCTTTGGAGAGTAGCCAGAGGAAAAACTTACATCGGGGAGGAGCCCAAGGCCGTCATACTATGATGTCCATCTCGGTCATTTTGGCGCCTTCAAACTAAAGGAGGTAAGCCGATTGGGCACAGTACTCCCCTGCAGCAGTACGTGTTCAGGTAATCAAGTCCGGAGCAGTGCTACTCGTATCCAGTTGTATTGATTGAAGAAGGGTCTAAAGATCAACATATTCAGCTAGGAGAGTCGGGGTTATATCTGACATCATGAAAATAGAGGAAATACTTATGACAATGCTTATATCTGGTGACACAACTATATATATGAGCAAATATTTTCAAATTTTGGTCCGTATAAAGGTATCTTGTTCACGTGGGAGATAACCTGGGCCGAAGGCACTTGAAGTTTGGCGGTCCAGATGACCTGTGTAGATGAGGTTCCGAAGGAGGTAAAACTAGTCAAAGCAGTAGCGGTGGCTAGGGTTAGGGTTGTTCTTTGATTCGGAAGCCATTGCTGCTATCTAGGCGGAGCACCGGTACCATAGCGAAGCTTGCACGGAGAGTAATTTGGAAGGGTTCTGGGAGGGCTTAAGCTTTGGATTCATCTCATTTGCGTCTCCGTGGGATCTCCACGCAGAAAAGGTAAGCCCAGTCGTCTTCCATCCTTCTCCACGGAGATCTATTTCCATGATGAAATTGTCGCACTATTGTACACGATGTGAGTGATGCATCACATACTTGAGCTAATCGATTCCTTTACTTGGCTTGCCAGACCGTGGCCAGATCTTGCGGTGATTTATCCTTGCTTATCTGATTTTCTTTTGGTTGCTCGTTGCCTTGTGTTTTGTATAGATCTGAGTTGTTGGTGTATACATTGTGCCTGAGTTTGTACGATTCTCATGTTCTGATCTTCGCTTCCTTCGTATCGAATTTGGGATGCAAAATATTGTAGGTTATGTTGAGTACAATTTCGGATGAAATATATCGTGGAATTTTGGTGTAGATATTCCTTTATAAGCATTGTATCTTGCTTACCAACTGGGTTGTTTATACAATGACCTGCAGTTGTTCTTTCATTTTATTACAGACAGTTAATTTCTCTGAGCTGTATCATTATCAGAGCTAGTCCCATTTTAGTTGCTGTTATATGTAGGATATTCTTTATAATTTTTTCAGTGGCGGTAATAGAGTTCGTAATTCAGTGTCTGTAGGTCTAGTATGGATTGCTCCATCTATATACATACATGCTTCCTTTTGAGTTGTTGTCTGGCGTCGTTGCTGACTTGGGTGGATCCGGATTCTCATTTGAAGATTCAAGCAACGATCCTTACCAAGCGAAGCTTCGTTTATTCTTCGATATTACCCTAACCCTAGATCATACCCACCCTTGCACAAGGGACATTATTATGCAATGTAGTAGGGAGAAGCAAATGGTAACATCCATGACTTGCGAGGATGTAGCAAGTCTTCTACATAGCACCAAACAGAGCTTTACTGAGCCATGCCAGATTCAAGAATCAATCGTAAATTCATTATATTTTTTTGACCAAGAACTGTGGGGGAGTTACCCACATAAAGATTGATTCTTATTAAATAAACAGGGAGTTATTTATAAACGATGGGAGCAAATGTGTAGTAATCGACTTAAAGTCGTTTCTGAATCCTTGCTTCCAGCTGTCAAAACTTGGGGTTTAGTTCCCGAAGATTTTCCCATTTCACTGGTTCCACATATGCCCTGAGATGATTTCCATTGAAAAGGCACAAATAAAGTTATTCTTCGCCTGCTGAAGCATGTAGAAAAAGTTCAGGCCAAAGTTCTACTGAATCTGGACAAAGTCCCAGCAATGAGCATTGAATGGGCAGTCTCCTCTATTTCCTCTTGACGTAGCAACTCAGCTCAGCTGCACAGCGAGGCCAGTGACACTAAAATTGATTCAAATGATAGCAACAGAATGGTAAAATAGTCAGTGCCTAGTGGTATAACTTATTCTTAAACTTTAGAACTTTGCATCATACGGAAGCGTAATTAGGTCACAACATTAATTAATAATTTCCAATCATTACTGAGGAAACTACAAATAATAATAACATTCGATTGGATAAAACCTAGCATCCACTAAGCAAAAAATATTAGTGCCTACAAGGATGGCTAATAAAGTCAAAGTCAAGTGCAGAATTATAGCATATGAAATGGCAGGCACTCTCAGGCTAAGGTACTGTTACACGGAGTTAGAACATTAGCTATTAATTTAGGGAGCATTGCATCAGGCTAATAGTTGATAATGCAGGCCCACCAATCCTTTCTTATTTCAAATTTAGCAAATTATTATTTGACATGAGCACTGGAGTGAGATATGAAAAGTTTTAGAAACAATCTACGATTTGCCACTGATAAATTGTCTGTTCTATGATATATCATCCCACATGTTATTCTCACAATGGATGGTATATCATAGAACAGACAACTTATTCAGTGGTAAATAGTAGAATCTCTCAAAGTTTTATATGCAGTCAACGTTTTGAAAAAACTTGATTCAACAAAATATGAAACCTAATTCAACATTTTGAAAGAACTAATTTACCATGTTATGTATGAATTTGTGAAACAATATATTAAAAATGTTGAAATGATCTATTTAAAATGTTGAATTCGTACATCCTGCAAAATGTCTAATTTTTCATTAAAAAATTGAAGTTTTAAAAATATATTCAGATTGGATTTCATTCTATTGCATTAATTATAAATAACACCATGGTTAAAACGGGTTCAAAAATATACTCACAGATTCAAGGAAAAATATGTTCAAAAATTAAAAATCAAATCACATTTTCACCCACCCATTCCTTAATTAATCACGGAGCACCATCTATTTATGCTTGCTTGAATTTTCTGGAGTTTCAATTCGAAGTGAAATCAATTCACTCAACTTGATTTAATCCTTGACCTAATTGCAATCTAGTTCTATTTGAAAAGTTTAAAATTTTAGTGAAATTTACTAACATGAAAAAGAATGGAACATAGGGTGTTACACCATGCATGTACAGAATTGAAGCGATACATTCAAAATTGCCTGCTTTCTTTCCAAGTTGAACACTCATTTTTGTCACTTGGATTTTTCGGAAGATCTGAAGAGTGTGATTCATGTTTTATCACTCACCCCTTGTTTCCATTGGGAACAAGTTATTATTCCTTAGGTCATATGATGAACTTTTTTAGTGCTATATTGTTTTTGAAGAAAGTGGTCCTATATAGTGATCCTAGATTGAAGAAAGGATGTGTATTTCACTAGTGAATATTGACTTGAATTGTGCTAGGTTTTCCTATAGAGCGGTGCATTTTCCTTTTCTTACTTGGTTTGAATTGTGCTAGGTTTACTTATAAATGTTAACATTATTGATTCGATATTTAGGATGACATGTGAGTATTGTACTTTATTTGCTTGACAAGGTATGCTGATTTGAGATAAATTATATAAATTTGTGTTAATATTTTGAGGATAGTGGGCATGACTATGAGGAGAATAATAAATGTGTGTGGAATCCTTCAATAACAAATTTGATTTTGGTCCAATCTTTTATCTCAAATGTTTACCGTATGTTTCGGTGCGTAGACAAATAGATACGCTTAATATATTAAATTTGTTTCACTTTGACTATAGACACCTAGATTTCACGTGTGCGTTTACTAGTGTGCTCCCGTTCACATAGGTTACAAGCAGACTGCATAAGCGAGGGCTCAAAGTCACATGTCACACCTGCCAAATGCGAGGCCTAACATTGAGAGAAAAAAAAAACAGAAGCAAAGGCCCAAGAAGAGACCGCAATAGCCGAGAGGTGTGCGCTATGCCGACGGCGCAAGGGATGCTGTGTCGGCAAAATGGAAAAGAGTGTGGCGCAGCCCCCTGCAGGTGACTACCTCAGAGATAAGGGAAGACAACCGAGGGCCAGGGTTCGATTATGTACTGGCAGCAACCAGCAATCGGTAAAACAAAAATGCAAAACACTTTACTTATTTGTCATGTTTCCTTGTTAGATTTGTGAACTGCCATATGATATATGCTTTTGTTCCTGCTATAAAAAATTCAACCTGGATGTCCTAAAGCGTCCACAGTTTATCATTAAATCGACAAAAATTGTATTCATATTTGCGAATTTAGGGTTAATTGTATCCATGCCACCGTGATTTTGTCAGTTTAGAAATATGTCACAACAAAGATCGAAATTATAGATCCGCCACTCCACAGTGCAAATTTTGTTGAAATATGCCAATATGAAGAATTTTGGACCATATTGCCCTTATCCTCGTCCTCTCTTCTTCTCCAACCCATCGACGGCCGCCGCCACCACTAGATCCTCTCCTCCTTCCCATTTCTCCCTCTATTACGCCTCCACCAACACCTCCCCTTCCCGATCCTCCTCGCCCTCCACGTGGCGGAGCTCGTCTCACCAGATCTGATGGGCGGATCCGACATCCGGTGCTAGGGAGGGCGACGGGCGAGGGGGCTAGCAGCCCAGGCGAGCCCGTGCGACGGCCTCCTCAATCACGCCTCCCGCCGAGATGTGTCATCGTTAGTTTTCCTACTCCGGCGACCCCATCCCATCGAGATCCGGGCGGCCACCTCTCATGGTGGTGGCCATGGGTGGCAGCAGCAGAGGCTCACGACCACGGCGGCGACCGGACACGATGGAGAGGGGCAGCGTACAGAGCATGGGAGGCTTCTCGTCGATCTCCCGCCATCGGCGACCTCCTCTGCTCCTCCCTCATCCTGTGAGCCCAGAGCGGTGCAATCGTCTTTGAGGAAGTCTAAATCGGTGCCCAACGCGTCCTGATCCGAGCCCTATCGACCCAAATCGGAGCTGCTGCCAACGCCGGGGGTGGCGCAGCTGGGTTCGCGCCGACACCAGCGTGGGTCGTTGGGTCTCGTCGTGTCGCCGGTTGCGCTTGTTAGGTCGCCACGCCGGGTGGGGCGGCGGATCCGTGCTTGGAGAGATATGGGTTGGCTGGAGGAGAGTTGGGTGAGGGGGCCATGGAGGAGGTAGAAGACAGGGGCAATTCGGTCCAAATACTGTGCATAATGATATGGTTACAATTTTCAAAAGAGAGTAGTGGCATATCTACAATTTTGACTTTTGTAATGCCATATTTCGAATCTGACAAAATTGCAATAGCATGAATCTAATTAACCCATTGCAATAATTACAGTGAAATCCCCAAACGTGCACTTAAAATTATTTGATTTCTACCATGTTTATTACATCACATAAAGCTTCAGAAGCTTCTCATTGAGTAAAAAACTTATTTAACCATACAATTAACCCTTTGCCTTTATAAAGGGCTAGGAGCTTATTTCAAGAGAAAAAAAAAGAAGGAAGAAAAAAAGACCTCTATGGGCATATCTAATGTGACATCCCAATGATAGCTTGAAGAAATCTTGGGATTGGCGGCATGTCAACTTCTAATAAACCCTCTAGAATTTGTACTACTTCACCCATAGCTGGCCGATTTGACTCATCTTCCTGGATACACCAACAAGCCACCTTGCAGACTCTCTCAACCTCATCCAAGTTGGCCTGACCAGATAACTGACCATCCAACAAAGTCCCAACATCTCTGTCGAGAAGTTTACTTGCAACCTCCATAGGGAAATATGCAACATGATCAGCATCATCAGTATTTCCGTTACATGAGTTCCTCCTTCCTGATATTATTTCAAACAGTATCATCCCATAGCTATAGACATCCACTTTTGATGTAACTGCTACTCCGCTGATCCATTCGGGTGCAAGATACCCTGGAGTTCCTCTCATTGTAGTAATAACTCTGCTAAAATCCCTTCCCAAAAACTTTGCCATCCCAAAATCTGCAATTTTAGGTATAAATGATGCATCAAGAAGTATGTTCTCTGGCTTAATATCGCAGTGTATGATGCAATCCCTGCAACTCTCATGCAAGTACGCCAATCCTCTTGCTACTCCAAGGGCTATCTGGTAGCGGATACTCCAATTTAGGACCCTGGTATGGCTCTGAAAAAGATGAGCATCAAGAGAACGATTTGGCATGTGTTCATATACAAGCAATCTCCTATCATTCTCACAACAGAAGCCAATTAGCTTAACCAAATTTATATGTTGGATAATTCCAATGGAACTCACTTCAGCCCTAAATTGTTTCTCTCCTTGATGAACACCATCAAGCCTTTTCACCGCAATTGCTGTCGAGTCAATCAGCCCTTTGAACACAGATCCAAAACCACCTCCTCCTATTCTCTCTGAGAAATTTTTAGTTGCATTTTGAAGATCAAAGTATCTAAAAGCAACAATTCCATTTCCACCTTGAACATTATCCAAAATGCTAAGAGATTGTTTCCTCTTGTTCATCCACATCTGCAGAAACCATGTGACAAAAGCTGACAACAGAACTAAACCTACAACACTTGCAGCAGTGACAGCCCCAATGATAATTCCTTTTCGTCGCTTACTATTTCTCCAACTTTCTGCATCTTTCGCAGCAATACGAAGGTAGAGAACTTCCTCATCACTGGTTGTTCCATTAGTATATCGCCTGAAATTTAGCAAGTCATCATACCATAGTGAGCATCCGTAACCATTGGAATAGGAATATGCAGTGCAAGAGCAATTATTCAGGCATGCTTGTTCGCATTGGTCTGCGCTCCCAACAGATCCAATAATGTTGTTGGCTTTTGCAGGCAACGCAACACCAGGCAAGGAGTTGAACTTGTCTGTTGTAGCAGTTCTGCTTTGGTTGGTGGTACTACAATCTAATGGCGTATTTCTTGTGCACCCACCGGTTTGATCCTCTTGCTCCCAGTCCTTAGGTGATCTTACCGAGAAGCCCCTCATGCAATCACACGCTGATGGCGCAGAGCTGTCGCAGATAGTGAAAGGTCCACAAGTAGCATATATGTCACATAGATCTTTAGGCTGGGTGTAGATTGTTGTCCATTCCTGCTCATCGTCAAGCCAGAAGAGCTGCTTGTTCTGTCCAGATATATCCAAAAGGCTAACAGATATTACATATTTCTCTAGCAGTATGTACTGGAAGTACTCTTCTTTGTCATTGTTGACAAACTTGTAGTCAAACAGAGTGCGTCCTGACATTTCCGGCATTGAGTTGAAGTATTGGCCGTTCCATTCCCCTGTCGACCAATACACTATGGACGTGTTGCAGAGTTTGAAGACAAATTGGCCAGCACCGGTAGGGTCTAATTCCATGCAATAGCGGCCAGGAGATGGGTCGATCAAGCTCCTCTTGGAAACAAGACGACGGTTCAAACCGGTGGTCTTATCTATGCCGAATTTTGCATCAGGGAGCATGGTATCAGTAGGGTAGTCAAAACTCTGCCATAATATGGTAGAGGCGTTGGATGCGTCCCTTAAGACGAGGTCTCCATTGTCCAGGAGCACAGCCCTAGTGTTCTTGGCTGTGATACTGGCACGGGTCGACCAAACCGTGGATTTGGTGGCTTGGTTGAAGATGGCAAGGTTGCCATCGTCGCAGATGGTGAGCTTTGACATTCTGTGATGGCCTATAACTGGGCTCTCCCTATTTGCTACCCATATCGGAGTTAACTGTGAGATCTTGTCGAACCATATGCCTAGGTACCAGCGCTTGGGGGTGTGCCCGGAAGAGGACTTACTGTCCGGATGGAAGAAGCCAAGCGCGTACCTGCCATTGCTGGAGACAAGCTTGGCGTCGCCGATGAGCGCTTCACCGGCTGAAATCGAATCTGTTGTTACAGACCATGCAGGAACATGCAGGGAGTAGAGGAGATACAAGAAAAGAATGAAGGCAAGAGGCATGGCTAATTAAGAGAAGACAGGGAATGCAGGTTCGATGCTGGCTGATTGATGCTTGGAACAATGGAAACTTATAATGTTTAACTTGGGTACATGTAGCATCCTATGATATAGTGGCTAGTAATCAGTACACACAATATCAGCGTTGGAGCCAAGGCAACGTTACTACTTTTGCAGTTGTGGACTACTTTTGCAGTCGAACTGGCGGCTTGACTCAAGACTCGGGAGTCTATATTCTGTCTTGCGGCTTTGTCCTTCTTAATACAGTGACACACGGTTCTTATACGTGTTTGAGAATAATAAAAAAAATCTCGAACCTACGTGTTTGTAAACATCCTAGATATTCACCTGGGTTTTAATTCGTACTAAACGATTAGCTAGAAAGATTGCATAGTATGACAGGGTCTTCCTCAGTCACTCGGCTTACTGACACCATCTTTAAAATTATTTTACTTTTTGCAGTGCTGAAGGCCAATGCTCAAGTAGGGGGAGAAGGAAAAGCTTGATGGGTTGACTGAACCATGCAAAATCTGGCTCACAGAATTTCATCAACATAATCTTGGCTGAATGCATCTTTTTTACTCTGTTCGTTAGTTGGTTGGTTGGGCCTCTCTCTCTCTCTCTCTCTGAACTGTCGTTAGGGGTGTTAATGGTTTAACTTTTATGTATGGTGTTGGGATGGTGAACAGGTACCCCCAGTTGAACTGTGTGTGTGTGTGTGTGAGCCTTCGTTTCATTACCAATAAAAGCGGAGAATGCCAGTTGAACTGTGTGTGTGTGTGTGTGAGCCTTCGTTTCATTACCAATAAAAGCGGAGAATGATCTTGTTTCCAAATGAAAAGATTGCACAGTGTGACATTAGTGGAACGGTACATGTTTTCATCACAGCAATGACATCAAGAATCAACTTTGGTTGCACCATCTTTGTCTTTCTGTGTTTTTTTTCTTCCGACGATTAATCCGCGGAGACCGTTGTGGTCTTGTATTTTTGTACCCATGTAGTTTTCTCACCTGTTTGCTCGGCGCTTGTCTCGTCTCGTCTCGCATCTTTTTAGATAATGAAAAGTAAGTTCCGGCCTCTACATCGTCCAATACACACATCCTAGTATTTTACAAAGTTTCAGCACTCAACTGAGTTCTTAAATAAGTAACAAGCTATATGAAGATTGAAAAGGCACATCAAGCATCGCATAGCCTATTACTAAATCTCCACCCATAATTGGCAAAGAACTCCATGAGAATAACATTGTACGATCAAAGTATTCCTTCATTACATACTCGTATTGTCTTGTATGCCCTCGGAACATGCACATTCTCATGGGTCTCACCTGGCCACTTAGCACCGTTCAAACCTCGGATTTCTTCCTCTTTTTTCCCTCTTTTGACATTGCTTGGACGACTTTGACAAGCACAACCCGCAATTACCGCGTCTTTCTAGACTCAGTTGTCGAACCATTGACCACTATCTGTACCAACCCCTGGACGATTTCACGCGAATTCTGGCGTAGTTGAAGGAAGCCGAATCCACCTCACGGCAGATGAATGCTTTCTGGTAGCTTCACGTCGTCGATGCCTCTCCCTCGATCAGAATAGTCTGTCGTCTATACGGAAGCACTCGCAGCATCGCATGGGCTAGCAGACCAACGGTCCCGGGCCAAGCTCAATCTGTCGCTGTCCCCATTCCCCGGCGTGTCTCGACCGCCGACCAACAGGCCCACGGCGGTGGTCACGGGCGCCTACTCGGCACGGGCCGCTTCTGCGCTGGGCACGAGTGAGCAATCACAGGTAGGAGCATCAAATCCAAAGAGCAGATACTAATAAATCATACCATCACATGGGTTATTTTGGCCTAGGCCTGTACGACATACATGTCATATCGCATACCAGGTGTAAGATGTAAAGTGTCAGAGCATGGGCAAGAGGGGGCTCCAGAAAGGCAGAACTCTGTATAACATAGTCCCAGGATTAGCCAATAACAGTATGAACTGAGCTGATGTATCACGAACAACTCTTTTGGCCGCATTGCAAATTGCAACAACAGTCATTTGAGCCACAAACTCTTAAGCGCAAGGGACCAATAATTGAAGAGAAGCAACAACTTTACATCTCTTAAGCGCAAGGGACCAATACTTTCCGATCGCAGTTTTCCCCCTCGCATCAACATCAGGTATCTATCCAAAAAATAATGAAAAAAGGAAGGAGAAAAGAGAAAAAGTCTAGTAAATTGATCTCAAACCAGTTCATCCTCTGAGGTACCCTGAGGGCTCCTCACCATCTCAAGCATAGCCACCACCTCAGCCATGTCCGGCCGTTGAGAAGGCACCTGCGACGTGCAAACCAACCCCAGCTTGATGATCAGCGTGGCCTCTTCCATTGAGAACTCACCTGATAGCCGTGGATCCATGCAGTCCTCCAGCCTGCCTTCGTCAAGTGTACCTCTGACCAGATCAGAAAGCACAATAACATCATCTTCTAAGTACTCGACGGGCCTCCTGCCTGTCAAAATCTCAAGGACTAGCACTCCAAAGCTGTATACATCGCACTTCTCTGTCACCTTGACCGTTCTGCAAGTGAATTCTGGCGCCATGTACCCCAGCGCGCTCTGGATCTTGCTGCTCAGCACATAGCGGTCTAGCATTGGCAGCAGGTTCACAAGACCATAGTCGCCAACCCTTGGCTCACCATTTGTGTCTAGCAAGACATTGCTGGACTTCAGATTGTAGTGGATTATACCATGGCGGTGCAAGTGCACAAGTCCGCGGGCTACACCAATGATTATGTCAGACCTCTCCATCCATGAAAACGAGCTCTCTTCTGAGCATTCGTGCAGGTGCTGATGCAAGCTCCCGCCAGGCACAAATTCATATATGAGGAGCTGCAGTGAAGAAGTCCAGTAGAAGCCTCTGAGGGTAACAATGTTATGGTGCCGCACCTTGCTTAGAAGCTTGACTTGCTGCTTGAAGTCGTCCTCTGACTTGACCAAGCTTGAAACTGTCAGCTTCTTGATGGCCACTGGCTGGCCATCTCTGAGCACTGCTCTGTAAACCGTGCCAAAGCCTCCTCGCCCAAGTTCACAATCCCTATTCAACAATGCGTGCCCATCAGCGCTGAAATCCGAGCTGCCTCTGCCGAACATGACAAGCTTGCCAGACTTGGCTTCGTTCTCTGGGGATTGTGTTGATTGGCTATGGTAATCATCCGGCAATGCAGTGGGAAGCGCAGAGAGGGAAGCTGTTGCACGGGCACGGAGGTTAAGCACTGTAATAGTGACCACGCCAATAACAATGACTACTCCACCCACAATGGCAATGAGTGTGGAGATGCTCAATATCATTTTCTTGTGGTGCTGGTTACTTGGAGAACTTGGGGCAACCTCCGACAAGGGGTCTGATGAGGAGTTAGGGTTGAAAACAATTGGCTTTGGCATGCCGCCATTGCAGGAATTGTTCTGTGAGCTGCAGAGGCCGGCATTGTCGGAGATGAAAGAATAAGGGATGCTGTCAAAAAAGTAGCTGATGGGAAGGTTCCCTGATAGCAAATTGTGAGATACATTGAAGACACTGAGGCTAGCAAGGTTAGAGAGCTCCATTGGCAGGGTCCCATTCAGCATGTTCTCTGAGAGATCAACCATCTGGAGACTAGTGAGGTTGCCCATTGTCATAGGAATTGGCCCTGTAAGTTTGTTGTGTGATAGATCCCTGCAATGCAAGAAAAGAACCACATACTCATAAGTTGAAATGGCACCTAGTTTTCAACAGTAATGATGCAACATGCTTTGCCTAGTTTGTTGTAAATTCATATTATTTTAATCAGCAATAAAATTGGTGCGTACTTTGACTCATGCTTTTTTAGTGTATCCAAGAGAAACATGGACCCAGACAGTGGGATACGAGCGAAGCAGTAAGACAGATGTCTCCGACATTTTCAGTTTAGTGCTTCCAAACAGCAAATAAGACATATCTATCGCTTTCTAATGGTATCTGCCACCTAGGAAACAGAGAATTAGCAAGTACTAACACAAGAAAAAACATACATAAGCTAGTAGTCATTTACTCAACCATTCAACCTGCATGCACAAGCACTAGGAACTGAGTAATGCCGGTGAAAAAGATCACTTACAAAGTAATCAGAGAACTGCAAGTGCCAATCTGCGCAGGAATGCCTCCAGTAAGCGAATTCCTCCCCATCAGCAGCTTCCGGAGCGCCACTGTACCTCCAATCTCCGGTGGTACCCTCCCGTCCAACTGGTTCGCACTAACATCCAACACCTCAAGCAGTAGCATCCGCCCAATGCTGGCTGGAAGCTGCCCCGACATGGAATTTGAGGATAAGTTCAGGTACTGCAATCTTGCAAGGGTCGAAATCTCAGGCGGGATCGCACCGGTGAACGCATTGCCTGATAGGTCCAGAATCTGCAGGGCCGTGGCAGGGTCACCGGGAACCTTGACCCACCCAGATAGTGCATTGCCAGCGACTGATACGCGCTGCAGCGCCAGTCCGAATAACCACCACGGGAGCTCCCCGGTGAGCGCGTTCCCGCTGAGGTCGACCTCCACTAGGTTCTTGCAGCCCGAGATGCCGTCCGGGATGGTGCCGGCGAAGTGGTTGTCAGACAAATCCAGCCTCTTCAGAGCCGTCATCTCCTCAATCCACGCCGGGAGCTCCCCTGATAGGGCATTGCCACCAGCGCCGAGAAAACTCAGCTCAGACAACCCACGGAGCGACTCCGGCAGTCCACCGGTGAACAAGTTGTGCCCGACATCAAGCGACTTAAGCAGCCCGGCCTCGCCGACGTCCGCCGGTATCTCCCCTTCAAGGAGGTTGCGGCTCAGGTCCACCACGCGCAACGAGCTGCTCCGCGGGAACCCGCCGGGCACGCTCCCGGAGAGCAGGTTGCCGGAGAGGTCCACTGACCTAAGCGACGGCAGGGACCAGATGCCGTCCGGGACGGGGCCGGAGAGTCGGTTACGGGAGAGGTTGAGCGACACGAGGGATGCGCAGGACGCGAGGTAGGCGGGGATGCCCCCTGACAGCGCGTTGCCGGAGAGGTCGAGGGAGCGGATCCGCGGGGGCAGCGCGTCGGGGAGCGGGCCGGAGAGGTTGTTCCCTGGGAGGGAGAGCGAGACGAGCGCGTCGATGCGGAGCAGCGCAGAGCGCGGGAGGCGGCCGGAGAGGGACGCCGCCGTGAGGTCGAGCGCGGCGACGCGGCTGGTGCGCGGGTCGCAGGAGACGCCCGGCCAGGCGCAGGCGCGGTCAGCGTCCTCGGACCAGGGCGCGAGGCGGCCCGTCGGGTCGGAGAGCCCCGACTTGAGGACTACCAGCGCGAGCACGTCATCGCTCACGGCTGCGGCCGTCGCGGCGAGGAGGGCCAGGATGGGGAGGATGAGGCAGGAGGCGTTCGCCATTGCGGCGGCGGCGGCGGCGTAGGGCGGAGGGATCAAGGGAGGTGTTCGTCCATTGATTGGACTGTAGCGGCAGTTCGCGGAGATGCACTGCCGTGCGTTGTCCCCGCTGCTGGGCTTCGCGAGGGGAGAGGCACAGCGCTTGCAATTAATGCCCCCTGAGCACTGGCGAGTGGGGCCCCCATTTCGCTCCAGGTTGCTTCACATTTTAACGAAGGATGGGTACCAGATTTTTTTATCTCTACCTCTACCTCTACGGTATAAAATCTGAGTTGGTCCTGTATTATATTTTTTTTCAGCACTTTTTTCACCAAATAAAAACTCTTAAAATTTAAATAATTTATTCACTTTTATTATACATCATTATCATCTAGCCTTTTCATCTCTTTATCGGCTATGAATATAGGACATATTTTACTAATAAACATAAATAAAGAAATTATGAATGAAATTAGCAGATAATTTCCTCTCTTTTCCGGATTCTATCTGAAATCAAATTACGGTATCGCTCATAATGTATTCGTTTGGTGAAGTTTTCATGACGCATACACATCTCCATACTTTAAGTTTATAAATATTATCACGTTTAATATTTATATTTTTTTAACACAAAAGGCTTAGTATGCATAAGATTTCAGCATTTCAAAATGAACCGTGCTATGCGTAAGACCGGTTTGTCCGACGACCACAGCCACATCAAGGCAGTGGGTCCATGAGCACAGTGTAGGCACACACTCCGTCGTACAGGAGCCGAGGATGGGTTGGTCGGAGGTGAAACGATTTCTTTTCAAAATCAAATCGACTGGTGTGATGTAGCAAGTCTAGTATCAAGCGTGTGTCGTGTGTTTCCTCCGGTGTAATTCTTGAGGTTTTCACATTTAATTTTACCTTTGCTGAAGACAACGAGATCCCTGTCTGACTCCTTTGGCCCTGTGGGACGTGGGTTTTTTTTTATTCACCCAAGAATTGGACTGTTAATTGTGAAATTTCTGCGTTCCAAGAATGTTTCCTGATAATTTCCTGCATTCCAAGCAGGCCTTAGCTGCGAAATCTTACATTACAAATTTGAGCGTGAAGCAATTCGATTTCTGACATTTTTCTTGTCGCAAGTAAAACACGACCAGGAAGAACCAGTTCAGATTCTTTTGCCCATTCACTCGAGCCATGCCACTGCAGTACTAAACACTTTTAAACAAAGCGGCAACCAAGCAACAGCAGGTACTCAAACAAATGACTGCTACTCAACTACTGCGAGAAAAGTTGGAGAGCAATGGTTGGTGCGGGAAAAGAACAGTCCACGCGCCCGGGAGCTTGGTGATGTTCTGTCTGTGACCCCGGGCCGGAAGCCTGAGACTCCCTAAATCGGTTGTCTACATGGATAAATATTGACTCCAAGGATACCTATAGTTTTTATAGAGATGTGTATTTGATTTTTCGTATGTATTATTTTAGTCTGATTTAAGGGATATAAATATACACCTCCAGTTTGTTTTAGAAGAGAAACTTGATTCGAGCTTTACTCCGCAGTATGGTCCGACGGATGTAGAATTCTATATCCGCTCATGCAGCAGACCTACTTATCAGTATTATAAAATTATTTCTATACGAGTAATCAATCACAATCTTAACTCTTCCATCTGCTTATACGGTTTCACATTTGACCCATCAAACAGAAACTCAGCTCAGTTTGTTCAGACAGATAAAACTAACCAAATATTCTTCTTTTCAACAAATATGAATTTACTTAACTTATTTTTCATCAGCCTATATATACAATACATACAAGTAAAAACTATATAAAAAACCAATCACAACCTAACCTGTAGTATCCCACAATACAGTTCTAGTTAGTCCCTCTGCAAAAGTTGCCATCTGGTCTCCATGCAAGCACTTGTTATATCATTATATGTAAATTTATCAAGGAACCTTTTGTGCTTTCAACGAATCAAAATTTCTGAAGATCCTTAAGGCATTGTGCTTAGCAGATCGATCACAGATCAATCACAAATTCACAACTGCTGCTCCTATAAGGCCTGTACCAATGATGTCTGACAAAAAAAAATATATGGTAGCTAAAAGCTTATCAACTAGGAGTAGAGATATGATATCCCTTAAAAAAAACTGCCCAGCAGAATTTTAACAGATACAGTAGCAACTTACAAGGTATCCAAGGCGATGTACTGCCACCTTAGCAGACAACTGCAACTTTAGTCAGTACTGAAGTGGCCAAGTAGAATATGCCAAGGAGAACATAATATCAGAAGCCTCATTATTACAACTTTATGCCTGTCCCAGAAAAATGGAACCACAAACTTACATATGAACTGTTCCACGCCAATCTGAAGCTAGGCCGGTAGCCCCTGAAGCCTGAACTAGGTCATAGCATAATTGTATCAATGATCAGCACAATCAGACACTCTGATTGTTCAGGGAAAAAACAATCAACCACTCTGGACTTCGATACAAGAACATGCTAGGGACAACTCACAAGGAGATAATAGAACTAGACTCGATTATAATCACATGATCAATATATTTCTCACGGTAATGGTTCAAATACAATATCCAGGAGAATTTGTGTCCAAATGAAATGAATATAGACAGCAGCAGCACAAACTCAGATCTTGAGCGACTGACGATCAGAATCGTTTTCACAAACAGACTGCGGCAAGGGAATTAAAAATGTGCACACATGAAAGGTGGAGTTCAGCAAAAGCACCTACCATACCCTGTCTCTTGAACAGATCTTATCCACAGTGTCAATATAACATGAACTGAAAGAGGCGAAGATGCACGAGAGTGGGAGCAGAAATAATGCAAAAGGGCAACAAGCCAACAAGCGGAGAAAACAAAGAAGAAAATCAATGCATGTGCTGAAGCAGTGACTAGTGGAACTGTACAAGGTCGGAAGGTCACCTACCTCCTCCAGCACAACTCTAAAGTGACAGCACAATATCCTTTTGCAAAAGTTAGTATCACAATTCCAATTCACAAGCTCTATCAAACATATGGGAAGCATAAGCATCTGTATTGGATCTGCTTCCAACCAGTCCAAATGCTCAGAAGTGTGTTCAATGTGAAATCTCTTATGCAAAAAATTGATTACCTCTCCAAAAGAATGACAATGCGTGTTTTGGTAATGTACTAAGAAACTGTGCTGTAGTGTTACGACCAGAAAAGGTACATTTCGTACCACTAACAGTTGATGTGTCAGCCCAAAGACAAAAGTAATAGTGGAACACTATTGTACAAAACTACAAACGTATGAAGAGAGGCAAACCTACATTATTCCAAGATACTGGTCACTTTGTCAAGCACGGGTTCCCTCAGTTCCAGGTTCAGTTCGATCATTCTTTGCTGAAAGTCGTTCAAATGGAAGTATCTTCTCTCTCATTTCACAAGGACATTTCAAGTTCTGTTGTAGGAGCTTAGTCATCCCAATCTGCATCCCAACCATCTTTGCTATTGGTATGAAATCTCAAAGAAAGACTATTTGCTGAGACACTACTAGCAGGTTTTTTATCTGAATGTCTTGCAGGTGCTTCTTCATCATCCCAGCCATCCTCCCAGCCATCTGCAGCGCTTGTGTTGTCTGCACCTGAAGAGTTTGGTGGCGGAGCACTCATCTCAAGCTGCTGATATGGGACTCTTACAATTGCTCCTGCTCCTTGCAAACTTACAACAGATACACACAACACCTACCAAAACGACAGTGAAAACAAAAATATAGGCTCCGTATATTGGATTCAGACGTGTTGCTTATGCTGCGAACTGCTGAAATTGCTGTTGCCAATCAGAAACCGATCGACTGATGTGTAAAACGCAGTCCCCATTTCCATCATTTAAAGTGATCTCCCCACCATCTGGACTGATATTTGTTATGCCCATCTGGTGATATAAATTGGACAAAATATTAGCATGAACAAGAAAAATCAAAATGACAGTGTACATATTAAATTGCAAACAAAAAATTCAGAATAATAACCTAAAAAAAGGTACTGCAATTACATTGCGATAAGCATACATTTAATCCATTTAGGATATGATAAGCAAGCATTTGAATCAGATACATAAGTAACGAGGGAAGAATTAGTTTCTCATGCTCCAAGGTCTGGTATACTGGCAATCTACCCACAATCCCACAAATTACAAAGCACATACCATGCTTCTACAGACTCACACATGAACACAAGAGGTAAGCATGGAAAACAATGAAATCCCTAACGTCCTAAAGTGAAACCAACTTTGAAACACATGCCCCACCAAATTTGACCCAGAAATGAGTTAGCAGGTGCCTAAGGCTGATGGGTCACTCAGGTAACTCTCAGTCTCTCACCATCTACTCGACCTAGAGTATATAATACCGCGTATTCAAGGAAACCTAGTGCAAATGTTGTAAACTAAATTGCAAACCTGTCCAAAGGCACCCTTGACATTAACGGTATGACTTGTATCGTCAGGGATGATGAAATTTATCCTTTTGTTTCTCATCATACAAGTCATATATTGCTGAAAGTTTGTGGAGAGCTATATTGTCGTGTATTTGCAATAATTTTTTAAGGCCATTTAGATGGTGTTTTGAATTTTGGAGCATCCTAACGCGGTGTTTTGTGATTTTCAAATAGGTCACCCAAAAAAGGGGTAATTTTTTAGCAGGCGACAATCACTTGTCGACGAGTGAAATGAGGCAGAGTTTTGTGAAATTTTGAAATGACACATATTTTTTAATAATACTGAATAAATAATATATTTAAAAATTGAGAATGATCACTCAGAGTGGAAGGCAAAATGAATACAAAAGAAAAAGTAGGCCTGACCCAACCCACCAGATTAGCCCAGCAGCAAGGGGCGAATTTGGTGAGGGCAGCTGTGGCGAGAGCACAGACAGTGGGTCGGGCTTTGTTTGCTATTCCAAGGTTGAAGACTCAGTTCTACGTGCACAGAGGAGAATGGAGAAACGCTGGTGGGATGTTGCTGCTAGGCAAAGCCTATGACGAAGTAAAGCCCAACCAAGTTCTGCGTGCATTGTGCCACACACGTAGTGCGCTAGCGCTTGCCGGCTCTGCGCGCGGCAGGCAAGCGCCCAGCAGGGGCGGCAGTCAAGCAGGCACCAGCAGCAAGCGACATGCATGCATTAGGACTCTAGGGAGGTAAGCGCACAGGCGCTGCGATGAAGCAACAACGTTAGGCATGTCACTTGGACAACGGGGTATGTCAATGCCAACATGCCATGTCATTAACACATGGTGTGAAGCTATCTATCTGGTTGGGTTTACTCCGAAGCAGGGAAGGTTAAGAAATTCTATGGGCCAAAGTATTCGGGCACCTTCTGTGGAAGAACGCATTGGCAAAACGTGGACAAATATTCTTGTCCGATGCTGGTCGGAGGCTGTTGATAAGACTATTACAGAGAAAATTCATTCGCATCATTTGAACCTTTCTTGAAGTGTGTGTATCGTCTTGAGGTGTCTGATACATCTTTTTGGGCTTGATCATTCCCTGATTCTCTGCCACGTTGATATATAAGCTATGTTGCATTGTTGCCCGCCCGTCGCCGTCATCGTGGCAGCTAGTAACGCGATTATTAGATGCAACGAAGCAATACCCCCATTTTATTTTATTTTATTTTTAAAAAAGGTTAGGTCATAACACATACAACTATTTTTCTTTTAGCTCGTACAGATCAATGGAAAAGTACTCATTCCTTTTTTATATTTCATTCACTGATCTTGTTTCGTCGCCTGAAACATTATGGAAAATCTCGGAAAAGGTTATATCTTCATGCAGCAGCAGAACAAAAATCACCCATATGGCCTTCTTCAGCCGAACTCCATGTTTTGCGTTTGACTCACCGTGGAATCTGGCCTCCCACTCGACTCCGCCGCGTCGTGGAAAATTGTCCATGTCATGTCAGATGACTACAAAGAGAGCGCGTTAAGGTTGTTGCCGCAAGGATCAGCATTGCAACATGTTCTACTCTTGGATGGCAAAAGTACATCGGAGCCGAGGGCAAGGCTATTTGCATTGACAAATTCGTGCAGGTACGTGCTCCTGCTGGAAAGATCAATGAGGAGGGTTTGGTCAAGCTCCATCGTAAAGGTTGTGAAAAGCAGTGGTGGTTGCTCTGAAAAAATGAAGGGCTCCCGGAAAAAGAGGGCGGCTACTCAGGAGGTGATTCGAGCGGCTCGACCTTCCACTGGTGGTTGTGACCGATCGACGGCGAACCGAGCGGTGCGGAGGCTCGACTTCTCCCTCCTCTTCGATGAGAGCGAGGGCTCGGAGGTGGAGCGCGGCTTCGCGCCGCCGCGGGGGCCTGTGGTGTCCTCGATGGAACTACTCATGCAACCGCAGGTATCACGTTCTGTCTGATCCATCGCATTTTTTCTCTTGCAATCCTTTATTAGTGGCGAACTGACCATCATTGATTTGATATGATAGATGTGTTTGAACTCTTACGCATTTGTGTATACATCACTTTTTTACCGATGTTCCTATCGGTGTTTCTTTTGAGAGACTGGTGAAAATAAAATCTCGTCACTCAACTGAAGAGATATTTTCTAGCACCCAAACCTTAGTGATTTCATTGACTACTTATTAAGCTTTTTCTATCATAGTACCAGAGGAAAAGGTCCATATTTTTACTTAGTTTGATTGTGTTTCCACAGACTAGTTTCAGAACCTTAGTGATCTTACCTTTTTTACTTTGGATTTCAAGTAGGGTGTTGCAGCTAGTGTTCAGATTTTCTCTTGCAACAAGGATGTACAAAATCAAGCTGTTGCTCACATGAGCTTTTTTCGCTGCTCTACTGTTCAATTACGCCGGAACAAGGGGTCTACTAGGCTTCTTGTTCTTGCTCAAGCTGATGTGGATAAAATCAACCAAAGTTACTATGGTGAAACCAAGTTGAACTACTTGGCAACTGACAGGGCCTTTGAAGGAATTGGTTCTCTTAATAAGTTCTTGGGTTTTGACAAGAATATTTCTTTAATTTTTGGTTGTTGACCCTATCATAAATTCAGATAAAAGGATGGGTCGGTGCATGATGTGGTTCTGAATTTGCTGTGGTTTATGGATGTATCCTTACATTTACAGTTTTTACAAGCAATGTAGTATTTCAGATCTTATATTTAATGTTTTCTGCTCCCTTTGTCCTTTAAAGTGTTCCTTAACTTTATCTCAGTTATCCCGACCAGGGTAACAATGTTCAATAAAAAATGCAACCCTCTTCTTGGGCTTGGTGAAGGCCCTTACAATACGATAAGATGGAACCCCAAAAGACGATATATCCTCTAGAAAAATTTTCAATCAGTCTTGCTGTGTGGTCTGGTTTGAATGGTTTGAATGTATGTCAGCCATATACATTTTACAAACCTCATGTTTTGATGTTATCCTTGACCTCATTTTCTCGACTAGTTATCGTATTAGCAGGATTTGGCAATTTGCCTGGTGATATGGTATGTTTCTACGCAAACAAAATTTCTGTTAAACAATATCCTTGGCCCTAAGAATCGGTAGATTTTTTTAATGAAAAAATATTGCTCCTTTTCATTTCCTTAATTGTATGTATGCAGCAGGCATCATGAGACTAGCAGCAGCAAGGCGACATGAATCAAGAGGACGTTCCACATGTGGTCAAGTTAGCTTTTGAGGTATTTGATGAATACATGGTTTAGATTAATTATGTTTTCAGTAGAACTTGGTACAAAGTACATTTTGAAGTAAGTGATGACTGCATGCATGGTAAGATATAAACATGCTTATATTTTGCACATGTGAACTTGATTTGTGATGTTTATATTTTTGTGAAAGATTATGTGACTTGATGGAATGAGATGGTCTAAATGTTCAGATTGTTCTATAATGTATTTCTATATTGTTAATATTCTCATGAGATGTGTGATGATATAGAGAGAACTATATGACGATTTCTTTATTTTATCACAGATAAGCAGTGGCCATGGGAATTTAGTGACGAAACACGAGCTAATAATGACTTTTAATATCACATTGCATGACAAATAAAATGTCACCGATTAGTCTTTTTCATGATGATAGTATAATCATCATAAAATATAAGACGTTTCATGATGATTTTTTGGACTTCGTCACTAAATACATTCTGTGACGTAGATTCTGTGACAAAATGAGTGACGCGAAAAATACATTATTATTATTATTATTATTCTATGATAAAAATATCATTATACCGTGACAATAACATATCATCATTGATAGTCAGATTACGAGGACATAATTGCTCCGTATAGGACCTAAATGTATTTTTCTTTTATTTTTATGTCCTCTTTATCTTTCTCAAGGACTTAAGTGTAATTTTGAAACCTCGTAAGAATCCTCTTTAAAAAACCACAACCGTACCTCTCTTTGTGGTTGTATCGCCTTCTCAAAAACATAAAAAAAGGAATAAAGGAAAAAAAAACCCTACCAAACACATTGTTTCACCACTCACTCTACCCGTTGAGCCGGCCAGTCGGATCCTGGGCTCCTGGACCCCTCGGCGACCCTTGCAGCGGCTCCTTCAACGGTGTCAGATGCGACCTCACTGGACGCATCACGGCCCTCTCGCTGTAGGGCCGTGGGCTCTCCGGCAGCCTGCCACTGGGCTCCAGCGGCTTTACCTCCACTACAACGGCATCAAGGGTGCCATTCTGCAGGAGATTGGGAAGCTGTTGAGCTGACGGACCTGTACCTCGACATGAACCATTTCACCGGACATGCTAATGTGAAACATGCTATTGATTAGTGTAGTCACTCGACTATTGATGTTATTGCACGCTACCTAGATTTACATTGCAATTGTTTCGTTTGAGAGAAAATTGCTGATTTGACACTCTAAAGAAGTGTCAATTGCCCGCTGAAGCTGACATGTGAGCAAACCTAAGTCTATATAATTGGACCCGATGTTAAATTAGCTGACACTTTGATGTTTAGAACGTCAAATCTACAAATCTCTCTTCGTTTGAAGGGAAGAGACGCCCAAAAATCTGGATCATTGAGATCCTAAAGAAAACAAAGAAAAACTCAGTACTCATCGAGTACAAAACTCACTACAGTATATATACCACATAAAATACAGTCGAATCATACCTCGAACATAGACCTTGGCCTATCCTCCTCAGCTTCCTCCTACACAACAGGGGGAAACACATGCAGTTAATTAGTAACAAAGCAACACAAATGCTAAATGCTTATCCTGAACAAAAAACATGAGCAGAAAACAGGAAATGAATTATCATAGGTCAACGGAGCTGCTTAATTCCAAACAATCGAATGGCAAATATCCATCCATGTGACCACCGATGTATGCATCACTACTTTTGGGGTGCCTCATATTAGGATTTCCATTATTTATACAACCATAACAATGACCATAAAGAAAATGCATTTGTCAATTAACTGCCAAACACCAACCATGCACGAAAACATGTCAATAACAGCCGAGTAATTGAAGGTAAGGAAACATATATGCATGCAATCAGTACACAGGCCTGTGCATGAACCAGTTTAAAACATTACACAAGCGTAAATTGCAAAGGTCTTGTATGACATAACTGCTAAAATATAACATAACAAGGAAACAAACAAACTGTTGTGACATTGTAATAGGAATTGCAGATCATATCCTACATTCAGCAAACAAAATACAACTATATCTTGCATAAGAGTTAGCGCCAAATCACCAAAGATGCACTTAACTGCCAAATCACCAACCATGCACGAACAGACATCTATACTAGCCGAGTAATTTATTGTAAAGAAAATTGCATATATGCAATCAATACACATGGTTGTGTATATGCACAAAGATGAGAATATGTATAAATATGCTTTAAAGGGAGAGAAATAAGAAAAATTGCAACAAACCTCAAAGAAAAATGAAAAATATGCATTCATCAAGGGGGAGCTTTTGTTTTTGTATTTTTTTAGCTTTTCTTACTGTTTTAAGGTTTTGGCTTGTCTTTGCTTCTCTTTGGTTTTTTGCAAATTTTTTATGCCAAGTGGTGTGTTTTGCTCTTTCTTGAGTTTTTGTTCACTTGGATGTGTTTCATGTCTTTAAACCAAAATTTTTGTGTTTCGAGGATTGTCAATACACTCATCAAGGACGAGATTGAGATACCAAGTTGAAATATGCCTTGATTTGCATATGATGAGTGATTGATAACGTTGGATTTGAGAAGATTTTGGTTGACATAAGCTTGTTTGTGCGTGTTCTTATTTATGGCTAACCAAAGTTTGAATTGAGAAGACTATTTCAGAGTCTAGAAAAAAGGTCTCACCAGAACATCCAGTGTGTGGGTTCTTGACCACACCGGATAGTCCAGTGGTACAGTGAAGTGAGCACTAGAGTATTTTCAGTGCTGAAGAAGAAATGAGAGCAAACACCGGATAGTCCGGCATTTCAGTGTGAGCATAGGAGGATATCATCGGACCTTTTGTTGCAGAGAGGATGCAGAAGGGTGGTTCAGTGGATTTGCACATGTCGAATTATCTGGTGATGGGCATAAGATCACCGGAAGCTTCCACTAGATCTTTTCTTGCAGAGAGCAAAATTTTCTTACAACAGATAGTGCTACACTCACCGAATGGTCCAACGTTCAGAGGCAAAACACGCTGGATCATCCGGTGTTCACGTTTTCAATACAATGTATTTTGAAATGAGGATTTGTGATTTTGGTTTTGAATTAACTTGGTTTGAGTTGGAGAAACATATTTGTTTGTCTCATGGTGTGCAGGTGATGGATGCAAATTAGTGGTCGGCAGCGGGATGATCGGGGCTAAGCAGGAGGCTTAGTGCCGGACGATCAAGGAGGTTGGGTGGAGTCAAGAATGATCCTAGCTGTACACGTGGAGGTCAAGAAAAGTATGAAATAGAGGATGAAGACAACGTGTTGACAAAGTCAATCGAAGGGGATGTCGGTGCAAGTGACAAGATGGCTTAAGAGATCGGGAGCGGGAGAGACTTACTGGCGGTCAAGATCGCAAGACAGAGGACGCGCGTCATTATCGAAGCACTCGCTTCAGGTGGAAGCAAGTGGCACTAGTCATACTTTGAGAAGCGTGTTAGAGTTTCACGATTTTGCATCAAAACCGCAGTAGGATTTGAGGAGTACGTGACACCATCATGAAGCTTGCGTTGAGGCGAATCTAAGTCATGAAGGCACCATGGCCGTCCGATGAATGGAGAAGAAAATAGACTTGATAGGTAGGATTATACTATAGGAGAGGGGTATTTTAGAAAAAAGCTAGGAAACTTATGGGTCAAGTTTCCTAGGCCTATAAATAAAGAGGTAGGGCTATGTGAGGACTTGAACCAGCCACTTGAGTCCTTTGTGCCACCCATTTGAGAGCCTAGTGTTAGGGTTTTAGAGAAGAGGAAGATGAGTGCTTAGCCTACGTAATAGGTGACAGTTTTTGAGAGAAAAACTGTGTAATCCGCCTAAAATAGTGATGATCTCTTTGAGTAATGAAGTTTATATTTTTTGCATGTGCTTGAATTCCTCTCCTTCTAGTTTCTCTCTATTGGTTCCCTTACAAGTTTGCAAGTTTTCCTTTTTCGGTTGTGTTTTTCTTGTTGATTTTCGTTTTTGCCTTTAAGCTACGATTTTTCAACGTTAGAAAGTTATTCTTCTTATTGCTAGAGGTATAAACGTTTATATACTCATGTGTTTCAGAGGATCTTGAATCCCCTTGCCTCTAGACCACTAACTTGTAGAGTTGTTTTTTTTGGTGATTGTCTTTTTGCTTTTATTCATTCAAGTTATAAACTTTTGTGTACAAAGACACATAGAATGATCTTGAATAGAGCATATGGTTCATATTTCATCCGTAGAGTCATGTTGCTTTGAAATTTTCTTTCTCTCTTTGTATCTCTAAAGTTTATGCTTCCGTTTGTGAATTTTTTAGGTGCATTGGGTGAATAATGAGTAGGCCATCTATTTCGTAAAAAATTTGTAAAACACCTATTCACCCTCCTCTAGTCGTCGTTCTTGGTCATACAATTAGTATCAGAGCCAGTTTGATCACTTGTTGACCTTAACTGGCTTTGTGATCTGTATGCGATATGGAGAGAAGTGGAAAGATTCTATTGTTCGATGGAAGAGACTTTTCGTACCGGAAGGTGTGCATGGAGGCTTATCTTCTAAGCTAAGGAAGTGCAATATGGGAAGTAGTTGATTCCAACTATGAGATTCATGCTGCTCACACGACTTAGATTTAAATTGAATAGTATGAGGTCAACAATAAGGCCAAAAATATTTTGTTCACTAGCCTGAGTCAGAATAAGTTTGACAGGGTTCAGCACCTTCGTACTACCCGGAAGATCTAGACTACTCTGAGTATCTTCCGTAAAGGCACTAATTAGATTAAGATCAGATGCTAAAACACTTATAACCAATAATACCAAATATTTGGACAAGGGCTCGGTGAATCTTTGGATGCTATATTTGCTTATTTTGATGGAATTGTGAGCAACCTTAGACCTATTGGTGTTTTACCCTACTCTGACTATGAGAAGGCGATCAAGCTTCTCTATGCTCTTGACCGTAGCATATGAGAAGTGAAGATCTCGAGCATTGAAGAGTCACCAAGTTACGACACGTTAACTTGTGATTAACTCTTTAGAAAGCTCAAGTCCACCGAGATAGACAAGACAACACGGGTTGGCCTTGGAAACCCACTGTCTCATAACATGGCGTTGGTTTCCAGACCAAATGGTGACAATCGGGCTAGAGCTAGCTTTTCTTGTGCTAACACCTCATCGAGTGGTTTGCTTTGTCTTCTTTAGTTTCTATCATAGAGGAGCAGGTGGATGCACTGGATGATGAGGACCTTGCTCTCATCATGAAGAAGTTCACCTGGTTCTACAACAACATGGGAGACCAAAGGAGAAGGGGCTCTCGTGCTTGTTTTGAGTATGGTGATACCACTCACTTCAAGGCGGGCTGCCTCAAGCTCAAGAAGATGGATGACATCGACCACGACTACAACAAGTATAAGAAGAAGAACAAGAAGCCCTTCTTCAAGAAGAACCGTGAGAAGATGGCCAAGGCAGCTTCTAGGGCATTTGTGGCAGCTCTTAGTGACATCGACACCTCATCAAGCGAGGAGGAGAGCTCGGAGGAGGAGAAACTGCAAGTGAAGAACAAGAAAAAGGCCAAGGATTTCACCGGGCTCTACTTCATGGCGGACGACAACAATGATAGTGACCCCGAGCTTGACCCCTCTGAGGTATTACTTTCCTACGACCAGCTTTCTATCCAAGTCGATACCTTGAATGATGCTCTCGTTAGTCAGGATAGGTTACTTAAGAAAGCTGTCCGTGAGTTAAAGGAGTTTAGCTCTAAGTATGAGTCTATTTCTTCTAAGCTTGAGTTTCTTAGGTCTAAGGCTATGGTTGAGGATGACGATTATGAGAGTTGCTTGATTATTATGAGTGAGCTTACCGAGCTTCAAACTGTGCATGCTCAAATCGCCAGTCGGCTTGAGACTGCCGAGAAAAAACTCCTTGAGGAGGAGTCTAGATCTATTCTCTTAGGCACTTGCAAGAATTACCCTTTGCTTTCAAAGGATGCTGAAGTGAAAGACAAGCACATAAAAGAGCTAGAATCTAGATTGGAGAGTGCTGAGAGTTCTATGAATGTGCAGCCTAAGTGTCCCACTTGCATGATTCTTAAGAACAAGCTTAGCTGATTTAGAGGGCAAGTTGAAAAGCTTATGGCTGAGAATGAGTACCTCCTTTCTCTTGTGGAGAAGTGCTCAAAAGGCAAGGGCAAAATAGTTTTGATCTTGATCAAGACCAAGATGTGTGCTGATAAGGCTAGGTTAGCTTTGAGTTTGGACTTTGAGAGAGTTGCTTACACGAGTTCTGGCAAGACTATATTCACCTCACCCACTACTTTAGAGTTAGAGAAAGCTAAGATCAATGCCTCATAATTCATACCAGGAAAGAACAAGCCTACACCTCAACCTACAAAGAAGAAACCAACACCTAAGAGAGCTTCACATCCTAAGATGAGAGCACCTGTGAGAGAGCCTAGAGTGACTGGCAGTCGAGTTCCCGAGAGACGCTATCATTGCACCTACTGCCAGAGAGAGGGTCACCTTGTTGGGTTTTTCTTTCACCGTATGAGAGATGAGAGGCATGAGTGGGAGTGGAGTATCCGAGACATGTATTGTCCCTCTATTGGTGTACATGATTCTTTTCCTCACTCTTACCCATGAGTCTATAGTGCTTTTTAGTCTCTTTCTAGAGGTGTTGCTCGGTGTGGATTTTACTATAACTCATATATTTTTGATCCACGTGTAAGAGGTTTTGAGTCCCAGCGCTTTGTGGACCACGTGTTCCCCATTGTGATACTCGTTCCTAGCGTGTTGGTGTTGAGTTGCATGCTCCTACTATTTCCTCTTCAAGGAGGATGACCCAGTACTGGATTCCCAGGAGGTTTTTGACTAACCTCAGTATTAAGCCATCCACCTTCTATTCTTCTTCTATGTATGTAGCAGAAGGAGGCCTAGAGAACAAGTGACTCATTAACTCTAGTTGTTCACGTCACATGATCGAAGATTCATCATGATTCTCCAACCTTACCCTGACAAAGCATCGCGATTACATCACTTTCGGGGATAATAAGAAAGGTAAAGTGAAGGCCAAAGGAACGGTAAAGTTAAATGAGAGTTTTACTCTCAAAGAAGTGGCTTTGGTTGAGCATCTAGTATACAACCTACTTTCTGTATCTCAATTGTTAGATGAGGACTTAGAAGTACGTTTCAAGCACGATACTTCTTGAATTCTTCATTCTTCTAGCACTTTGATGTGCAAGATCTCTCGAGTTGGGAGAGTTTTTTTAGCTAATTTTTCTAAGGTTTTTGGTTCTGCTTGGTGTTTACTTGCTCAACCTTCTTCTGAGCTTTGGATGTGGCATAGGAGATTATGGTATATGAGCTTTGATTTGCTTACTCGTTTGAGTGTCCTAGGCTTGATCCGAGGATTACCCAAGCTCAAGTTTGAGAATAACCTTATTTGTGCTCCTTGTTGGTATGGCAAGATAGTTACCGCTGCTCACCCACCAATCAATCTAGTGATGACTGAACGACCAGGAGAACTTCTCCATATGGACACTATTAGTCCTTCCTGGGTTCGTTCGACGGGTGGGAAGTGGTATGTACTTGTATTGTTGATGATTACTCTCGCTACTTTTGAGTCTTTTTTCTTGTAAGTAAGGATGAAATGTTCTCACACTTTCGAAGCTTAGCTTTGAGATTGTTCAAAGAACTACCAGGTGTATTGAAAGCAATTCACAGTGATAATGACACCGAGTTTAAGAACTATCTCTTTAATATTTTCTGTCTTGAATATGTATTGAGCATTAATTTTCTATCCCACACGTTCCTCGACAGAACGGTGTGGTTGAGAGAAAGAATCGTACTTTGGTGGAGATGGTTAGGATGATGCTCGATGAGTATAAAACTCCTAGGAAGTTTTGGACAGAGGTCATAAGCACAACGTACTACATCTCCAATCAGATTTTTTTGCACTCGATCTTGAATTTGACTTCTTATGAGTTGCACTTTGGGAGGATGCCGAAGGTTTAGAATTTGAGAGTTTTTGGTTGTCGGTGTTTCATCCTAAAGCGTGGTAATCTCGAAAAGTTTATGTTGCGTTCTTCTGATGGTATTTTCTTAGGGTATTCTCTTCATAGTCACGCTTACAGGGTTTATAATCTTGACACTAACACCATCATGGAATCCTATGGTGTGACTTTAGATGAAACAACCCCATGTGCTAGTTCTGCCTTTAAGTGTGCAGGAGATCAGGAGATAAGCGAGAGCATAGATGGTGACCTTCCAGCTCTCGATAATGATGAGGATGATCCACTACTTCCCTCAACCACATCTGCTCCAGAGCTGGTTCCTGCTTCTACTCTAGCAGAGGGTCCTGCAGCCTCTACATCCACTTCAGCTGCTCTTGAGCCCGCACCAGCTGTGTTTAAGAGGGAGGTTCTCTCACTGCGTGAGACCTCTCAACACATTCAGCGGTGACATCCCCTACACTTGATGATCGAAGATCTCAATAAGAGGGTAACGAGGTCCAAATCTGTTTCTCATACTCATTTTACTGATTCTGTATTCGTTGCTTCCTTTGAGCCCTATGATGTTAGACATGTTTTATCTAATTCAAATTGGGTTAATACCATGCATGAAGAGCTTGAAAATTTTGAGAGAAACCAAGTTTTGGTCCTTGTAGAGCCACCCCCTAATGTTCACACCATAGGCATAAAATGGGTTTTCAAAAAGAAACAGAGGGAGGATGGATCTGTAGTGAGAAACAAGGCTAGACTAGTGGCTCAGGGTTTCACTCAAATTAAGGGGATAGACTTTGGAGAGATCTTTGCACCGGTAGCTAGGCTAGAAGCCATTAGGATCCTCCTAGCATTTACGGCATCCCAAGGTTTCAAGCTGTCAAAAGTACTTTCCTAAATGGCTTCATGTAGGAAGAGGTCTATATCAAGCAACCCCCAGGCTTTGAGCACACCAAGTACCCTCACAGAGTATATAAGTTTCAGAAAGCTTTATATTGGCTTAAGCAAGCACCTAGGGATTGGTATGATAGCTTAAGTCTTTCTTGACTGAGCTTCAGCATGCTTTGCCAACTTTTTAGCCAACTCAAAGAGTTCTTTGACTGTTTGGATCTTTCGGGTAGCCAACTTCCCTACTAGATCCGTGTCATTGACACATCTTTTGAAGGTGATGATGACCGACTCATCAGAGATGTCCGGGATCGTGTTACATCTATCGCTGAACCTTTCGATGAAGTCTCGAAGAGATTCATCTTCACCCTGATTCAGCTGATGGAGGTCATTCTTTGTCCCTGGGCACTCGAACGTGCTGATGAACTGAGCCTTCAACTCGGCCCACGATCGGATCAAGTTGGGAGGCATATTCAACAACTAGGACCTTGTCGCTCCATCAAGCATGGTCAGTAGGTAATTGGCCATTACCTTGTTGTTGCCGCTTACTGTTCAAATAATAGTGGTGTAGATTTATAACCACTCATTAGGGTTGAGCTTTTCGTCATACTTTTGGATCAGACCCACTTTAAACTTTTTGGGCCATCGTATCGACTGAAGCTCATACATGAAAGCCTCAGAACCTTTGTTGAATTCGTGAGGAGGAGATGGTGGCGGACTATCACGCATGTTCCTTTGAACAGGGGAGTCACATCGACCATCTCATCCTGGAGATCTGTGCTCATTGTAATGTCGATCGTTCTCATGACGTTCCTCGTGGCGATCATCTATCACATTGCATAGATCGTGCCAATTGTGAGGGATGTGATTCCTTAACTCTTCCTAGCTCGATAGCTGGCATTAAGTAAAAGGAAAAGCTCTATAAAAGCGAAGAAATGAAATCAAAGGCCGATGGTAAAGCGGGGCTGATTTTGAGTCAACCAGTTCGAGTTGGGAGGCAGGTTCAACAACCAGGACCTTGTTGGTCCATCGAATGCGATCAATGGGTAATTGGCCATTACCTTATTATCTTCGCCTGCCGTTTGAATAACAGTGGTGTAGATCTGTAACCACTCGTTAGCGTTGAGCTTAATATCGTACTTTTGGATCAAACCTGCTTTGAACTTCTTGGGCCATCATATCGACCAGAGTTCATGCACGAAAGCCTTAGAGCCTTTGTCAAATTCCTCATGAGGAGTTGGTGGTGGACTATCACGCATGTTCCTTTGAATGAGGGAGTCACATCGACCATCTCATCCCGAAGATCTACGTTCATTGTAACATCTATCGTCCTCACGATGTTCCTCGTGGCGATCATCTATCACTTTGCGTAGATCGTGTTGATTGTGAGGGATGTGATTTCTTAAGTCTTCCTGACTCCTGCACCCATGGATGGGGTAGTTACAGTTCGACCTGCTATCTTCATTCCCTGCTTCATCCTCATCATCTGGCACCTCCTGTATTGTTGGGTCTTCAGCATACACTTCTGCCACCCCCCCCCCCTCAATAATACAGTCTGCCATATACTGACAGATCTTATCATCAACAAATGCTCGTAGTCCAGCTTCAAGTTCTTTCCATAGGAACAACCAATGCAATAAGGTACCCTCCATGACTTTGTAGTGGTCGCGCAGATGTCCAACTATCTCAGGAAGGGACACGTTATCTCTATCTACATATGACATTGCCTCACTCCCTCTGTAGTAATAGAGTTCCTTTCTATCATTCACGAACTCTCCATTGAAGTGAAACCTTATTGCAAGCGTGCCTAGAAACATCCATGACTGACGTGCTCGGCTCACCTACATGCAAATTAAAATAAACCATCATTTTTTAGCTTAATAAACTATCTGCATAACCAAATCCCAAACACTAACAGTGGTTGCCTAACCATAAACAAAGCATCAGATCCACAACATTGCACATAAAAAACTGAGTAATACACCTAAACTACTCTGGCCTCACTAAACTAATCATCTATTGCACCAGATCGAGAGAACCACACATGAAGCTAGATTAAGAAATCACCAAATCGATAGTGCACAACTGCTAACCTTGGAAGATTCCTTCAAATCCACTCCACCATTACCTCAGGGATCAATCTCCGTTGCTCACTCAACTGGTCTCGATCTAGGGTTTCGGGCGAATGGGGAATAGGAAGGGAGAGAATGACTCGACATTGATGAACCCATTTAACTCTTTGGCTGAGTCAGTAAGGCTATGGCTTAGTCATCAAGGCTGATGCCATGTTAGCGAAACACTACTAACAAGGCAGGCTGAGTTATCGTCACGTATAATGAAATCACTATCAAAATCAATTATGAAGATAAATTGCACTAGTTTAAATAGTTATAGGAGGTGAAATATCTGTTTTACAGTTTGGGAGGACAAATAGACTCGAGTAATAGTTGAGGAAAGTAATATGAACTTTTTCTTTATTTGAAACCACTAGTAGTGTACTAATCACCGTTAACTTGCTAATGCCACCAGGAATCGCGCGCATGCATGATGAAAGGAAATAATCTAATTAATTAATCACTTGTCTTTTGACTCCAATTGGAAGAACAATCGGTGGAGCATCGGATCGGATGTTGACATGCATGCATACCAGCGTGTGGGTTGCATCGGATCGGATGTTGCTACTAGCTACTGTGTGCGTGCAGTAATCCGAAGCGATGCCAGTGGAGGAGATTCTGGTGGTCTTGGTTCCCTGGCCCATCCTATGCTCGGGTTGGGTTGGGTTGGGTTGGATTTCTGCACTCTCTATTCTAGGCTTGCATATGTACAGTGGAATCCAAATTAATGGTTCATAAATGCGATTGAGGATTGAAAACTGGACCTCATAGCATTCTTCGGAAATCAGAAAATTTGATCAAATTCAATCAAATTTTATCAATTTTTTGAATTTTGAATTTTGAATTTTGAATTTAAATCTAATCGAAAACCGTTTGGTTGAGCAGATCGAATCGGTGAAAACCCGCGCATGCGAACCCTGTCTGAATCCCGCTTTTCCTCTTGCTCCTTTTTCAGCAGTTGGTTTCACTTTTTCTCTTGGCTTTTGGCAGTTTGGCTTTCTTCTTCTCGAGGCCTCCGCCACCGCATCCGACAGGCAGTTTCTCCTCTTTCTCAACCGGCGCCACCCAACAGCTTCCTTCTCCCACAAGGCCACAACACCATTGCCCTCTCCGCTCCGTTGCCAACACCTGCAACTGCTCTCTCCAACTCTCCCTTCGGTATGCATGTCCTCCTCATCTCCTTCAATCCCTTTTCTAATATCGCTGCCGCCTAATTCTATATGCTGCCTGCCTGCTTCTTGCAATTCTTTTGCATACCTCGATCAAGCCATGTGAGTAAAACCTGTACTACCGTTGGTGCATATGATTCTCAGGTTTATTTTATTTCTTTATTGTTTGTTCCTTCTGCTTCTCGCATATTCTAAGACAATTTTTTTCTTTTCTTACAAAAAAACCAATTCTAATTAAGACAGCCCCTTTTTCTTGAGGGAACAATTGCTTACTTAGTCATTTTTTCCCTTTCAAATTACTGGGTTCATCAGTGGTTAATGTTTTGCGCAGTGATTATATACTGGGACCTAGGGAATGTGTACAGTCAACCTATACCCACTACCCATACCTCTTTAGAGAAGTTTTTTTAGCTTTTCTAAAAAAGCCAGAAGTTATTCAAACGGGGACTTCTGCATTCGGTTTCGGATGACTTTTGGTTGGCTGGTGAAGTGGTTGTGACTAAAATAAACTAAAAGTTAAGAAGTAGTTTCTGGTTTGTTATTTTCTTTTAGATGGGCTGAGAAGTTAAAAATTTATTATAAAAATCAACAACCAATACCGCTAGCTAGAAGTTTCGAAGCCACATATCCAAACGAATCCATAGACAAGCCCAGATGAGGAGATGGTAGACAAGTCCAGATATATGGGATCAAGAACCAGGTCATCAAGATAAAAGAGTGGAGGGAGATGGCCTCTAGAAATCTCGATTAGCATGGCCCATACAAAAAAATTTTGCTTACTTAGTCATGCTAGGAGAACCATGAAAAAAAATGCTCATCCGCTTTTTGCCACCATTATAGTATATATAGCACGTTCATCTGAGATTGGGAAAGCCCTATAGTATTAACTGCCACATGATTTCAATGTTATGTCCCTGTAACTAGATGATTCTTTTTTCCCGGCCAGGTGCTGAGAGGCTGGGATCTTTTATTCCTTCATTAAAAAAATTAGATGATACTTTTCGCCAAAAAAGATGAAATTTCTAGATGAATCTCATGCGTCACTTCAAGAAGCCTCTAGTAGTTAGAAGGACCACCGGTGTCAATTTCTCTGGAGCGATTGCTTACATGGTCACCTAGAGTTGGAAGTTCAGCCGAGGTCCTTGCAGAATAGCGGGCTATTTTTGCACTGTGCACCATCTAGTTTGCTTCAAATGGGTTTACTCACTCATGCACACTGATTCCGTTTGTGCAGAGTTGGAATCGGACTTCTTCTGACCCATATTAATTCACGGTCAGGATGGCAGATGCGATCAAGGTAATTAACTATATATCTGCTTTTCTACCTGCTGAATGGAGTTCCATAACCTCAATTCATATATAGTTAATACCATCTCTAGCTAGTAACCCATCATTTTTCTTAATTTCTGTGCAATTTCACTTTCACCTGATCACATCTTCCTCTCGATCCCAGTAATTCTCAAGAGAAAATGAAAATGCGAACACTACGCACATGGTTATTATTGGTTTCAAGAGATTAATAGTGATGATGCCCTGTACTTGTTTTTTTCCTTCCTAGTAGGAACGAACAAACGACAAAGTTGGGGGGTTTCTTTTATTACAGTATAATATTCCAAATTAAAATATATTCAAAACTGCACATAGCAGTATACTTCAGGAGTAACTAAACCTGTAAGTTCAATTCATTCCTGTGGTTTTGCAACTGTGTGCTGTCATGCCATAGGCGTCTATTGTTGTCACCTATTGGCCATTACAAAATCATGATGTCTTAAAAAAAATGTACTGATTTACTTAGCAAGGTCACGGTCGGTTTAGGTTTCCAAAAATTTCTTCTCTTTCATATATTGTCCTTTCATCTAATAGTAATTTAGTGGAGCTCCTGCCCTTTTCCTTCAAAAACGTATATTGTCCTTTTTCAGTGCATCACAATATTAATGACTTGCTATGTTATTTGTTGGATGCAGAATGAAGTTGGGTCATTTCCTCCTGGGAAAAAAATAACAGTTGCGTTCATCCTAGGTATCTTCTACGCTATACTGAACAAATAGCATGTGTATTATGGCTTTTCTGTGATGTACTACCTTGCATAACTCCTTGAGCTGATCAGTCCATTTCTGGACCAATTGTACAGGCGGTCCTGGCAGTGGCAAAGGTACTCAGTGTGCTAAGATTGTGAACCATTTTGGGTTCACCCATTTGAGTGCTGGCGATCTTCTCCGTGAAGAGGCTAAATCTGATACAAAACAAGGGTAAGGATCAGATCATACTTCCTGTAAGCTGGCTCATTGTTCCATGTACTATCGATCTGATTAGGACCTATATATTATGTCGTTAGCATCATTTTGGTATCTTTCTGACGTGTATGATTCGATCAGTGTGATGATAAAGAATATCATGCATCAAGGAAATCTTGTGCCGTCTGAAATCATCGTCAAGCTACTGTTGAAGGCCATGCTTGAAAGTGGAAATGATAAGTTTCTGGTAGATGGTTTTCCCCGAAATGAAGAAAACCGCCTAGCGTATGAGCGTATTGTAAGTCTGCTTCTCTAACTGTCTAATATGTATTAGTTGTGGTAAAGACTGTACAATATCCCTGCCTTTTGTTCTGTGATTCACAATCATTGTTGTTATCAGATTAACATCGAGCCTGAGTTTGTATTATTCATTGACTGCCCTAAGGAAGAGATGGAGCAGCGCATTTTAAATCGAAATCAGGTTTTGTTCTTGTTCTTCGTCAGGCCCAGCTTATATCACTTTTGATTAATTTGGCTTTTAATTGGGTTGTCTACAGGGAAGAGACGATGACAACATCGACACTATTAGGAGACGGTTTGAAGTTTTCCAGGAGTCAACTCTACCTGTTGTTCAGTACTATGAAAAAAAGGGGAAGCTCCGAAGGGTAATTTATAAGAAACCAACAATACGCTGAAATTATAATTCCATACGGATAGTAGGATAATTGGTCTCACACAATTCAGTTTTCATTCTTTACACATTAATTATTCTTATAACACGCTATCTTTTGGTCTTGATTATTAGCTCACATACTACTATCACACAAGTTCTCTGTGCTGTGAAAGATTTGCTGTTGTACATACTATTGCGGTAAATGCTTTTGCTTGGTGAAACGAGCAATAGCTCTTTGTGACTGACAGGTTGATGGTGCCAAATCTGCTGATGCAGTTTTCGAAGATGTGAAGGCCATATTCGCTCAACTGAAGACTCAGGTAACGTTCTTGTTTTATCTTCCAATTGCTTAGTTCAAAACACATGATATGCGATACAAGATGATAGTTTATAAGCTTTATACTGCCCTTTTTTTTTTGAAGGTGAACCAAAATAGCAGTTTGAGCACATCTCAAACCAATCCATTCAAGCGGTTCCTTAACCTTTTCTGCCGTAAGTAACAAAGCATCAGCCGCTTCAGCCTTCGGCATTAGATTGTTTCTCTCAGTTGAATTGACAGAATGGATGGCTTCTGACTGTCAGGTTGCTTTGGGACGCAAAAGGCAAGAAACTGATTGTACAAATGTAAAGTAAATAACATGATTACTGCGGTGAGTGCGTGCAATATCCTTCAGTCCCGGAGTTTGGAGCAATTTGAGTACTGAAAAATGTGTGTTTTCTGTAATGTGTATATCTGGTGTGGTATTCTCATTCAGTTTGTGCAAGCACTGCTATGAGTGTTGCCGTTTACCAAAGCCTTGCCCAGCTGCAGCTTGCAAATTTGCGATAGTCAAGTTTGGTTTGTTTATAGATTTCGGTTTGTAAGTGCAAATGTTCTGTTTGACAGATCTTCTTACTTGCATCAACAAAGGCTGTGGGGAATGGACTAGCAGACCATAGTATCGCAGTTTATGTGTGTTGCATTACTGGGAGTGAGAGAGTGATCTCTTTTATGTGATTGCAACTAACTTGTGTTATCTTGACTTACTCTGAATGCTTAAAGCCTCAAACAAGCTGCAGATTTTTTTGGTTGATTTCGTACTGCAGCTTGAAGATTAATTCTACCTCGGACAAGCTCCAACCCGTTTCGGTTGGAGATTATCTCTACCTCAAAGGCTAAGGATTTTTTTTTGCTGAAATTGAGTTCACCTTAACATCTTTCTCGCTCTGACTGCCTCACTGATGCTGAATATGGAGAACTGTCCCTTGCATGTGGCAAGAAGCAATGGGGGTGGAGCCGACAAGAGGCACCGCGCACTACTCGTCTCCCATGGGTTAATTACATTTTTGTCACCCTACCGGAGTTGCTCTCCGAAATACCATCCAGGCCCATGTTTCCCTCAATTAACATACTCGAGAGCTTAAAAAATACCAAAAAAGTATCTTTTTTTCCATGCTCTATGATTTATAAAAAATTCATTTTAACTAGATTCATCTAAAAATATTATGTAGAATTCAAACTAAAATTCTTCAAAGGTATTATTTTTGTAACTTCTAGCAACTTTTAAGGTTTTACAAAAATTCCTAAAAATTCTAAAAAAATCACTAATATTCTTCTAATATGATATACTAATTTTTAAAATTACCTCAGTGAGTTGCTTTTAATGCCCATTTATTGATACTAAAAATAAGTATTACAAAGCAACTCACTTTTTCACTTATAACTTAGGTGTGAGATAAATTTATAAATTAGTATATCAGAATATTAGTGATTTGTCATAGATTTTTTGGAAATTTTTGTTAGGCCTTAAAAATTGCTAGAAGTTGCAATAGTAACGCATTTGGAAAATTTTAGTTTGAATTTTGTACAATACTTTGTTTTGTTGTGCCGGCCCGCACGCCGCCAGCCGCCGGCCCACACCATCATGTCGCGCCCCTTCGTCGACATGGGCATCTTCCTCATCTTCAATGAATGAATGGATATCTTCCTCATCTCATCTCCATCATAACCCCTGCATCGGAAGCAAATTTTATAGAATCTTATCTGGAAAGACTCTCGTGAGACTCCATCCATATTATCCATCATGTGATTTAATGACTGGATTGAAAAAGGAGAAAAAAAGAATAAACACATATTATCATAAGGAAGATGATCTTTTGTAGAATAAGATTATATAGAATTTACTTACCTCTGCACCGCCTTACTCTATTAGTTAACAAGAGGGAACCCAAAGTGTTCACGGACATATCCTGGCCTAGGTGACACTAATACCTGTGAATCCTTCGTTTGGATATCGCGATCTGTGACTCTGCCTACGTGCTTCACATTAACTACTACAGCTTTCAACAAGTGGACGGACTGATCCACGGAGCACTACAAATCTGCATGCACAGCGCCACCCCATCTCTGCACAGTCCCACCCACAGAGCACTAGTTACCTACGAACATTGGCACGATGGCGGCAGCAATGACGACCTCCTCCGCGCTCGCCGCGGTGCTCCTCTGCGCGGCGGCCTTTCTCGCCGTCCGCGCAACCGACGGCAACGTGGACGGCGCCCATCGTCATCATAAGCACAAGGGCGGCGACCTGGTGGCGACGGCATGCTCGAACGCGACGAGCCATAGCGGGCAGCGGCTCACCAAGGAGTTCTGCGAGTCGGCGCTCCGGTCAGACAAGCGGAGCGCGGTGGCCAAGCACCCCCGGGACCTAGCGCTCATCGCCATCGACCTCATCCAACATGGCGCCTCCGCCGCGGACGCCAAGGTCGCGCGCATGCTCCGCTCCGGCTCCGTGGTGAAGGTCCACAACAAGGAGACGGCGGTCAGGCTCCGGTACTGCCGGCTGGACTACGACGCCGTGGCGCGCACCGTCCCCGAGTGCCGCGCGATGGTCCAGGGGTACAAGACCGGCCGCGGCCACCGCAGCGGCGACCTGCGGCCCTACGTCTACTTGGAGTGCGTGGACAGGCTGAGCGACGCGGCCGTGGACTGCTGGCTCCACATCGTGGATGAGGTGACGAAGGTGGTGCGGAAGGAGGTCGACGAGGTCGTCAGTCGGGCCACCCTCGCCAAAGCCATGCTAGACCAAATGCTCGGCATCGTGGAAATTTAAATCAAGCAGTCATATGCCATTAAGGATCAATCGTTTAGCTATATATATAGTCCTGTGCCATTAATAATGATAACATTTTCAGGACCGTGTGCTGTCTTAATAAAGAATCAAGAAGCTAGGCGGATGTAGTTAATCAACAATGGATTGGATGATCGTCCTGTCGTGCGCTGCCCATATCTCTATAGCTCTCTATCATATACTCTATTCGTGCGTGGCATCAGAGAGAAAGCACCAATCGCATCATGCATCATTGATCACCACAGATCGGTCAGCCAAGGAAGCCTCAGAGCATCGCATCATGCATCATTGATCATGCAGAATGATGACAACAGAGAAGCCACCTAACTGGTCGCTGGCCTAGTATATAGTCCAGCCGTCAAATACAAAGCGGCATTCAGTTCGTCTTTGAGAGTACAACACACACTACACACTATACACTACAATGGGAAAAACTTGAACATGGGCGGGTGGGGCAGCGCCACAACGCCCCACCAACGAGCTACGCGCTCGTTCGCGCATTCAGTTCGTCTTTTGATCAGCAGCTGCAGCATTAGCTCTAGTGCATGCATGTAATGGAAAAATCAAGGTGCATGCGCGTACTTAACCACTAATAAGTGCAAGAGCTAGCTAGCATTAATAGGATAATTAGTTACTATAGTTCCTTAATTGATTTCAGTGGTTTATTGTGCTCCCATTATTTCATGCATGTGTCCTGTCCCGATCGTCCGACCAAAAATGTGAGGCTGCGCACTTGTGTAGGACCTTGGATTAAACTAAATTGATTGTTATATTTTCTTTATCGAGCAGTCTGCTGAGACTTACCGCTGCGAGCGAGACATATGCACCATTCAAGATGATCTCAAATACATGTGTATACGTACGCTTGTATGTATATAGTGACAACACGAAATAAATATGCATGCATGCCTTGATCTCTATGTGTCTTAATATAATTCTTCTCGAGACCTGTGCACAGATATGGACTTCAAAAAGTACGTTTCCATGTATCTACTGGAGCACGTCAATATCAACGTGCAAAAAGCTTAGAACCAGGAATTGAACACCACTAGCAAGATGACCGTGCTTATAGCATGACTAGACATTACATTATTTTCTTTATTATAACATATTTGATGGAAATGTGAGTATCTATAGATTTCGTGTTTGAGATTAGTATATGAAAGGCATAAGCAGGAGAAGAAAAATACTTTATGCTGCGAACTTAATAGTTTTCCAAATGCAATAGTAATACTAACATTACTATGTAATAAGTCATAAGTAGCGTCCTATCAGTACCATTTGTGCAAAAATTGTGATTGAGAATGTATTAGTACCAGTTCGTAATCTCTCGTACGTGAGAAATGAGTAAGCTGTTAAGAAACGGCACTAAAAAGGACTATCAATGCCGGTTTATGGTTGGAACCGGTACTGATACATCAGAAATGCCTGTAAGGACTATCAGAACTATGCATGTAATGGTATTTCATGTAATTTTAGAAATACCTGTAGTTTGAATTAATGTATTAAGTGTTTATTGTGACTTAAACATTAAAAAAATGGATGCATGTGCATGTGATGCATTTTAGATTGTGCAATTTTTTTAGCTACCGAATATCTATCACTGTCGGTTCTATTTTAGAACCGATATTGATAATCAGTATCATTACCGGTTCCTAACAGAGAACCGGCACTGCAGTTCGAAACCCGTCACTGATAGCGATTTTAAACCAACACTAATGAGGCATTCTGCAGTAGTGACTACCCGATTAGGAAACCCCATGCCAGCACTAGCATCCGGCAACGTCTTATGTATTCAGATCAGCATATCAAGAAAAAGGAGAAATATTGGATGCATTCATGTATGCATATTAGTCAACACCGGTATGCATTCAAGAATGCTTAACGTGCACACATTCTAGAGGAAAGCAAAATGCTTGACTAGCAAAATCAAAGGTATGCATTCAGATTTAGCATCTCACTGTTCGTCTGTACAAAGATTCATTTATGATCCAGCAAGAAATGCACCATCCCTATATTTTACCCGCTCATCCTTCTTAATACCTCCATCAACTATACAAGATATTACCAGTTAGCTATTCCCTATGATTCAGGGATGAAAATTGCCTCAATTTGCAAAAAGCAAATCCATAACACATATAGAGAAAATTTGTTTAATTTACAAGCAAATTTGTAACAACTAAGAAAGCATGTTTGTTTTAATTTTGCCTATCATAGATGAACATGAGAAAAATCATCTCAATTATTAAGAAAAATTGTAGAAATATTTCTCATATATACTACTATGCATCACAGATAAGAACATCACATGAATTTTGTAGTATTTTCACAATGTTGCCTGATAAATTTGTAGCAAGAAACATCTCAGACAAAGTGTGAACGCTTTGGATTTTTTTTATTTTAGCCCTTAGGAATGCATACAAAGCAGAGGACAAGTGTGATCCCACGAAAAGTATGATTTCATCAACTACAAATGCTTATGTTTTCCAAACCGTATATCCAATCTCTAATCCATTTGCACGATTGTAATCCTTACATTTTTATCAACAAAATAAGATCCATCTTAGCTATGTTTTGGCATAATTTTTTGGACAAACACAAATTGCCTACATTAGAATTTAAAAAAAAATGCTAAACTAACCCAATTAAAATACTTGAGTGGTTTGCCAAAATTGCCTACATCAGAACATGGAAAAAATATTCACTTATTCACCCCCTTTAATGCATGTTCACACCATTCATACTCTCTTCACAACATCCACATCAATACTTCACTTTATCAACCATCAGCGTCGCATAAGCAAGTTTTTGTAAAGTAATGAGCACATTTTTGAAAAATCGTAAGCAAATTATAATGAACTTAGAAGCACTTTTTATATGAAGTTGATGTTGGAAAAAATTCACTTTATCAGCCATCAGTCACATGAGCAAGTTTTTGTAAAGTTATGAACAAGTTTTCAAAAATTCGTAAGAAAATTATAATGCACTCGGAAGCACTTTTTTATATGAAGTTGATATTGGGAAAAAATGCCATCGAAACATACTCAACTGGGTCTAGTTTTGAAGCTCTTATTGCACAAAACACAATTGTGCAATCGGATTTTAATTTAAATGCTCGGTTTGAAAACTATGAGTTTTTAAAATTTTGAAATGGAGTTGCATGTGAATGATGCCAGCAATTTTGTTATCTTTCCCTTCTCCATGCATGCAACAGCACACCAGCCGATCTGGCTCTCAGCTGAATGAACGGCCGATCCGAACGTGCATGCCGCATGACGATGGCATGCACGCTCCAAATTTAGTCTTTAGGTTTTTATATATAAGGAGAGTGGTAAATACCACTCTTTTCTCTAGGTTTTTTTTATATGGAATTAAGGACTGCCGCATGCCCGAGGGCACAATAGTCCTTTGTTAATGACATGTTGTGCATATACTTTATGCCTTTTGAATTTTCTATATACACGTGTTCCCTGGGGCTATAGGACTCTCCTCGATACCCTAGGGGTAGGGACAACTCTCCAATAGCACTCCCTCATCGGCTAGCTCTGAGGTTTAGAGGGGCGAGCTGATACAAAAACAAATAAGCTCCAACCCCTTGGGAGCCCAGGTTCCCGGGGCACTTCTAGCCACCGCCATGACAGAGGAGGGAATTAGCTCTGGCCCTTTGGAGGTCGAGTATTCTTGAAGGGGGGGGGGGGACCAGGAATCCCTCAGTGGCTTCAGAGGAGAGGCTCGATGGAGTAGCACGCCAAGGGGTGACGGTGGTGGAGCCCGACAAAGTCGAGCCACACGAAGGCTCGCAATGGCCAAGCTCAACAAAGTCAGGCCACCAGTGGTTCTGGAGGCGAGGCTCGATGAAGTTGCATGCTAGGGTGCCAGTAGTGGAGCTCGAGGGAGACGTGCACGTGCTCACGTCGGTGAAGCTCAATGAAGGCGGGCCACTGGAACTCCCTCCATAGCTCTGGACACGAGGCTCGACAGAGGTGGCCCATGGGACTCCCTTGGCGACTCTGAGGGTGAGGCTCAACGGACTCTCAGCCAAGGGTGACAATGGCGAGTGAAGGATCAAGATAGAGGCCTGGGGGGTTGAATAGGTGCTTTTAAAATAATTAAATCATATAAGCGGAAGTAGGTTGAATATTCCAATTTGGCAATCGGATGTTTTGACTGGGATCAGATGTTCTGACTAAAATGTCTGAAACTTCCGATTCAGCTGAAATTAAATCTAACCGAAACTTTGAGCAAAGCTGAACAAACCTATAAGATGCTAGTTGAAAGAGGATATGAAACTACTCAATTTGAGACAGAGCAAGCAACAACAAGGTATTACTCAAGATAATATATGGATTGCTCGAAATTGCATAAATAACAAGAAATTACTAAAACGAGACAAGTCAAATTTATTCATGGAGTTTGGATCCTTGAGGGGATCCTTTGTCTTTATTAAGGGGCTCGATCACACTTGAGCTGGGTCTCTTTCAACACTTCTCCTCCCGAGATTGCACAAAGCACTACTTGACTTCCTTTGGTATTTCTTCCCTTGCGGATGCAAAATTCGGCCTTCACAAACTTTCTCACGACACACCACAAGTGAATTGGTGGTTTGTGAGTGACTCCTAGCTGTCTACAAGACCTCAATGTCCAAGAGTAACAAATACGCACGAAGAATGCTTGGAGATGAACCTAGTGCTTAAAGATTGCAAAGCTTTTCACTAGCACTCAATCCCTATTCTCAAATATCTCTCACAAGGTTGAATTACTCAAAAAAGGAGAGAGGAGAGGTGCCTTTTTGCTCTAGATCCATTTTACATGAAAGTGGGAGTAACTGCTAGGGTTTTAGGAGAAGAGGGAGTATATATATGGACCCCCCCCCCCAAAAAAAAATTGGCCATTAGGTACCCTTTCAGCCCACGATCAGAACATTCGATGTTTGTAAAATAATAGCTTCGGACTTCTCTTCCCAACCAAGATCTAGAGGTTTTGACATATCAGAACTTCCGACATCATTAATCAAAACTTCCAATCTAGAAATTAATTCCAAACCCGAGAACGCTATGTTGAAGAAAATCGGACAGTCCAAAACTTCTGAAGCTCGAACCAGAACTTTCGATCCTCGAGCCGGAACTTCCGATTCAATTAAATCCAAAAACCTGAGAACCCCGAGTTTGCAAATTTCGAACTTTTCGACTGATCGGAACTTCCAATTTTTTCAGAAACCTTTTTCAACCCAGTGGTCGTATTGCGAATTGTGTCTCTCCTTCTAGTCTATGAAAGAATCACTTTGAGCACTAAGTTCATAGCAAAGGCTTCAACTATGCATCCCTCTTAATAGTACAACATTGTTATACTCAATTCAAAATAAAGTATGCTATAATCATAGGAATAACTAAGCGTCATCTTCTTCCTTCATTTTTGAGGTTCGCCAACGTCGTTAAGCTTTCATCATTGGGATTTTTACCTATTCAAATACTCTTTGAATACATTAGTCCCTTAATCAATTGTCATTAATCATCGAACCCACACATGAGATCTAGATGCACTTTCAATCTTCTCTCTTTTTGATGATTGATGATAACACGATGAAAGCTTATAAGAGATTTTAAATAAATTTGTTTTGAATGCTAACATATGTGGTGAGCTCCCACTAAAGGTGTGCATTGTAGGAAATTTGTTTTGAGAAACAAATGCACATCTTGAAAAGAGATTATGTGAGAGCGCCCCCTATATTTTAGCATTCGTGGGGTGCAAAGCATATGTGAAATATGAGTTATATGATAAGAGAAAATGTTTATCATAAGAGAATATGGATGCTTAAACATGTCATGGCACAAGAATATGAAATAAATGACATATGACATGGCATAGCACACAAACTAAGATACATAGAGCATCCATTACATAAATATCACAGAGTAGCATAGATTTAGTCTTACAATAATTAAACAAATTTAGAAAATAAAACAAGTTCAACATCCGACTGATCACGATATAAACTGAAACGAAGATATCCTAAGATACACCACTACGCTTTTCTCTCCTCTTTTGGCATCAAGACACCAAAAAGGAAGAAAGAAAGCTAAGTAAACCAACTACTTGTCGCTGTCCTCCTCTTCGTCGCCTTCCTCCTCTTCGTCGCCTTCCTCTTCTTCTTCACCTTCTTTGGACTCGGAGCTTGAGCAAGAGCGGGAGCTTCATAGAATGCATCCTCAATCACATCCTCCTCGCTGTCCTCTGCCTCGGAGCCATCGGGAGAGTAGGATGGCTGAATGTCAAGGTGTCTATGGATCTCCTTGAGTCTCCTAGTGAGCTTCTTTAGGGCTGCCCTCTCCTTTTGAACCCTCATAAAATTATTCTTGCAAAGGCAAAATATGGATTTTAGGATCTGTAGGGTGGAGGAGGAGGAAGACTCAGCCAGTTGTGACCTCTCTCCTAGAGGTGGAAGCTTGCGATCTCTTGAACGTTTGCTTGATAATTCTGACTTGCAGTCTTGTGTGCCTCTGCTCCTTGTGAAACTTGAGATTTGTCACCTTCTCAATCATGAACATAATATAAGGATCATATCCATAGCTAGCCTCTCTTGGGATCAATGGAGGTGAGGTGAATTTTCTCCCAAATGAAGTCAAACACATCGAACTGCCTCCTGTTCTCCTTCATCCGAGCAAGCAAGTTCCAGGTAAAAGAGAGAATGTTGCTGGCATCTCCATCCTTAGGAGCAATGGTCTTCCTAAACATCCTATTGAGATATGCATAGCAAGGAAGAATACCTTTCGTGGTGCCGAGCTCATATTCCTCATCTTCATTGTATATAAACTCCATGGAACCGATTGACATGAACACCTCATCATGTATCCTCTCCTTGTTGCGAAGATCATCAGTTGTGAAGCCCAACAACCTAGCAAAAGCAGTGTACTTAATCTTATACCATGCTCCATTTGTCATCCAGTGGATAGTCTGTGTGGCATCCTTCCCGATGTACAATGTGGCATAAAACTGTGCAATGACCTCATTGCACCAAGGATACTCAAAAGCATGATTCTCTTGAGGTTCTGATGGGTATATGCAGCTATCACCTCATTGAAGATAGGATCATCCTATCTCTCCATATAATCCCAATCAATCCACTGTATGAGAGAAATAGGACACTTCCTAGGAAGGATCACTGTCTCAAAGAAATCTTGCTGAAAGAAGGACCAAAACCGATTGTTAGTGGAGAATCTCTCATACTCCTATGGATCCTCTTCCCTTTCTCTCTTCACAATAGCAGCCTTGCCCATGTAATTTACAACACGCTTTGCATGATCATTGGATATAGTGGGCTTGTGCATCCTCAGGGGTCCAGTCTCCCTTGTAGCTCCTTCTCCACATCCTCGTCAATCTCTGTTGGAGCACTAGAACTAGTTTCTTGAGATCTTCCTCTTCTAGGTTGTAGATGACCACCTCTTCCAACATTAGCTGTCTAAGCGCCCCTATCAGAGTCACGAATGGGTAAGGGATTGGGATTCCTGCCCCTTTGAGCTTTTCTCTTTATTCTAACTCCCCTTGAACCTTCTTGCAAGCTAGAATCGGTTCTATCCTTGGCCCTTCTCTCATGGTGATGTCCTTCTTCCATCTCAGCTAATCATATGATATGAAAGAGCTCTTAGGATCAAGCGGAAAGGAATTCAACAAGAAATTCTGACTTGAGTGCTGAAATCAGTAAACATCGGAAGTTCTGATATGTCGAAATGTCCAGAATTTCGCTGAAAGTTGGAAGCCCCTCTGATGCATGAAGATTTCCAGGAAATGATCTGGGAATTTTAACTAATTGGATTTTTGGTCTGAAACAACGGATGTTCTGATATGTATAAATTTCTAGCAACAATTGCAGCTAGAGAGGTTTGAGATTTGAGATTTGGATAGACTTTGAGAGAAGTTGATCAGTCGAACACTTTAGGTGTTTTACCACTTATGATCAGCGAACAATCAAGCAATCAAAGCAATGATCACAAGTGAATCAAAATGTTCCGAAGATCAAAATGGATAAATTAGTATGAGAATAGACTAATAAATCTGACAAATGGTTAAAGGGGCAAATGGAACAAAAAATGGTGATTTGATCATGGAATCGGGCTTGTATGAATCCAATCATTTGTACTAGGACCAAGATTCATTTAGAATGAGATCCCTTAGCACCTGGATTCACTTTTGCGTATAAGTCACTCAAGAGTCACTTAATTGCAAAAATGTTGGTTTATTCACACCATGTGGTTTGTGCTTGCTAATGAAGAAAGCAACACGTTACCAAGATATGTTCACAATCTTAGTTTAAACACTTAGGCAAATTCAAACAATGTATGCAAGGAGTCAAGCCACGTTTCAAGAATCTAGGATATTTAGTTCATTTCTTAACTCGTAAAATCTATTCTTATCTAGAGGCTTGGTGAAGATATCTGCTAATTATTTTTCCGTCCTTACGTGTTGTATGTCTATATCTCTCTTTGTGGCATGATCTCTAAGGAAGTAGTGTCGGATATCTATGTGCTTGGTTCAAGTGTGTTGGACAGGGTTGTTGGCTAATTTAATTATGCTTTCATTGTCACACAAAAGAGACATTTTGTTCATATGAATTCCAAAATCCTTCAAAGTTTGCCTCATCTATAGCAATTGAGTGCAACAACTACCCGCTGAAACATATTTCGCTTCGGCGGTAGATAGGGCTACGAAGTTTTGTTTCTTAGATGACCACGACACTAGTGACCTACCCAAGAATTGATATTTACCCGAGATACTCTTTCTATCCACTTTGCAACCCGCATAATCTGCATTTGAATATTTCATGAGATCAAAGCCCGAACCCTTGGGATACCAAAGCCCTAAGTTTGGGGTATGAACAAAATATCCAAGAATTATCTTAACAGCCACTATGTGACACTCCTTAGGACCAGTTTGAAATCTTGCACACATGCACACACTAAGCATAATATCGGGCCTATATGCACAAATATAAAGTAAAGAGCCTATCATGGAATAGTATACCTTTTGATCAACAGCTTTACCATCAGTATTGAGGTCGAGATGGCCATTTGTTTGCATTAGGGTGCGAATGGCAAAGCTTCCATGCCAAAAAATAAACCTGATTCTCAAAAATGGCTACAAGCCCAGAATGATTACTACTCAAACACCGGCTCTTGTTCCCTTGGGCGACAGAAACAATTCATATCTCTAGTTTAGATATCCCTTTGAGCATACTAAAATAGTCAAAATAAAAAAGTTCTAACAAATATTTCAACTTTTAATATAAAATAACAGTGTTTTGGACACGACTGTAGCAACCGATCACATCCATCCCCTTTTGATGATACCCAACTAAAATATGAAGACTCATAAAATGGCATCCAAGGACCATACTCGGTCCATAATGGATATTCAAACATATCTAGAAAAGGAATCTATAGCATCTGCATTGGGAGAACATATGATAAAAAATGATGATATGGTTGCCAATGATTTTTGTACCCATATGTAGACTTATGACATTGTAATCACCTTTGGGATCCCCACACCTGACCAAGACCAAGTTGATTAACTTTTTTCATCCCCACGCTTGTCCTGAAGTTGTTTGGATGTCAACTTCGGCTTTGTCTTTTGGATAGCTCCAATAATTGATGTTTGAATATTAGCTTCGTTTCGGATAAAAAAAAATACTAGCTTTGACCTTTTTGCTACCCTTAGGGCCCCAAACCATCTTCTTCTCTTTCAACCTTTGTGTGCAAGATTGCTGCGACAATCTTCCCTTCTATGGAAATGACAAACCTATCTCAAGATAAACCTATCTAAATGTACTCTAGGTTTATCTAGTGTGTCTACTTTACCGCTCAAAACGATTGCAACCTACTCTAGCGAGGTAAATTTGCCAGCTCTAACAATAGTGGGTGCATTTGTCTTAGAACGAGTATAGGGATCAAAACCTAAACCTTATTTACATGTACTTGACTTAAATGAATTTAAAATTAGGTTCATATTTTTCTTTCCCTTAGACAAGAGTTCTAAAGTTCCTTTCAAGTAATTAACCTGTTTAGAAAGAGCTGGGCACTTATCACAAGCAACACTTATGGGTTTATTTTATTTATGACAATTAGAGCATGAAAGAACCTCATGAGTAATCATGTCATTAGCTATTTGAGAAACTCTAGTATTAGCATTATGCAACTTCAATTCAAGAATTGAGAAATTAGAAAAAGAAATTGAATCATGCAAATCAGACATTGAACAACTTGCATTTTTAACATGTTTGCAATTCAACACAACAAGTTTCTCATTTTTTCAGTTTCTTCTCTAAGTTTCTCAAGAGTAGAGGCATGAACATCTCTAAGAGAAGTGAGCTTAAAATAAATTAAGTCACATGACTTGCAAGCATCATCATCAGGAATTAAAGTCTTAAGTCTTACAATTTTAGAATTAAGCAATTCAATTAAAACATCATGTTTCTTAATGCTCCTTCCCAAGCATTGGATGATCAAGTTCCTTGCCTTGCTGTTCGCCTCGACATGAGACATGTTTTGTGTCGTCACTTCATTATTCTCAGGGACCACATATGGCCTGTAGACCTTTTCCCAAATTGCAAACTCCTGTGTTTGAATGTAGACCTCCATCTTCGCCTTCCAGAACTGAAAATCAACTCCATCGAAAACACAAGGTTTTGTGGAATACGTATCTAAAGCCATATTTTTAATTACCGATTAAGATCAATTAGAAAAGATTAAAGCTCTGATACCAATTGTAGGATCGAATATACGCAAAAATACTCAATTAGAGGGGGTGAATGATTGTGGAAACCAAATTCAAAGATGAACTCACCCAAATTGAAACTCGATTTAAACTTGGTATTCTACTCGAAACAGATTGCACAATCTCTAGTAAAAACAATGTAGAGAAAGATCTGCTAGTCGGATTGCTCTCAATTTGGTCAGCATAAACTAGATTCAAATACAAAACTAACCCAACAAGAATTGAGTAAATCGAATATGTGGATCAAAAGTTATTTCTAGTCGAAGTAGACTGTATCAACCAGTATCGAGTAGATCAAAACCTAGTCGAGTTAACAAAAAGCTACTTGAGATCAAACCAAATCCACTCAAAATTTTCTTAGATCAAACACTAATATTTTAGCAAGGTTTTGGATGGATTAAACTAATATGAAACTTCATAGAAACATGAAATTAATTGTAAACCAAAACCGAGCATGCAAAATATAGAACAGGGAGAAAATTCTGAATTAGTAACTCATCAACTTACAAAACTTGATTTTCATTACATAGATGAGTTTACAAGATGCCTCTCCAAAGTATCCAATAATGATTTCCATGAAATCCTAAAATAGCTCTCTCGAGTTTCTCTATCTCTCTGCTGTGTTGTGCTGCCCTGCTCTGCACTTTTCTACCCAATACAACAGACCTCTCTATTTATAGGGTAGTCACACGTACAAACATGATCAAATCAAAAACTACAACTCCCTGTCGTATTCAATTTGGTCTCTATCCTCCTCTGATCACAAGAGGACAAACAACTTCCACTAATTAAGCTAATTAGCCAACAACTCTTACGTAATCATGTATGCACATCTCCCATGCATACATGCATATACGTAACCAACTCAGAGTTCATCTCTGACACTAACTCTTGTCTCAAGTTCAGCCACCACACGACTCCCTCATGCCTGCTCCGACTTGAACACAAATTAGTCTTCACATCCTCTCACAATCAAATCGCCTCTGGCGTCCATCGCAAAGCCTTGTCTCCATATGCATTATTTTCTTAGCTCGAACGTCCCGCATGACATCCTCGATCACCACGACCTCAGTTCCTCCTAAACCTAGTCGTCAAACCTCAGTTTCTCCCTGAACTTAGTTCATCGATCCGTCATCAATCACGTTCGCCTTCGAGCAACACCTGCACATGAATCAAACAACAATCAAGTACGAGCACAAGTTCTTCCCGACTTGACTCAAGATCAGTTCACGCAACACTACGCAAACTCTAAGCAAAACCAACATGCTAACATAAACATACCCAATTAATAATAACACATCAAACCAACTATGCTATCCAAGCATATCTTAGCAACTCATGAATCACTTTGCTCTGCCAATTTCATCAATCAAACCAATTTTTCATCACATGATCTCACAGTTGAGGAGAAAACTTGGGCTAAGAATGTGAGTGCGAAAGGAGGCAAGGGATAGACTAGTGCTAATATGGCGCAAAAGCCCTTCCACAACAAAAACAAAAGGAAAGATAATAAGCCAAACAAAACTACCACCTTTAAGAAGAAGAAGACGAACACAACAAAACTACCTTGCTATTTGTGCAGTGAGATTCGGCACATCGCCAAGAATTGCCCAGACCGCAAGGAAAGAAAGGTTCCAAAAAATAGAACTCAAAGACTACCAATGTGGTGACTATTGACGAAGCTAAAAATAGAGCTGCAGGGTATGGTAATTTACCTTCAGTGTTTTCAGTGTTTCAGTCTACTAATTGGTAGATTAATATAGGTGCCAATGTTCATGTGTGTGCTGATATATCAATGTTCTCTTGTTATCAGGTCCCTCAGGATTCTTCCATCCTAATGGGGAATGAGTCACATGCTTTCTGTTCATGGTGTTGGCACGGTATATCTAAAGTTTACTTCGAGAAATATTGTGCAACTGAAGAACGTGCAACATAGCCCTACAATAAATAAGAATCTAGTTAGCTACTTCCTTCTCTGTAGAGATAGGTTTAAGGTGATGTTCGAGTCCAATAAAGTAGTTATGTTAAAGCATGGACAATTTATTGGTAAAGGCTATGAGTGTGGAGGCTTGTTCTGTTTTTCCCTTTCTGATTTCAACAATAAGTCTGTGAACCATATTTGTGGCAATGTTATTAATAATGCTAGTGTTTGGCATTCGCGGTTATGTCATTTAAATTTTGATTCTATGTCTCGACTTTCCAATATGAGTTTAATTCCAAATTTTTCCATGATCAAAGATTCTAAGTGCCATAGTTGTGACCAAATCAAAAACTACAACTCCCTGTCGTATGGTCTCTATCCTCCTCTGATCACAAGAGGACAAACAACTTCCACTAATTAAGCTAATTAGCCAACAACTCTTACGTAATCATGTATGCACATCTCCCATGCATATACATAACCAACTCAGAGTCCATCTCTGACACTAACTCTTGTCTCAAGAATCTAGTTAGCTGCTTCCTTCTCTGTAGAGATAGGTTTAAGGGGATGTTCGAGCCCAATAAAGTAGTTATGTTAAAGCATGGATAATTTATTGGTTAAGGTTATGAGTGTGGAGGCTTGTTCTATTTTTTCCTTTCTGATTTTAACAATAAATCTATGAACCATATTTGCGGCAATGTAATTAATAATGCTAGTGTTTGGCATTCGTGGTTATGTCATTTAAATTTTACTTCTATGTCTCGACTTTCCAATATGAGTTTAATTTCAAATTTTTTCATGGTCAAAGATTCTAAGTGCTATAGTTATATGCAATCAAAACAATCTCGTAAGCCTCAGAAGGCAGCCGAGGAAAGAAATTTGGCACCACTAGAACTCAAACATTCAGACCTTTGTGAGATGAATGGTGTGTTGACGAATGGTGAAAAAAGATATTTCATGACTTTGATTGATGATGCGACTAGATATTGCTATATTTATTTGTTAAAAACAAAATATGAGGCTCTAGATCACTTAAAAATCTATAAGGCAGAAGTTAAGAATCAACTAGAGAGAAAGATAAAAAAGGATTATGTCAGATCATGGTGGAGAGTATTTCTCTAGTAACTTTGACTTATTCTGTGAGAAACATGCGATTATTCATGAGATGATGCCTCCTTATTCATCCCAATCAAGCGGGTTGCCGAAAGGAAGAACCGCATACCGACTGACTTAGTTAATGCTATGTTTGAGACTGTGGGATTATCTAAGGCATGGTAGGGAAGGCTCTATTGACTTTGTGTCATGTCCAGAATAGAATTCATCTCAAGGATAAAGAGAAAACCGTATATAAAGAACGGGAAAAAAAGAAGGCCATGTTCTTATTTGCGCATTTGATGATGCTTGGCGAAAGTCAATGTACCAATAACTAAAAAGCGCAAGCTTGGATCTAAAATAGTGAATTGTGCTTTTCTGGGATATGCTCATTGGAGCATTGCTTATAGGTTTTTAGTGGTTAAATTTGAGGTACCTGATATGCACGTTGATACAATGATGGAGTCTCGTGATGGAACATTTTTTTGGCATATATTTCCTATAAAAGATTTACATAGTATATCTAGATTATCTTCTGAGATAATTTCTAAACCCAAATTCTTTTTGAAAATTAAACTAAGCATGCCCATTCCACCTCTTGAGATTATTGAACAAACACATAAGCAAGATCCTAAGGAGTATGAAAATGATGCTCCTAGGAGGAGTAAGAGACAAAGGACAACAAAGTCTTTTGGTGATGATTTCACTATGTACCTTATGGATGACACTCCCAAGATTATTTCAGAAGCGTTTGCATCTCCTAATGCAGACTACTGGAAGGAGGCAGTCCGCAGCAAAATTGATTCTATTCTCACAAACGGGACTTGTAAGGTCACAGAACGACCATATGGTTGCAAACCTGTGAGTTGCAAATGGATGTTTAAGAAGAAGTTTAGGCCCGATGGTACTATTAAAAAGTACAAGACTCGAGTTGTGGCCAAGGGTTATACCCAAAAAGGAAGGCAAAGACTTCTTTGACACTTATTCACCTGAAGCGAGATTGACTACTATCCGAGTACTATTTTTCTTGGCTGCCTCACATGGTCTTATCGTTCATCAGATGGACGTTGAGACCACTTTTCTTCATAGAGAGTTGGAAGGGGAAATTAATATCGAGCAACCTAATGGCTTTGTAGTAAAAGGTCAAGAAGGCATGGTGTGTAAGTTGTTGAAATCCTTGTATGGTCTTAAACAAGCTCCTAAGTAATGGCATGAGAAGTTCGACATAACTTTAACATCTGCATGCTTTTCAGTCAATGAGGTAGATAAATGTGTGTACTATCACCATAGTGAGGGTGAGGGAGTTATATTATGCTTATATGTTGATGACATATTGATATTTGGGACAAACTTTAACATGGTTAATGAGGTCAAGTCTTTCTTATCTCAAAACTTTGATATGAAAGATCTAGGTGAGACTGATATACTCTTAAACATCAATCTAATCAAAGCAGAGAATGCGATTACTCTTACACAATCTTATTATGTTGAGAAGGTCTTTAGCCGCTTTGGCTACCAGGACAACAAACCTTCTCTAACACCTTATGTCCCATGTGTGATACTTTGAAAGAATAAGAAAAGTGATAGGGACCAACTGAGATACTCTCAGATTATTGGATCACTCATGTACTTAGCTGGTGCTACAAGGCCTGATATCTCATTTGCTGTGAGCAAATGGAGCCAGTTTACTTCTAACCCGGGCGATGAACATTGGCGTGCACTTGAGCGAGTCATACGCTATTTTCTTGGTACTATGAGTTATGATCTTCACTATTCTGAGTACTCACCAGTACTAAAGAGTTAAAGTGATTCAAACTGGATATCTGATGCTGATGAGATTTACACCACAAGTGGATATATATTCACTCTAGGTGGTGTTGCTGTCTCATGGAGGTCTTGCAAAGAGATCATCTTGAGAGGTCAACTATGGAAGCAGAACTCACTATGTTAGACACAACCGCTATTGAGGTAGAATGACTGCGTGAGTTGTTAATGGACTTACCTATAGTTGAGAAATCGGTACTGGCTATCGTTATAAAATGTGATAATCATACAGTTATTATCAAAGTAAATAGTTCTAAGGATAATGACAAGTACACAAAGCATGTAAAGAGATGATTAAAGTTTGTTAGGATATTGAGAAACATCGGAGTGATAATCTTAGATTATATCTAAACAGTATGACTATCATGGAATGTGATAGAGATCGCATCGAGGGAGATAGGTATAAGACCCATGTGAGTTATACCATAGTGGTAACCTAGCCTATGTGATCGTAGATCTTGTGAATTAGAACCTAGGAAGAACAAGCTATTAGTCTAATTGAAAGAGAGTACTTTACAACCTACTCCAGTGAAGATGTAATACTCTTAGATATCTGTAAGGTAGGTTGGCTATTGCCTTAATGTGTTATGTTGGCTTTAAGTAGCGAATATGCTAACCTATAGGGCATTCTTGAAAGAACACATCTATATGAGCCCGACTATTGGTCTTAGTTTATGAGACCTGGGTAATCTCTAATAAATTGATAAAGAGACCATGGAGTGGGACTTATATGCTCCACCCGCGGGGTAGTCTACTGGTAGCTGAGTATCAGTTATGGCTTTAAGTGAAACTTGTTTGCATAAAATTTGCAATTCAATGCGTAGTCTATTGTTCAAGTTGTGAATGAGTGTAGCTTGATATTCTAGGTCTGTTCAACTTAACCGTCTCCACTGAAACACTGGTATATCAAATAACAGTGTAAATCAAACAAATCTCTATAGGACTTTGAGATCTAATGGAGGATTATTAGAATTATAGGGACCCATATAATTTTAATAATACTTAATAAATCTCAATGACCCCATATTATGGAGAGACGGCCTATAATGAGGCTCATTTTCTATCAGTATCATATTGCTAATAGAGGTGGAGGGTTTTTCTCCCTATATATTGCTAATTGAGATATGATATAGATTGCTAATTGAGAGTGGCCCTTAAATTGAGAATAATTTCGTTACGTGAGTCTATATAAGAATTAGAATTTTTTGCCTCTTCCGCTCGCTGTTGCACTGCCACTGTAGTCTACTCCATCCCGATGTCGGCGTGCACCAGCAACCGGGAGAGCAGGTCTCTGAAACCCTCGCTCTTGGGATCTTGTACCGGGAGAGAACGAATAAGATTTTTGGGAAGCACTCCGCGTGACTACTCAAGTTCTTCACCACGGCTCATCTTTCTGATCGCTCGGGCGTAGCCTGCTGTCATCGTCAATAAATCTGGCGCATTGTCAACAGGATCGATTTTGTCATAAACATGATGCAACCTAGATCCTCAGTAATCTTCACAGCGTAGGATCAGTACGTAAAAATTATATTACTCGTACTTTACTTCGTGTTATTTATAATTTTAAGTATAGTAGATCTAGTCATATATAATGTTATCTTGCACATATCTAAATTATACTCTGAAGATGAAAATGCTAATTTATCAGTTTTCACTTATAAATTATTTATAACTTAAATTAAATCTAAAAGTGATTTATTCTCCAACAGTCTGACTCTGGCGACACGGCAGGGCCACGGATCACATCGGATGCGGCGCGCCGGTGGCTCGGCGAGAGATTCGGGATCCTAGTGAGGGTAGGGGGCGCCGCCGGGTAGGGATCCGGAGAGCGGGAGGAGACCCGACCGATGCGTTTTCTGCAGCTTCGGCCCGAGATTTTGTGGGGCTCTATTGGTTCGATCGATGCAGGCGACGAGGGTGCGTGAAGAGGACAAGAGGAACATTTGGAAGAGGCTTTCGCGGCTGCCGCCTGCCGGCAAAGTGGTGTTCGTCGCGGTCACCGTCAGACTTGAGTCGTTCGTTGTGGTTTGGTCTCGGTTTGGGGAGAATTTTGTTAAAAAAAGACACCAACTTGTTTGGGTTTGGACCAAACTGCGTTGAATTTAATCAATCGTCCAATCCGGATGTTCGCGTGTTACAAGAAGTTTACGAATATAATTGCAGCGACATTGCTGCAATCAGTTCAGAAAAAAAAAAGGCGTTATCCACATGAATCTGCAGAACAAAGTAGATACAATAGCAGGTAGTACTAGCAAAGTAATGCTATTTCAAGAATGCAAACGGCTTAGCAATGGATCAGATTGTTGCTTGAAGTAGCAGCCTGCAACTTTACATTATGCTTTGCAAAAGCACAGAGAATTTTCTCTGCTGGGGAATAAGAGCTGCAGATCTAGAATCTCGTACAATACTTCTATGGTACAGCCTTAAGGTAAGGTGTTTTATTCGTTGCGTATAGGTCCCTGAATAACACTGCAACTGAATGGATCACAAACAGCTCACCACAAAAGAAAATTTCAGTGCGAGAACTTTGTTACCGTTCTACTAACATGCTACATGTTACCCAAGCTGCCTTTTCAACCATGCAAAGATGCAAGCCTGCAAGACGGACCCCATGATCCTGAAAATAGCACATATGATCAGGGCCTGGATTAGAGCCATGCATTTTTAATTTGGTATTCCATTGCGAGCCGTGCAAAACAAGCTCATTCGGCAGTGAACTGATCCCTGCCGTCCTTCCCACGTCAAGCTCGCACAAACTTTCGTTCCAAAAAAATGGCGTAGCCACGGCACGGGAGGACCACACTGGCCACCGCGACCGTGTCTAAATACCACGCACCGTCTGGGGTCTCGTCGTCGACCGTGCCATCAGTGGAGCAGCATTGCTATGGAGGAGGGATCATCAGGCGGAGCCGCTGTCGCCGGCGCCGAGGCCGTCATGGCGCGGTTCAGCCTCGACGTGAGCGCCGGCTGCGGGGGGCGCCATAGCACGCTGCTCGACGAGTACGAGCGGCTGGCCTTCGAGGTCCAGCTCAACCGGGCCATCGTCCTGCGCCGGTGCTACTCCGAGCCAAGCCCCGCCCGGTTCGTCCAGCAGCCAGCAGGTGGGGCGCCGCCGGCGCCGGCGCCTCGTGAGAGGACCGGTCCGGGGGAGGCAGCCGGGAGGTTCTGGCGGCTCCACGAGGTGCTGGGCCGGTGGCTGCAGGCGTTCGAGCCGGTCGTCCGCTGGCTCAGGAGCGCGTGGGAGCACCGGCGGTGGAAGGAGCAGGACGCCGCCGCGCCGCGAGGTCCGCCGCCCACGGTGCCGCGGGTGCAACTGTTGGACTACCTTCGTAATTGCTCTGCCTTATGATCCGATCCGTGAGTGCAGTGATGAAAAGGGATCGACGTCGATTGATTGATTATCAGTTGTCCCTTTGGTAGCATATATAGCATGCTAGTGTGCATGGTTCCCATTCCCGCAAGAGAATCTGATTCGTGACTGTCCGGTTAACATTACATGTGGATACTAACAAGTTTCACAAAAATGCACAACACACGTAGCATCATCTTCTGCCTCAATGTGCACAATCAGATTGACCCTTCGCGATCACCCTCTGCTTCAAATATCGTCTCTCCTCATTTGCGTTAGCACTAATTGAACATTGGAGATGCCCTTGGGAACCCTCTGCTTATGAGCAGTGGAGCAAATGGGATACTACCTTTGACACAAGCCACTACATAAGTGTCACAAGCCCAATGGATTTGTGCACCTCAATCGATCACAAGCATAGTCAATTTTCATAGAACTCAGATGATTTATCGTCAATCCAATTTAGTCACGCTAACTGGGTACACATATGAGAGGAATAGAAACCTAAGCAGGGAGAGTAGCTACAGACTGGAAGGAGAAGAAGGATAGGACACGAGAGAGCAGCAGAGGGAGGAATCGAGAAGAAGGGCACATGAGGAGAGGAGAGACCAGAGGAGAAAGAATGAGAGGCGGTAGTCCCTAACATTCCTCCCCGTTTGAAATGCACCTCCACCGCACCACCGCGATCCCATTGGACTTGGATGCTCTGCTTGCCGTGGTGCTGAGAGATCCGGTGGTCCTCGCTGTAGCGCTCATAGCACCGCTCCCACCTCAAATCGCAGCACATAGCAATGCAGGACACGAACACGTACCGGATGTCGGTGGCTCTCACTTCGAGTGCGGTAGCGACGTCTATCCTCTTCACCAAAGTAGAATCCTTGGTGGCGCCGAGCACGATGTTGTGGTGAAAGATGGTGGCACCGTAGACGTTGTTGTGGCCGTGGACGGCGTCGATGCCGTAGATCATCAGGATGCCGAACCGCGTGGACAGGCAGGCCTTCTAGAAGTCGCTGATCATGCTCATCCAGTCCGCCGCCATCGCATGTTTTCGTGGCACGCTCCGGCCGCTGCTCAACAAGCTCCCGATGAAGTTGTCCTTGAGCACCTGCGGCGAGAGACTTGCCGCTAGTTCTGCGTCATCTGGCCGGTCTTCTCCGCGAGCATCATCCTTCCCAAGAGGTCGGCGATGCGGGCCTCCACGGGCTGGCTTGTGTCCTTGTAATGCACGTACACCGCGTCACCGTAGGCCGCCTAGAAGAGGAGCAGCACCTCAGCCATCACCGGCGCCGTGAGCAGCGCTATCCTATGGTGATGTAGGAGCGGAACGAGGCACCTCGGACCTGGCTGGTGTTGCCCATCAACCACTTCCGCCCGATGACGGTCTAGTGGAGCAGGACGTGATTCGGCGCACTGCCGAGGCACCCATGCGCCATCTTCTTTACGGCGAACTCCATCTTGAGCTCCAGGGACTTCCCAGTGCACCCTCCCAAAGCCGGTGAACTCCTGATTGCAAGAGCTAGGTGAGTACCCAAGCCCTGACGTGCACACCCCACGCCACTTGGTCGACACAGGGCCGAGCGTATAGTCCTTAGGCACCAGACCGAATGCATCAATGGCTGCCACGGTCTCGCCCTGGAACTCGTCGATGCTTATAGTATTGGTGGTCCCGAGCTAGACGGCGTCGAAGCTATGGAGGCAGTGATCGATCTCTCACTGCCTCCACACACATGTGGACGGTGAGAAACTAAGTTTAAATGTATCTTGATTTGTATGTGTTGAGTCATTGATAACGTTAGATTTGAAATAATTTTGGTTGGTATAAGTTTGTGTGTGTATAATCTTATTAATGGCTAACTAAAGTTTAAATTACAGCAGACTGTTTCAGAATCTAAAAAATTATGTCTCACCGGAACATTCAGTGTGTGGTTTTTTTATCACATCGGATAGTCCGGTATTATGGTAAAGTGAGCACTGGAGCATTTTCGGTGCTGAAACAGAAAAGGAAGCAAACACCAGATGGTCCGATGATGGACTTTGAGAGCACCGAAGTATTTTCTATAGAGAGGAGATTTTTTGCGCTAAGTTTGATTATGTACGTCGGATAGTCCGGTGCTGAGATTGTGAACATCGGAAAATGCACGAGACCTTTTATTGCAGAGAGGTTACAGAAGGGCGGTTCGGTGGATTGGCACACGCCGGATTATCCAGTGATAGACATAAGATCACCGGAAGCTTCTACCGGACCTTTTCTTGCAGAAAGAAAATTTTCTGGAACAGATAGTGTTACACTTACTGGATGGTCCGGTGTTTAGGAGCAGAACACACTGAAACATCTGGTGTTCACGTTTTCTGCAGGATGTGCTCTGAGTTGAAGTTTTTAATTTTGTGCTAACCTGGAGATATTTTGGAGTGTGAAGAAATGTGTTTACTTATTTCAAGGTGTGCAGGTGATGGATGAAACTTGGTGGTCGACGATGAGTGATCAGGGCTAAGGGGGTGCTTGGTGCCGGATGATCAAGGAGGGCCGGCCGGAGTTAAGGGTGATCCTAGCTGTACACATGAAGTTTAAGAAAAGCATGAAACAGAGGATGAAGACAATGTGTTGGCAAAGTCAAACGAAGGGTATGCCGATACAAGTGACAAGGTAACCTGAGAGATCAGGAGCGGGAGAGACTTGCCGGCGGTTAAGATCGCAAGACGAAAGCCAAGTCATGAAGGTGCCTAGGCCGTTCGATGAAATAGAGAAAAAAAATACTAAAATACCCTCAGTGGTAGGTAGGAGTGTACTACAGGAATTGCATTTTGGGAAAAATTTATGAAACTTAGTGATCAAGTTTTCTAAGCCTATAAATAAAGAGGTAGGGCTATGGAAGAGGAGGAATCAGCCATTTGAACCCCTCGTGTCACCCATATGAGAGTATTATACTAGGGTTTTAGAGGAGAGGATGGTGAGTACTTAGCCTATGTAATAGGTGAAAGTTTTGAGAGAGAAAATCTTTGTAATCCACCTAAAATAGGTATGGTCTCTTTGAGTAATGAAGTTTATTTAGTTTCATATGCTTGAATTCCCCTCCTTCTAATTTTCCTCTCTTGGTTCCCTTGCCTATATGCAAGTTTTTCCTCTTTGATGTTGATTTTCGTATTTTAGCTAAAATTTTAATACCTTAGGAGATTGTTCTTCTTGATGCTTGAGTGATCTCTTTATCCTTGAGTGATCTTTTCTCAAGATTCAACCTTTGTGTGGGGATGAGTCATGGATTGATTTGCTGTGATACCTAGTGTTCGATTCCAACCATGAGACCCACTTTTTTTTAATCTTTTAGTTTGGTTTTTGATCTTTCTCCAGAGTTTCCAGAATTTCTAGGTAGGTGTAATTTTTCCACTGCGTATTTGTGTTGCGTCCTGTTGTGATTCTTTTGTAGAGGTGTGTTAAGTGTTGGAATACGAGAAGGTTATCAATTTCGCAAGAAAGTTATTGAGACGCCTATTCACCCCCCCCCCCCTCTAGTCACCACTCTCGATCCTACAATTGGTATCAGAGCTGGTTTGATCACTTATTGATCTTAACCGGTTTTGTGATCCGTAGACGACATAGAGAGAAGTGAAAAGATTCTGTTGTTTGATGGTCGTAATTTTTCATACTGGAAGGTGCGTATGGAGGCTTATCTTCTAAACAAAGGAAGTCCAATATGAAAAGTAGTTGATTCCAACTACGAGATCTCTGCTGCTCGTATGACTCAGGTTCAAATCAAATAGTATGAGGCCAACAATAAGGCCAGAAATATTTTGTTTACTAGCTTGAGTCGGAATAAGTTTGACAGGGTCTAGCACCTCTATACTGCCCGGGAGATCTGGAATACTCTGAGTGTCTTTCATGAAGGCACTAATCAGATTAATGCCAGACGTTAAAGTGCACACAACAAAGAATACCAAATATTTGTGCAAGGCTCTGGAGAGTCTTTGGATGTGATGTTTGCTCGCTTTGATGGGATTGTTAGCAATCTTCAATCAACTGGTGTTTTGCTCTGTTTTGACCACGAGAGAGCAATCAAGCTTCTTTATGCTTTTGACCATAGCATATGGAAAGTAAAGATCTCCAGCATTGAAGAGTCTCTAAGTTACGACACGTTGATTTGTGATGACCTCTTCAGCAAGCTCAACTCCACCAAGATAGCCAAGGTGGCTCGGATCAGTCTCAAAAATATTCTGTCTCAGAACATGGTGTTAGTTTCTGGATCTGGTGGTGGAAATCAGTCTGTAGCTGGTTTTTCTTGTGCTAACACTTCATTCAGTGGATTGGCTTTGTCTTCCTTGGTTTCTGTCATAGAGGAGCAGGTGGACGCGTTGAATGATGAGGACCTTGCGCTGATTGTGAAGAAGTTCACCCGCTTTTACAACAATCACCAAGACTGGATGAGGGGTGGTTCTCTTGCCTACTCTGAGTGTGGTGACACTACCCACTTCAAGGTAAACTGCCCTAAGCTTAAGAAGAAGGAGGACGGTGACCACGACAACAACAAGCACAAAAAGAAGAACAAGAAGCCCTTCTTCAAGAAGAACCACGACAAGATGGCCAAGGCGACTTCGTAATTTCTTAGGCTTAGTTAATGCTTATGTTAAGGCTAGTTTGATGAATATCTTGCTCTAGGACTTCTTGATTCAAGACAGTGGATTGGAGAATATTGTACTATATTTTCTGTCTTTGTTAAATATTTAGCTCGTGATAGAACCTTGAGGAACATGTGTTCCTTATGTCGCAAAGGTACTACTTAACTTGATCTTGTGACTATCTTGATAACTTGTTTGAATTGAATAATTATGAAAAATTAAGTTTCTTGTGCTAAAATATGATCCAATATGGTTGTTTTGAAGCCTCAAGGTGTTTACCGTATCCAGTCGCGCGACACTTTACATGGATAAGAAGCAACTTTAGGATAAAATAAAATTCAGAGAAATGTTCCTAACTGTTTAATTCTTTTTAATGACTTGATCAATCCAAGTCTTGGTTTCATATGTGAGCGTTTACAAAGCCTACTGTTATGAATACTTGTTTGCCTAGTTTGAGATTGCAATTAGCTAGTTCTTAATTCTTGTATTGTCTCAGTACGAGTGGATGCTTATGTGGTGATCACTTTGAAAATGATTTAGATATGTGAAATTATATGCGCCAACCAACTCTTTGGGTTTAGCTTGTCAAGCTTTATGTTCTTGTGTCACTGTCTCTTTTTTAGACTCTATGCGATTGTGAGTTCTACGTTCTACCTTCCGAAGCCCTTTAACATTTCTAGCTCTCGCAAATGCTATGTGGTATACTTGTAAAAGCTCATTTAGGGTTGCATATTTATAATGTTTTATCATTGTTTTTTGCATTACCAAGGGGGGAGCATATGCACAAAGATAAGAATATGCATAAATATGCTTCAAAGGAAGAGAAATGAGAATATTTGCGACAAACCTCAAAGAAAAATGAAAAATGTGCAATCATCAAGGGGAGCATTTGATTTTGAGATTTTGAGTTTTTCTTGCTCTTTTGAGGTTTTGGCTTGTCTTTGCCTCTCTTCGGCCTTTTGTAATCTTTCTTATGCCAAGTGATATGGTTCTTGCTCTTTCTCGAGTTTGGTCACTTGGACGTTCTTCAATTCTTCAAACCCAAATCTTTGTGTTTTGAGAATTGTCGATGCAGTCATCAAGGGAGAAAATGAGAAACCAAGTTAAAATGTGCCTTGGTTTGCATGTGATGAGTCATTGACAATGTTGGATTTGAAATGATTTTGGTTGGCATGAGCTTGTGTCTGTGACCTTATTTATGGATAACCAAAGTTTGAATTAGAGCAGATTGTTTCAAAGTCCAAGAAATTATATCTCACCAGAACATCCAGTGTGTGGTTTTTTACCACACCGGATAGTCCAGTGTTACGGTGAAGTGAGCACCAGAGCATTTTAGTGCTGAAGCAGAAAGGGAAGCAAACACCGGATGGTCCGATGATAGACTTTGAGAGCGCTGGAGTATTTTCCACAGAGAGGAGATTTTTGGCGCTAAGTTTGATTATGTACGCGGGATAGTCTGGTGCTGAGATTATGAACACCGGAGAATGCACCGGACCTTTTATTGTAGAGAGGTTGTAGAAGGGTGGTTCAGTGGATTAGCACACATCGGATTAACCGTGATGGACATGACATCACCAAAAGTTTTCACCAGACCTTTTCTTGCAGAGAGCAAAAAATTTCTGGAATAAATAGTGTTACACTCACCGGATGGTCCGGTGTTCAGGAGCAGAACACATCGGAACATCCAGTGTTCACGTTTTCTGCATGATGTGCTTCGAGTTAAAGTTTTTGATTTTGTGCTAACATGGAGATGTTTTAGAGTGTAGAGAAATGTATTTGTCTGTTTCAAGGTGTGCAGGTGACGGATTAAAATTGGCAGTCAACGGTGGGTGATCGGGGCTAAGCAGGTGCTTGGTGATAGACGATCAAGGAGTACCAGATGGAGTCAAGGGTGATCCTAGTTGTACATATAAAGGTCAAGCAAAACATGTAACGGAGGATGAAGATGACGTGTTCACAAAGTAAAGCGAAGGGGATGCCGGTGCAAGTGACAAGGCGGTCCGAGGGATCGGGAGCGGGAGAGACTTACCGACAGTTAAGATTGCAAGACGGAGTACACGCGTCATTATCGGAGTGCTTGCTTCAGGTGGAAGCAAGTGACAGCTAGTCACACTTTGAGAAGCGTGTTAGGGTTTCGCGGTTTGGCCTCAAAATCATGAGAGGACTGGAGGAGTACGTGGTATTATCGTAAAGCTTGCGTCGAGGTGAAGCTAAGTCGTGAAGGCGTTGAGGCTGTTCGATGAATAGATAAGAAAATAGACCAAAATGCACTTTGTAGTAGGTAGGAGTGTACTACAAGAGAGATATTTTAGGAAAAAGTTAATAAACTTGAGGGTCAAGTTTCCTAGGATTAAATAGAGGATAGGGTTATGGGAGAGGACCTAGCCATTTGAGCCCCTTGTGCCACCCATATGAAAACATTGTGCTATGGTTTTAGACGAGAGGATGATGAGTGCTTAGTCTATATAATATGTGAGAGTTTTGAGAGAAAAATCTTTGTATTCTGTCTAAAATAGGGATGACCTCTTTGAGTAATAAAATTTATTTTATTTCGTATGCTTGAATTCCCCTCCTTCTAGTTTCCCTCTCTTGGTTCCCTTGCCTTGTGTGCAAGTTTTTCTTCTTCGATGTTGATTTTTGTTTTTCTTTTTGAGCTAAAATTTTAACACCTTGGGAGGTTATTCTTCTTGATTCTAAAGGCATAAAATTCATATACACATGCATATGTGATATGATCTTGAATTTCTTGCCTTTAGACCATCATCTTAGAGATCTTCTTCATCCGGTGTTCATCTCTTTATCCTTGAGTGATCTTTTCTCAAGATTTAACCTTTATGCGGGAATGAGTCATGGATTGGTTTGCTGTGGAACCTAGTGTTTGATTCCAACCATGAGACCTACTTTTTGTTGAATCTTCTAGTTTAGTTTTTTATCTTTCTCCGAAGTTTTCGGAATTTCTTGGTAGGTGTAGTTTTTTCGTTACGTATTTGTATTGCATTATGTTGTGATTCTATTGTAGAGGTGCGTTGGGTTTTCGAATAAGAGAAGGCCATCAATTTCGCAAGAATTTTGTTGAGGCACCTATTCACCCCTCCCCACTCTAGTCGTCACTATCGATCCTTCAGACGGTGTTGACGCTATGGTCCCACTGCCGGGTATCCGTGCCCTTGTTCTTGGCCACGCGGGAGTTGGTGTCATTCGCCTTGAACCGGACGGTGGTGAAGGGGTCGATGAGGAAGTCAGTGCGCGAGTCGAGCGGTGCAAATGGCACGCAGACTCAGAAGTTGCCCGCATCGGTGCAACCTGTGGTGAAGTATAGTTCTGCGCTGAGCTGCACTCGCTCCCCATGGAGGTCGCCGCACTCCACGACGCCGACCGCCCGTTTCATCAAACAGGTGGTGGGCGTTTTGTTGCAATAGTTCCTCGGCAGTGGAAACGGCTGGTACATCGTCGTGAGTATCACCGGCATGACGGTGGTGCCCATCCCTAGTTCCGACGCCTTAGTCCTCTTGATGCCCCTTTCGTTGACAGGATGCTCCTTGGACCTTGCTCCCGCAGCGGCATCGGTGAAGATAATGAGGGCTCGACGTGGCTTGACGGAGACAGTGAGGGCTCGATGGTAGTCCGTGTGTTGGTGAGGCCACTGTGGAAGGCGACTCGTAACCATGGACGGCGTCGGAGATGGAGTAGACACTGACGTCGACGGACACGATGGCCGCCCCTGCCATGGACGCTCACTGTGTCATCCACAAGTGGACTGGGCGCTACACTCAATGCACTAGGTGGTGCAGCGGAGGTCGGCACAGGAACGGTTGTTGAAGCAGGTTTAGATGCAACGGTGGTCATTGTCATCTGACAACGATGCTTGCGCTGAAGTTGGTGGCGTTGTAGCTGTCGCGGTGGTCGACTTCACCAAGGAGGAAGGCATCGGAGTCGTGGCCATAAGCGCCAGGGTCGGAAACTGTGCGAACTTGATGCTCATTCGGCAACACCCATCCCAGATGTTGCGGCCATGGAGAGCTTCACGAGCTCACACGGCGTCGCAGCACCACCGGAACACGATGAGGGTCTCAACCAAGCTTCCGTTGCATACCACAGTCACATGAATCTCCTTTGCACTGAATGAGACGAACACTCACGGGAGCACCTCCGTGGTGACCGGGTAGAGCATGAGGCTCACCTGGACACGAAGAATAGCTCCGCCGAAGCTTCGATCGGAATCCATGGCGATGGAGGAAACAAGAGCGGTGATGGCAGCATGGAGATGGTGGTAGGCTCTGATACCAACTGTTACGAACCCAATGAATCTGTGCACCTCAATCGATCACAAGCACAGCCAATCTTCATAGAACTCAGATGATTTACCGTCAATCCAATCCAGTCATGCTAACCAGGTAAACATATGAGAGGAATGGAAGCCTAAGTAGGGAGAGCAGCTACAGACTAGAAGGAGAAGAGGGGACACGAGAGAGCAGCAGAGGGAGGAATGGAGAAGAAGAGCACAGGAGGAGAGGAGAGACCGGAGGAGGAAGGAGGAGACCGTTCTGTATATTCCTTTGATGCCCCGTTTTGGTTTCTTCCTTTCCTTTTGTCCTGGCGCCATCCTACGAGTAAGCTAGCCTGGACCACAGAGGCGCCAGATCAATCCTGCCGAGCTGGAGGTAGTCCCTGATAATAAGATTCTACGCTGAGGCTTCAGCTCCTGCAATATTTCACTCAGGCAGTCAGGCTGGTAACTCTTTCCAGTTGCAAAAGCGGAACAGGGCGGTGAGAGTGACCCAAAACATTCTCAACTGAGCTAATTCACTTATTCACGCACTAGACCGAAGTTGTGGTTAAACCGAGGACTCAGCCGTCCTGTGGTGTCCATCGATGTCACTGCAGTATGGTTCAGCACCCAGCTCCTCGGGTGCGCGTGTCGCGTGAGCACCGGCTGAAGACGACAGAGCACGCGCCTGCAGAGCTAGCCATGGCAATCGGGGTTGGCGAGGCGGAGTAATCTCGGCGGTTGCGGCGACGCGATCGGCGTCGCTTCCATATTAAGGCATGCCGTTATCACGCAGCACCGCGCAGCTGATTTGCACTTGGTCGTTGGATCGCAGACCTCTGTAGCGCTTTCCAGGCAGCCGAAACCCGCAACCTCCGGCCGTCGCGTCGGAGTAAACCGACGGCGGCGAAAACGAGCTCACGGGAGCATGCAGAAAAGCTGACGTGCATACTCTGCTCGTATGCAACGATTGTTCGTTCGGTAGTGTTACTGGATACCTGCATCCAAAATTTTATTATTGAATCAAACATTCTGAATCGGTGTTGAATACTAATATCAATATTGAATTTTAAGTTGTATTTCGGATATCTAAATATTTTTGCCAAATCAACACCTAAATCTGAGTCGGATTATCCAGATAACACTGTCGTTCGGCGCCGTTGAATGTGTACACTGTATTGTGAGCGACTGAGCAGCTACTACAATCGACGGCTAGATGCTGCTACGCAAGCTAAAGACTAGAGTAGCAGGTAGCGACACCTTGACATGCAAGTGTGCCAACAAACGATAATTCGACCGGATAATATCCGAACTCCGAAGAGGCTACGGAGATATTTTACATGAGGTTATCCACGGGCCAGGACTGCTTCTCTACCTTGGTTTTGCTTGTGCGCGTTCCGACACTAGGCCGGCTCCGATTGCTACCCTCACGCTATGACCACGGCGATGGTGTCGCTATCCGGCCGTCGGCTTTGGCCCACGCCGCTGCCTTTCGCGGGCTTGCCGTCCATCACCGGGCGGCGGCACGTCGGGCACGAGCCGCGCGAGACCAGCCAGGCGTCCACGCACCGGACGTGGAACCCGTGCCGGCACCGCGGCAGCACGCGCACCTTCTCGCCGTCCGCGAACTCGCCGAGGCAGATGGCGCACACGTCCTCCTCGGCCTTGGCTCCCTCCCCGCCGCCGTACACCTCCACGGGGATGCTCCTCAGCGCGCGCTTCCTGATGCCGCCGACGCAGGACGCGCCGCCTGCGGTCTCCCCTTCGCCGCCGTCGGCCGCGCCCCGGCCCCCGCACCGGAGCGCGCACCGCGCCAGCGAGTTCAACCCGATGGCGAACAGCAACGCGAAGAACAGCGCCGCCAGGATGATCACCATGTTGGTGTCGAAGCTCGCCGCGCCTCCATCGCCAGTACCTTTCACGACCCGACCCACCGCAGCCGCGCTCGCCGCCGGCGCCTCGGAATCCCGATGGTCCATGGCCCCAGCTCGCCCGCACGCTCTACACACCCACCCAATGCTCGTACAGCTCCTGCTCGTGGCAAGTATATAAGAGGCGCGATCGCGATGCACGTTTCGGTGTTGTTGCGCGAGTGTACTTGTAAAGCACGTCCGCCAAGTTGCTCCCTCGCGCTAAGTTGTTGAACGGATAGGGACACGAGGGGTGGTGGCGCACGCCTTTTGGTTGCTTTGGGGGCAAAGCTAGGGAGCTCAACCCGAGCTACCTTAATCTAAAAAAATCCCCGAGCTACCTTTCCCTCTAAAAAAAAGACCCCGGAGCTACCTTTCCTTGCGTGCATGGGCAGCACAAACCCTGGATTTGGATGGCGCGCTCGCCGTGCTGTTTCAGGCGGCGAACAGCGAGTCTCGCGACCGACCGTCCGTCCATCACATCCCTCTGGAGTCTGGACCAGCGGTTCGGTCCGTGGTCACTTCCTTCGTCGGAGCCCGGCTCTGCCAAACTCGTTCACAAGTTGTGTTTAGTATTTCACGCTTTTTGCTTTGGTGAGGGTTACAGGTGACAAGTAGCCAGTAGCGACAAGCAATGCATGCAAAGCACTAAGAGCAGACAGCATATCACACTCTACTGCTAACACATTGTTTTGTCTGAGTATTTAGAAGAAAGTGCGCATGACACGAAGATATATATCGTCTCCATGCTCTTAGCGAGAGCAGAGAGATACTGAAACAGAGTAGGTTAGGCTGCCTTTGCCCTGCGAAAGATACACTTAATAAGGACATGTCTGTAACAATATACCAGCCTTCTAACCTTCCAATATGGTTGTGGCAACTAGCAAGGCTATATATCTACTGCCGGTTAGATTCTTCGGAGTGATCGTACGATGAATGACATTGTCTACCACATACGTGTTTCTTTGCAAAGCGCGCCACCTACGCTCCCCTCTCTCTCTCTGATTTTTCCTGGAGAATAGCTTATGGAGGCAACGAGAAGGACGACGGACGGACGGAGGCAACGAGGAGGTCGGACCATGTGGCCGGAGGCGAAGATGAAGCTAGTACGGCCGCAGCAGGGATTATGCTTCGAAAATGTTACTGTACAAACATAGGTGTTTGGCGAGAGAATAGATGTGTTCCATGAATAAAGTGTGATAATAATCTTTTCCAGAAAGGTGATTCAAGTTTAAAAAAAATAAAGAGAAAGAATAGTTAATAATGTATTGATAGTAAAAAAATTCGTTCTCTAACCCGATGATCATGGGTTTGTAATTATAGTGTCGTTCAGACTGTAAATATATAAGTATACCCTTACAGAAATAGGGATGTAAACTATCACTATACTATAGGGATCTAGGGTCGGTTGAATCGTACCACATGTGTATAGGTGGGATGTATTTACCCTTAATCGAAAAATATTATCTTCTATGGTAATACAGTGGTACAAGTGGCTCTAAGGGCATGGTACTTAGCCGGTTGTCTATTGTGGCGCAGCACTGTCCAAGGTGTCAGTCCGGCTCCCACTTGGGTTGGGATGTCAGAACTGCCTCCACTTGTATTGATATTAAATGCGAGTCACTTCCTTACAGGTGGAGGACGGCTAGTGGGTCTCCTCTGGCTAATCTTTCTTCAAGACCTGATGACTTACCTCCTGTGCTTCGTGGAGCCTGCCCAGGCTCTGGAGGACTAGGACTCCGAGAGGTTAGGGCTCCGGAGAGTTTCGAAGCCTAGAGATCTATAAGGCCTCCGAAGATCCGTGGTCTACAGGTGTAAACTGGCTAGGGCAGGGGTGTCAGGGGTCATCAATGATGACCCCTAACAGTAGCCCCACACGAGGGCAGCCAGCAAAGCGGTTGGCCCCGCGGTTTCTTGCGAGTAGGGCCTCTGGCGATTCCTGGCTCCATAGCCGATGGCTTAGGGTCATTTGTATTGCTTGAATTGTTTTGGAAAGTTCAGTCCAATTGATTTGAACTGACTGACGATATCTGTGAGAGAGGGTATTAAATGCAACATGCGGTTAGTGCCCAAGATCGGAACACGTGCCTTCCAACATTTAGCATCACAACATAACTTAAGAAAGAGTACGTAATTAAAATTTATATTACAAGTTTTTAACATACAACCATTTTCAATAATTTACATCAAAAGGTAACAACATCTACACAGCGAAAACATAAACCTATACAACAAAAGACAGTGGAGCCACATGCCCCTAGGCTCCACCCCAAAAGCACGACCTCTGAGAGTAGAATACACTACTCTTGCCAGTCACCCTAATCGGCAGGCACGAAGTAGCCAAACACCGGCTCTTCCTCATCAGCAGCACCTGAAAACGCAAGCATGAGTACGAAGGTACTCGCAAGACTTAAACCATATAGAGCACATATACATAGCTCGACTACAAAGATTATGCATTGAGCCATTAGCAAGGTAAAGCCACATGATTAAGTTAAACATAAGCGGTAAGAAACCTAGATATATAGGTATGAGCAACTAATTTAACTAACAACAATATAATTCTACCTTGCCATAACCAACTGAACATAAATAATTGGAACCATTATAAACATACATGTAACAAAGACCAACTCAACCATCTCTCACATATCCAACCATCAACCACAAGTGAAAACTCTACGACCGATGCAGATGGATAGAAGCATGCTCATGACCGAGAGCGCGGCATTTCGAACTATTTTTACACCCTGCAGGGGAAACTCCTGGACCCACACGACTTGAGAACCATACGGCTTACATGACCACACAGGTCCATACAAAGGGGTACTCATGTCAACCTTTCCTAATAAGCCCTAACCATTTGGATCATACATCGCTCAATGCGGAGGTACTAGAACTACTCCCGAAGCAAACTAGCACCTCTTACAAGCCCGCCCGCTCACACCGTCGATGTTCACGCCCAAATGATCACAGCTACAGAGGTATTCGGCTCGTCTTACCATTAGATCTGCATGTGGTGAGTAAGGTAAGTGCTAAAGCCGACTACATCGATGATCGGTGCTTAAACGACGCAAGCGGTCTATGGTGTCCAAGTTCCTCTCCCCGTCTGCCCCCAGGACTTCCCTCTGGAGTAGATAACACCCCTAGCATCGCCCACATCTCGTCTCATACTCACCACTCATCTAACCATCATCAACAACCCATCAAGGTTAAAATTATTGTGAACAACAATTAAACCTATAGCTCGCGAATGATGGAACATTCCACCGCTCGACTTATGCATTGCTAAGCAGTTAAGTCAAACTTGTACTTAGATGACAACATGCTCTCAAGGCTACAAGGATGCGGGTAAACATTTTCTCAAGGTAGAGCTAATACAACCAACATAGGATCTACCCATTTATACCCGACACCGACTCGCTAAACATGCAATATACATAAGCATAATTTATCAATTTTAGACTTTATTCAATTGAACAAAGGTGAAATATGCTTAGTTGTTTGCCTTGCTGTTCAGGTGACCACCTATAATTACCCACGCAATACTCGTAGAAATCCGAGAGGTGGGCATCGTCTTCAACTGCAACCGTGTCACGCTCCGGCTCCTTGTTCACTAAAGAAGAGAGCATGCAATGATGAGCATGAGTGAATGAAATAGGGTATGACACAATGCTTAACAATATGCTAGAAGTACAAGACATGTGAATCAATGCAATACTAAACGATCTAAATGAAATCGGAAAAAAAAACAGCCACCCAGAGTATCCGGGTTGGTCCAGAGTATCCGGGTTCGGACCCTCCGGGTGAACCTCCGAAAGAGGCGCTCGGTTACTGCCTTTTTATTTGACTGGCCCGGAGTATCCGGGTGAATCCAGAGTATACAGGTTCCGGAGCCTCCATGCCATCCTCCGGTGAAGGTGCTCGGTTAGCCACTTTTCTAACTTAACCCGGAACCTCCAGGCTGGTCCGGAGTATCCGGGTTGTACCGGACACTCTGGGTGAGGCTCTGGGAGAGGCTCTCGGTTATTCGTTAACGCAATTACGCGGAGTCTCCGGGTTTACCCGGATTATTCGGGTAAGGCAGACTTTGGTTTTTCCACAAATTTTCCCTCGATCGATTCGACTCACTTTACAAATCTATGCTACACAAACGTGTATATTCCCTATCCAAAGGATTCTAAACCCATATTGCACCCTAAACCCTAACAAATTTTGAACACAATTCGATGGACAATTTCTGCTGAACCCGGAGTATCGGGGTGAGGCCGGAATATCCGGGTCAGCCCAGAAAAGCTGTTCTCGAGTGGATTTTTGGTCGATTCAAGTTGCAATCTTCTCCAAACCTAAAGAGAACATGTTAGGGATAGTCCAAGGGTCCTAGAACTCACTCATCAACTAGCAACACGACTCTATAACTCAAATTTGTCCAAAACTCCATTTTTGCTCCAAAACGTTCAAGAACTTCAAGAACTACTCGATTCTTCCATGAAAATGAAAATAAATTGGATAGATGATTAGCTCATGAGCTAGAGAATGCATATATACCACATGCATACCTTGACCTTGCTCCTAGAGAGAGAAATCCAAGGGAGAGTGAGAGAGCTTGAGAGGGGAGTAAGAGGGAGTTGTTGCAGCAGCTGTGCTGCTGGGTGGGAGGCATGGGGAGTGAGGGAGGAGAGAGGGAGAGCAGTGGTGCTGCCCCATTTGGTGGTTGGGATGGTGGGGCCACTTGTGGGGCTCACGTGTTGAAAAAAGAGGTATTTTCAATGCGATTTCTATTCTTTTCTCCCCCAAATTTCTTTCTCATATCCAAATGATTTTAAACGAATTGCTTTATAGTTACAAAACAAAATTACACATAATGCTTAAGAAGCATATTTATACTTAATTATGTAACTATGGATTTTGGGACGTGATAGAGCAGAGGGAAAAACACCTAGAAAATCCATGGTTGTGGTGGTGGAGGCAGCCCGAGAAGCAAAAGGAAACACCGTCTCATCAAAAATGACATGGCGAGAGATTATAACATGGTTTGTGGAGAGATCAAGGCACCTATAACCTTTGTGAGAGGTGGGATATCCAAGGAATATGCACGCTATAGAGCGAGGCACGAGCTTATGCGGGGTAGTTGCGGACATGTTAGGGTAACATAAGCATCCGAATATGCGAAGATGGGAGTAAGATGGTGGCTAACTATAAAGGCGGTGGTGGGGTGTGGAGTTGTGAATGGCAGACGAGGGTCGGCGATTCAATAGGTAGGTGGCGACAGCAAGAGCCTCAACCCAATATGGTGGTGGCATGTGCACATGAAGAAGCAATGTGCGAACACTATTGTTGAGAGTGCGAAGAGCACGCTCGGCCTTGCCATTCTGTTGCGATGTATAGGGACAAGAAAGGTGCAACAGTATGCCATGATGAAGAACAAAGTCAGAAGTAGCATTATTGATAAACTCCATGCCGTTATCAGCTTGTATGGATTTAATAGGGAGACCAAATTGTGTATGGAAGTGACCATGAAAGTGAACAAGGGTAGCATGAACATCATATTTTCGTTTAAGTGAAAAGGTCCAACAAAAGTGTGAAAAATCATCAATTATGACTAGATAGTATTGAAAACCTGAGACACTTAAGATGGGTGATGTCCAAATATCACAATTAACAAGCTCAAAAGGCGACAATGAAGAAGTATGAGAACTACTGAAAGCCAGACGCACATGTTTGCCCAACTGACAGGCATGACATAGATTGCTATCTGATTTATTGCAAGCAATGAGCGACGACTGCTGAAGCGTGATAAGGGTGGCAGTGCTGGGGTGACCGAGATGCTGATGTCAGATGGAGGAGGGGGGCAGCGATGGAGATTAACACGTGCATCAGGGAGGATGGTGGCGGGGGCACAATCGTGTGGAGGACTCCATTACTATTGCACCGAATGATCTCATGCCGCGTCTGGAGGTCCTTGATAGAAAAACCACGAGAGTCAAATTCAATGGTACATGAATTATCTCGAGTAACTATCGGACGGAAATTAGATTTTTCAGTAGAGATGGGATGAGGAAAACATTGTTAAGAACAAGTTGGAAGGAGTGTGGAGAATGGAGGTGCCACGATCGAAGATAGGTACGGTGGTAGCATTATCGACAGTGTCATGAGAAGGGGTGGGAAGGGGATGGGTAGATTGCAGGATACCTTCATTCGCTGTCATATGCGCCATGGCACCCGAGTCGACGACCCACTGATCTAGGGTCTGGGTCGACAGGGCATTCATAGCAACAATGAGACTCAACTGGTCCTAGGATTGCTGCATGGACGCTGACATGGAGGAAGGCACGAACATGGTGTGGAGATTCTGTTGGGGCGCCCACGGCCGCGGACCAAGGAGGCCAGTGGAGGTGTTGCCGACGGGATGCCACTGGGCCCCGACGCCAGGGCTGAAGCAAACCCACGGACCTTGGGGGGCCAGAGCTTGTTGAGTCACCGCCTTAGGATTAGGGTGAGATGACTGTTGTTGCTTGCCGCGTCTGCGGTTCTTGGCACCGCACTGCATGCTGGAGGAAGTGGCATTAGCGCTGGCACCCGCCAGCACCGGAACCGGGGGCCGGGGAGGAAGCGACAAGGGCGGTCCTGACAGTGGCGCCAGTAGCATGTGAGGTGTGCATCTCGGCCAAGAGCAGGGTAGTACGTGCCAAGGAGAAATATGAGAAGGGGTCCTTCCGGCGATGAGGTCGGCTTGATGGCTGAGACGTGGAGCCAGACCACGTAGCAGATTCAAGGCGAGTTGAGGGTCGGGGTGGCCAACATTGCGCAGAGAGTCGGCAAGTTGCTTCATGCGCTGTAGGCAGTCACTGTCATGTCGCCCTGGATGAGGGCGTGAAACTAGGCGGAGAGGTAGATTTCCTAAGGCTCTTTGTTGTTGCGGAAGTTTCCCTCAATTGCAAGCCAAAGATTACAGGCGTGCAAGCCAGGCTCCATAGAGACATCAAGAACATCGTCAAAGACAGAGCCGAAAAGCCATGAGACGACAGCATAGCCGCTTCAACCCATGCTGGATCGTCGGGGCGTGCAACAATAGTGTCGTTGATGTGGTGAAGAAGACCGATTTTTTCACACATTGTTGTGAAGAATTGACTCCGCTTGGTGTAGTTGGAGACAGCGAAGTCGAGCACGATCAGAATGTGCGTCTTGACGTTGACGACGTCGACAAGAGGAGGAGGCGACGACCGCCGTGGAGATGGCAGTCAAGGTGTTATGTAGGGGTTAGTTGGAACCCATCGCGAGCGCACAAGATGGGGTAGTGGAAGATGGCGACAATCGCAAGAAGCGGATCATCGAAGGCTTGGCAACGGCGGCTTGAGGCCAGACGTCGATTAGGGTTTGTGTGGGGTGGGAGGCGCAGGATTATAAGCCTGATACCATGTAGAAACGTAGGATTTGCGCAAGGGAGGGGCAGGGGCGCGAGGCTTTTATAGATGGCCAGCAGAGTCAGACGAGATTACAGGATCTATTGCTAAAGGATACAAACCGACGAGATTTTTTGCATAAGATAATTCTTTTTTTGCATATTGCAATTTTATTTTGTAACTGTTGTAGATGATTTATCTATTTGTTGCGTCTTTGTTTCGGAAATGTTGCACATATTACATGAAATTGTTTCACAAGAGTTTCTTTTGTTGTAGTTGGACACTCGATTTGTTGCACAAGATATTTTTCCTCGTTGCAATTGGAGATCCGATTTGTTGCACAACAAAAATTTTCTTGTTGCATTTGGACATTTGATTACACTATGAGCAACTTGAAGTAGCGTATTTTTGTGGGAACTCTATAATCATGTTTATGATTCATCGAATCCCAAATATGCAAAATATTTCATATCAAATGCTTGAGTTTCTCCTATATGCAATATTGATAAAAAAAAATTGCAAAATCTATTGCTTGAGGTTTGTAGTCCGTTTTAAATGACTTTATTGAACATATAAGCTTATGAGATATTGACACTTTATGATAAAAGCAAAATTCATTATAATGTCAACTATTTTGCTAGGTTCATCTTTGAGCCTAATCCATTGTATTTGTGCTTTAGATATTTATTTTGGACTCATGCTTGATTTGCCTTCAATTGAATTTGTTTCGATTGATATCTATTTCAATTTGAATTGGTATCTCTTCTAAATAGAATGCTTTGTATTTTCAATTAGTATTCCTTTTAAAATCCAATTTGGCATCTCTTTGAACCCCCTTTGATCTATTGTATAGCATACTCTCCTCATATAGTTCATAATTGGATAAGTGTATTTGATTTAACTTAAATTATAAGAAATACACATATCATGAGTAGCTTATACCGTACATAATCTTACACTAGTTTCTGATGATTCCTTTTGTGGGATAGAGCTAGCGTGCTTTGGAGAAAATTTCTCTTTTGGCAAGTCCTCCATAATTCTTACCAATTTGACATTAATTGGGGGAGAATTCATTTTGATGATTCTATTTTAGCATTGATGTCAATTGGGGGAGAATTTAGAGTAGATGTTATATTTTGTAAGAGAGCTTTGCTTATGGGGGAGAATTATTTGCTCAAGGGGGAGAATTTGCAATCCCTTATGTTAGTAATGTGGATGTCAATTGGGGGTATTTAAAAGTAAATCCATGAAACCTCCTTGTTGAAAATGTTTTGTTTTGTATGATCATATTCATTTTCATCTTGATATATACTTTGTCATGCTTGCTTCATATGTATAAAGGAAACTCCGTCCAAAATTTGAGATAAACAATATATGTAATAATATTCAAGATTCATTCACACATACATAAATTGTGGGCGAGTTTGCTTTATACATATTTAGTTCTATTAAAATCAAAACCTTTGTGGTATTTGATGCTAGTAAAACTAGTTTTGGTAACCTCAAATATCTTTGTGATATTTGATGTTTCTAAAACTTGTTCTTTGTATACATTCATCTTCGGATTATATGTATACTTAAAACTTTAAATTTTTCAAATATAATTATCTAGTGAGATTGTCATCAATTACCAAAATAGGGGAGATTGAAAATGCATCTAGCCCTTATGTGTGGTTTTGGTAATTAATGACAATACCTATGAACTAATAATAGTGTTGAGTTTATTAGTAGGTTGTTCCATAGGTAATGCATTGAGAGATATGCATGAGCTCTAGGTGAATAGGGAGATTAAAAATGCATCAAGATGAATGAGCTCTAAGTGATGCTCGGGAGATGCATAAGTGATTTTCTGAGAAATGCCATGAGAATAAAAGAAATGCATCGTTTTCATTGAGCCCTTAGTGATGCTCATAAGGAGAAGAAAAAGCTCAATAAGATTGGTAATAAACTTCAAGACTAAGTTACATATGGAGATCAAGTAACTAAAGGATGATATCGCCAATAGAGTTTTATGGACTAACCCGTGTGCTATGTGCTTAAGAATGAGCGGGGTTAGGTTCTATACGAAGATTGGCAATATACATAAAGTCTAATAAGTTACGTGTGGAGATCAAGTAACTTAAGGTACAAAAGTTGTCAATTAGGTTTTATGGACTAACCCATGTGTTTTGTGCTTTAGAGTAAGTTGAGGTTAGGATCCATAAGAATGCATATGTTGAATTGAAATCATATATGCCAAGAGTGAAGAACAAGAATGAACTCCATATTTGATAAAGTGAATTCTTTGAATATATCGAATACAAAGTGGTTTTCTATGGTAAGACGGTGAAGGGCAAGCAAGACTCGGCTGCGATGGACCATCCGTGGTGAAGGGCAAGCAAATGACTTGGCGCCGAAGGACCAAGGCGGTGGTGAAGAGCGAGTGAAGGCTTTAAGCCAATGGACCGTGTAAGTCCATAGAAACCTATGAATAATTTTCATCAAACATATGAAGAATCAAGAAGAGATGGAGTGAAGATTATATGGAAGTTGGCAACCCTCAAGGTTTGAATGAAAGAAGCGGTACTTGAAAGTTATTCAAATGCTCAAAGTAGTTCAAATGAGTTTTATCTTTTAATTTGGGTATAGGTATACTGTACTATTAAGAGGGATGCAATGTAGAGCTAATTGTCGTGTCTCAGTGCTCAAGAGTTTCTAACCAAACCCAAGTGAGAGTTCTTTTTAGAAATCCCGGTGCGGAAAGTGTGGAAGTGTCCGAATTGGATTTCGAAGTGTTCCTAATTTGATCCAATATGTTTGAGGTCATGAATTTAGTTGGGATGTGTAGCCCTCTGAATAAGCTTTCTATAGAGCCCAAAATCCTCGAAATCGGACTTCGGGATCAAAAGTTATCGCCGTTTTTATAGGCCCAGCTGTGCTGAACCCGGATACTCCGGGTTGACCCGGATTCTCTGGGTTGTTTGTGAAGGTCGATCTCGCCTCTGCAAGGAAAGAGATAAAGCTAGTGGATCAAGGAAAGCGGTTGAAAGAGACCCAGGTTGTTGGAGCTTCCTTAATGGAGACGTAAGATTAATGGTGGTGAATCCGAACTTCAGGAAACAAATCTTTATGTCTCCACTTCGGTTTGTTTACTTTTGAGTTCTTGCTCAATACTTGGAATCATAAATTGGAACACACGATTTCATTTGGTTTGAGCTTGATCTACTCATTTGTGTGTTTTTGATTGTAGATTCTCCGTGGATCTACTTGGAATCATAAATTAGAACACACGATTTCATTTGGTTCGAGCTAGAACTCTTTAGGCATTGTTTGTTTCGACCTAGTTTCTGTACAGACCCCGGAGATTCCAGATTTACCCGGAGGTTCCAGAACTGTACAACCCGGAGATTCGGATTATGATACTCTGGTGAACAGTGTTTTCAGTTTTTTGAATTAATATTTTATTACATATCTTTTGCTACAATTGAATAATTTTTGTCACCTTAGGATTGTAACTTTCACACTTATTTTGGGTGATTGTGCACTAGTTGAGCCTATCATATTTAGGTTTTTCACTTGTGAAAAATCTGTTAGTTTATATTTCGCTACTAGTTTAGGACAACGGAAAAAGATGACGAATTTCTAGAAAAACGCCTATTCACCCCCCCCCCCCCTCTTTAGGCAATATTATTGTCCTTTCAGGACCATCAGGTGAGTTAAAGTCCACCAGAGCCAAATTGCAACCTCTCTGCAAGAAATGCTCCGTCGTATATTGTTACCTATCACCGGACCATCCAGCGTGTACTTCAATTTCTACCTCTGGGATGAAAAGCACCGACATGAATCTCGTCTGAACACCGGATCTTCCGCCGTGTACAAAATCTCAAATGTCAGATCATCTAGTGTGTACAATTTTTCTAAACTCAAAAATAAACACGCTAACTCTATTTCTCTCTACAATTTTGGATAATCATGATCATAATTGCAATACATATATATACTCGTGTAATTCACAAATAAAAAATCAAAATAACAATATTATCAATCACTCATCACATATAAACTAATACATATTTCAATTTAATTTTTTATATATATATTATTATACATCTAGGATGTAGAATAGTACCGGTCCAACATAGTTGGCCCAGCCATGCCTGCCGCCCCGTCCGCACCCGCCCATCCGCGCACTACCCGCGCCAGCGCAAACCTCGCCAGTGGCCGCGCGGGAGCCGCCCAACCACGCCTGTCATCCAGCCCACTCGAGCCCATGGGCACGTCCTGCCCGTCCAGCGCGCGACATGTGGCTGCCCAATTCGCTCGCCCGCGCGCGCCCCACCATGCGTTTTGCATGCGCGATCGCTGGTGGTTCACGTGGGAATCGATGCATGGCAGAAGCACCGATATGTGATTTTTTGCATCTGGAGGCATTGATACATGGCTTTTTCATGGCAGAAGCATGCAAGCCGGTGTGCTTTTTAGCATGCATGCATGCGAACTGATTTTCGTATGCATGCCCTTGGTTAGGTCATGGTGATCTCGGTCAGGTGGGGCCAGACGAGTGAATTTATTATGATTTAGGTTCTTTCTTAGTTTATTCAGCGGTTATATCAGTAGTTGTTTAGTAATTTTAAGTTTTAGAAAAATTATTTAGTAGATTAAGTAATTGTTGAGTAGCAGTTCTACTGTTGCTAATAATGTTCAGTAGTTCTAGATTATAATAAATTTTGTTGAATAGTTTTTATTCAGTAGTGTCAACAATTGTCAGTGGTTGTTTTGTGGTTCTAAGTCATATTAAAATTATTCAATGATTTTTAATAGTGTCAGTAGTTTAGTCTAGTGTTTTTAATAATATCAGTAGTTTCAAGTCATAGAAAAAAAATTTAGTAGTTTGTGTCAGTAGTATTAGTAATTATTAGTAGTTGTTAGTAGTATTAGTAGTTTTGATTCAGTAGTTCTAAGTCATAGTAAATTTGCTCAATAGATTTGTTTAATAGTTTTAGTAGTTTAGTTCAGTAGTTATGTCAATAGTTTAATAGTTTGTGTCAGTAATTTTAAGTTATAAGAAAATTGTTCGGTAGTTTATATCAGTAGTGTCAGTAGTTTATGTTAAATAGTTTATTTAGTAGTTATTAATAGTTTGCTTAATAGTGTCAAATGTGCTAGTTCTTTAGAGTTCAGATCAATGCTCGCTTCTGGCCGTACTTCCTCCATTGGCATCTGATGAAATCGGACACTAGTATTACAAGTGATGTACAATTGATTTCTTGCTTCTTCCTTCACACACATATATAGACACTAGTGTTACAAGTGATGTATTACTGGCGCGAGGTCATTCATGTATGTGATACTGCAATGTATGTACGTGCAGACGTGCTACGACATAGGTGTGCGCATGGTCACTTATATGCCCATGCACGTACACACATGCAAGTGTGTGTGACATGAGCGGAGCGGGTGCGCTGGATCCCACGCAGCACGGTCGGGGCACCGCCCTACCTGACTCTGACTGCACGTACCCTAGGCACGGCATCAGCGTGTTGCACACCGTGGAGCACGGCAACATGCCCCCCGCGCGCGGCGGCAGCGGGGCCAGCACCAGCAGCGCCAGGGCAAGCGCGCGGCGAGACGCAGCAGCAGCAACCATGGCAAAACTCTCAGAGAATATGGCCAGAGCGAGAGAAGCATGTGCGCGTGTGGAGATGAGACCAGCTGGGGCTGCTTATATGAGGTGTAGAGCTGGGACGTGGGTCATACTATATTACTATTCCTGATCTGTCTATGGCACGATATTTTGGTATGACACGAAATATTTTGAGTCGGATCGGACGGTGTGAACACGAGGATCGTGTCGTGCCTAAGAACTTAGCACAGTAGATATGCCGGCACGACACGATAGTTTAGGTTGTGTCCGTATCGGCACGGCACAAAAAAGACACGATACAATCTGTATAATCATTTTTTCGTATTTATCCTCTAATCTCTCTGATACAAAACGTGAGACATTAAGATCATATTTGTTGGTGAGAGATTATAAGAGATAAATATGTAAGCACGAGATATAAGTGTGAGATGGTATGTATGAGTATAAAAGACATAAATATAAGATAATAAGAGATAAATATATAAATATTATTAAATAATTTGAAACAGGGTCATACCTAGATCGGCATGCCGATGACGGCACGACTTGCCTAGTATCTTACTTGAACCTTTATAGGTTTGAGTAGCACGGTACAATAGATAGATCTGTCTAATGAGCATGATATGACGGCGCACGAGACACGATGAGACCGAACCGTGCCGGCAGGACACGGCCCTAAGTCCCGGCTCTAACGAGGTGACGTTCATCAGCGCGGTCCACGTGAGTAAGGATATTTTCTCTGCTCATCCTGCGAGATAGACTCGTAGTGCCGTACTGGTGCATTGTTGTATGGGAACAAAACATAGCAAAAGTGTGAACACTACTGGTACTGTCTGGTATTTTTGTGCCTGTGCCGTGGCGCAGCTGCAGCAGGGAGACTTGACTCGTGGTCGTTGATGGTGAGAACTGAGATGGATCATACCCGCGATGATACGTGGGTTGGGTTGCTGCCGAAGCAATCCTTTTATGGACAGATCAAGAAATATTTATTTTTTAAAATAAATATTTATAAAAATATATCTTAGATGAAAAGATTTACGGATATAGATGTCTACCATTCTTTCAAAGATTTCAGAAAATGGTAAATATACCATGATGGTACAAACAACTCTTACTGCTCTCTCATGTGACAGTTAGACCCTTACCGCATTTTGAGATGATGGTTAGATCCCACCCTATTCTTATCATCCCTTACCGTCCTATAAGAGAATGATTAGTCTCTGAATGAGCGGTTAAGCAAACAATATTTATAATTTTTTAATATGATCTCAAATTAAGATAATCTTTATATGAAAATTGTAACTATTAACGAGGTCTATAATTTTATAGTTGATTTTTTTCTATTTAAATCGGTTTAGATGATCAAAATATGGCTATAAGTTCTAGATCTAGCTTTTTATATATGAAACTAGATCTGTAGCTTCTACATACTTTTTGGTATACAAACGGATTTAAATGAAATAATGTTAAACTATAAGTTATAGTCTCGTCGATAACTATAATTTTTATATAAAGATCATTTTTATTTGAGATCATATGAAAAAGTTATAAATAGTTATTCAGTATCGTATGCCTAACCATTTCCTCATAGGCTAATCGTCCTCTCAAATGACGGTAAGGGACAATGAGCCTGGAGTGGGCTATAACCGCTCTCTTAGGAGTAGTGAGGGCTTAATCATCTTATGAGAGGATGGTAAGGATTGTTTGTGCCATCGTGACATGCTTAACATAAATATTTATAATTTTTTTAAAGATGTAGGCGTCTATTCTCGCTAATTTTTTCATTCAAGATATATTTTTATAAATATTTATGTTAATTTTTTTAAAAGCTCACAGATCAACAGGCCATTCGGGTCGGAAAAAAATTATATGAGACCCTCTGCAGAAAGGCCTCCGTGAGACCCTGATCTACACCGTTCGTTCTGGATCCAACGGTCTGATTGAATATATGTGAGAGAAATACAGGATACGTGTCACGCAGAGATGAGGGTCTTTCTGTGAGACCGGGTCTCACAGAATTTCCTTCCATTCGGGTCTATTCTTAGTCAAGTCGTCGTGGAAACGTTGTGTTTCATGAAACTTATTGGCCGGTAGGCGGCCGACGACGACTCGTCTTCGTTGGGCAATGAGAGATGGAAATATGCATGGCCTGAATCCCTCACTATCTCTGGCCCAACGCGCGCGCACTAGCCGGGCCAACCCAGCAGCGCGCCACCCCTGTACACCATGTGTCCAGTGTCACTCGCTTGCACCCTCGCGTCCGCGCTTTCCACGTGTCCTGCCACCGTCCTCCATCCTATATCACCCGTTTAGTAGTTATCTAATAACTATCATTTAAATTTAATAATTCTAGTAGTTAGTAGTTGTTTAGTAGCTATCAGCTAATAATTCTTTAATAGTTATTAATAATTTTATTGTTTAGTAGTTATGTCAGTATCTAGATAACTATCAAAATATTATTCAGTAGTCATTAATAGTTTAGTATTCAGTAGTTCTAATTTACAGTAAAATTGTTCAGTAATGTGTTATTAGTTATCAATAGTTGCTAATAGTATCAGTAGTTTGTTCAATAGTTTTGGTCAGTAGTTTTTTTAATAATATCAATAGTTTGTTTAGTAGTGACAACTATTGACATCACTGAACTATAATTACTGACATTACTGAACAACTACTAAAGAGCTATTAAACTATTGAACACTAATGTGTATGTGACACGTGGGTGTAACCGGCGCGCCATGTGTGTGCGCTCTGGCATGTGGGCACATGCGCACGGGGTGCAGGCGCAGTCGGTGTGTTGCACGCCATGTGGCGTGCTTTGAATGGGGTAAGGTAGACTGGGCCAGGTTAGGTGTAGAATAGCTACTCTATAACTTGGGTAATACGGTGACGTGAGGTCTCACCCATTTAGCGGACGAGCCTTTGATCTCGTTCGCTGAAAGGGTGAGACTTTTCTTGCAACAATGTCCAACGGGCTTACCTAAAAGGTGTCTTCCACTAGTCGAACGACACCTTTTAGATATAAAAACCGGCTGCACCAGCACTATCAATATCAATGGCCATTTTTTTCCAACCCAGCTGAGAGATAGGGAGCAGAGGAGGAGAGGGAGGAGAGGGGAGAGGAGGGAGGAGAAATTGGTGGCAAAGCCCTGCCGGAGGAAGTAGATATGTTTCTTATCTGTTTGTTTTTACAAATTGAGTAGGATAGTCACTAGTGCTAGGTTTTAAAATAGTTTAGAGGTTAGATCTATATATTTTTTTTATAAATTTAGTAGGATAGCCACTAGACATATGTTAGAATGTAGATCTAAATTTAGAATTATGGTTAGACATAGCTTAGCAATTAGACCATATTTATACGCATATTTTACCAAATAGATGTAGTATTTAGACATATGATAGATATTAGATGTAGTTAGATATGGTGTAGGTATAACTAAGGTAATAGGTGTAGGATTTAGGTGTGTTTAATGGAGTGACCTGAGAATATTTTGTTGCAATATAGATTAACTGTTAGGTCATGTAATAAATGTTGCATTATTGTATATGTAGTTTTATGTAATTTTTTTATGTTATGTTCCAATAATGTTAGTGTTTTTTTAGAGATGGTTGGCACGCATGTCGGATAAGTAGCAGTTTATAATTTTTTATGGGGATAGTGAAATATTATATGGTTTAGAAATAGTAGTATTGTTCGTATTTGAGTCAATAGATAAAGGTATCTTCAGACCTATATAGAAAAGTGTCAGATACTTGTACGTTGGGCACGTGAGGTAGGACCAAAAGCAGTGAGGAAGAAAAAGTACCTACGTTGTACTCAATAGACCAGATGTTTTAATCATGTTGTTTATATTCCATAAGGCATATTAGGTTTAGACACGGTAATTGTTTATATTATAATGATCTTGTATAGTACATGCCATCGTTTGTGTATGTCACAGTTTTCATTAAAATCACCGTGTTTCACTTTCCGTTTCTATCAAATCCGAATATCCAAAATATCGCATAAGCATCAAATAGCACCGGACGAATCAATAAAAAAAAATTACGACGCACAGACGTTTATTCTACTATAAATAAAATAAAATTTGGTCACAGCAAAGTGTCACCCGCCCTTTCATCGGGCAACAGTAAGGTCTTACCCGGTGAACGAGTGACACATGGTATGTCATCGTATTTTTTAATTTCTAACCAGTGGCCCCATAAGGTATCGTCAGTTTATAGGGTGAGATCTTGCTCTCGCTCGATTACGGATGACAATAGCTTATTATTGCAATTTTTAATATATATATATATATATATATATATATATACATAGGATATATATATATACCCTATGTGTGTGTTTTAAACGGGCTGTAATTGAGCTTCATAGGCTGGATCGTCTTCGGTTTCACAGTTGAGTTGGAACGTTGGGCTAATTTTATTCAGGCCTGTAGCTGTTCTATACCCAATGGTCCCCCTCCAAATCGGGTTGTGAAACCGACAATCTTTTTTTTTCCTCGAGGAAAACCAAGCAGACAACCCTGCCTTTTCATTCTCACACAGCGATTCTGAAATTCGCAATTACTCCTCGATGAGATAAGCTATGAACAGTGAACGCCATTCCATATACAGGTTGCCAAATGCGGATGTAAAAGTAAGCAATGAAAAATCTCTGTTCTCGAGGAAGTAATCTTGAGTGGCAAGATTTGTGAATGCATCAGTCCTTTTGTCATCCCAGAAGAGTATTTGGGTTATTTTAAAAACTGTTCTACAGAGCTTCTGTGGTGGGATCACTCTACTTTTTTATTTTTATTTTTTTTTGCAAAAATGCTAATCAAATGTATTCTGTGGGACGTTTTCATTTAGTTGGACATCTTGACGGAACCATGTTACCACATGCATGGTCCAACGATGCTGAAAGCAAAAGATAGGAACAAAAGCCATATCAAAATACAGACCGAAAGGATCCACATGAACGTGCCTTTCGTCATCATGAGAAAAGATCTGAGGTGGATAACGAAAAAGAATTATCCGGTTATTCCTACAGCTACTAGCTTTTGGTGATCGATTCAACATGTCTGTTCCAGCCCAATATCTCTTGAATAAGTGTCAAATAATTATACAAAATTAATTATATATTGGGTTTGAAGTTACATTAGTAGTATAGGGTGAAGTTAGAGTATGACTCTTATAACTTATCTTTCTCATAAATATGAGAGGAATGTTGCTATTGTAATAATAACGATATAGCGACATACTCGAAGGTTCGAGTCGGCGGTGGTTTTTGTTGAGCTTCAGAGTGGCCGATGTTGCAAATATAGGGAGTAACGTGTGTAGTCATATTCTAGGATGTAGGTTTCAGCCAAATCTTGTTAACAAACATGATGCCTCTGTTATTGTTTGTGATTTTACGTGCATCATTTCGGTAGATCAATCTGCTGCTTCCGCTAAAGACTAAATTTCTTAACAATATCTTTCTGCATCAGTCGCACGTCAGAATTTTATGCAGACCAGTGATCCGTTACCCAGCGCACGAGCAAATCATTCAGGACCATATCTGCCTGCTATTCCAGTGCCCTTTACACATTACGACATGCATGCCACTTGCCAGCCATCATGCCCTAGAGAAATTAAGACCGATTAAATGTTCAGACGCTCAGCTCAGTCATTCAATCTCAACGACTTTCAGCAACGAAAGCATTTTCTGAACGAATCAGTTGCTGTGACATTGCACGTTCGGAGCATCAGTTCAGCAAAGTTATTAGGACACTGTTATTTCTAATCTCAGGTTCAGGAAATGTTTGAAGAACAAACAAAGCGGTCTGTTCGACTAGATCATGCACCCATTTTGTCATGTCCAAGCAAAGCATATTCCTAGCAATAATGAACCACCACCAGGTATGCAACCATGCATGCAACTCTGGAAAGCTAACCAGCAGTATACTCCTAACTGTATAACGAACTCATCATTGTGTCTGTCCGAGTAAACAAGATACAAAGGGGCGTAGGCCACAAGGATTCCCTTGGGCACAGCCGCACCGGCAACGCGTTTCATTCTTGGAGGATTTCGCGGAGATCCTAGCCCGTTTGGAAGGACCTGGAGCCGAGGCCGAGAGGTCCGACCGTCCGAGAGACATCTCCAATCTTAAGAGTCCCATCACGGCAAGATCGCGCGATCTATTTCGGTGTGCACCCCCACATGGCTGCTGCCCTCCTCCCCCCGGAGCGTCCCTGTCATATCCGCATGTGGTGCGTGCAGGAAGAAACTGCTCCGCACTGTTCTGTTTCCTGCTCGCAGCGGCTGCTGGCAGATGATCAAGTGTTGATACGTAACTTGTGGTTCTACATTCTCTGAAACAAAACTGGAGGCGTTCTGAACATTGCTTCTGTTGTGCAGCTTATCAAGCAGCTGAACAATTCCTAATAAAAAAACTACTGAACAATTTGCTACGGAGGCCTAAAAAACAATTTACCACAGTGTTACGGCAGCAGTTATATTTGAGTAGGGTAACTCGGTGAACTACTGAACAATTTCTCTAGGGTAACTCGGTGAAGATATTATTTCTGAACCCGCATTTCTGTAGGGTAACTCGGTGAAGATATTATTTCTGAACCTGCATTTCGGTAGCAGTGCAACTGCCACAACTTGTGGGGTGGGGGCTCAGGTGAGGCACCAGACGATTCAGTAGCTGTTGGGAGCAGAACGAGTCCAAAGAGGAGGCCACTGGTTAGTGACGGGAGATTAGCCGTAACTCCCGGGCGGCCATGTGCAATCAACATGGCATGGGGTCAGCGACGGCGAGCCTGGGGAACTGTTGCTTTCCTGATACTGATCAGAGGCAGGCAGGCGTGTTAAACCATGGGCAATGCAGGGGAAAATCAAACGGTAGCAATACAAAATATTAGTAACAAAGACTTATGTAAAAGACGATGTTCTTCAGTTAAAAAAAGGGGGCTTGGACTTGGACATGGACATGCATGCATATGCTTGACGGCAGCTTTGTTTGAAGCTGCTGGATTCATGCACAGTTTATTGTGTCTCACTAGCTATCACCTACACAGTTAGGCCATGTTCCACGCATGTGAGGTGTGTGTGTGTGTGTGACCATATGAATCCCCCTTGCAGGTCCAGGAGCAGAAGCCCACAGGCAGGTTTTGTCGATTCACACCTTATCTACCTCGAAACGTGCACTAATCATTAGCCGGTAACGTGTATCAGTTTGTTTAATCGCTTGCTTGATGATTCCCTCCGTGTGGGCTGGTATTCTTTTATGTGGTAGCTTCATGTGCTGTGCGGGCCGACAAATCGACCCGTGTTTTATATTCAATCAATTGTTAGATGTACTCCTTTCTGAGCTTAGATTAAAGCAAGGTGATCTTACCTGCTGAACTTGGTAGAGTGATTATCAGATAGATTATCCTGAAGATTTTGCAAGGTTCAGCGATCAGTGAACCATCGAGCTTCACTCCTACCACTCACATATGTGCATTGCATTCCACTACCGAAGCATGCAAAAATTTTAACCCGGAATTACGTCAAGTTGGACGAAAACGAGAAGGAACTCATGGTTGGGTGCTGCGGATCATATCATGCTATCGGAGTTTGATTTGTTTCCCCATCAGAGTCCTAGCTAAGCAGCGCAGAGCAGGCTCGCGAGAGCCATGTGGATCGGCCGCGCGGGACCGGGACCCCGCGCACCCCACGCACCCACGGGCCACGGCACGAGCAGTCGGTGCCTGTTACGTGCGCCGCGCGCCCGAGAGCGCTCGCATGTGCGCCTCCTCCTCCGTCCGTGGCCGTCCTCCGTTTTATTTCGTTTCTGCTTTCATGGCAGCCTTTAATCGCAGGCTCGCACCAAATCGCAAAGAAATTACACGCAAGGCCCGGCCCCTAGTTTCCAACCGCCACCAGCGCTGGAGCTGTGCTTTCGCTCGGCTATAAATAGCGGCTGGGAGACCCAAGATCCTCACTGCCAACCAGACGTTCCGAACCCAGTTGATAGCAAGCTAGCTTTAGATACCCTCCCTCAGAGGCTATCTCTAGCTAAAAGGTCCTATCTAGTTAGCAATGGCCATCGCCGGTGCTCTCTTCCTCCTCTTCTCGACGACCTTCAGTCTCGTCGCCCCGCAAGCCGCGGCCGGCGGCTACGGAGGGTGGCAGAGCGCGCACGCCACGTTCTACGGCGGCGGCGATGCTTCCGGCACAATGGGTGAGTCCCCTGCCCTGCCCTGCCGGTGAATGTAATACGTTGCCGTTCAGTTCTCCAATTACCACGACGCTTACGGTGAATTCTATTCGCTTGTACGTACACAGGCGGCGCCTGCGGGTACGGCAACCTGTACAGCCAGGGGTACGGCACGAACACGGCGGCGCTGAGCACGGCGCTGTTCAACGACGGCGCGGCGTGCGGGTCCTGCTACGAGCTGCGGTGCGACAACGACGGGCGGTGGTGCCTGCCGGGCTCCATCACCGTGACGGCCACCAACTTCTGCCCGCCCAACTACGGCCTCCCCAGCGACGACGGCGGCTGGTGCAACCCGCCGCGCCCGCACTTCGACATGGCCGAGCCGGCCTTCCTCCACATCGCGCAGTACCGCGCCGGCATCGTGCCCGTCGCATACAGAAGGTGTACATACTTACTCCACATGCATCGCCGTACTTGCTGTTGTCAAGAGTCAGTGGTCACGCACGTTCCGTTACGTTACGTACGGCCCCCAGTTATGACCCACCACTGTGCAGTAGTACCACGTCCTGGCTCGATCGCGCCGATCAACCGCGTCGGTCGGTTTGAAGGTTCGTGGGCCCAACATCCGGTTCGGTCCATTAGTTCGGCGGGCGACCCTGCAGATCCGATACGGTGCATGGGGGATAGGCTCCTGGCAACGTGCATGTACTGTGCCTTTTAACGTTGTTGCTGCACTAGTAGTACTCCACTTGTACACTTCACTCTCACTTATTCCCATTGACATCGACCACGATTTGGTCGTTCCTAGTTAAATCTTTTCACGTACAGCTTACGTCCTGACCGCGTTGCATGCGAGATCGGTCAATGAGCTAGCTGGTGACGATCAACGGCTAACGTTTGCGCTCACAAATGCATGCAGGGTCCCGTGCGTGAAGAAGGGCGGCATCCGGTTCACCATCAACGGCCACTCCTACTTCAACCTGGTGCTGGTCACCAACGTGGCCGGCCCCGGCGACGTGCGGTCCGTCTCCATCCGGGGCTCCCGCACCGGGTGGCAGCACATGTCCCGCAACTGGGGCCAGAACTGGCAGAGCAACGCGCACCTGGACGGGCAGAGCCTCTCGTTCCAGGTCACCGCCAGCGACGGCCGCACCGTCACCAGCAACAACGCCGCCCCCGCCGGCTGGCAGTTCGGCCAGACCTTCGAGGGCGGCCAGTTCTAGAGACCATGGATCGACCAGCTTCCTCCATCGATCTCAACAAATCACAGGAGAGAGATGCTAATCATCCGATAATTGTTGATTTGTTTTGCGTAGGGAAGCATGCATGCAAGAGAAAGACGAAGCCTCTTCGATTATAGCCAAGAACGAGGCTTTGTGCTACGCTGAGGCTGCTAATTAGCACCCGCCTAGACGTTTCCTTCTCTGGATCGGACTTGAAGATTGGACCGCCAAGAAGAAAATAATTGATTTTTTTTTCACTTTTGAACGTTCTTATTGTACCGCATCGGCCTTGTGTGGAAATTAAAAATCGCAAGGCCGGCCATTTAAGGGCTTGTTTAATAGAGTTTCAACTCCAAAAAAATTTAAAGCCGAGTATATCTAGCTTTAAAATTTTGCGAGGTTAGAACTGTGGGTATCTTATTTTTATTTTAATTTAAAAATATATGTTTAAATTATTTTATTTTATTATATAAATTTCAAATCTAAGATATAATGATCCATCAGCTTATTCAGTAGTAGCTTGTGGTGTGTTGGGGTGGTGACTGTCGGTGTTTGTTGGGGGTGTAACCCCAAGTACGTATCTTCTCCTCACATGGGTGGGGACGGAGGCGTTTGTGCGTGTCACGAGCGGTGTCGGTTGCGCCGCGGTGTACAGCTCCTAGCTGCATGCTGGTTCAGTGCAGTGCAGTGTCAGTGCTGTATATGATAAGCTTGTGATCCATCGATTTCATTATCCACGGCATGTGAACCTGCTCTGTGTACTATGCCTGTTGCGTCTCTCGACACGCTTGATTGTAGTAGAAAGCTCTTCTTTTTGCGTTGGCCCCATGGGCGCTTTTGAAGCTAGCGAAGATGTAGGGTCGCCTACTAGGGCGCCTGACACGTCCGCGGTGTGCTTCATAAAGTGGTCGCTTGAACAGGCAGGCAAACAACTTTAAAGGCCGGTTACGTCCGAAGCTAATGCAGAGCCGAACGACGTATATGTAGTTAGGGAATGAAAGAAGCACCGGAAAATCTCGTCCCGACCCAATGCCTTTCCCGATTTTTCCCAGCCGTTTCTTTTCTTACCTGAACGTGATAACCGAAAACGAGGCCGAAATCGATTCGAGTCTCTTCCTGATCGAATCCCATTTTTTATTTGGATATTCCTAACATGATTCTCGTTTTCCTAGCCATTGGTTAGGGATCGAGGGCCATGTGTGAAGCTATTGGGTGACAAATCAACGAGACTTGTCATGCATGGATGATATATTCACTGTAACTCATACTCTCTTCGGTTCAAAATAAATGTGTTTTGGGTTATGTATAGTTAACTATTTTAAACTTTGATAACAAATTACTTTTTATGTATTGAGTTTGTATAATTGAAATGGTACGGATAGATTTGTCTCAAAAATACTTTCGTAATCGTATGTTTTTACTATATTTTATCAATATATTACAGCAAAAAGTGATAGTCAAAATTGTATTTTAAGTACCATGTCAATATCTAAAACGACACTTATTTCGGACTAGAGGTAGTATATGCTTATGGGCTTAAATGGATATATCAACTTAATTAGTTATAAATGCTTGTGCTAAGTCAAATATTTGAAGTTATGGTTCTATGGTTCTGTGTTCCCAATATGAATTATCGATTTCCAATCGACATCACATGTTTTTGTTCGGATGACTCTATTTTGAATGTCCAACAATTCAAACTTTGTTTTATTTCCGAGAAAAAAAAATGTGAACGCAGTAGTTAGAGACTTTTTCCAACAGTTCCCATCCGTTTTCAACCCCCTCCCCCCCCCCCACCCCCACGTATACTCTAAGAGATAGTAACATTTCACGGTTTAGCTGATCCACTAGCTTTTCTTCTCGGGTGAGCCTATCGGTGTCCTCTACACTAATCCACTGGTCTCCCGCGCTAGACCAGTGCCGCCGCCGGCCCACCGGCACCGGGTATGCAAACTGCAAGCACGGTTATGATTCCCTTTTGCAGCCAGCGAATCTTAACTATGGAGGCGTTCGGCGAACGGGCGGTTGCACGTAGCTTTCAACGATGCCTCACGTCTGTCTGAGAAGGTTGCAGCTAGCCATGTGCGAGTTACTCGATCGGGTTTGGACGGCGGCGAGCTGACGCGGTGTTGCTGGCCCAATCTCGGCCACCGCCTTGCGTCGTCGTCGCGGCGCGCCGTCTCTGACTTCCCTTCACGTCGTCGTGCTGTCACCCTCGCTATCTGCGTTCCCGCGTGGACCGAATGATTGAAATGGGCCAAAGCCTGTTAATATTGCGTCAGGACACACTCAGTCTTCCACAATGGGTTTCGTAGCCCAATGAATCACACGCAGATGGACGGATGTGATATGCCGGCCCATTACAAGACGAGGGAAATCAGGTCGGCCTTGTATGTTTAGCTCACTAGGATTAGTAATTCTCCAAACTTTTTTATTTTTAAATCGAAAAATTGCAAAAATAATGGTACCCAATATTTCAATGCTCTCAAAATTTAAAATACTACCGAAATAGTAATGATAAATTCTGAAAAATGTATAGTCTAGAGGATACTGTAATCTAGCTTTCTAAAATATTTCAACTCACACAATTATTTGTACAATGAAAAATAAAAAAGATAAATTTTAGAGACTTAGATCATAGTATTTTCTACACCAATAAATTATTTTAGAAATTTTATGACTATTTCAATAGTGTTTTGAATTTTTAGAGTAATAGAACATAATATTTTTTGTTTTTTAAACAACCTATTGTTCTTTTAAAGGGCGATAGGAGACTAGATATGCGGTTTTTTAAAATACTAGGATATTTTAGAATTTTTAATTTAAGATATATAAAAATATATATCGTCCGCGTCCGATCCCGGGAGGCCCGCAGGGACCGCAAGCCGCCAGAGCGCTTCAGGCGCAGGGTATGAGTTTTGAACTGTGTGACTCTGCAGTTGCATATCGTCGTCAGATTTCACTATTAAAACGCATCTCCTATAGGAGAAGTTCGATGACAGATTTGTGAATTCGTACTTGCTAATTGTGTCCTGATTCGGGACTGCACGTCTGCCCCGATGGCAACTACATAGTTCCTGTGGGATGAACCGATCCCTGACATTTAGTTCCATTTCGTTTTGTTTGCGTGTCAGCTGATATCCACACAACTTTAGCTAATCAGTAGGGATGGGAAAAGCTAGTGAATAGACTGAAAAATATCTTAAGCTGGCTGATCTGTTGCCCGTTCGTAGTTGTGCAATTTTTTGGAATGACTGCAGTGGTAACACATACCCAATTTTTGGTTAGGGCAAGCTCTAGCTTTAGTGTTTGAATTTATGTTTGGGGCTTCAATTCTGCCCTGATGGCAATTACACGTGCCTGTGGGATGAACAGGTTTCTAACGTTTACTACCATCTCTTTCACTTTTTCAGCTGATAAACACACGTTCAGCTGATCATTTAGGATGTGAAATGTTTATATATAGATTGCTCTGTATCCAACTTTGCTGATCTTTTGGCTGCCATAGTTAATTCTTGTTTGGTGCCTGACTTCAGCTCGAACATTGAATTTATGTGACTTAACCGCTTTTGCTTCCAAAATGGTTCTATTAGGCTTGCCAAATGACTTTAAAGATAACATATGTTTGGGACTTTTACGTTGCCCCTATGGCTGTTACACTGTGCCTGTGGGATGAACAGGTCTCAATATTTGCTTCCATTTTTTTTTTTACTTTGTCAGCTAACAGCCATACATTTTTAGCTGATCATTAAAAAGGGGAAATGTTAACAAGTATATACCTTTTGATTGCCCATATCTCTTGCAATGTGCATACTTTGAAATATCATATTTGTGGGACTTCTACGTTGCCCCGATGGCAATTAAACAGTGCCTGTGGGATGAACAGGCCCCAACATTTACTTCCATTTTATTCACTTTGTCAGCTAATAGACATACATCATTAGCTGATCATTTAAGAATGGAAAATGTTAACGTGTATTATATGTCAAACGTATTGTTCTTTTGTACCTGCTTTGTGGAACATTTAAACCATAATATTTTTGGCAACTTGCAATTTAGATCCTTATATTTGTTATGTAAGGTATATAATGTGGTATTTGGAGACTTTCTGTTCCCGTTCTGTTCTGTTTGTGACGCATGTATGTTGAGAATTTAACTTTCATCCATTGAGGTTCATGTACCGCAGAATGTTAATTCGTGGTGGCTGATCTGTTGCAATGTTTTTTTAGGAGGAAAGGCCTGCTGGGCAAGGCCCTCGCCCTGGTCCTGGTCCTGCTGGTGCTACTCCGGCACCAAACGTCGCTCGCCCGTAGTTCATCTGCTGAGCCCTCAAAATCTTTTGACCATGTGAAGTCTGTCCTGTCGTTAGCCATGGATATTCATAGTAGCGGGTCGTTTTGGTGCTATTACTTCTTTGCACTTTGCTGAAATATCAGTTGAATGCCAGTAGGTTTCAAAATACTAATGAGTTTCAATCTAGGATGATTTTACTTTAGATTTCATCTTTCACCGTGCGCATGTTCCTTATCTGGTTGAGGTTTTCTCCTGCTGTCAACAATCGCTCGATTCCTTCCGTCCGTGTCTTTTCATCTTTTGCGGCTTTTTTTTTCACTCTTTGTGCTTGTGCAGATTTTTTTTTTTTTTTTTGAGAGTGCTTGTGCGGTTCAAAGCATGAGAGTGGAGACAACGAACCCTAGCTAAGCCTTAATGCCGACCAGCTATCAGACACGTAAGCCTGGAGAGTATTCAAAGTGCGTGTTACGCAAACCCTGGCCCAGTAAAGGCCCATAGTCAAATTCTGTTTTCACGGGGCCCAGCGAAATCAGAGATGAACAGCCTAGTATTGGCCCATACGTCTCTCCGCCTGCTTCTGGTGCGGACCCGTGTGATTTTTTATATATATATTTTTAATATTTGTAAGAATACATGTCCGTTTAGAAAAATTGTAGAAGTAGTCTACTGTTTCCTATCTATCGGATGAGAACAAGTTTTCGTCTGATGAACGGGTAACATTTTATAGGTCCTACATGTCAAGTAATAAAAAATCGATGAATATATGGAGCTCACAAAGTCTTGTCCGTTTAGTAGGCTAGATCTCGATCTCGCCCATTGAATAAGATCTTACGCCAATAGGTCTAAAAAACATATCGCCTACTGAAATCCTTTAGAATCAATTTTTCATGTTTCCTTTGAATGCTCTTATGTACACCGCTTTTGGGAATGTATTCTAGATTTCACTGGGAAGAAACCTCCAATTTTGCATCCATCCACATGGGCAAAGGACTTGCTGGTTGGCAATCAGTTTTCAACAGAAGATGCAGCTTTCTTTGCTTGTTGCTGCTGGTCGTTGTGGTCTGGGAGAAACAGTTGCAAGCATGACAAAGTTTCTTGAAGTCCAATTGCAGCAGCTAAACACGTCACACATATGGTGGATGATGTCCTCCAGTTGCATCAGAAACCGACTATAAAAATACAACACTCTGTGCATTGGCAGGCACCTGAGGAAGGTACCATGAAAGTAAATACTGATGCTGCTTTTTGCGTACAGTCTCATACAGGTGGTACGGGAGCTGTGGTACGTAATGCAGCCGGCTGCTTGATTATGGCACAAGCGCGCTGGTATGATAACTTGAGCGATGCTTTCATGGCAGAGGCTTTAGCGGCACGAGATGGCCTTACAACAGCACAAAGTTTGGTAGTTCAACGAGTAATCCTGGAAACTGATAGTATCACTTTGGTTAATATGCTGCAGAACAATGATGGTGCTCGTTCTTCCATTTCCAGTACTTGGCAAGACATTCAGGAGCTAGCTAGGAGATTTACTTCTATTTCCTTTTCTTATGTCGACCGGATGGCCAATGGTGCGGCTCACTTCTTATACTTGGTTAAGTTGCGTACCAAATTTCCTAGCAGATGAAATCAGCAAGGATTGTGACTCTATCAATGGTTAATATAGCGTTCGTGTTTGCGCTAAAAAAAGAACTCTCCCCCTCTTCGTACGTTGTACGGACTACTAACCAAACTTGGCTGCAGTCAGAAGGCAATAACCCATTTCCAGTAAAGACTGACACCGGCCGATTCTGCGCGACAAAGTAGATGTGTCAGCCCGATACGTTCCATGCCGGCCGTCCCTTTCACCCTTCATGGTCGATCCTGTAACACCGTCACGGAGAGAGACCAAACAAGTCCCTGACAGAGACCGTGAATCAAGCAACACAACGCCTACCTACCCTCGTGCTGCACTGTGGCCGTGCCCGTCTCTCAACAATCCAACTGCCGGCACACAGTCGTCGGCAGTGTTAGATTTAATCATGAATGTGGCCCGTTGGCATGCTAGTCGTTGGCGTGGAGTCAGCAGGGAGAGCGCGTCGTCAGGAGTTCAATCAGGAAGTGGCCACGGCGAGAGCGCCGGGCATGCGTGAGTGCGTGGTCAAAAATAACATGCGGTGTGCATAAGTTTGTTTCCGTTTTTAGTGGATCGTGAGATTCCATGATCCGGTTCTGCTGCTAGTATAAGTAGCATTCAGTTGTATTTCGTATTGTATGACATCAATTATTATTCAACAGAAGAAAGTAGCTCTGTCCACCCAGAAAAACTTGATTGTTCTGTTCTTGTCGATTCCTGCTATTGTTGTGTCCTCTTTGCTGCAGAAGCTTGCGATCCTGTGGCTGTGTGCCAACAGGCAGCAGTCCCGGCTTGTTGCGTTGCGCCGCCTTGCACTGTCGCGCGGCGAAGACTTCCGCGGACGCCCCACCGCGGCACCGAGTCCTCGCTCCGCTAACCACTTGGAAAGAGCAGCCGTGCGGGCGGGGCGCTCGTTGCGCAAGCGCGGCTGGCAAACGCGGCGCGCGTCCCGTGAAGTCCCGGGCCGTCGGTTGGGATGGGCCGATCAGGGAGTGGACCACGCCGTTCGACGCACGGCCGGAGGAGGACGGCAACGCTTGGAGCGCAGGAGCTGATGCGGCGATGCCAGTGTTGCCACACGGCCGGTCGCTGCTCGGGTCCCCACCCCCTCGTGTGCCGATCCTAATCATTGCGATTTTGCAATCATTTGCGCAATCTTTGCTTAGTCTGGGCTTTGTTTCTCTCTCCACCGCTTTGTTTGTTTCTTTTCCATAGTCCAAGCAAGGAATCGACGTAGCTAGCTTTCTCATTGTTTTCTTCTTCATCTCCCATTTTGTCCGTAAATATGTCGTCTGGTCCGTCGGCTTCTTACCATATGCTGTAAGGCTTCATTTTTCTTTCACAACCAACAATCTTCATCTTCCTTCCCATTTGCTTTGCTCCTGTCATTTCCTCCAGCTCCTTGTCCGTTATGAATGAATACTTCATGTCAGCACTGACGCGCTACAAAAAAGACATTCAGAAAGCAAACCGAATCCCCCATGAAAATACAGGCATAACTCGCAGTCCCTTTCGCGAGGATCGATCGTGTATTCGTGTGCATACATACACCAGGAGCAGATTCGCTGCAGCCACAGCGGCACAAATGCCACCATTTGACGAAGGATGCACGATCGACGTATCACCTACCAGCTGCAAGTTACCACACCATGCCATACTTATCCATGCAAGTACCCAATGCATGATAGCCTTTCAGTTTGACCGTCTACATTGCAGGGGTTGCTTCGTCAGACGACGCGACGCGTTCTGCCTTTCCGTCGGTTATTGTTTGGCCCGAAGCGGCAAGGCTCGGAGACAGGTCGCTGTGCGCGCCGTCACCGTTGAGTGACCGCGATTCTTTCACCTGTGACCGCTCCATGGAAGCTTCGGCCACCAGTGGCCTGCACAGTGGCTAAACTGCACTCTCTGCTCGAAACATATCTGCGAGATCAGATCACAGGACGCTGGCTGGCTTCGATCTCCCTGTTCATCGCTGCGTGGACGTACATGTGTGTGGACTCGGTAATCCGGCCAAACGCACGGGACAAAGCTTGAGCTGTGTGTTCATGAACGGACATGATGGGGTGATTTGGCGGGAGCAACGAGGGAGATACCCGTGCAATCTTGCACATAAAACAAGTGCTGTCATAGGGTACTAGCTCAGTGTTTTTTTTAAAACTAGTTTATCTAATGGGCACTGCTTTTTCTGAAGACCAATCAGGAGAACCTACTGTATTTATGTTTCTCACCTGAATTCAGATTGGCATCTGAATTCAGTGCATGCCCTGCTTATTATGGGAATTGGGAAGCATGTACTCCGATCATGTGTTGCTGGCTTTGCTGCTCTTACGCTGGCAGTGGACAACAGCAGCTGTGCTTCCAAAATTGGCACCCTCCTTGCGCCATTCAAGGGGCATCATCTGATGTTTTTTTTAAACGAACCAGCAGAAGAGCTTCCTATTATATTGATAAGAGGAAAGTTCAACAGGCAACAAGAAAGCAAAGCTAAGAGTGTGGCCCTGGAAAGACAAAAAGAAAAACACAAGAAAACAGGGAACAAGACTACTCTCATGGAATAAGGCGGTCTAAAAACCATGCTCTAGCAAAAACCCAAAGGGTTGCCTTGTCTCTGATTCTTTGGGAGACCGCCCTGTCGGGTGCTCCAGGCGACTAAAAGTCCTAGCATTGCACTCATTCCATATTTCCCAGCACACTAGAATGATAAACGATTTGAGCCCTCTTTTTGAGGAGTTAAGTCTGGTGGCCATAGATGTCCACCACTGGTGTACCGTTGAAGTCATTGCACATCAGTGTGACTGTAATGCAAGCTGCCCAAGCCATTGCGATAGGTCATGCTAGATGCGTTTGGTGAATATGTATTCAACAAATAGGTGATGGTCAATCTCAGCCGCACGTCTGCATAACATACCTTTGGTTGGAGGGCCATCCTCTACCTGCCAGCCTATCTGAGGTCCATAGTTTATTCTGGTTGGCTATCCAAGCGAAAAGCTTGCATTTAAGGGGGCACGCTCTCCAAAACAACCACTAAAAGTTTGTTTGTTTGTTTGGGCAGAGCTTGTGAAATGCGCCTTGTAGGTTGAACCCAACGTGTACTCGCCGTGATGGGTGAATTTCCAGGAGATGCCATCCTATATATGACCATTTAGTTCAATCTGTTGAACTGTCAACCAAAGTTGCACAAATTTTATCTTAGCCCATCCTGAACGGTGAGGTCAAAGATGCGCTATAAGGGATCAATAGCTAGTGCAAAGAGAAGCGTTGAGAGTGGGTCCCCCTGTCATAGCGCTCAACCATGCTTAATTGGAGGGTTAGGCTCACCGTTGACAAAAATTCTTGACGAAGATGAGGTGAGGAGGATTGAGACCAACTCGCGCCAACATGGTGGAAAGTCCAAGTGTTGTAGTATGGATAGTAGATATTCCCATCTCATTGAATCGAAAGCTTTAGTTATGTCTAGTTCGATTACCAGGGAAAGCATTATATTTCTTTGGAGCCACGTCTTGTTGTGCCCCGAACAACCATGTAATTGTCTTGGATGTTGCATCATGTGATGAAAATGCCTTTTCATGGCGAGATCAGAGAGTTCATTTGTGTTGCAAGGCATAGAGCTAGGATTTTCAAGAGAACGTTGCTAGCAAGTGGATTAGGGAAATTGTTCTGAAATCTGCAATGCTCTCAGCACCCTCTTTTTTTTGTAGAAGAATGATGTTGGTCGAGTTTAGAAGACCAAAATTGGAGGCACATAGGTCATAAAAGGCTCGAACAGCTGAAACGATGTCCAGTTTGATGATGGTCTAGCATTTTTTGAAGAATAGCCCAGTGAAACCATTGGGACCCAGGGTTTTATCAGCAGGCATGCAATCGATGGCATGCTGGACTTCCTCTTTAGAGAAAGGATTCTTTGGTGCCTTTAGGTCATTGATAGGCAAGTTCATGAGGCCCTGGTTGAGATCAATTGATCGGCTAGGTGGCGGGGACATGAAAGCCGCGAAGTGCTTCTAAATGAGGGCCACTTTGCTCATCATGTGTAGTTGCCCATCCATGGCTAGCTTGGAGTTTTTGTCTCCTTGCACTGACCTTTAGGTGGAAAAACCTTGTGTTTCTATCTCCCTCTTTGAGGTAAGAAATGCATGAGACCTACTTTTTTGTGCCCTTTCAATGACCACGATGCCCACTATTCGCTTTTTGAGCTTCGCATGAAGGCATCTATCTTGACTCGTGAGATTTCTAGCTTCTTGGGCTGTGTCAAGCCATGAGATGACATCAAGGGCCATGAACAGTTGTAGCTTTGTGTTAGACATTAGCTTTTGACTCCATACCTTGAGCTCTTGGGCTGTGGTACACAACTTTTGGTTTATAATGTGGAAAGGATCATGATGACTTGTCTGCTTGTTCCATGCCAATTTAACAATGTCAATAAACCCTGGTATTCACGTCCAGAAGTTTTCAAACTTGAAAGATTTTGGTCTCTTAGGGCCGCTCTGATTCAATAGTAGAAGTGGACAATGGTCTGAGTGGGAGATGTACAAGGCATGCAAAGTATGACATTGAAATGCAGAAAACCATTAGGTGTTGTCGAAGGCTCTGTCTAGTCTAACAAGGGTCGGGTTGCATCTCTTATTGCTCCAACTAGTTTTTCTATTTTGAACGTGGATCTCCTTGAGTTCACAATCATTCAAGGTTATGCAAAAATGGCCCATTTGGCTACAGTTGATGTTTTTACTTCTTTTTTTTTAACTACGGCTTGTAGGATTTGACTAAAATCCCTAATAATAAGCCATTTCTGACCCGCTAGAGGCTTAATGCTATGAGTCTCATAAAGGAAAGCCATTTTCCTAGAGTCACATGTCAGCCTGTAGACTGAGGTGAGGACGACAATGGTTGAGCATTCTTTAACAGTCACGTACACGAAAATGTGGTAGCGTCCTATTGTAATGTTTTGAACATCGACTATATTGTCATTCCATAGCAATAGGATCACACCTCTTGGTCTTTAGACTCTGATGGATGGTCTATGTGCGAAATTGGAGAGTCTGTTAGGGGCGCGGGCAAACATAGTGTTCGGTTGAAGATCGCAAAACTTTGTATCTTGGAGACAAGCTATGTGACAAGTAGCCACACAATCGTCTCATACACCGTATTGCACCGTGCCACAGAGTTCAGGTCACAGACAATCCATGACAAAATGTTTAGATTTAAGCCAATCATGGAAGATTGAGAAAACATGCAACTACAACCATTTTAACCACATGCATTGCACCATGGCTCGATGACGAGAGAGGCAAAGGGGTCTATAGCAACTACGTTAGCCGGTAGCAAAGGTGCCTCAGTGATGCACAACTTGTCAGCCAGCGTGCATGCTTTGAGAATGTAGTCTCCCGCCTTTTCCATCCACCTTGTTTGGGTTACCTGCAAATCATTCATACATGAATGGATTATTGCAAATGAAGCATGAACTGAGGAGTGAACCTTGTCGGAGACTAGGTCGTGTAGCTCTGCTCGCAGAGCTTGAGCCTGGATGGAGAACAACAGTTGGAGGTCAGCTTCTTTTTTGCTTCGTAGTTGTTCCAGGGACGACAACAGTGAGCCATTTTCTAGCACAAATGTGTTGGTCAGCGGTGCCACCTCTTGTGATGTGGCCTCCATGAAGTGTCCTGGGTCATCTTGATGTCTTAAACTTTATTATATCAGTCCCTGAACCAGTTACTAGTAAATACAAGTCTTACAATAGGTGGTAACACAGTCATACAATAAAAGAGAGTGGTGAAATAAATTCACCAAGCTAATAGTATATAAAGGATTATGTTAAAGCTCACGAACAATCAAGTCCACACCACTAGAGGGCACAGCATGGGGCATGCCATTTCACAGGTAACTTGGGTGTGAACGTGACCACGACTTAAGCGTCAGCCTCACCGTCAGTGTCGGTGAAGTCCGGATCCTCCTTTGAAATCATAAGCAAGGATGAGTATGAACATACTCATCAAGTCCAAATCCTTGCCCTACATCAAGGGGTATGAATACATGCATACGGTATTGACAAGGGTAAGGCTATAAACATAGTTTTGTGGAAATGCCAAGTTTGCATATGCAAGGGTTTATTTTCATAAGACATGTTGTGTGAAAAATATACATAATTATTAATGAAGGAGGGTTTGGCTATGGTGGAAGGTCACCAGGGTCCAAGTTTTAATGTTGTTGGACACTACATCCATAGCAACCCACGTCATACTGCCAGATCTATTTCCAAAAGCAGGCACACCCTGGCCACTTACACTCCAAGGAAACACACACAACTCATGCTAGTTGTGGTGACCAAACCATAGTTCGTCCATAATCGTGAACACATCTATTCGAATAGTTTTATCTCTGTAGAGTAGTACACTTTACCTACAAGCTAAGTTTAGCAACACCATCATCGTGGTAGTGCGACTCAACAAAACCATTATCCACCATAGCATCATCCCACTTGTCGCCTACGAAAACTAACAAGGGGTTCCTGACTTGCAACTAGGCCTCCAACTGGGTCGACAAGCCTGCACCTGCTCCATGGTTTCACATTGCACTCCTACCTCCGGACGACTAGTATACTAGCTAGTGAGGTTTAGACTAAGCCCTGCTACATACAAGATTGAGTGACTGTACTGTGAAGAGTAGGTAAGATGTCACACCAACTCGGTCCTTAACCGAACCAAAGTCAAATATCTCCCCAATAAGCCTGCCACACAGGCATCACTTAGCTCCCAAGGTATTTTGGGCCAGAACCCTAATTTGCCTCAACTCTAACATGTTTTATTTTATTATTAGCCATCTGGTAACTCTTCCCATCCCAATAACCCACACATCACCAAAGCGCCACATTTTACACAGTTCGCAAAAACTAATTATGGTAAAGCATGAAATAACAGTGAAATACACACCCTAAGCATACTAGTAATAATGGATTCACCTTAGCGTAATTAATATTGACGAGATGGTAATTCTAGGGTTATCAAGGTTATATTTGGAATGATAGCAATCAGGCCGGCTAATCTACAATAAGACATAACTAGATAAATAATACTCATGCAATTATTTGGTAGAAAAACGACTGCTATGAGTTGTGATAATAAAACTGGGTACAATATGATCAACGAGGGAAAATGGATTGAGACTTGCATCCGCTGAAGTCCTCGAGGGAGTCCTACTCGAAGTCTTCCTCTCTCGGCTCCTCGTCCTCTTCCTCGAACGCTCCGGTCTCTAAAGCATGGCATACAACAAATAAAATAAATACACATAACCACTCAATTTATCTCTAAAATATTACAAAACTGAGGAGAACAGATAAGGATTGAATTTAGATGAATATTAGCAAAAGAATTATCGAAATCAGAGCTAAAAAGGAGGAGAATCAGGCTTTCAAAAATTAAATCTAGGAAAAAAGAAAAAGTTTACTATTCAGAGTTGGGAGCGATGGTGGCCGACAGGGAAAACACGGAGAGATGATCTAGGCAAGGTTTTTAGGCATCGAGAGTGAGCGTGGGGTGCGAGGGAGGGATCTCCCCATTCGGCTTGGTCAGTGAGTCACCATCGGCAGCCAGTGATGGGGGCGGAGGTCGACAGCCATGTGGGCTCGGTGGCGGCTCTTGAGAGAGGGGAGGGGTTAGGAAGAGGGGCGGGGGAGGTGAAGGGTGGTCGGGTGAAGCTCGCCGCTTGGTCCATTTGGCCGGTGGTGGTCTCTGGTAATGGATCGATGGCGGTTGTCATCGGAGGGAAAAAACATTAAGGGAGGGAGAGAGACAGGGAGGAAGAAGAGCACCTTTGCCTCGGTTTGGCTACTATGGAGTGAGGCGGGAGTTTGGCCAGGGCCTTTTATAGGTAGTGGGGGGTGGTAGCCAAGGCAATGGTTGGCAATCACGGTGGATGTCTAGCCATGGCGTGCGGCTTTGGCCATGCGGCGAGGCCGATGTCAACTTGCACCAGTGGTTGAGGTGTAGGTGAGGTGACATCGCGCGCGTATGCAATCACAGAAAGAGTGAGAGAGAGGCGGAAGGGGAGGCAAGGCCGTGGTCGGTGGTGACCTACTGTTGTCCATACATGGCTCGGTTCGCGTGGGCACTGTGCGCTCGTTGTCGGCTCTTGTGTGTGGTGACCTTGCAGAGAGGGGACGGGAGACAGGGTGGCAGAGGCGGCACGATGATTTGCTGTGGTGGTCGTGGTTGTTAGGAACTCGAGTGCACGGAGGCAGGGGAAGGAGAAGAAGGGGGGGGGAGGGGGTGGCGTCGGGCTGGGCTGGTTGGGCCAAAGGGAGGGAAGGGGGACTGGCTTGACCCAGGGAGAAGGAAAGAGGTGGGTCAAGCTTTGGCCCGGAATGGTCCAAGGGAGGGAAAAGTGAATTCAAATTTTGAGTTTGTCTTTTGACTTGTTTTCTTTGAATTTTTAGAAGTGTTACACTCCAGTGCCACCATCTTCTTTGTCATGTCCTAGCCCTCAGTGGTGCCTAGAATCCCGCCGCAGCATTTGCCCAAATCATGGCATTCGTCACTAGTGATCCTTCAGCGTGAAGAGTGGGAGTGGGCACGCCAAGCTCCCACGCATGTATACCCCTAACCCTAGTGTGGACCGTGGTTGTCATGCCCACTATTGTGCTCATCGTTGTTTGAATCATGCTACTTCCTGTGATGATGCAACCTATAGGGGTGGTCGTCGTGGCATGACCTGAGGCCATGAGTATGGCGTGTTTTCCCATCATGTTCATCGTGGTTGCCATCCCTACATCTAGGGCTAGGCACCGTGTTGTGATCTTCACGGGGATGCAGAATGAGCTGTGGAGTCTGATCTGGGCTGGGTTTGGCTCGTCATCCACCTTCCCCAAGAACTAGGTGAAGGGGACAGAAGTCGGGGCAAATGGTGCAGAACTGGAGGAGGCAAATTGAAGAAGGATGTTGTTGGTCGTGAAGTCCTCAAGCCGATCATGATGGATGATGACATGATATTTTGTTTCATACTGTCACCTCCACGATGGATCCCCCGAAACATGCACGAATGAAAAAGAGCTGCATGTGGCCTGATTGATGAAATTAAGCCACATGGTCTTTGGGATCTTACTTGGGTTAGGAGTCCACACCTAGAGTTTGTTGGAACTTGTGTTAGTAGGATGTAGCATATCCATGATGATGTGCTATAGAGCGTAGGAATGCCCGATGATGCGTTCCACGATCCTTGACGACCAAGCATGGATCGGGACACCTTCCAATCATAGGCGAACGTAAAATAAGAGGGCCACACTGAGGACCTAACCGAGGCTCTGCCACAGTATCAATCGGAGGTCAATGCCATTGCGCTTGATTCACCTTTGCTTGATCGCTGCCTCTTAGTCTTTCTTGTTCTCAAACTTGATGAGGAATTGTTCTGGAGCATGCTTGGAGACGACAACCTCGCCCCAGTAGAGACAAAACTCATCGATTGTGGTGTCCTAGATTTGTCACGTGTTGCCACTGTGGGGAAGGCTGATGGCCCAGGGCACCAGAGTTGTGCCTTCCCATTTCTTAGTTGACACTCACAGTCGAAGGACATGGGGACAAGCAAACATCCTCATCTAGTCTTGTGCTTGGGTGGCCCATAGTCACCATTCGTGTGGAGGAGGGAAGCGGATGGGTTGAGGTGGTCGAGCGGGGCGAGGCCGGTTAGTGAGCTACCGTGCATAGGTGATGCCAACCTTGCACGGATGGATGGTCATGCTGGTGTAGAGGAAGCATGTCTGCGGGTAGACACCCAGAGTCATGTCGAGGAGTGGTAGTTATGTAGCGATGAGGCCCAAAGAGACCGACAATGCCATAGAGTTTGCAGTCACACTATCGATGAGCCGAACGGTGACAACATAGCCACCGGGCCGATTCGTGACATGCCATGGCATGATGGTTCGAGGCCAGATAGTTGGTGTGATGTCCTCGTATGAGGGTTCTGAATCAAGAGCTTGCAAGGGGAGCGAAGTGGTCTGGGCAGCACTCCAAGTGAGCAAGGCGCCCATTTGAAGTGGGAGTACTACTTGTTGAATGTATGTCATTTCTCCACCAGATCTTGTTGGATCCCCGCCGCATTAGAGGGCCAGACACGCGACGGTGCCCCGCCTGAAGCAGCAGATGAGCGGGCATGGTGACATGATGGGCGTCTAGGGCATAGAGGCGTCGGGTTAAGGGTAAACCAAAATCCGTCGTGATAACTAGACCTTAAAGGCGAGTGCAAGTGGAGTATTGAAGGCATGGGGGTGATGCTTTGATGGTTAGGGGCCGAGATTAAAGGTGTTAGGTGGACCTTTGATGACCTCGGCGTAGGTGTGAGGCAAGTTGGTGGCCATGGGCAGCATCTTTGAGATCACAATCTCATTCAGCAGGCCGAATCTAGGTAGAGGGGGTGGGGGAGGGGTTTTTACTGAGTAAAGCCCCAGATCTAGGGAGAGCTTAGTGCTAGGAGGAGGTGGGCTTTGGGAGATCTGGTTGTTTGGGGAGTGAGGGTGCTTGAGAATGGTGGGGAGGGCACTCGGGTGGTGTGAAGGTGGCAGAGGCGGCGACAACGGCTAGGGGAGGGCGGGGGTGGGGGAAGCATCCTTACCTCCGTACATATAAATTGTTAAATGTCCATCATCATCCCAAGTTTTTGACGACACAGAAGAAGAAATTATCCCTCCTACATCGTTGCGACACATGCCCCTTGTCCTAGGCTACAAATGGGCACTTCATAACGTCACCTGAAGTTACAAGCAGTGAATTCAAGTATCGATCTGATCGTTTTTAAGAGATTTTCAAGTGAATAAACATCGTTCGTTTTCTGAATATTAGCATACACATGGTTCTCATTTGCTAGGCAGTGGAATATGCACTGCACTACTGTGCATGTTACTTCCTATCAGGGTCAGTCCTGAGATTTTAGTGGCACGGGACGAACTAAAAATGGGACCCATTGAATTAAAACATAAAAAATAATTAATATATAAATAATTCGGTGCATTAAAAAAAATTATTTCACGATGCGGTCATGGCGTCCAGCATATGAGATCGCCACCCTCCACGTGGCGAAGCACGAGTGCATGACCTAGAGGAGAAGCTCACCGTCGTGGGCTACCAAAACCGCTTCAACTCGTGAACTCTGTGTCTCCGCTTCCTATCCTCAGAGTCCTGCTGTGAGGAGTCGATGACCTCGTGTCCCAAGCTTCCATATCTTTAGGGTTTGTATGGATTTAGAGATTGGTACTTCCAAATTTTTTGAATCTCACATTGATTTGAAAGCATCCGACCAGCAAAGGTTTGCATCAGCTATTTAACCCCAGTAAGCAAAGCTGCTTCCTATATGAGGCCCTGGACGGCCACCCCGTTTGCCCCCTCCAGGCTAGCCCTGCTTCCTGTATGAGTTGAAACACATATGAAGTACGATCGCTGAATTCTATTGCTAGGCCTTTTTGGCAGATGCTGTAGTCCAGTCCTACTCCTAGCTACTTACTTGTAGCCACAGTTTGTGTCCTGTAAGGACCAAGAAGATCCTAGTGATCGCCAAGCATCTCAAGATCCAATCGTCATAACTAGGCCTTGAGCTGTAGTGCTGGACAATATCTGTTGATATGTGTAATAGGAATGGTTGGAACTAATGGACACGGGAAGCACGAATTTAACGGCGTACCGACAAATCCCAGATGACAAACAGTAGTTTGGAACCGAAAACTCATCTTCTATTTTTTTCTCGTCTCCCATGTCAAATTCGGCTCCGATAACATTTGTTAGGATTTATGATATAAAAGATACATGATGTACCGTGAAAAAAACCCTTCAATACGAAGGTAAAAAACTACAAAAGATAAATATGTATTACAATGACTTAAGATAAAAATATAGAAGGTGACCTCTATTTATTAGCGCTAAGTGTTGGATTATAACTTTATATCCAATTTTAAAACATAATATCCTAACAAATGGGTTACGAGTCCACCATGCTTTCGCTGCGCGTCGGTTGCATCAGAGACTAGGAGGATAGATCCGACTGGTCTTCCGCGTCAGCAGCTCTAATTTTGAAGCATATATCCTAACAGGAACTAGTAGCGCTTCTGTGCCCTGCTTAATGAAATTTGTGCATTCCACCTTCTCGAAAAAAAATAACGATTCTATGCTGCAGCGAAAATACAGGTCATATGGATTGAGTGTCAAATGTACAAGAGCACATAAGTGAGTAAAACTAGAAGCTGTATCTCCAATGATCACCCAAGATTCAAGGTACATCGGGCTGGACTGTGTTGTGGCGGATACGTTTGTTTTCACTGCGCCTGCCCTGCATACAGCATAAGGTCGGAAGGTTGTTATTTTCTACGGCTACGATCCAGAGCTATGAAGCAAGACATTGATATCTTCTGTTCCAGCATGCCCGAACATTTACCACAGATCTACAGGATGACACTGGCAGTATTTTTTATTCCATGAAATCAGTACCATCTCCTAGATATCATAGGATACAGCCACAACACCCTAGAACATAAGTGCTCAATGGATTGGAGAGCATTGCCTTTGCACTCAAATCAACTTACTCTAAATCTGAAGTGTTAGTTCTCATTAGACACCATGATTCGGCTGATTCACCTGGATTTAATTTGAGACAGCAGAGATCGTGCAGAATAGTAAGTGTAATAACTGATGATGTAGTACAGCCTACAAGTGTCCTGTCTACTGACAACTGTTCACACGAGTAACGCTCATGAAAGCAGCTCATGCACCAGGCGATCAAGCACCTCAGGGGCAAGAATCAACGAGCACGAGCACGAACACGGGAAGAACCAAACCTTTAGCAGATCGAGCAAGGTTTTTCTTCTTCTTCTTTGTTTTTGTTATGGAGATTTCTTATTGCTGCCATTGACAGCAAGTCAAGAACTACGCTAGTTAATCTGCGGCTGGCAATGGATGTTACTGAGTGATGATGGTGACCTCATGGCGTTGATCACGGCCTGACGCTGGCAAGGCTCGTCCAAATCTGCTCGAACACCTCGACGATGAGGTCGTGGTGCTCGGCGGCGTTGAGGGCGAGGTAGCACGCGAGGAGGTCCTCCAGGTCGGCGGCGTCGCGGATGCCTTTCTCGGAGATCATCTCCTCCATGGACTCGCGGAAATCCCTCCTCGGGTCGGCCGACGCTTTCACAACCGCAAAGCTCTCAGAGAGCGGCGGAGGCGGTGCTGGCGTCGTCTTCCGTGGTGACGCCGCCGCTGGGGTCGTCGGCTTGCCCTTCCTGCACCTGGACACCAGCCGCGGGCTGTTGGCGCGCGTCTTGAGGCGGCGCCCCGTGGACACGGCCGAGCGCTTTGGGTTGCCCTTGCTGCCCTGTTCAGAGGCAAAGTTGGCTCTCAGCGTCGCGTCGGCGACGTCGACGTGCCTCTCCTTCTGCGCGTACCGGACGACCTTGTTCCTCGCCGGCCTGGTCACGATCGGCCGAAGCACCCTCTCAGCCGTGTCCTCTGCCCGGAGGTCTATGACGATGTCCGTGTCCGTGTCCGACGCGATCACCATGCCCCTGAGGCTGTCCTCCGATGACGCGGTCACCGCCGGCATCCGGACCTGCCCGACGTCCTCGACGCCATCACGCCCGACGTACATGTCACGCCGGCGCTGGGGAGCGTCCGGCGCCTCGGCCACGGGCGCCAGCTCTCGCCCCATCCCCACCCTGACGGGCCCAACCCTGTGCTGCCTCCTGGAGGAGCAACTCGGCGGAGACTGCGGCAGGGGGAACAGCTGACGGTCCTCCTCCGTGGCAGTCCTCGGCTGCGGCGGCGGCGACGGCGGGAGCTCCCGGTCCTGGGTGGTGTAGTAATACGACGCCCTGTGCGGGAGCGCCACAGACCCACGACACGGGGAGGCAGTCTTCGTGGCGGGCCTTGTCCCCCGCGGCGATGACGATGACGACGAATGCTGTATTGCGCTCGCAACACCGGAGCCGCCGACGCCGCCAGGGCGGCCCTGCGCGCGGCGCATGTCGCGGAGCTTGTAGAACCAGGAGTTGGGCATCATGTCGGAGAGCCGGAATCTGCGCCGGCCCATGGCCCCGCCGCTGGCAAGAGATCTTTGCGTTGTACGAGGAGGAGAGCCGGAGAGGTGAAGCAGGGGAGGTGGTGGTCGGGGACCAGAGCGAGGGCCAAGGCGGCTTGAGGGCGGAGAGAGGTAAGTATTAAGTAGCGCAGCGCGCGGGGTGGGAAGCGTGGGACGTGAGGTGCTCTTTTTTGGTCCTACTCCTCTCTATGAACAGTGCGTCCCACCCGCTCAGGGTCCAGTTGGTTCACTACACCTGGCACCCTGCACTTTTGCAAAGGGAAATGCTTTACTTACCACCATTTAAGTGCACCTCGAGTATAATCATACATTTATGAGTTTTCATCTAAGTGAATTCAGATATTAGATCTTTAGTTATATTTAAATGGTTGTACGTGCACAATGCTCTTTTGCAAAATAGGCACTAACAAGAATGTAACTGCAAATTCAATACTAGCTATAAACATTGACTTACATATAAGATCAAGTGACTTACAATTAGCAAAACGAAATTGTATGATAGCATGGAGACTATGGAAGATGATATTTTGAAGACTAACCACTATATATGCATGGTTAAGAATTACGACTTACAAAACGTAGGTGGAGGCGCAAAATGACCCTTAAATTCTATTGTGCTTCTTTTCTCTATCCTATCGCATTGCACAGTGCCACTGTTTGATAGCACTGGCACAACGTTGAGCTACGATACTCTACCGTCACTGCAACCATGCCCTCCCCCATCGCCATATTATTGTTGTCATCCTCCACGGTCCTCACTGACTATAAAACCCAGCCACTAGCCTCCTTTCCCGCTGCACTACCTCGCCTCAACGCCACTTCCTCTCCCCCTTTTTCTTCCCCCCAAAGCCTAGTCGTCGCCGCCTATTCTCCACCGAAGGTCACCGGCTACCTCCTTTCGTCGATGAGCACCGTCGCCCCTCTCTTCCTCTCCCTTCTCTCTCTATCCACCTGGACCCAAGCAGCACCCACACCCGAGCTCACATACTTGTGTCTGCCGTCGTCAGTTTCCTTCGTCACCTCCAGCGAGGTCGTTACCGCCGCTGGCAAATCTAGACCTGTCGTTCTCTCCCTCTCTTGTGCGTGAGCCTATCAAGTGAGCCCTACGAGTCGAACCGGACCAAGCCAAGCCGAGCTCTCTCTCTCTCTATGTCACTAACAAGTGGGCCCCGCTGAGCTGATCCCCTGCCACATCAGTCTTGGTCCATGTAGTCAGTCCATCATGGACCACACACCGAAGCTGCTTTGGTCCACAACCCCGTGAACCTGGTCAACGAAACACTGCCATTTTCCGATTTTCTAAAAATATTGATCAAAGATCCTTTGTTTGAGAATATTTCGGGAATATTCTCTCTTTTTCTTTTTTTCTCTCCAGAACTAACCTTTTGATTAACTTTGAGAGGCCCGTTTCTCCTCCATTTCAACTCCGATTTTGACGATTCTTTCACCGAAGTTCATCTAAATTAAAGATCTATCCAAACACACCAATTTCATAAATTTTGTCTAAATTTATTTAATTTGAGTGTATTTTGCCATAAAACTAGGAATATTCTTTGGCTAATTTAAGGAGTAGTTTTAAATGCAGGTAAATATAAGTAACCATGTTTTAAGCTAAAAGGGAAATCTCATTACATATACTATAATAGTTTAATTGTGCATATAATAAATGAATGTAATTTCAGTAGTAATAAATAGTAGCATAATTAGTGTAGCTCATAAATAAATAGCTGATGACGGTAATGTAGCGAATATGGTCATTTTAGGGTATGTATGTGATTTTAGTGATTAATGATAACATAGTTAATAAGACTAATATTTTATCAAGTATATGTTTTAGTAGATCTTATGGATGTAATACATGAAGAAGCCACCAAAAAGGAACTCACGAAAGTTTGAATAGGATGAGTTCAGAAAAGATTGCACTCACTGGATGATCTGATGCTTAGTAAAATGTACACGTTGGAGTGTTTTCGTCTCAGAAGAGAAAATTGAAGACTACACCGGATGGTCCGGTGCTCAGCAAGGTATACACGTCGGAGGATTTTTCAGGAGATATTGCAGCGACTTGTGTGGTATGGTTATACACACCGGATGGTCTGGCGATGAAGAGTTGACTACGTAAGAGCATTTTTCAGAAATTGGTTTTAAGTGATGAAGAGTTGGTTGTACACACCGGATGGTCTGGCGATCAGAAGCTTGTACACACCGAATAGTCTGGTGATGGAGTTCAAGATAACATCAAAACATTCGGTGTTCACAATGAGTTTGAGTAGAGTTCCAACGGCTAGTGGCAGCTGGCAATGAGCGATGTCACACACCGGAAGGTCCGATGTTTAGAGATGGTGCACGCCGGATCATTCGGCGTTAAGGAAAAATATGACCGTTGGAGCAACGACTAGTGTGCGGGTTTTACGCTATAAATACCCCCCACTCGACTATTTGAGTGTGCTAGAGTCAAGAGAAGCTCATATACATTTGAGAAGACATCCAAACCACCAAAGTGCTAAAAGTGATCATCCAAGGCAATTAAACATAAGATTAGAAAGTGATTAGTGCTAATAGTCCTAGAGAGAGTTGTTTCTAGGTGTTGCTGCCTAGAGAGAGGATCAAGGAGTGATCCTACATTGTATCAAGTGGTACATCGACACCTTGGAGTTTTGGTGACTCGCTGGCACTGTGAGTCTTGGTGGCTCATACTTGTTGACCCTTCGACTTGGTGTGGAACGACAGCAAGACGCTTGTATAGGGGCGCGGAGACCCTTTCCTTTGTGGCTCAAGCTCTGAAGTGAAGACGGTGGCAAGTGACCGGAAGAGAGGCTTATTGTGAGACTTTGACTTGGTGGCTTGGTGGCTCAACCTACTTGAGGCATAAGTGGCTCAAGGGCCGTGACCGGGTGCCATTCGGGAGCTATAGCCTAGGTGGCTGCTCCAACATGGACTAAGGTGGCGTTTATGCAATCAATACCACGGGATAAAAATCCCTTGTGCCCAATTTGTTCTCTCTACCTTATTTACATTTCCGTATTTATATACTTGCAATATACCTTTGCATGTTTACCTTTCTAGAGGAGTTTGCTAGGATTAGCTATAAGTTGCAAACTTTTTGAATGGTAGAGTAGACACACTAGATAAACCTAGAGCACATTTAGATAGAAATTGATATAGGTTTATCTTATGAAATTTTTAGAGCCGATTAGATTTAGGCGTCCTAATTCACCCCCCTGTCTTAGGTCGTCACTGATCCCTATAGGTAAGAATGCCAAAAAATCATAAACTAAGAAAAATGACACATATGCACACTTGTACTCATAGGGAACCCTAGTGGTCATTTATGGCTAGTTAAACTTTAGAATCACCAAGTTAGCTATAATGATTTGATCAGGCTTTCTTTCAAACCTACCTAATAGTTTAGCATAATAACTTGATTCGATTTTCGCCAGATAACCACACCTAATAGTCATACTTCAGGTTCACGTAATAGTGTAGAATAATAACTTGATATGGTTTTTGTCAGATAACCACACTCAGTCTTCATACTTCATATTCACATAGCAGTAGATACCGGGAGAATCTATTCCTCTAGAGCAAGCAGGTTCATCGCCCTTAGTGTTCTTCCCTTGCTTGGAGTTCTTTTAGGATTATTTGATCAAACGCTTATTCGATATTAGTTTGCATATGTTAGAGGAATAAACATTTGAGGAGAAATCCGAGGACCTAGACTACGAGAAAGGAACATAAAAAGACTTTGGCGAAGGCAAGTCCTACACCCCTTTGATCATATTCTACCCATGTTTTGCAAACACAACCAGTAGAGCTAAGTTTGAACTATAATACCATGCATGCTTAGGATATTAAATTTAAAATATTGATGTAGTTATGACCTAGCTTGTATATGCCATGCCTTAAAATTTATTTACCTAAATTCCATTGAAACCCTAGAAGATCCCTAACATCAATTATATTGATTTTTTGGATGATTGTTATGATTACTATTATCTTAGGATTGCCCCACACGAATGACGAATCACATTTGTTGCTTGTGTTAATCATGTTATTACGAAAAGTGTGAAATGATGTGTGTGCTTGATGGTGTGAGTGGGTAAAAAATGGTGATGATAATAAAACCCTAAAGATTGTTTTGATAGGGTGAGTAAGGCAACCCACAGGGGTGAGTAATGTAACCCACGGGGTTGGGATTGCCTTAGACTAACCCCAAGGGATTCCCTTCAGGGATTAAATTCCCGTCGTGAAGGGATTTTCGTTCCCTTCAGCGCTTCAACGGTTTCCCTTCATAGTTCCCATTGCGACGGGATTCCCAGGGTCATTCCCTTCAGGACGGGATTCTCTCTCCTTTCCCTTCGCGATTCCCCTCGAAGGGAAGATGTTGGAGATGATAGAAAATAAAGGGAAGGAGAAAGGGAATCGGGAAGGGAACGAAATGAAGGGAATATGGTTGGAGATGGTCTTAGGAGCAAGGTTCATTTGTGTGGTGTTCTTGTTGGGAGACAACACTTGTGTGGGTCGTATAAGAACCAGTTTATTGTGACATTCTACCTATTGTCAACCGTACAAACAAATGTTTTGTATATGGTAGGATTTGACCTAACCCCTTTGACTTAGCTCGGTACCAACTCGTATGGTGGTAGTGGCAACGAGAGCTAGGAGAAGACTCGGGCATTTTGTGTGTCGTCCCGTGATCCGACTAGGAGACTCTAAGTGTGTCATGTTGACATGAGCCCCTAGTTATGTGTCCCATGGGTGGATATTGTGACGAGATTGGGAGAGCGTGGTGTCTCATTACGCCAGCTCTCCTAGTTGCTATGGTTGGAATCTGTGCATATCTTGTGAGTAAAGTGTGCAACCTCTATAGAGTGTAAACCTATCCAGATAGTCGTGTACACATATAAGGACATGCTATGGTCCGATCACAATGATTAGCTCTATGATGTGTGTCGAGGAATTGTGCATGACTGTAAAATATTTGTAATGTAAATAAAGGGAATACCTGAGTGGTCGTAGAAGCGTAGAGGGACACAAGGTTTATACACGTTCTTGCCTCCAAGTGGATAATTGTCCTACGTCCTTTCTTGCATTGATTAATCTCAGGATTAGAGTTTACAACAGGGATGTGTATAAATCTAACCCTAAGAAACTAGGCGAATTTCTCTGTGGTACTACTTGGTTGACGATTACTTATGATGTGGATCTTCGCTGGGTGTTGATGATTCTACCCGACTAGGATTGCTCTAGTGCTTCGTGACTTCGCAAATGTGAAGGCGTGAGTTTCTCTGGTGTTTTGGGGCTCATGCTTTTGTAGATTCATGTATCTTCAATGTACCCCATCCTTTTATAGTTAGGGTAACACGTGCGTACCCTATCCAAACTCCTCTGGGTGCAATTCTTTTTAAACTATTGATCTCCTGGATATTTAGGAGATTCCTCTTGAACAGGGGATGGCTCTCTTGTTCAATATGATTACCTTCCTTATACTTGATCCACATACCTTTTTTCCATGGTGATCACAAAATCACACCAAATTGGGCAAGATATGTGGGCTTATCGTATACATCTTATAGATATACAATACCTATAGAATATATACTAATAGATATATATATCCTCGTCAATGTGTGTACCTCCTTGATGTGTGAGTAGGTTGTGTGCCCGTGGTTTGGAAGTGTAGGCTATGTGCCTTGGGTTGGAGAGGATTGGGTGTCGATCAACTTTTAAAATTGAGAATTAGTGAGATGGATAAAGCTCCCCTAGGGCCAATAACCCTATAATCTTAACTTAAAAATAATGTTCCCAAATGCTTAAGTTAGGTTTTGCAAACTAAACTCCTGCATCAAAATCGGCTTTCCGCCAAAACATAAAGATATATAGCCTCATCCTTGGCCTACCCCTTATGCATATATTTATCCCTTGAAGTAGGACTTGTTAAGTAAATTATGTACTCACTCTTGATTTGTTGAATTCAGATGGAGAACTAGAGAACAACTACGCCAATTTTGGCGATAAAGAGTAGAAGATTAAGGTTTCATCCGCACCGAAATTGCATGTAGGCTTACCCGCTAGATTCTGCTGTCATGTAGACTCTTTTGTAAAGGCACATAATCTTTTGTTGTAATAAACTCTATATTGTATTATAAGACTCTTATGATATTGTAATATAATCGAATGATGTTTGTGATATCAATCTGTTAAAAATATATGTATCAATTATTGATCTAGGGACTAGTACGAAATGCACAGTGAAGAAAAAAAAAGGTCCGACAGTAGGCATCAATCACATTGTCTGCGAGTTGGCTGCTCTGTGTAGCCTTTTGTTCTTTCTCCAAGGCAAGACAAATGCCTTCCTTCTTTTAGCAGAGTAAGGCAATATAAACGTTCGATTAAGGTAAGGACCCGTGTTTTTTTCCAGGACGTTCATTAAGCACTTTTGCCTTTTGCAATGTATGTGGGAGCATCCTTCTTTTTCCTCCTCCCTTTCTGTTTTGCTTGATCATAGAGGATGACAACGCTATGACAACGGATATGGATCAACTATATTTTGTTTTTTTAGGGATCACCTATTGTACAGGTGACAATATAAGTATGCAAATACAAATTAATAAATACATCGAGCGTGACTGAACCTTTAGAGTTGCTAGAAGAAAATGAATTTGTATTCTAAAAGCTCAGGGAAAAAATACATAACTCTAAAATCCGCATGTTTTCTGTGGCGACAGAGTCCCAATCTCATTTACTAGTTGATTGTCATACATGACGACCCTTTTTTCCTCAAAACACCCCAGTTTGTGGGGGCTTATGCAAAAATCAAGAAGACAATCTAAGCAACGAGAACAAGTTTTATAAATATTTTGTTCAAAAAAGGTTTTATAAATATCTTGGAAATTGGAGTTGTAAAGAGTAGAATTCTGTGTAATATAAAACAACTACAATGCATTTAAAAAATGTTAGCAACATAAAACAACTAGTTGCCTAACCCGTGTAAATGCACGAGCAAATTAGATAATTAAGAATAGCTACAATAATGGTAGCCGTTCTTACTAACGTCACACGTTCGATTGGCAATTTGCGAGTCCTTCGTATGGAATATGCTTTTTTGACGTGAAACAGCAAGACGTTCAACTAGGGTTCACAAATTCATCGAAAACTGTGAATTTTTCTCTTACATCGTCATTTCTCTCAACCAGGGTTCGCAAATTTGTCAAAAACTGCCTCAAAATTCACAGTTTTAGACAAATAAGGTCCACACTGCATTCAGAATGCAGCTGCATTTCGGTCCGATCAAATTCAAAATTAAAAAAAAATGAAAATTTGACAAAATTTGTCTGGATTCTACTGAATTTGTATTGATATTCATTAATTTCAGAGAATTCACCAGTCACCGCATTTCGGTGTCTGAACCAATTCAACTAGTGGGATGGTTTCTTATCAGCGTCATGCCGCTTGTCATCGATTGCATGCTGAGCTTCAACTGGGATATGAACCCTAGTAGCATGCAACAATGACACTAGATGAATCTTTAGGGAACCCCCCCCCCCCCCTCTTTTTTACCAAACATGCATCATTTTCAGTTTTACGTTGTAAGCAGGAAAGCGTTATAGTGGTTACAATTTAGAAAGTGTTGTGGCTTAAATCCGGAACGGCAGTGACTGATATATTGATTTCAGCCATCTCAAGTGGGAACTTCAAAGTGACAATTTGGCATTTTGGCGAAGCCGGAATGATATCATCTCTAATAAAGCAAAAATGGACGTTTTTATGCAATGATCTTCAAAGGGATATATTAGTGCCGTCTATGGACTATGTTTCAAAATGAGGGGACAAAGGACACTATCAAAGCTACACGTCGCCAGTTAGAGATTATAATAATGAAGATCTTCATGGAAAATGAACGAAAGCTTAGCAATATGATATGTTTTTAATGTTATTTTACATTCATATTCTTGTACTTTTGGGTCAATTGTTAGATCTTTTATGGCAACATGTTTGATTTAAATCTTATAATAAGTATCGACTATGTATATCCACGGATGTAGAGGCTATGATATTTGTATTACTTTAATGAAATAGAACACTATTTATCTAAAAAAATCTCAAGTGGGAACTTGTGAGGAAATAATTCGATTTTTCATACCTGGCCATAACGAGTGCAAATCCTTAAGCATCCCCGGGGGGGGGGGGTGGGTCCGGAACCTCAACATAGGCAAATTTGGTTTGTGAGCAGCGAGCCCGAAATGAATCAGGTCCAGCCGAGCCTATCATGACTATATCTGTGTTTATTCTTACACATTCAAATACTCATGTGGCCGGTCAAAGAGAACAAAGCAGCCATTTCTCTGCCCAGCCCGGGAAGTGCTCACGGGCACCTTGTGCCCATCAGATCTAAGGTCTTATGAAGCCCGCCTCCGAAACCAAACATTTGTGAACTATGGCAGTGTGGTATAATGACATTTCGTTTAGAAAGACGCGCGCAGGTCAAAGGCAAGCGGAGTCAGGAACACTGGATACATGGAACCCAAATTTTATTGAGCCGCCTGTCGGGTCAAGCGTCGCTCTCAGCACCAACAAGCGCAATCACCTCCGCGGACTCGACGCGACGCCGGCTTCCTCCGTTCTCGCGCCGAGCATTGTCTGTACGCGCGCCTAGCTGCCTGCCTGCGCCTCCGTTTCCGTGCTTCGGATTCGATGCCTCGCCGCTCACGAGCCAGCAGTTGCGTTAAGAAATGGGATCGCGGCCGGTGGTGCGGGGCACGGCTTGGCTTGCGACGGGAAGCGACGACGCGTGGGTCGTCGGGTCGGGTTGCGTCGGATGGGACGGCGCGCGCCCAGCCGCGACGCGGGACGCGCGCGAGGCTGCTGCCTGGTTTTCCGTGTGGGCTCGAGGCCGATCCCGTGAAATCTCGCGGATGCTGCTGACGCTTTCGGGCTTTGGCCGGCAGAGGCGCGCGGAGGCGAGCCGCGCCAAGTCCGCGCGCTACCCTGCCTGTGCTGCCGCGCGGGTCGGGTGCTGGTGCGCGCGCGTTTTTTCGTGCTTGGCAGCAGCATAGCACGGCTGCATTTTCCGTGCTCGTCTCGCGCCACTTCTCATGACGCGACGGGTTTCTTTGCGTCGTTAACGTCCGGGTGTCGTACGAGGAGAGTGACGAGAGCAGTGTTTACGTGGTAGCGAGTCGTGCGTGAGCGAGCCAGCGAGGACGAAGGCTGGACCTGGACGTCATGTTTGGTTAAGGCTGGCAGCATTTGCTAAAGGTAGCGGTGTAGACGATGACCTTTTACTATTTTTTTAAAGTAAGGATTGTACAAAGATTGACCAGGTGATGTCATACTGCTGTACAGGTATTTGTAATGTAGGATAAGGATGAAAATGACGATCGAGTTTGTGACATATACGGACTTCAGTGGCCAACCACTTCGTCAGTCCATACCAAAGTAAGAAAGGTCTTGCCTGTAATTTATGGAAACACAAGTACCCATCCCGATCGAAGCCATGTCCAGAAATTCCTTAGGCCATCTCTAATGGAGTCTTTAAATCTGCAAATTCTATGCCATAGTACTTTACAATCTACTGTAGTACTAGAAATTTATTTCCAACAGATTCTCTATCCAGTGATACAGTACTGCTACAGTGTTAATGATAAGGGATGCTGTAATAGTGTTAGTGAACGCTGTAATAGTATTTTGAGGATGAAAATTTGAGATAACTGTTAGAGATGGTGTTAGTTTCACTTGCGCAGAACACGCAACTATTTCTCTGACTAACGTAGAAAGACACGTAGCTGTAGACTGTAAAAATGCTCGGGACTCGGGAGAAGGATGCAGGGCTCATTTGGATGAGAGAAGGATTTGCAATTCGGACCCATGCTTGCTCCTCTCGTATATATACGCCCACTGGATTAATCCTATCTGAATGTTCTCGCTCTGTAAGATCCAGCACTTCTGCTTATTCATAAATAACCAATTAACGAGCTCGCCCGTTCCGTCACGATATTAGCATGCACTATAGTTGTTGATTACCATCACGAGCACTTCTGCTGGCATGATTATACTTGACCTATTCATGCCAGCACCACAAGTTTGACCTATTCATTAAAGTATGGAGTTTAACTGTTTAAGCGCTCTCTGGAAAGGTAATTAAATTATCTATAACATTTTTATTATATCACATTTTTAAATTCGCCCTGAAAATCCTCTAAAACTAAACTTCTCTAGTGAAATTATCTGTTTAAGCACTCTCTGAAAATCGACGCTGCTCATACTGAAACTACAGAAGCTAACCTTTGTAAACATCACAACTTCTAGGGAAATTGATTTATAATCATCAAAAGTGTTAGCGGAAGAAAATATGTTTTTCACGAACAAAGTGTGATGAGAGAGTCTCTTCTAGAGACGAGACTCAATCTTGGAGAAGAAGGGAAGAGGAATGAGAATCAATAATGTGTTGATAGTAAAAAAGAAAGTTCATCCTCTGGGCTAATACACATGGGTCTGTATTTATAATATCGTTCATGATGTAAATATGCAAGTATGTCCTTACAGAGATAGCAATACAAACTATCACTATACCACAGGGATCTAGGACCGGTCAAATCGCACAACATAGGTCTAAATATGATGAATTTACCTCTAATCAGAAGATATTATCTACTATAACAATACAATGGTGCAGTGGCCCTATGGGCGTGGTACTCAGCTGATCACCTATTGTGACGCCGCACTGTCCAAGGTATCACTCCGGCTCTCACTTGCGTTGGGATGTCAGAACAAACTCCACTTGCATCAGTATTAAATGTCAGTCACTTCCTTACAGGTGGAGGATGACTGGTGGGCCTCCTCTGGCTGATATTTCTCTAAGACCTGATGACTCGCCCCCCATGCTTCGGGGAGCTTGCCCAGGCTCTGAAGGACTAGGGCTCCAGGAGGCTGGGGCTCTGGAGAGTTCTAGAGCCGGAGATCCACAAGGCCTCTGGGGATCTGTGGTCCACAGGTGTAGGCTGGCGGGACCAGGGGCGTTAGACAACAAAACCAACAAGGGTGCCATCGAATAGAAGTTGCGACCGGTCTCCCACCCTAGTGAGCAAAGTGCTTGTTGCTACCCAGATCAATCAGGGTGCCATCAATGAGTGCTAGACTTTCTCACCAGATCTCTAGAGGGTTAACTAACCAGCTCGATTTCGACCAGGGTCAATCAAAAGGTACAATGGACCCACCAATCCCATTGAGTTTCTCCAAATCTATACTACAACTATCCAAGCGGTTGGGGAGACGGTAAGGTTATGGCCAACTATGTCCCCACAACCCTTGAGGGGTCTGCCAGGACCTGACTAACCAATCTACCACTAGAGATGATCTACTCGTGGGAGCAGCTCTCCAACCTATTCTGAGAAAACTTCTAAGGCACAAATGTTCATTCCGGCAAGAAGAACGACCTTTTCTACGTTATCCAGATGGAGAAGGAAACCTTGCGCGAGTTCATCCGATGCTTCAGCAACACCTGGAATACCATCCCAAAGATAACCAACTATGACGTCACCCAGGTATTTATTCAAGGGGTCAAGAGCCGCCGGTGCGCTGAGGACGTCCCCCATGGAAGAGCATAATACAGTGCAAAAACTGATGGAGATTGTCAACAAGACATCCAATGCCGAGGAGGCTCTCCTGCTCATCAAGGAAAGGGACCAAGGCATCCAACGCCCTCAACCCAGACTAGATGATGACTCATCGAAGGGAAAGCACAAGAAAAAAACTCGAAGGGGTGCAAAGGTAAGAAAACTAAAACTAATGAAGTTTTGGCAGATCTTCTCAATATGCATCTCGACAAGCGTCCTGGCTCATCCCAGGGCAAGGGTAGTTAGTCGGGTACTGGCGAACGCTCCAGCAAACCTTGGTGCGACTTTCACCAAACCGACGACCACAACATCCAGCAATGTTGCATCTACCAGAAGCTGGTCAAGGCTGAATTCGATAAGGCTAAGGGGAAGAACACCTAGGTCGTAACCCAGAGTAGGGACCCCAGCTCTAGCGACGTCTCAAAGGAGATATCTTACCAAGAAGAGGATATGACCTTTGACCACATGTTCAGTGGCTCGATATCCTACGAGTCCAAAACGCAGTACAAAATGGTAGCTTGAGAAGTGCTGGCAGTTCTCCCCAAGTTGACTGCCCGGAGAACTTTATACGACCAGACAGCTTACCAATAGTGGTTGAGCCTACAATCAACAACTTCAAAGTTACCTGAGTGCTAATCGATGGAAGAAGTTCTCTGAACATCCTCTTTTGGGGTGCACTCGATGTGATGTAGATCTCTAGGTTTGCCATCAAGCCAGTTACTCAGTCCTTTCACGGCATAGTACCTGGATCCTCGGCCACACCTATCGGCCATATATCGCTTCTCGTCTCCTTTCGAAAGCTCGATAACTTCCGAAAGGAGAAAATTCTATTCGATGTTGTCGATTTTGAGACGGCATACAATGCCATCTTAGGGCGACCAACCCTATCCAAATTCATGGTTGTTACGCACCATGCTTACCAGTGCATGAAGATTGTAGGGCCCAAGGGATTTGTGACTGTCTGAGGCTGCACCAAGACCGGTCTACGCTGCGACAAGCCAAGTCTCAACATGGTGGCCTAGCACCAACCCAACAAGGAGACCAAGAACTCGAGGCGCAAGATGGTAGAGAAGTATTCATCGTTACCATGACTAGAACGTTCAAAATCAAACCCTACAACCTGGGGATCTAGTTCTACAACTGGCTCGGAACCAATGTAATAGCAATAAGTTATCCCCGAAGTAGGAGGACCCTTGTACATTGGTTAAATCCAATCGTCTTGGGTCATATAAGTTAGCAGCGGAAGATGGTCGGGTCTTCAATAATTCACGGGACATCGATTAGTTTTGTAAGTTCTATGTGTAAGTAATAAGTGTATGTTAATAAAGATCATATTGCCCGAGAAGTTGCATGAACCTCTTTTTTGACCTTCTCTATTGTCCCTTGCTCCTTAATACCTAGCATCAGGGTAAGCTTCTATCCGGGTACCTTTACCCACGCGTGCACCCAAGGTTACAAAATGTTTTTCTACGGCTAAAGGGTAGTACAAGTTTCTCTTCTATACATTGTGTACTTCTTTACTGTCATCTTTAAGCTTGCCTATCCGAAAAACCTTCCTAGATAAACAGTCGGGGGCTTAACGGGTACTCGGTGCTGCAAACTGGAAACAACATATTATGAATGCATCAAAGTGGATTCCAATGAGAAGGGATGGTGTTCTAAGTCACGATCTTGGGGTTGTGAAAAGGTTCCTTATCGTGTCCACGAGTGCCTAAAGGATACGATGCTTTCCACTCATGTCGAACCTAAGGTTGACCATAATAAGTGCCCCGAATAGTGGCTGATGTCTCCTGAACTAATCAGAGCAAAATCCGATTAATGCTAAACATGATAAGCTATCGGATACGTTTGGTACCTAACACCTATGAATCTTCCATTTTGAATACAAATATTTTAGATAAATATCTTAGTGTTTAACAAAATATCGAGTTTGTATCTCAGAATGCAGGAACTACCTGGAGGACGTCGGTGTCGATCTCCTAGTAGTGTGCCTTCAGGATCGGCAACACCCAAGCAATTGCCTCCTCCACGCATTGTCGGGCCTGGCTCAAAATGTGGTTGGCAACCACCTGTCAGAAACCTCTGAATGTCTCAGCAAGATAAAGTCACCCGGTTAGCCAACCCAGTGGCGCTGTCGTCCTCCAAAGGTTTCTCCTGGTGCTGCTGGACGGAGCTCATTCATGCCTCTCCTGAACTGGGGCGTCTCAGGCTTTGGATAGCTCTACACGGAAAGACATTTGGTTCAAAAGGAGACAAGCATTGTGTGACAACTACATCTATAATTTATGAGAAGCTTACCCCTCGACTTGTTGTCTAACTCAGAGCATAGTCCCTCCTTCTCGGAGGACTCCTTATAGAGTTAGAGGCCCACCTCATCTAGCTGATGGTCCTTCTCGATCAGCTGTCTCTCCTTCTCAGCCTTGTGCCCAGCTAGCTGAGACCTTAGCTCCCGAACTTCTATGTGAAGGGCATGCATCTGCGACATAGCCAACTGCAAAGCCCTAGGTTAGCACACATAAGTTTATTAACTAAAACGTTGTCTTGCAGGAAAGTACTCACCCTGAGAAAGGAGCCCAGGAAGTCCTCCGAGTTACGACCACCCTCGACTCGGGTCCCTTTGACGACATCACCCCAGGGCATTCGAGAAGGCAACATGTGGATAGTTGGTTCGGGCTCCCGAGGCACTGCAACTTTTGCCTCCTCGCTTACACTAGCAAAAGCCAGGGGCTCGGCAGTCTCATCACCCTATCCTTTGCCTAGATTTCCTTCATCGGGTTTAGAGACGTTGTCCTCCTGAGCTTAGGGTTCTGGGGGCTCGAGGACGGGTGTCAGAGCTCCACGTGGTGAATCTTCCTTTGACAATCTATGAAAATAAACTAAAAATCATGTTTCTAAAACATAAGGGTACCAGGGTGAACGTCCGTACCTGGGCCTCTTAAGGTCCCATGGCATCCTTAACTTGGCCTGGTGGAGCCCCGCTCTCTTGGGTGTCTTCTGAGGGGTGTCCACCTTTACCATGACTTCTGGCATAGGTAAGACCATGTCGGCCGAGGTACCCATGCTGACAAACGCCTTTCCTCGATCCTGGTTCGGCATCTACTCGTGTTTCAGACTAATCTTTACCATAGCTATATGAGTTTAACAAGAAGTCTGGACTCACGTGAGGTGCGGGTTGCGGGGGTGGACTTGTGGGGTTTTCCACTTCGGCACGTCCTTGCCGACAGGGGACAAGGCTGGCGACGCGACCACGACACTTCTGTTTCCACTTGGGCTAGCATCTGTCCTCACCATGTACACTCGTGTTCTCGGCTTCTGGGTCTGGCCTTCCGCGTACCAGGCACTTTATGATTCGTATAGACCACTACCCTAGATCAAGACTATTCAGAAAGAAGAAGATAAAAGGTTCATGAAACATACCGACAAGATCTCAACCCTAGCCTCGGCTTCCATCTCTACAATGGGGATTGTGATGTTTGGGCGGTGTCCCTCAGGGGGTTGTCTTGAAGAGGAATTTGATCCTCTGCTCCACCTCCGTTGGGGAAAGATCTGTAGTAAGGAATAACCCATAAGAAATAAGTACTTCCTACCTTTGACAACTACTCAGGATAGGTGCGTACCTATCTCACCTTCTCAGGCTAGGTCCTCTTCGGTTGTGAACTCTTAGGCACCTGAAATCCTCGATCGTAGAGGACTTAGGCACCACCTGATGAAGTCTCCAGCAACATCCCATGTCGTTAGTCCCCACTCCTTTAGATCCCAGATCTCAATGATGAGGGTCCGGATTGTGGTAGTGGTGGGTGGTGAATCCATCCACACCGCTGTCGGGAGCGGTACAAATCCCCGATATGTGACTCTAGGTGTGGGAGGATAAGAATAGAACCACCTCTTGTGGCACCCTGACTAGGAGCTTTTGGCAGTGAAATCGATGTACTCCATCGACTTCCTTTTACGGAGACGAAATCTGGCACCACCGGCAACCCTACCTGAGAACTTCTTCAGAACATAGAAGTACCAGAACAGGTCAAGAGGGGGTCACACGCCCAAATACGCCTCACACAGATGTGTGAAAACGCTAAGAATTATGATGGAGTTGGGATTGAGGTGGATGAGCTTGATGCCATAGAGCTGAGCACGAAGAGGAGGAAGCTGGAAGGGGGAAATGGAACTCGCAATGGAACAAATCTACGAACACCACAACCCAAGTCATGTTTGGGCCGGGGATCTCTTGACCCTCCACAGGTGTGCAAGCAACTAGAGTACATGAAGGGATAATCTCATCGTGCTCTAGCCGGACCAACACCTCATTCGTGACGTTCGACATCGCCCATGCCAGAATCGCAGATTAGATGGCAGCGAAGGTAGATGCATCTTTCTTTTCTACCTTCTTGCGGCCCATGATGCCCAGAAGGTGGGGAAGAAAGGTGAGGGTTTTGGCGGCAGTTGAAAAAGGCAAAGTCTCAAGGAAGACGATGACGGAGAACAGAAGTGTCGCACGAGCTGCCTTGGCTCCCTTTTATACAAGGACAAAGATGTGCTTGACGATTCTCCGACTAGCATGGTAATGATTCCAATTACAACTCGGGGCCATGATTTTCTGCGCCAGCGTCCCATCACATTTAATGCTCGGAATCTCTTTCGACACATGCTGGGGTAGTTGGAACATAACCCTAGGGAAATTGACGCACTACCCCGTCGGATGCGTATAGTTTTCAAACGTCATCATGATCCTCTGCTAGGGGAAGAATCTCTTCACCACTACATGAATTTTTCGCTGCGATGGTTCAAATTTCAAACCTGGCCAGCGAAGAGTCTTTTCTCCTCGTCCTTTTGAAAGGCTGGGATGATATTTCTCGGATGATATGGAATTCCTACTCGGATGGAATACCTATTCATGGGCTCACATAATTACCCGGAGGTGTTTGAAATCTCAACTAGATGACTTGAGGACTTCTGGATACCCGGCGAGACGTAAAATCCTATCCGAGGACCCGAGTTATCACTTGAAGAAACATCATGTCAAAATGTTTCTCTTTGCTGGGCTATGTTTTTTATCCGTCATAGCCTCATTTCACGTACTGATGGGGGGCTTGACGATATGTAGTATAAAACTACTTTATATGATTATCCTATACGTATACAGATCCCCTAGTGTTTTCTGTATTCTTAGGGCATACATTCGTGCTTGAAAAAGGAATCCTTATACGTATAAAAACTGCTCACAGGTACCAGGTTATCCTGTAAATAGGGAAGCCTATCTCTAAGGATAACACAATCCTACTCGAAAAGGAGTCTGGAGGCTAAACGTTAACCCTCATATATATACAGAGCTAGGAAACCTTGCGGAGGACTAAAGGCAACAAGTCAATTCAAGCCCAACAGAAGTCACAAGCGTCCAAAGAGTTCTAAGCATTTTGTACTCACGATCTACATCATCATATCGCCGAGATTACATGCAAGAAGCCCTCGACTAGGTTTAGATCCCATCTAGACTAGCCAAGACCTCTTTTGTAATCTGTCTTGAAGATCAATACAAGAACATAGAACATCAGGATATTATTCTTCGGGAGGCTTGAACCTGTATAAATCTCTATCTTCTGTATCTCCTACTTTATTCATGTATTTGTAAGATCTACGGTTTAATAATCTTCGACAGAACTTGCTTCTGAGTCTATTGTGGTTTGCTTACAACTTTTAACAAAAATGCTTAACAAGCGGGGTGGATAGGGAAAGAACATATGGATTTTTCCTATTTTTTGTTTGGTTTTGCTGCATATTAAAGTGGGATATGAAAAGCTCCGCGTATATTGAACACGCAGGCATGTTGGCTAGAAAGGGTGGCCTCTGAATCGAGTGCTTTCCTAATCAGGTTGCGCATGAAAACCAACTACAACATGCACAGTCGTGTATTAGGCGGGTCCAATAGAGAGACACGAATTTTTATGTGGAAAATTCTTTCAGGAAAAACCACGGAAGTACTACGGTAATCTTCACTATATCAGAAGAATTACAAATGTAGGGGATTTACAATGAGTAGTGTACTTATCATGTGCGGGCAGAAGAGGTATAAATAGTGGCATAGGATTGACTAGAGTCGAATACGGAAACAAATCCGTTAATTAAACAAATCCTCTAATACAACATGTTCCGAAATTTTCCATATTAGAAATTCGGATCATAATTTAATATTTTTATGAGAGACTGGTCCATTTCCAGTTTATGGCTGCGACAGTTGCAGCTCTACCGAGTGTAGTGTGTAGGTTAGGCAACAACTAAAAGATTCTTGACTTGATCTCCTATAGCTCAGTGTAGCGTAGCAGATGTGTTGGTGCTTTCGTTGCATGGTAACTACTCTCTGCGACACACTGCTAGAAAAGGACCAAACATGTGGAGTCGTCATGATGGATTGAAATTGGGTTGTGATCGTTGTCAGGTCATCATCACTGGTATCGGCGACGGCCACCGTGGGAATACTGATGACAGTACATATGGTTGTTGTTTTTTGTTGGCTAGGATATAGTTTAGCATATTTTTGTTAGGATTCTAAGCTCGCGTTTATGGGAGCAAATTAAGCTAGGGAGCACTCATCTGTTAGTTGATCGCTGGTCGTCTCAGCTTTTTTTTAAGGATTGAGTATCACGATCGGTTTATAGCTGAAATCGATAGTAATACAATTTTTGAAAACGATAATATTTTCCGTAGCAGTGACATGCACAGATACAAGGAGAACGTGGTTATCCTTAGCAGGAGAGGAAGATGATTTCTGCAACTTCAGTTGACAAGATAAGCGTGATTGAAAACACGATAAGAATTGTAAGCTAGATTTTGTGTACGATAAGATTTTAGAAGCATGATTGAAAACACAATCCAAACCTTGCACGCATGTTCTTTATTTTCATAAGTTACAACTTCCAGTAAATTAGTAGCACCAGATCTGAATGTACCGTGGTAGGTAGAGAAGCTGCAGTTCTCTGATAATTATTCTCAAACTTTTTTTTCGAAAGGACGGTAAGAGAATTGCCGAGATATATTAAAAAAGGAGAGAACAAAACAAAAAGTTCAAGACAGTCCAAACAAGTGCCACAAGCCAACCGGAGCTTTAAACAACATAGGCTCCAAGCACAGGAAAGGAAACAAGCCAAGCTGTGCAAGAACAAAAGCCGAGCTTCCCTCCATTAGAAACCGGCCACCCGCAAACAGAGACTACGACCCAGTAACTGACTAAGACAAAATCCATGCCCGATTTCTTTGATCAACGTCCTCTTTTATTTTGCTGGCAATTATTCTCAAACTTAGTCTGAGATTTTTCATATATATTGGTAGTTGAATTTGTCTTATTATTTTTTATAGTTTTTCCCTAACAAACAAGGTCTTTGTTAGAAGCTAGCTGATCCATTGTGTTTAATCTTTGGCTGCATTTTTGCCCTGTAGATGTGGAAAAAGTTGTAGCTAAACAAGAGATGAATGATGACTCCTTAGTGCCTAAAACAGGAAGGTGGGACTGCTGAAAGGCTGCACTATACATGGTAGTGAAGGTGTGGACAGTAATTAAAAATATGTTATCTGCTCTATTATTATTTTTAGAACTAAAGACCTCAGCCCTGTCCCATTTTATTAAACGAAACTGTTATGCAGTTTACAGCTCTCAACGCACAGATAGCAAGCGGCGACACTGGTAAGCCTGCAACTTAACACCAGATCACGGAGCCCCTGACAGTTTAGGACCTAACAATAGTGTCAGATTACATACTAAAATGAACAACACAAATACAACCCAAATAGAAGACCAGATCCTACAGCCATCACCCATCAAGCACATTCATTCACCTCCATGTAAACTTCACTTACACACCGCTTCAGAACTCCTTTCATCGTCGTTACGATTTCATCTTCAGCGGAGCCTGTAGTTGGTGCTACAAGAACGGCTGCCACCAATCCATCTTCTCTGATGACGTATCTTTGAACAATTGCTTCCAGTTTCTTGTCGTCTTCAAAATGTTCCTCAACACCACCTTGATATCCTTTTATCTGCTCTATTATGTTATGACGATTGACGAAATCGTTTTACGCATTGCAAAGCATTTTGGTTCATCAACTTAACTGATGTACGCAACATTACACGGGCATTTTGTTTATGAACTTATAAGTATCGTCTCCAACATTACGTTTCAAATGCATATTACCTTGTTTGATCTTTTGATAGCGATGTACAGAGTAGTGTCTCCGCTTTTCTATTTTGAGGATGCAATGAACACTAAATCATCTTAATCTATAGTAGTAGCTTAGGGACACACTCGTCATCATCTTCTGATTAGTTGGTTTGCATTTTAGACCATCTTTATTTCCTTCATTTCGTTCTCTTTTCGATTCCTCTCACTGTTCCAATTCTCTTTATTTTCTCATCTCTAACAGCTTCACTTCGAAAGGATTCATGAAAGAAAAGGAGAGATAATTCCATCTTAAAGAGAATGATATTAAAAATTCCTTCGTGACGGGAATCGTGAAAGGAAATCGTTGGAACGCTGAAGGGAATGAAAATTCATTCGTGAAGGAATTTTGGTTCCTAATGGAAATCTCTTGGAGACCATCTCCAACCATATTCCCTTCATTTCGTTCCCTTTTCGATTCTCTTTCCCGCTCTCATTCCCTTTATTTTCTCTCATCTTCAACAGCTTTCCTTCGAAGGAAATCGCGAAGGGAAAAGAGAGATAATCCCGTCCTGAAGAGAATGACTTTGAGAATCCTTTCGTGACGGGAACCGTGAAGAAAAACCGTTAGAACGTTGAAAGAAACGAAAATCTCTTCACAACGAGAATATAAACTCTGAAGGAAAGCCTTTGGGGTTGATCTTATGAGAATGAAATATCTATGCTGCTTGCGTAGTTTAATTTGTTTGTTCCGCTTATTTGCTCCATGTGGATAGGGAGGTTGATTCAGTTGGTTGCCGGTCGCCGCCGCCATTGCACTGCCCTCACAAGGCCTCGATGCCATGGCCGATGCTTGAGAGTCATGGGCTTCGCAAGGCTGGTAGTGGGCGCGGCGGAGGTCAAAGCCGGTATGCGAGACAATGTGAGCTTTGGGTGGTATTATTTTTTTGTGTGGTGAATTCCGAAACACGTGATCTTCCGATGGTACAAAATGAACTTTCTCTTCTCGGAACCAGTTTGGAATTACACAAGGTTGATCCTGAATTTGGTCATTGAAGCCTCGAAGGCATTATACAGGCTGCCAAGGTGTAGTATGTTCTGTGTGGAGGAGCTAATAGTGCGCTCGTATATTGGGGCAGTGCTTTCGGCGATTTTAGGGTATTTTCGGTTTATGCAAGTGTTGCCTCTAACATCGTCTATTGAATCCATGTTTCTTATTGGATGTTTTGATAACGACGTGCCGAGTAGTAATGTGTCCTCCATTTCAATGGATGCTAACATGTCACTATTTTAATGTATACACGATTACATGTTGATTAATTGGCTTGTTTCAGCAGAGAGCACGATTTCATATTTATACATTTTCGTATTTTGATCCATTGGTTCCTTTCAGCAAAGGAACAATTAGGTGTATTTTTTTCGAATGAGTTAGGTGTAAAATTTAGGAATCATTGCAACACGCACTGATACCTTAACAGTACTAGCTAAATGTTTGTACCTTTTAATAAAAATACAAGCATTAGATATGAAAAAATTAAGCGCAAACTCAGGAATAGAGATATAGATGTGTCATAGGAGCACTGTCAAACGAGTACTTCAGGAGCGATGTTGTAGTTTGATTTCAGATATGATTTAGAAAGGAGAAGATTATTTGCTAATTTCTCTTCTAATTTTTTATTTATTTTTATTAGTAAAATTAATCTTATATCTGTAGCTGGTAATGATGTAGGGAGGCTGAAAAACAAAGGTGATAGACAAAAGTAGATAAATTATTCAAATATTAGGGATTTTTATTAGATAAAAGTAAAGTAGATAGAAGAGATGACGCGATAACTAGCTCTGCTTTATATAATAGAGATAAACGAACGGTCAGCTGAGCTGAAATTCCAGGATTCACTTGTTACATGGTTTGTTTTGCACGACGAACCCATATGGGCTAGGAGCATAAATGAAGCATTAGTTGGGCCAAAAGCCCAAAATTCTCTAGCTTGCAGCACGAATACATGGCTCTCCAACTACATAATGGTAGAGTTTTTTATTTTTATATTTTCTGATATAAATAATTAAATAAATATAGCTCGGACAAAAATATTTACAAGAATATATGTTTATCGTCTTCTTATGAGACGGTTAGACCTTTATCCTTCTTGAGAGGGTGGTAAACAGTCTACTCGGGCTTACCGTCTCATCAGAGGGTAGTTAGCCCACGAGTGAACAGTACTCGAGAAGATGTAAGGAAAAATAAAGCTGCAAACAGTACTCCTAGCGCAGTCAGATAAGTATATATTTGAATTCAAATTTATTTAAAAAAAATATCACATAAAATAATAAAAATACATATAAATAGAGTATTATAAAGTAACTCATTTTTTCATCATATAACCCAGTACTACAAATAACTTTAGAAATTATTCTATCACATAAGAATATTACTGTTCACCTGTGGGCCCTGATGAGGCGGTAAGGAGCAAGTGGACTGCTTACCACCCTGTTAGAGGATGGTAAGGAACTAATCGCCTTATGAGTGTATGGTAATCATCTATTTTTTAAATATTTTTATTGGAGATATATTTATTTAATTATTTATGTTAGAAAATCTTTAAAAAAAACTCCATAATGGTAAGCTTTTGGGCTTGCATGCGGCAGCAACGGGGCCGGCCTGTCGCGCGACGAGCTGGAGCCTGGAGAGTATCCATGAGTTCGCCTGCAGGATACAGTAGTTATTGATGGCGCGGCACCGCAGAGCGGCCACCTGCTGCAGCGCTGCATAATGCCAGGAGCAGAAGCAGAGAGGGGACGTGTGGGAAATACAACTCTACAATAAATTGTACATATACAGTCTACCTGAGTCATCTATCTTTTATCCGTTTGTTGATTTTCTTATTTATTTTATATTTTTTTACTAAAGTTCTAATATAAATCTCAATATAAATGAATAATTAAGATAAACAGTATGTACTCATCAAAATGTGGAATTTTCTTTTCCCGGACGGGTAGCTGGTTACGTGAGGGGCCGCTGTAGCTGGTTACGTGAGGCGCTACTGTGCCAGCGGCCCGGCATACAAAGGTGCCTGGCTTGGCCTGTCCTGCCGGCCGGCGCTCGTCGAGGTTCGTCCGGCTGTTGTTGTGTGGTGCTTCAGATCAGTGTTCAGTGCATTCGCCTAGTTAGTAGCTGCAGCGCCAGCGTTTTCCAAAGATGTCAAAACAGAGCTGCTGGAGCCTGGAGTCTGGAGAGCAAGTAACTCGTGTAAATTTCAGTCGCGGATAAGATGAACGATGAAGTTGATGTAATCTGGAAACAGGATACGCGCCACCTTTTCTGTTTCATACATGCATCTATGTGGGACTGTGGGAGCCATGAGCTTCAGATCGATGAAGTTGGGCAGCAGCACATATCATTCCGGACCGCATCAGCTGCCGCTCTCTTTTCCCAGATATGTCTGAGCTCATTTACGTGCTGTGCTCCGTGGTGCGCGCCGTCAGTGACTTCTACCTAACTTGGTAGTAAAAGAGGAGGGTACGTGTGACCGTGCGAACACCCCGGTTGTCTCTGTTAACACGTGATACGACCGCGTGTTAAACATTGCAACACTTGCCTCCAGCTTCGGATCAGAAAAACTGCAGGCATCTCGCCAACCTGTTTGCAGAAGTTACCGCGAATAGATAGCCCGAGTGAGCAAATAAAAACCTCAATGCCTTAGTACAGTACCACTGCTGGTGCTAGTATAGCCTTGACTTCTCGGTATATCGTTCTGAATAGCCCGATTTATGCAAGAAGCAGTACCGGCTACGGCTAGACGGCTACTCGAGAAATCCAAGAACGCCATGTGAGCATCTGGTTACAACTTGCGTACAGATGCAAGCTTCATCAGCTCAAAGAGGAAGCACCGTGAGGTTTTTTATTTGGAGACGGGAGAGAAGCGTGGCAGGAAAGAGCCACACCGATTACTTTAGACAGCCATCTAAGCATGTCCCTTGCTTCTCAAAGCCGTGTGCGAGTCTGACAAGGGACGTCACGTGTTACACCGCCACTCGGCACCTCTGGCAATCCTTACGCCAAGAAAAAGAGTGATACTATTTTTCAGTCACCTATTTTTTTAAAAAAAAATCAGACGATAAATCTTAGCCATCCAATCATGATGAAACGGTCCAAAGACTATCTTCAACCTCCTAATCCTCCCCCAAAGCTAGCTTGCTCCGCCGCTCCCCGCCCACCTCCACATGTCTCTGACGGCGCTTTTGCCACCGGCTATCGGTGCCACCTACCGTCATACTAACCTGGTTTCATCTAGCTGTCGTCTGAGCACTGTCCATTGACCGTCCTCTATCGCCCACGGCCGGTAGAGTTCCCGCTACCTCGCTATTCCGCTCCAAAACCCTCCTCCTCCGTTGAGCCGACCTCCCTCCCAGGAGTTCTTCTAAACCCGGAAGCTACAGCCAAATCAACTCCCAACAAAAAGCCGCCACTGCCAAAAAGTCATCAGATCACAAATACCTAAATCTTAGGCTTATAAAATTTAGTAAGTGTGAAAAAAAAAAACACATACATAGACTATCATAGCATCTATCCAGTTACGCATGAGCCAGCGCAGAGCGATTAAATCTAGCTACCCGAGTCAAATTCGGCAAACCATGAACAACCGCACCTTAGGATATAGATCTATAAGAGAATCTTTTTGTTAAAAAAGAGAGTAGGAGTATCTTGCTTTCTCAAAGGGAACGGCAAGAATAGCGTCAAGCAACGCAACACAACGTGCCAAAGATATCATTAGGATGATGCACACTGGCTGGCAGGAACACAAAGCGGCGGCCTTTCTGCTCAAAAGCCGGTGAATGCAAGCTGGTTCTGCGTCCATCGCCTCACTCGCCAAGCATTTCCAGCCGAGCGACATATTCGTTAGGTACCGTGCACTCCCCGGCTCTTTGCTTGTTCCTTCTTTTCCCTTCCACGAACGGCCGGCAACTCTATCCTAGTTACACCAGGGATTTCAATTTTTTTTATATTTTTTGTTCACTGATGAAAAGACTAAAATTCATGAAATTTTATCAAAATTTCGGTTATTTTTTTCCTCTACTAAGTGGGTCTCACGTGTCAGCGAAAAAAATTCAGAATTAGATATTTCGTTCCCCTCCAAAATTTCCGAAATTTGCAAAATTTCACCAAAATTTCAACAAATTTTTAATTGCTGGTTGCATCCATCAACTACCCATAATTGCAGAATTTGTCCTCTGTTCTTAAAAAGATGAAGTAGTTGGCGCACATATGACAGAGAGTTGTTGCGTTCCATAGGATGAAGCAATCAGATTAAGAACGGAACGGAGGAGCTGAAGTCACTGAACAGAGTGATTTGTTTCTTTCATTTGTATTTCCTGAGACAATGAAATGTATGACAACATTTGGTAAAAAAAGAATGGCTTGTATACACAGTTGATCAACTACCTACTGTCCTACGGACCAAAGAATCGTGAAGGCCATTACGGCCAGGAACAAATTTTGTACAAGAATTGTGGGAAAAAATTGGGTTTTGTGATTTCACGAGGCCACCATGGCTGGCGGCGCGGCGCCGGAGGTGGGGCATTCGGTGCTCTGCTCCGCGCTGGCGGCGGAGGCAGCCGCTGCCCATCGCCGGCACGCCCTGCCGAGCGACGCGGCCTTGCGCTGCGCGCGGTCCGTGCCGGTGCCCATCAGCTCCCAGATCGCGCACTCCACGCCGGAGACCGCCATCACCTGCGTCACCGCGGCGGCTCCCGCGCGCCGGCACAGCAGCACCAGCGCGGCCGCCGCGCATTCCCTCGACCACTCCGTGCCGCGCCGCATCTCGGCAACGAGACGCGCCACGGCGCCGTCGACATTAACGATCGCCTCCGCACCCCCGCGCTTGGCCAGCGACTCTAGTACCGCCGCGGCGGCCTCCTCCTCGCTGATCGCTGACAATGCCGCCTCCGCGGCGCCTGCTTCCACGAGCTTCCCGACGTTCTCCCTCTCGCTGGACAGGCACAGCAGCGCCGCGAGCGCGTCCTTCTTGGTGCTCGAGGGGCCGGTGCGCGCGAGCTGCACAACGCTTTCGACGACGCGCGGGTTCCGGCCAAGCCGGCGGCGGTACGTGTGGACAGCCGCCAGGCTGAGCACAGTGGCCGCAGCGTTCTCCTTCGCGCGCCACGTCGCGCCTGAGCCCATCACGTGGCAGAGCGCCTCTACGGCGCCCTCGGCGTGCATGATGCGTTTCTTGTTGGCCTCGAGGATGGAGAGGTTGAGCAGCGCCGTGACGGCGTTGAGCTGGAGCACGGAGTCCTCGGAGCGGAGCAGCGGCAAGAGAAGCGCGGCGGCGCCGGCCTCCCCGATGAACGCGCGGCTGTCGGAGCCGGACTTGGCGAGCTGCCGGATCTCGTGCACCACGCGCTTGGTCGCTTCAGGGGAGAAAGAGGCCGACAGCTTCTTCACAAGAAACGACGCGGTCATGCGCGCCGCCTCCAGCGCGGCCTTGTTCGCGGCCACCACCGGCGCCGGCTCGGCTTTGCCTGGCTCGCAGCCGTCCACAGCGATGCCATTCTGCCGGCACCACCGAGATATCAAGTTCTTGAGCCCCTTGTTGGGCACAAGCTCCAGATTCGCCAGCACTTGCCCGGTCTTGGGGCACGTGGACTTGCCGGAGCCGAACCAGCGGGTAATGGACTCGCGGTCGTACGTCTGGCCGCTAGCAGCCACGACCGGGTCGAGCATCAGGTCGAGAGAGATGGGGCACCGGAAGTCCGGCGGCGGCGACGGAGGCTCAGCGCCGTCGTCGTCAATATCCACCTTGGAGTCCAACTGCCGCGGCGTTGCCGCGCTGAAGAGTACGCACTTGGCGTACCGGAGAAGCCCGACGAGCGCAATCATGGACGACGTCCACCTCTCCGCCACGCGATCCCCGATCTCCCGCTCCAAGGTCTCGACCTCGTCGCTGCAGCAGGCGGGGTCGTTGATGCCGACCGCCTCGAGGATGCCCTCCAGCCTCTCCCGCTCCGGCACGATCTCCCTCTCCACCTCCTGGATCAGCGCGAGCACGCTCGCCTTCAGCTCCTGCTCCGCGGCCGCCGCCCGCCGGCACTGTCGCGACGCGAGCGCGAGCAGGTCCGCCACGTCATCGGCGAGCCCGAGGTCGGCAACGGGGAGGAGGTCGAGCAGCGTGGCGAGGTCGTGCTGCAGCTCCCGCGCCCGCGCGGCCACCTCGTCCGACTGCAGCAGCAGCCGCATGCGGCTGCGCGCCGCGCAGTCGGACACGAGCGCCTTGAACCGCTGCAGAACCAGGAGCACCTCCCGCAGGCACAGCGACGCCGACCGCGGCAGAACCCCCCCTGCGGCCACTACACCACACAGCAGCAGGTCGTCGAACGCGGCAGCAAGAAGCCTCGCCCGCCTGGACACGGCAGCAAACACCGCCCGCAGGAACGGCGCGGGCGCCTCGGCGGCGGACAGGTCCCGCGCGAGGCGGTGCAGGGACCGCAGCACCTCCCAGTCGGGCGCCGCGTTGTTCCTCGCGCTAGCCATTGTTGCCAAATGCCAATCCAATCCGATCCGAAGGCAGTGAAGACGAGTGAATGAGAGATGACACGGAATGCGGAGCGGGAGGCGGGGATGAGGGGCATATATACGGGTGGCCGGGACGGGGGCTGTAGTAGGCGCGTTGGGTGGTGAGCGAGCTGGGTTGAAGGGGCTGGAAATCGGACGGAATCCTCCTGGCTTTTGTGGCTCGCGAACTCGTCATGTTGATGGCTACCCTTACCCATCATGTGCGTTTGTGTTTTTTTTTTTATAGTTTTATTGCTGCCGTTCTCTAATTTTTTTTAGGCGAAATGGTTTGAAGGAGATGTTGTCAACCTCTGACCTTCTGATCTTGGTTGATGGACGGCCGGATTGGCCGGTATCGTTGGTGACTCGGCTTGGGTCTGCCAGTCGAGGAGCATGGGGTTGGTAACTGAACAGAACAGGTGACCGGTTTGATCGGATCGCTTCAATGGTCTTGTGCAGGCCGGGTTTATGGGGTGGAAAGCTTCTATGCTTGCAGCTCCGGCCAGTGGAGGACACAGTCCATGCCTGCCCTCCCGGCGTTACCCCTTCCCTCGAATGTGCCACGACAATTTCGTATTGTCAGTTGCCACTGTGCAAGCAGTTCAGGTTCTTTCTCAGCGAATTGCTCCAAACGAGAACCGGTGAAGACTAGTTCTTGGGAGGGCTTGGTGCATGTGTTCTTTCCCTTCTTCATTTGCAAGTAGATGGATCATGATCAAGTTGCATTTTGCATCCACCGGCTAGTTTATTCGCGCACGAAGTTCACATTGCACCGAATAGCTAAATATGGCTCATGCTATCCTCCAGTTGGATCGCAGCGATGCATGCAGGATGCCCAAAGGAAACTGTGGTGCAGTGGTAGGACACAGACAAATACCAAATCAAGTAGGCACGTAGTACTACCTAACTGACATGCACTGTGGTTACCCAACGGAAATAGAAAAAAATGATAGCCAGCAGCAGGGTTTACAAAATAGTTTGGCACCGAAAATCAGGATCTAGCGATTTTTTCAAAATTCATGAAAACTGAAAAATTCTGTGAGAATTCAGACAAATTCATTCGGTCAAATTCGTAAATCAAAGACAAAAACCGGCCGGATCAAGTTAGCGAAAACCGGTCGAATTTAACAAAAACCAAGCGAATTCTCCGATTTCCCCAACGAATTTTGTGAATTTCCACATTTTGAATGAATTCATCAAAAACCGATCAAATTTCCTGATTTACCAAGCGTATTTCTCGAATTTCAGTGATAAAAAAAACTAAAAAATAGTTCAACCTTGTAAAATCAATAACTAATTCATCTAAGCTTCAAATCAAGTGAAACAAATTTTGTTATTTTTTTAACATGTTCTATATGATAAAAGTATTTATACTCATAAAAAAGTTAAATATTTTTTGTGAGAAAATATATTTGCAAAACCTAGTTAAATGCATAGTTAATTTTTGCTAATCCAAAAATCATGAAACCAATTTTATTAGTCTTCTTACATGATACTATGCCTTTTAAAAATATATGAACTCATGAAAATTATTTTAACATGAAAAATTAGTGAAAATATGTTGCAACTAGATTAATTCATAACTAACCCATCACACCTCCAAAATTAGTGAAAGCACTTTTATTAGTTTACTTATAATATGCTTGATGTAGGAAAAATAATGGTAGGCATGAAAAGGTTAATTACATTGTTGTTTCTTACCATGTTCATTTTATGCTTGTGAACTTTGTAAAAATTATGGAGAAATGAATAAAACTCTAAATGAGGTGAAACAAATTTTAAAAATTCTCTTAACATACATCCTACACAAGAAAAATATGTATTTGCTTATTAAGCTTTTCCTTAATGTGATGGGCTAAATCATCCGGTTCATAGGACTCATTTCAACATTTTTCATTTTTTCAAACTTTGTCTCCATGAAATATGATGCAAATAACATTATTTTTGAAAATTGTTTTCACATAAGTTCCTAGAATTGTCTCTAGTATTTCTAGATTTTTTGTGAATTTTTTATTTTTAATTTTTTTATTCTAAATTAAAAAAACTATTAAATTATGAATTCAGTAAACCGAATTAGCCGATATTCATGAATACGGAGCTGTTACCGACGAATTTATTGACCCTTTCAGGTGCGATAGCACATATGGCAACGTACGGGTCGGGGTACATTCACGTCAGACATATCTGGCAAAAATTAACAGCTGCCCGTGCCGAATTCCCGGACAGACATTCACGACCCCATCACGTACGTGCGTCAGACGCTAGCGGAAAAGCACCGTACCAGTTGACAACTTGAAAGTTAGCGGACAAGTGGGCAGGTTTCACAAGTCACAGGCCGGTCGGTCCTGCAAGACACGCAAACAGAATACTGATTAGCCCTCCTCTCGTAATATAATGCGCAATTAGGAAGGTGTTCCAAGAGCGACACCGCCGTGATTAAGAAAACAACGTAGCCACTGACTCGACGCAACGTAAGGCACTAAGGCATGGTAAGAGGCCATGTGGCGGCAGCGGGAAATTTTGACCGAGCGTTTACTCCATCGGCCGCGCCCGGGCGGGCGGGGCAAGTCAGTAGTGGCCTGCAAATCTCCAGCTAATTGCCACATGCTCGCGCGTGGACGGCCGGGGAAAGCCAGCAATGGGATGCGCAGTCGGCACGACAGGTGCGCGGAGGCCGGTCGACGTGGAGCCAGCGCCGTGCAGAGCCCTCCCCCGCCGCGACGGGGATGCGGTAAAGCGACGGTCGCGTCGTGCGTGCGCGCGGGCGACCTTGGCGGCGCGTGATGGAGGCCGTGACGGCGTGGCGCCGCAATTGCGATAGTTAGCGGCGGTTCCTTTTCTTCTAGAGGGAAGACGAACGGAGGCGGGCGGCTAAGCTCGTGGCTTTCCCTGTAGTTAGCGTTCGATTCGCCGTAGGTGATCGCTGCAGAAGGAGAGTGACCGCGCGGGCGCGATGGCGAAGCTGTTGGCCGGTGCGCGTGGAGCAACCGTTGAAGAACCCAGCGCGGGCGGGCGGGCGGGCGTGGATTCGCGTCCACGCGCTGCCGATGACGATGACACGCACCGTGTGACGATAGTTTTTTTTTATATCTACTGGCCCATCAATCGGTGTATCTGTACAGGCCAGCTATGATGTATCACTATGAGAATTTGAATAAGAGAAGTTCATGAAAAACTCGTTCTATACCAAGATTTATGATGTGGTAAGATTCTTAGTATTTTTTACAACTACACTTTAAAGTTCTGCAATTAGAAAGCACACATTTTACTCTTGAAATATTAGAAACACACCTGCTATGCAATTGTTTTTTAGAAGTAGATAGATGAAACGATAATCCTGCTAAGAGACTATTTATATATTATGTGTATGATTCCTTTTACCATATATTTTTTTCTGATTGTTCGACAGAAATCCAAAAAACTAACTCCATCTATCACAAGTTATACCTCATTATTCTCGTAGGCTTGACTTCAACCTCCAACAATATAATTATGATGTCTCCAATCTCCCCTTTCCGACCCCACGCGCTTTAGCCCCTCTGACACTGGCTTTCACCCACGTCACTGCTCTCCCCACAGCTCCTTCCCTATGCAGCAATCCTACTTCGTCTCCTAATCGTCTCTCATTTTCTTGATGCCACTAGCATTTTCACTGACCACCACCTGTCTTTCACCCCATGGATCTAGTAGTGGCATTATCTCACTGCATCATCGTTCCACCACCTCTGCCTCCCGCCGTCAGACAACACTCACCCCAACCTTTCCTCTATGCTTGAGAGCCTCACGCCTCAAACCCTAATCCGGTGGCTTGCTGGAGAAGAGGGTGACCCTTCCTTGAGCATAGATTTTCAAGTGCATCGAAATGATTTTACCAAAAATAATAATACGAATGATAGTTATTGATTATACTATCTCCCCTTGGGACAACGCTTTCACTCTTTTTCTCTAAGCTAAACCTAGACCTCCCAATCCCACTCCAACCTCCCCTTTCGCACCTCATGCACCTTGGGCTCCATGACGTTGCTATGGCTAACTGGCTTTCACCTATGTCTCTGACCACCTTACATCTCCTTCTATCATGTGACATCATCCTATTAAATCTATCATCGTAACCATCCGCCTTCTAATCTATCTTTTTCTTGACATCCCACCTTCCTTCACTCATAACCAATTTCCTTTGATCTCGCGGCTCTAGTAGTGACGCCACCACTGCGTCGCCACCCCAACCTTCCCTCTCTAAGCCCGGGAGCACCACGCCCCAAGCACTAATCTGACAGCTTGCTGGCTTAGCGATCCTTCCCTAATTATGGATCTTCAAGTGCATCGATAGTGCATCGAATGATTTTCCCAAAAATAATCATGCCAATAATAGTTACCGATTCAATTGTGTCAATCGTACAACTTAATTAGGTGTATCACACTAATGGAATCTTGCATTAGTATAGCTTCGCTATGTCAGACTTAATTTGCATGGATATATGTGATTTAAATGTTGTGGTTGAATGGGACTCTCCAAGCATAATTAAGTGTTGCAGTTCAATCGGAGTATTGACTTGTGTGGCATTGTGAAGGAATAGGAAGGATTGAATTGTGCATGTCACCGAGAGTGGTACATGTACATGTGCCAAGTTAATACAACATTCAACAATCACATGATAGAAAAATGTGCGAGGGTCATGATCGACCTGTTGTTGGCTATCAAGTGTGATCATTTAATTTCAATTTGTTATTCAATATAGCCATGTATTCAATCCAGACTCTTTCCTTCCATGTGACAATGTTAGATACGTACAAGTAAATAGAAGATAGATTGATCACATGTTCCCATCAAAGAATATCAATCATAGATCTTTTTACGTATAACTGGGACCCACAAAATACAAAATTAAAGATAGGATGTTTTGCTTTTTTGAGATTTTTTAGGACTTCTTTTTTTTTTCTAAGCGTGCCTTGTTCTAGGATCACCGTGAAGCTCTATAAGAGCCTCCAATTAGTAATGGTATGATACGATATTCCTCTAAAATACACAAAGTTATGGTAGAATTGAACGACCTTTATTGTACATTGTACATGATCAAATGATCCACAGTCAAAGATTCTCCCTAATCCCCTACCCTTACTTTTGAGGGCGCAATTTGGGCGAGCATATGAGTATACGACTTTGATGATCCCACGTCATCCTAATTCCACACCACCTATATAAATCTGATCATTCGCAATCTAGCTCCCCTAGTCTCGCCACATAATTATACTACATGCCTTCCTGAGATCTCACTATCTCAAAATACCCAAAATGCAATGCCTGCCTCGGAAGTTGCACTCGTCGAGTGCCCCCTCCAACCAGCGGCGACTCAGTGATGACAATAACGACAAACCAAAGGCACGGGGACCGTGCTAATTCACGCACAAGCGCGAGAAAGCCTTCTTGCACCCCCTTCTGATAACCTCCTCCTTTCCTTTTTTGAAAACTTTTTTCCTTCCACGTCTTTCTAGTTTTGGAAACTTTTCTGTTAAAACATTTGAGAAAAAAAATAGCTCAAACTTTTGAAAAAAAAAGTTTAGCTCAAAAATTTTAAGCAAAAGTTAACGAGAAAAGTTTTATATCGGGACTAGTGGGCTCCTGTGGGTTGTCTCGCTCAGACACATGACTCGGGCTCTTGTGGCCTTTGGGCTGTCTCAAGCACCCACAAACTTGGGCTGCTAGCGTGCTATGATGCTAATCCCACGGTTGTGCTGGCTCTAGATGGCCATGCTCGCACTGGGCCACCAGATGGTCACGCTCGAGGGCATTGAGGCCGCCTACTTCATCGCTTCCAGCATGTCCGCCATCTCCGTCGTGCTGCTCCAGCTCGTAAGCGCATGTGACCACATGGTCGCGACATGGTGCCTGTACGAAAGGACCCACGTGCTGCTCTCCAGCTTTCTGCCCCACGTGTATGGTGTGTCGGCCATGTTCGTGGACGTGGACGATGAGATGGCTGTGTGCGCCGTGGTGCGCACTGGCGACACCAAGGTGTTGTACATAGAGACGATGGCCAACCTGACGCTGGCCATGGCCAACATCCCCATGCTTGCGCGTGTTACGTGGGACACCGGTGTTGCCCCTTGTCATGGACAACACGTTCATGCCCATGGTCGTGTCGTCGATGTGGCTCGGCGCTAATGTCATCGTGCACAGCGTGTCCAAGTTCATCAGCGGTGGCACCGACATCATCGCTAGTAAGATTCTAATACATGTTTGTATTGCAAAGAACGACTGTTTGAGCAATGGACTAGCAATGGTTGCGCTGACGCTATCAAACCTCAAAGACCTTTTCACAACTTACATATCACCACATGAACAAGCTAAAATAAGTACATGTCTTGAGCAAACCGATACATGTCGTGGCGTTAGGTTCAATCTGTGGTCGGGCGAAGCTGGTGAACACGATGATGCACCTGTAGGATAGCACACTAATGCTCCTAGGACTGATGATGAATGCCAATGTTGCCTTCAAGCTGTTGGAACGGCTGCCGCCACATGCCGATGCTCATGCAAGGGCACTCCCGGTGCGCGGCTGTGTACGTGGAGTGCATGGGCCTCAAGGTCATCTACCCGGGCCTCTCTGATGACCACCCGCATCACACGCAACTCAAGAATATGGGCGTCGCCGGCTACGACTTCGGCAGGATGCTGTGTCTGGACATGGGCACTGAGGCGTGCGCGCCAGCTAGTGCATCAGTTGCAGAACGGCACCCAGTTCGGGCTCATGGTCGTGAGCCTGGGCTACTACGAGACGCTCATGTTATTCCTTCTTCAAAAAATGCATTTAATCTCATATCAATTGTCTTCTTTATCTAGACGTTCAATATTTACCTTTCATACATTCTAAAAATATATTCAATCTCGTATTATTTATCTTCTATACCTAGACATCCAATATTTACCTTTTATACATTACTATATTCTGGATTAATTCTACGTGTGTGTGGCCCAAAATCGTTGAATTGGAATTGGGCTAAGTTGAATTCAGTTGTTTGAATTCGGTGACCCCCCGTCCTCCAGTGGCCTCTCGTCATACTTCACCGCTAACCACCACCAAACTCCACCACCGACTGCCGCCAGATTCTGTCACCTTCTTCCACAAGTTCGTCGTCGCCGCCACCGCCTCCTTCTTCCCAAGTTTAGCGACACCATCAAGATTCGCCAACATCGCTTCCTTCTTCCCCAAGTCCAGTGAAGCCGTCAAAATCCTCCAGTGTTGCCTTTGTCTTCCCTAAGTTCGGCAACGCTGTTGAGATCTCTCGACGCCACCTCCTTCTTCCCTAAGGTTGACCGATTTGTTGCCACCTACCATGATGCTGCTTGTTTGCTCCATGGCTGCCTCCTTTTTCTTCACCAAGTCCATCAGGTTGTTGTTGCCTCCTTCACCATGGCCGCCACTGTGAGCTCCATGGATGATCCGACACTATGGCGAAGGCTGATGCGCAGGGCTGGAAGAGCCCGATGAACACGCTGGAGATCCTGCGGGAGACGGTATGTTCAAGCCACTTGGATTCATGTTTCTCAAAGTTTACAACCAAACAACAACTAGAAATGATTTGATCCTGTTTTCATTTCAACAATTCCCTTGCTAATCAAATAAGAATATTGAATTGGAATCCCTTTTCAATTTGTGTCTAGATTTGGATTTAAGGTTCAATTCAATTCATCCATAACAATTCTGAGATCCAAACAGAGTCTAATAAATAAACTAGCACGCTCATGTTCACGTATAATAGGGACTACGGAGTCCAAGCTTGTAATGGCGGATCCTTGGGCAGTAGCATGGACGGATCCAGCACCTGAGCTGCTCGAGCCGCTAGGCTTGGCTGGAACAAGTATTGATGTTCCTTAAGTAACAATGCAGCGTTGGTGAAGATTACCAGATGCCATTAGCTTGCCTACGGTTCAAATATGTCCTGACTACGCTACCGTACAATGACAAGAAAATCTATTGGACCCGGGAACCACCTATAGTGATGGAGGATACTCTACTCGATCAGCCACAGTTTAAAATTTGATACTCACTATTTACACATCTATGAATATTTTTAGCTTTTCATTTGTATGTGTGTGATAGAAGACGTACTCATATATTGGACCCATTATTCCTCTTCAGTACTCCTTTATCATTTTCTTCCCTACGTTAGCTTTTCCTTACATCTTTATCATTTGTCATATTTCCCCAAAAATAATATCTCAACACCTGGGAACAGGCATGCCTTGTTCATCACACGCCACGCCATGCCAACTGGTGCACACACACAGTACTCTTCCATTATTGATACTCCTAAATCATTCAGTTTGGCATCACCAAACTAAAGTCCAGTAACAAGAATCAGGATTCAGGATTTCTCAGGGGCCTGTTGCACTAAACAAATGCTGCTTCGTCACGTCCAGATCAAAAGGAGCTTACACCCTGAGACCTGACGAACTGCATGTGTTTGGCATCACAATCTGCAGACGCAAACAGATGACAGCGTCCACCACAGCTGTGGATGAAATACACGACTGCTTCCGAAACAGACAAATTAACCTGGCGAGAAACTCACACAACATGTTCTTTTATATGCTGCTTCTGCGTTCTTCATCAGATGCCTTTTCTTTATATATAAAAAAGGAGAAAGTTTCCTCTACGTGCCATTCATATCAATATCAATATACTACGCGTGGAAGAAACGGCGAGCTCTCAGCGCGTTTGGGTTCTGTGTTCTCAGCTCTACCTCTGCCAGGAGGGTCCCGGTGCCAGTGCTAGCGCCAGCATCCCCGCCCCGCCCCCCCGGTCCGGCCTGTATCCAGAAAGATCGAGTGTGTCCGTCCACAAACTCCAGACACCAGCGGTAAAATCGTCGCCTGCACATGCTCACTGCCCGCGAACTCCTTCCTCGCATCCCTGCCTTGCTCGAGGCGCTTCCCCAGCCAGAAGTCCCGCGCATTTTAAAAAAGTGTTAGTTCGTTAAATGCCAAATGTACTTCTTCGAACACCATTTCCATATTTCAGCTGGTTTACTGTTTGCCATCGGAGGTCATCTGTTCGAATGTTGCTATGTGGCTTGCAACCACCCCCACCCTGCAAATGAACATAGTTGAATACACAATGGAATAACACTCTTGAACATTTTTCTAATGATTTTCACTACGCGTCAGTAATTCACTATTTATTCTCTGTTTTGTTTTTCCATCTCGAAATGAACCTGCTAATATTTGTACGGTACATCTGATCATTATGCCTATCATGTTGTTTCAGCATTCTTGCACCATATGAGTGTACAGATTATCAGTAAATAATAACATATCACTGTATCTTTGCAGGTGCTCTTCAACTTAGCTAGATCAAAAGCAAAAAAAAAAAAAAAAAAAAGGTTGGGCAAAGGACAAAAAAAAAAACAAGATCAAGGTAGTAACTATTTAACATATCACAAATATATATTTGCGTGTTTCAGATTAATACAATTTCTGTAACTAATTAATCTATTTGAATTTTTCATGTTAAAGTGACCACTATTTTCCACCGGGACATCCCAAGTTGCAAATTGGTTTTTAAAAAATATTCATAATAGAGATTCTAATTTATTATTTTATTTAAAAAATGTTCATAATAGAGATTCTAATTTATTATTTTACTTTCCTTGAATTCCTTAACATATTATATATATATAAACCTATACTGATCCGAACAATTTCACTAGATAAACGATACACATATTTAAAGATTATTGGCTCTTTTTAAATGATAAATGTACAAGTTATTTACATTGTGGTCCACTCTAACTTTTGCTAGCAGAAAATATGTTGTTGACCACCATTCTTATAATATATCCAAATACATGTTCCTTTACTTTAATATAATCTAGATGAATGTTATGTCCACTATTCTTACAATATATCCAAATACATGTACCTTTACTTCAATATGATCTAGATGAATGTTATGCATCTGCAGGAGTTTACAGTTCAAAATTTATGATTAATTTAATAGTTGATAGATGTTATGTGTGTATGAATACCAAGAACCACACCTTAAACATTGCAGAACATAACAAAATTTTTCTTTATGTTCCAAACTTAAGTTCCAATTAATTGTTTGTTTATTTCTGTTCTATGCAACTTAGTTATATACATGTCAACAAGTCGTAGACCTCACACGCGAAGTCGTGTGAAATCACTCCCTTTCGCCTTCAATGAATGTACCAGCTATTAACAATTTAGGTATGATCTGATCACATTTTACACGCTACTAAATTCTTTTTATGATTTGTACCCTCTAACATAAATCAATAATATATATAATTTTTATATATGCTAAAGCATATTCCAAAACAAAAGGACCAAATATATTTCTTTAATAATGAAACAAAGAATGCATCAACATATAGTTGCTCAAACCTAATATCCAAGAATCACAAATGCCTTAAGTCCTATGGTCTCTGCTTTTGAACTCTAGCATCTGCCTTACAACATCACTCTTGATTGCTCTATTCAGCTTCTAAACTCTAGCAACTACCTTACAAGATTACTCTTGATTGCTCTATTCTACCAAAAAAATTACTTATAATGGTACATTCGTACATGTGTACGTGCACAGATCAAAGTAGTATTGCGGCTGGAAGAAGCACTAACATAGAAATTGGTAAGTTTGGCCATTAATAATTGTTTTTCTGCTTCCATTCTTACACATAGCTAAAAAAAGGAGAAAAAAATGGTATACTAACATGATTTTTGGAACAGAACCCCCTATAACACCACTTTTTATTTCATATTCGCGACCAGGCTACCAAGATGCACGAAATGCAGTAACAAGTAAGTGCTACACACACAAATTGACACACACACACACACACACACACATATATATATATATATATATATAAGAAACTCACTCGATAAATATATGTTATAATTTTCATTGAAAATCATTATGACCAATGCAGGGTATCATTTCTGCCCAATTGTGCCATTGCATATTGCTGCACAGAATCGAAGAAAGAGAAAACATTTAAACCACTTCAAAGCTTTAACACGTCACAAATGCCTTAAGTCCTATGGTCTCTGCTTCTGAACTCTAGCATCTGCCTTACAACATCACCCTTGATTGCTCTATTCAGCTTCTAAACTCTAGCAACTACCTTACAAGATTGCTCTATTCTACCAAAAAAATTACTTATAATGGTACATTCGTACATGTGTACGTGCACAGATCAAAGTAGTATTACGGCTGGAAGAAGCACTAACATAGAAATTGGTAAGTTTGGCCATTAATAATTGTTTTCATGCTTCCATTCTTACACATAGCTAAAAAAAGGAGAAAAAAAATGGTATACTAACATGATATTTGGAACAGAACCCCCTATAACACCACTTTTTATTTCATATGCACGACCATGCTACCAAGATGCACGAAATGCAGTAACAAGTAAGTATTACACACACAAATTGACATATATATATATAAGAAACTCACTCGATAAATATATGTTATAATTTCCATTGAAAATCATTATGACCAATGCAGGGTATCATTTCTGTCCAATTGTGCCATTGCATATTGCTGCACAGAATCGAAGAAAGAGAAAACGTTTAAACCACTTCAAAGCTTTAACACGTCACAAATGCCTTAAGTCCTATGGTCTCTGCTTCTGAACTCTAGCATCTGCCTTACAACATCACTCTTGATTGCTCTATTCAGCTTCTAAACTCTAGCAACTACCTTACAAGATTACTCTTGATTGCTCTATTCTACCAAAAAAAATTACTTATAATGGTACATTTGTACATGTGTACGTGCACAGATCAAAATAGTATTACTGCTGGAAGAAGCACTAACATAGAAATTGGTAAGTTTGGCCATTAATAATTGTTTTCCTGCTTCCATTCTTACACATAGCTAAAAAAAGAAGAAAAAAAAATGGTATACTAACATGATTTTTGGAACAGAACCCCCTATAACACCACTTTTTATTTCATATGCGCAACTAGGCTATCAAGATGCACGAAATGCAGTAATAAGTAAGTGCTACACACACAAATTGACATATATATATATATATAAGAAACTCACTCGATAAATATATGTTATAATTTTCATTGAAAATCATTATGACCAATGCAGGGTATCATTTCTGCCCAATTGTGCCATTGCATATTGCTGCACAGAATCGAAGAAAGAGAAAACATTTAAACCAGTTCAAAGCTTTAACACGTCACAAATGCCTAAGTCCTATGATCTCTGCTTCTGAACTCTAGCATCTGCCTTACAACATCACTCTTGATTGCTCTATTCAGCTTCTAAACTCTAGCAACTACCTTACAAGATTGCTCTATTCTACCAGAAAAAATTACTTATAATGGTACATTCGTACATGTGTACGTGCACAGATCAAAGTAGTATTACGGCTGGAAGAAGCACTAACATAGAAATTGGTAAGTTTGGCCATTAATAATTGTTTTCATGCTTCCATTCTTACACATAGCTAAAAAAAGGAGAAAAAAAATGGTATACTAACATGATTTTTGGAACAGAACCCCCTATAACACTATTTTTTATTTCATATGCACGATCAGGCTACCAAGATGCACGAAATGCAGTAACAAGTAAGTGTTACACACACAAATTGACATATATATATATATATATATATAAGAAACTCACTCGACAAATATATGTTATAATTTCCATTGAAAATCATTATGACCAATGCAGGGTATCATTTCTGCCCAATTGTACCATTGCATATTGCTGCACAGAATCGAAGAAAGAGAAAACGTTTAAACCACTTCAAAGCTTTAACACGTCACAAATGCCTTAAGTCCTATGGTCTCTGCTTCTGAACTCTAGCATCTGCCTTACAACATCACTCTCGATTGCTCTATTCAGCTTCTAAACTCTAGCAACTACCTTACAAGATTACTCTTGATTGCTCTATTCTACCCAAAAAATTACTTATAATGGTACATTCGTACATGTGTACGTGCACAGATCAAAGTAGTATTACTGTTGGAAGAAGCACTAACATAGAAATTGGTAAGTTTGGCCATTAATAATTGTTTTCCTGCTTCCATTCTTACACATAGCTAAAAAAAGGAGAAAAAAAATGGTATACTAACATGATTTTTGGAACAGAACCCCTATAACACCACTTTTTATTTCATATGCGCAACTAGGCTATCAAGATGCACGAAATGCAGTAATAAATAAGTGCTACACACACAAATTGACATATATATATAAGAAACTCACTTGATAAATATATGTTATAATTTTCATTGAAAATCATTATGACCAATGCAGGGTATCATTTCTACCCAATTGTGCCATTTTATATTGCTGCACAGAATCGAAGAAAGAGAAAACGTTTAAACCACTTCAAAGCTTTAACACGACAAGATTTACGAATTTCCTTCCCTTTTAACAATATGAAACGGAGCACATTGTAAGTATTATCATATATTCGTTCCAACAACATTATCAAAAGCAAAAAAATAATAAACTAACATTTTTCCCTATGATACAGGCTTTAGCTACAAAAATGATAGAAACAGGTAAACACCACTTCACTGAAGAAGACCCAGAGTCATCTGATCCCAGAAACATAATCAGGTTACAATTTTTTCCCTCATCACACTTTCATTTCCCTGTAAAACAAATAAAACAGCTTATGCACTTAAACTCAATTTACTTCATAGTAAAAGATCTGGTGCAGAGAAACAACTATTTAAAGACTAAGCTTTTCCTAAATGAACGTTCGATGCGGTAAGCCCTTTATCAATGAATATACACATGCATTTCTTTTCAGGCTCATCCAAATATAAAAACAACAAAAATAAAGGAACAAATCCTAACTATTACCCTCTTGCATCTTTTTCTCAGATACCAAGTATCACCGCTGATTACTAGCTCCAGCTGTTTATCCAGATCCTACTTTTCATGTACCTTCTAGCTCATAAATATGTAAACATAGCACCTTACTAAATAGATCGTTCTACTAAAAAATCAACTACTACATAACATATTACTATATACAGTTAATGTGTACTTTCCCTTCTAAATTTCATAATCCAATTCCATGCAATACTTTTGAGTAGATTACTAATGCATACATTTATACAACTTCTGTAACCACTAAATTATACTCCTCACATGGTCCTTTATCAATATCCTTATACTATCTTTACAACTATCAACTAATAAATATTTCACATGTGTTTGTTACTATATCAACTCCAACACATATATTCAAAATAAGCACAGCAACACGTGCAACTCTGTCTAGTTCATTCCGTTCAAGGAAAGGAAACAGTAAATCTACGGCAACTTCAGTTCGCCACCACTGGCATTCGGTGGCAACGGTACGGTGACAGGAGCAATCCTTTGAGCAAGTTGCTGTTCGAGTGTTCGTTATCAGATTTCTGAAGAAACGGTACGGTGACAGGAGCAATCCTTTGAGCAGTGACGGAGGATACGCCACGCCAACCTGCGCCGTGGCCCCTGGTGCACCCCCCCCCCCAGCCTTTTGCAACAAAAAAAAACGCTAGGTATGCAGTCCAATTTTGTTTAGGTTAGAGCTAATTTGACCCTAGCTACATACCAGTTAAAAACAAACACTGCTAGGTACATAACAAATGAAAATTGACTTTTTCTTGTCAGTATCTTACTAAGTACATATTGAGAGCCAAATTATAGATAAATATAACTACAAAGATATAATGAAGGATTTAAGGATAAAAACCGGCAAAGAGCTGATCTTCGTGGTTATCAGTCTGAATCCAATACTGTTTTTTAAATTGTTTCTAGGTATTATAGTCTATAAATCTCACTCAAATATGTATTTTAAACCAAGTATGGGAAATATCAATGTATTACTCTTTGATGACTATAAATTATGCTATATATTAATTCAGTTTAGCACTTAAAATATTTTGAGTGAATTGCACAAAACTACAAGTATTATGTCATTTGTAACACAAAACTACAAATATTATGGCTAGTTACACACTACAAATAGTGTTCACTAATTTCACATAAAATCTGATTTTAATTGAATTCATCCAAAAAATAGTCTTATATTTCTCTAAAAATCCTAAAACTTTTTATATATGTTCCATAATTCACGTGCAACCCATTTTAATTGGATTAACCTAAATACTATGTATAATTTAAACTACAATTCTAAAAAAAAGATTATTTTTATAACTCCAAACAATTGTTAGGGCTTCAAATAAAATCCCAAAAATCTAAAAAAATTATTAAAATTCTTATTATATGATGGAATAATTTTTAAAATTATTTTCAGCCCTAGGTTATATGGTGAATAAAGTGAGTCAAAGTAACTCATTTTTTTACCATATAACTTAGGACTGTAAATAATTTTAAAATTATTTCATCATATAAGAAGAATATTAGTGACTTTTTTTATATTTTTGGATTTTATTTGAGACACTAACAATTGTTATGAGTTATAAAAGTAGTCTTTTGGAGAATTTTAATTTAAATTCTACATAGATTTTTCAGTGAATCTAGTTAAAATGGGTTGTACATGGATTGTGAAACTCGTAAAAAAAAGAATTTTTAGAAATATAAGACAATTTTTTGATGAATCTAATTAAAAACGAGTTTTATGTGAAATTAGTATACAATACTTGTAATTTTGTGTTACTGGATATAATACTTATAGTTTTATGTTACAAATAATATAATACTTATAATTTTATATAATTCACTCAAATATTTTTAAATTTGTTTTGTTATTGAGTTTTTAAAATTTTAGTCTTAGATTCAGTGCCGGCCGGCTAGCCTGCCTGTCGTGGGCACGCACGCACCTGACGGTGGGTGGGGACGCGGCCAATCAAATGGTGTTGCCATCTGATCGAGCTGGACCAGTGTTTCTTCTTTCCTCGGATCGCCTGCGGCCAACTCGAGCTTTTGAGCTACATCGCCCGTGGTTTGAAGGTTCGGACCTGAAGGCGTTCTAGCTTGGTTTGGCTGGCTCTTTTTTTTTTTTAGTTCAGAGAGCTTTCATTACTCAAATTTATAATCAATCTCAAGGCATCTACGAACTAGTAGGAGTGCTTCATCATGCCACTCACTCCTAGTTAAGCTAGGGGATATAAGCTTGGCACATTCATATGCAATCTTATTACAAGAACGGCTAGTAAAATAAAGTTTAAATTCAATAAAACCTCCCACCAACATCTTGATCTCCTCCAGAATGTCTGAAATCTCTGAACGTAGGGTGTTGAGATTCTCCCAAAGATCAACCAGAACCTGACAATCAGTCTCCATCATTAATTGCTAAACACCTCTTCTACCAACAAACAAAATTCCATCTCTACAAACAAGAGCCTCCATTGTGAGAGCATTCAGCCCATAGCTATACCAGATTGCACAAGCCCCCTTAAACACTCCCAAGTGATCACGAAGAACCATACTCGTTGCACCAGTGCTGTTGTCGGTCACAAAAGCACCATCACTGTTGCATTTCATCTAGTTATCCGGTGGTTTACACCAACTGAGTTGAAACCTACCAATTGAGTCCAGCTGCAGTGGGTGATTAATTTTCCGTAAATCAAAGGATGTATCTCTTTCCCAAAAAATAGCTTGTCTAATTGATATCGTAGCTTCACCATGCCGTCTCTTATTTCTTGCCATCCATAATGTTCACATTCCGCACAGGATCACAACCGAATCCCTTCTAGAACAGATACTAGATATCATGATATCTTGAGCCTAAGTCAACATGTGTAAAATTGGCAACTTAACACCCGTTAGTTCCTTGGTGTACAACCAAAATGATCTAGCCATGGTACAGTCAACTAGGACATGTTTTATCGATTCTTCATCAGCATCACAAACTTCACAGTTAGCCAAAAGATCAATATGACACCTATGAAGAATCTAGCGAGTAGGCAAGAACTCACTTAAGACCCTCCACCAGAATACTTTCACTTTAAGAGGTACCTCCATTTTCCAAACAACCTTCGATTCATCATTTGTTGAAACCCATATTACATTGCCTCATCTTGTTATTGTCGATCAAAATACAATAGCCGATAAACTAATCTCACTGTATAATTGCCATGCCACTCCAGCGACCAAGCCCATACATTCCATTCTGTATTGCATAGAGGAATACGTAGGATAGCATCAACATCAATAGGTAGAAAGATAGAACAAATCAGATCTACATTCCACTGACCACTAGCTATTAAGAGATCAGACACTAGATGAACACGTCGGCCATCACCTGGAGAGATTGGATGGCCCTGAAAATGATTAGGTATCCATTTATTATTCCATATATTAGTCACTGAACTATTTCTGACACGCCTTAGGAGACCATATTTAAGAACATCCCAGCCAGCCAGGATTACCCTCTATGTGTGGCTTGAGTGCTTTTTATGTGTAGTTGAAAGGAAATCAGTATGCGGGAAATATCGACCCTTCACCACTCTCGCACACAACGAACTAGGATTTGTGGTGAGTCGCCAACCTTGTTTTCCCAACATCGCTATATTGAACAAGCGAAGGTCACGAAAACTCATACCCCTTTATATTTTGGCTTTGTCAAGTGCTCCCACCGCTACCAATGAATATGTCGATTATCAGCTGACCTGCCCCACCAATAGTTGGAGATGGTAGTCTTCATTTTCTTACAAGTTTCCACTGGTATTTTGAAACAACTCATAGAGTATGTAGGAACCGCCCGAGCAACAGACTTGAGAAGCACCTCCTAACTAGCACAATTAACATCTTTGCCACTCTAACTCCCTACTAGACCTTTGATCCTGGTAGGCATATACTCGAATGTAAGTAACCCAGGGTATTTTTTAACTAATGCTTCAGTGTGAATATTCAGAGTAGTACTCACCTCGCTTTTCATATCATCAGTGCAATTGTTGCTAAAGAAGACATCAGATTTATCTCTATTAACCAATTGTCTCGAGTCTCTAGAATATATATTAAGAATGTTCTGTAGTCTTTCATCCCCTCTTTGCAATGCTTCAGAAAAAAACAATGCAATAGTCCACAAAAAGTTGTGATATCCAAGGTGAGTGTATACTAACGCAAACACCCCTAGATAGAAACATTTGGCCTACTGACTTCAGCAAACTCGAGAAACCCTGTCCACATAACAAGAATAGATAAGGAGAAATAGGATCTTCTTGTCGTATCTCTCTTGAGGGCTTGAAAAATTCAGAAAATTGTACATTCACTCACTGAAAAGGAAACTGAAGATACACATTTCATAACCAGTCACACAAACTGATCCGCAAAACCCAACTTCCTCATAATCCCTTGTAAGTATTCCCATTCCACTATATCATATGCTTTCGCCATATCAAGCTTTTGGCACATGCCCCATTTTGCCTTTCTTCTGTTTCAAGTAGTGGATGCACTCATAAGCTATTAGAACATTATCAATGATCAATCTTCCGGGCACAAAGATACTCTGTTCCTCAGAAATAATCTCATCCAAGAAGTTTGCAGTCGATTAGCAATCACTTTATAACACAATTTGTGGATCACATTACACAAAGAGATAGGCCTAAATTGTTTTAACTCTTGTGGACTCTTAACCTTTGGAATGGGAACAAGAACAGTCTGGTTTACCTCATCCGGTATGATCCTACCATTGAGAAAGTTTAGAACTACTCGTGTGACACTAAGTCCAATGATGTCCCAATGAGATTGATAGAAACCCGCTGTGAAACTGTCGAGCCCCGATGACTTGTTAGGAACCATCATAAGAAGAGCTTTTTTGACCTCCTCGCTTGTATACGGTCTACATAGAAACAGGTTCATCTCCTCCGTGACCCAAAGTAAAGAACAAACCCTGGCTCTAAGTTGTCATGTGTTGTAAATAGCGTCATATCAGAGTTAGAAGCGAGAGCTTCCAATTCCTCTTGCTTTGTAAACACATTTCCATTAGCATCTTTAAGAGCTGCTATCTTATTTCTCTTAGCACGCTCTTTAGCTTTCTCTTGGAAAAAAGAAGTGTTAGGTCCCTCGCTTTCAACCAAAGTACACATGAACGCTGTTTTTCCATAATCTCTTCACATGCCAATAATTCATAAATCCGTGACATGAGACAAGTTCACGTTTAGAAGGACCAGTCCTAATGGATCTAACCCTTACAGCTTCCGGTTCCTTTCTCAATTTAGCAAGTGATTTTCGAACTGATCCAAAAGTTAAACAGTCTCAACATTAGACCGATCCTTACATATTCTTAAGTGCTGATCTAAGCTGACCAAAATCATATACATCAGATCCATTCCAACTTGTTTCTTTGACCAGATCAAAATATGAAACATCTCTCCGCCACATATTCTCAAATCGGAAGGATTTACGACCCTTCAGTCTGTCAACATCAAACCGAGCACACTCAATAACAAGACAGGCTCCGGCTCGGGCGAATTGGCTGGCTTTGTTGGCTCGTTATTTCGGATCTCTGCGAAACTCGAACGCCGTACTCCAGAAGCGGCTTCCAAGCACGAAGCTTTTCAACGAATCATCCAACCGATACGGCGGTACCTCGGTATGAACAGAACAGCATCACACGGCAGGTCGTCCAGCTCCTGGGCGCGCACCGGCACCGGAGGTTGCAATCACGGCCCCAATATGTTCGTCGTCCCTGGCTCGCAGATTGCGCGTACTGAGTTGTTCGTGGCTGGCCGCAGCACTCGCTGGGCTCGGCGCGGAGTGCCTCTCTGCTTTCAAACGCATATGCATGTATTGACGTTTGCACACAGTTCCGCTGACACAGAGAGCACTACGAAGTACGAACACATGCCTGCTTGCTGCTTTCCTTCTCCGGAAAGCAAAGTGCGTCCATTATCGGCGCGGTGCATTGCTGCTGCGTCATCCACGAGACAAGCTGCAGGATTTCGACGCGTACAAACTCAAGTCAATTATCCAGTGCTGAGGATTCAAATGTCGGGCCACCGTCACCATACGCTCGCATGCGCTAGCAACAGCGTGAAATTTGCCGGCGGCACGAATGCGCGAAAATCGCAGAAAGTTTTGCCGCGTCGTGCAAATTTCACACCCTGTAGAGGTAGAAATTAAAAGGAGATGGTCATGCCTGGAGTGATCGGCTTCCATGTAGTCTGTGGTTCAAGCATATTTTTCAACTTGGGTAGGCCGGGCTTCTATGGAAAAATCCGGGTTTCAAGTATATTTTTTTCATTTGGGTAGGCCGGGCTTCTATGTAAAATCCTGGGCCTGAATGAAAGGCCCGTTTAACCAGACTTGTGGAACCTAAAAGAATTGATGGACCAAATTAAATAGAAATGGGTTGTTCTTTTCTTTTCTTCTGATCTTATTATGTGTTGTTCTTTTCTTTCTTACACATCAGACAAATGATGCGTGCATTTTTACAAGGATTTAATAATTAATAATTAAGGATTTATTAGGAATATGATATGTCTTGAAGATAGATCATCGTCGTACATGTGTCCTTCATCTGCTACGGTTTCATAAGCGTCATGAGGTAAATAATGCATATGCCGATATTCTAGAAAGTTTATCGTGTTCTACACAAAAGTCATCCCCGGATTATGAATGAATCATCCGGATATTTGAAAATAATACAATTCATGAAGGTTACACTAAGAGACTCTGAGTACAGTATGCGCCCCTGACCCAATTATATAAGGAGGGGAGAGGTTACGTCTGAGGGCGAGGGAAAGAAAGGGAAGCAAGATTAGAAGCCATAAGCCGAACAAGCAATATGAAACAAATCTAGTCGGATAAAAGCATAAATAACCTATTGAGATCTATAATAGATTTGAAATACGATTGGATTCATTTGACATTAGCTTTAGGATTTACAATAGGAAAGAACTCACCGATATCCTTAGAATTAGATCTGCACACCCATTGTAATTGTCTTTTGATGAGGTTAATCAAGGTGAAATAGGGTGTAGGGATATAATCCTAAAAGAGGCCTGAACCTGTATAAAATCTTAGATCCTCCTCTTCGATACGCACAATTGATGACCATATATCCTTTAAATAAATATTTGAATAATTGACTTTACTAATCATCGACAAGCTGGCGTCATCCGTGGATATTTGACAAGACATGTTTTCATAAACTAATTGCATTAAGTCTCTGCCAATAGGCTACTCTTATGACGAGTTCTACAATGACTTTGGACTCAACATCTACATGAAGCCCAACAAGTTGACAGAAGCTCCTGTGTCCCCGATGACCAATTTTGACCATTAAACCCTAGGGTTCGATGGTCAAGATGATCACTCACATGATCGTATGACTAGTACATCAGAAAATCCAACTACGACTGTGGCCTCAACTTCTGGCAACTTGTGCTACCAAGTAATCGCCAACATAGAGAAGGAGATTTCGGAGGATGCACCTCGCTTCACAGAGTTCGATGCATCCTATGCCGAAGATATTATGTTAGATTATGATGTCAATATGCTCTCTGCTGGGCAACAGGATGACTCGGTTGCTATTAGTCTTGGTCGTAAGAGCCCCATCACAAGTAAAACTAATGATGGACCTCCGCGAGGAGTCGAGTCCATCAAAACTCCCCTCACTAGAACACGTCTAACACAGAGACCAACGTTGTAGGGATCACCATATATCACCTCGCTGATTAGTGTTTGGTTCGTTGGGCTGACAAGGCAATGGTGGACAGTTTGCCTCCAGTACTACTCAGTACCTACAAGGTGTGAGGACTCTACTCTCCAATCCACCTCAACGAGGATTAAATATTTTAGAAGGGGCACAATGGTTAGAAGATATTGTTAGGATTATCACTAATGCACAGCAATAGGTAGAAACCTCAAGCTTGGCAAGATCTATCACTCGGACGGGTAGATCACACCGAAAGAATTCCAACCTAGTTTCCTGGGGTTTGAAGAGATAGTGACAGAGATCAATGAACACTCTAATGGAGATATACGCTACAAGATCAATGAATGCCGCAATATGGTGGAAAATCAAGATATATCTCCTAGAACAGATAGGAGAAGTTATGGGAATCAAGTCCTAATACGATTCTCTTGAAGGACAAGGATATGTCTCCAACTATTGGATATGGAATGTGGTGGTTATCGAGTGTCGAGTTTTCACACTCGATCTCCGAGCAGTACGTTGCCCGGATAGATTTTGACCGACTCGATAGAGAAGTACGATGGAAGTTCTAATCGTTAGAATTCCTCCTATATGACGGCCATACAAGCGTCCGGAAGAGATGAGAAGGTTTTGGCCAATTATCTCCCCCACGACACTTGAAGGGTTTGTCTGTTCATGGCCAACTTCTAGGGAACCTATGGGAATCTCAGGAAGGAAGATGATTTGCATCGCCTTCGTCAGGAGAATGATGAGACTCATTAAGAGATTCAGTAACATTAGGAATACAATTCTTGAAACCTTTAACTCTTTTGTAATTCGAGCTTTCCGACAAAGAGTGTGGAATAAGAGGCTAACTAAAGATATGATTGATGAGCATTTGGTAATTAATAATTAAGGATTTACTAGAACTATGGTATATCCTAGAAACGGATATCCATCGTACACGTGTCTTTAGTTCGATACGGTAGGTTTCATAATCGTTATGAGGTAAAAAAAAGGCATGTACCAATATTACATGCGGTTCATCGTGTTCTACACGAAAACTATCCCTAAATTAGGAAGGAGCCCTCCAGATATTCGAAAGTAATATAATCCGGTAAGGTTGCACTTAGAGACTTTGAGCAAAGTATGTCTCCCCGACTTGACTATATAAGGATAGGGGGGATACGTCCAGAAGGGGCATCATTTGAGCCAAGAGGGGAGTCCAAGCCAGACAATTGGATCCAGAGAGAGAGAGAGAGAGAGAGAGAGAGAGAGAGAGAGAGAGAGAGAGAGTTTATTCTGTGCTTATGCTAGAACAAACCTTGGCGGCGCACTGGCCGGCCAACCGAGCCATGCTTCCTTCCCCGCTCGCGCCTTGGTCGAGCCAACCGGCCACACGCCCTCGACCGAGTTACAACATAGTACACACTCTAGTCACAACATGTCAAATACTCTAGTTACACCATGGTGAATACTACAGTTACAACATGGTAGACACTCTAGTTATAACATGGTAGACAATCTAGCTACAGCATGATAGACACTATAGTTACGACATGCATTTTTAATTGTGGACTAGTTACAACATGATAGACACTCTAGTTACGACATGCTGAACATTACAATTACAACATGGTAGAAAATCTAGTTATCATATACTGAACAGTAGTTGTAACATGTAGTTGCAATCACCCTATGCTTATAGTTGTAACTCCTCTATGCACAAAGTTGCAGCTGATTGCAATCGTTGTTCAGTCTCCAACTTAAATAATATTTAACACGCCGCGCCTTAAATAATATTTCACACGCCAGCACTCAGACCAATCCAACTTGCCGAAGCGGGTGGGAAAAACATGAAAAATGCACATTATAAAATAGGAAAAAAACACTTTAAATAACAGGAAAACACATATTGGAAAAATAGGAAACTTGTGTTGGAGTGACCAAACAAGTTTGTGGGTGGGAAACACATGAAATTTTCATCTCATAACTGAAAAATCCTTATTATAAAATAGGAAAACAGTTATTATAAATCAGGAAAGCCGGAGAACACAGGTTGTAAAATAGAAAAATATCTATTAAGAAACCAGAAAACACATATTCCTCGATCGAAAAACATCTCTTGGCAAAATAAGGAAATAATATATTAAGAAATAGGAAAACACCTATTAGGAATTCGGAAACCCGGAAACACACGTTATATAATAGAAAAACACATATTATAAACAAGAAAACACCTATTAAGAACTCGAAAAGCCAGAAACACACGTTATACACGGGAACACATGCATTATAAAACAGGAATGCCGAAAACCACATGTTATAAAACAAGAAAAAAACCTATTAAGAAACCAGAAAATAGTTGTTGGCAGCAGTGCCATATATGGAGTACAGAGAAATAACATCCTACGAGATTTCCTCTCAAAATAAGGAAATTGATCATGTAATTAGGAAACAATCTTAGGCAACCAAGGAAAGGGATAACAGTATGTGAGATTTCCTCTCTAAACAAGGAAAGTAATAAGGAAATCATGGAGATAATCTCTGGGTAATCAAGAAAATGAAAAATAGGTAAAATGATCAAGTAATCATAAATGTGATGTGTGAAATCATTTGTTTGGGTGTTTTGATGATTATTTTCATCATTTTTCGGTTTTGAGGATTATCTTTTCCGGTTGAGGAAAAGACAATTTCCATGTACAACAGAAATAATTCAGTGTTTCCTTGATACCTTTTCGGTTCTAGCAATAATTGTTTCCTGTTTGCAATTTGCATCTTTTACTTATAGTTTTTTTTTTGGTTCTGACGATTATGGCTTTCAGTTGAGTAAAGAACATGAAGATAAAAAGAACGGGAAAACATGAACTGAATTATCTGTCAACTCAAAATTGAACCAAACAAATGTGAAAAATTACCATAATACATGATTCAATAGATCTCTTTCTATATAAAAAAGATTTTAGAAATATTCCATCAACGCATCACATTAACTTAAGATCAAAATTGTACATAAAAGAAACCCAACGCTTGAATTGAAGGAGATGGTAAGAGCATGACGATCATCGTGTCGTCGCTTGGCCCAACAAGCACTACAAGAATCGTGGGTGGTGCTACCATGTTAGTGCCCGCTGAGGTCTATGAGTATGAAGACGGCCGAGCAGCGTATGTACCCGCCATTGCGCCGCCGTCAAGTACATCGATTGGGTTGATGGTGGAGACTATAGAGAGTACTTGTACCTATGGATGACATCTCAGCTCATCAGTGAACAGTGAGGAGTGGGCGCAGCGAGACGGAGGGATTCACCACCCTCTCAAATAACCATCACCGGCATTGGCTACAAAATCGGATCTGGAGATCTGCAATGGTTTGTGGGGCATTAGAGGAGAGAGAATGAAACAACCATTATTTAAAGGCTTGAAGGATAGCCTACTTTCCTATTTTTTCTAAGTAGGAGAAGTAAAATTACTGCTTTTTCCTGTTGTGGGATGGTTTTTCTGGCTTTTTCGGTTGTGAAGTAAATTTACTATTTTTTTAGTGCATTGAATACTTTAGTGTGGGGAGTTAAATAAGAGTTATATATACACACCCATTGTAATTGTATTTTTATAAAATTAATTAAGTGGAATATGACATAATATTATTATTTAATGAAGACTTGAACCTGTATAAAATCTTATGTCATTATTTTCGATATACATAGTTGATGACTAGATATATTTTTTTAAATTTGTATTTCTATAAACGACTTTACCCATCGCCAACAATTTTGTTGGAACAATTCGGTTGGCATCTGGCACTTGAAGTAGCTGGAGCCGTAAACAACGTTCCAAAACAGAATAACATACCTGTAATGCGATCAATGAACACGGGCCCCTGCAGCAAGCGTGGCATTAGCACACTATTATCTGCAGTAGTTTAGGTAGATTGACCACTATTTTTCTAGTCGAAATGAGCATATGAAGTTCAATCCTGACGGACAAAAACCTCGATTGCATTTGCCTGCACAGTATCAGCATAGCACTGTGGGTCTGTGGCGATGATATGATGGGTAAGAAGAAATAGGTGGCCCGGACCGGACCCCTTGTTGTGTTGTAGTATTGTGACCTGTCGTCTGCTCGTCGCTATAGACACGAGTGACCAGTGTGATCACTGTGAGCTGTTGTTGTGTTTGTACAGTGGCAGCTATCAAACGGCTCCTTATAGTAGGGCACCATCGTATCAGTAACCTGTCGTTCTCGCAGCACAAAGAGTCCAGTATACGTATTCCCCTCGACTATTATACTGTACGCTAGCTGATCATTGCTGCATATATGTACGAAGACAATTACTCTTCGGCTATTCAGAAAGAGGATGGCTCGCTCATCAAGTTCACGCGATACGGTGCAGTAAAAACCTTTACTACGAACGCTCTAGAAGTAGTGATCTCCTTGAGGAATGCATGTTCTGCCAAACTTTCAGAGCCCCGAACTGGTCAACTTTACTGTGGTTTCTTCTGCATGCAGCAAGACCTGCACGCGCGGCTTCATCGGTGACCGATCGGTTTGTTCGTGAGATGAGCAAAGATGGAGAGGTTTGAGCAGCCTTAATCGTAAGCTCACATGTAGTACATTATCGCAGAAAAGCTGGTAAAAATGATTAGAGAGGATAAGTGGGTTATGGGACCCAGCCCTGCGCCATCTTGGAAAATCTGTCTGGTTGAACTCCGCAATATGTGATGACCGATGACACGATCGATATCATTACTCTGTAGTGCGGACACCATCCACGACGAACAGTGTGCATATAGAGCGAGTGGCAAATGCTCACGATACGCGGTTCCCAGTATAAATTCGGATAAGACACTACGTGAAAAAAAAAGGTATAATGACGAATTACAATAGTTATGAATGATATTTTGAACATGTTACTTATAACTGTCATAAGTAATAGATAAGAAACTACATCAATGAGATCATATGTGACGGGTTATAATCGTAAACGTCATTGACGTGTGTCTCATTTGTACTCCGGAGAAAGACACAAGTGACGAGTAACCTCTTTACATGTCACTTATGTGAAGTAACATATAAGCGACAGATAAAGAGGTTACGTATCATTTATATGTAGGTTACCCTGCGAATTTTCCTGTTTCCTGGCTGTATCCTGGAGCATAGCCAGGACTTGACAGTCGTCTTCTCCCTGCAAACAACAATAATATATCCAAATTCATATCGACAAACACACTTATATAAGAACTCACTTCATCACAGAATCGCAAATGTTACAAAATTTCGATCAATTCATCACAGAATCGCAAATGTTACAAAGTTCTAATCAATTCATATTACATAAGATCTCATAACCTAGGGTTTCTATAGTGCAACTCGCCATATGGGTTGATGACTTCAAACATCATGAACTCGACGATCCGTTATCGAAAAAACAAGTTGAAAAATCCTACATAATTTGACGAGTAACCAATATCATGTTATCATGAAATTAAACTAATTACTGAAATTAGTTATGAATAATCTTGTATTGAAATTATATCGTAGGATTTCACATCCTTTGCTCGGATCGTGAATAGCATATTCCACGCAACATAGAATCCACAGGTGTTGCCCGATGGTTATTGGTGGCACCGCTGACAAGAAAATCTACTGTTAGATCAAAAGGAAAAAAAAACAGCAATATAGAGCATTTGGTAATCTGTTTGGTAGCATTTACCGTGAAACTGGTCTTGTGTGTCAGTCTATAATCATCTTTCGTGTTGTAGTCAGGATCAACTCGAAGGTACTTCTCAAAAGCAATGCATGAAGAGGGATCGATTAAGGAATATTCGAATATTAGAAAAGTTAAATATGATAACTAAGCTATGCAGAACTTACATGTCGATGAGTCCTTTTACAACGCTGTAATCACGCTCTCTAGGTTTGCCTTTTTGTCCTACTAGTCTTGATGAGTCGAGGTACCATACCAAGTTCCACTTAAGGCAAATGACTAGTAAGACCCAATAACTACTGATGTTGTGGGCACCCAACAGGTAATCCAATTTTTTTTTTAATATTATTGCATTGCCCTGGCCACATAGTCCAAAGCATAGTCGGTATGAAGTTGGATGACGAAGATTGTAATGGCCTCAGGGTCAAGAAATCCGATGGGCTCCTTATTCTTCTTTGCTTTTTATCAAGTGTCTACAGATAAAAATATAGTTAGATTCAAGACTTAGTAGTATTAATTAATAAATATCCAGTTGTCAAGGGACTTACAATGTGAAGATTCATAATAACAATATGTCCATGGCATCAAGATTGAAGAGGTCATATAAGTCATTGAAATCCACAAAGAAGTAGCCGTTTTTAGTTAAGAAGTGTCGTCGTTTGTACTGTATGACTATTGATTGAGTCTTGGTGTCTCTAGAAGTCTGCATGTAGTAATTATATAGGTCTACATATGTTTGTCCCACCCTCAGGCACCAAGTTCCCCTGCGGTAGTATATCCCTTAGCAGATCTAGCAATGCTTCAAAACTCTTATCAATCCAACTATGGGTTACCTTCAGCTGTAGAAGATTTAGGTCCCTAAATAGCCGTATGTACTTCTTCTTACAGTTAGGATAAAAGGGCGCTTTATAATCTCACACAAATTTCTAGATTTTAGCAAACTTATCACTATTATACTCGTCGTGCCGTTCGACATCCCGCACCATCTGGTCCACATTCTCCACAAAATCTTTGAGATCATTATCATTGAAACATAATATGTCATCATCCCTAATATCATGATCCATATCACCGGGTGTAAGTTCTTGATCCACTGTCGGCATGGAGGCCCGACCCTGATCCATCTCTCGTTAAGGCCTTCCTCGCTATGTTTGTTTCAACATGTATAATTCTCTTTAAATCCACACATGACCAAGTATGTATGTATATTGTTTGGTTTCAGGAATTTCTTATCATTCTTGCAATCACGACACAAACAATAAATTACTGTTTTACCATGATCTTTCATATCCACCAAAGCAGCACTCATGAAATACTTCACCCCGCTCAGGTACTCCGGATAAGTCTGGGTCTCAAGGTACATCCAACTTCTATCCGCCATCTACAATGTAAAAACATTAATTCTTCATTAACAATTATCTTAATTGTATGATTAAGTATGCGATTAAAAAATCCATATAATTACACTAGATCTATGGCATCTCGCGGTAGATCAGACAAATCTAGTATCAAATCTAACATAAATACAACTCACTTGCATTAAGATTTTAGATAAAGATGCAAAATAGTCGATTACAACTAAAAGCACAAAAAAATCTTACAAATAGGGTTTAGAGGAGGGGAAAAGGGGAGATGCAAATATTCAATGACCTAGCAATAATTCAAACTTCAAATCAATAAGATATTAGAGTCTCTCTAGCGGAACTAGATAAAATCGTTAGATCTACTTATATGTATAGTACTGTTGAGTCATGTAACTGTTCGGCGCACACAATAGCTATCCAGCTCTTATAACAGAGCTAAGTCATAAGTGACGGGTTATAAAATTAACCGTTAATTATTACTTTCATAAATGACAAGTCATAATATGATCTGTCACTTATGCTTAGCCTAGGAAGACCTATCACCTATGCGAGTATAATATGATCTGTTACTTATGATTGATGCAGAGAGACTCGTCACTTATGATCAGATCATAAGTGACAGGTATAGTTATAATTCGTCACTAATATGATAAGTGACAAGTAGTAATATTAACCGTCACTGATGACCTGTTATTAGTAATGAGTCAATATTCGGTCTCAATCTGATGCTATATAAATGATGGATTGTATAATGATTCGTCACTAAATTGTATCTCTTTTATGTATTTGTCTATTTGTTTTACGTAGTGAGATGGGGATCACAGGACTTTAGAGGATGCAATCCAACAGGATTTTACTGGCATTTAGCTGTGCTTCAATGCAATCCAACACAATTCTACCATTATTTACATTCCACGCTCCTTTAGTACCAGACTGCTAGTCAGTAGTGAAGCTAGCAATACTGTATTACTGGCAAATACAGCACTGGCACGGGCAGCCAGCGTACGACGCCACTGCATCGGGGAAGAGAAGCGGTAGAGGAGAAGCCAACATGTGCCACTGTTGCAGCACATGACCTGATCTGCTCATCACCGATGCGGCCAGGAAAGAGCAGCTGGAAAGGGACGGATAGACGGCCAGACAGATGCCTTTCAAGGTTCCAATCTCACCTCCGAACCGAAACGATCCCGATTCGCCGATGTGATTACTTCTCACTGTTCCCTAACCCGCCAGGGTTTTACTGCCGGCCCAGCACCGGCCGGCCGGGAGAGCACGGACGTATGCGCGTACGGCCGGCCAAATGCTCAGTGACTCCATGCGCGCGTAGATGCCGTGGATGATGTCCAAAGTCGCCCCAGATAGTAAGATGTCCGACAAACGCGGCGAGGACTACGAGTCCATAGCTGCCGCGCCCTACGACGTAGCATGCATGCTAGCTAGGGCACCCTACTCGATCGACGAAACTACGTGACTAGTGCAGTCACTCACTGAACCATTCATGCTTTTGTTTTTCACTGGGAGTTGTCGAAAGGCGGAGTGGGAGCTCGCAAGAAGAAGGCCACTGGTGCAGGGCATGGCCGGTGAAGGGACAAGAGTGGCATGCACGCGTCCGGGCAAAGCGCCTGCGCGAACGTGTGCCGGGCTCCTTCGTGTCCCATGCTGGGGGGAGGTGATCTTCGTCCTGGTCCTGGAGGCTGGAGCTTCTTAGCCAATTATTTGGCCGTTGATCAGCTGCCATGCGTGCATGCATGCATGTATGGACGGTGGTGGTCACTGGTCAGAGTCAGGTCCTTATGGTCGGTTCGAAAAATTCGAACCATGCATGAGTAGTTCGTTGATGAAATGGCAGGTCACTTGACGAGACCGGCCGGTGCTAGGTGACTTTGCCGGCATGCTACGCTTGCCAAGTGTTTGATTGGTCATCTCGAAATCTTTTCGTGGGCGCTTTACACCATCTCGAAGGATCGACTTGGGCAGTTCATGAAAGAGCGAACTCGTAAAGCAGAATTAGAAGCTTCGTTTCAAGCAAGACATGCACACTGAAAATTAGATTTGCCGAATTGGCAAGAACTATCCAAGCGCCAGTGCTGCAAAAGTTACTGTACTGTGTATATATATTCATTGTGCTAAATCGGACAGAAGGATGAACTGCAAAGTTACTGTAGTACTGTAATAGTGGTTCGTCAGTGCAATCGTAATGCTGTTAACTGAAGAAATGCCCAGAACCAAATTTTCCTTAACAGACACATATTCTACACGATCCAACAACCGTCCAAGGCATCCAAACAGGGCCCTGCATGACAACGATAACCCATGAGGGAAGAACTCACTTTGACCAACATTAGCATGCCAGCAAGAGATAACCTACTAGATCCAATGATCCATAGCTCATCATCCACTTACGTGGAGATGATGGTGATACAAGTACTACCCCAGATCAAGCTCCAAGAAATAGAATCTCAGCCACCAGATTTTCCGCTGTAACTAAGAAATTAATCGGCAGCACTGCATATATTTGTATGTATTATGCAGAGGCATTGATTTCTCTCTTCCACATCACTCCAATCTTTGCCGAATCTAACAGCTGCAGAACAATTGATCCCATGAGAGACCAGCTAGCTAGCTCATTGGCTTCTCACGGTCGACTACCACTCTCCCTCCTTGGACCACCGGCCTGACATTGCATGTATGGCGCAAGTCTGATAAGTACTACAGTGTCTCTGCGCACACATGGAACCGAGTGGTCCTGGTATGTCCCTGGGAAATCTCTGTCCCTGGCAATCCCGAGCAAGAACCAAAAGAATGCCTTTTAATTTTTAAGTCCAGTTTTGAAAATAAAAATAGGTTAGAGATGCCAAATGCAAAGCGAAGCGAGCAGTCTCCTATTGGTTCCTCAGTTTCTGTTAAAATAGTAAGGTGGACCATGTTAATAATATGGTTAGTCTCATTACAATATTTTGTCACGATAATTTTTAATTAAAAATTAGTCTCTTTAATTTTTTATGAGTTTAGTGTTATTTAGTTACAAAACACATAAAATTAGAAAAAGAAATAAAATTTATGTTAGTGGAGAAGAAAATCATTTATGCTCCAAACTTGTACCCAGATCGTATACACGTATTGGTTCGATTCGTATACGTTTTGATCAACTGTCATAATCATATGTCCGGTGTAGACAGTCCAACCAAAATCAGAATAGGTTTGCCTTGCCTGCGTACTATGTCTTGACTGCTGTCTGTTTGATGTGACGACCTTGAGTTACACGATGCTTTTAAATCTACTATCTTAGTAAAATTTTTGAATTTTTTAATGAATTTTAGCTATTGAATAATTGTATTTTACAAGGACTCTTTATTTATGTATTTGGTTTTTATAATAATTTGATTTTTTTAAGACTACATTTTATATGGATTCTTGTTTTTTCTATTCTAACCTCAATTTTAATTATTATTAATTTTATTTTATTTGGACTCTTTATTTAGATATTTTGCTTCCCAAACCATATGAAAATCGAACTGCTAATTTTCTATAATTTTAAATTTTAAATTTAGGTATTTATTAATCATATTTGATATGAACTTTTTAGTTTCCAAATTTAGCTATTTATTAATCATATTTGATATGATCTCTCTGGTTTAATCTAGACCGTTAGATGTAAGTAATAATAAGTAATTTAAATCCTTTTCTTTTCAATTAACATGGTGATTTTTCGACTTGTTTTTCTCTTCAAATAATAATATAATAGATGGCAACACAATTTCCTGTGTTTCTGTGCGAAATGTATAAAGTACCAGTAGCAAGATCAGCAGCTTTTTTTTCTGCACCACCAGAAACAGGATTACATGTGTGTTACGGATAGGGGCTGCGCGTCCCGTTTTAGGGAACCACGTAGTCCTCGTTCTACTGAGCGCACGCTGAGCAAGCCGTACAAAACTCCAAATGGTTTTGGTGAGAGCATCTAGAGCACGCACTGGTTACGTACGCACGCCAGCTTTGTGCGCGCCGATATTAAATTTCTAACCGTGCGCCGCCGTAGCCCGTATGCGCGCGCGCCTTGGCTCCTGCTGCTATATCAGTTACTCGGGGGAGCTGGAGCGCGAGACCGATGCGACGTGGCTACAGTGCCGGGGAGACGGTCGGGCAGGGAGTTAGGCGCGCATCTATCCCCTCGTCCCAGTGGCTTGTTCGCCCCCGGCCACCGGCCGCTTCCGGGATTTGGCTAGCTCCTTCCTTCTCCAATCACTCCAGCTCCACGTACGCTTTGCTAGCTAGCTCCAAGCTAGGGCGGCTGGCTTCTTCCAGCGGCCGGGTAGCTAGCAGCGAGCTTAAGATAGGGGCTCGATCTGGTAATGCCGTTGCTCATGGGGAGATCCGCGCGGAGGCTCGTCGTCGTCGCCTGCGGCTTCGGGGTGGCTGTAGCTCTCGTCGTCTCCCTTTGCTTCGTCGGCAGCGGCCGCTACACGGGGAGTGGCGGCGCGCTCGCTTCGGGTAAGCTGAGCTAGCTGCATCTACTCTTCTGAGCAAATCTAGCATGCTTAATTTCTTCATCTTTCGTATCCTTTCGAAAGAGAAAAAATGTTCATCTTTCTTGAGCGTTTGCTGGTGCAAGTACAGATACTCTTGTTGCGTTTTTCGGTTCTCTCTTAATTTCTTTCTGTCCAGAACTGGCTGCACGAGTACATATTCAGTTTGCCGATAATGTGAGAGAAGATCCAATAGATGTAGAGATGCATGCTCTGCTGCAGTTTCCCTTTTAGCTCAATGTTGTACTTGGTCATCACTCATTCCAGTTCCTTCTCCGTGAACAGATTTCCGGAGGATGGCAGCAGGAACCCATCCCGGTGATCAGCTGGTGACTGAGGTGAGTTGCTCATCTCATTTCATTCACGGAAAATGGTATTGGGACGTCTGGGTCTCTGTAAAAGTAGGAAGACAACCATGCTCCATAGTAGCATCATGCATCTCCTTGCCCTTGCGCATCGCCATTCGCCGTTTGGCCTTCAGCTGATGCAGCACAGCAGCAGCAGATGACATGTCAAATCACACGTACGGTCCCAAGTTGCTGAGCATGTGAATCAGCCGCATCCTTGCATCCCCATGCGCGAAACCGACGCAGAGATCGTGACTCTCGCAGAAGGGCCCTCCGCCGTGGCCGGTTCGCGGATCACCAATGCGCGCAGCTCTGCCGTCTGCCAGCCTCACGACGGCGTCCCCTCCCGACAGGCCTTCCACGGTGGCGGGGCCCCGTGGCCCACCGCCGAGCGACCATACGTCGCTGCTGCCCGTACACCGTCATTGATTGTTCAGCACCACCATAAGACAGGGACCACACATGCATACTCGCTTAATTGAACTGCTATACTACTTAATTGGTGTTCGTGTGCATGCAGGAGCTGGTTTACGCCGGCCGGCGGCTGCTGTCGGCGGGTCCGGGGTCGCACCCGCCGCGGTGCACGTCCAAGTGCGGCAGCTGCATCCCCTGCTACCCGGTGCACGTGTCCGTGCCGCCGAGGGTGCTGGTGACCACGGAGTACTACCCGGAGGCGTGGCGGTGCAAATGCCGGAACCAGCTCTACATGCCGTGACACGAGCCATTCGGCGCGTGAACGGAACCGCGCATGCAGGAGATGAGACGGCGAAGAGGACGGCCTGACCGACGGCGCCTGCCGAGCGAGCGAGCACGACGCCGGGAGCCACGCCATTGCATCATTGCGCGCACCGCCCGGGGTACGTGCCTGCGTGGTGGCCGGCGCCGTGCGTCCGTGCGCGTGCACCCGCGTGGGCCACATGAGTCTCGTGTCGTGACACGGGCGTGTGTGTGTTAGACCGGCGGTGCGCGGGAGGCCGGGCGTGGTGGCCTACCGCGGGCAGGGGCGGCCAGCGCGTGTCTGTGACTGCGCTAGCTGCCGTGTTAGCGCTTGCATTGCCGCCTCGCTCAGGATCGACCAGTTCGCCACGGCCCTACCACGAGGCACGCAAAGGCAGGGCAGCGCGCGGTGGTAAAGAAAGCTGCGGCTGCTTCTCCAGGCGACTGTTCATATTGTACATATGATTTTGTCTATGCCTCTCTGGCTTTCTTGGCAAGTCAAAAAATGATTTTCCCGCCTCTGTATTCTGCAATGGACCCTTCTCTTTTTTTCACTTGTGGTGCTTTTGAGCTGTTACTTGTTGATGCTGTTGCATTCTTGCATTTTGGATCAGCAGGCAACAGCTTAGTTACTAGTTGCCCCTAAGTGTGCTCTACTATTTGAATATATTACTATGTCATCCAGAAAAGAAATAGAGGAAAAGGCGGAGAATTTCCGTACTACGAGACATGATCACATGAGCTGCAACCGTGCATGCATGACACAGCTGAGCAGAGTGCAGAGCAGCCATTTGGTGGGTTTGCTGGTGGATTTTACTGGTAAAAACTGTATGCATAACCTGCAGGTGTACAATGCGCGTGGCAGTTTTGAGGCCCCGGTGTCAGTAGCCCCGGCAGGCGGCAGGACATGCGAGACGGTGAATAGTGAATACTGGCAAGATCACGGTCGGTTGCAGCTGCTCATCGCCGTTCATGCACCAGAACGGATCCATGGCGTCCGCTGAGCCGTCCATCGATCTACAGCGAGCGTGTGTGTGTTTTCTGGAATTGATGATCTACAGTCTGTTGATATCTGCGGGGAAGACAGGGATGCGGAGGAGGCAGAAGCATCATCGCGCTTAGAAAGGATTCGGCTGGTGGCCAGATGGCTAGATAAGCGATGATCTTCGAGTCCGACTGCTCGTTAGTGGTGCAGAAACTCTGGTAAGCCTGCCTGACCATTCCTTGGTGGTGCTTATCATCCATGATGCTCGTAAAGAGGCTCAGCAGTTGCATGTAGTCGAAGTTGTCAAGATAGCGGGCGAAATAAAGTTGCGCACGAGCTTGCGTAAGTAGCAATTAGAATGAGTTGTAGTCAGATATCCTTTTCTAGCATTCCTGAGTGCATTGGAGTCTTGGTTTGTAATGACATTACTTAATTTTTAATAAAGCTCTCTTAATTCAAAAAAAAATCTACGATGGAGACGACACGCATCGACAGCACGATTCCACAATGTCTGTACGGTCAACTTCACTGTTGGCCTGAGCAGGATCCCAGCCTGCATCGTATTTGGGAGCCCAGTCAGGAGAAATGCGCCGGATCTATTAATGTTGACCCTAGCAAGATCCAGGCCGAATAGTGTTCGAACGCCCAGGCCAAATGATGGGCTGTAGCGCTTTATGAAACATATTTCTGCCAGACCGACAGCCTGAAACACTGCAGCTGGATCATTTGATCAGTCGTCCAAAAGCCCAGAAAACTACCATCGGAGCCCGTGTCCAGGTCCTCTAGGAATATCAGACCTGAAAGATTTTTATTCGAAATAGTGGCAGGAACGCTGCCATCTATTAAAGAACATAGTTTTTATATTAACAGAATAACTGTCGAGCAAAATTAGCAAAGAGCAACAGTTAAAAAAAGAACAATCAGGGATGGTTACAAACAAGAAAAATTAATAACAAAGGAATAACATATATATACAATATTGTAGCAAGTTTAGAGGTTTTGCGCCATCTTTACTCCTAGTTTTGTCATGACCTCATCTATCACCAGAGTAGAAACCTGAACCGGATGTAAGCTCTTATTTTGAAAAAATCGTTTGTTCCTTTCTTTTGAGATGTTCCACCAGTATAGATGAAAACTGAACTGACTACCTTCCGGTAATTCTTTGGGGTCGCTGCTATCGTCTCTTTCTACCATAGTGAAACCAAGGCATGGTCATGCAAGAGCATTGCTCTGAATTCCTGTCTCTGTGACCAACAAGCAACATGCTCCCAAATCTATTTTGAGAAAACACATTTGTTCAGACCTGAAAGATTGGCAAATTGTTGCTACTAGCCTGTGAAGGCAAGGGGTTCATCCACACAATCTTAAGCACTCCTCCTCCTTTTGGTTGCGTATGATCACGCAATACAACCAACCCAGCTAAGCAGTGCCCTAAAAAAGATAAGTTATGGCATTATGAAATCGATATAGTACTTCCAAAAGCAATAAAGAGCTATAGCAGGAAGCAACAAAATCGTTTGTTGGGAGACAACCATCGGATCAAGAGCTATAGCGTGTTGACCGCTCGGTCCCAACGGGCGACGGGTAGGGGTAGGAGACGGGAGCTCGAAGCAATCCGACCATCGCTCCTTGCTCCCACGTGCGAGCTGAGGTGAAAATGTGGAAGGCTCGGGTGCCGCAATAGGAGTCGAGGGCATCCCGAGGCTGAGGGTGGCAAGAACCGCCCCACCCGGGGTCCATCTGGCATGGAGGGGAAATCTTGGGATCTCTTCTTGCTCTTCCTTCAGCTGCTAATCAGGTATGACTATGCTATTGATTCAGATGTTTCACTGGAATTGGTTGGACCTGCTGCGGAAGAATATTTTCAATGTTGAAGAGCTGTTGGTTAATTTCCTCCCAAGGGAAATCATTTTTTGGATCGTTGCTGACCTTTAAAAGGTCAGCTTATTTGCATGATATATAGTTATGTGATTTAATCACTCTTGCTCGATCTAATGCAAACAATATTCTTGTAGATATTTAAAGGAACCAAAAACTTCAAAATTCCGTGATATTTTTTAGATATTTTTCCCTGGTTGTTCCAATTATGTGATGTCTAGTAATTATGTTCTTCATTTTGCATTATGCATTGTTCTAATCTGATTTGATAATTTCACAGGTAGCTTCTTGCTTGTGATAGCTGAAGCCGATTTACCTTTGACCGGGATGCAGAAGCATGTGCTTCTATTGCGAGAAGTAATCTAATTCGAACAGGATCACAGCTTCATCTTAGTTAATTTTGTTGAGTTGTGATGAGAACGGGTGCATACTTGTTCACTCCTTTACCTTTTTCTGAAGCACGATGTAGTGAGGGACTCTTCTCATCTTTCACCACAGCCTTGGTAAAGATGATTCATTTTTCTCTGTGACTGTGTCACTAGCACATTGTAGATATGGTGAAATTTGTGCGCAATGCTTATATAATGGAAGAGATGAGTGTTTTGATGGAAAGATATGAAATTAGGAAATTGTTAGGACAAGGGACCTTTGCAAAGGTATATTACGCCTGTAATCATACTAGTGGCATTCAAATGTAAGGAGCAAAGCTTATGTGTTGGTCAAATGCATGTTCAACAACGCTAAATTGGTGCCAAGAAGTCTCATTATCAGATAGGGTTGTGAGATGGGTGGAGTAGGCAAATCCTGGACTATCCTAGTCTACATACTCAATCATGAGTTTGTTGATCAGTTCATCCTTGAAGAAGATGAGCAATCCCAAGCAACGGCAACCCACACCCCTTTGAGGAAGCATATTTACAAGGTGAGCCCGATGATGTGGATGACCCGGCCAATCCCCAAGACCAACAAGCCCAAGGTGATGATAACCAGTGTTACTGGGACTTGCGTATACGAAAAAAATTCAGCATGTCGACGTGTATTCACACGTCGACTTGCACCCGACACGGTGCGCCGCGTCGAAGGAGAGGAGGAGGCAATGGCACAGGAGGAGAGGAGGCAGTAGTGGTAGGGGAGGAGAGGAGGCGGCGACAGCAGGGGAGCGGAGGAGGCGGTGGCGAGGGAGGAGAGGAGGAGGCGAATGCGACGACAGGGTTGAGCAGGGGGAGAGGAGGCAACGATAGGGTTGAGAGGAGGAGTTGGCCAGTCAGGAGGGTGTGTGTGAGTAGTTAAGCCCTAGTGGGCTAGTTGGCTGCAAGGAAGGATCTGTTGGGCTGGGCCAATCCAATTCTTTTTTCTCTTTTCTTTTTTTTTTTATTTTTCTATAGCTTTTATGTAGTTTGTTTACACATAATTTATACCTACAAAGATATAACCAAATGTTTTGATGTGTGCTAATCACAAATTAATGTGTTATTTTAGAAATATTAATATTATTTACTAATAAAAATATAAATAATATATTTTTAATATAAATAGCAAGGTAACATATATATATATATAGTAACAAATCTAGACGTGCAATTTGTACGAGTTAATATATATATATATATATATATATATATATCAAGTATGATATCACCTCTGATCAAAAGCCTATAATAACTAATATTGAGTATATTGAATAACCACTAACAACTTGCACGATTAATTAGAATAATCTGCATAGTGTACCTTGAACCGTAGAGCGATATATTATCTTAGTCCCATTGGTAGTGATAGATGGATTTGCCGTTGCGACTGGTGTACGGTTGCCAGCTTGCTACCGGAAGGGGCATAAGCCATATCACCGAGAGCCTTGCTAGCTAAGACATTGCCCTAGCTGTTGTACATGTTATTCTAGACAACATTGCTGTCGTGATGTCTCCATGCTCCTTGGTTGCCCGCGAAGTTCAAAGTGTGCTTCAACATCGCCTCGACACTCGATATCTAAAATTTGTCATTCTATTTGACTTTTACTATCCATGTTTCCAACATGGTTGTGTGTCTGATGCTCATCATCTCTTCTTGCTCTACTTAGCTAGCAACATAAGCATGATGTACATCCTTTGTTGTGTTCTGCCTCTGCTCGACTCACTACTACATCTCACACGATCGATCCAACGGTATGTTCCCCTCCAATTTACGTAGGATCATGCCATTGTTGCCGTAGATATTTGCGGAACCATCGTACATCTATATATGTTCTATGCATGCCTAATTGTCTGCTTCCTTGTCTGATCCCACTTCGCACGCATTGGACTCATTAAGGCTCACACTGATGAACATATCTGTGTCTCTGTCAATCTCTAGCACTGTAAATTGGAAACCAAGCACTCAATTCTCTTTCTACCGTATTTTCATCATTCCTCATGTCCGATCTCGTGCTCTGTGACTTTTACTGCCTTAGGTAAACCACTGCTTCCCTCTCAACACCCAAGAAAAATCAAAGAATACATCACATGGACCCTTGCTCCCTCTCGCTGCTCATGCCTGCTTCCCTCCATGAAGTATCCGCACAACACCTCGCCACTCTTCACGTCGCTCTCCCTCTCGCTGCTCATGCCTACTCCTTCGCCTCTGCCTCGCCGCATTCCACGACGCCATTGCTGCCATTGTCGCCGAGCTCGTGTACGTAACCATCTGCCTCTGTTGTTGAGCTTGTGGCGAGGAGATCAATCTCGGCAACATTTCACTCGATCCGAACACCGAGGACATCAATTCAGGTAGCGGTTCTCCCGATCCTTGCGAGAGGACATCGATTCGAGCTCAATCCTGGCATCCCCTCCATGACTCCTTAGCGCATCCTTTCTTCCCAACCTTTCTATTCTTGTGCATCTGGTCCATGATACCTGAGCTTTGGTGAGCCTCCATGAAATTGGTCAATAGTAGTCTAGTAGAGCACCAACAGGACATGGTAAACTATATATTTCAGTCAACTCCAATCTCCATTGTTTGTGTTGGTCCAACACCCAAGAGCTGCACTGTTACCCATGCTACCCTCCTCCTCATGGTCTCCTCCACCTTGATCCAAAATTGCTCCGCGCAACCACTTGCGGCAATTACAAGGTTCAATTTTTTTGTCAAGGCTTTGATTTGAGCTTTGAAGAGGACGACTGGTGGTGGAGGTCATGTAGAGACAGAAGGTTCCAGTGGTGAGGGTTGCATGGACACCTTCACCGCCTCGGGCTCGGACTCCGCTGCCGTCCCCATCGCTGCCGACGGGTTCAGCTTCGAGCCCAACACGTTCACTGTAGAACAACCACAGGGAGCGGGAAATGCCATGGATGCACCGTTGCAGCACAGGATTGGGGGGGGGGTCCAAAAATCAGCCCAAGTCACCATAGCTCGGTCCAGCCCATCCAGCCCATCTTCGCTCATGGCATGTGCATAAGTGATATCTAAAACCACTCATGGTCCAACTGTACCGGTTATTGGGTCTGGGTGCGAAAGGGGAGAGAGCTCAAGGTAGCAGATCAAGGGTTCCAGGTGACTCAAGTTGAGATCCGGTAATGTGGCTCATCTGCGAAGAAAATTGTGAGAGCGACCACGCGTAGAGTGGACTCCCGCTCCTTTGCATTTGTGGTCCAAGGTATGGTGGGTAGGGATCAAATCAAGGAGATGGTGCCTGGGGGTCCATCCTACTGATCTGGTGTTGGATTCAGATCGCTGGGAGGCACCAGGGTGAAAGAGATGGTGGTAGAGAGGGTGGTGACAGACGCCAATTTGGAGAGAAATAGCAAGGTAAAGATGGATCTCAACATCAGTATAGAGGAAGCAGTCCCAACTTCACCAGGGATGCAAGGGCTGGCTTTCACAGAGAGAACAATCCCAACCTTACTAAATATGCTACAGGTAATGTTAGTAATATAGATGCTAGCTTACAAAATGTAAATAGAGATGGTGAAAGAGCTTTTGGAAGAGACAATTTTAGAAGTAGTGCTCCAATAGATGCAAGCTATGAACAAGGAAGCCAAAACTAGGGAGACAAATAGTTCAACAAGAGAAGGTCTGATGATAAAAATGGAGTGATCTTAGAACAAGATATTTGATGTAAGCTGAGAAGAGAATAAGAGGAGAAAAAAATAAATTGAGAACACTAGCAAGAGTGATAGAGAATATACTACTGAGACTAAGCTATATTTTTAGGATTGCAATGACACTGGTCATGTGAGAGCTCAATACACAAAACCAACTCGGTGTTATCATTGCAAGAAGATAGGACATAAGGCTACTATATGTCCTGAGAAGAGAGGAATGAAAGTATGTGGATTTGGTTTTCCTAGAATGGGCTTCTATAGCATCCATATTCCTACAGGTAATAAATCTAGAGCTAAGAAAGAAGTTCTGGGGATGATGACCATAGAAAGAGGCAAAGTTACTGCATAGATCATTGATCAGGAAATGGTACATTTTTTTAGAGGTAAAAAGAATTGGAAGATTAGACAGATGTTAGATAGAGAGTTCATGATCACTTTCCCTGACGAGGACATGAGGTACCAGTTGACCAGATTTGCTACCTACAGAGATGTCTGCTGATGCTACTAGTATGCTAGAGGTGGTTTGAGTGAAGGCTACTGGAATTCCTTCCTTTGCTAGAACAGAAGAAGCAGTTACTGAAATTGCTTACTTAGCTGGAGACCCGGAAGAGATTGATGAGAAGTCTTTGAGTAGACCTGGACTAGTGAGGATTAAATTGACATGTAGAGATTCTTCACATGTTAAAGGTGAGACTAAAGTCTTTATCAGTAGGGAGGGGTATAAAATTTCTTGGTGAGTAGAGGTTGCTGGCAAAGAGAAGACACCTCCTCCAGATAATTCATCATCTAAATTTGACAGACATAAAGAAGATGATGAGGAAGATGATAGGGAGGATTCTTGGGAGGGGGAGGGGGGGGGGGCTACTGATGGCAATCGTGACTCTGGGTTTTCCAAACTTCTAGAGATGCAACAGTAGGGAGGTTCTATAGATCAAAAAACTGGAGGAGGTCTCAACAATAGTAGAAACCACAAGACTATGGTAGGTGAACTTGCAAAAGAGGTGTTTGTTGAAGAAATGATAGTCACAGGGAACCCAATCTGTGAATGATCATATTGCTTCCCAGAAAAATCAAACTGTGACCGACCATTTTGCTTCTCAGGAAACAATCACAAAGATTTCTTCCCAAGAGAATTTTTCCAGGGCCTGAGGAGGAACTAGAAGAAGAACAGATGGACTATGAGATAGATTCTATAGAAAAGGAAAAGGAGGAAATGCAATTGCTAGAAGCTAGAATGGAAGAAAGAGCAAAATAGTTGGCTCCACTGTTGAACTTTAACCCTATGGAGGATAGTCAAATGGTCCAATTAGAAAAGGAAGTTGAGAGTGAGATAGCTCAAAAAATGGACCAGACTACTTTTGTGGTTGAGAACACAACACCAATTATAACCGGCTCAAAAACGTGCCTTCGAATGGGGCTGGCACGTTTCGCTTTTGTGACGGTGGTGACCTTGTGGGCGTGGAATTGAGAGATAAGATTGGAAGCAGGTCGCCAGTCACCGGCACCAAACAATCAGAATTCAGAAGACCCTTGCAATCTTGCAGTGAAACGCTGTACCATGAGATCATGACCCCGTATCAATACTATCATTGCTTCAACGGTCGAGGAACAGCATCATGCTCATTGCTGATCAGATCCCCGTGACGCGGTGTAGGCTACGACTGCACGAATGGCGCAACCAACAGCAGCAACCCCCACACCCAGGGCCCCGGCCACCCATGATCAAGGATCCAGCTCCTATTAGACCTCGACGCCACCGACAGATCGATGCTGGGAGCACGCGGCACAGCTACGTGCAGTTGTAGACATACACCACAGTTCACAGGTATGCAATGTACCCTCCGGTTGCGTTAAGAAACATTTGACATGGCACTGACCCTTCAACAACAAAGTTGTGGCCAGACCAGAGAGTAGCTGCTAAATGGATTATCAACTTTCTTCATAGATCTAACTAATTACACATGTACCGTTTATTCCGAGATCTTAGGAAATAAAGCGCTAGTGACCACCAGCAAAACTAACTACAGTACATTTGCGCTGAAGCTGCCATGAGTGCAGGAAGCTGCCTGCCTCTTCCTGTGCTTCTGCTTCGCGAGGAGCAACGCGTAAACGGCGAACCCCATCCTCTTCCTCCTCGGCTGAAACTGCTTGCGAGAAGCGCCGTCGTGATCTATCCGCAACGGAGAGAGCACCTCGTACTTCTGGCTTAGGATCTGCCCGAGCGAGACCTTCTTCCTGGCGTTCGTGCTCTTTCCGGCTACAAGCTCACGGTTCAGCTTCATGCTCAGGATCTGTCCGATGGATACCGTCTTTGTGTTCTGTGGCCCGGCGGTCACCAGGCTCAGGCCGTTCACGTCATATATCCCGGAGCCTGCTCTCCGGGGTGTCACTGCTGAGTTCTTGAACTTCACGGAATTGTTGTTGATCGGTCGCCAGTTTTGGATTATTTGATCTGACCGCAACTTTCGAAGCGTCTCTTCGGCTGCTAGCGTTGCCTTGTTTGCAGATTCTTCCCTCTTTTGGGCCTCCTCCAGAGCCTTCCTGCTTGTCTCAACAGCTCTCATTGCTTCCTCTACTCTTTCCAAAAGTTCTAGCTTGCACTGGTTTGCTTGATCTAGCTCTTGCATTGCTGCGTCAATCCTCTTTCTAGAGGTGTCGTCCGCATCTTGTGCTTTGCGCACAAACATAGCATGCTCCTCAACAGAGAGTGTGACATCGGAAGTAGCAGCACCAAGGTCCTGCCCGTTGTTCAGGTTTTTCATCTCTGAAAGAGCAATATCTTCTCCACGTCTCGAAGCTTCCTTCAATTTCTCGGCTATGACGATCCTGAACTGCAGGGTCTTCGTCTTAGACCTTGTGTGTTCGATTGCAGCTGTTAATTCACAAATCTCGTTTTTCGAATCCTCAGCCATCTTCCTGTGCTTCTCTTTCTCAGAATTCAAATGCTTCATCTGCAACCAGATTTCAGAAGGCTCAAGGATAGATTGTGAAGCTTTTACTGCTTGCCGCTGTGCGACAGTTTTGTTCAAATCAGCTTCTAATGATGAAGCCTTCCCTATGTTCACTTGTAGCCTTTCACGGGTTTTCTCAAGTGATCCTTTCTCCTTCTCTATCTGGCTCCTTAGCATGTTGACAGTATCAGTGTTAAGGAATGCTTTTGCCAGATTCAGCTTGATCAATGTGGTTAGTGGGGACTGTGTGCTTTTTGTGCTCTGGATCGGTGGATCGGTATGGCTACTGGATTTTGGGTCGAAATCAGGAAGACAATTTGCAGCATTTGTGCCCTCCAATGTTACCTTCTCTATTTGTAATTTCAAGCCATCAATAACCTGCTTTGTTGCTTGTAGTTCTTTCAAGACCTTAAATGTTTCCCTTTCCTTAACAAAAAGTTCCATCTCCAGCTTCACTGTTTGTTCCTCAACTTTCATAAGTTCTACCTCCTGAAAGAAATGCCGTTAGTGAATGGAGTAAGAATACAGATTTATTTATCGGGAACAGAAATACAAGTGCACTCAGACAAATGCATAGAGGAAATTGGGGAGCTAATGCGAAAACGTGGGGGAAAATACTTCTTGAAATCTCGCCAACAGTCCTCACTATACAATCCGTAAGAAAGTATACTTGAGAGAAAAACGATGCCTACTCGTGCAGTGGACTTTCAAAAACACTAGAAGAGGACTACTTGATCGCCTTTTGATTCTTACATTACATCTACAGTGGTCAGGTAGTAATGCAGCAATTCCCCCCACGTTGTAGCTAAGATTATCCTTGGATGCCTCACATCTGCCGCTAATGCCAAATTTGTTGTCGGCGTTGCCTCTTGTACTCAGGTTTAAGCACTTCCATACTAGTATCACTGTATCAGATGACATATTAATAGTTGTCTTCACATACCCTGAAATGATGCCCAATAGTTTACTAGTGTTTGCTCCTCAATTCAGACGTAAAAGGCATAATTTCCTCAACATTATGACAAACTAGGACCCCGAGCAAATTAACCCTGTTTCAAGGGTAAGTCTGTTGGGACAAGGCATTGATAAGAGCTACAACATGGTTAAAGAGTATATTGGGCCAAACTAACCAACTTGTGTCTTACAAAAATGTCGATTAAAACATGGTCATCTGCTTTAGGAGAAGTAAAAAAACCGGTAATGTGTAACCATAAAAATTAAACACCGGGAAGTTATTGCCATTGGTCAAGTTATTTGAACCGCAATGAACTGTAGTAATTCATCTTTGCTAGTCAGTTATACCTTCATAAACTGTTCTGCTCCGTCATATGTCATCTTTTTCAGGATACAAGTAATTTTGCAACAGGTTCTGGGCAGAGAAGTTGAGAGGCTGATAACTACCGAATGCTCACAAGTCATAGCCCAACAACATCAAGATCTAACAGTGAACCTTTATTCCTCGCAATGTCGGACCGAAGAGGCTATCCGCTATCCGGTAGTAAATGCCATGATGCATTTGGTTCTTTTCGGTTCCAGATTGATGCCAAGTCCCCGCAATGTCATGTCACAATCATCCACACCATGATGCCAACCACTTCGCCGAAAGGGATGCTGCTTCGGATGGCGTATGCCCTCACCAAATTGAAAGCAGATACCTAACAACGGCTGAAACAACATTGGAACACTGCAAATTGGAAGGAATCCCCGCGCTGAAACAACGGATGACTCTAATTTTTTTGGATCACTCTAATTTCTGTACAGCCAGTGGCAGCACAGGGATCTCAAAGTAAGTTGTTCAATGAACGCGAAAAAGCGCTTTGAAAAAAGGAGAGGAGAAAGCAGTGCGGCGGCGAGCGAGCGAGCATGCCATGCCACCACCTGCACTTTGAAACGCAGAAGTCCACTGCTTTACATAAACTAACGCCGCAAAAGGAAGGGGCACGCCCCGATCGACTGACCTCGGGCCGGAGCTGGACGGGCAGCGGCGCCCGCTGGTGCCGCCACTGGGAGACGGCGCCGCCGCCGCCGCCGAACAGGTCGACGGCCTGCCGCACGGACTCGAACGGCGACGACGTGTCCACCTCCCCACGCCCCCGCATTGCCGCCGCCTCCGCCGCGGCGACGGCGACGCCGCGCCGCGCCACTACGTCCGCCATTGCGGTCGTCCGAGGAGAGCACTACGCTGCTACCAGCAGTAGCGGGGAGCAGGGAATGGAGTGGACTGGGGCAGAGTCCGTCCGGGGGCCCGTGAGCCCTGCAGTTTTTGGTGGCTCCTTGTCCGTTGCGGCAGCGTGCGGGCGCTTCCGCTTTAGCGCGGCGTAGGGAGCTGTGGACTAGTGTCTGCCCGTTGGTGAGCGTAATTGCGGTGGACCGGTCGGTGGTGTGAGCCATGGAGCGGGAGGAAAAGGTGTTGGCTACCATGTACCATCTCGGCTAAGCAACCGAGAGATAATAAGAGGTGGGCTTAGGGCCGTCACGACTAATGTACGCGTCTTGATCGGAGGTAAAAATTATCGTTGGTTTCAGTCCCGAGTTGCTAGCGCCACATATGAAAGGGGAAGTCAACCACCCACGATCGTTTTGATTGAAGGTTAGCCGCACTCCTCCGACACTTCCAAAACCCTAAAGATCCATCGCTGAGGACGTTGTATCAACTTGGAGGCCATCACCGTTGAAAGGATCAAATTAGATCATAATTAAAACTATTTCAACCTAACTCTAGAATAAATAAACAATCTTATCCTAAATGAATAAAAAATAACTACAACGACCAAATTTGATAGAATGCTAAGTAAGAAATCATTCGAGATACTAACAAGAACAGAATTGCGGATCATTAGCTTGTAAAAAGTAAATACTCAAAGTAAATACGAAAAAAATAAAGAGATAGACAAGAAGACACCGAATTTTTTTAGGTATCGAGAAATTGATACTCCTCCCTAATTATCGTGGGAGTATTCACTAATGATATCGCTCCCCCTTGAATCACCTAGACTCAAGTGCTCTCTAGTGATAGCTATTCCGATATCTCCGGATTGGCGGGCTTCAAACCAAACACAAAGTTTTCTTTTGGGGCTCCCACAAGAACTCTAGAAGCTCACCAAGACACCTTCAATCATCAAGATCGACTAGTTGTTGTGAACGTCAAGAGTAACAAGTCAATATCTTCACTTGATCCAAATCAAGCTTAGACTATAGGTAGATGCACACTTGTTACTCTCTTTGCACTAATGATATCCTTAATCTTTAATTAAAAAATTTACATATCACTCTAGTGCACTCCTTTACCTCTTGATTACATAGTAAGTGTTTAAGCTCTTCTTAATCGCAAGGTTACCCAGTAAGATGAAATGAGGGTAATATATAGGCTAGATGTCCAAAACTAACCATTGCCCAACCACCTATATTTTTTGTGAACGCTGGATCATCTAGCGTGCATATGCTCCAAACACCGAACCATTCGGTGTGAATCGTCCACCCAAAACTAGTCGTTACTAGCCATTCCAAGCATTGAATCCTCCGGTGAAACATATGATACATACGCCGGACCATCCTGCGTGTATGAGTTCAACTTCCATTGAACCGAAAGAAATTCCTCTGGATTTTACTCCGGCGATACCTCCGATATATGCGCCGGACCATCCGATGTGTATAAGTCCGTCTTCTAGTCAACACAAATAAACCATCTGGACTTTACTCTGGTGACACCTTTGATATATGTACCGGACTATCCGGCGTGTATAAGTCCATCTTCCAGTGAGCAGAAAGAAATCATCTGGACTTTACTCTAGTGAAGCCTCTTATGGTACGCCAGACCATCTGACATGTTTAACTCGAAATCTCTCTTTTGAAAAATACTTCGGCATTGCCAACTTCTCTTTGCTGGATCACCCAACGTGTACAATAGTATTGAGATAAAAGCTCTGACATGTACAATGCCTTTATTGCCGAACCATCCGACAAGTATAGAGTTTTTAGAACTTATCCAATTCAAACTTTTTTAGGTCATATTTTCACTTCAACTCATTCTTAGACTTCTCTGAGCTACCTAGTGCTAGAATTTTGTGCATACAACCAAATCTAGACTCAACTAGATCAAGCTACTACTATTATCCCCTCTTTATAGTACGGTCAAAGAACAAAAAAGAGCCTATTTTATTCTAAGTGTCATTCATGTTCTTACGACACTTAGAACTAGAAAATCCTTAATATTGACGTTCACATCCTTTGATCGCTCAACCATTCAATTAAGGGACCAATATCATCTAACAATATTTTGAACTAATCTTTTAATTGCCCTTCAAAATAAACTTTTTAGTCATAATGATATACTTGTCATTAATCACTAAAATACTTACCACTTACCTAGAGACCTAGATGCTACAACTGCCATAGAGACCTCGACATTTCACCACTGACCTACACCGACAGAGGCTTCACCGATGACATTGTACTGATCCATGTCGCTGCTCTTCCCGAAGCAACATAGATCATTTCCAATAGCATCGTCTAATCAAGGTTAAATCTATCTAATTTCATATTATGATTAAATATTAATGTAATTAGGCTAAGTGATTATCTCGGTTTAAATTAGTTTAATTCTACAAAAGGTGGTTGCACGGCCGGAGAGAAGTCGAAAAAACAGGCGTTTCACCCGTCCTCATGTCTTGTGCAATTGCTGAATGACAAGATGAGTGGCGGACTGGTTGATGCCGTGTTGGGTGCGTGGCTGTCGTTGATGCTACCGGGTGTAGTCTAGAGATCTCTTAAGAAAATAATTGTACAAATGAGACACAATGTAGGGGAAAACTTTCTCTTCTTTATTCATCTATGTTTACAATGAGGGGTTCTGCCTCGTATATATAATGCCAAAAAACCCTAAGAGATAGAATCGAATCTTTCAAGAGATCGAGATGAGCCCATATTCGGTTGTAAAACTCTAGTTTTCTTAACACTCCCCCTTGAGCACTTCTTGCAAAATGCATATGTCCTATCAAAACTCTCCAAAAATCTAGTGAAAAAAATTAGGAGAAAGAATACATAGCTCGCGACATGGTCACATAAATTGCTTCATTAAAAACCTTATCATGAGAAACTTCAGGAAAACTCATTTAAGGGAAAAAGAGTACAATCCACCCAAAATACTTCATATAATCTTCATAATTAACTTTGGACAATTAATCTTTTTGACTAAGATTTAATTCCTCATGTCGATATTATGTGAAAATTCTCCCCCTAAAATGTGCAACTCTCTAAGCCTTATCACCCCAATGCCACGAACACATCTTTTAAAACTAGATGCAGGGAGAGACTTAGTGAATAAATCTGCAAGATTTTCACATGACTTGGTATGCATTATCTTTATTTCATTCATCTCATGCAATTCACGAGCATAGAAGAACTTGGGGTTGATATACTCCATTAAGTTGCTTTTCACATATCCTGATTGCACTTGCGCAACACATACAACATTATCTTCATAGATAATGGTGACAGTGTTAGTAGTGTTCAAACCACATGACTGCTGGATATGATTGATCACTCTTCTAAGTCATGCGCATTCTCGTGTGGCTTCATATAAAGCTATTATTTCTGAGTGATTCGTCGAAGTAGATATAAGACTTTGCTTTGACGATTTCTAGGATATTGTAGTTCCACCACATAAGAAAACATAGTCAGTCTGTAATATTGTTGTATGAGGGTCTGACAGATATCAAACATCTACGTATCCAACAAAACTTACGTCCTGATTCTTTTTTAGAATAGATCCAGATCTTTTCTACCTTGCAAGTAACACAGAATATCCTTCACGCTCTTTCAATACCTTTAGTGGGCTCTACGTTGTATCATGCAAGTAGGTTTTTTGCGAACGCTATGGCTGACCTATTGCAATTAGCTAGATACATCATCGCACCTATTGCACTTAAGTATGAGAATTTCAATGATCCTAACACTTTCTCCCCTCTTCTCTAGGCCTATAGGGATCTTGATCTATTTGCAATAACCTTCCGACCATGGGAGTTTTAGCGGAAAATGATGTTTGAAAATCAAACTACTCTAACACCTTATGAGTATAATTTGACTGATGTACAAAATTCCATTTGTCACATGCTCTAGCTGCAGGCCTAAGCAAAATTTGGTTTTACCCAAGTCTTTCATTTCAAATTCAGACTTCAAGTACGAGTTTGCTTCTTTAGTTTCTTCTTCTATACCGATGATATTCAGATCATCTTCATATGCAAAAATCCATTCTGGGACCTGACTATTTCAACCCATATAGCGATTTCTTCAATTATACCTATAAAGATGTCTATTTCTTATATCCTGATTCGGCAATGATATTCCTTCAGGTACCTTCATATAAATGTTTGAATCAATGCTCCTATAAAGATATATGATCACAACATCCATCAGTTTTATTTTCAACTCTAGGTTGACTACCATCGAGATTAAATATCTAAAGATAATACCATCCATCACCAGGCGATAGGTTTCTTCATAATCAATGCCTGGTTGTTGAGTGAAACCTTGTGCAACTAGTCGTGCTTGGTACCTCATAATTTTATTCCTTTCATTCCTCTTACGAATAAAAGCCCACTTGTATTGCACTGGTTTGATGTGGGGAGGAGTGCGGCATACTAGCCCAAAAATCTCCCTTTTGTGCAGGTACAATAGTTTAGCTGTTATTGCCTTCCGCCAGTCTTCCCAATCTAACATCATTCTACATTCAGTGAGCGATGCTGACTCAGGGCCATGATCTATAATTGTGACAATTTTATTTGTAAAGTATATATCAACTATTGTGGTTGCTCTGTTCCAAGATTCCGCTGAATTCACATAGTTCATTGCTATTTCATCATGGGCTACACTTTCAGGTGCTTTTTCATCTTGCTCTTCATTATTTCTTTCAGGTGCACTTTCAGGTGCTTCTTTATTATTTCTTATTATGGGAGCAATGCCCTTTAATTTACCAGCGTCAATTTCAACACATGCATTTTCACTGGTTTATTCCTACGTGGGAAGATTTAAATCTGCTATGCCTATTTTGTTAGGTTCCATACCATCACCATGTCTCAACTGGCCCCCTTCTTCTTCCTTTGTGGCATTTTTATGATCAGTTATGGTAAGCTCTCATTTCCTACTTTCGTCAGACGTCTCTGGCTACTTGGGACTTGAGGAACCAAATTTCTTATCCTTTTATTATTTTTCGGAGCTCCTAGGACAAGATGAGGGGTACCTTCCTTTGGTACTTCCACCCTCTCTGATGCATTGCATGCAGGCACATGCCACTTAGTCACGCTCTTCAAATCATAAAAATGATCAGGCAGATTGTTTGCTAATTTCTGCGAAATGATAATTTTCTATACTTCATCATTTGCTTCACTAGTGCATGGGTCATGTGTCGTAATTCCTTCGGCCTGCCAAATAATTTTCTGACATTCTTCATCCATGGATATATTTCATGCCCCTAATAGCGGAAAAATATTTTCATCAAATATGCAATCAGCGAAGCAGGCCATATGCAAATTTACAGTTGTTGGTTCTAAATATCAGATTATGGATGCAATATCATAATCGACATATAGTCCAACTTTTCTCAAAGGTCACATAGTGGTTCGCTATGGCAGCGGTATTGGCACATAAACAATAAATATTATCGAGGGTAAATCCCTGACAATGATTCGGGGTATGTTGGACAGTGGGTGCGTGATCAGCGTTCCGGGTGTGCCTATGGAATGTGTGTGTTGTTGCTCAGGAACACCAAAGTTATCCATGTTAGAAGTGCAAAGTGTGGACCCCTCGTCCGTCGTCAGGTTGAACCTGCTCGAAGAAACAACAACCCCGATTAGTTTCTGGGTACTCTTTTATCTGATCGGATCATACTTGGCCGATGGTATCGGTTTGCACCACAGGGCTGGGTGTTGACCGTCCCGATATGGTGAGCGCTCCTATGGGTGGGGCTGCCGTTGATGAGGCAGGTTCCCTCGGGACTTGCGGTCTAGGAGTCCCTGTAGGCGCCTTGGATATGGATGCCTCTGCTTCTCTTTGTTGAACCCCGAGGCCTTCGAATCCTGGTCCAATGTGCTGACTGTGGAACATATCGGGTTTGTCTGGGTTGTATCCCATGAAGAGCACCTCGCGGCGACTCGGATCCACCGAGCGGGACTTGTCGGTCGTCGGGGATTCGAACATGGATAGCCCACAAGAAATTAACAGCACTTACCAGAACTCGAAAACACATCCCCTACCTGGCACGCCAAATGTCGAGGGTAAATCCCTGATAATGATTTCGGGGTATGTTGGACAGTGGGTGCATGCTCGGCGTTCCGGGTGTACCTATGGAATATGTGTGTGTGTTGTTGCTCAGGAACACTAGAGTTATCCAGGTTTAGGCCCCTCGTGAGGTAATAGCCCTATATCCTGTGTATTCTTCTTCTTCTTCCTTTTTACAGAAGATATCCCCTTTATATTCCAGGGGGAAGAAGTTTTACAAGTGGGCCCAACAAGAAGACCCATGCCTATCCTAGAGAAATGATATAAGCAATCATTATGAGCCTACATTCGATGTGCCTGCCCTGGATCCCTGCGGCGGTCATCCCGTCCATCGGTCGCACCCCTGTTTGTCATGCCCGAAGCGCCCAGCCTGCCCTGTCCTGTTGCATGCTTCCCACATGCACCTGTCGTGCCCCCTGTCACGTCTGCACGTCCATCCCACAATAATTAATGTCTGCGGGATGGGATAAGGTAACTTTGCGCTGATCTTGCCGCCTCAGCAGGAGTGGACTGCTTGGGAAAGAAAACGGCATGAGTAGCGGCATTAAATGAGGTTTGACTCGCCTAGACGAGTACCTACCCCATGACCAGTAAGGATTGGTCACGCGGAACCCTACAGAGGCCCTAGTCATGGTCGCGCTGGTGTTGATTGGTCGCGTGGGGGTCATGGGTCAAAGAACGAAAGTGGGTTTTGCCCAAAGCTGACCGTTGCAGGCCATCCTGGTGGGGGACCCCTATATACTTTACATCGATAATAGCCCCCAAGATCCCTCGTGGATGCGATGATCTGGGCTGTTTTTCATCATGTTGAGGTCGGGTCTAGTCGTACCACTCGGGCCCTGGGTGGACAAGAGCTTTGCCTAGGGAGTGGTCGGTGACATGGCCCACCACCGTGTATGGCTTGGGAAACCGTATCCTGAGGGGAGGTCAACCGTCAGAGAGAGAGAGAGAGAGAGAGAGAGAGAGAGAGAGAGAGAGAAAGAGAGAGAGATCGTGGGGGAGAGAAAACTTTGATAGCCATCGGTTTCCAAGGCGGTGGGACCGACCCGATCTTATAAATCGAAAGCCAGAAACCCCTTCGCACTCCAAGCTTCTGCGCTAAAGCCCATCGCCTCAAACCACATCCTGTCTTTCTTGTGAAAACCATCGTTGAGCTCCCATAATGTCACGCACCAAAAAGGAGCCTGACTTCCCTAAGTCAAAGTCCACCGCCTCGAAGCTGAAGCAGATGTACGGGAATCGCCTACTTTTGCGTCACCTGTCTTCAGGATATCATCTTGGGGGGATGTCCCTACTCCCCGTCAGGGGGAGATCATGATCTTTGCCTTGTTCTTCCTGGCGGGTCTTGTCCCCTCCTTCTTCGAGTTCTTCGTCACCGTCATCTCCTTCTGTGATATCTGCCACCTCCACCTCAACCCCAACTCCATCATCATGTTGAGCATTTTTGCTCACATGTGTGAAAACTTCATAGGGATCGAGCTATGCCTTGATCTCATCCGGTTTTTCTACACAATCCGGGCACAGCCCAGGCCAGCCACTGGGAGCTTTGGCTTTCGTCTCCGTGACGGTGTCGCGAGCTCTTATCTGGAGATGAACCTCAAATCTCTGTGGTCAGGCTGGAGGGACAAATGGTTCTACCTCACGACCGATGACTCCCTGGACATCCTCCGTGTGCCAGATGCACTGGCACGTCTTGCGAATTGTTGGGGGAGCTCCCCCAAGCCGACCGCCGAACTGCTGCTCCTTGTCGGCCGGGTCAAGACGCTTGTGGAAGCCAACCTGTCGGGGTCGAACGTTGTCCACGACTTCATCAAGCACCGGCTGTGTCCCCTGCAGCAGAGAGCCCACCTATCATATCTATATACCGGGAGTGATGATGACACTCGGGAGAGCTCCGCAGGTAACATCACAGGCATCCTTCTGTCATTGTGTGTTGGTCGAGTGGTGTCCTATTCCCTTTGATCAGATCTTCCTGACGAGGTCATCGACCTATGGGTTAGGTCACTGATGGCGGCGGCCACCAGGAAGGGTGGCCCCTTGTGTGTCCCCCTGTGTGAGCTCCCCCTACTAGAGAGGGCTCGGATGAGACTGTTATGTTTAGCATTGTTTTCAAAATTTCTTGATCGAACCTTTTCCTAGGTCATGGTCTCATGGCTCAAATTATTTCCAACATCTCCCTGAGGCAGATGTCCTGAGGCTGATAGTCGACGAGGTCGGGGAGGCCTTCCAGGAGATTGAACGTGAGGGTCGTCACCATCGCCTATCACTGCCCCAGATGCCCACTGACCTGGTCACAACCCCATCCCATTAGGCCGGGGAAGCGACCCGTCTGCTCCGGGTCAGGCGGTGATTGCGTGTAGCAGCTCTGCGAGCGGTGCCGGTTAGTAGGAGGTCGACCCGCAGTGCCCTGACCTGACGCGCCAAGACCCGGCGCCCCGCGACCAGACTTGAACAGGCCAAGCCTGCCCTGACCTAGCTAGGACCGACTAGAGACCTCGCAACCAGACCGTCATGGATCAAGCATCTGCGCAAAAGAGGACGACGGAGGACTCGTCCACCGCGGAGGAGTCCAAACGTGCTCGTAGAACACCGAGTCTGGCGGACCCCTAGCGGGGGTGTCTTCCCCAGCCGATTGGTCTGGCGGTTTTGTGAGGACCAGAGTTGTGCTTATCTCCCCGCCGCTGCAGTAAGTTTCTTTTGGGTAAGTATAGATGCTTTGGATTTCCGTTCCTTCCTGATTCAGTAACATTGTTGTTTGCCGCAGACCCATGGTTGCCCCCGCGGCTCCCATCATGACCCCTCCGATGGCGCCCCTGTAGGGCATCCCAGCGCCTCCGCCAGCATTCGCTTTGCCCTCTGGAGCATCGGCAGCAGTTTCAGTCCCCATGGCGCCGATCAAGGAGTCCGTTGTGGCCCCCAACTTGCTTACTCTGGTCAACAGCCTCCCCGCTTCTGTTCACAGGCTGGTCAAAGAGAAGGAAGCGGTGGCCAGTAGGTGTGCCGATCTAGAAAATTAGCTGGCCCAAGAAATGGAGGTCGAGCGCCTGCTGTAGCAAAGGTGTGGCGAGCTCCAGCGGGAAAAAGTTGCACTTTTTGCCGAACACTCCACGCTTCCCGTTGAGCACTCCCAGCTCAAGGAGGACGAACGCACTGCCCTCCGCATTCTCAAGGACGCCTTCAATGCACTGGCGGATCTCCTGGGGAGCCTCGGGCTGGGAGCCATTGAGCTGAAGGACAACCGCACAGCTCGGGCCTGGGCCTACGCCATCAGGGTCCTGGCGAAATTTTTTTCTGAGCTCCCAGCCACCCTGGTGATGAGGGGTACTGAGGACGTAGTGCAGGCGGTGAGGTCAACTACGGAGTAAATTTTCTATGCTACCGAAGTCGCGACCCCCATTTCAACCAGAACCTTATCCGAGAGGGAGTCGTGGTCGCCGGGCCCGAAACTAAGGAGAGGCTGCAACGGGAGTGTCAAGGAACGGTGGACCACGTGACTTCTGTCTTCTGGGTGGAGGCCACCGAGGAGTAAAAACTTGATAGTTTTGTCTTGTAATATATTCGAATGAAGCCTCCTGTTTTTGTTCTTCGATGAGTTTGTGTTGTTGTGGTCGTAGAGTTCCTGGAGTGTTCGAACCATCCGTCCACCGAGCCCCCACCTGCGCTGACCAGCCCCCGAGCTCTTGCTGAGCCCCCGATCAATCCTCCCAACGATCCCGCCGACCGACGTATTTTGGAGGCGACGGTCGAACGTGAGCTGGGCTTGTGGTTGAGCGAGCGAGTACGTCGAGCGACCATCAAGGTGTGTTATTCCGACCACTTGAGCCACGTGTTGGTCCTAGGTTACCCATGCAAGGCTCGACCAGCCGACTCCTATGTGGCTTACGACCTATTTCTTGACCAGCCTGCCGGGAGGAGCTACTCGCAGTGCGAAGGGAACTAGAGCGGGTGACCCGTGAATGTGTCCTGCAAAGAGAGGACTTCTGCGACCGCCTTTGACATTGTTGGGAGGATCTGTCGGCAACGTAGAAAGACCTAGAGAAGCTAAGCAAGGAGAGTGACGAGCGGTGAGTGAGATTCTACGACCATCTTAGCCTGGCTTTTACCCCATTCGACTCCCTGCTTCGGTCCGCCGGTGTTCAAGTTTGCCCGACACCTGGGAACACCGTGACCGGTCATATTGAGTGGTTTTTGGCAGCCTCTGAGGAGGCAGGTGGCCTCGAGCAAATGATTCATGAGGCTGTCGGTGACCACCTTTTTGAGGTTGGGATCTCTGGCACCTGTCTTACCTTCGCATGCGTCCACGCCTGCTTCCCCGACCTGGACCTCTTGCCGATAGTCGGTGTTGGTTTTAAAGCTACTCGGATGACCACGAAAGAGCTCGGCACCTGTACCAATTTGTTTTTGTAAGTTGTTTGTTCTTGCCTTTGGACTGTCTGGTTCGACCCACTTAGGGGTATTTTTGGCTCCTAGGAGTATTGTCTAGGGGTCGTCTAGAGCCCATCCCCGGGTCTCATTCGAGTGGTTGCTTTGTAACGAAGGATACTTGTCTTTATGTGGATTTTTTCCTATGCTTGGGCGGCGTGTAGCCTCAGAGTGCTCGTAATGCCTAGGGAGGATTGCATCAACCCACTCGCTAACTAGGTCCTAGCACAAAGGATGACCTTTAGCCCATCAAACCTTTCGGTGGCAACCAACGCTCGACCCGAGTTAGGGCTTGTGGTTGTTAAACCTCGGGCGCCATCCCCCTAGCAGCGTGCGAGTGGTTAATTTTGGATCTCGTCCCATCAATCATGAGTGAGTGGGCTAAACAGACCTAGCTGCAAGAAAACAAAACACATATCCTAATAGTTCTAGCCCCCGACTATCTTGTCGGCAGAAGAAGTTGTAGACCAGGCAGTCAAGTTCTTGAAATGAAAATGCTTACAATTTGGTGGGAGGCCACATTTGTCCGTGAAGTCCTGCAACACAGAAAGCTTGGTTTCTTGGATTTGAAAACACTTACAAGTCATGTCCACGCTCATCTGGAAGGTCCTACAAAATAGAAAAACTGGCTCATCGTCGAACAGCCTTGTACACAGGACCGGTGTTTCACGAGTTGTGTAATTTGTGGCCGACCACCCTAGCAAACCTGACCCAGTTAGGTCAGGGAACTATAGGTCGCTTTGGAGCACCCCTCCCTCCCCGGGAGGAGCCTATTACTACCTGCCCAGCCTTAGACTGAAACCAGGTCGAGGTCGCCCATGACCAGTGCTCTTCCCGCGCCTAGTGGTCGCGGCGACGCCTGAGGCCTTGTTGGGACCGGGCTACTCGAGCCTTAGAGCACGTTCGCGGAACTCTTCGCCCGAGTTTTTATCTTCGTCCCCACGCAACAAGTTGGTCTGGCCCGGATGGCTGGTCGTTCGAGGCGGCCAGTGTGCGATTCCCAACTGGTGAATCGAGTTCTATTGTCCGATTTTATGTGACTTGGACTACCAAGTCATACTACCAGCGCTCGCATGGACCTTAATCGCCGCTGTGGTAGTGATCTCCTTAATGGGTTCGGGTTCGATCCACTTTGTGGACTTGTTGACTACCATGCATAGGAAATTAAAACTGCATGGGGCTTTAGGGAACGGTCCCACGGTGTCGAGCCCTTAGATAGCCAAAGGCCTAGAGAGTGGTATAGTTTGCAGTGCCTAGGCTAGTAGGTTGGTATTTCGGTCGTGGTACTGGCATGACCCGCACCGTTTCACCTGCTCGCAAGCATCCTGGAGGGTGGTATGAGGTTCCACCTCCATGTATGCCTCCGAGAATGTTAGAGAACGTTGTGCTGCCCCCATCCTGAGCGTTGTATTTCAGTAAAGAGTCGTTGTTCCCTTGGTGGCAAAGGCATCCCTCTACCCCAGGAGGATTCTCGCGGTCTGCCCGTGTGACCCTTTCTGCTAACACATCGTCGCCAGGGTCTGCTTGATTCTAAAAGTAGTCCAAGATCTGATCCATCCAGGTCGTACCCGAATCGAGCAGGGCGACCACATGCCTTCAAAGGTGTTGCCTCTGGTGTTCCGTTTCCCAGCAGAGCATCCCTTCCACGTTGGTCCGAGACCGCGGTGGGTGGTCATGTGAACCTTTTTCCCAAAGACTCCGACTAGAGCGGGTTCGCAAGAAGAGGCCGGTTGGACCAGCCCATCGACCAAGGAAGTAGTCCTTGCAAGGGACGTGCGTGACTTCCTGGTCGATGGCGCGTCACTCTAGCTATCTTACTTCAGAGTGGTATGTCGCCATCATCTGGTCCGAGCACTGGAAAACCCTTTGGTGTTAGGGTCACACCCAGTAGAGAATCCCTCACGCTAGTAGGCACCCTCCGCGCGGGTGCTGCTCATGTTCCAGATAAGAGGCCATCATACTCTGCAATGCTATTATTAATTGGAAAAACATAATTAAACTATATACCTGATGACGCAGGGTCCTGTGCTTGTTCGTGGTCGGTGGAAGCGTGTCTCGCTTTAGGGACCAGTACTGCGCCTGTGGGGCCTTGAAATCCTACAAGACAGGACAAAGATTCCCCCTTCCTATCGATGGGTGGTCAGTACCGGGGGAGGAGAGGGTTACCTTTTTGAGGTCCTGGTCCCCAACGGGGGGTGGTTATTACCCATGTCAGAAGTGCGAAGTGTGGACCCCCCGTCCGTCCTCGGGTTGAACCTGCTCGAAGAAACAACACCCCCGATTAGTTTCTGGGTACTCTTTTACCTGATCGAATCATACCTGGCTGATGGTATCGGCTTGCGCCACATGGCTGGGTGTTGACTGTCCCGACGCGATGAGCGCTCCTCCGGGTGGGGATGCCGTTGATGAGGCTGGTTCCCCCGGGACTTGAGGTCCGTGAGCCCCCGTCGGTGCCTTGGATATGGATGCCTCTGCTTCTCTTTGTTGAACCCTGAGGCCTTCGGATCCCGATCCATTGTGCTGACTGTGGAACATATCGGGTTTGTCTAGGTTGTATCTCATGAAAAACACCTCGCAGCGACTTAGATCCTCCGAGCGGGACTCGTCGGTCGTCAGGGATTCAAACATGGATAGCCCACAAGAAATTAACGGTACTTACTAGAACTCAAAAACGCACCCCCCTACGTGGCGCGCCAAATATTGAGGGTAAATTCCTGACAATGATTCTAGGATAAGCTAGACAGTGGGTGTGTGATCGACGTTCTGGGTGTGCCTATGGAATGTGTGTGTGTTGTTGCTCAGGAACACCAGAGTTATCCAGGTTCAGGCCCCTCGTGAGGTAATAGCCCTACATCCTGTGTATTCTTCTTCTTCCTTTTTACAGAAGATATCCCCCTTTATATTCCAGAGGGGAGAAGTCTTACAAGTGGGTCCAACAAGAAGACCTATGCCTGTCCAAGAGAAATGATATAAGCAATCATTACAAGCCTACATTCGTTGTGCCTGCCTTGGGTCCCTGCGGCGGTCATCCCGTCCAACGGTCGCACCCCCATTTATCGTGCCTGAAGCGCCCAGCTTGCCCTGTCCTATCATTGGCTTCTCACACGCGCCTGCTGCGCCCCCTGTCGCGTATGCGCGCCCGTCCCGCAGCAATTAATATCTGCGGGACGGGATAAAGTAACTCTACGCCGACCATGCCGCCTCAGTCGGAGTGGACTACCTGGGGAAGGAAAACGGCGTGAGTAGCGACATTAAATGAGGTTTGACTGGTCTAGACAAGTACCTGCCCCACGACCAGTAAGGACTGGTCGCGGGGAACCCTGCGAAGGCGCTGGTCGTGGTCGTGCTGGCGTTGACCGGTCACACAGGGGTCATGGGTCAAAGAACGAAAGTGGGTTCTATCCAAAGCTGACCGTTGCGAGCCATCCCGATGGGGGACCCCAATATTCTTTACATCGACACATCCAAATTTGCGTAAATGGAAATTTTTTGGAATTACCCCTTGCACTAGTTTCATAGTTGAATGGATGTTATATGAGGATGGTCTATAATTAATGAGAGTTGTCGCATGTAAGACTGCATGTCCCCAACATATAACAGACAAATTACAATACTGTAACAAAGGTCTAGCAATAAACTTTATTTTTTTAGTAGTGTTTCGGCTAGTCCATTCTGAGTGTGGACGTGCATTATAGAATGTTCAACTTTAATTCTCAAACCAGTGCAATAATCATCGAACACTTTAAAAGTAAATTCTCCAGTGTTGTCCATTCTAATGGATTTCCTTATTAGTATGATCTGCGAGATCAATTTTGCAAAGACGTGGTTGCGAGTAGATAATAGACATCCATGCGATCACTTCAAGGATGCATCTATTAATATTATAAAATACTAGAACGGGCCAAAAAGTGGATGAATAGGACCACAAATATCCCCCTGGATTCGGTCCAAAAATGCAGGATTTCATCTTGTACCTTCAAGGTAGATGGTCTTATTGTTAATTTTTCGATAGCACATACAGGGCACACAAAATCTTCATGATTCGAGAAATTCTTTACATTTATGTCATGACTTTGTGAGTTAGTAATTATGTTTCTCATCCTTCTAAGACCAGGGTGATCTAATCTATCATGCCATAGGGAGAATAATTCTGCACTACGAAATACAGTCTTTAAAACACTTCAACTGTTCTAATGCGACTGTAGTACAAGCCACTGCTCATAGAAGGAAGTTTTTCTAGTATTCTCATTTCACTATCATGCTTAGTGATGAGCAAGTGCTCCCTACCATCTTCTTCACCTGTTTCTATATGAAAACCGTTAGCGTGAATATCTTTAAAACTTAAGAGATTTCTTATAGATTTAGAGTACAACAATGCTTCTTCAATATGCAAAATAGTTCCAATAGATAGTATAACTGTGGCTCTTCTAAAACGTACTATGCATTTATCACTACCAGTGACAGTCATCACTTTTTCAGAGCTATTTCTGATAGACTAAAAATAAACCTTTTCTCTTAAGATAGTATTTATTGTTCCACTATCCTCAATACACACTTCCTCCATACGGGCGCCACACATATTCTATAAATAAAACATTCAATCATTCACATGCGAGAAAGAACCAACAAGACTAAATGTTTTATTAACTATAAAAAAAAAATTGTTTGCAGCTACACTTGCTCTTCTAAAGCTTTCATTTATTCATTCAATCCTTCTAAATTCAGCAACTAAATAAATAGCTAATTACTCTAATTCTAGATAGAGTCTATGAAATATCATGCCACTTCTTCTTCAATAGCTTCTTTTTCCGCTTCATTCTTTATGGCATCTTCAATGGCAGTAAAGGAGGGCAAAGTAGAGGCCTCTGCATACTTCATTGGGAGGTTTTTTACTGCTAGTGTGGGAGCATCATCAGCTTCTATGTGAGATGCTACCCTTTTAATTGTGGCTACTTTGTCCACCTCCACCCCCACTGCAATGGTGAGGTGTGCTTCTGCCTGCTTTTTCTTCTTCTTGTTGTATGCTTCCACATCATGCTTTAGTGTTTTACAGATTCTAGTTTTGCTCACCATATGGCTTGATTTCTTTCATTGTCTTGCCATTATCATAACTAGGCTTGACCCTATTTGCCACCACTTTCCTTCCTCCCTTTCCCCAATTCTAATTGCAGTTCCTACGTGCTTTGAAAGAGTTGTGATTGACTTCTAAACCACTATTTTTCCCTTGCGGCTGAGATAAGTTCTTGTTTATGACTTCGTCATGAACTTCATGAAGTTGCAACACGTCAATTGGTTCGAATACTTCTTGTATTTTGATTGACGGTGATTGTGTGCGGATTCTGTCGCATTCGGGTAGAAAGTGGAGAGAGTCTTCTCAATTTTCTCCTCTTTTGAGATCTCTTTCCCACAAAGACATAGAAGTGTGCAAATACGGTGGAGCGTTGAGTTGTACTCTTTGACATGCTTGTAATCATAAGCGGAGCTTAACCCATTCTTGCTCTGTAAAAGGCTTGATGTTGTACTTAAGGTTCTTAAAAATGCTCATGCAATATGTCCCATAAAGCCTTAGTGGTGGTCATTATCATGTACTCATCCTTCAATGTAGGGGAGAGATGGTGGCGAAAAAAATAAAGTGCCAGATCATTTTTATCCTCCGTGGGAACTATGTCACCCTTGTTCTTAGGCCCGCTTTTTCTCTCCTTGTACAATTCGGACATCCGACGCCCAAGTGAGGTAGTTGTAGCCATTTGCACTCAGCAGAACGAACTCCTTATTTGTGATGCCAGTCATCTACATATTTTGATGACGCAAGCATTACTGTTGGTAAGGTTGCATCGTGTTGCTAGATAGGATTACTGCAAATTTTTCGATATTTTCTATGATTATACGAATATTACTGAATTAAATACATAACAGGCAATTTAAATAGTAACAATAACATAGAAATAAATACTAAATAATAGCTAAAATAGATGCAAAATTCAAATTCTAAAGATACTTTTATGCAAAAAAAAAGAGGCTCTAGATAATTTTCAAAACAATCAAGGGCCTACATGCAAAAATACAGGGATTGCGCTCAATTAACAAAAAACTCGGGGGGCTAAAAGTAAAATTTCAGACTTTTTCTTTACGTTCACCAGAATTTCCTTATTGGGCCGGCCTGCTAACATATAGGCCAGCCCAGCCCATCCACCCCACGTGCGCCTTCTATACAATGGGGCGGCTAGGATTTCCAAACCCTAGCCATCATTAGGCCCTTTCCTTAGTCGTCATTAGGCCAGTGGCGCCCGTGCAGGAGTGACACGCTGCACGGTCGGCAAGGCGGCGGCGGGCGATGACTTCGAGCAACGGCGAGGCGGCGTGCTGGCCGGGGCGGAGGCGTGCAGCAGACACGCGGCGGCGCGCGACGGTGACCGAAATAGGCGCGGTCACGTGGTGCAGCGGGTGAGGCGACGCCACTTTGGGCTGCTTTGTCGATGCAGGGCGACGCTGACGGTGCCGCTTCGGGCTGCACTGAGGTACGATCAGGTGCACATCGGGTGGTGGCCCGGCGGCTCCACTTCGGGTTGTGGAGCAGTCTAACAGGGGCTGCAGCAGTGTGGTGACCCAAGATCTATTTTGACGCAAAAACAGTAGTAACAAGAATACATATCGAATCGGTCGTACCTTTCAATCCTTGTGAAACGAGACGATCCGATTCTCTAGCTTGATCTCTGGTAGAGCTTCATACTAATAACGTGTTGGAAAACCTCTGCTACTAGGTATAGTCCAGATATCCCTCAAGAAAATAATTACATAAAAGAGATATAATGTAGAGAAAAAACTTTCTCTTTTTTATTTATCTATATTTATAATGAGGAGTTTTGTTCTATATATAGTGTCAAAAATCTCTAAAAATATAATCAAAATTTTCAAAGATCAAGATAAATCCATGTTCGATTGTAAAACTCTAGATTTCTTAACAGTTATCTCCGTGCCAATTATGTACGGAGGTAGGCAATCCGTAGCTGGGGAACCTAGGGTTAATAAGTTGATCTGTGCATCACGCTGTGTCTAGATGGTGGTAACTGCGAGAGTGATATCCTAGATGTGTAAGACTGGATTTTTTAAATAATATTATTTTATTAAAAATTATAAAAATATTATTTAAAATAGAAAATTTGTAGAAATATGTGTCAGTCGGTACTCTAATTGCTGACTACATCTATCGGCAATGGAGTGCCGGCATCCCATTTGACACATCCCGATATGTCTCGTAGACGATATTCAAAGAGAAATTCATAATTTTTTCATATAATCTTATATAAAGATTATCTTTATATAAAAATTGTACATATCGACAGTATCTATAATTTTATAGTCGAATATTTTTCCATTTAATCCATTTAAATGCTTAAAAATGGCTATAAATTCCACGATCTGGAGTTAAGAAATATGCAGGTCCTGGTTTATCCATCTGCACTACAATGTAGGATTCGACAAGCAATTTTATTTCGACCGGTTTGCATATTTGCTATTTGGGCTTTGTGAATAAATTGGTTGAAGGGTTTCCATCTCAGGGAATTACATACGTTTCCAGATGAATATTAACTGGGACACTGTCAGATAGTACTAGATTGATCACGGATGGCATCGATTGACGCCGTACGGCACGGCCGTCCGAAAAGAGGGTCCCCCAACATTGCAATTGTCTCTCCCATCAGTGACAGCAAAGTATGAATGTATGATTGTTTCTCGACCTACCGTGTCATCTCGTGCGCCATGAAATGTTTCACGAGCTCAAACAAATCACGGACCCGGTTACTCGGATTTCCAAGAGATTCGTGGTACCTGCAATGCAAGATGTTACCAAATCCACTTTCTCAGCTCTCCCCTGCGAGCTCTCGTGACCGCGACGTGTCTCGTACGCCCTTGTCCTACGCTTCCCACATCCCACAGCCAACAGCCCTACTGTGTGTGCGTGCTTGCATGGTAATTACACCGATCTAATCTAATCCAAAGTAGCACTCCTCGATGGGCCCAGGTGCCCTGGAAAAGGCGATGGTCCCACCTGACAGTCAGGCAGCAGCACATGAGAGGTCCAAGGCCGGTTCTTGTCTTCTTAGACCATCTCCAACGGTTTCCCTTCAGGGGCCAAAATCCTTTCACAACGGAATTTTCGTTTCCTTCAGCGCTCCAACGGTTTCCCTTCACGGTTCCCGTCACGATGGGATTCCCAGGGTCATTCCCTTCAGAACGGGAATCTCTCTCCATTCCCTTCGCGATTCCCCTCAAGGGGAAGCTGTTGGAGATGAGAGGAAATAAAGGGAATGAGAACGGGGAAGGGAATCGGGAAGGGAACGAAATGAAGGGAATATGGTTGGAGATGGTCTTAGAATCTAGTGTCGTGCATCATGCATGCATGTCGGTGGCTGGATACCTTCAAGGAGTCGGCATAGTTACCCCTGTGATTCCTGAATCGTCGTGCTACGAAATAACAATTAGGTCACTCTCGATGTATTCTTTCATAGGTGATGTTTAATAGAAGATAGATTAATAAATTATTGTTAAGAAATAAACTACCAATGCATATATGTGCTGCTAATTTTTTCAGGTCTTTCAAGATTATTAATTATCTCACAGCTATTTAGAATTGCTAAAAAGCTAAGTTTCTTCTATAAGATACAAGATACTTCTCGCTACTCTTTAAATTGCTTGCCATATTAGATTTTTACCTAATTGGACACCTAATTAATGTGTAAGGTAGTTTCTTAAATATTAATTAAATATCTACGTAGTATCAAAGATAATGTGGTATAGTATTTAAGGAAGGGAGAGAATGAGCTAGTGTCTCTAGAAAGAAATAAGGTAGGCTCAATAACCAAAAGAATAGAAACTAACAAATATGCATTGTGGAAAGTTAGTGTTCTCAAAGTTTGTTCTCTTATTTAACTATTGGCTATAAGAAGTCATATAGATATTGCACATAGACACTATTTATTTGAGTGTTTATTTCTATATAGCAATTTAATGATCTCTTTCACCTCTAAGAAATAAGCATAGACACTATACATTAGAAGTGTTGCATTTAGTATTGAGGGCCTGTTTGTTTCCAGCTGCTTCTGGCTTCTGTTTCTGTTAGAAGCCCAGAAGCCAGAAGCCAGAACAAACGGGTTTGCTGAGAAGTGGTTTCTGGAGAAGCCAGAAGCTGCTTCTGAGGAAAATGAACTAAAAGCTGAGAAGCTCGTTGAGAGTAGCTTTTCTGAGAAGTTATGTGCTGAGAAATCAAAAAATTATTGTAGAAGCCAACAGTCTATTTACAAAAGCAACTTTTCAAAAAAACTAAAAACACAGCTTTTCAGAGAAATCAAAAGTAGAAGCTCAAACAAACAGACCTGAGTATCTTGTCAGTTTGTTGATCACAGAAGGGTATAACCCGTCTTTATTTGTCTTGGATTCTGCGTAGAAATATAGAAATATGCTGTGTATTACATAGTCATGCCTGGTATCATGCATGGCAATGCAAAAGGCAGATCTACGTGCTGCTCGGTGCACGGACGGGCAATAAATACTGGTAGAACAGTACACTCGGGCCATGGACAACGCAGTGAGGTGGCATGCGCTTGTAGGCGGTTTCCCACAATTTTTTTCCACCGTGGAACTTAGTGCACGACGTCAGGAAGGAATCACCGGGATAACAATGCGCACAGTTTACCCACGTGTCTAAGGAAAAAACTCTAATGTACTTGGGTTGAGATGTATTCTTTGTCTACAGGTCTGGATGTGGGTTTTATGTTAAATCCAATGGACAGAGACAGGTACATGAAAGAGTCTTATTTATGCCTGTTTCGCTCGAGTACTCATTCCAAACATATGACATGCGAGTCCAAATCATTTGATAGTATATAAACTAGCAGCTCTTAGAATTTCTCTCATCTCATTCCAACCCACACCTGCACCCAGCCACCAGCCGTCAGCCGCCACACACACCTCTCCATTTCCCCTCTCCACTGAGCTCTTCGCTAGCCGCCAGCTCCCTCCCTCTCCATTTCTCCTCTCCATCGAGCTCTCCGTAACATGGCGACGTCAAGTCTAGAGCACTGCTGACCGGATCCGTTGCGTCGCTGCCTAGCTTCGCCGTGCTCGAGCCCAGATCCGCACAGCCCAAGCTGTGGGACGTCATGAGGGAGGTCACGTGATGCATTGCCGACCGAATCGACGCTCACGCCGCCTTCTTCACAACGTTAGCGAGCTTCTCCGCCACCCTACCGTCGAGTTGCAACCTCTCTAGCTCCTTCTTCCGGTCCAAACCTTGTTGAGCATCTCCTCACCTTTCTTCTAGTCCAAACCTTGGTGAGCATCTCCTCACCTTGGGCATACTTGCTCTCACGCGTCATTTCTACCTTGGCCCGCCTTCACACGAGCTAAGCGCCGCCACGCCATGGCGCTCGTCGTCGGCCGTACTCCGATCGAGCCCGCCGACCGAGATATGTGATATGCTCGTTCATTATCTTAGTTGAGAACTAGAGGGTATACGGGCATGCTCGTGGATATGTGATACCCGTGGGAGACGGACGCGGGTGGCATTTCTTACCCACGACGGATAATGGGTTTGGGCGAGAATTTGAAAATTAGCTCATGGGCATAAATTTGTATAGCTTCTGCCCGCATATATTGTGCTTAACATCCCCGATCGCCCCTCCGCCAGGCGGTCGACGCCTAGGCAAGCCAGTCGCGCTGAAGGCGAAGTGGGCGCTCTTGGCTGGTGGGTTCAATCGTGATTAGCACTAGAAATTAGCGTTTCATCCGTGATTAGTGTTGAGTTTTACGGGTGCTTAAACTGGCTCTTAATATCAGTCAATTAACTAAGCATCCATAAGATTGTCTTTTCCATTGTACGTTTGACATTCTTGTGAAGGTGTTTCGGTATTTTCTCTCTATAAGCATTCATCTAAGCATATATTGCATGGTACATGTCTTCATGCTGCTCCTCTCCGGAACAGTGCACTCCTGCTGCTCTGTTCTTCTTCTTCTCTCTCTCTCTTTTTTTCTTTTGGTCATGATGTTCTGCTGATGAACTAATTGCCTTCCTGTAATTCTGTCACGAGGATGGCAGTAACGGCTCACGCGCGGTCACGCCGTGTGGGTCTGTTTCGCAACATGAATGAGCCTCATGGCATTATGGCATCGAACGGATTAATGGAGGAAGTGTGGATGGGACCTGCCGACTGCTTCGAATGGGTTGTGCCTAAACTGTGTAGCTCGAGCCGAACTATTGGACACTTGACTTAGAAATGGTGCCTGAAAGTGTAGCATCAAATGCATAATATAGGAGGACACGGACGACTACGAATGTTTCAATCAAAATGACAGAGGAATTGGCAATGGATGATCTTGTTTGATGTTGTACGGGAGAAGGAGGGTGGATCCACAGACCACAGCCGTCCAAAAGCTCAAAAGTTGTCATAATCTTGTTATCCGAATGACAACCAGTCAGATGAAGTTCAAAAGTTTTAGAAATATTCCTAAAAATATTAGAGATTGCCAGAAACTTGTGTTCTAAAATTTCACGAAACTTTACATGAGCTGCGTAGGAATAAATCCACTAGTGTCATGTTTGAAGTTGATTTTGAAACAAAAAATATTATGAAAAAACAATTGGTCCTTTTTTTCAACCAAGTCTTTGATCAAAAAGCTTTGGTTTCGGCCGGGATGACTGAGGGAGTGCTGCTAGCTCCAGCAGATCTTGTGTGCTTGCAGGTGACACCCTGCTAGATAATCCAATGTCTTTGGAGGCATCCATTGCGGATGGCGCAATGGCGCACAAAGCTTCGCTTTTGCTTGCTGCAATGGCAGAGATGGCTGCACAAGGTTGTTTGGTTTACACTATAACGCCGATAGCTTCTCCGGTATGTTTCATTGAGCGCTTCATTGCGGATATTGCAATGAAAACTGACGGGGGGCTCCTCACCACCCTTGAGAAGACCACAAGCCAAGATTTGAAGCTTGCCAAGGTGGATGTTGTGCGCCGCAGTGGCAGACTCGCAAATAAGAAAAGGGCTGATGGGATCAGGTCCTCTGAGGAGATGGCAATTGAAGTACTTGCAAAGAAGCACGGTGCTCTATCACTGACAAAAGGCAACAACAACATGCAATCAAGAGAAAGGTTGATCAAGATGTTCGAGGGCACATTACCAGCGGCGGCTATGGAGGCGATTGAGAGCCTGATCAAGGCGATGGATATTGACATGGTCAAACTGCTGAAGGGGGGCCGCAAGAAGAAGACTGGGATGCGGGAGTGATGCTTTCACAACAGTCAATTAACATGTTTCATCGAAGTTTGAAGGCTGTCATGTGTAGATCTGTTATGTATTGCCTTACGTCTTGTGTATCTTTGTTAGGGGCTTCGTCTTTAGGCCAATAAATGTTGCTAGGCTAGGCGTGGATCAGCTGCTCCTACGATGGGAGAGGTCGACAGGTATGTTGTTCCTTGAGTCTGGCTCGAGCCGCCATGTTGGGTATACTACAACAACAACACCTTCGCAGTGTGGTCCGCGGCAGTTGGTGTGCTCGCCGATGTTGTGCCTGGCATGCCCACCCCCTCGTCCTGTTTGTTTGTTCAAATGTGTGATTGTTCGGTCCATACCTACATGTTGCTTGCTCTGTGGCAAGCATGGTGTCTTGTGTTTTGTGAAGCCCAACCCTGCTCATGATAGCCTTTGATATTGAAGTTCTGTATTGGAATGTACGGGGATTGAACGCAGGCATAAGAAGGGATGCTGTCCATGAAATGGTCAGTGCAATTTGGGTTTCAATTGTGTCCTTGCAGGAGACAAAGCTGGAACAAATTGAGGAGGATATTGTGGTACAAACCTTGGGAAGGAGATTCACTATGAACTACTCTTACACTCCAGTGGAGGAGACTAGAGGAGGGGTGCTAATTGCGGTGGATGAGGCAAGTCTATAGCTAATATCATCATCCATCAGGTCAAACAACACGTTGACTATGATGGTAAGATATTTGGATGATGGCACTGAGTGGAGGCTAACAACCGCGTACGGTCCGCAAGGAGTTGCAGATAAGGTAAGGTTTATGGAAGAGCTCAAGGTGATTAGCAAGACAGCAGGCACAGGGTGGCTTGTTGCGAGAGATTTCAATATAATCTACAAGGCAACAGATAAGAATGATTCTAGGCTAAACAGAGGGCTCACGAACATGTTTAGAACCACCATAGATGAGCTTGGCTGGAAAGAACTAGAGCTGCTTGGGCGCAAATATACTTGGACAAAAGAGCAAGCTAACCCTACAATGACTCGAATTGATAGAATGTTTTGCTCTACTGATTAGGATCTGCTCTTCCCCACGGCCACTCTAACTGATGTTGCCTCCACCTTATTGGATCACTACCCGCTTGTTCTGCATTGTAACCCGGGGTACAGGAAGCACCGTGGTTTTAGATTTGAGTCTTTCTGGCTTGCCATGCCAGGCTTCCATGAGGCTGTGCATGACGCTTGGAGCAATCCGGTTTTGTCTGCAGATGCCATGAGAGCCTTCCACATCAAACTATTGCATACAACAAAGACATTACAGAAATGGAACATGACCAGCATCAGCAATATTAAGCTGTAGATGGAGATCACTAAGTGTGTGTTGAATTTCATGGATGCTGCACATGAAACCAGAGGCCTTACATCCATGGAGACAGAGTTCAGAACAAGGATCAAAAACAAGTTCTTGGGGTTGGTTGCCATCCAGAGGATCAAGGCGAGGCAACATGCAAGAGTGACATGTATTAAAACTATGGACACAAGTACCAAGCTTTTCTACCTTTATGCTAATGGAAGGAATAGGAAAAATCACATTCATCTTTTGCAAACAAGCCAAGGGGTTGCTGTCACGCATGAAGAAAAGGAGGAGGAAATCCGTACTCATTTCAGCGCCATCCTGGGCTCCTCTACAAGGCGTGGCCAGACTATCTTTTGGAGTAACATTGGTTTGCAGCCCACAACCTTTCTGACTTAGAAAGTGACATTGGCAAGGAGGAGATCAAGAACACGGTAATAGGCTTACCAAAGGAGAAAGCGCCGGAACCTGACGGCTTTATGTGATGCTTTTATGCTAGCTACTGGAATATCATCAACAGTGACCTGGTGAAGTCAATCAAGCAGCTAATAAACCTCAAAGGTAACCAAGTCGAAGATGATTCAAGCACATGTCTTAATTCACAAATGATATGTCTGGAGAATTGTCAAGAGGTATGTATAATGTTAGATGCCTAAAATTACAATATTTTGCATATGCAAATTTGTTGTTATTCAGGCAACAGCCACTCTCCTCCTGTATAAGTCTTCTTGACATCCGATTCCGAAGGCCCCCTTAGAGGCAACAGCCACTCTCTTCAAAGCAATATTTTGGCAATTTCGAACTGAAATTTATGAACTAAAAGCAGGATTTAAAGTTTCACAAGCATATAAGTCTTGGACCAACTGAAAATGATCCTATCAAGACTAACACTTCAGAAAATTGGAAATTGCATTAGATCTAAATAAAAATTGCAGTTAAAAAGTTACGCAATTGCTCCTATTAAGAAATGGCATGAACGCTACATGTGGAGAACAAAAGGATAATATTTATGAGTTTAATAAAGCATTACATCTTAGGTAGGTCAAACAAGGAATAAGGAAGCTGAAATTGACAATGATCAATGTTTTACTTCAAAAATCTGAGACTGAGTTATCATGCTGAGGTAATATTTGCATTGAATGCATAATTGCAGTGCTTGCAAATTGGAATTATATATATGCCCAATGCAATTAATATTAAATTACTTCTGCAATTTTGAAACAGGCATCGACAACAAGTACAAATAACTTCATTTATCAGGGAGATTATGAGCAATATGATGAGATGAATGTAAGACTAACAATTAGATTTAAAAAAACTACATATATGAGCATCTGTTAGGAAAGGCCACTGTTGAGTTGCATATGCACTAGCAGATTTCCAAGAGTCCCTGAAAGCCTTCTGGTATTCATCAAGTACCTTCGGAAAATGCATCATATCAACAACTGAATCTCATAAACGAACCATACAGCAGGGCAGCATTTTGATAATGGATACAGAGGGCTGCCATTAGTTTTCGACCAGTAACTAAATAAAGGGACTAGCAAGGAGTACAGGTTTTTGAAGTTGCCAATGAAACCTGCTGATAATTTGTAGCAGCGTTGAGAGTGACTATGGATCATGCTAGCAAGCACCAAGCTTATAGATTCATTCTTACAACTTATCATTATTGGACTAATAATTTTATGAGACTGAGTTTAGAATTGACAAACTTTTGACCTACTGAAAATGAAAATGAAAATGAAAAACTATACCTTATCATTGGCAAACTGATCCTAAGACAAATGCAAAGTTCATGAATCTCCAGAAAAATGGTTGGTACCTTATTCAGAACAGAAAATGCACTTCGTACAGGATAGTGATCAGCCATGAATGACACTGCACAAAGGCCATTTCTGTTGTACGAGTGGACCTTGTATTCTACAAAAACAGGGAAAACCTCAAATACATGAGGAAATGTACAAGAATATGTTCCAATTCTCTGAAACAAAGAGGGATGATCATAAACTGTGAAGTGCTCGCTTAGATAATATTAGGTGCAAGTGCCAACAAATTATAATAATCAGAATATGATAAAAAGATCCCCATTCTGAACACAGAGCCACAATCCAATAATTCCACCACTTGTCCTCTGTCCAGTCATCAAACTACTAGCCGATCCAAAGCAGAAGGCTGCCCCCGGCCAAATCCGTGTGAACCCCGGATTTCAACAAATTAGATGCGGAAATCAACAAATTATAGATAGATCCGGGATCAACAAATTATAGATAGAGAACGACAAATACAAAAATCTCTGCGAAAATGATAATCTCTAGACCAAATCGAGAGATCTGAGAGGAGGGGATCGCAACCAAAAATTAGGAGCCAATGTAACAGAACGAACGGGAGAGGAAGGAGGAAGAATGAAGGAAGGAGGGGAGGGAGGAGCACGCACCGGAGAGGAGAGCGACGACAGTTTCGCCACCGCTAAAAGCCCCCGCGCTAGCTCCGCCGACAAAATCCCCGGTCTGCTCAGGGAGCTTAACGAGAAGCGCGTTCAAAGGGGAATAATAGGCTTAACGGGTCTAAACCAAAAGCGGGGGAGAATCCAACAGATTAACGGGTCCCAAAAATGCGCGAATCTTATAACCAATAGAACAGTCACTGTGAAGCCTGAGAAGAAAAAAAAAATCAGCGACCTGAAATTTAGGAGGAAAAATATAAACAAGATGACTCATTAAAACACTACGCTGCCAGCATACCTAGCTCTGGGATGAAAACGGTTTGAATAGTTTCTGATCAATCTGAGTTGAAATTGGAAAGAATAGATCTTTCAGAAACGGTATCAGATATTTTCGGCTCGGAATCGGCGCCAAATATTTTTTATCGGAGTAACAGTTTTCAATGGAATCGACATCAGCATCGGATATCCGAAATACATGAGTTCGAATATTATCCGAAGCCTAGTTCTAATACTCTCATAATTTTTTTTAAATAATCGTAAAAAATTCTAAAATATATATATAGTGTGGAGTATCCTACAGTATAGTCTAAAAAGATTGTAGTTTCAAATATGATCTGTACAATAAAAAAAAGACAAATTTCATTTTACGGAACATATTTTTGTTTTTTAAGCTAGATCATAGATGCCTGAAATGGGTTAGGCCTAAATTGTGTAGGCTATCGGCCCATCAGAAAACTATACTCTTCAGTCTGGGTTGGGCATAATTTGTGTAGCTCATAGGGCCATTAGACAACCAGATTCTTTCAGCCATCTGGCTGGCGATGGCGAGAATGCACCAAACGGACCGACAGCCCAACAGAGAAAGAACAAGCAGCCAGATTCTTTCTCGCCCATGTTTTCTGTCGAGTTCAGTTGTGAAATAACGGGGCCCATGTTTCCGCCCAAGTTCAGTTCCGCTATCATACATTCCTCTCGATTTTTTTATTTTTATATTTAGAAAATAAAAAAATTACAAACAACAGGCGATTTATCGCAGTTAATAAAATATCATCCTTCAAACAAGCGACAGGTTAAAAAATAAAAAAATATGTTCTATTACTTTTAAAATTTAAAACACTATTGAAATTGTCATGAAAAAATTAAAAAAAATATATGTTGTAGAGGATACTATGATCTAACTTTAAAAAAATCAAATAAAAATATGATTTTTACATTGAGAAACAAAAGAGATAAATTTCACTGTACACAGCCTGACAAAAATTTTCGATAGTGTTTTGAATTTTGAAAGTAATAAAAAGCGGTCTTTTTTTTTAACCTGTTGTCTATTAGAAGGACAACATCTTTATTTTTTTTAAGGTGTCACTTATTAGAAGGAGGACACCTTGTTGTCACCTGATATAGTCTATTTTTACAATTTTTTCAAATAAACATCTAGTTTTATAAAAAAAAAATTATTTTCAAAATATAAAAATAAAAAAGCTTCATTCCTCCCTAAAAAAAAAAGTTGTGCTATTATACATGCTTTTGTCAATGGGTCTATCTTTCTACGTGGCACTCTGCACATGAGAGATCTCAAATCTGTTCAACACTCAAAAAGACCGACACAAACCGTTTGAAGCTTAACACAGTGGCAGATCTAGAGTGAAAATCTATCTCTCTTGTTTTTCCTTCTACTTTTCTTTCTTTCCCATACCAAAACAATGAAGGGGGTTAGGGAGGCATGTGCGTCCGAGGCAGATTCGAAAATTCATCGAAAACTAGTCAATTTGGTCCGCATCGAATTCTAAATTCAACCGTTTTTCGATTTTGAATTAAAAAATTATAAAAAATACAAAAATACTAGAGACAATTCTAAGACTTTCTATGAAAAAAATTTAAAAATAATGTCATTTGCATCATATTTCAAAAGGAGGAAGTTAAAAAAAACAAAAAGCATGCTTTAAAAACCATGCGGCTCATTTAGTAGGGTTCACGTCAAAAAAATATTAACATGCAAACATATATTTTTTGTTTTAGATGTACTTAAGAGAATCTATAAAATTAGTTTCACTTCATTTAGAGTTTTATTAATTTCTCCATGATCTTTACAAAGTTAACAAGTATAAAGTGAATATATTAAGAAACAATACTGTAATTAAAATTTTCATGCCCACCATTATTTTTTCAACATAAAGCATAGTATAAGTAAACTAATAAAAGTGGTTTCACTAATTTTGGAAGTGTGATAGGTTAGTTATGAATTAATCTAGTTGCAACATATTTACACAATACTGCATGTTACAACAACTATTTTATGAGTTTATGTATTTTTAAAACACATAGTATCATGTAATAAGACTAACAAAATTGGTTTCATGATTTTTGGATTAATAACTAGCTTTAACAAATACATTTTCTCACATGAAATATTCAATATTTTTATGATTATAAATAATTTTATCATGTAGATAATGTTACAAGAAAACCAACAAAATTTGTTTCACTTGATTTGAAGCTCAGATGAATTAGTTATTGATTTTACAAGGTTGAGCTATTTTTTGGTTTTTTTTTTGTTGAACTTCACTTAAATTCGAGGAATGCGCTCAGTAAATCGAGAAATTTGGCCGGCTTTCGACTAAGTAATTCAAAATTTGTTCAATGCAGAAAATGTGATTGATAAATCGGAGAATTCGCTCGGTTTTCAGTGGAATTCGATTAGTTTTTGCTGACTTGATTTGGTCAATTTTTGTCTCTAATTTATAAAATTAATCAAGTGAATTTGTCCGAATTCTTATTGAATTTTGACCGAATTTTTCAGTTTTCATGAATTTTGAAAAATCGATGGATAGCGGCTTTCGTTGCACAAACGAATTTTCGAAACCTAGTCCAAGGTAGGGGCTTGAGCCCCCTCCGTGGATCCGTCCCTCACAGTAATGCCAACATTAATATCTTATCAAGAATTCTGAAGGAGCCTTGTTGAAAACGGAATAATAGCCAATCCCTTTGATTTTCAATTCAACAACATTCAAAGTTCAGTGTACGTCATTACTACAGAACTATTCATCATTGTTGGGTCTAAACCCCTCATCATTGCCAAATCCCAAGCCAACAATGTTGCCCCTTCAAAAAAAAAAAAAAAACCGAGCCGGCTTAGCTACAGCCACGCCACACACGGTCCATCGCCCCTCGGAGCTCCATGGCCAAGAAGATAGTTTAACTGCAAACTAATGACCATGAGATTGAACTCATGTATGCCATATTATTCATGTCCACAACAAATAAGCTAGGATGAACTAATCATCAGCATATCTAATGGAGTATATCGGGAACCCAAAGCCAAGCAATGGACTAATCATCATCTATGCCATATCCACTACAACTTGACACCACAGTGGAGCTCCTTGCTGTGGAGCTCCTCGCCATGGAGCTCATTGTTGTCGAAGCCACCTTGAGGACGAAGACCTCATTAGATCCGCTGTGGAGGTCCTTCACCATCTGTCGTGGGATCTGCAATGGAGCTCCTCCACAGATCCATTCGCCGCCGCCCTTCTCTCCATACTAGACGCAAGGAAGACGACGACATCCGCCCTTTCCTCCATGATGCTAGCCACGAGGAAGATGACGACATGCGGGAGAGGAGGAGGTCGGTGCCCTCGCTAGATCCGCCCACACCTCGCTAGATCTATCCATGTCCTCGCCGGATCTGAGTGCCTTAGGCTTGGAGGTTGTCAGTTTCACGCTGTCGTCACGACGGCTCACCGGATCCAAGCCGAGCGCCAGCAGCCCCACGATACCAACGAAGAGCCTGGTGTGGGAGGAGGAGGGGCAAAGTGTGGAGGCTGGTGGGGGAGGAGGAGGCCGGTGGGGGGGGGGGGGCGAGGTGAGGACCAGGAAGGGGCTCGCTCGGACTTAGAAAAATTAGACGGTCAGCGTGATGAAGAGATGATCAAGAGAGATAGAGCCGGATATAACAAGGGCAAGTTAAAACTGGAATACATTGAAAATTCAGATTCGGTTTAACCTTTACTGCCAGTTAGTATTATCAACCGGTAGTGATACTATCACTATTGATTTTTAATACGAGTCAACAATGATAATCCTTATCACTGCCGATCTGTTAAGATTCAGTAGTGATAGATCGATATATATATATATATATATATATATATATATATATATATATATATATATATATGATTATTTTTTAAGTAGTGCGGGAGTCCATAAATTTCGTTATCTGAATCGTGTCCTTTCCTTGATTTTTTTATTATTGCTCGTTTGAATTACGAAGGGCATGCGGGATGGGCGAGATGGTCAGCGTTGGTTTCAGCACGACGCTGTGCTACAGTGCTTTCGGAGGTGCGGGCCAGGACGAGACGGGGGACTGTTTGGTGATGTCGATGACTTCCCGTGCACATGTCACTAACCCTCACCCAAAGACGGTGCAGACAGCTGCACGGTGTCGATCGGTGGCGCTGGCCACGATTCACCTTCCGCTAGTTTCGCGTCCGCATCACGTGCCCGCAACACGTCTCACACCCCCTGCTGCTCGCTCGATCGCGCGCGCGCTACCCATGCATCGCATCTTGGTGAAGACCTGATCAGAAAGGTGCAGTACTGTATCTTAAGCCGCAAGCGACCACCGATCGAGCAGCAGGATCCAGCGCGCGTATAAAACCGCGCCATTGGATCGCTCGAGTTCTTGGATCGTGAGCTTGCGTCGCACACTGCGACGACCGACGCCAACCACGGCAGCACCACCACTTCCACTGACCGAACCGCTCGAGATCAAGATGCCTCCCGCTCCCAACGGCGGCGAGGCGGTGACGCCGCCCAGCAAGCCGCAGAGCCCGCTCCGCATCACGCACGACGGCGAGTTCTACGCGCGGCTGCTCACTAGGGAGAGCTCGCTCGGGATCCCGTCCTTCCGCTACTACGGCGCGGGATCCGGCGCCGTGCCATTCGTCTGGGAGTTGCAGCCAGGCACGCCCAAGGACGCCTACTCCTCCGGGATGCTGGCGACCGGCGCCGTCGCCCCGGTCATCACCCCGCCGCCCTCCTACCACCTACGCGGCGCGCCGCACGGCCACAGCGCCCGGCGCCACGGCAAGGCCGGTCGAAGCGGCGGCGGCGGCAGGAGCAAGTACTGCGGCTACAAGCTCAGCAAGTGGATCAAGATCGGCTTCATCGCCACCGTCTTCCGCCGCCTCGCCTTCGGCAAGTCCAGGTCTTTATCGTCGGCGGCGTCAGTGAAGTCCTCGTCATCCACCCGCTGGCTCTTCTCCGGCTCCAACGTGGCCGAAGCCCGCGACCAGGAGTACTGCTACGAGCCTGCGGCGCCGACGAAGGGAATGCTGTGCCTCGGCGTCAGGCCAAGCCCGTGGGTGCAGTTCTGGGGCGGCGGCCGGAGGGAGCCGGCCGGCTGGGTGCACGGCTAGCGCCCGTAGTCTGTCTGTCCGGCCGCCGGCCAGTCGCTGTCAAGCGTAGCACATGTGTGCACCGCCCGGTCCTTGTCCATGCATGCAGTTGTTGGTTGGGCCGCCCTACTTAAAGTGATCTATAGGATCTAATTGTTCGTGCATATGGATGTTCCTGTTCGATCCAGTGTCTGTTACTACTGTGTCCTGCGAACAAGATAAGCTGTTCTGTTCGTTTTGGTTGTGTTCAGCGGTGTCGTGTTGCCATGACCGGATATATGTACACACGCACCTTGGTGCCTGCTCTTATACATATATATATATATATATATATATATATCTGGAACTCTTCTTCTTGTCTACTAGTGGCGTATGAAGATGCAGTGCATGATGTCGTCGTCGATCACGATTGGAGCTGACAGTTCACGTGTCGCGAAACTCGCGGTGTCTCGAGTTGCTCTGCATGTCTCAGAGTGGCCGTTTAACAGTGGCTGCAGTGTTGGGATTGATCCGGCCGGACCTTCTTTGCTGGTACTGGTCTCTTCACGTACGATTGACCTTGTAGCTAGCGTAGTACACCGTGTGATTACGAGTTGCAGCCTACACGTAATTAAGTATCGTAAGTGTTCGCAGGTCCGGAGTCCTTGGTTTGTATGATCTCCATGTTATATTGAACTTCAATGCAAAGATGCGCAGTAGCATTTCAACGGTCCCCATTGGTCCGTATACATAGCATGATTTCTCAAGGGAACTGGAACATGGTAATGCCGCACCCTTCTCATTATTGTACCGCGTCACTAAGTACAGTAATAATTACACTAAAAGACCCTTATAGATGCGTTTTATTTACAGATAAATAAAGAGAATTTTGTCTCTAGGACATATAAAGCGTGGCTTGGTCCCACATTACACCGCACTTGTTATTTTTGTTCTAGCAGCATCGCGAAAACGTGCCTTGGTCCACAACACATCGCCTCGATTAAAATAAGCATTGTCAGCTGACAAGGTGAGAGAGTAGTCTCGAAATGACACAAATACCCTTGGTCCCACCTCTCAGCTTTGTCCCTTTTCTCTGTTTCTCTGTCCCCTCAGCCAGAGCAGTAGCGCAGCCAAGTCCAGTAAAGCGGAGGTAGATCCAGGCGCATGGAGCTCCACCATTTACCCGCGCCTCTCTGCCCCTTCTCACATTTGGATATCGTGAGCTCACCGTCAAGAACAGGGCCACCCTTATCCCCTCTTGGCCTCACTTTGCTCTGTCTCTCTCCCTCATTCTCCCTCTCGGCTCCATAGCAGCAGCAACTCCAAGCACCGCCACGGCTGCTCCCCTCCGTGCAACCGTCGACGAGCTGCTGCAGGAAGGTCACCCACGACCTCTAGCTTCCATTTCTATCGCCGGTTCATCGTCTCTTCGTCGCATTCCCGCGGGCGACGACCTTTTTCCTCAGTCCCGACCGCGAGACCACCTCCACTCCGACACCGAATCCATAGTGCCTGGTAAGCCATTGGCTGATTCTCCTCGTGAACACGTTCTACACTCCAATGCACACCTCCCTAACCCCCTTTCAACCTGGGTCTATAGCTTACCACATCGAACTTGAAGATCCCGCCGCCGCCGAGCTCTGCCGACCTCCGCCAAGGACCTCACTGTCGACACATTGCTCCAGCCCTTCTCCACAACGAGATCTACTTCGGTGAGCTTCTCCTCGGTGTGTAGATGCTAGTGCGCATGTGTGTTTGGCTCCGACCCATCGCCAGTGCGGGTTTCACCGCGAGGGCCGAGCGCCGCCATGCGGCCTCGCCGTCGCCGACCGTGCTCCGATCGGGCCCCATGGTCGAGAACCCCCTGGTTGGACTCGCTGAGCGCTGGTGCTATGGGTGCCACCGGTTGGCCGAGTCACCACCAAAATCGCCACCGAGCTCCGCGCTTTGTTCTTGCTTGGCTCGACAGCGGGAACAAGGGGATGGAGGCGGGGAGCAGATAGGCGAGGTTGGAGCAGAGCTCCCTGGCCCACATCGGGCATCCCCTCCCCCTACGCACCGCCGACCACCGCCCGATCGAGCCGCCGCGTCCTCCACTCTCTCTGCTTCGGTGGAGAAAGGAAAAGGAAAGAGAAGGAAAGAAGGGCACCAAGGTCTTTTCTCTCTCCAAGTCAGCTAAAAATGCTTATTTTAATCGAGGCACATTTTTACGGTACTGCTGTGGATCGAGCCACATTTTACGGTGCTGCTGGGAACAACGAGTACGGTGTGGTATAAACCAAGCCACACTTTATATGTATCTTAGAGACAAAATCCCATAAATAAATGTATCTATAAGGCTTTCAGGGTGCATACCATCCCCTTAATTTCAATGCTTTCAAATCTTGATAGAAAACTTTCAATTCAATGGAAATCAACTTTCAAATGAAAATAAATAAATCATCTTCCAGATGAAGAAATTCTACTTTTAACCCGGAAGAATTATTGCTTTTAAATCTCGAATCCACACTTTCATCTCGAAATTGCAAACTTCCAAGTCAAAACCCTGCAAACTTTAACTAAAAATCCAGCATATATAGTTTGAAGCAAGCATGAATATTAACTATCTAATCTCGAAACAATGTATTATGATATCTTCAACATAAAACGATAGTAGTTGAATCCTATCCTCGTGTGCAACTCACGCAAATTTTACATCTATTCCGTTCGTTTATCATCACTCCTTATCTTTGTTTTGGATGTAAGCAAATTTACAGGATGCAATTTGAAACAACGATTACTTTTATCTTCTTTAAAGGATGCAATTTCTTATCATAATAGTTCCTAAGGTTATGCAGCCGATTGATTGATAAAAAACCAAAAAAAAATCCAGTATAACCAACCCAATATTTAGTTAGGGAACTGTTGTGCGTACGACCTCAGGTACGACTGGGTTTGATCTACGGCTCCCATGGTGTGAGTCACCAAATATCTCTCGCTGGCGTGTGCGTTGGCTCCAGTCGTATGTGAGTCGTATGCCTGGGTCGTCCGTATAGCAGTGTTCATTTAGTTAGTTATTTATTTATTTTTTGCGGGGAGTGTTCATTTAGTTAGTGGTGCTCGGACTGTAGAGTTAAGCCACAAGAAATTTGCCATGTTGTTTGTTTCACCCATGGTAGGCACAGGATATATAATCCTTAATTTAGGTCAGCTAGCACTGCTATCGATATAGTTCCACGCATGTATTTTTCAGAACCATGAATGAATTGCTCCGGTCATTTTTTTTTACAGGACCCTCCTTTACCCTGTTTTCTTTAGAGATCTTTACGGGAGGTGCGAAACCTAAGGTTCGAACTTCGGACTAGCTCCCATGCATCTGACAGTGAACTACGCGCTAGTTCATCTACTCCGGTCGTCTTAATCATCTGCACATTTGATCCTGTGTTTCCGTTTGTGATGCACACCAAAGTCGTACCTACGTTGGACATTCGTTCAATAATGGGTATACAATATGATTCTCTCTTGTCATAACTATTGGACATTTTGGACAACGGCACATCCTCAAAAGCGTAGTTTTAACTACCTTTTTCTATTACAGAATATATTGGTTAAATCTAATAGCGTCATTACGAAAATACTATTGAAGACGAATCTAATATATGGCTTCCATGTTTTGAGTCCAACAATTTTTTAAAAAAAATATTGATAGTAAATGTTTTAAAGTTCAACTGGAGCAATGTCCGAAACGTCATGTTCCGGAGTATACCCGTAAGATTACTTGGCCCTTAATTACGTAGGACCCAACTTTAATTGCACCAACTCTCGGTCTGTCGGTCGTTACGCGTCATGTACCGTCGATCGATACGTGCGTATGTCTGTCCGCATACGCGCATTGCTGCTGGTTATTTCTGGATTCTTCCAATATGTATCGTGCAGCAAGCAGACCGAATCTTTTTTACGCGGCTAACTGTACTACTTGGGCTCGTACGTGTACGTATCGCCTTCACCGATCCATAGCATCTCATCAGTACCCAATTTACCAATTGATGAACCAAATCATGGCCCGCGCGATACACCAGAGCTGCGCATGATACGGGCAGGTGTAGGGTAGTGAAGCTACAGTACCCCCACAGAATGCATTAGTATTAGGGAAAAATTAAATCTCAGTTATCAATAATTTTATTTTATTTTTATGCACCATATAATTCTAAACATATAGATCATCTAGACCTAGATATGCATATGATACGGATATGCGTAGGGTAGTCAAAGCTATAGTATCCCAGCTGAGTGCATTGGTATTAGAGAAAAAATTAAATCTCAGTTGTCGATAATTTTATTTTATTTTTATATACCACATAATTCTAAATATGTGTATATCTAGACTTAGATACGTTAAAAATGTGATTTTATACCTTAGAACTGTAGCTTCGCCTATGACAGTGTGTAACTGTGATTACAGATCTCTCTGTACTGTATCTTTCTAAACACCCTACTACTTTGCACTGCTTGATGGAACAAACAGTCGGACCTTGATCCGAACGCAGTGCGGGTAGCGGCCACATTGCATCATCGTGTAGCAGTGTCACATATGGCACGTCCGGTGCACCAACTCGCCTGCTCACGCACCGACGACGGATCCGAGGTGCCTATCGCGCCTCAACAGGCCGGGGGCGTGACCACGTTGACATTTCTCCAGCGACCAGCGGCGACTCTACCGTCTGCTCACCACCAGCACGGCCCTGTTATGCGCTGACACATGTATGTTGGTGTGATCTCGGCTAATTAACCAGCTATGATCGAGTTCTAAGAGAGTGTTATGATCGAGATGTGCTAACCAACATTGACCGAGGTTTGGTCCTAACACACACGCATAGTGAGTCGACAGGGGACGTAACCTCGACTAACCTACTGATTAAGGAAGCGTTGTGGTGGGTTGAAAGTCAACGTTGACTGCTGGCCGTCGCCAGTGTCGATGTCATCTTGACATTGCCGACCTTCCTCTACACCGACGTCCCTCCATCGACTTTTTTCATCGAGCCTGCATCACGGCTGCAACAAGCAGGTAAAGGTTGTCGCACACAGATCGCACCTACTATGACTTCATCGAGTGCTTCGAATTAGTACCATCAAATTCCGCATCTAAAGAGGTGTTTATGTATATTAGGCTAGCTAAGATCCTCGTGAAGGTGTTTTAAGTTTAACAATGGTATCAAGAGCCAATCTAGCCTATGCATGAACCCATTAAGCCTCGATTAGATCATGATATTGTTGCTAATTATGCCTAAACCGAGAAGATTATGGTTTTTAAGTGCTTAATTGTGTCAGTTGATTGTGTATTAGCCCCGATTACATCCCTAGTAGTCCTGATTCCTCAAGATTAGCCGATATTTTTTACATAATGTAGATGATTAGCAACTGTCTAGGCTTCAGATTAGCATTAAGAAGGAGGGGATTGTAGCAATTACAAGACTGTAAGTCTAATCCCCAATCTTTTCCCCAATGCCGAAACCCTAGACATCTAAATCCTTAAATTTTCTCATGTTTTCCCCCAAATCCTAGATTGAGTTGCATTGGATTTGTACTGGCGATGATGTTGATGTCGTTGATGAGGTTGCTGGCTCCGTCGGGCGCCTCCCTTGTCCACGGCTGTGTGCACACATTTAGCTCCCGCAACTGCGTGCCTTAGTTCCTGCATGCGTGCTGCGGGAGAGCCACTGGACGGTGACGCCCTCATGCGCACCGACAAGGAAGTCCACCATTGTGCACACGGTCACCGTTGCTCGCCTCCTTAGCACCGTTGCCCACCGTGCCACCTCCATCGTCGCTCTCTCTCTCTCGTGCGCGTGTGAAAGTTGTAGGCTGAGAGGAGAAATGATGTTAAGTTTGAAGGCTTTTTCCTTTTATGTCTGGGTCGTCCTTTCCTTTTTGGGCCATGTTCATAATAACAAGCTTCACGGCTGGTTTGGGCCGTGCTGACAGTAAAGGTTATTTTGGATTGTTTAAACTTTAGTTAATTTTTGCTTTTTCCAATTAAGCTTTATTTTCTATTTCTTTGTTTTAGCACTGTATCAATTAATGAATCACCAAATAAGCCTCAATGCATTATCATGTCATATGTCATTTAATTAATTCTTAAATAAATTAAGTTGCCTTAGCACGAGAAGTCTTAATTAGAGATGATGTTTGGAGATTATGTTGTGACACACGATTATATTTTAACCAACGTTGATTGTAGTCATGTGTCACTCCCATAGTTTCTCTAATCAAAATGAAACCAACGAGAAATTTTGGTTAAAGATTTTATGTTGATTTAAGGATTATGTTTTATGGCTCATGATTATATACTAGATAATGTTGTTTGTGATTATTTGTCATCTCTATTAGTAACTCCAGTTATTCTACGTTTTCTGTCAAGAGGTGATATGAAGCTGATGATTCATTCATCATATTAAGTTCTTTTTCGTTTTTGCCAAAGGGTGAAGCAAATTGAAATTGTTAAGGTTTGTTATTACTATGTTATTAATCTGGCGAGCATAGGACTAATTTTATAATAGACAAATATTCACACTTTTGTGAATATTAAAGTAATGATCTGTGATATGTCCCTATTATTAGTTAAGTCATAAGTTCTTCGGCTATTTCTAGTACCTTAATAAATGAATAAGGTAAATATTATTGTTAGCAGATGATCATTCTTGAGGTTATTATGCACACAAACGTAATGATAATGTTTGGCTCTCATTATAGAAGTATCTATTTAGATATTGATGATAATTCAATATTTCAATGACTAGTGGGAGCAATTTAAATAAATGTCTCTTGTGATCATAAAATTTAGGATTTGGGGGAGCAATCCTCTGGTTAAATTATGATTATCTGGCAATAATAGAAAAACATTATGAAGCTCCTCAAAAGGTTCTTGCCAGTACACTGATCATAAAAGTGATCAAAGGTTAATGAGCTAGGACATGAAAAATTATTGGAGGCTTTCTAATTCACTTCATTACGTCATTTTTTTCTAAGAGGATCAACAACATAGAATGAGAAGTGAACTGTGATTGTGTCCATAAATATGTGCATTCATAAAGAAAGATTGGCAAGATACTAAGATAAAATACTACATTTCTGTTGCCAACATTATCTAAGACCATCAAAGTTTTTAAGCGATGTCTTAGAGAATGGATAGGAGGCTAATGCTGAAGCTATTGGAAGTTTTCCATCAGTACTAAATTATGTTTTCACACTCCATCCTAATATTGTAATTTATGTACCTATTATGAGAAGTAATTTCCTTATGTTTCTCTATGTTACACTCTTATAAATTATTTGAGGAACATTAAGTAAATTGTTAACTCTGTTGACTTCATTTAAAGTCAAATATTTATGAGAGTTAATCAAAATTGTGGCATTGATACTTATGCTATATTTTGAGGGGTAGAATAGAACGTCTCGTTAAAAAAGAAATACTTCATTATATGAGACATATCCCATGACTAAATTTATTTAGTGTATTTTCTTTAAGTAAAATGATATTATTGTCTTAACCTCTGGTGAACTGACGTACTTATACATACCTTACGGAAGTATTAAAGACAACAGTGCGTACATTTAGTCGGTATTATAGCAAATTAGCATGAACATCTTATGTTTTGGGAAAATACTGAGCTTCGAGTTTAAGATACTTATGTGCGCGGGATTGACATCTTATGTTTTGGGAAAATACTGAGCTTTGAGCTTAAGATACTTATGTGCTCGGGATTGGCAAGCTTCTATCCAAATTAAAAGGTTATATTATTATTGTTAAGTCATACCACTGAGTTTGTAGAAATGTTGATTCTAGTGGGAGCTCTAAGTCAAGAAAAACTATATTTGAGAATAACCGGGCTTATGTTCCAATACCGAAAGTCCGAGATTAGCAATCCTTCATCCCCAAAAGTTTTTTCTCCAGCTGATTCTAGATAATATGAGCCTCACATAAAGACATCTTAAGTTTTAACCTTAAGATCACATTAGATCAGCATGAGTAAGTTTACCTCTTAGCTATTTATATATACGATATCTTGCTGACTATCAACAATAGGAATATTAATGTTTAAGATTTAAAGATTTTTTTCTCTTCTGGGTATTAAGATTATCATGGTGATGCCTCTCTTGTTAAGGTTCATCACGATAGGTTAAATATTAAGAGAGTTTACTCCAATTATTGAGGACGATAAAAGTTCCTCTTACGTTATCACTGCCATTAATATTATGTATAATTAACGCTGGTAACCAGAATACTTGACAAATATTGATTCAGAACTGGACGACTAAAAAACTACTAAAGTCAGCACGTGTTGATATTAAGAAATCTACATCACGTGAGATCTTCACCCTTGCGAGAGGAGCCATATCGTGGAATGACTCTAACCGATCTCTTAAGGCATCATTAATGATGTAAGTTAACTTGTGGCATGTTATAAGGCTATCGGATAATAAAAGATCCAAAATAGGTTGTTGTGGTTTAAGAATAAGAAAATTTTCTTTTAGGTTAAGATTTTATCCCAAAACTTATTATTTGAGCGTGATTTTGTTTCAAATAACAATATATCAAGTAGTGCTGTCAAACACATAACGTTGTGAAAGATGGATACAAAATCAAATAATTGATGTTTAGAATATGAGTATTAGGTTTATGCCTTGATGTTCAGCCTATAAGTATTAAATATCATGTTCAGTCTTACTAATTTGCCCACTAAGAGCTTGTCTCAAAGTTAATGCTGACATGAGACTAATTGAAAGCCTATATCTGGGACATATTAAGATCTATATTTTTTTATTCTGAAACTACAAAGTTTGTTTTTACCTTTTCAATGTGTATGCAATGACAAATAAAAAATAAACTGCACAAAAGGACCATAAGTGTATAAACATCTCCTTATAAGTGATTATCCTATCGAGATAGAGTAGTACACTATAGATGTTAAAATTCAGTAGTGCCTATCAACTACTGTAACACTGTATTTTGGTGTAATGTTCTATTGAGTGTGGAGCTTATATTGTTAGCCTTTTGATCAAGTAGGAAAATATTGGTGTGATCTCGGCTAACCAACTATGGCCGAGTCCTAAGGGGGTGTCATAACCGGGAGGCGCTAACCAACACCGGCCGAGGCTTAGTCCCAACCCACGCGCGCTATAAGATGAGTGAGGCGACAGGGGACGTAATCCCGACTAACCCATAGATCAAGGAAGCGCTGCAGTGGGTTGAAGGCCAATGCCAACCGCTAGCCATTGCCAGTGCCGATGTCATCCCGACGCCGCCAACCTTCCTCTGCACCACACCTCTCCATCAACCTTCTACATCGAGCCTGCATCATGGCTGCAACAAATAGGCAAAGGTCATCACACACAGATCGAACCTACCATGACTTAGCTTCGGTTAGTATCACCGAATTCTGTATCTAAAGAGGTGTTCATATATATTAGGCTAGTTAAGATCCTCACGAAGGTCTTTTAAGTTTAACAATGTAGGCTGTGTACTGCCTGGTCCAGCGCCAGTTACTACGAACTGTTGGCTCCTAAACGAAACAACGGGTCCTGGCGAGGCCGTGGCAGCGGCATCCTACCAGCAGGGCACATTTGCTGGTGTAACCGGTATGCGTGCTCGGCCATTACTGCCCGCCGCTTTAGGCATGGTTTCTTGGTGGGTGGGCAATCCTTTACCCCTGCATGCGACTCCCGAGTGACGACGATACATCACCTATTGGTGTGCTGCAATTAGGAGGGCCGCGACTTGGGCAGACACATGCATGCTCATGCTCCAACTCAATCTCCCGTTTGTATAGTTACTGTACTACCATGAGCAAGTGAGCAGCCGGATCGATCAGTAAGGTTTGGGATACGTGTCCAATATACGTATAGGCTATTTCTAATGTTTGGTTTTTTTTATGTTTTAGAGGAGAGAGCAAGAAATGGAGTTAAGAAATAAGTTTCTAATGTATATATGTATGTTGCTTATTTTTTAAGATCTTTTAAAATAATTTATTATCTCATAATCATTTAGGATTGCTCAAAGAGCTAGTTTCTTCTATTAAAAATAAACTACATCTCTCTCCTCTTTAAATAGCTTGTCACATCAGCATTTTATTTACGTAGATACCTAATTAATGTCTAAAAAATCAATCATGTTAGAGCATTGCGAGAGGTCTAAGAGTTGATTATAGATAAATTTGAGTTGTAATTAGATGGTATTATAGATAGAGTTGTAGTCAAAATTATATTTCTAAGCCTATAAATATTAAGCACCATCATATAACCATAATAACCATAATAACGATAAACATATTATTTGAGGAGGAGCTTTCATAATCATGGCATGAGTACATAAGCAAGACGGTCAAATCCCCTTAAAAAATATCGTGTCTCAGCATATTAATCTTATGCTTAGCTTCTTAAATTTAGTGTGCTCCTGCTAAAACCCTAACAGTAAACTTCAAGCTCGGTGAGCTAATCTCACAGCAAACGAGGCTGTACGTAGACCGAACTACGAATCTAGTTAAATCTTCTAAGAACTGATCGAGAGAGTATACCTGTGCTACTGGCAGGTCAAGGTCCCTTTGGGTAGCAAGAATACGCTTGGCGTATAGTAAAACACTGCTATAGCTTATTTCGCATGTGTCCACGCGCAAAAGATAAAAACGTGTTATCTGATTTTTTAAGGGTACTTACGAGGATATAAACATACGACCCACACATCTCGCTCACGTCTACTCATATACACGTGTATGTGTGCTAACTCATAGTACTAAAGATAGGTTAGAGCGCCTAGGCCCTCAATATATGAATACATATACCTTATTTACCGTGTACACGTGAACGTATCTAAGCCTAGTCCTAAACCTATCGCAGGAGCAGCTGGGGATAAAACCCCCGTTAGCTCGATTCACCGTGTTATGCGATTGGTGTCAGGTTTGGTGGATATGTACGTGCAGAGCATTTATGTACTTACGACACATGCAACACCGGAATTCTTCAGCTTTTATGCAGAGTTGGAATGACAGTTCAAAGGCTGGTAGGTGCGAGTCGTCCACCATAATTTCGACTGCTATGCTGCATTGCACGTAGGAGCCCCCTAGTACAGTGCATCCGCCGTGATGATCACGCGCAGGCTTGACTTGATCGGTCCTTGCTTATCATAACGGGGGCTTAATATCTATTATATAAAATATGAGTTAATTCTCATATCATTTTCTCTTTTTACTCTTCTCTCATCTAAGACTATATTTATTTCAATTTGTAGATTATAATCATAATCTGCAAACTGAAACAAACCGTCAGATGATACGATTCAGCTTTAAATAATCCAGTTCTCAGATTGTAATAATCTAACAATCTACCTTCCATCAGCTTATGCAGATTATATAATACAACTTTTACAATCCAACTTCTTATAATCTACAATTTACAAGCTGATTTTCACAATCTCCGGCTGAAACAAATAATCCTAAAATTTGAATAATCCTCCAACATTTATGTTTCGTTATCGGCTACAGATATTAGATCCGTTTTAATAAAAAATTATGAAAAAAAGTTAATGGATAATCTTCTCTCTTCTTTTATCTCATCTGAAATCAATTTATGATATAACTCATGACATATTTGTTTGACAATATTCGCATAGCGTATCCACGTCTTCGTACCTTTAATTTATAATTAATATCGTATTTAATATTTATAATTTTGTTGTAATATACTTAGCTAGTGCTGGTTTAACTCTGTGAATCCAGGACGAACTGGTTTTTGGCCAACGAAATTCGTGACCATGATGCTCCGTATTTTCAGTAGCTTATCTAGTGGAGGTTACCAGATCGGTCTCATCTCAAGGGCTCGATGTTTCTGTGAGAAAACAGAGACGATACTTCGGCCTTTGGGTTCGACCAGATCTCCAGTCCCTGGGCCTTCCCTGCCGTGAAATTCTCAAGCATAGACCATGCCATTGAAGTCAAATAAACTTGGGCTGGTCCAGGACCACAGCTCCGTGACTACGCCCGGGCTAAAATGCTGCCCATTTCTTTCTCAGCCGACGCCCGGGAACATTGCGGGTCTTGTGGGTTCCGACGACCACTTGGCCCAAGGGACCAAGGTTGGTTTCAGATGCTATATGGGCAGATTTTATTTTTATATATTTTTAGTTAAAATTTAAATAAATAGATTATCGGGGAAAATATTTACAGAACTAGGCGCCCGCAGCCCTCTCAGGGAGCTGCAGCCCTCTGAGAGGGCTGTTAGGGGTCCTAACCGCCCCCTAAGAGGGCGGTAGGCCTACCCGCCCCCTCAGAGGGCGGCTGGGGCCTTCCCGCCCGGCCCACACGCTTACCACCCCCTGAGGGGGCGGGTAGAGCTCCTTACCGCCCTCTCAGGGGGCGGTAAGGGCTTCGCCCACCCCGCCGCGCCGCACCAGCCTCCCGCGCCCTCTCGGCTATAAGTAGCCAAAAAATAGGAAAAAACCTCATAAAATTTGGAAAAAAGTGAAATTTGAGAAGAGAGGGAAGTAGAGAGGAGAGGAGAGGAGAGGGGAGGAAGGGAGGTCGGCGAAGCCCTACTGCATTTGTGCTGTGGATTTGAAGAAAAAATTCAGGTAAATTTTTTTTTCCTTTTTATTTTTGTTAATTAGTTCAGTAGTAGTATATGACATAGATTTTAGATATTTATGACTTAGGGTTTAGAAAATTGTCAAATTTAGTTAAAAAATGGTACGATAGCAGTTAAATATAGAATATTATTTTTAGTATATTATTTTTAGTACATTATTTTCCGTATGTTATTTGTATTATATAGTTTTTAGTATATTATTTGTACATGTGGACGTATGAGGCAACATTTGATAATAATTTGCGAACAAAGGGTACTATTTAAAAACTATTTTATCCGATAATCAGAAATATAGTTTGTTGTCTTAACATGGGTTATATTTGCGGGTGTTTTCAGGGATGGCAGATAAATTAATTTTTCAGATATATTATGGTGAGGGTGAAATTAGGTACGGTCCCAACGGTGTAGATCTCTCTGGATTTCGTCATGTCATGAAGGGACTTAGTAAGGCTAATGAGAGGACTATTGTGGGTGTATGCAAATGGCTCATGCGGTTTTTCTAACTGGATCCGCAGCAATATGAGCTGAAGTTGAAAGCTGTTCTGAGCCGTGCTAGTCATGGATACTTTGGTGAGCTTGTTCCCATCGAAGCCACATCAACTTGGAGGCAGTATGTAGATATATGCTGTGAACGTGGCCTGCCGCTTGTTTTATTAGCTGAGGCGTACTTGAAAGATCAAAATGAGGTGAACTCTGCAGAAGCAGTAGCAGGACCAAGTGAGGCAGTGGAAGATGAGTCAGAAGCGGCTAATGTAGGGTCCAGGGAGGAGGATGGTGATGTTCCAGAGCTGCAGCCGATGGGTGTAGCTGATGAAGGGGAGTACATACCTAGCATCATTGAAGATATAGATTTGGAAGCTGAAGAGTTGGAGGAAGGCCTTGCCGATGGGGATTCGTCTGATGAGGAGGCTAATGCTCCAGTTCCTGCAGAGTGGCGGGATCAAGAATTTTCGAAGTTGGTGGTTAGCGAGGCTGACCAGACACCGTGGCAGTACCATGAGAATGAGGTGTCACAGGGTGCTATGTACCCTACAAAAGAGGCAGTTATTGATGCAGTGAAATTCTGGTCGTTGTCTCTTCGTAGGCAATTCAAGGTTGTTAAATCAAGTAAAAGAGAGTATGATGTGAAGTGCTTGGTTCCTCAGTGCCCTTGGCGGGTGCACGCATTCAGAGGGAAATGGGCAGACTACTGGCAATGCTCAATAGTTAAGGAACATAATTGTCACATTGAGGAAATAGAGTTCGCCCACCGGAACCTGTCTTCTGCTTTCATTGCAAATGTTATGTACGGAGAGATTGTGGACAACCTAAGGTATGAGCCACGATCAATAATCCGTGCTATTGAGCAAAGGTTCCAGTACACAATAAACTATGTGAAGGCATGGAGGGCGAAACAAAAGGCTATTGAGATGAGGTTCGGTACATATGAAGATTCGTATCACAATCTACCTCGTCAATTAGCCACAATTTGTGCAAGAAATCCAGGCAGCTACTATGATATTAAGCATTACCCCTCTACTGATGTGGAGTACAGCGGAAAAAGAGTGTTGCAGCGTGCTTTCTTTGCATTCGGTGCAACTATCAAAGCATTTAGATATTGCCGACCCATCATATGCCTAGATGGAACATTCCTGACTGGAAAGTACAAAGGGCAGATTTTGTTTGCAATAGGGGTCGACGGTAACAACCAAGTCCTGCCACTAGGGTTTGCGTTCGTGGAGAGTGAGAACAGGGGCAGCTGGTATTGGTTCCTAGAGCGGGTGAAGCATGCAATTGTTCTTGACCGACCAGATGTGTGTCTCATTCATGATAGACATGCAGGATTGTTGCAGGCTTTGCTGGATATGCAACACGGTAGCGTGCGACGGGGTGTACCAGTACAGTGGCCAGATCTCAAAAGCAGGTGGTGCATGCGCCATATGGGTGCGAACTTCTACAGACAGTTTAAAAAACAAAGAATTAATGAAGCTTTTCAAGAAGTTGTGCAGTCAGAACCAGCAACGTAAGTTCAACGCATTATGGGCAAGACTTGATGAACTGACTCTTAAACAAACTGCGGAGGCAGCACCTAACAGGGAGGAACCAATAGCTCTCGGTTCTCTCCCAACCGATACTCCGCAGATTGTAAGGAGATCGGGTTCATCTATTAGGAGCTTTTCACAGTGGATACGCAATGAGCCGAATGAAAAATGGGCTTTGCTGTACGACAGTGGTGGTGCCAGGTATGGAGTAATGACTACAAACCTTGCAGAGGTTTATAACTGGGTCATGCGAGGAATGAGATCCCTACCACTAGTTGGAATTGTGGAAGGCATTTTGCATGGGACCTGCAAGTACTTCATTGATCGGTATGCCGCTGCTAAGGTTGTAATGGAGGACAATCGTATGCTTTACGGCTGGATGCTGTGTGAGTACATGGAGAAGGCAAATAGGAAGGCCCACATGCATCGCGCAAATCAAGAGGGCACTGCAGAGCACAGGTTCAGTGTCCTGTGTCGGGATAAGGGTCGGAGGGGGGGTAGACGGGAGCGGCATGTTCAAGAGTGTGTGCTAAGGAGTGGGACATGCATATGTAGTTGTCAAAAGCCACAATTACTCCACAAACCTTGTACACACGTCATAGCTGCGTGCGCAGAGCACTATATGCTTCCAAGGCAATATGTGTCACAATATTTCATGAAAGATCAAGTATTGAACACATGGAACCAGGAGCTGTTTGGTTACAGCATTGTTGACACTTTTACAAGTAACCCAGGGCCTGCAAGAATATATGTGCCTGATTTGGGAAAGATGAAGAACGCACCGGGGCGAAGACAAACTCGTCGGATTCGCAACGATATGGATGAATCTGAGGCTAGCCCTAGGATCAAGCGATGCAGTCAGTGCAATGAAATAGGTCACACTTTCAAATATTGTCCCAAAACTGCAGGCGGTGATGCACCTGTTGTCTAGGTGAGCTTCATGTGTGTTCAGCTAGTTTTGTACCATTTTAATATGTGTTAATTTCGCATATAGTTAATTTCTCATATAGTTAATTTGCATTGAAAGTATATTGTTGTTGTATTTATTTATCAATGTATTAATGTACATACCTTTCAAATGCAGAGATGGCTCACCCTTCGACCCCGGAGCTTTTGGACCCTGCCGTGAACAAGAAGCATCGCAGCTTCTTATCCGCCGAGCACCAGACGGAGCTAGGAGTGTTTCGCCCACGAGGCCCCGGAGAGCTGCTGACGGTAGACGAGCGATGGACCCACAGGTACTAACAAAATTTGATATGAAATTGCCATATCACTGCTGTTGTTACATATTATTGATGTACTGCAATACTTATAGGTTGGCAGCGGTCGGACTCCTACCGCTTTGCCGGTTGGTCGAGGCCCGATCGACGGAGAACCTCGAGGTTGCAGCCCATCGTTTCTACTTCGATTGGTCGCTGATAGCGGCACTGGTCGACCGTTGGAGGCCGAAGACACATACGTTCTACCTACCGTGCGGAGAGATGACCCCGACCCTGCAGGACGTGTTCTACCTCTTAGGCCTTACTTGCGCGGGAGCTGCTGTTGGGGTCATCGATATGCAGGATGACTGGATCAACGACATGCATCAGCGATTTGGGCCGGTGGAGCGAAAGGCGGACGCACCCCCCTACGTGCCTGAGTTCTTATCCGATGCACGAGGGCCAACGAAGAAGTGGATCCTACAGTTTCAGGTACGGTAACATGGAACCTATGGAATACTAACAAAGTATGTCGTAATGATCCTTTCTGACACCAGTCATTTTTGCAGCCGACGTACACCCACCCACACGCCAACGCATACGCGGTCTCGAGACATTTGGAGGCCTACCTCCTTTGGTTGTTTGGATGGGTGATGTTCACTAGTGGCCAAGGCCACCTGGTTACGAGGACACTTATGCCGTACGCCCGGTCGATAGCGGACGCTGATGCGGAGGACGTACCGCAGTTCAGCTGGGCATCCGCTGTTCTTGCTGCGACGTATCGGGCGCTCTGCGACGCATGCACGAAGAAGGAGGCACTAGCCACTTTCGCCGGGTGTCCACTTCTTCTTCAGCTATGGTCGTACGAGCATTTCGCCATAGGCAGGCCGGTGGTGGATCGCTCCCCGTACCCAGAGGAATGGTACGGCGAGACGGACGAGGACGCGCCCACAATGGCCTCGCTGTGGTGTCGTCGATGGGTACGTATTTTACATTAACAGTTTCGTTCGTACTATGTTACTCGCTGAATATTTGTATTCATGTTTGTCACTCAGCCACACTGGGCCCACGAGCAGCCTCGCAGCGCGTACGAGCATTTCAGTACCCAATTCGAAAGGCTACATCCAAACGATGTGGTATGGGAGCCATACAGCGTTCGGTCCGTACATACACGGGCAGGGTTGGGTTTGTCACCCTTGTGCACCCGCGACGAGGAGTACTGGCTCACCAAGGCGCCCCTTGTCTTCGACATCTACGTCGAAGAGTACTCACCGCACCGCGTCATGCGGCAGTTTGGCCGTCACCAGGCATTCCCGGTCGTCCCCATCCGTACCGTCCCCTTGCAAGTCCACAGATACACTTGCAAAGTTATAGTTTGAGCAACCTTTAGTTCTGTTTCACTTACATTTGCCGTGGTATGAATGCAGGTACACGCGGAAAGGCCAGCCAGCTGGCAACCTCTGGGCGGACCGCTTGGCCCCTTACGTCAGGGAGTACCTACAGTGGTACGTGCCACGTACACCCCTGAGGATGTCCGGGCCCACGTTGCATCGACAACGGAGACATACCCGGTGCATTGGGACGAGGACGCCACTTTAGCAGTAAGTAACTTTTTCAAGTCCGTACTCCATATTGAATGAACATAACCGTATACTTCAATTGTTCACTTTTGTTCATTTCCGCAGACAGATATCATTTATGACGTAAATAGGGATGCAGCTGCTGCCATGGAACGCGTCCGGCAACGGCATCACCTAAGTGCGTCGGATGTTGCCAGCTTCATTAGACAGGTTTTCGACAAGACGACGCGCGCCTTGAAGCTCACCTCGTGTCGATCTAGCACAGATGTAGCAGGGCCGCCTCCCAGGATGAGTGGTGTACACGCCGAGTCGTCTCGGCCGTCTGACGTGCACCGACGTTCTTCAGTGTCGGCACCCACACGACCCCTTCTATCACGTCCTGGAGGGTTCGAGCAACATGGTACGAATTATACTTTTGAATAATATTGACCAATATCCTTTACTTATTGTTATTAAACATTCATTAGGTCCGTCTGCACAAGTCTCGACGCAGCCTCGCAGATCGAGCCCTGTGCGTCCACAGTCAGGTACTCCGGGAACTCTTCTTCCTACTTTCTAATACTTTCGGTAGAATAAGTTAGAACTGTGCTCAGGTTACTTCGGTGACGAGGCCGGTCCGTCTTCGGCGGCCCCACGCCCTACCCCCCCCGCAACGTACTACGGCACGTCAGCGTGGCCTTCTTCTGCTGCACCGTCGTACCACGCAGGTACAATGATACATTTTTTACTACTTTCAAAACCATATTGTTCGTATCTAACGTGATTATTTGTTCACAGGCCCCTCCAGCCAGTACACATGGACGCCTGCCGAGCTTTCACAGTCCTCCTACCCTAGTCAGGAGTATGAGGCTGGCCCCGACACCGCATACGACATCGTCCGGGACTTCTTCGGGGGCACACCTGACTACGACGTCCTTCAGCGGTCCCAGGTTTCCAGTGCACCGCTTCGGACACAGCCCACGCATGACGAGCCCTCGACACCGGTGGTCCCTACTAGGCCTACCAGAAACGTCAGCCCACCCGACCCCCTCACCTACTCCAGGGGTCACGTGAGGGTTAACCAGCGGCATCGAGACCACGATGGGGCGCACGGGCGACGGCAACGAGGGAGGCATGAGTAGCATTTTACATGTAATGTAACTAACATATGCATATTCGCTTCGTGATGTACTCCTATGTATTAAGACACGTTCACTTTGTATGGTTGACTTAGCATTTCGTAAATGCATTTCATATTCAAACACGTTCAATGAAGAAGTGACCACAACACTAAACTTTAACCATGACTTGACAACACATGCCTCCTGCCGCAGGGACTTTAAACAAGATGTGCCAACACTACCCAGCTTTTTCAAATCAGTAAATGATAACACGGGTACCAATAAACATAGAATCTCTGACCATGGGCAATGACAACTTTCCCATTCTTCAAGATGGAATCCGATGCTCCTCCCAGTAGCTACGCCCATGCCCTCCCTCCTTTCTTCAAGACCGAATCCAATGCTCCTGCCTCTCCCAACTATAAATAGTCGAACCTCCTTACGGTGAAGCATCGCTCATTTCTCATATCTCTCAAGGGCAATGTCTTCCTCAACTCTATCGAGCCCACCAAAGAAACATTGGGAGACTACCATACCTGAAGGTCTCGAACCACCAATGTGCTTCTGTGGTGACCTTTGTAAGCTCCGCGAGTCGCAGGACATCTCCCGTTATTACATAACCTACTCCAAATTTAATTTCTTAATTTCCTTAGACCCCTTCCTTTTTTATTTCTTTAATTACAAAAATAATACATTTTAGAGGATAAAATGGAAAAAATTTAATTTTATAGGAAAAAATGGCCCTAACCGCCCTCTGAGAGGGCGGCTAGGGCTAACCACCCCCCTCAGGGCCTAACCGCCCCCTGAGAGGGCGGTTAGCCCCTCTTGCCGCCCTCTGAGGGGGCGGGTAGGCCTACCGCCCTCTCAGGGGGCGGTTAGCACCCCTAACCGCCCTCTCAGAGGGCTGCGGGCGCCTAGTTCTGTAAATATTTTTCCCCGTAATCTATTTATTTAAATTTTAACTAAAAAAATATAAAAATAAAAAAACTCTTTATTGTGCAGTTTGGTAAGCAGCTGAGAGGTGGAACAAGTGACCTTGAGTCTCGTTGATTCGCTGGTAAGTTTGTTGATTCTTTGATTTAGTGTGAAGTGGTGATAAGGTGATTGTGTGGGGATGTGGAGATTCTTGTTTTGGTGACTTAAGCTCGAAGTGATCATGGCGGCAAGAAATCAGAAGAGAAGTTAGTGGTGAGAACTTGCCTTGATGGCTTGGTGGCTTATCCGAATAGAGGTCTTGTCTTTTTGACTTGGTGGATCAAGAGTCGTGACTGGGTGCCGATCGGAAGCATATTCTTTGTGAAGCTCCAACGTGGACTAGGGGTGGCATTCATGCCATTGATATCACGGAAAAAAAAAGTTGTGCCAAGTTTGTTCCCTTTACCTTATTTATATTTTCGTATTTACATTTTTGCAATTTAACTTCTTAGATAGGTTGCAAGCACTTTGATTGGTAGAGTAGCTCTATACTAGACAAATCTAGAACATATTTAGATACAAATTGATATAGATTTATCTTACATTGTTTTTGGAGCCAAAATAGTTCTAAGTGTCCTAATTCACCCTCTCTTAGAACATCACCGATCCCTTCAAGGGCAAATTTCAATCTGTCATGCAGGCCCCAAATAAGGTACGGGTTATCATGCTCGATTCCTTGACGTGTCCATGGATGGACGCATCACTACCAAAAAATAGATTTTTCATGACGGCTGAAAACCGATAGGAAAATGTAAATGCCGTCAAGAAATACCTTTTTGTGACAGTGGCCATCAGGAAAATATTGTCAGGAAAGGTCGGTTTTTCGTGATAGGAAGTCGACCCGAAAATTTTCGTGACGACAGCTCCTGATGGTGTTAGTTTGACCGGTCAAACCTTCCTTTCTTATGGTTGGCCATCAGGAAAAACAAGCCGCTGGGAAATAATTTACTTCCCTATCGGCCTTATCGACAGGATAGGTTAGGGTTTGTCACGTCCCAAAATGCTAATTACGTAATTAAGCATGTATGATCATCATCGCATGTAATTATATGTATTTGTTTATTGAGTTGAGTCAAAATGCGTTTCAAGTACCTTAGAGATGATTTAGAGTACTTTGGAGAAGCCCCAAATACGTAGAAAAAAGTGGAGAGTAAAGATAATTGGACACTTAGGAAAATTTAGCAAAAACCACCTTCGCGGTCTGACCGCCAGGTGTGTAGCCACGTGAGCTTACCACATGGACTTACCACGGTCTGACCAAGAGCATTAGCGGTCAAACCGCCAGAGCGTAGAGGCTCGACTTAAGTGAATCGATCACTCTATCTTGCTCTCTCTCTCACACTCACTCCCTCATTCTCTTCCCTACTCCACCTTAGAGAGAAGGAGATCTCCACCTCAAGATCGACGGTGGGAACCTCCCCAAGCTTCCGGAGGATTTCCCCAAGCTCCTCCCCTCTTCTCCCTCGCCGGAGGCACGCTCATCCAACCTCAAGCTCGCACGCTACCCCAGAGCCTGATCTCTAAACCAGAGCTTCTCTGGAGTGGATTGATCCGCTAGGAAGCTGTCATACACTAAGGTGAGGCAACCCCTACCGTTTTTTCATTGTTTTCAAGCTTGATTCGACCCTCATGTTGTTTAGACCCAACTTCAACCTAGCCTAGATCCAATCCATGGGGTATTTTGAGTTTAGGTCGATGAATATTGTCTAAATCACTTTAGGAGCACTCCACTAGTCCCATAGAGATTTTTGGTACCCTTCGTCATCGAAGGTTTCACTGGAGTCCTCGCCCACGATCTCGCAAAGGCATTGCCGGCAAGGTCTGGCGGTCTGATCACCGATAGGGCCGGTTTGACCACCAGTTAGGGCTGGAGAATCCTAGTTCAAAACCTTATACAGGGGTCAAACAACCACTAGGACCGGTCTGACTGCTATACAGCAGTCTGACAGCCAGCGTGCCTACAGTCTGGTCGTTAGAGGCCGAAACTCTCTACAAGCCGGTGGTCTGACCGTCACCTCTACGTCGGTCTGACTGCCAGCCAAGCAAGGCTATGTGCACTTAGGTTAACTTATCCGGGGTTTCAAACCCCGAAACCCTAACCACTTAGCAATCTTTTGCAAATATTTTCGAAGCATGACGCTCTAGTATTATTCAAGCATGCATCATGCGCACACTTTTCCATCGTTTATTACATATGCAATGCATTCTTATTCCATTTAGAGAGCGTTGCGCCGACGATCCAAGCAAGTGAAGGCAATGCCAACCTCCAGGAGTTTTGCGAGTGTTGTGCGGGAAGTATCAGGCAAACCTTAGAGCACCAAGGAAAGTATCTAAGCATATTACACCATTTGATTGAATTGCGGAGTCTAAATTGATAAGTTATGCTTTATGTAAGTTTGCATGTAAAGGGAGTCGATGTCGGGCGTCTGTGGGTAGAACATATGTTGATGCATTACCTCTACCTTGAGTTATTGATTATCCATATCCTTGTAGCCTTGATAACATTATCGATGTCTAACTTAAGAGTCATTCAAAATGCTCAGCAATGCATAGGTCCTCGGTAGAACTCGAGAGATGGTTCATCCGTTGTTCGTGAGCTTAGGGCTTACTTATTATTCACAAATATTAATTATGATTTTAATGGTTGGATGAGTGGTGAGGTTAAGGCAAGATGAGGGCGGTGCTTGGGGTGTCTTCTACCCCGAAGGAGTTTCTCGGGGTAGTTCGGGAGAGGAGCCCAAGCACCATAGACCGCTTGCATCGTTTAAGCACCGTCCGTCGATGCAGTTAGCTCTAGCACTTGTAATACTAACAACATGATGATCTAATGGTAAGGTAATCCGAATATCATATACCAAGCTGATACTTGCCTTGCGGCCCTATGACACATAAGAGAAAAAGAAAAGGAGAAGCAATGTAGCGGGGAGCCAGAGATGTCCGGGACACGCTCGCGATAACACTGGTGCCATAGGGGCATTGCAAGTGGGTGGTTCTGGGTATAAGAAAGGTTGACATGAGTATCCCCTTGGGTGGGCCTGTGTGGTCACTCAAGCCATATAGTCATCGACTCATCGTGTCATGTGGGTAAAGTTGTACCTCTTGTAGGGTGTAAAAATCAATTTGAATTGCCATGCTCTTGGTCATGAGCATGCTCTTATCCATTTGCATCGGTCGTAGAGTCACAAATGTAGGATGGTTAGTATGGTTTTGTTGAGCATGGTTGTCAATGGTCGTTGATTACATGAGATAGTTCTATTTACATTTACGTTCATGTTGTTTACAGGTTTGGAAAGGTTTATTTGGTTAAGTATAGGTGCTCACACATATGTGTCTAGGTTGTTTACGCACATGAATTTACTTAACCTTGCGACCTTCTCCTTGCTAATGGCTCAATGCATAATCCTTGAAGTCAGGTTATATATATACCCCAGATGGTCAAAATATTAAGCATCCAGATCTAGCATCCATACAATCACCATTATTGTACACCGATACACGCACGCATATAGACTGAAGTACCATGTATATTATCATTAAATTGTTATTGCACCACAAATTCAAAAGTTCTAGTAATTTACTACTTGATTAGCCATTCACAACACTAGTATAGTTTACATCACTAGTACTGATAGGTAGCTGATTTAGGACTTGTTTGATTCGGCTTTTCTAGGCTTCCGCTTCTCAGAACCCAGAAGCTGAACCAAACAATCCAGCTATGAGCTGGCTTTTGGAAAGTTGAAAAGCTGGCTTATGAGGAAATGAACTAAAAGCTACGAAGCTGGTTGAGATAAACTTTTCTAGTTTTTGGTGTGTTGAGAAACTAAAAATTTATTGTAAAAGCTAATGATAAAAAGCCATCAGTCAGAAGCCAGAAGCCAGAAAAGCCAAAAGCCTCAGTCCAACCAAATAGACCCTTAGTGTCCAAGAGTACATTACAACTCCTGTATTCCCAGGTGAGAGCAGCATGCATCGACTGCACAAAACTAAGAGCGTGACATGTCCATTGCTTTTAGCTGGCAGCACTATATATATATATATGGGTGCACCAACTAAACAAAAGAAGAGGCTGCTTTCATTCTTCCACATCTTACTAACTATACAAAAGAGGAGGTTTTGAATCCTTCATTGCACTATCTACCAACAGTAAAGTGCCACATAATTTCATTCATGATTGTTGTCAGATGGCAAATGAGCAACATCATTTTCAGCATGGGATGATTGAGTCACCTAGAAACAAAAAGGGCACCAAGGATTAGGTTCATGGATAGCTCAAGCTTATTCAAAATGATGATATAAAAAAGCACATATTCCTTTTTTTTATGAGAAATCGCATATTCTCTTGTAGCCTAATGATTCACATATTTGTTCTGGTCCTTTGCTCAACATCAAAATCACTTATAAAAGATGACATGTTACTAGAATAGTATCTCACTTGTCACTTATAACATTGCAACTCAAATATTGCAACATGATACTGTACCTAAGCTTCCACTAAAGGAAAATCCAGAAAGCCAATTCTGCTCTAACTTTAAGGACAAGACATTCCTTTCTTTCTGGTGTGGTATTGAAATCTCTGCAGTAACAATTTTGCTTGATTGGTTGTTCTACTGCTAATTAATGTCCAGGTACCTGCTGCTGTTGTGTAAATCAGTCTGTTTGAAAATCGAAGAGATTCTAGGTCCCTTTATCTCCATTCATTTCTATTTAAGTACATTTAGTTGTGACATAACTCATATGTACATTATCAGGCAGTAGCATGGATATCATAAAGGCAAAGAATCAGAAGAAGTTGCACCTGGTCACTTGATGGCATACACATGTATGCTTGCAAGGCTTGAATTGAAGCAGTTTTTGGAGGTACATCCATTTGAAGTTGGAACCTCAAAATAATTAGGTAATGATCGATTATAGATTCAAAATTAAATAACAACTCAAATACCTGCATATGCTTGCCCAAAACAAGTGAAATCTGAAGGCTTTGTTCCAATTATGCATTCTGCCTCAGGAGATGTTAGTATGACATAGAATTAGTTGGCCTTATGTTATTTTCCTTAGCAGTTGCAATAATATCATATTTCCTCACAGTACCATCTCCTATTGGTAGGAGGCCATGGGACATGCCATTTCCACTTTTATACATGACTTTGCCATCCAAATTTCCATCCCTCTTACGCTTACGCTGCTCACAATCACTTGGATGCTCAGCTTCGAGAACTTGATAATATTCGTCCTAATCAGACAATGCAATAAAGTTATACTTCACATCACAAGTATGGAAATAAGCAAAAGTGAAGGTACATACAACACACCTTTTGGCCTTTTGGTTATTGTTGATTGGACCACTATTTCCACTGCTATTACAGTTTTTGACACCTGACGTCATGGCACAATAGGTGTTCATGTCGGTGGCTACTTGAGGGCCATACTTCTTTCCCTTAATTCTAAAAATATTTAATTAGACATATTGGACAATAAACACCCATTTGGCACCACATAAATACAAGATACAAACAACCGTTATGGTGACCTCAACTTACCAAGTATTGCTTGATCTGATCGTGTGATCGTGATCCACCTCTATTTTGAGCGATATCATCTGATTTTAGCCGAGATTCTTGACTAAGCTTGTGCTTCTTCTTGTACTCGAATGAGCACCAATATGCACATATAGATTGCCATGCCGCAAAAGTAATCTAATTTGGCTTAACCCTCAAATATTGGTTTTCACATAGTTCTTTCTTACATTCCACTGCATCCTTTATTTTCTCCATGAGAACTTGCCATAATATTCCTTCACAACATCCTTACGAAGTTGATAAATTATATTATTACATTGTTTAGCTACAAACTTCTCAAAGACATATTCTTCATGTGATCTCAATGGATCATCCACTGAATAGATATTCCATACAAAAACACACAACAATTAGATTTCTTTTTAAAACTAAACTCTTTGACAAACTTTAATGGTAAAATGAATGTGCAGTTTCTATACTATTTACCCAATATTTCACACGGTCTGTAGCAGTCATCCCATCTTCATCTTTGGTAATATAATAATGATTCCACTTAGATGCATGATACTTTTTGGTAGGACTCTCTTCAATCAAGTCAGGGTATTCGTGTTTCAGGAGTGCTGTGATTTGACCACCTATCCCAATGTTTGTTTTCGGTGGATAAGTCATGAACTCGAATTGCCTGGACACCAAAGTTGCATCCACTTACAATTGGCCGCTATATACTACAATTCAGAAAAAAGGAGATGATAATGGGTTGTTGCCATGTACTCACTCTTCACCAAGGGGTATAATAGGAATCTGTTAGCCATTGGGTGGCCTTCTTAGCTTGGTGTGTTCCCTCTTCATTCTTTCATCAGCTGAGCCACTCTTGTTGTTGTCAGAGGTGTTATCATTCTCAGCTGAGTCACTAGGAGTATTATCTTGAGAGGCTTATTTTCCCGGTCGGTGATTAAAGCTCCTCTTCATGTTTTGCGTAACAAGTTATAGATTTGTTAGTTCTCAATGACAATAAGAAAAAACAATAGCCTACAATAGCAGCTTACTGAATATATATATTGCACCAAAGTATATAGAGGTAAAAGCTGAAGTACATTACATACTATATAGTACATATAGTCTGAAACAACAATTGAAGTACATTAGATTACTATATAGTACACAATACAACATATGAAAAGGTGACTTTTATTCTTAGAAATTTTCCTCCGCGTAGCAAGGTATGTCCAGCTCTGTATTAGTTTCATTGTACTCATTGTTTTCATCATCTGACTCTTGTGAAGCACCTGTTGGTTTCTCCAGCACCTCCAATTCTTTTGGATCAAGTATCTCATCAGACAACATTGATGCTGAATTCTCTAAGTCAACTCCTAGGTCAATCACAAAAGTGTCTTTCAATCCTTCCTCTTGAAAGGACATTGTATCTTCTGTTTGCCCTCTAGTTTCATTGGATTCAATATTACTGTCAATCAAAAGTAAATGGTCTCTAGGTGCGACATGGTACACAACCAGCCACTTGGAGAGATCTGATATAATATCACAAGGGTATGGTAAATAATACACTTGTGTAACTTGACTGGCTAGCACAAATGGTTCAAAGTTGGAAAGCCTTAACTATGCTTAACTTCTACCAAACCTAGATTTTCAGTGCGTCTGACACCAGCAGGACTGAGATCAAACTAAATGCATTCAAATAGAACTAGTTCAAGTTGCAAGCTCCCATGAGATTTTGATGATTTCTTTGATGACACCATGATACTTAAGAAGATTGCTATTCCTGATCTATTGGTTGTAGCTAATCCTGATCTAGTGCGCTCATATGTCTCGGATTGAATTGCCAATCCTGATCTATTGGTTGTAGTTAATCCTGATCTAGTGTGCTCATATGTGTCGGATTGAAACATGTACCCATTAGTGTCATAACACCCATAAGTGTTTACTCTTGTGTTAAACCCATAAGATATTCGGTGTAGGGCATTGTGAATGCTTGCAAGAACCTTGCATTGCAAACAAATTTGCATAAATTAGTATTTTTGTTTGTTAATTAAAAGGTTACAATTAAAAGTGTGCTAAGACATTTACATGAGGTTCGAATCAGTCAAATAAATTAGGGCCATTATGGATGTGGCTGCCACATCCTCCTTTCCAACCGTTTAACCTTAAGTCATTAATTTGTTGCTCAGTCGGATTTCTTGTGCCCTTCCATTGTTCATGGTAAATTTGCTATAGGGACATAATTAATATTACACATGAGGATCAAAATTTGCAAAGGTTAAAATGAAATTGAAGTATATTGAGCACATACTTCAAGAAATCTTTCATCTCTGGTATGTTAGTCAATATGTATAAGAATGCAGCCATGTACTCTTCTGTTGAAAGATCACGACATCTCCTTGGGCAAAAGTATCGGCCAGATTGTTGAAACATTTCAATTTCACAAGGAGGCCGAAATGTTGAGTCACCATCATCATATCTAGGTGGTTTGTTTCTAACTGAATGTAACTGAATGCACCTTCGATTTAAAGTAAAGAGAAGGAGTTTGTGGCCTCCTCAACAAGCTGAGCTTCAACAATGCATAGCTCTAAGCAAACAAACAATGCAGTTAATATTAGAATTATCAAAGTAGGAACCTATTGTTACAATTATTAAAATGATACCTCTCAAATACATAATTCCATCGATATTGGGCTTCCTAGTCGAGCGTCCCCCCCCCCCCCCCCCAAGATGAATCATAAGATGTTGCATAGGACTGAAAAAATCTGGAGGAATATCTTCTCTAGTTTGCAAATAAGAACCACAATGTTCTGCTCCATAGATAATTTCGTGGCCTTGCTGATTTGTTTAGCACACAATTTTCTATAGAAATAGCTAAGCTCAGCTAGACAAAGCCAAATATTTTCAGGAAGGAATCCATGGAAAGCAACAAGAAGTAGACGCTCCATGAAGATACGATAGTCATGGTTCAGTCCAAAAATCTTCTTTTGAAGTAGATTAACACCTCTTCTAATATTGGAAGCATAACCATCAAGAAACTTTAATGTTTTGAACCAATTCAAAATGGTGGTCTTTTCTTTCTTGTTAATGCAATAAGGACCTTGTGGCTTATGCCACTTGCCATTTGGCTTTAACTCGAGATGCAAGGAAGGACGATTGCAAATCAGTGCCAGGTCTTGCCTTGCCTTCATATTATCTTTAGTATTATCTACTATATCTAAGCATGTGTTTCATATAGCTTTAGCCACATTTACTCATTGTGCATTACATCAATATTGTGTGGAATTAGCAACTTTTTGAAGTAATCCAACTACCAAAAACCACTAACATGTGTCCAGTTGTGTCTTTTATTGAAGGTCTTAGTATCACGTACATGGAGGTTCATTTGGGCTCCTACTTCTTCTCCCATCAAACGCCTTGAGGGTTTATCTAGCACTATCATATCCTTTCTAAATGCATTTGCTTGGGTTCTAAACTCATAGACTTTAGGAAGAAAGCGCCTATGACAATCAAACCAGCATGCTTTGCCACCACTGGTGAGTCAAAATGCATTGGTGTCACACAAACACCGATGTCATGTGAATATCCCATGGGTGCTCCATCCAACAAACATCCCAAGGGTAGGGAAATCATGTATCGACCATAGATATACTGCTCTCATGGTGAAATTTTGCTTTAGTGAGGCATCCCATGTTTCAATGCCCTCCTTCAACTTTTGCAATTCATCCACCAAAGGTTACATTAAGACACTAATCTTTTTACCTGGATGTTCGGGACCAGGGATAACAAGAGAAACAAAGATGTTTTCCTGCCTCATGGAAATACCTGGCAGAAGATTGTAGGGAATGACAAATATTGGCCAACATGAATAAGATGCAACCCCTAGGCTGTAAGGTATGAAACCATATGTTGCAAAACCTAATCACACATTCCTTGGCTTTTGCGCAAAGTTAGGAAAATCAACATCAAATTGTTGCCAAGCTTTAGCATCACAAGGTTGCTCCATTTTACTGGACTTGGAGCATGGAGCTTCTTTGTGCCATCGCATCATTTTTGCTATCTCCTCATGTGCACACAATCTTTGTAACCTATCTGTTATGGGTGAGTACCGCAACACTTTACATGGAACCTTATTTGAACCATCGTCATAGCAAGGGGTATTACACAAGTCACATTTATGTTTATCCTTATTATCTTTGTAATAAAGTATGCAATTATTGTAACAAGCATAAATTTTCTGATATGGCATACCAAGGCCTTTTAACAATTTTTTTGAATGATAGAAATCCTTGGACAATTTACTCTCATTAGGTAGGAGCTCATGGATCAGTGCCAAAATGTCATCATAACAGTTAACAAAAATATTGTACTGTAACTTTATGCATACCAACCGAGCTATGGCTGACATAGTTGAGTGTGTTGTTTTCTTGTGCACTAACACATCAGCACTAGCCACCATCCTATACAAAGCTTGAGCAGTAGGTGTTGGCTTCTCATCAATTGTTGGAGGGCAAGAACCAGCAAAGTCAGTCAACATAGTATCCATCCTATCACTGCCATCAAAACCCTCAGGTTCATGTTGCTCCTAGCCACGCCTCTCACCATGTGCAATCCAAATTTTATAGTTTCCTTTGAAATCATTTTGACACAAATGCAGCTCTACCTTGCCCCTTTTATGTAAAAAATAGTTCCGACACACAGAGCAAGGACACTTAATGGCACCATCTTGTACTACACTAGCAGTAGAGAAGGCGAGATTCAAGAATTCCTTTGTATGCTCAACCCAATCACTGGTCGATCTACCACGCTTTCAACCACTATAACTGGCACATTCAGGAACCTCTTAATCATAGAACCACGAAATTACTACTCGGACTGAGCTAGCTGACGATGTGTAGGATAAATCCGAAATAATTTTCTCACGTCACACTAATTTGGTACTATAATTAGGGGAGAAAATGTTTACCTAAGGTGTAGGACGCAGAGAGTGGTCATGGTCTTCTAATCAACGGTGGATCTGTGGTTCTCAAAGCAACCTCCTCGCTGCAGATGCTCTTGGCTATGTTCCCTACTCCCAGAGTTCTTGTGGCCAGTGATAGTGAGTCAGTGGTGGTGGTCGGGCTCCTCCTTTTACATCTCTTGTGGCAGGCGGAGGGTCATGTGTGGATGGTGGAGGTGGCGGCCAGTGCTGTGGGACCTGAGCTCCTCCCCCCGTGCTGCTTTGTAGGCGGTGAGCAAGGAATGTGGAGATGGCAGCCGGACTAGGGAGGGTGGTTGGGGATTCACATCTTGGAGGCGGAAGGAGGCAGCTTGGATGTGGAATCACGGAGGCACGGTGGTGGGATAGGGAGGATGAGCTTTGAAGGGGGAGGCGCTGAGTGGGGTGGCGGGATTGGGAGGAGGCTGGCTCGGAAGAGCAGAGGAGTGACTAGGAGCTAGGCGGCAACATGCGAGTGGGATTGGGGATCAATAGGTTATGCGCGCGAGACAAGATGTGAAGGGTATTTTTGTTTGGCGCATGGAACCTAGCGTGTGGACCCGCACACCAGGCGGGCGGCCACGAAATTTTAGCGCGCGCTGGCTAAGTCTTCGCGCGTAGTATTGCTGCCAACTCACCAATTCATTTCCTATGAGCCGTCTCCACGTCAGGAACCGCCTTTCCTGCCAGTTTTGCACCACCGTCACGATCTGCTCGACATTTCCTATCGGATTTTTGTTTCCTGAAGGCTGACTCTAAAACTGACATGAACTCATTGGTAGTTCCTGACGTTTTTCAATTCCCGTCACGATTGTGAAATATTTCCCTTCGGTTGGAGCATAACCGTCACAAACTTTCGAAACCGTCACTAAAAACCAATTTTCTGGTAGTGCATGCAGGAGTGTAGCCTGCCCGCACTCCATTGCAGACCCTAAATATCTCATCACCCCACAAGCCAATCTACGCACACCGGCACGCAGCACAAGTCACACTCCCCTGTCTCATGCAAAAGAAGCAAGCAAAAAAAAAAAAAAAAAAAGGACTGCACCACGCAGGCACGCATGCATGTGCCGGCCATCATCATGCACGCACACGTTCGGCTGGCTCTTTCGTCAGAGAGAAGCAGCAGCTGATCGCCCGATCGAACGAGCTTCCAGAAGGCAGAAGCTAGCTAGCGCGCGAAAAATCTCACTGCTCCGGCTTGGCTTCATCGGAGGCGTATCGCACCACATCATCCAATGAATATATCCTCCTGCTCCCCTTGGCCACTGCAAGTAACTACTTTTGTCAGCTAAAGCTGATGTCATGGGCTCATGGCACGCAGCCTACAAACTAGCTTTTGTAGTGTTCGGTCTGTGCTAGTTGCGTCGTGGAATAGATGGGTCTAATCGGTACCGGGCAGACAGCACGCATCCAATGAATAAGACAGGCAAAGACTATTTCGCTCTGACATGCAGTTTCTGAAGAAAGCCGATCTCTAGTACGCTGTACGCGCATATAGAGCGAGATCATAATTCACAGTAAGCATCCAACATTTTTCAGAATAAGACGTTTCTAGCGAAGACGACATTTTTAAATATATATATAATTTTAATAATTAATGATAACATACTCTACATAAAAAATAGATAAAGAAGATATAAAATTAGTGACGGTGTGTAATATGATCTGTCACTTATGATAATAGTGACGAGTCGTAGTTATGACTCGTTATTTATTACCAGTCATAAGTGACGGATAAAATTGTGACCCATAATTAATAATCAACTCATTAGTGATAGGTCATTCTAGAGAGTCATTAGTGACGGTAAAGTTATGACCCATCACTAATGACCAGTTTGATGAAATAGAGCAGATGAAAGAATTTTAATTAATCAATCATTAGATGTATTAGTCAATCAGTTTCCTATCACAACTTACTTATTTTTTTTCTTATATAGTAAATATGTACATAGCATAATGCTACAATTTTTTATTTTTCTTTTATTTTTCTCTTATTTTTTCTCACCTCGGTAGCACTAGAATAAGAATAATTGTATATTTCTGCTTAAGTTTGATGTAAGGAGTATTGGCTATGCACATAAACATACACACCGGATAGTCTGGTTATAGAGTTAAAGATTACACTGAAATATTCGGTGTTCACATTGTGTTTGAGTGTGGTTCTAATGGTTATGTTTCTACTGCTATACACAGCAGATGGTTCAGTGTTTGTACTGCTGTTAACGCTGGATCTTTCGGTATTCACAGTCTGTTTGGGTCGTTAGAGTAACGGTTAGTTCACGAGTTTGAGCTATAAATTTCCACCACCTAATCATTTGAGTGTGCTGGAGTCCAGAAAAACTTATAGATACTTGAGACGACATTCAAATCACCAAAGTGCTTAAAATGATCATCTAAGACAATTAAACATATAATTAGAGAGTGATTAGTATTAATAGATGTAGGGAGAGTTGTTGCTAGGTGGTGCTAACTAGAGAGAGGATCAATGAGTGATCCTATATTGGACCAAGTGGTACGTCGGCACTGTGAGCTTTGATGGCTCATGCTTGTTGACCCTCTGACTTGGTGTGGAGCGGTAGCAAGACTCTATATAGGACGCGGAGACCCTTGTCTTGATGGCTTAAACTCCAAAGTGTAGACGGTGACTGGAATAGAGACTTATGGTGAGACTTTACCTTGATGACTTGGTGGTTTGGTAGCTCAACCTATTTGAGGTCTAAGTGGCTCAAGGGTCATGATCGGATGTCATCCGAGAGCTATAGCTTAGGTGGCTATTCCAATGTAAATTAGGAGTATCGTTTATGCCATCGATACCACATGATAAAAATCCTTTATATCAAGTTTATTCTCTCTACTATCTTTACGTTTTCACATTTACTTCTTACAATTTATTCTTTGTATGTTTATATTCTTAAGTAGCTTATTAGGATTAGTTATAGGTTGTAAATCTTTTTAACGGTAGAGTAGATATACTAGATGAATTTAAAGCACATTTAGATACAAATGGATATAAATTTATCTAATTTTTTAAAAAAAACTGATTAACTTTAGTATCCTAATCCAAATCTCCTGGAATGTTACCGATCCTTCGTTGTTGCATCAGGGCCTGCATCAGCGTGATGCACACGTAGCACTGGCCCGGGAATATCAAATATCCGAGTATGTACGTAGGTCTAGAAATGTTCCGGCCAGGGGCGATGCCTTGATGTTCATGTACGATTTGTTCCGGCTTTGCCATTTGCGGCACGCTTGGACCAGGGCGCAGGCATTCGGACAGCCAGAATTAAGACGGGAACCACGCGTCGGGCGATATCTAGCCAGGCATCAATTCCGTGCATAGTTCACTATCACCTTTCGAAGAAGAAGAAAACCCCATGGCTTATGGCATCACGGCCGCGTCACCGTGACGCTCCGCGAGACCTGGCCGAGCCGAGCACGTCACCGTCCACTTATTCTTGACTGGCACTCATCAGCGTCTCAGTGTGCTAAGCATCTTGCAATCCTGTATTGCCGGTTGAGTTATCCGCATAATGGCTTGTCAGCGTCACGCCTTTCCGTTCCTTTAACCAACTACGAAATGGTTTTTCTCTGTTAGTGCCTGCAGTGATTTTTGAGCACTCTAATAACTAGCTAGAATATTTTAGTGGTCGCGTCAGCAACGAGAGGAAAAATATTTCTATTGCGTATATCCACAGTTCGGATCGAAATCGACCGCAACGTACACGGTGGGAAAAGAAGGAACCAAAGGGCACGTGTGCATTGTGCCCTGCCTAAACCTGTTAAAACGCTGGCTCATTTAAGATTGGCAAGCAATTTCGCATCACCGGTGTATAGGCACAAAAATAAACTACACGGCCTAATGTTGGTCTAAACGAGCCAATAATTAATTAATGCTCAATCAAACAGTTATCCACTCACCGGGTCAACGACCATGTTTTGGCGGGGCGGTGGTTAATCCAAACGAGCCCCAACAGCACGACGGTCGCACGCCATGCACGCACGCGTTCGACGGCGCCCACGGAAGCGTCTCGTTCGATTCAGCAATAAGGTTATCCCTAATTGATTTTCGTTACATCAGAATCTTTTGATAAGGAGATTTTTTTCTTCTTCAGTGTTTTAATAATTTTTTATTCATGGTTCTCATTAAAAGTGTTTTTCAAGGTCTTTTTAGGACGAGATTTTTTCTCTTTTTTTCACAAATCTTTTAAAAAAATTATTATAGATAAGAGATAATAAAAAAATAGAAATAGAGATAGAAATTAAGAAGGGAATGAAATGAAAAAAATATGGTGAGGATGGTGTAACAGCCACAGCATGCGGACGGCCCACTCGCGGAAGCGTGCGCCTCCGGCTCAGCGTCCGCGTCGCCTTGTAAGGTCTCACAGCCGCGACGTGCCCGCTCGTTTTGTTCCCGGCGAGCGAGCAGCCGACTCGGCGCGGCGCTGTGCCCTCGCGCCGAGGACACCGCGCGCACCCCGCTGCTCGTACGGGCGTGCGTGTGGCCGTGTGAGCCGAAAAGAAGGTGTGATCGATCTATCGGCATGCTACTTTTGGCTTTGATTACAGGCGTCTCTTTCCTCCTCTTCCTATCACGCGTGAGGGTGGAGCCGAAAAGAATTTTGAATGAACACGATCTCCCGTAGTTCCTGATCGAAATCAACATAAGTGGAGCATATACTAGCGAACTAAGTGGAGTGAGAATCAAACATACCACTGGTTGCCTTCTAATGCGTTATCTTTGAGTAAAGAACAAGTTTATAAGTGGACTGTGAACATAAAACGCGCTTTACTTTCTCCTTTTCTTTGACCCTTTTTACTCGCACCGCATGCATGCTGCAAAGGATCACGGCCTATACGGATGTGAACGAAGCTAGGGAAATCTAAACGGATCGAGCATAACGCAAATGTTCCCAGCCGGTTCACTCATCATTCTAGCTGCGAACGGGAAAAAAAAAGGATGACCCGTCTCGTCGCCACGCACCAACATGAACTGCATTTACTGGTTTCGTCGTCGACCGATCGCCTGTTGTCTCTGAGCTGCAGAGCCTGGACCGCGCATGCACATGGGCGTGCGATCGCAAGAGGTGAAGGGAGGAAGGAATCTTGCGAGGTTTAATTGGTAGAGGAGGAAGGGAGGTCACGGTCTCTCGCTCTCTGCTCGCTTGGCCCACTCGGGCCGGGTCGGCCATGTAACCGTGGCTAGTGGCACTAGACGTGCCTGGCCTGGCGTGGCACTGTCGCAGTACAAGAGTTGTAGGATTCCCTCTCGTTTCGCATGCGTCGGAGGCGTGGCTCGGGTGATGCTTACCATACGTCCTGAAATTCCTCGCCCGGTGACATGCACGTGTGTGAGGACCCTAAGTATCGGAAACAATCTAGGTTATCATTTTAAGTATTAAGAGCGGTAAGTTATAATTAACACCAATATTTAAAAAGAAACTATTATATAACATGCATATATAACTGTTATGTTTTAGTTTGTCATTTTATTATATTGCAAATATGGGTTCAATATGAAAGGAGTTACGATTTTTCTTGACGAAGGTCAATTCTTAATTGGTCTTACCGTTCGAGTCTTCCGGGTTCTTTATCATCGGTTCCTGCCTTCAGTTCCTTCCTCATGTCCTTGCTTAGATTATTGACTTAAAACCTACGCAGATTAACGATAAAAAGCGCACAACGACTAAGCAAATGAACACTAAAGCGAAAGAAGAACGACTGAGAAAATAACGAAAGCTAACTTAATGGAAAGACGATCGGTAACTCTTAGCTATATGAAATTGACATATGAAGCTTAGCGGGATTATCTAGCGAAGCTAGGTCAAATTGTTAACCTAGTTATTGTATCAACTTTTAAGAGGAAGCATAATTAAGTCACGATCAACTAGGTGATTATTTATTAGCTTAACTGTCGGAATGCGACAATTATAGTTTCTACGTGTAAATGAGTGCACGTGTACAGACATATATGTATGTGTGATACTTACGTCTATATGTATGTGAGCATATATACATATATACATAAGTATACCTCTAGGTGAGTACATGTGCTTAAGTGTCAGATTAAATATTATAATCTATAGCACTAATCCATACTGGTTATCTAGGATATATTCTTAATTACCTAGTGTTATTTATTTTTTATACCAGTTAAGCTATATTCTATTGCTATCGTAAAGTATACATGTAATTAATTAACAAGATTAAATTACTATATTAAACTAATCTAATTAATTATTAACGTTAAATTAGTCTATTATATTATAAAAACTGATATTTATTTATGTAGCAGCTACACTAGTTAACTTATTACATTAATTATATTGAGATTAAATCTTATAGCCATGAAATAATAATCTATTTCTAAACATTTAAACAAAAAGCAACAACATACTTAATCTAATTTGAAAAATATTTTAATTAACAAAAGGATAAATCTATACTTAATCTCGGAGATTTAAATATACGTTCATAAACCTAAACATGGTTAATGGATGACTTTACACCTAAATATATTTGTCGGCTAACTAAACAGCAAAAATCTATTTCTAGGCTAAAGCACTATGACAAAAATAAATATCGAATGAGAAAATAAAATGAGCTCAAAAAATTACAAGATTTGACAGTGAGCTAGATTATGGTTTTAGAGGAATATTAGTGAAAGAATCGCCGAAATTGAAGTTAAAACGGAGGAGATATGACCATCAAAAGATTTGCCGAAAAGAAAATCCTAAAAAAAAGAAAAAGGGTACTATTTCACGGACTTGGTCCATAAAGCTATGGACCAGTGGGCTTGTGACGGGATCCAGAGTGGACCGGGTCCGTGGGTTGGAGGGTGTGCTGTCGGTGGGCTCTATCCGCGGCTCGGTGGACTGGGGGGGTCGAGCGCGTGGTTCACCATGGACCAAAGGCCATGGACCGGGGGATAGTGGGGCCCATGTGCTAGTGAGGGAGGGAGAGGATAAGGCTGGTGGACTGGTTTGTGCGGGCGGCTCATAGAGGGAGAGAGTGGGTTGGTGGGGACGGAGGCCGAAGGGCGGTGGTCGGCCAAAGAGGGAGATGTTTGGATGGCGATCGGGGAAGAGAGGACGTCGGCTGGGGCAGTGAGCTCAGCACACTCCACGGCGGTGGACTCTTCGCACGTGTGCGCGCGCAATAGAGAGACGACACCGGAGGGGAGAGTGGAGGGGAGGCAGAGAGGGGGCGGTGGAGCAGAGGGAGGAGCTGGCCAGGGTGAGACGCAGCCGGGGATAGCGGGGCTCGCCGACGATGCCTTGGTGCCGGGCGGGGCTCACCGCGGCAACGGCTTAGGCGGCGAGACTGGGACGGCGTGTGGGTGTGGAAGGCTAGGCCGGCAACGCGGTGAGCTGACGACTGAACAGGGGAGGCGAAGGGTGCGGCATCGCGGGTTGGTGGCTCTCGGGATGGTGAGGAGCAGGGAGAAGGGAAGAAGGGGGCTCTCACTAAGGACGGATGGCAAGAGCACACGCAACTTCATGGCGCACGGCGGCTCAGCGGGGAAGGCCAGAGCGACAAGTGCTAGAGGCACAGTGGGTCGGGCCACCTGGACGCCATGCGCTGGAGGCGCAGTGGGCCGGGCCACCTGAACGGTGTGGCACGGCGTGGCGCGGCGTGTTTGCCTGAGCATGGCCGAGCGGTTGGTGACACGGCCCGACGCGGTGGAGCGGGCACGGTGGCTCAGCGGGGAATGCCAGACCGGCGTGCGCTGGAGGCACCGGAGGCCAGGCCACTTGGCTAGAATGCGACGCGTTGGCTGGAGTGCAGCCCAACGTGGTGGAGCGCGCTTGCTATAGCGCGGGGAAAGGAGGCGGCATGTTACTCTACTGTGTGATGTGTATGCTCAGTGCTCGGTGGATGCTTGTGTGTATGCAGGTGAAGAGAGAGGAGAGAGGAGCAGGGGAGGGCTACTGCTCTGTGTTGTTGTGTGCTTGTGTATGATGTGGGTGTGTGTAGGTGAAGGAAGAGGAGAGAGGAGGAGAGGAAGTTTGCTTTTGCTGCCTGTGAAAAGACCAGAGAGAGGTGGTGTGAACAGGAGAGAAGAGTGGTGGTTGCTCTCTAAGTGGATGAATAGTAACTGCAACCTTCAAGATGATGAAGAGTAACTGACAGAGAGAAAGATTTGAAAGAAAATTCAATTTTATGTATTTGAATTTGTAATTGGATGTATGATGATTCAATTTGAATAAATTGAATTCGAATTGAGTTGGTGTAATTCAAAATGAATTTGAATATGAATTTGACATTATTTTGGAGTGAGGATTTGAAATATGAGATTTGAGCTAGAATCCCGATTGCACTGAACTGAATTGAATTCATGAAGCAATTGAACTGGAAAACATTTGAATGTATCTTGAACGATTCGAATTTGCATTCAAATACGAATCCATGAGGATTTGAATGTGTCTGGAATTGAGAGATTTGGGATTTGATTTTGGGATAAGGGATGTCGATCTAGGATAATTCAATTTAAAATTGAATTATTAACTAGAGTTGGATTTGGGTTTAGAGAAAGATCTAGCGATTCAACTAGGGTTTGATTTAGACGATGATTCAGTTGATTGAATTTCTAACATTTGAATGGGATGTGGATCGGAAGATAGATTTTCACAGAAAGATTTGGATTAGGAAACTGCCAAAAAGAACTAAAACATGTTCAAATTTGAGAGATATTCAAATTCGAATCACTACACAAAGAAACAAGGACTCCGAGAAAGCGAAAAAAAATGCAATTGTTGAATTTAATGCAAAGTTTAAATTTAGAAATTAACTCTGGTGAATTTTGAAATTCATAGTCCAATAATAATATACATGTATATATACACATACGAATATATACATACACATATATTTCCTAGTTTTATGTTGATTTAATTATCAAAGAAAAAATTTAAACATGAGTGAATTTTGACTATTTTTCTAAATACAAAAACGTAGGGTGTTACACATGTTCGAGAATTTTATCACACACTTCGGGCGAGGGCATGCGTGTAAGCGTTAAGGGATCGGGCCAGACATTTCCGTCGATCATATGCCGCAGCTGCACTTACACATACTGATCTGGCCGACCAAACGTACGCAACACCGGAACGAGCTGAGTATGCCGATGGGCCGGCAAAACTTTCGTCGCATAAATATGTAGCGCCTGCCCATCCAAGTGACCAAATGCAGGGAGCTGCATGCACGCGGTGGCAATGCACAACATGCGATCGAGGACTCCTTATGGCCAACCATCCCAAGAGACGTGCCTCATACCTATCACATTTACAATTATGTCGCATCGTCCCAACAGATCCTCGCAATGTTTTTTTGTGAGGAAGATCACAATGTTGATTTTCTGTTTGATAGGCGTGCACATTTTCCCCCATTAACTTAGGTTTAGGAACTAAAGTTTTCTTCAGAGTACGGACGCCCAGTCACACACATAGGTCATGTAACATGGAAATTCACACATCCTGGCGTGACTTAGCAAGATCTATCGTCCGTCAGAGATTTAGAGCAACAAAGACGGCCAGCCGCGCAGGCAACAAACGCATATCGATCGAGTTTCCATGCGTCCAATGTCACGAAGGAGAATTTGGCGCAGGGTACGTCCATGGTGTTACTATCCACGGTTGACTGTTACATCAGGTACACACGAGATGGACGATCGATTTACCATCGCGGGTTCCTTCCGTGGCCCTTTCACGGGCCACGACAGAACATGGCTTTTGCAAGCAAGGCCACGGCAACTCGGCAGAAAATTAACAAAAAATAGACCAAAGTAATCGCTGTGAAGACACTGCCGTGACAGTGATGCATATGGAAGAAGATTGACGGGACGGAAACAAGGAAAAGACTCGTGTAAGCACTACTGCAAAAAGACTCATCAGTATCGATTTTTCAATGGCACTTTTTAGTCGGCACTGATACTAGTATCACTGCCGGTTTGGCACCTGACACAAATGGAATTTCCAGTGAATAAAAAAAAGAATACAGGCGGTGGGGAGCAGAATCCGAGCCGGCTCGGATGCCGCTCCCACCGCCACTCCCTTGCCGGCGCTCCCGCCGCCACCACTGCCGCCACCGTTGTGCCCGTGCCCGCCGGCGTTGCTAATCAATCAACAAATCACAACCGGTGTAGCTAATCAATGAACAAATCACAAATCACAAATCACAACGGCAATCTCTACATCTCAATCAACAAATCTCAATCTTCACACAAAGCAAACAAACAAATCACTACACACGAAGCAATCGATTTCTCCAATCCGACCGCCGCTTCTCCGCTTCCGCACCATAGCAATCCGGCCGCCGGTTCTCGGCTTCTCCAATCCGGCACCACAGCAATCCAGCTGCCTGAGAGGTCGACAGGTGAGAGAGAGAGATGGGAGAGGTGATTGACCAGGGGAAGGACGGCGGTGAGACCAAGTACCTAATGGAGGGTGGCAGATGGTGAGACCAAGTACCGTGGCGTGCGACGCCGCCCGTCGGGCAAGTTCGCGGCGGAGATCCGTTGCACTGGATCTGACCCGCCTCCAGCACCTCCCTCATCGGTGAACCCCCGCAGCACCGCCAGCCTGGCCTCCCTTAGCTTCTCGGCCATCAACACCGAGGACGCCACGGGCGTGGCCGGCGAGGGAGGTGGGGAGGGAGAGGGTGTACGCGTCCAGGTGGGCGGCTTCGAGTGGGCTTGAAGGGGGATAGCTCGAGGACGGAGGAGGCAGGAGGAGGCGGCGGCGCTTGCGCGAGGCGGCCGGAGAGGAGCTCGGCGGTCGAGCGCGTGAGATGGGGGAGGGATTGTGAGGCGTGAGATGGGGGAGAAGAGCGCGTGAGAGGAGCTCGGCGGTCGAGCTCGTGAGCTCGGACGGAGGCGGTGCTGGATCCATCGGTGGTCAGAGAGAAGAGGGAGAGATGGGGGAGGGATTGTGAGGCTGTGAGCGTATGCGAGAGGATAAGGCAGTCGAGCGCGCGAGAGGATAAGGACCGAGCGAGCCGAAGGACGCGAGAGGTGCGAGCCAAAACGCTATTTTATTGGAATTTTGGATCCGAGCTAGACATTAGTGCCGGTTTATATTAAAAACCAGCACTGATACTATCAGTGTCGGTTTTTGTTACAAACCGACACTGATAGTCTATATCAGTGCTGGTTTTTAACAGTTTTATCATAGTTTGAGCACGGGAGGGCAAGAACCGGCAGTGATACACTTTCATTGTCGGTTTTTGCATAACCAGCAGTGATGAGGCACTATTTATAGCTGGTTCTGTAATAGTGAAGCTCAGTTCAATGGCGTATTAAAGAAGGGAGGGAGGCATTTATGGTCTGTTTGGTAGATCTCTCTGATCTAAATTTTCTGCGGAGAGTGATTCTGTGTAGGAAATGATTCTGTGACTAAAAGTGATTCTCTAAAATAAAATATATAGAGAAAGTGATTCTGTGCGAGAAGTGAATCAAAGGAAGCTACTTTTTCAACTTCCTAACTTCTAGTTCATTTCAAAAAATTACTTCCACGAATTTCACTCAGAGAGCTAAAAATTAAAAGTTACTGTTTAACCGAACTCCCCTAATTCTAGTCAGAAAGTGCTCGGGAAGCTCTGTCAAATAATCCCTTACTCCTCATGCAGTCTTAGCATCCATGGTTAGACTGTGTGGCGTTCATGGCATGTACTCCTATTCTTTACGACGCGATCGAATAAGTTGTTTCTGACCGCAACATAGTTCACGCGCAGGACTGAGGAAGTCTAGATGGAGTATATACGAAGGTGAATACGGCTTTGAAAGTTGGTATGCTGGTGACAAAAACTTATCTGTGCGAGCTATTGAATCTCATCACCATTTTATTACGTCTGCACCCGGCCACCGCTTACTGTAGCGGCATTTGTTGTCCCGAATTCATCTTTATCAAGCCAATTCATCGTATCTTTCGCCTTTTGCTAACTACTGAACGTTCACGGTTTCCTTTTTTTAGGTGGGAGGGATTCGGTAGAATCTATGGTGTTTTCTAAGATTCAAATGCAAATACCTTTTAAACAGCAAGTCGTTTTGGAAACCGTTTGAACCATGATATGGTCCACCCTTAAACAAAACATGATATGTTTCTCTGTCCACCGCGTTGTTGCATCTTTGTATGTAATGTACCACGGTGTCACTTAGTCGGCGGATCCAGAGTCTAAGATATAGATGGGGCTCGATTTTTTTCTTTCTACTTCCTCTTATTTTTTAAAAAACTAAGTTAAAATATATGTTTGTTTGTATATGATGAGTTATTGATAATATTGAATTTAAAATGATTTTGGTTTGTATGACCTTGTTTGTGTGCGATTTTGTTTATAACTAACTAAAGTTTGAATTGGAGTAGACTGTTTCAGAGTCCAGAAAATTATGCCATATTAGAACATCCGGTGTGTGGGTTTTTGACCACACAAGATAGTCTGTTGTTACGATGAAGTAAGCACCAGAGCATTTTTAGTGTTGAAGTAGAAATGGAAGCAAACACCGTATGGTCCGGCAATAGATTTAGAGAGTGCCGGAGTATTTTCTGCAGAGAGGAGATTTTTGGCGCTAGGTTTGAATATGTACGTTGAATGGTCCGGTGCTGAGTTTGTGAACACCGGACAATGCATCAGACCTTTTATTGCAGAGAGGTTGCAGAAGGGTGGTTCAGTGGATTAGCACATGCCGGATTATCCAGTAATGGATATGAAATCACCGGAAGCTTTTACAGAACCTTTTCTTACAGAGAGCAAAATTTTCTTAGAATAAATAGTACTACACTTACCGAATGGTCCAGTGTTCAGAAGCAGAACACACCGGAACATCTGGTGTTCACATTTTCTACAAAATATGCTCTAAGTTGAAGTTTTTAATTATTATGCTAACCTGGAGATGTTTTGGAGTATGGAGAAATATGTTTGCTTGTTTCATAATGTGCAGGTAATGGATGCAACTTGACGATCGACGGTCGGTGATCAAAGTTAAGCGAGTGCTTGGTACCGGACGATCAAGGAAGACCGGGCGAAGTCAAGAGTGATCCTAGGTATACACATGAATGTCAAGCAAAGCATGAAACGGAGGATGAAGATGGCGTGTTGACAAAGTTAAGCGAAGGGGATGCCGATGCAAGTGACAAGGCGACCCGAAGGATCAGAAGTGGGAGAGATTTGCCGATAGTTAAGATAGCAAGACGGATGACACGCGTCATTATCAGAGCGCTTACTTCAGGTGTAAGCAAGTGGCGGCTGGTCACGTTTTGAGAAGCATGTTATGGTTTCGCAGTTTAGTCTCAAAATCGTAGGAGGACTGGAGGAGTACGTGGCACCATCGTAAAGCTTGCGTCAATGCGAAGCCAAGTCGTGAAGGCGCCGAGGCCGTCCGATGAATGAAGAAGAAAATGGACTAAAATACCCTCGATGGTAGGTATGAGTGTACTACAATAGAGGGGTATTTTGGAAAAAAGATAGAAAACTTAGGGACTAAGTTTAATAGAACTATAAATAGAGGAGTATGGCTATAGGAGAGGGTGAATCAACCATTTGAGCCCTTTGTGCCACCCATATGAGAGTATTATGCTAAAGTTTTAGAGGAGATGAGGATGAGTGCTTAGCATATGTAATAGGTGAGGATTTTAAGAGGAAAATCTTTATAAGCAGTGTAAAATAAGGCTAATCTCTTTAATAATGAAGTTAATTTTGTTACATATGTTTGAATTCCACTTCTAATTTTCTTCTCTTAGTTCCTTTGTCTTGTGTGCAAGTTTTTTCTTTTCGGTGTAGATTTTATTTTTCTTTTTAAGCTAAATTTTTAACACCTTGAGAGGTTATTCTTCTGGATGCTAAAGATATAAAATTCACATACATATACATATATGATAAGGTCTTGAATCACCTTGCCTTTAGACCATCATCTTGAACATCTTTTACACCGGGTGTTCTTCTCTTGATCCTAGAGTCATTTTTTCTCAAGATGAGTTATGAATTAGTTTGCTGTAGAAACTAGTGTTTGATTCCTACCATGAGACCCACCATTTGTTGACTCTTCAAGTTTGATTTTCGATCTTTCTCGAAATCTCCGGACTCTCCGCTCTAATCTCCAGACTCTTCAAAAACTTCAGACTCTCTGGTCTCATCTCCGGAGTCTCTGCACTTTTTAGGTAGTTGTAGTTTTTTCGCTACATATTTGTATTGCGTTCTGTTATGATTATCTTTTAGAGGTACGTTGAGTGATCAAATATAAGAAAACGATCAATTTCATAAAAAATTAATTTAAACATCTATTCACCTTTTTTTAGTCGTCACTACCGATCCAATATTTTTCTTTTTCTTCTTTCATGCTAAAAAATTATGGGGTGTGAGAGGGGCTCTCTAGCGTTCGGGGGTAGGGGGTGAAGCCCTCCAGCCCGCCGGTGGATCCGCCGCTGGCGTCACTGGAGTCTGGACGTAGGTTTGGACAAGCTAAGTGTATCTGGTTCAAGCACATAGGAGTGGAAGTGCTTTCGCTTAGCATGCAACTTTCGTCGGAAATGGTCACGTATAAAAATTGCTGCTTTTTGATATGTGAAAGTAAAATCAATAAGAACTTCACTGGATGATCACAAGAATGTTATAAATCGTGTTGGAACATAGAATATACCGCTAATATCGTTCAAACTGGGATTTCCAGCATCGTCTACATGTACTCTGTTCCTTTTCATCCATAAGCATGCACATGCATTGAGCTTTTCAGAGCCTCCATGGAGCTTAGTCAATAAACTAATACTACCTTCGTTTTTACTTTGTCACATTTTTTACTGTAGCAATTTTAATTTTATTTTATAAAAAAGTTTATAAATACATAAAACTTTCATATCATTATATTCGTTGTGAAATATACTCTATACTTTTAAGTATTTGTAAATTTTTGAAAAAGTAATAAATTGCTACAGTAAACTGATGATAAATAAACGAAAATAAAGGTAGTAAAATGAAAAAAATCTAAAAGGAAAAATAAAATAAAATGCTACCTCACCTAGCTATAATCTGTAGATACTTTATTCTCCATTTAATTATGTGGCACCTAAGCACCTATACTCACGCATCAGAAACCTCTCGTCTCTTCTTTATCATCATCACATAAGTTAGCCAACCTAGCGGGGTAGCCTCCCGGCGAAGCCGCGCGACCGCGCGTACAGCACGGTGCACAGCGCCGTGCCCACAGCGCACATCGCGCCCCAGAGGAGGAACGTGTCCCGGTAGCAGGCGGCGCCGAGGCACCGGTTGCTCCCGTGCGCGCCCCTCTGGTACAGGAACGCCGCGAGGTAGCCGAAGCAGAGCGAGCCCAGGGGGATGTTGGCGACCAGCACGTTGTGGTTGACGCCGAAGTTCTTGGTGCCGAACAGCTCGCTCGTCGCCGACACGGCCACCGAAGTGATGGCGCCCGTGCACGTGCCGACGACGGCCGTGCTGGCGTACAGGAACATGTCTCGCGGGTGCAGCAGCACGAAGAACGCGACGGACATTGGGGCCATCAGCGATGCCATGGACGCCGTTCTTGATAGGGAGTAGCCGCTCCTGCTCATGCAAGCCAACGGCATTTTGATGTCAGGAACCGGGACAAAGTAAAAACTAAGACGGTTTATGCCGAGCCTCAGCATAAACAGCAAGAGTGAAGACTGATAAGATTAGAGGATGTGAAGAACAGAGTGGTGCTTACTTTGCAGTGTAGTAGTCCAAGAAGGCGGGAAGGAGGCGACCGAAGAAGCCAAACGAGGACGACAAGGAGACCAGAGTGGACGCGTCGGCGAGTCCTCGGGACTCGGCGATCTGCCCCAGGTTGTTGAGGAAGACCAGACCCAGCGTGCCACTGAACATGTAGCTGAAGAAGTAGAGCCAGAAGTCAATTCTCCTCAGCAGGCGGATGCCGCCGACCTCCTCTTGATCACTCTGTTCGGGCTCCTGCCCCTGCTCCCGCTCCTGCTTGTCCTCCGCCTCAAGCTCGACCACCGACACCGCCGTCTCGGGCCCGTCGGAGTCGTGGTCGTGGACTCGGTTCTCCCACTTGGTCTCCCGTATCTTGGCCACTCTCTCCCTGACTCTGAGCGCCACCGGGATCAGTACAGGCAGGGCGAGAAACACGTAGAAGCTAACCATGTGTTCTCTGGACGAGACCCCGATGGGCTTGTAGCCTACGCTGTCAACTATGGCGCAGGCTCCAGTGGCCAGGGTGATCGCGAACATGGCGAGGAAAGGCGCTTCGGTCCTCTTGCGGTCCTTGAGCTCGACCACCCGGAGGGACGGCGCCGCCACGAGTGTGACGATCATCGGGACGATGGCATTGAGGAGGAGGTACACCTTCGTCGTGGAGTACCTCGCCGTCGCCGCCTTGGGGATGGCCTCAGCCATGGTGGTGTAGAACTTGGCGCTGAGCCCGAGGTAGCTCGTGGCCAGGCTCACCGCGACGCGGCTATCGGAGGGGAAGTTCTTGATGCAGAGGAGGTAGCACACCGTGTTGATCCAGCAGATGCCATTGCCGGCGAGGGAGGTGAGCAGGAATAGGTGCCAGTACGCGAGCCCGGCCTTCTCCAGGAAGAGGAACTGGACGCCGTACCCGACGAGGCCAAAGGCCGCGCCGGTGATTGCCACCACCCACAGTGGGATGTACAGAGCGGCCACCCCGGCGAACCAGCCGAAGATCTTCCCGGCGTCGGAGGCGAAGGCGAGGAAGTTGAGCTGCACCTGGGAGATGCCCTTGATCTCCTTGAGCTGAGACGAATAGACGGGGAAGTCGGCGTTGGGGCCGTTGATGGTCTGGAGCCAGACGCTCCCGACCAAGCTCAGCCAATGGGGTGACGAAGGAGAAGACATGCTGGGGAGGATTTTTCCGTCGCAATGCACTGCCCCTCGCTACGAGGTGTGGTACTTATGCGATCTCGACGAATGGCCGGACGTCGATAAACGAACGACCAACGGCGATTGTTGCGTGGCTTCGATATGGCTTTGTGGTTTCTTACTGTCCATTATGCGCTACGACAAGGAGTAGCTTATACTAGAAAATGCGCCTGTTGACTCTCCGCTTGATAAAATTATGGGCATAAGCATTGGTTAGTGTTTGAAGAAATAGCCGGGTGATCTCATAAGCTGAGACAACAAGGGCCTATAAGAGTAGAATAATAGTATGTAGTACTAATGTCAATATAAGGTTGATGATGTTCAGGGGCGGCCCTGAGGGGTTAAGCGGGGCGGCTGCTCTGGGCTTTCAAAATTGAGGGTCTCTTCTTATGTACCTGTATATAGTATGCATGTTTAATAGTCCGTATGACAATAGATAGAACTAGGTCTAAAGTAGCAGCTAGGTCTAGCAGTCCGCACGATAGGATGCAAGTGATCTGGTTCTTTTGATCCATAAAAAATCAAGTGACCTACTTGCCTAGCCTATTTGGCTATTTGCCTATTTCGTGTTTTCTTCCATCCAGACAATCCAGTTTCCTGCGTTCTGTGGGACCACGACTCCAAGGTGTCCCGTATGCCCGCAGCTTCGATCGAGGACATGTGTCATCCATTGCCATATGAGTTTTCATCGCTTTTTTTTTTCTCTCCTCTATAGTTTCTGCTCCACCTTAAATGGATCCCTTGCTGAGATCGCACGTTTGAAATATGGAAAGGTCCCCGCTTACTCCAACGATCAATGGGTCCAGTATTTGTACTATGGTGCTGCCACCTGCAAGCAGATAGCCCCAAAACTACTATAGTTGTAAGCTATCTACTTCATGTACCGATGAGTAACTAGAGTTGCATGTAGCAAGTTGTACATAGGCATGTGAGTATCTCTACCTACATTTGAAATATGGAAAGGTCCCCCTTACTCCAGCGATCAATGGGTCCAGTGTTTGTACTGTGGTGCTGGCACCTGCAAGCAGATAGCTCCAAAGCTACTATAGTTGTAAGCTACCTGCTGCATGTACCGATGAGTAACTAGAGTTGCACGCAGCAAGTTGTACATAGGCATGTGAGTATCTCTACCTAGCTAGCATGCATTAACGCAAGCATACTTACATGTACTCCGTTCCCTCACAATTTTGTTCTCGCGAGCATTTACGATAATTTTGCTCCAGCTTATTGTAACGGACGCATTCCAGTTTGTTCAAGCTTATCGTAAATGCTTGTGAACTCTACCAAAAATATTATCTTTGTAATTGATATATAAATATTTTAATATTTATGTTCAATGGGCCCCACTTTTAGTTTCGCCCCGGGCCACTGAAATCTCAGGACCGGCCCTGATGATGTTGCAATGGAGTGATTTATCAGCATGTTGATGCTGCAATAAAAGAATGACATGAATTTACATAATATTTGTAGTGGAATCTTGAGGTACAAGTTTTTCTGTAAAATATGATCAGAATGCTTGTAGCAATATTATGCAAGTAGCTCATAGTGATGTTCATGCATGTCCTGTAGAAGATATAAAGGATTAGTAATTTGAATTTGTTTGTACATGAGAAGGAATCAACCTATTTAATCTTTAATCATTAATTGTACCATTTAAATATTTGGTGTGGCTGATATGAACATTAAATAATTGCCTGTTTTTCTAACTTTGGATCTCAAATAAACAATTTCCCCGCTAATTTCACAGGATATAAAATAATACAAATGAAACAGAGCAAATAGAAAAATCATGGAATAAGAAATAAGAAAACATTTTGACTGTAGGTTTCAACCTGCACAATGTTTTCACTTGTGCTATTGTGATGAAATACTAGCCATGGGGTTTCAAAAACAACAGCATGCCATGCACATAATTAACTCTCATAACAAAACAACATGGCATCTGGCTTTCCTTGCTCTCATTATTAATATATTAGCCAACAATACCTAAAATCACTTCCAAATCACCAGAAAAAGAGTGGTATTAGGATGTCTCTGTAGTAGACTTTCCTGTATATTGTATACCACATAGCTGCTGTTGTACTTGAATATTGCAACTTTTCTTATGGTGAAGTAACTTGCCATCTTTCTTATTTCGACTATCCTTATGAGTGCCTCACAAGTGAAAACATTGGGCAGGTTGAAATCTATAGTCAAAATGCTTCGATGGAAGGTAGTGAACAGTGTGTAAATAAGTAGTACACTGTATTTCTGACAATTTTCTGGAGCACAAAGCAACTTGACTGTATATTTGAAGTTTTATTTAAAATGACATGACTTTATCACTATGAAAAATGTATTAACACTTTCATTTCAATTGGAATTACAAGAGGTTAGATAAGACAATTCAATTATTTTCATGTGCTATCATATCCTAGTTTATCCACTAAAGTCAATGACCGGCCAAGATATTGTATAGAAACTGGATAGGACATGATGTAAGTATATATTCTAATCTTGAAAGCTTTCCTCCTCAATCCTAATAAGACATGATTGCCACTTAAATTGATATAATGTAATCATATTCGTTAAAGATGTCAACAATAATTTGAAAATAACTATAAATTATCTTTCAATCCAAATAGAGTTTACAGGATTTGAATCGTTAGTGAATACTATAACATGGCAGCAAATTCACGAGCCTGCCTAAAATCCGACCTGTCAGCTCTCAATAGCATTGCTCTAGATTTTGCTGAATTTGTTTCCACATCAAGGTTGCTATTGTTTCCAAATCTTTTTTAGGTGTTTCGATCTTGGTGGATTCGAGCAATAGACTCAAAACTGAAGCTAAAGGCACAAGATGAGAGGGTGTTTTATAGCTCCACTTGGAGATTAGTAGATGCCATGCTATTGTATCGATATTAACAACACTGATTGAGTGTAATTACTCCTTTGCATGTAGCATCACAAATATATAAACAGGACAAATGAACTTGTACAACAGTTGATAGCAGTGTTCTTAATTTCTAAACAAATATCTGTGTTCCATTAAGGAGTGTTTTTAATTTGTAAACAAATGTTGCACTCTATCTGTGTGTTCAATCATTACACATTACCCTACGTCATGGAATATGTTTTGTCCATACCATCCCATATCTCTATTTGTTTAGCACCTTCGGTTGATTCATTTATATCAAGGGAATTTACTACGAATGAAATACATGCATTTTCATTTTTCATTAGACATATGTTTATTTGTTAGGGAAGGTGCAACTATATATAACGCTTGCTGATTACTAATGATTTTGAATACATAAATAGGCATATTCCTAAGTGGGGCAATATCAATATTTATGCTACCATACAATCCACCATTTTGGGAATAATTAAACGTAACGTTTCATCCTCTGAGTCAAATGGCTGAGATCGTATGGATTTGGATTCACCATATATACCAACTAGAACTAAACAAACTATTAGATTCTCCAAACTGGATGGCTCAAATAAGTGAGATTCATCAAGCACCATACATTCCCTATAAAGCAAGACAGTGGGCTAGCTATCCAGCTGCAGCCTGACTGCTTGAACTTACTAATGGATCAATTATAAAAACTTGTGCACTCACATATTTTTACACAATTTAGGTAAAAATTCCACCAGAAACATCTATTCTAATAACAAGTAGTTAATTACGATATATAAGCAGAAATAATCTTGATAACTATAGTGAACATAATTTGGCTTTCGTGAGCATTTAGAATCTATCACATTCATCTGCTGTTCAGAATATTTGGATTGTCACTTGTCAGAGATTGCATGATTAATTTGGTGTATATGTGCTTTTGTAGTTGTGTAAAGCTGTTTAACATTGCTTTCTTACCGCCACTGACTTCTGCTTCTATGTCCATTGTGTTATATGATGATCCCAGATGCTTCAGGGTTGCACCAATGACCTCTCTGGGAGAATTAACCATTGAAATCTTCCCAGCAAGTTCAGGCCTCCACAAATCCTCCCAATCCTACAGATAACATATCAATATATGTAACACCTACCAGGTTATCACAGTGACATGAATTCACACAAAATGCCACCTAGTCACTTATAAATCACATATTTTCATTTCATCCAGGAAATGGGAAAAGTGTTATGCTCCCTTATTGAAGGATAAATTAATTTCAGAATGTTTGTGGGTAATGTTGCATATTTCTCGACAAAGTTCACTTGTATTGGCTTCAGATTATGCCTTTTGAACTTGCTTTCCTTGTAAGCAATGACCATGGTGCCACATCTGTATGGAACCCCTATATTGAGCCATTAGGATCTGCCTCTCCGTTTTGGTTCCTGCACAAATGGACCTGAGAAACTATAGTGAAAATGCAAACTATATGGAAACTGTACATTGACTTTTGTGATCTAAAGTTTAGCAAGCAAATTGTTTTAGTCTCCTTTTTTTGAGATTGTTATTAAGGTTATCCATTGTAGTACTTTTGAAGGAGAAAGGAATACAATAAACATATAGTAAGTGAGTATAAATGTGAATTATTTGCACGTCAAAAGTTGATCCATAAATGTCAATCAACAATTTGCAAAGTGCCATAAAGCTAAATCTTTCCTTTTAATATACCATGGATCTTACCTGTTTCTTTAAAGCTAATGCTATAAACATTTGTAAATGTTTTGCATTCAGGTTCATTAACTGAAGGTTGTTAGCTGTAGCTAATTTATCCTCCATATGATGGAGCAGCAAACAAACTGATTGAGGGTAGAGATTATGAATTCTGAACATCATTGTATCTTGGAGCAGCTCCACCAACTTATCCCATGGCCATCAAACCCTTACTACCTGCTCAGCTCCAGCTCGTCATCCCTTGCGCAAAGCACATATATAAATAGATAGCATAATGATTCAATTGACATATTTAACAATCTTGCATAGTATTGGCTCTGCGACCATAAAATCAGTGAAAATATAGATACACATGAGTTGAATCATAGTTAGGTATAAATGGTTAAAGGTATATAGACACACGTAACTAAGAAATTACCCAGTAGCAATTCTCAAATATGAACATAAATAATTTATGAAGAAACATGGCCCAAATCCATAAATAATTCAAAGGACTTCAACAGCTGGCAAGCTTGATGATAAGTAGTCGGATGAAAGGCAATATTTTATATGATTGTATCAAGCCATGCAGCATCTGTTTTGGCAGACTGTGCCTAACATGAGCAGGAGTGTTATCAGTTGCACATCACATGGCTACTATATTTCAGTTTACCATAACCATGAGTTAAGGTCCATTGAAGCTTAAGCACCTTCTAGTATTCTGCGAGCAAGCCCACATCTAGGCATTACAACGTCAAATTACCGCACATTGTTTTCTAGGCATCATTGATTCATTCATTCATCTTCTAGCAGAAAGCATAAAGTACATCACACAGGTGAACCAGCACATTCAGGGGTATGGAAATTCGGTCGTACCAGTATGGTGGCCCGGGATGAAGCTGAGGTGGAGCACGGAGAACACCACCGGAGTAGCAAGGTAGAGGAACCCCACCATCTCGACGAGCAGCAAGGGGAGGAGGCAACAGCAAGGTCCATGCCAGCTAGCCATGGAGCTAGGGTTCGTCTCCAGCTCACTGTGCACCAAATCAGAGGGAACAACTACTGGAAGACGCGATTGGAGGTGCAGGGACCCCATTCTCACCACTAATTCTGGTGACGTGTGGCCAAACTAGTGGCCACCTTGCCTTGTCGGTGGTCGCGGCTCCACTGGAAGCGGCGGCTTTGGAGCTGTTGGGAGGGAGGTGGTGGCCAGCGGGATCGAGTTGGAAAGGTGAAGGCGGCGCCCATATCCCTGGAACAGGCGACGACCACGAGGGGGGGGGGGGGTTAGTGACGCTGATGGAGGACGTGGCCGGCGGTGCTGAGGAAGAAGGCGCAGGGCGGTGGTCGTCCGCGGTGCAAGGTGCACGCTGGGAGGCGACGACCTTAGGCAGAGACAGAGCTGCGTAGGGGCCCGCGGAGGGGCACGGTGGCGCAGGGACCGGCGGAGGAGCGCGGTGGCGTGGGAGAAGGTGGGCGCCAATGGGGCCGGCTGCGAGAAGAGAAAGGAGCAGGAGAGGAGGGAGGCGAGGAGTTTCTTGGGGTGGCAGGAGGAGCTGAGAGACACCGGCAGCGAGTTCGGCCACCGATCCAACAGGAAACTCAGGAGAAGGAGGAAGAGGTGGGGAGGAGTGGCGAGGTAGCAACGTCAGGGGGAACAGACAGCTATAAGCAAGTAAATGCAGAGGATAGAGGTGTCAGAAAGCTAAAGGGAAAAAGATCACGGGCGTCTCCTTTGGGAACACTCCAGAGAGCTTTTTTTTATTTTTTTAATTTTAGCCGGTGCAGCAGCGGTACAATATTTTTTCTGCATCCAACCATTCAATAGCAATCGGACGGCCTATATGAACCAACCAATCAGAAGCCTCCATCCCTTCCGGGATTTAGATATGTAAAGATAGTGCTCTGGGCTTGGGCAGGAACGAGAACGAGAACGAGGGAACGGTTGGCAAAGGCTCCTGACGTGACTGTGATGGCCGGCCAAGGCAACGTACGTACGTAGACGAGATGGAGGTAACAGTAGGAACTAGATTTACGATTAGAGAGAATAAATATTTATTTTAATAATTTTTTATAAAATTGATGTTTTTCTTCTATTTAGATTATCTAACGTACTTAAAACTCAAGCGAAAGTAAAATTAGAGAGAAGTTTTAAAAAAATCAAAACAACACGACTCCACGGATGTTATATGAACCATATGTTCTATTTAAGATCAATCTACGTATCTTAGCACTTGAGAGATCACAAAGAGAGGAAAAGACGAGCCAAAAACCTCAAAAGATCAAGAAAAATCCAAAAATCCAAAAACACATTCTCTTCTTTCATGATTGCACATTTTCTATTTCCCCCTTTTATTTTTAGATAAATGTAATTTTCTTCCCCATTATTAATATTTATGCATAATATCTTTGAGCATATTTTCTCCCCTTTTACAATGCAAACATCAACAATACAAGACAATATCAAAGATGTGCAAATAAAATGCACCCTACAAATCTTCACATATAGATCACAAAGCACTTGCAAGGACTAGAGATGTCAAAACACTATAAGGAGTAAACAATATAACTCAATAGCGCACAAAGTCTCGAAGTGAGTTCATGTCACAAGCACCGGGAGTGAAGCAAGTTTTGATTATATTGTTCAATTATCCATAAGATGTCACCATAAAAGCATCTATAGTTTCATGACCAGTACCAATATTAGAGAAACTTTTGCTATATCAAGTTCAAACTAGGCAACCAAGTTCAACCCGACTTTCTATGCAAACACCCACATATCAATTCAAGCCTTAGTTTGACAATATGAAAAAGAATATTCTTAGCAGATTAAAAAACACATGTTAACTTTCTCATTTGATTATTTAACTATCCTCAAGTGAGCTTTAAGCAATCATGGGTTCACTTCTTTGACAAACAACATAAATCCTTAAGCCATCGTATTGGATTTAATTTTAACTCAAAACTTGATCATTCATTTTATTAATGGAACATAGGATTCAAGATATGTAATTTTTTATAAAGCCAAAATAAGTTGTGACTTTGCGACACAAAATATAACATTCTCTCCTAATGGTTAATCATGGGCTAAACATTTACAAAGACAAAGATCAAAGACCCTTATTCCGTTGAACTGAACAAAGTGACATAGCTCAAACTTTTCACAGAACTAACCCTAATTTAAGCACTGATCAAGCTAAAAAAAATATATAAAGGTGACAAGAGATTACGTTCACATTTCAAGTTTATTCTTAGAAAAGATAAGCTTCCTCAACAGATTTTATATCATATTTCAATAAGAGCCTAATCTTGCATAAATTGTTATACATCAATTACACTTAGCACAAATTCACAACTAGTACAAGAAAGTACAAAGAACAAATAAGTGAAGCTTGCTAATATGATTATCTTACAAAATGCTATGTAATGCAAATACAATAAAAATAAGATAGAGTATGTACAAAGGCAACTCTCCCTCACACAATGTCATAGGGCTTACACACACTAAGCTCTCCCCTCAGAAAGGTAAACCTTGTTACATATAGAGGCATGGTAAAGATGTTAGCTAACTGGTGTTGGGTATCTATGTAGCTCAACTCAATGTTTACTTTCTCATTGTGGTCTCTCAGGAAGTGAAATTTCATATCTATGTGCTTAGTTTTGGAGTGTTAAACCGGGTTATTGGCTAAGCTTATGGCATTGGTGTTGTCACACAAAAGCAGTACACTCCTGAAATATAACAAAAATCCCCTCAAAATAGCAACCATCCACAAAATCTGTGAGCAACAGCTAGCAGCAGCTACATATTTAGCTTTAGTAGTAGATTGCGCAACGCTAGACTGCTTGCGAGAAGACCAACACATAAGAGAAGTAAAAAAAATGACAAGTACCAGAGGTACTCTTTCTGTAAATTCTACAACCAGCATAATCCGCATCCGAAAAGCCACGAAAAGAAAGCGAAGAGGATGCAGAAAACCAAAGACCACTCGAGAGTGTGCTTAAGATACATCAGTATGTGTTTCACTGCTTGGCGGTGAAACATCCTCGGTGAAGCCTGGAAGTGAGCACACAAGCATACGACAAAGTGGATGTTGTATCTTGTCGTCGTCAAGTAAAGGAGGGAGCCGATCATGCTTCTATACTCCCACTGGTCCACCTCCTCACCATCTTCATCAAGCATGGTCGAGGTAGCCATCAATGTCGTCAATGGCTTTGTATCGCTCATGTCAAACTTCTTCAGCAGATACTTGGTGTACTTCGCCTAGTGGACGGAGGTGTCTTGCTTGCACTACTTGATTTGAAGTCTAAGGAAGAAGTTGAGCTCACACATCATCGATATCTTGAACTCCTTGCTCATAGTTTTTGCAAACTTGGCCACAAGTGCATGAAAAGAGCCAAAAAAAAATGATATCATCCACGTAAATCTGAATAAGTAAGAAATCATTATCATGTCTAAGAGTGAACAAAGTTTTATTAGCTGATCCCATAAAATACTCATGTCTTAGCAAGAAAGATCTAAGCCTATCATACTAAGCCCTAGGTGACTATTTAAGTTCATACAAAGTTTTCTGAAGTTTGTATACTCTATGAGGGTATTTAGGATGCTTAAAGCGTGGGGGTTGCTTGACATAGACCTATTCCTCTATGAAACTATTTAGAAAAGAACTCTTGACATCTATTTAATACAACTTAAAATCTCGGGATGCAAGGAGGATCCTAATAGCAGATTAAAAAGATTTTTTCTCACAAAGCTCTTACGGAATACATAGGCTAAGCACTACCCTTCCTCTCCTCTAAAACACCAGCACAAGACTTTCATATGGATGACACAAGGAGCTCAAAATGGCTGGTTCAACTCTTCTCATAGCCCTATCCCTTTATTTTTAAACCTAGGAAACTTGACCCCTAAGTTTTCTAGTTTTTTTCCCCAAAATACTCCTATCTTGTAGTACACTTCTACCTACCACCGAGGATATTTTGGTCCATTTTCTTCTCGATCATCGGACGGTCACAACGCCTTCACGACTTAGCCTCGCCTCGACGCAAGCTTCGCGATAGTGTCATGTACTCCTCTAGTCCTCCCACGGTTTTGAGGCTAAACCGCGAAACTATAGCATGCTTTTCAAAGCATGATTCCCCACTTGCTTACACCTTTAGCAAGCACTCCGATGTTGACGCGTGTATTCCGTCTTGCGATCCTGACCACTCGGATCGCCTTGTCATTTTCATCGGCATCCCCTTCACTTGACTTTGTCAACACGCCATCTCCATCTGCCTTGCATACTTTGCTTGACCTCTACATGTTCAGCTAGGTTCACCCTTGACTCCGCTCGACCTCTTTTATTGTCTGACACCAAGCACTTCGCTTGGCCTTGATCACCCCATCGTCAATCGTCAAGTTGCATCTATCACCTGCGCACCATGAGATAAGCAAACACATATCTTCAACTCCAATTCCAGTTAGTCTATAATCAATATGCTTAAATAAAATTCCAAATAAATTCAAATCACATCAAAGCTTATGCAAAGCTGAAGATCAACCAACCAAATAAATAGCAATATCAATCACTCATCATAAGTAAATCAAACCATATTTCAACTTAGAAGCAGCAGTGGGACAACAGATCACGTGAGACATTTCAGCAGGTGCGAGACCACAATGCATGATTCAAATGTAGGTCCGTAGTCATGTCCAGTGGCAGTGCAGAGGAGCCCAGGTAGAAGAGGATCATCCACCTTTGCCCCTCTCCTTGTTTCTCTTCCTCCCCTGGTCACATCAGTTTGAAGCTACCATTGGAAGCCGCAAAACATGGAGCGTGGGCTGCTGCTGTAGGTTCATGGATCAAGTGCCTTGGAGCAGCTTGCCACGGTTAGCCGCCGGTCACGACGATAGGACGGCCTTATCGTGGTCAAAGGCTGCATTTTTACTATTTGTTAATCCAATCAAAGGACAAAGGGCATGCTAGAGTATCTTCAAGAGCTTCATCGAAGCACACGCTATTCATATGAAACACCAAAAATGACTAATTTTCATCTCCAACAAACTAGCCAACGCGCACGTCGTTCTACCGGCCTCGCCATCTCTCTCCTCTCGCATGCCAAATCTAGCGTGCCTCTCCCCTCATGACATCCTCCAACCGTCGGTCACCCCCGATGCTCTCCCTCAACCATTCGTACTCCGTGGCTCAGTCAAATCATCCCTGGCTCATCGTCGGTGTGACTGTCCATGCGAGCTGACCGCCACCACACCATGAATTCGCTTTTGTGCGATAGGCAAGGCGGTCACTGCAAATGGAGGTGCTCCTCTGACTCGTCGTCCCTGGCCTCCCCCTCCGGCGCCATCTCCTCCTCCACGTCCTGCCTCGACCGCTCGCTCATTGTCGCTGAGTTCCCCGACGCTGGTGGGTAAACCCCCACCACACCCCCTTGCAGTTCTTGATCTCCCAGTGCTCGACTCACTGTGTCTCCCTTGGTTCCACTGCAAGAGCCAGTTGGCAGCAGCGTGCGATCTCTGACGTGGTGAGCTAATGTTGGCAACATGATCACGAAAAATATAGGGTGGTAAGCCTTTAGTGAGCGGATCCGCAAGTATTGACTTAGTATTTATATGCTTGACACTTATTGTTTGGTCCTGAATTCTATCTTTCACAACATGATACTTAATGTCGATGTGTTTGGCAGCACCACTTGACTTGTTGTTACTCGTATAGAAAACTGTGGGTTGATTATCGCAGTATAACATAAGTGGCTTTGAAATACTATCAACCACTCTCAATCCCGAGATAAAGTTCTTTAGCCATACAGCCTACCCGGTAGCCTAATAACATGCTATAAACACAGCTTGTATTGTTGACGATTCTGTAAGTATCTGTTTGGAGCTTTTCCACGAGATAGCTCCTCCAGTGAGGGTGAAGATATAACTTGACGTGGATTTCTTAGTATCCACACACCCTGCAAAGTCTGCATCCGAATAACCAACAACTTTGAGGTTATCGGATTTTCTAAATATGAGCATGTAGTTCTTAGTGCCTTGCAAATAGCGAAAGACTTTCTTAATGGCTTTCCAGTGGTTCGGTCCTGGATTTGACTGATATCTGCCAAGCATCCCGATCACAAAAGCTAAGTCTAGGCATGTACATACTTGAGCATACATAATGCTTCCGACAGCTGAAGCATAAGAAATAGACTTTATCTGATTAGTTTCATATTGGTTCCTTAGACATTGAAATGTCCTAAATTTATCTCTCTTAACAATAGGAGTATGCGAGGCAGAGCACTTATGCATATTATATTTCTTGAGTACTCTGTCATTGTAAGCCTTTTGAGACAAACCTAATACTCCTTTGGACCGATCTCGGTGAATCTCAATGCCAAGAACGTAAGAAGCTTCACCGAGATTCTTCATGTCGGAATTAGTTGAAATAAATCTCTTGGTCTCAAACAACATATCCTTATCGCTGCTGGCTAATAAGATATCATCCACATAAAGAACTAAGATGGTGAATTTTCCCCCTGTAAACTTTACATAAATGCAGTTATCAACTTTATTTTCTTTAAAACCAAAATTTCTAATGACTTTGTCAAACTTGAGATACCACTGCCTGCACGCTTGCTCTAGGCCATAAATTGATTTCTTAAGGTGACATTCCAAATGTTCCTTGCCTTCCATGATAAAACCTTCCGGCTGAGCCACGTAAATATTCTCTTCCAAGTCACCATTAAAGAATGCCATCTTTATGTCCATTTAATATAGCTCTAAATCATAATGTGCTAAAAGCGTCATAATTATTCTGAATGAATATTTACTTGATACAGGAGAGAAAATTTCATTATAGTTGATCCCTTCTCTTTGTGAAAAGCCTTTAGCTACAAGCCTCACTTTGAACATTTCGATGTTCCCCTTATAGTCGTGCTTTGTTTTGTAGACCCATTTACAACATACTGTTTTGACTCCGTCAGGGATTTCTACTAGGTCCCATACATCATTATCGCTCATAGATTTTAATTCGTCCTTCATGACACTAAGCCACTCAGGCGAATGCCCACTCTTCATGGCATCTTTATACGAGTTGGGATCTTCTGCCTGCCCTATGTCATTAACATCCTCATTCATATAGACAACATAATCATTCGAGATGGCAGGTCTCATGTCACGCTGTGATCTCCTGATCGGTTCATTAGGCACTGCAAGACCAGGACTGGGTACTACAGGGGACCGCTGAGGCTCATTGTTAGGACATCGTTAGGAATTTCAGAGACCTCAATAGGGGGTGCGCTGGTGTTAGTTTCTATTGAAGGTGCAATCACCTGGGGCATATGGATGTAGAGCTCTTGGATCAGCAGTATAGGAACATAAACTCGCTTTTCCTCGAGATCAACTTCTCTGGGCTCCAAATCCCCGTTCTCAAGAAATACAGCGTGTCTTGTTTTAACAAACTTAGTGATCCTATCTAGACAGTAAAAACGATACCCCTTTGATCTCTTGGGATACCCGATAAAGTGACAACTAACAGTCTTAGGATCTAATTTCCCAATATGTGGATTAAAAACTTTAGCTTCAACTGCACAGCCCCACACACGCAAATACATCAAAGAGGGCTTTCTCCTAGTCCATAATTTGTAAGGTGTTTTTGGAACTGATTCACTGGGAACCCGATTAAGAATGTGTGCGGCTGTCTTAAGTGCCTCCATCCATAGTCCAACTGGTAAACTAGAATAGCTAAGCATACTTTGCACCACGTCCATAAGCGTGCAGTTGCGTCACTCGGCTACCTCGTTTTGTTGAGGTTCACCAGGTGTAGAATATTGGGCTACTATGCCATTTTCCTGAAGGAATCTGGCAAAGGGGCTAGGGATTTGCCCATATGGGGCATGTCTCCCATAATACTCTCCCCCGCAATCCGATCTCACTACTTTAATCTTTAGGTTGTGCTGATTTTCTATTTTATCCTTTAATATCTTGAAATTGTCGAGAGACTCAGATCAATCTTTAATGGGGTAGATATAACTGTAACGAGAGAAATCATCAGTGAAGGTAATGAACGAATCAAAACCATCCACTGATGTTACAAGAAAAGGACCACATATATCCGTGTGAATTAATTCAAATAATCCTGTGCTCCGAGTGGCCCCCTTCTTTATTTTCTTAACATATTTTCCTTTAATGCAATCTATGCAGTGGTCAGTGTCGGAGATATCTAAGGGTTGGAGAATCTCTTCCTTAATGAGACGCTCCATTCTCCCCCTCGAAATATGGCCTAAATGACAATGGCACAGTTTCGAACAAATCTCATTAATTGTACTTCTCTTTCTCTTATGGAAGCATATAAAATTTATCTTGTCGGATGGCAAGACCAATAACATTTGAATTAAACTTAAGAATGCACTTATTGTCTCCAAAATTATAATGAAAATCATTATCATCTAACATTAAAACTGAAATGAGATTTCTCCTCATGAAAGGAACATAAACTACATTATTTAGTCTAAGAGTGAAACCACTATCAAGAACTAAAAGAATGGATCCTACAGCCTCGACTTCAGCTTCCTTCCCGTTGGCCACTCTAAGATTTTGCTCCCCTTTTTCTAAAGTTCTCGCGGTAAGGAATCCCTAAAGAGTTGGTAATGTGCACAGTGGCACCTGAGTCAATCCACCTTGAATTAAGGGAGAAATCCGCATAAAGAGATTCATCAATGAATATTATTAAATCATAACCCTTCTTTGCGAGACACTTCAGAAAACTAACATAGTGTTTCTGGTGGTGGTTCTTCTTGTGGCAGAAGTGACATCCATCATTCTTAGATTCTTGAGAGACGGGAGCAGAAGAAGCAAGTGCCTTGGGTGCCCTCTGCGCTATCTTGACATGCTTAGTGATGAAATGCAACTTCTTCTTAGAGTTGTAATCTCCTTGGAATTTCCTTTTGTTTCTGGGGCTGCTAAGTTGATTAACAAAATCTTTCTTTTCAGCCCTCAGTCTCTCTTTCTCTTGGACACACATCACGATCAAGTCACTCATGGTCCATTTCTCCTTCTGAGTATTATAGTTAATCTTAAATGGAGAAAATTCAGAAGGGAGAGAGCCCATAATGAAATGGACAAGAAAACCCTTGAGTTTGGCAGCCATGTCTGTCATCATCATGATGTGTTCTTTTATGCTGCCAGACCCAAAGTTGTACTTAGTTTTGAGGAGCTTCTGAATTAATATACTGGTATAAACCTTAGAGGTGCCTTTGAATTGCTCCTCCACGGATGCCAAGCAAGTTTTAGCCTTTTCTGATGTTAGGATTGCTCCTCTTATAGCTTATGAGATCGAGTTCCTCATAATCATTAGTGACATGCGTTTGGACCGCTCCCACTTCTCACAAAGTGCATCATAAGTTTTCTTTAGTTCATCATAATTCTCTATGCCAATGGCTGGAGCAGTGGGAGCGTCAACCCTGAGTGCATAGTTAAGGTCCAAAACTCGATGGTCACCTTTTCTTTCCAAGCGGGAAAGTTATTCCCCGTAAGTTGCTCTATGCCGTCAATTATGGCAGCAACAGAGGAAGCGTTAAGAGCTGAAGAGAAAAATTAGGCCGAATTAGAAATTTATCATAAAGAAATAATTTACACGAAAATAACCCTATGTTGATCTGATTAAAATCATGCCAAAAATAAAACTCCAATCCGCATCACCGTTGGGTAAAAAACAGAAAAGAATTTGAATGAACACATAAAATGGCGCATAATCATAATTAACTTTGGTCAGAAAGTAATTATGAACCCACATAAAATTAAGCGTAAAATTTTTCGGAAAAATCTTCCCGTTGGTTCCAATTCTTCCAGAGAATTAATCGAAATTTTGTGCATTAATCATTATTAATTTTTGGCCATAATCCAGTGCATAAATGAATAAAAGCATTAGATAACCACTAGAAATTCTAAAAACTGGAAAATCCCAAAGACTTAAAATAAAATGACCCAATTGGCATATTCAGCCGCTCGGCCCATAGCGCGGCGCAGGCCCGGCCACCTGAGCCCGCGTGATCCTGGCCGCTCATCTCAATTCAATGGCTGTCTGGCGGTTTCTCCGGGGATAAAATGCCGCCGGCCGAAATTCCTAACCCTAATCCCTATCCCTCTCGATCTCCTCCGAGAAAAAACAAACGGTCGGGAGAGGAGCGATAGCGGTGGCCGTGCAAGTGAGAGCGTCGGCGAGGCAATCCCGCCAGATATAGAGACAGAGAGGAGAGTGCGAGAGATGAGTAGAGCATGAGGCGGCACCGCCATGGGTCGGCTCGCCAGAGCACGCGTGCGACAATGGTTGTGCGCGGCTTTGTCGAGCCGGTCTTTGGTGGTCTCGTGAAAACGTCGTGCGCACGCGGCGGAGGGTTAACATGCACTGGTGAAACTGCTACGCATGCAAGGAGACGGTCGGGCTGGAGAATCCACGCGCGATCCACATCGAGAAGATGGATCTACCGGTGGGAACGATTCCGGCGGGCCTCCATCGCAACATAAGGTACTCCCTTCTACTTTTGTTCTAGGGTTCATGGGTTGGGGATTGGGGGATTTGGGATTTTCTTTAGGATTTGCATTAGAGTTTCTCTAATTTCCCTCCTTCTTAATGCTACCCGAGCTTAATTCGGTACGAAACATGTCGATTTGCCTCCAAACTGACCCCAAAAACACAAAACAACACACATATATGCATAAAATACATCTAATCCGAGCCTTAAAACCCCTAATTCATGAACATATGATCTAATCCGACACTAATTGGTGCTAAGTGAGATCATTATTGGTCAAACTGAGACATAAACACTCTAATTCATGATCATGAGCATTAATCCGAGCCTAATTTTCATCAATTAAACCTAAACTTGAACATTAGTGGGTCAGAACAATTGGGTCCAAAGGAAAAACACTTAAACCAGGAACAATTAGAGCTAATTGATCACCAATTAACATAATTAAGCCTAATTGTTTATGAATTGGCGTCATTCGAACATGATTAAGTCTAATTAGATCTGATTAGGGCTAATTAGGCTCTGATACCAATGTTGAACTTAATTATGCCTTAATTAACATGATCATTAGCCTTAATATCAAACACCACCTTAAGCGGAAGCATATACACATACCAGCATTCAGAGATGCCATCTAGAGTTGATCGGTGAGGAGGTGTAGTCGTAGCCGGCGTGGTGAAGCACCTCGGTGAAGTCACGGCAGCGGCGGCGGCCTTCGCTCCACTGCAGCGTACCCTTTAGATCGGTCTAGAGTTTTGGTATGTTGGGTGTGCGTTAGCTGCGTGAGAGATCAATCTCTCACGAGTCCCAACGTTTCCCTTTATATTGTGGCGCTGTGTGGAGCGAGACCGCAACCAAGGTTGGTTGCGCTTCCGATCATGGCGCTGAGGTGGGGACGGTTCCCCCTTATCTCTCGATCCTGTTCTGTTAGAGAACATTAGCATGAGCCGAGATCAATTCCAACAGTAAAGAGTACTAAATAAATAGCAATAGCATTGATAATAGTCTCAGAAAAAAACAATGTAACTTGTGTTCTCTTCTACTCTTCTACCAACAGATGTTTGACATGCGAGCAGCTATCTCAATAGTTACCTCACTCGTTCACGCATATCTGAATCGTCGTATTATTTAATAGGCTGTAAAAAAACAAGAATCAAACCGACCCCTTAGCATCACAAGCAATATCCATGACATCAGTAGCCAGTAGGCCCACTGATGATCAGCTGGATCTCTGCTACACCAGACCAGTCGGAACGCACGGACGAACGCAGCATGCACCACCATGGATCGCCAACTCCGGCCACTTGCATTCACTTTACGTGCACCGGATCGACCAGGTGGTCAGGCGGGATAAATCAGCTTGCGCTCCCATATCCATTAGGCAGCACCGGCCCGTATCTTTTGTGGGGTTCCCTCAAAATGAAGAGCACGTCATACTTGCATCATGATGCCGGCATAGAGCAAGACGACGAGCCTGCAGTCGCAGAAAAACTGTAATAACTAACGGCACTTGTCGTCAGAGGCCAACACTTGCGCAGTTATGCCGCACCTAGCGCATGCTTGCAGAGCAATAGAGCAGCGCCGGCCGGCCAGATCGAGGCTAGAGCCTAAAGGCTGAACTCGAGTAGTATTTAGTGCCCTGCTATGTAGGCACCAGAATCGTGTCCGTGAGCGCGAGGGCTACTACAAGGTTTTAGGCAGGCAGCCAGAGTGCTCTACTGCTCTGCTACATTTTGCATCCGCGATGGCGTTGTCGCGTGTAAATGTCTCGTTAGTGCCCAACTGTGGGTGCACGCGCGCGCCCTTTTCTTAGTGATGACAACTGGACTTGTGGATTCATGTATTTGCAGGTTTTGTATCTGATAGGTCTAGATTCTGATTTTATTTTCCACCTACAGATCCATCGGATTGGATACCTAAATTAAACCGGGTCGGGTTTGAATTTCAATTTTAGTCCGTGGGTACCTATCGGATCGCTCGAAACTCAGCCTAGCGCCCCAGCCTCAGTTCCTTCAGACCTTCACGCGCCTGCAGCCCGGCCTGCCCATGACTCCGTTGCTTCCTTCCTTGCCCATGGGCCCACTGGCCCATTCCTCCACACGCATGCGGCATGTGTCTGTCGCTGCCATCGCTACGCGCCCACACCGTCCGTAGGGGTGGAAAATGGATAGCTGGTATTTTAATTATTCGGTATTTGTATCCGTCAAAATATGAATATGGAAATCCACATATGTATTCGTTTTTAAAATAGATATTAAAATGGATATATCCGAATTCGTTTTTAAGATTCGGATTCAAATGTGGATATCCGAATTGCTTTCAATTCGGATATAGAAATGGATAATATCCATGTTGGGAACTAAATTTCGCTAATGTTTTAGAAATTTCAAAGTTGAACGAAATTTATATATTCAGGTCCAGTCAAATTTAACCAAAAGTTTAAAGTTCTAACATGAATTTTGAACGAAATTTCTAAAATTTCGGTAATTCCAGTAAATCCAAATGCGAACGATTTTTTTCGCACCAAAATAAAAATTCTTTTCGTTAAATGTGCAAGATATTTGTATACAACTCGATCGAGTAGATATTAAAATGCGGATTCAGATTCGAACTATCCGATTCGTATTCGCATTCGAGGATATTTAGATTTGTATTCGTATTATTATTAATATATAGATAGAAATGTGAAAAGTTGACTATTCGATCCGTATCCGATCCGTTTTCATTCCTAGCCGCGCAGCCGTCGCGTCACCCTAATCCGTGTGTCGACACTGCCTGCCCTATCACCCGCTCCTCCAGCCGCCGCCCATCCATCCCGATCTACGCATCGGGCCATCGGCGCCACCCACCCCGATCTGCATGTCAGCGTCGCCTGCCCCTCCGTTCTCGCCTCGTCGCTCATCCACCCTGATCTGCATGCACGTCCACCTTGATCTGCGCATTGGATGATGTGATGCTGCTGCTCCCAGCTCGCCTATGGTGAGGGCGGCGGGACTTGCGCAATGGATCTGCGCTGCTGCTCTGGCGATTAGCAACGGGACCTGCGCTGCTGCTCCTGCGGTAGCCATTGTCGCGAAACTACACCCGACGGGCACTTGAAACCCGACGGGCGCCTAACGTGTGCGGGTTCAGATTTCATTTTTCATCCATTTGGTATTTCGGGATCGGATCGGGTTAAATCTCGCAGGTTTCAGGTCAAGTTTGGTTTTACTCTACTGGGCTCCGATCCGACTCAGTTGTCATCCCTATCTTTTCTTGATCGCTGTCCGTTCCCAGGAGTGAACGCAACGGGGCTATTTTGCTGCGAGTATATAGGTACTTGGTTCGTGGGGTGCATACTCATTGCTCCCGGGACCGCGAGGAGAGAAATCATGGTCTCCATCATCCATTCATCCCCCGGCAAGCATGAAAGGCATGGGCACCGGCCGGGAAGACGCTTTCTGACGCTGGAGCACTGGTGCGGCGGTGCCGCCCGTCGGCACAAGCGACGTAGGTATCTGCCGCTGCCCAGTTGAGTCGTTGCAACAAGCGTGACCGGTTGCCCAGGCGGGCGACGGCCCGGCCAAATGGTGACGGGTTATACACACTGCTGCTCTCGCACGTCGACGATATGGGGTAAACCTGGTGATGGCAGTCCGCGCCGGATTGCAGGCGGGCCATACTGGTGTTGTGGAGAGGGAGCGAACCGGACCAAGCGAATGGAAGACCACCACGTGTTTCCGTGCAGGCCGGGAGGAATCTGCAAAGCGGCCGTAGTTCTCATTTACCGGCAAGAACGAGCCGTGCCTGATGAAATCATATTGGAATAGGATAAGAAGTCCTACTCTTGTTTTGGGTGTACTATTTTATCTACTCCTACTTCTTTACGGAGAGAAGACTTTTCCACTTATATATAGGAGAGGAGACATACTATTGTAACTAAAATTGTTCATTATAATAAAACAGATCGCGCTGGGCCGAGGAGGCCCTTCAAGAAAAAAGCGGCGATGTGTTACGGCCCAAAGAGGTGGGAGGATGAAATCAAGCGTCCTGTCTAACCATTATGTGGGGGCCCAAATACAGGCCTAGGTGAGGTGTGACCGCGGCCCAACATGCTAGCATGGCCTGGTTAGTGTCCAAGCAGTAGTAGGCTAGCAGCCGAATCCGCCAATCCTCTGGTTTGCCTCATTCAAGAAAAGACAGCAATAGACTACCGTCGTCCGTTTAATAGGTAGATCTTGTTCTTAGCCTGCTGAACGGTTGAGTTTTTTGTTGCTGTGATATCCACGAGTCCACCTAAAAGATCTCGCTTGAACAGTGGGTGAGATCTTTTGGGTATATAATTTAGTCGGTGCGGCCCTGTCGACGTCAGCTCCCCATTTGGTTCGAAGTCAACCGAGAGAGGGGAGGGGAGAGTAGGGGAAGAGAAAATTTACAACCAAATCCTACTGAAGTAAAGAGATATGTTTGTTTTCTCTGGTTTTTTTTAAATCTGATAAGATAGTCAATAATGCTAGGTTTTGACATAGAATAGAGATTAAATCTAGGATTTTTTTTTTACAAATATAGGATAGCTATTAGACATAGGTTAGAATGTAGATCTAGGTTTAGAATTAGGGTTAGATATAGTTTAGCAACTAGATCTTATTTGTACGTATATTTTATTAATTTGATGTAGTATTTAGATATATGTTAGATATTAGATGTAAGATTTAGATATAGTGTAGTCATAAGTTAGGTAGTAGATGTAGGATTTGGAGGTGTTTGATGTAGCGATATGAGAATATTTTGTTGCAGTATAGAATACATGTTGCGTAATATTTGTAATGAATTTTTATTGTAGATATAGTTTTACATAATTATTTCTGTTCTGTCATAATAATGTTAGAGTTTTTGTTGATGGATGCCAGGCATGTCGGATCGGTGGCAGTTTAGATTTTTTTATAGGAATAGTGAAATATTATATGATCTGAAAGGGCTAGTATTATCCGTATTTCAGTCAATGGATAAGGCTATCTCTAGTTCTATTCATAAAAGTGTCGGACACTTATACGTCTGGTTGATGCGGGGTTTTAAAATAGACCCTAATATTCAAGAGCTGACCATTAGTATTGTGGGCAACCAAGTGAGAGATAGTGTGTACTGGGAGATGTACCCGCTCAGGGAAGATGAAGTGTGGAAGAGTTACCTGCAGGATGTTGTGCGTATAATTTGACCTCCTATGTTGCTTGTGCAATAGAAGAATAATGAGGCAATCGGGGAGATGCAGGGTGGGGGTACGCGGAGGAGGAGGGTGATGAGGAAGAGTATGATGAGGATGTCGATTCAGATGATGCGTGTTCATCGGATTATCCGACCGAACCGACCGTTGAGACAGATGAGTGGGAATGAATACCTTCTCTATTGAACAGATAGAGTGAGATGCTCTTGAGGCAAACGAATCTCCAGAGTATGACATCTCGGATGATGACGATGAAGTGCCATAGCGAACTGGAACAATTGCAACTCTAACAACCTTATGGTCAATGAGGGGAATCAAGTGTCATAGTAAAAGGGTCGGTGACATTCTAAAAGAGAAGAGGGTGAATTAGAACACTTAAAACTAATCGGCTCTATAGATTCGTCTAGTGTGTTTATTGTACTGTTCAAAAGATTTGCAACATATAACTAATCCTAACAAACTAATCTATAAAGGTAAACATGCAAGGATATATTGCAAAACTAAATACGGAAACATAAAGATGGTATAGAGAGCAACCCCTAGTCCAGTTGGAGCAACCACCTAGACTATAGCTCACAGACGGCACCCGATCATGGCCCTTGAGCCACCTAAACCTCAAGTAGATTGAGCCACCAAGCCACCAAGATAAGGCCTCAAATATCCTGAGCCAACCCGTAGAACTTCAAGTCTTCTTCGAAACACAAACTGATTGGAGCCCTTTCATGTTGGTGATGAATTCCTTGGGTATCTAAATGGGTTGGTTCCACCTCCAATTCTTTCTCCCAATTATGTGCGCATCCATTTTGCCATTGTACTTCTTCTTGAGCTTGTAGTGGTTGCTCTTGATGTTGATCTTGTAGTTGGGATTGTTGTAGAAGTTTGAGGTCTTGTTAGAGAGGTTCATCGCCTTTTTTTTCATCTTGGTCTCCTTCTTAACTTGTTTGAATTGGAAAAACTTGTGACCTTCTTGATGATACTTGAAACATGTCACGGTGGACCTCTCCACAAGCCATGTTGTCACGGATATCTTGAGGAGGTTGGATATGATTCTTGCCCTTCAATCTTGCTAAGTCCTTCTTAAGCTTATCCACTTCTTGTTTGTGGTCATCATTTTCTTGTGCAATGAGATCATTACATGATTCTACAATAGCATTCTCAACACATGTCATTGCAAAGGGCTGAGCTAGATAGATCGATCAAATCATCACAAGAAGTGAAAACATCCACCTTAGGATTAAAATTAAATAGAATGATAGATTGCTTCAAATGAGCCTTAGGTTGAGATTCAATGCCCTCAAGTTTTGTGTTAAGCTCTTCATGTTCCTTGTTTAGCAATTTGAATTTTCTCAACAACTGTTCATAACTGGAAACAAAAAAGCATGAATATCATTAAGGGCTTTGAATTTCTTAAGTTCTTTAGCTTGTTTCTTTAAGGCTCTTTGTTGCACATTGATAATTTCTTGAGTTCTTTATCGTGTTAGGATGATAATTGTTGTTGCTCGACTGAACGTGTGCCTTATACATGATCGGCATGTTGGGATGCTCGTAGCAATTTAGGATCTGCAAAATAAAACGAACGATGGCGTGATGGGACCTATGTGGCTAGATCTGCAGAGTAGGTGGTGCATTAGGCATTTGGATGCAAACTTCTTCTGCCAATTCAAGAACAAAAATCTCATGAACATGTTTAAGAGTTTGTGCGGTTAGAACCAGCAGCAGAAGTTTGATGCTCTTTGAAAGACATTGGATGAGTTGACGAAGAAGAAAACACATGAGCATGCAGGGAGGCCTATGAGGGGATCGGAGGACGAACCAGTACCTCTTGAGTCCCTGCAAACAAACAATGAAGCTACCATAACGCAGAGGACATGGTCATCTACCAAGTCATTTAGCGAGTGGACTGAGAATGAGCCGAAGGAGAAGTGGGCTTTGCTCTATGACACAAACGGGGCTAGGTACGGAATTATGACTACAAATTTAGCATAGATTTACAATTAGGTGATGAAAGGTATAAGGGGTTACCACTTGTGGGGATTTTAAAGTTCATACTCCAAGTGACGTGCAAGTATTTCAGGGAATGTTATGCAATTGCGCATGTGGCACTGAATAATACTCATTTGATTTATGGGACGAAGATGACTATGTACATGGAATACAAGATGGAGAAGGCAAAGATGCACCGAGTGAAGATACAAAGTTCTATGCATGGATAAAGGAAGGAGGGGGGCAAGTACGAGAGAGTTATCCAAGAGTGCACCATCTTTGATGACAGGTGTGTTTGCACCTGCTATAAGCCGATACTATTGCAGAAGCCATGCTCATATGTGATTACCTCGTGTGCTATGACAGGGATGAGGACTTGCTGGTAGGTCTTCGACTACTTAAAGAAGGAAGCTCTGTTAAACACTTGGAACCATGAGGTCTATGGTTTCGGGATTTATAGATCTTTCACGAAGGAACCTGGGCCCGATTGTGTTTTCATCCCTGATCTCGAGAAGATGAAGCACAAGAAGGGATTACATGGGACTACGAGGCTCCGTAATGACATGGACGAAACAGAAATCGAGCGTCGCATGAAATGGTTCAGCAAGTGTAACAGAACCAAGCACACTTATAAGAAATACATTGTTGGTATCTCAGGTGTTAACCCCACAGAAGCATGTCCTTTCGGCTCAGCTGCAGATGGGAGACATCATCGTGGTCGTTGATCATCGGCTTCATTGAGTTATATGTTGTAATTCATATTATGATGGATATTCATATGCACAACATTGTAGTTTACTGTTGTAGTACTGAGATCACCAATATGTTTGAGGTTGTAACGTGTTAAGTTGGTATTCATTAACATATTTGTGTATAACAATAAATTATGTTATGTTATATGTTGGACACTTACTTCTTACTCTATTTTTAGTTTCGTATAAAACTATAAATAACTTGTGATGTAAGCAGGTTTGGCGTAGCTGAAGCTACTTGACCCTCAACTTGGCCTTAGGCACTGTTCGTTTTGCATCGTAGTGCAGGCTGAGGAGCTCCCAGTATTACAACCCTGTGTTCATGATGGTTGGCGTGTGCTGGATCCCGAGGTTTACACAATTTCAATGTAACATCGTATACGGCTTGTTTTCTGTATTCGTCACTAACTTTGTTATGTTTTTAGGTTGCGTGCTGCTAGGTTACTTCCACTGTGTCAGCTGGTGGAGGTGTACGCATTGGTTCGGGGCTCGGAGGCGGCCACGTGGTTCAGCCATGATTAGGCCCTGTTCGTGGCCCTTGTCGATAGGTGGCATCCCGAGACACACACGTCTCACATCCTGTGCGGTGAGATAACGCCCACGCTCGAGGACGTCTCGCTCCTGATGGGCCTGCCTTGCGCAGGTGTTGCTGTTGGGGCTACGGACGTGAGCGTAGCATGACGCGATGAGTTGCTCGGATGTTTCTCTATCGTTCATTGGAGGGACGACCTACACCCATTTAGGGCTATTCCAGGGAACGAGAAGCACGGATGGATGAAGGTCTTTCTCATTCAGTTTTTGGTACGTATGGCTTGTACTATTTTGTCATCTCATGTATGTTACTAATGGATGAAGATATTTGTAACTGTTCCTTTTTTGACAGGCGGACAACATCCACCCACTGGCAGGCAACAAGGACATGTCTTGCTACTTGGAGGTGTACCTCATGTGGTTGTTCGAGTGGGTTATGTTCACCGAGACCCATACATAACAATATGGTCTCGAGGAGCATGATCCCCTATGCCAAAGAGGTGGTGGACGCCGACCCAGAGGAGGTCACTTAGTTCAATTGGGCTTCTACTGTGCTGGCTACGACGTACCACAACCTGTGCGACACATGCACAAAGACAGATGATAATGCCATTCTCACTGGGTGTCCCCTGCTGCTTCAAATGTGGGCCTACGAGCGCATCACAATCGGCAGGCCTGTTGCAGATCATAGTGCCTACCAGTTCCTTGCAGACGACATCAACGACACGACGATGGGATTGTTGTGGTGTAGACAAAGGGTACGAGTTCTGAACTTTACACGTATTTGTTAATTACTTTCTTTCTTTGTTTGTATAACTTAGTTTGGTTGCACAACTGTCTTGGTCCAATGTGCAAACACACCGTGTGTACCAAGAATTTGTTTACCAGTTCAATGAGCTGACGGTGAACGATGTCCGCTGGAGGCTATGACAGAGGAGGACGTACATCGATGCGCTCTACTTGTACTTTTAATGATGTCCTTATGGTATCCGGAATACTAGCTCATGCATTGTGCCCTTGTCTATGACATGTACGTCAAGGAGTACTCACCGTAGTGCGTGATGCGATAGTTCAAGAAGTTCCAGGCATTCCCGCTCCTAATGACTAGGACGGTGCTTACCAACATACACAAGTGCGTAACAACATACTTATCTTTTCATTGTACACAGTGCAACACGTTAACTCATTTGTTTATATTTTTTTCATGTTGATGCGTTAGGGTCTCATAGCACAAGCACGTTTGCGACTCGTGTGCAGACGTGGGTTGACAAATAGGACCATACTGTCGAGAACATCGTCGATGAGGATTGGCCGCACTCTCAGGAGGTGTATGCAGAGTACTTGTTCTGATTCATGACTAGGACGCGCAGCCAGGTCACGTACACATCAATCGAGCTTCCGTAGCACGTCCCCAATGTCGACACGTATCTGACGCTCAAGGACCATGCATGTTCTCTTCAGGTACGTATAATACTACATGACTCCTTATTTACTACACTTGTTGCTAAAATTAAAATTGAGTAATGAAATGAAACTTTTATTTACAGAGGGACATTCTTCACCAGGTTGAGATCAAGGCACGGACGACCAAGCACCGAATCAACAGTGGCCTTGAGGTCCCCAGGGACGAGGTGAGCGCGGCGTTAGGCCGGATTATCCGGCAAGTGAACAAGGTGTTCAGGGCGGTTAGCTAAAGGTCATCCTCGGATGTGGAGATGGGAGCATGAGCGTCCGCTCCTCTCCCGACACGCTCGTATGTGATGTTTGTCGAGCCACCGCACCCACCAGTATGTCTGACCATCACCGCCGAGCTGTCGAGGCCTTCTTCCACCCTGACTTCTCGGCACTACTACAGTGGTCCTTCTCCGAGGCCACTGACCCGCACTACAATGGTGCCTGGGCTAGGTATTCTTTCTCTAGCACTAGTGACCCCCACTAGGCAAGCCTTCACCAGTACCGGTGATTACTTCTACGCCGGCAACGGGTCCATGCAGCCTTCTGGTGCGAACCCCAGTCCTTCTACTTCTCACGTCCTCAGCTCAGGTACGATACTGCCTTCATGCATAATCAATTGTTATGTAAGTAACACTTTATCGATGATAACATGTTATCTTTATTGTTCCATGTGTAGAGATTGATGATCTACGGGACGTAGAGGCGTAGGGTAGCTACATGGAGTTGCTCACTAGAGAGGGTACTCAGGTCCCTGGGAGACCTGAGTACTCGTACATCTTCGAAGAGAGTGACAAGCTCGGTATGTCGTAGCTACCTGGTGTGCCACTTACGGGGACACAACCCTCACAGGACAGCTACGCCACTCCACCACCCATTGCACAGCCTACGCAGATGATCGTGCCACTGGACATACTAACGTACTCAGCTGACCAAGTAAGAGCGCAAAAGCACAGGGTCCCAAGGGCCGATGCGACCAGAGAGGTCATCCCCAAGAGGGGACGTAACCTATAGGCTACTAGGTTATTGTTAGTTTCATGGTCTTATATTATTATTGGTGTTATGGTACTATGGTAGTACTAATGTAATGCTACTTTCTTCATGCTACTATATTATTGTTATTGTTATAATACCTTTAATGTATTGTATTTTTGTTTTGTGATTCTATTCACACCATACACTCGTATCACGATTATTCCGTAACAATCATAATAAACATGTCGACTGAACGTACAATGGCATATAGAATACCCCTATTGGTGTACCGGAGTTTCACCTAACATACCTTAGGGAATGTAATAAGCCTGGACATTGATGGGATGATACACAAATTACAACGCTATTCTAATAGTGCTTCTAGTCGTACTGACTTAGAGGGAACTGCAAGGAGGCACCTGAGTCCCAATAATCTCTAGCATTGTATTGCATTGACGGAGGAGTAGTAGGAGCACGAGGTGGAGGAGGACCATCCCTATTGTGGCACGGGCAGGTGCACCATGAATCGATGCATACAGAAGTATCCTCCATGTGTATTACAGGAGGACTTGGTATATTATCAACCTCCCTCTGTAAGTCAAAGATTTGGTCTTGCAGGTGGTGCACGTAATCTTGGATATGCTACAACACAGGAGGATCAACCCATCTCGTGTACTGGCAGTTGTCGGGGTCGCTATCAGAGACCTGTGGAAATGTGAAGGTTAATATGTATAATGTTTTCAAAAAATGACACGGACGGTCATGGTGATATAGTTCTCACCCTACCAAGAGGACATCGGAAGAATCGACGCCCCCATGAAAGCTCTCATCATATATCTGAACAATGCAATTGTAGCAATGGGAGCACTTGGGCCACAACTCATTCGGGTGCTCGCAAATCCTTAGGTGACTTGGAGGATGAAAATCGCTCTCATCCTGCAAAGGGAAGTTGTACATAGGCTTCTTGTACCCAGTTGGACAAAATAAACTCTCCTATCTTACCGCTGGTCTGCCACCCCCTTCTTCCTCACCCCCTCCTACCCCTACCCACCATTGATTGATGTGGCTTCAGTTTCCAGAGGCATGAGCTTTTTATAGATGTGTTGAAGCATCATACATCCTTTTATCACGAAGTAATATTTGTGTTACCCGCACACATGCAATCGTAATAATAAAACATGTACTCCATTTTCAGACATAGCCTTTCAGACCATGATAACAATTACCCTTTCTTGCCGCCTCGAAACAGGTCATCATAGATTCCTGGAGGAACCACCCTATGGGTTTGCCACAATAGCACGCGATCGAGATTGAATGTCGATGTCCTTGGAGGTATAGACTTTTGGTAGGTGATTCTTTATGTGTCCGGAGCTTGACGACGATTTCATGGTGCGTCTCTCTCTTTGCCTTTGTCAACACCTCCTAATTATAACTTCAGTACACCACTTCTAACTCCGGGTTTGTTATCCTAAGCCTTGTAGTTTCAAGGAATCGATCAACCTTGTCAGGCCTCCATAATGTGGGGGCCACAAAAGAGAGGCTGAAATAAAACATGAGTACGAGAGTAGATGGAGGAAGCACAACTAACGCAGGAGGCACAACACGAGCGACAACAATAACGCCAATACCAAGAACAAGAACATAAATGACATGCCAAGGAACTTTAGAGGTATGAGGAAAAAAATCATTTCCTATAGGACATTCTAAGGAGGCAGGAGACTGAACTTCAAAGGCATGAGGAATACCTACAAAGGTGTGAAGCACTCCTGTGCTGGCAAGAAGAGGCGGAGCGTGAAGCAGCACGTCAACGAAGAAGGAGACATCCCTGGTCCACCCAGTGGAAGGCTTTTTCCTATCTGCATCAATGTAATATTACCGTCAACTTTATGTTACCCGAACAGATCCAACTGTGGTAACAAAATTGACGGCTTCTACTACAACTGATCACATTACTAAACATTTACTCTATTTTCAGACCTAGCCTTTTCAGAATTAGCATTCTCATCACTTCCCTTCTCAAACCTAGCCTTTTCAGACCTAGACTTTTTATAAGTAGTATTTTCAGCACGAGCCTTTTAAGATGTAGCCTTCTTAGATGTAGGCTTTTCAGAATTTGACTTTTCAGAACTAGCCTTTTTAGATGTAGGCTTTTTAGAAGAAGCCTTTTCAAAAGTAGCCTTTTTAGATGTAGGCTTTTCAGAAATAGTCTTTTCAAAAGTAGAATTTTTAGTTGATATGATCACACCTTACTGCAGAATCAACTGCTTTTCAGTGCCAATTTCTGTGGACTTAGTCCATGAGCCAGGACGAATTCGTGGAATAAATAGAATATCTCTTGCCCACATATACAACAACACCAGTAGCCTCAACCTCTAAAACTCAAACAAAAATGACGTCTGATCTATTCCCCAAGAAATACATGTCGGATACTACACCTGATGCGGTCGAAGTGCCAATATGCTGGTGTGGAGACCTTTGTAGGGTGATGAAGTCATACAAGTTCTTCTACACCTACGGAAGGAGGTTCTTCATGTGTAGTAACTATGAATACAATCCACCCCAAGGAAGCACCAATGTTGGCTCCCGCCGTCAGGTAATAACTTCTAGCCAAACTACTCCAAAAACGCCAAAGAGGAGGGAGGCTACGCATAAGCACATTTAGGAAGAGCAGTAGAAGATGAGGAAGTATCGTACTGCATAATGGCGGAGGCCCGTGAGGCAAAGAGGGAGAGGAAGCGCAAGAGGGCACGTCGAGCATGTGAGGCTGGACTGGAAGTGGCAAGGAAGGTAAAGTACCCACATTGAACTTAGTAGACCGGATGTTGAAATCATGTTATTTATATTCCCTAAGACATGTTAGGTTTATACATGTTACTAGTTTAGGTTATAATGATCGTGTACCGTACATGCCAACGCCTGTGTATATCGCAGTTCCTATTAAAATTGTCGTGTTTCCAACTATCTATTTTCATCAAATCCGGGTATCCAAAATATCGCGCAAACATCTTATGACACTAGACAATTCGACGACAAAAAATTTGCTAATTTTGTCATAAATTAAATTAATTCAGCCAAAGCAATGTGTTGCACATTCACCGGGTGAGACAAAGATGTCACCTGGTGAACAGGCGACATGTTGCTTTCTCTGATTTTTTTAATCCCTTGACCACCAGGGCACACATGGTCTTGCCCGTTCATCGGGCGACATCTTGTTTTCGCTTGATGAATGGGCAACGGTAGCCTATTTCTACAATTTCTTGAAACGGGTGTGTAGTCTGGCAATACACAGATACACACGGCGAGTCTATTCTACACATATGCGCAAAACAGACCCACACTGCATATAAGCTAGTCAACCAGCAGAATCCCACCTCTTGTGAGCCAACAAACTACGGGATCCAATCTATTGATGCCATGTACACATTCAAACCCACCCACCAGAGAATCTTTTGTTGATTCAAATCGTTAAAATGCAATATCTCTAGAACCACATATCCGATTTTCGATCCGTTTGAAGCATATTGCTCGAAAATGTGCTTAACAAAATAAAATCCATAAAGGCTATACTTTGATGAATTTTTAGGATAGTAATATAGTTATAACATGGTGAACACTCTAGTTACAACATGGTGAACACTCTAGTTGTAACATGGTAGATAATCTAGTTACGACATGCATTGTCGAGTGTGGACTAGTTACAACATGTTAAACAATATAGTTACAACATTGCCGATTGCAACATGATCGCAAAAATGTTGAGTGATTACTGATTACAACATGCTTGGTAGACACTCTAGTTACAACATGGTGAACACTCTAGTTACAATATGGTAGACAATATATTTACGACATGCATTGTCAAGTGTGGTCTAGTTACAACATAGTAGATACTCTAATTACAACATGCTGAACAATATAGTTACAACATGGCCGATTGCAATATAATCGCAATCAGTCAGCCTGGACAGGTAAGTTGTAATCTTGCTATGTATATAGTTGTAAGTGATGTATACTTATAATTGCAATGGGTAGTTACAATAACTATATGGTTACAATTGTTTTAAAGTTTATCAAAACATATTCATGATGGATCTAGTTTCGTTAAGCATATTTTTTAAAGTAAGATGCTTCAAGCAGTTCGTCAATCAGAGTTATGGTTTAGGAGAAAAATTATTTCAAAAATTAGATTAAGGAGGGGGTGGGATGGTAGGATTCCTTTGACCAACCTTTGACCATGCATGGAGTGGTGCGAGTTGGCTCAGCGGATGCATTTGACCCACGGCAAGTGCATGTGCGCAGCATGCATGGGAGTTGAGCATACCTGAGTTTAGATCATCAAAACTACAAACATTGAGACTAGTAAGATGCATGTGTCCTGCACGTGGAGACTACAAACATTGATGATCTAAACTATTTGCAATTTATGTGCAACAAAACCCAAGTATGGAATATAGAAGAATACTTATTAAGGTGACAAATGCATAATACCCTATTGAAAAAACAGCTCATAATATTATAGATAAGAAAGTATAATTATGAGCTCAAACCTAGGCATTAATCTACAAATTCAGAACAGTACCATGCCAGACCATCTGTAATATAAAATATGATACATAATGTGTTGTCCAGATGTAAAGGAAGATGTAAAGGAAGCAGAGTGTTAATTATCTTTTTCCATCCTGAAAAGACAACTTGTAATATTACAGATAAGAAAGTATAGTTATCAAAGACACTTTTCAATTGAGAAATAAGGTAAATGGTAAACATGATTCATAATCAGATTGAAAGTAAGAATAAAAAATGTTGTGTTAATTCCTCCACAATCACTGTCACACCAATTTTCCCACAAAATTATCTCTAAGAGTGATCAAAGTTTTACTCTGGCCACACCCAGGGTACTACATCTTGTTACAGTCTACATGCTAGCAACGATAAAAAGAGCATCTTTTGTTGGGTTTGAGCTTTGTAAGTGTTCATGATATGGGTACAAACAACTTGCACCCACATGATATATTCAGAGCCTACCTTGATGTTCTCAATGCCTTGTAGCAGATATTGTCTTTTTCTATTCCTACATTGTCATGAAAGTAGAACGACATTGATGGAGAAGTCAATTGGATGTGGCAGTTTAGTATTTTGTTAATTTAACACATACAGTTTTATGGAGGATAATTAGATATTTTGATTCACCAGAATCTGCAACTATAAGAACCATTTTAGTTACTGAACAAAAGACATGTTCTGTGAGCCACAGGCACGATACCATTCTTCTTTTAAGTAATTCCAGAGCCACCGAATATGCAAACACACACACACACACACACACACACACACACACACACACACACACACACACATATATATATATATATTAAAATAATAAAGGAAAAAGGAAATAAATCATTGGGCTGTCTTCTTTTCTCCTGGCCAGCCCGCATGCGTTATTGCCTCCTTACAGGCCTATAGACTCATAATTCCTTCTAGGCTAGATTCCTTCTTATCCTTTTAAAGCAGACTCCTTCTTTTTCTTTTGCTCAGTAGCACAGGTGAGCCTAGCCACCCGGTCTTCTTCCTCCAGGCTCTCGATACCTCTAGACGAGTACAGAACTGAGCCACCATCTCCCCTATCCGCAAGTCAGGGATCAAATCGCCCACCAAATCGCACCGAATCCATTCAAAATCGCATCCCCATCCTATCTCTATCCAAATCACCTTCGAATCCTAACCAATTGGAACGTGTTTCCCCTTGATTCAATCTCTAGCAGCGGCATATTTGAAGGGAGTCAATCCATATGAGAAGGGGGCACAGAGGAGAAGAGAGGGGTGGAGCCCTGTGCTACTGCCTTCATGAATGCCTCCCTCAGATGGGGATGGGCAAACCCCCATGCCGCTGCCATGTAGGACTGTTGCCCCGCCCTGCGGCTGGCCTTCGTGCCACCACAGGTGAGCGTCGTCGCCGCGTCGCGACCATTGAGTCTACACCAGTGAGTTTAATGATGGTGTGCGTGTTTGATCTTCTACTCTCTTTCTTCTACCTCTATTACCAGTGATACCCGTCAAGTTTAGCTCCGGCCGGCCTCGTTGCCATGATCATCGAGTTAGCTTTGACCGGCTTTGTTGCCATGGCCGTTGAGAGTTGCGAGCGGTGCCGGTGGAGATGGGAGCAGCGTGAGGGGACGGGTGGGAGCGAACTACTGTAGGGGCGGAGGAGATGGTCGACGCGCGGTGGGAGACAGTGGTGCGATGCTTCGTGAATGTTCCCGCTCCCCTCAAGTGCTCGGGCTCAAGACGAATCCGAGAGCGCTAGACTATCCGATGGAGAGGATGGATGGTCTAGGTTTCTGGGATTAGCTGCCATGTTGGTTTTGACGGGAATACTGTTCACAAGATGTCAAACCAAAATTCAAATAGTTGCATTATAGTAGTATATATAATTCCATTCTAATCAAACTACACTCAGATCAGTCTCCATTCTTTTAAAAAAAACTTATTATCACACCAAGGAAGTCCCGATTTTCTCATAAAATTAGACCAAAATCCTCAAACAAGCTAAGCACAAGATGGTAATAACTGGGCCAATTTAAAAAAGTTCACAAGAACATAAAAGTCCCAATCATGTGAAAGCAACAAAATGACCGGAATATGAAGCTCGTGCAAAAGGAGTACGTTATATCATGCACATCGCGAAAAGTATCAACAAGTGAGTCAGCAGTGCACATCGAGAGAAGTACAAACAAGTGAGTCAGCAGTGCACATCGGGAGATTCCTTGCACAAGTCATGCATGACATCTGCTAATCTAACCCTTGCGCCGGTTTTTCCAAACTAAGGTCTTCGTGGTCCCAAGGCCGGTTCAGAGACTTTCGTGATTCGGTACGAAAGTAAAATAGGAGGCTATTAAATTGAAATATTAAAATATTAAAATTTTAATTAATATATAAATTGTAAAGATAATATTCGATATATTAAGTAATTAAAACATAAGGATAATAACTTGTTTGTCTGATATGCATACTAAAAAATCACCATATAAGATATTAGTCTATATGGCAAAGTCAATTTAGGTTAATTTAGTCTGTTGCTGACCTACTACGAAAGAACCAAAGCATCAAAGTTGTTTCTTTTGGGCCAGTCAAAGGCCAAAGCCCATATACGATCATATAACTACAGCTACCGGTTGATTGTAATTTGGATTGTTGTGCTTTGTATACCATATGGAAGGGGTCTCTGAGTTTTGGGGGCCTAAGGTGACCGCTCTGCTTGCCCCCCTCCAGGTTGGCCATGTGTGGTCCTCAGCCCCAATTATTTTAAATATATTTGTGGGCATCCTCGTAATTCTAATAAGCTAGAGAAAAATATGACGGCAAGATAAAAAAAATAGTTCCGTACCTAGTTGACGATGAGCTTTCCATATTACAATACATAGATGATATTATCATTTTCATAGAAGATGACTTAGAACAAACTGAGAACATAAAACTTTTACTTTTGTGTTTTTGAGCAATTATTTGGACTAAAAATAAATTTCTATAAAAATGAGTTATTCTGCAATGGAAAAGCAAAACAGTTTGAAGACTAATACTCATAGCTTTTTGGTTGTGAAACAGAGAACTACCTCTTCAGATACCTTGATATACCTAAGCACCACAGAAAATTAAGAAACAAGGACAGGAAGATAATAGAGAATAGATTTCAGAGAAAAAAAAAAAGGCTTAGTAGCTAGAAGGAAAAACATTTGTCAGGGAGGTTTCGGAAACAACCACCATGGAGATTTTTGCTAAGGGTGTGATTTAGTAACAGATTTACGCTTGATGCTGCACATTTTGGTTTTGCTGGTAAACTTTTGCTATTTGTTAGATTTTTTTTCCTAACCACTAAATATAATTTTATAATAATTATCGGTTGTGTCCATCTACGATGCTAACTAGAAAAATGGTGTGCCAATTGGCACGCTATGTAACCGGACGCAATTCCTATGACATAACTGCATGTGTTACATCACTGCTAACATGCAGGCCAACTCTCAATGAGCCCCGTGTGTCAGCTGCAACGTCACTTGTGCAATTATGTCAAAGGATATCTCTCCTATATAACCCTGGTTGACTACTCACAATTGTTAATATAGTATGTGAATTGAGAAGCGATGCGATGGTGCTGATACTATAGTGTTGGTGAAATATGTATGAGAAAATCTTAAAACAAATGGTACATAGATAAAAAGGAAGCAAAAGCACTATTTGCACCTAGTCATTTGTGTTGTGCCAAATTCTACCCTAATATGCTAAAGTAAAAATATGGCACCTGGTTATTTCTTGGATCTTTCATATGTCAGGAAATCTACGAGCTGGCCTAAATTCCTACCTGTCAGTTCCCAACAACAATGCTCCAGATTTTGCTAAATCTATTTCTATATCATGATAGCTATTGTTTTCACATTTTTGGTAGGTGTTTCGATCTTGGTGGATTTCAGCAACAGACTCAAAACTGAAGCTAAAAGCAAAATTCAGAGGGCATCTTAGCTCCATTTAAAGATTAGTAGATGCTATGCCATTGTATCGATATTAACAACGTTGATTATATTGATAAAGTATGAAGCATATCAAACCTTTGAATAGGTTTCAAGCATAGTTTTTTTTCATACTACGTGAAAAAAGTCATTAGTGATGGATGATAACTGGTATCAGTGATAAGTCTGGTACCCGTCACTCTTATCGCATCATTAATAATAGGTTATTAGTGACGGGTGAGGACCCATCACTAATGAGTTTATTAATGACGGGTCATAATCGTGACCCGTCACTAATGATTGAACATTAATGACGGGTTGTAATCTTGACCCGTCATTAATAACCAATGAATATTTTTCGTATTTTTTGACATAAAAAGGTCAAAAAAAAATATTTTTTTCATCCGAGTCATCCTAACGTAAGCCCATCCTATATGTCTCATAAGCCATACTTTTTCACATTGTTTTCAAGTTTGCGTTCTACGGGAATTGAACCTGCGACCTTCTCGCGTGTGTAGCCCACCTTACCACCTCTGTTATCACGTTGTTGTGATAGAAATCAGATATTTTATTCTTTTAATCTTTTTTGTCGAAGGTCATGACACGTCACTAATGACTAATTTTGTTAAATTTCATCGAGGGTTATAATTTGATAGGTGACTTGGAGTGCATTCGGTAAAACAGGTACAACTTTTGTATACAGACTCCGTTTTCGATGTTTTTTTAACTCTACGGACATCTTAAAAAAAGTTACATCCATTTCTCCCTAACTTTATCGGTTTCGGAGAATTTTTTGAGACCAAAAATGGATTAGAAGATTGAGTTCTCGCCCCTGGAAGTTTTTGCACCGTTTTCGGAACACGTGTTTATATCCATAGCCGTCACGCCTTACATCAAACTTGAGTAGAAATGTACAATGGTTCCTACTCTAAATACTGCTAAGGTGAGAAAAAAATAAGAGAAAAATAAAATAAAAATAAAAAATACTTGTGAATACCGTCATTAGTGACTGAAGTTGGTTATTAGTGACGGACGTTGACCCGTCACTAATGATTAATATAGGACGACCCATCACTAATAAGTGGATCATTAGTGACGTGTCAAATTGTGACCCGTCACTAATGACTGGCCTATGACGACTCGTCACTGATGACCTTATCATTAGCGACGGGCCACAACTTGACCCGTCACTAATGATTAATCTAGGATGACCCGTCACTAATGACTAGTCTAGGACGATCCGTCACTGATGATCTTATCATCAGTGACGGATCATAACTTGACATGTCACTAATAACTAACCTATGACGACCTGTCACTGATAATCTTATCATTAGTGACGGATCATAACTTAACCTGTCACTATTATCATGAGTGGTCATTAATGATGCATTTTTATTAGACCCGTCATTAATAACTAATATTAGTGACATGTGTTGAACGGTCGTTACTAATGTAATTTTTTTTTTCTGGTTTCTTACGTATTGTCATCCGTAGTTCTTCATCTGTGACAATGTCGTTGTCCAATTGAAAGAAAATCATGCTTGCCACGGACTAACAGAACAATGGAGGAGACATTTATGCAAGGAGTAGTGGACGTCATAGCAACAATGTCCACTGGACATGATAATAACATTGACCTCCTTTGCAAGTAGCATTATAAATACCAGAAACCCAATAGAACTATAAATACTAGAAACCTGAGACGTCAATACGGAGGGAGAAACCCAAATGGAGTTATGGAATCAGAGATATTTAGATTATATCTGTACAGATTTGTTGTACACTTGAAGTCTGACTACGTGCAAACTTCAGTAGCATGTTTAAGAAGCTGTCTATATTACACAAAAGAGCATAAGGCTGCCCAGGTGCTGATGGCATCGCCCATCAACTGCTCGGTTCTGGTCTAGGGGTACGAGATGAGGCTGTACAGACAACGGAAGGGATAGGCGGTGCAGTTAGATGGGCAACCTCGGATGTTGGTTCGGGTTACATGAGAGGAGGGAAAAAGAAAAGGCCATCTTCTTCTGCAATTATTCAGAGCCGCTACCAGATCCAAACACAAAAGAGCTGCATTAGAACGTTGTTGGTGTGGGGATCCTGCAAGAAAAGAAAACGGATAAATGACCACTACTACAAAATATGTTATAAGTAGCATTTTATCAGTGTCGGTTGTAAAAAACTGCTACTGAAGACGTATCAGTGCTGGTTGTTAAACTCTCGCTCGCGAACAATATCTGAGGCGCTAAGAATTGGCACTGAAAAGTCACTATCAGTGCCGATTCATGGCTGGAACAGTACCGTGTATGCTGTTCATCGCGAGATAGGGTGGAAGACCGGCATAGAGGGAACACTGATGTTCAATGTGTAGGCGATGTTGCGGGAGTGTTCATCTGCCGATGTTCTTCGAAAAGCGTTGGTCATGACCTCCGATGAAACTGCTTATGACGGGACAACGACATCTGGCAGGATGACGGTTGTTGGTGGTGAAGCAGCTGAACAGGCGGCGGGATGAAGAAAGCATCCATCGAGCCAATGTAGTTACCATGCTATAGATCATCCTTGTTGGTACATGCATCGGAGGCTAGCAGTCGGGGTGATAAGGGGGAAGAAAGCTTATGCACCTTCTTTGGATCCCAAGGGTCGTTGAGGGCAGCGAAAATCAACAAACCATTGTCGACGTTCTTTACGGTATTCCTCAAGTTGCCGACACAGATCAACCCATGATGGTGCAAATCGGAGATGAGTGGAGCATGAAGATTGGAGGAAATCGGACAGAATAGTGTAGCCCGTACTGTTCACACGATGAGCAGTACCGTGTATGTTGTTCACGTGAGGACCAGTCCTACAGTTATTGTTGTCGATGTTGATACAGTCCTTCGCAATCGCATCTGCACATGTAGATCTTTTGCAGGATTGATCCCTCCGGCGAAATTCATGACGTCAAAATGGTCTTTGATACTAGATGTAATTGTGATTGTTTATTGGAGGAAGGAGAGGAGGAAGATGGTGATCATGGAGGTCACCGATGGCTATGGTGGGCGGCGGCTAGGGTTTGAGCGCAAGGATGCAATGGCGTGAGAGAGAGAGAGAGAGAGAGAGAGAAGGCGACGGTCGGCCAAACGCCAGGACGGCAAGATGAAGAGTCTGCCTTCTAATTCTTGATTATCTCTTTATTTGTTGTTTGCCTCTCTTTATACAAAGAGAGACTAACTTGGCCTCTAAGTAATCTATTACAATTTGAAAAGTAATAGAAAACCTTAATTACTTAATGGCCAAGAAATGGTTGGACCCTGTTGCCACTACAGTACCCATGAGCGGGCTTTTGGGTCAGCCGGTCCTCATGGGCAATGGATTGGGCCATGACCCATGACACTCACACACTAATTTCCTTGGTATCTTTGCTTCCCATGTAGCAAAATGCCAAACCACAAGTTTATGTTGGTCAATTCATCATTTCCCGTGCTTGTCTGTATCTATTGCATCGTGTCTATATCCTAAGAATAGTTGAATTGCAGAAATCAATCAAACTTTCAATGAAGACATGCTAATAAAGTGCATCACAAACAATTGGTCATCCAAATTTTGTAGACACAACATCATAAACAATTGGCATCACTGTTGAAGCCAAATTAATCAACAATGGAAGGGCACAAACCTATGAGCTTCAAAGAGGTCTCCTTGCAATGCGGTGATGGCTGCCATAGTCTCTATCCCGCTCCTCCATACACGGTGAATGTGGTGATCATATGTGATATTTTCTTAATCTATGCTGCTTTACACTGAATATGCAAAGTTGTTAACTACAAATATTCACATTGAAGGGATCAGTAACATCTTAAAGAGGGGGTGAATTAGAACAACTTAGAACTATTTCGGCTCTAAAAATAATACAAGATAAATTTATATCAAATTCTATCTAGATGTGTTCTAAATTTATCTAATATGTCTACTCTACCGATTAAAGTGCTTACAACCTATCTAAGAAGGTAAATTGCAATAATGTAAATACAAAAACGTAAATAAGGTAGAGAGAGCGAACTCGGCATAAAAAAAAATTTGTGGTATCAATGGCATGAATGCCACCCTAGTCCATGTTGGAACCTCACAAAAGATATGCTCCCAGTCACGGCTCTTGAGCCACCAAGTCACAAAGATAAGGCCTCCACCCGGATGAGCCACCAAGCCACCAAGGCAAGATCTCACCACTAGCCTCTCTTCTGGTTCGTTGCCGCCGTGATCATTTCGGAGCTTAAGCCACCAAGGCAAATATCTCCACGTCCCTACACAATCGCCTTGCCGCCGCTCCACACCAAGTCGAAAGGTCAATAAGCTTGCTGACGTGTCACTAAGACTCTAAGGTACTGGCGTACCACTTGGTACAAGGTTGGATCACTCCTTAATCCACTCTTTAGATATTAATCACCTAGCAACACTCTCTCTAGGCCTATAAGCACTAAACACTCTCTAATCTTATGCTTAATCGCCATGGATAATCACTTTAAGCATTTTGATGGCTTGGATACCTTCTCAGGTTTATATGAACTTCTCTGGACTCCAGTAGCATGCCACACCTTCAAATGACTAGGTGAAAGGGTATTTATAGCCTCAAACCCGTGCACTAGCTATTAACCCAATGACTCAGAAAAGTTGTTAACACCGGATGATCCGGTGAGAACACTAGTACTAACACCGGATCATCTGGTGAGTACACTCTCACAAGCTAGCCGTTGGAACCCCACTTAAGCCTATGTGAACTCCAGATATTTTGGTGTATACTTTATCTCTATCACCAGACTATCCAGTGAGTTATCCTGAGCCATCTAAGTCTTTCCTTCTTCTCTGTGTAAATTACTCTGGTGAAAGTATCTGGTGCACATCACTTCATTACCGAACTATCTGGTGAGTTGACTTCAGTCAATCGAGTCAATGCAACCCTCTCTAGAAATAATGCTCCGGTGTGCATAGCCTTCATCACCAGACCTTTCAATGCGTTGAACTTTGTTCTACCTCTTTTTACTGTTCATTATCCGGTGTGTGCAACACACTGATCTCCAGACCATCCGGTGCTTTCATCTTCAACTTCAATTCTCTGGACAAAATGCTCTAGTTTGTATCTTCTCTTATCACTAGACCTTCCGGTGATGTTTTCAGCCCTTTTTCCTCTTTGTCAAATATGCTCCGGTGAGTACAACATCCAGGACACCGAACCATCCGGGAGGCAAATGTTTCTGTGACTTCTCCAATTCAGTCCAACTTTGTCCCAGCTGCGGTGACTTCTTCATGTATTGCAGCTATGAGACCTACTAATATATATTCTTGACAAATATATTAGTCTCATTGACTATATTGTCATTAATCACCAAAATCATAATCATGATCTAATAGGATCATTTTCGCTACAATCTCCCTAATTTTTGTGATTGATGACAACACAACCAAAGCAATTGGTAAATAATAGATTATACCAAATATAAAGATCATAAGTAAGCACAAAGTCTTACCACATTCCTTGGATGCATGTTCTTACCACTTAGCCCTTCTTTGTTGTTCAACATGTGTTTATAGCCTTTGTTGCATAAGAAGCTCATCATTCTCTTTGTGCAATACGGTTGTTAGATGATTCTACAACAATATTCTAAACACAAATCTCATTGCAAAAAGATGAGCATGATATATCAATTAAATCATTGCAAGAAGTAGAGGTAGATTGAAATTAAATAGAGAGGTAGATTGCTTCAAAGGGACCTTAGTTCGAGATTTAATGCACTCAAATTTAGCTTTAACTTCTTCATGCTCCTTATTTAGTAAATTGAATTTGCACAATAATTGTTCATAATTAGAAACAAAGGTAGGATGAATGTCATTAAGTGCATTGAATTTCTTAAGCGCTTTAGATTGTTTCTCAAGGGCTCTTTGTTGGTTATTGATCAAATGAAGGAGTTTATTATAGAAAAGAGAATCCTTATCAGATTCATCATCACTTATATTGCTATCCACATCTTTGGCCATAAGGCACTTGTGAGATGACTTACGCGATGACAACTTGTGTGATGACGACTTTGAGAAAGAGCTTCTCTTGGAGAAATGGATGATAATACTCTCATAACTTGAGCTTGAATCTTCATTATCACTCACCTATCTTCCTATGCTAGTAAGTTCCTTAGCTCTCCCCCTTATATCACTCTTCTTGATCTTAGTCTTCTTCTCCTTCTTGATGTGATCAATTGTGTTGACCAAATCTTCAATGAAGATAGGATGATCAACCTTGGTATTGATCATTTTCATGTTCTTCTATAACTTTGAGAAGAGCTTGACCATCTTATGATCAATTTCTTCATCACTTTATGTGCTTTGATCATCCTCTTTATAGCCCTCTTCATCTTCATCTCTATCATCTTCACTTAAGCTTGACTCTTGCTCTTGTCTCCTCATCTTTGTCTTCATGTGCTGGCATTGAGCTTGCTTGCTTTTGAGATCAAGGTTCTTGGTGTCGGATGAGAAGAAGCTTCTACCCCCATGTTCATTGTCATCTTATGGGCGGTGATCTTATCAAGCACTTGTTTTGGAGTCATTTTCTTGATGTCATTGTTGTCGTAGATGATGGAGACTGTCAACTTGTATTTTGGAAGAAGAGCTTGAAGTATTCTTCTCACCACTTGATCATCTTCAATTGGCGTTAAACCTAACCCATTGATATCATTGACAAGAATATTCAAACGTAAGTACATGTCATTAGCATTTTAACGGGGTAATTGCTTAATGCCATTGAGCTTAGTAACAAACACATAATATTTCTCATTGCGCATATCCTTTGTACCTTCATGTATTTCAATGAAACTAGTCCAAATATCATGTACATTGGTAAGAGAATAAACACGATTAAATATATCAACACATATAGATAATAAAATGATACTCTTTGCTAATGCATCCAATTGCCTCTCCTTATTGGTGATGTGAGGTCTCATCCCATCCTTGGTAACTCTCTAAACATCCAACTCTCGAGCTTATAAATAACAAGTTATTAGAATTTTTCACGGGGGGAAGTTTGTACCATCAAAAGGTGGAGCACTATAGGAATTCATCCTAACCCCCACATCACAACTCACTAGACGGTGAAGCCTAACCGATCACAATAAGACTAAGGCTCAAATTTCACTTGAATTGGCGAAACCTTATAAAAGGTGTGAAGTTCTAATACAAATTGTTGAGCTAGATTTGAGACCTAGCTCTGATACTAATTGAAGGGATCGGTGACATCATAAGAAGGGGTGAATTATGACACTTAGAACTATTTTGGCTCCAAAAACAACACAAGATAAATCTATATCAAATTCTATCTAGATGTGCTCTATATTTATCTAGTGTGTCTATTCTACCGATCAAAACGCTTGCAACCTATCTAAGAAGGTAAATTGTAATAATGTAAATACGGAAATGTAGGTAGAGAGAGCAAACTCGGCATAAGGATTTTTTCTGTTATATCGATGGCATGAATACCACCCCTAGTCCACATTAAAGCTTCACAAAGGATATGCTCCCGGTCGGCACCCGGTCATGACTTTTGGGCCACCAAGTTACAAAGACAAAGCCTCCACCCAGATGAGCCACCAAGTCACCAAGATAAAGTCTCACCACTAGCCTCTCTTCCGGTTACTTGCCGCCATGATCACTTCGGAGCTTGAGCCACCAAGACAATGGTCTCCGTGTCCCCACACAATCACTTTGTTGCCGCTCCACACCAAGTCGGAAGGTCAATAAGCTTGCCGGCGAGTCACTAAAACTCCAAGGTGCTGGCATACCACTTAGTGCAATGTTGGATAACTCTTTAATCCACTCTCTAGGCAGCAATCATCTAGCAACACTCTCTCTAGGCCTATAAGCACTAAACACTCTCTAATCTTATGCTTAATCACCTTGAATAATCACTTTAAACACTTTGGTGGCTTGGATGTCTTCTCAGGTGTACATGAACTTCTTTGGACTCCAGCAGCATGCCACACCTTCAAATAACCGAGTGGAGGGGTATTTATAGTCTCAAACCCGCGCACTAGTCGTTAACCAAACGGCTCAAAAAAGTTGTTAACACCGGATGATCTAATGAGAACACTAGTACTAACACCGGTTTATCCGGTGAGTACACTCTCACAAACTATCCATTAGAATCCTACTCAAGTCTCTCTGAACACCAGGCATCCCGTTGTACACTTTATCTCCATCATCGAACTATCCAGTGAATTATCGTGAGCCATCCGAGTCTTTCCTTTTTCTCTGTGTAAATTGCTACGGTAAAAGCATCGGATGCACATCACTTCATCACCAGACTATCTGGTGAGTTGACTTTAGTCAATCAAGCCAATGTAACCCTCCCTAGAAATAATGCTCCAGTGTGCACAGCATTCATCACCGGACCATTCAATATGTTGAACTTCGTTCTGCCTCTTTACACTGTTCATTATCCGATATGTGCAACACATTGATCACCGGACCATCCGATGCTTTGATTTTCAATTTAAGTGGCTACAACCTTCTCTGGACAAAATATTTCGATGTGTATCTTCTCTGATCATCGGACCTTCTGGTGAGGTCTTTAGGCCTCTTTCCTCTTTCTCAAATATACTCCAGTGAGTTTAACATTCAAAGCACTGGACTATCCAGTAAGGCAAATCTTTCTGAGACTTGTTCAATTTAGTCCAACTTTATCCCGACTACGATGACTTCTACATATATTGTATCCATAAGACCTACTAACATATATTCTTAATAAATATGTTAGTCCCATTGAATATGTTATTATTAATCACTAAAATCACAATTATAACCTAATAAGACTATTTTCGCTACACACTAATATCAATTGTTGGTCATGTTGTTCTTAAGTACACAGTGTTGCATAGGAATAATATTATTTGAAATCTGAGATCTGTGAGAAGCGTCTGAGCTTAATCTGAGCTGATTTTATCATTGGGGATTAAAACACAAATGCCATATACATTTGATAATCGCTGGGACCAGTAGGAAATTATTGTGCAATGCTCTTTTGAAAAATTGTGCCCGTAACTGTCGTTTCTATAGCCTCCTCTGAGTCCTCTATCCTTATTGCAGGCCTATCGCAATTTGCGACTGAAGACAGCCTAGCAGAAGCTTTCTCACTGTACGGCCAAGAAATCGAAGGTCTATCTTATTACTTGCCGGAATAAACTTTGATACTTGATGTGCCTGACGTGATTACCCAAGTTGGAGCTTCTTGTTTGAGTGCAGCTACGGCTATCATGGATAAGGCGACCAGCACACCAAAAGGATTCGGCTTTGTGAAATTTGCCTCCGAGGAAGAAGCCAATAGCGCAAGGGAAGAGATGAACGGCTCTGCAGGTATTGTTGGTGCAAAGTGCCGTTCCTATGATGAATTCAGTTTATGAAATCAAAGTTGAGAGACTATGTACTTTTGCTCTTGAAAGCAAGAAAAAGAATAGAACAGCATTTGGTCATGTGCATGTGGGAAGCACCCTGGACAGAGGTAGAGTTAGTTATAATTTCCAAATTAAAATAATGTGAATTTAGGACTCTTGACATCATCATAAAAGTGCTGTGATTGTTCTAAAATAATAGAAACTGGAAATCATAGCAAAAATCCCTATTATATGTTTTCTATTTAGAGAGTTACTGCATCTACCATCCCACCATATATAATTGCATCTACCATCTCACCATACTTAATTAGATAAGAATAGATCTTTAGTTTATTTTTTTAGTTTTGGATCAATCCAATAATAAAAATACAAAATTTACATCCTACCTACAACCGCCACTGTGAAAATGCGTGTCACCATCTGCAGCGGTGCGGCACGGTGGGCGCATCTATCTTTCTTTCACCCTTTGACATGCAGATGAGAAACTCGAAGGCTCACCTCACCTCACCACCCTCACGGGCTCTTGCACGGTTGCGTTGCACCGTGACCTTGCACGTCGCGTTCCGGCCACCGGGCAAAGAGCCGGCCGGCCCGGAGGAAGTCAGCTGCTGCGCGTTCCGCGGTGGTGCAGCCGGACGAATCTCCCGTCCCGATAGGGATATATCTGGGCGCGGTTCTGGGGCGGCGGCGACGTGCCAGCGAGCTGCACCGCTGTTGACGCATAAAGCAAAGCTGCCGAAAGTTGGCATGGTAGTAGCATTGCGATTTCACGTCTGAAGCGATGCAAGGACGTAAATGGAGGTTCTTCGAGTCGATCGGTATTCTTTCTCTGTGCAGATGAAACACCATTTCGCTTTCGCGAGTCTGACTGTGCTTATTAGGCATGATCAGAGAAAGAACCAACTACGGTCCTCAGTACTTTGTGTAGTCGTTGTATTGTGCCGACCTTGGTATGCTTCTGCTCTATATCATCTGACAATATTTACATATTTATTTTTTATTATCTTATATTTATATCTTTTATGTGCACTTACGCTTCATATCATCTGATAATCCTTATATATTTATATCTTACTATCTCACACTTGTCTCTCATACTTATATATCTCACGTTTTGTATTAGAAAGATAAAAAGATAAATACGAAAAATAGTCATACAAATTATATTATATCATTTTCGTGTTGTACGGGTACACCCACCGTATCAAAATCCTAGATATGGTATGACTGTCGTATTCATATCGTACCGATCCAGTTAAAAATATTTTATACCGTGCCGTGTTTTACGACGTACCAAAACTTATACCATAGGCGATCCAAAAACTACATGTATGCGGACAAAGGGATCGAGCATCGATCGTCCCGAGGATGGTTCTTTCCCTCTAAGAAAAAAAGGAGAAAATTCTCTCGCACGAACCTTGATCTATGTACCTTTAGTCACTGAATTATCATAGATTTCGATTACATCAACTAGCAATACCTCTGCGGTTTTCATGGGCATGTTTGGTACGGAGAGAATGCTGGTTGCTGAAATTCTGACGAGCAGTAGTTCACTCTGCCATCTGAAAGGTGGGGTACGCAGCTAGCCCATGCGTGTGCGTGGAGTGCGTGGTCTGCGGACGTTGAATAGTCGCGGGTAACTCTTGGCGAGAGGGTCGCCGGCCGGCCGGCAAGCCGTGCCTAGCCTGGCCCAGTGGCGCTCGATGACCCTTGCATCATGAAAAATGTGTTTTGTTGGTAGAATCTCTTTAGGCTCGTTCGTTAGATATTTATAATCTTATTAAGAAACGAGAAACATATTTTGTTGTTCATATCTACTATTCTAATATGATTCGGTGAATGTAAATATACAGTCTTATTCTGATCCGAGAGTGGAACTTGATTCGAGTTTCATTCTCTAGCATGACTCGACGGATGCAAACTCTGCATCTGCTCATATAGGTGAGTCTACTTATCGGTATCACAAAATTATCTTTATACGAGTAATCAATCACAATCTCAACTCTTATATTTGCCCATACAGATTCAAATTCAATCAATCAAACAGAAATCTAGCTCAACTCATACAGACTCAAATTCAGTCATTCAAACAGAAATCTAGCTCAACTTATCTAGACAGATACTACCAACCAGACACTATTCTTTTTAACCAATATAACTTCACTTAATATGCTTATACAATACAACTCTATAAAACTCCGTTCAAAGAACCAAAAACACCCTAACTGATTTGATGCCAGATCTGCGGGCTGGGCTCAGGCCTTGCATGCCCTACATATCAAACTAATTGGAGGGTGTTTTTTTAGGAGCTTTACACCGATCCTTAACGAGACGCGCTAAGAAGAAGAAAATCCTAAAAAAACACAAACACACCCTAACCGATTTGATGCCAGATCTGCGGGCTGGGCTCAGGCCTTGCATGCCCTACATATCAAACTAATTGGAGGGGTTTTTTAGGAGCTTTACACCGATCCTTAACGAGACGCGCTAAGAAGAAGCAAATCCTAAAAAAACAAAACATCTGACCCTTAATTTTGAAGGTCCAATTAGATCTATGGCTGATATTCCTCATCCGTATACTATCTCTGGCTGTAGATTATTCAAACTCCAATACTCCATGTGCTACAAGTTATACGTATCCTTTTACATGTATATTTCTGATCCGTATCAATCCAATCTCGGACGGCCGCGCTCACCAGGATCAGTTACGATGCATTCTAAGTTTGCTATCAACACGGACCTCTCGCTCATGATGTCAGCGCAGTAAGGTCGCGGGCTTGCTTTGCATGTAGCAACAATAAAGACGATAATTCCTGGGATTATTGGTCGAAACTCAAACGGGTCAAGGCCATGCTCATGCATCATGATTTGTTTTTCTTTTCCGGTGCAAAATAGTATCATGCAAAAAACCGACAAGCCATGCAAACATGGCCGCGGTTGTCTTGCCGGCAGCCGGGGCGGTGCTCCCGCGTACATGCTCCTTTCATCTATCTCACCTCGGATACGTTCGCTTGCCCTCACCACGGCAAATGCAGCGTCGTCACCTGTGCGTCCAGCGCCACGGGCTCCATGTCGTTGGCGAGCTCCGCGAACACAGGGCTGAACCGCAGCAGGCAGGGCTCGCGGCACATCGTGCCCTCAGGGCAGACCGCGAGGTCGTCGTGCACCAGCAGCCGTGACATCATCTCGGCATCCCGCGCGCGGTCGCACGTCAGCCGCGCTGTCTTGATGGGCGCGATGATCTGGGACAGCAGGCTGAGGCTGTACGTCACCGCCGCTGCCGCCGTACCATCCAGTCCAGTCGTCAGCCATACGCACAGATTCTACATCGCCATGACGTACTCATGCCCCGACTATGATTAACAGTTTTAACGTCATTGATTAGTTCGTCTTTCAACCTCATTAGTGGTGTGACTAATTATGCGATCTGCCGGGGAGAAAGATCGAATGCAGGAACGAATGCATGATCGAGGATCAATGTAGTTGTACATCTATGAACTTGCAAAGAGCTACCGCTAAGATCAACAATCTTGAGTCCCTTTCAAAAAGCAGTGAGTAATTCCATCTCTTTAAGGTCATTTTGTCAAATGTCACAGTTGTTAATTGTTGAGGCCTATAGACATCACTAACGAGACGTTATAAAGAGTCTATCCAGAGCCCTTGGCTCTGGACTCTCTGAAGAAGTTAAAAATTTTCGGAGGCTGTGGACCTCTCCAGACACCGTCTCTCGAGACAGGAGAAGTAGCTAGCCTCCGAGGGATATCTGCAAAAGAGAACACCAACTGCAATTGGCCTGACACAAAGTGACTGATAGTTAAGACTGGCGCAAGTGGTGGCTGCCCTAACATCCCGATGCAAGTGGATGTCACTCTGACACGGGACCGTTTGGCGCCGCAATTTACGACCGGCCAAGCCCCACTCTTTGGACCAGTTTACACTACTGTATTTTGCCATGTTAGATAATATCTTTAGGTTAGGAGTAAAAGTATTCTACCTAGACCCACACTGTGTGATTCAACAAGTCTAGGTCTTTGTGATATAGTGATGGCTTATGTTACTATCTCTGTAAGGGGCATACTTATATACTTACAGCCGATATAGCACTATAAATACAAACCCGTGACCATCAGACCTAGAGACCAATCTTTTGGTGATGAACACATCGGTATTTTTTCTCTCCACTTCTTCTCCAAGCTTGAGTCTCCTCTCTAGGGGAGACTTTCACCGCACTTATTCGTGGAAGAGATTTTCTTTCGCCAACAGCATACCCTCCGTGGGGACTCAAACATAGAAATACAAAGAGAGGTAGGATGCCAGCAAAAAAAAAAGACTATTAAAGTCGTAGCACAGGCGGCCGACTCCCAGACCATGCCTGTGCGAGGGTCCGCATGACCACCACAACCATACAAGCTATGTACACCCACTAGTTCTGCCACTGGATGGAATAGTAACGCTCCAGCCACCACCGACTCGGCGGTGGCCCGGGCACGAACTAGCGTGGAGGCCTTCCAATAATGATGTAGCGAGGACCTCACAACACCCTAAGGGGTTACGGCCGAGGCCGCGAGCGTGCAGGCTGCCCTTCAGTGGTTCTGGGCGCTCGAGCCTAGGGGCACTTATGCTTGGGCCCACCCTTTGCGGCGTCTCTTGTGAAAGTGCCCAGGATACCTTTGTCGAGCCGACGTCTTCTGAGAATTTGGCTGTTGGGTAGTCTCCTCTACCTCCCTTAATGGAGGGGGGCTCTGGAGAGACCACATGCTCTGGTGCACGTAGATCCCCCAACACCTTCAATGCCTACCACAGGCTCTGGTACCATAGGAAGGGTGCTGGTGCATCCTGCACGGAGCCGGGCGTGGCCATAATACCGAGAATTGCCAAAACCTTATAGCCTTTCGAACGGAGTACCTCGAGAGGTAGACGGGACGTCTAGCAGGGGAAAGAGCTGGCGATAGGCGGTCCAGGGGTCATAAAACCAGAACAGGCTGCTGGGTAGGTCTCGGGACCTTACCGAGCCCCCTTCGGCCTGCCCTACCTCCTCCTACTCCACCACCAATGGTACAACACCCCAACAACAAGATTGAGTCACACCAACAACCGTAGCCATAAATGGAGTCTAGCATGCCCTCGGCGTAGGGGGCCCCGCCTGAACCATTGAAATAGTTGGGGCCTTTGGAGTGCGTCCCACGTCAAGTTCAATACTAGGTGAGTTGCTCATGACAAAAGATGAGGGCTCCAATAGGAGGGCCCTAGATGTCCAGAAGGCCCGCGAGGTCAAGACCCTTCGGTGGATGACACTGGCCAACCTGATCACTGCCCATGCATATATTTGACCAGTGCCGGTTCGTAACCTAGTATCAGTACCGGCATTGATGACCCGGCTCAAATGACCATTTTTGTTGTAGTGCATATATTTGATGCTAATCTTTCAGTTTGCACCGTGTTTAAGGATTGGGCCTTTGAAATGTGCTCACGTGTCGAGCAGCTCTATGGATTCAACTAGGAGGGTGAACTATTATTTTCAACCCAAGTTTTCTTCCTCTTGGTTCATTTTTCATTGCATGCTTCCTATTTGGTCTCAAATTGTTAGAGTCGTCTCTCCATATCGGGCATCTGAAGTCCAAATGCCACCGCTCACAGACTTCATCATCTACTTCTATTCCTCACTGATGTTGCCACCTCAAGTTGCTGCTTGCACGACTACTCCTCTTCAGCCATGTCTACCTTGTCGATGCCACTCCTCAAGTCACCACCTGCACCGGACAACCCTAGCCATGTCTACCTCACCACAGGGCCGACGCCTATCTTCGCAATGCTAGAGAACATGTAATCATAGGGTTAGATTACATATAGGATGTTGACCTTTTGGATCATCAGCAACAACATAAACTTGATACTATCCTACGCGATATGGAAAGGTGGCCACTACCACAGGAAGGGTCATCTGCGCCCCCTCTTCACTACCAGTTCGAAAGCTTCAGTTTCATATCAAAAGCCAAGACAACAAGAATCGATAGTGATGGTGATTAACTCTACCAGTTAATAACACGAACCGACAGTGATATTATCTCATCAAAAGATGTGCCTTTTATAACCGATAGTTATAATGGCTAGCACTGCTAGTTGTGTATACGAACCGGTAGTGATACATAAAAATCCGTACGTCTTCACGCGCGTGACTGCTCAGCTTCACGCGCCCTGCTACTCAACTTCCCAACAATTTTAATGCCATTGCTCTCTCTCTCTCTCTCTCTCTCTCTCTCTCTCTCTCTCTCTCTCTCGCGCGCGCGCGCGCCCACCACCGGCCGCCTCCACCTCCACGCGATCCATGGATCCACTACCGCTAAGAAGGTAATGGAGGTGGCAGCGGATCCATGGATTGCACGGAGGTGGAGGCGGCTATAAGGCAAGATCGGTAGTCTGTGGCTTTAATCAAACACCAGGTGTTGATGATGATGAAACATTCAATCTTGTGGTCAAGCAAATGACAATATGAGTTGTTCCGATGTTGGTAGTTTCTTATTCATGGTCCATTCATCAGCTCGACGTTAAAAACACATTTCTTCATGGCGTGAACGAGATTGTTTACTGTGAGGAACTCTCTGGGTTTTGAGATGCCACTTATCCAGATCATGTTTGTCGCTTGCATAAAGCTTTCTATGGACTTAAACAGACACCTCGCGTCCGGTTTCAACATTTTGCTTTCTATATCCACTTACTTGGCTTCCTCAACCCTAGGGGCGGACTCTTCATTATTTGTATATAGACGTGGTGCATACACAACATATTTATTATTGTACTTCTATGATATTATCCCAACTGCCTCGTCCCCTGGTTTGCTACGTTATATCATCTCCATGCTCAATGTTGAGTTTGTCATGACAGATCTTGGTCCACTTCAATACTTTTTTGGTATCAAAGTTGCCAAATTGGCCGCCGGTATCTCTCTGACACAACATAAATATATTACAGAAAATCTGGATTGTGCAGGGATGAATGAGCTCATGTAATCCATGTGTTATTCCGATCAACACCAAGTCTAAGGTCTCGGCTAATGATGAACCACCTGTACTAGATCCAACCTTATATGATAGTCTAGTTGGTGCCCTTCAGTACATCATCATCACTTGTCAGGAGATCACCTACATTATTCAATAGGCATGACTTTACATGCATGATCCCTAGATATCACACATGAATATTATCAAGCACATTCTACGATATTTGAAAGGTACTAGCACTTCACTTGTCGCATATTCTGATGCCGACTGGGCAGGTTGCCTTGATTCTCGGTGATCCACGTTTGGCTATTATATTTTTTTTGGACGACAAGTTGTTGTCTTGGTTCTCCAAGCGGCAACCAACTGTGTCTCGCTCCAGTGCTGAAACCGAGTACAGAGGGGTTGTTAATGCTGTATCAGAGGCATGTTGGATCTGCAGCCCTAGGAGTTGCACCATTCTCTTCAGACCATGATCATAGTCTACTATGACAACATGAATGCAATCTATAAGTCATCCAACCTAGTGCATCATCGATGTATGAAGTATATTAAGATTGATATGCATTTTGTCCGCGAGAAGGTGGCTATTGGTCATGTCCATGATCTTCACATACCATCAAGTTTGCAGTATGCTAATATCTTCGCCAAGGGTCTGTCGACGCAAATATTTCAGGAGTTTCAATCCAGTACGTGTGTTCGCTCTGCTGCCGCTACGGTTGCCGGAGGGTGATAACATAAGATCCCGTTTGGATACAAACTGGCGGAGTGCTCTCTTTACTAAAAGGATAGCATCTTGCTGTATACTGCTGTGACTAGTAGTTGAATTCGGATTGTAATACGAGTCCAGCCTTCTCTGTTTGTTCTATATAAAGAAATACAAACCAACCGAACAAGGTACAGTGATCAAAATCAGATCTTTATGATTTTATAATAAATAATTAGTCTACACATCATCGCTTACGTTTCTCGCCCAACTTGGTTGTCCCTGACTGCCAGGACAATCAAGCCAAGCACGTCATTTCGATCAGATCGGGAGAGTGACTCGGCACCACTAGGCCAATCGAAGCCACCAAACAAGATGATAACTGAAAGACATGGAGGAGCACCAGGAGGCAGCAGCTGAACACAAGTGCAGAAATCTTGTCGAGAGCCTGCAAAAAGCAGGATTGCTTTGAGTTACATTTGTTCTTATAAAAAATAAATTCTGCACAGGAGACTCGATCGCGCTACAGGTAAGGGCTGGCTGAGCTGTGTCAGTACGTGAGTCTGGAGAAGAAGAAAGTGAAGAGAGTTGCAAAATGGATGACGGAGTTCAGTTTGTGGACGTTCACGTCCACATCTGGACGTCCTACAAACTCACGGTGAAAGCCGATGCATGAACCCAACCAGCACGGCGGAGGATAGCTGTGGCTAAGGAGGTCATGTCCCTTATGTCAATAAATTTTATATATTTATATTGTATTTTGAGTCTTATTTCTTATATTTTATTGATTCAGCTCGCCTATGATTTAGTTGAAACTCATTTGACTTCACCGATCTTAATTTAGATCTAAGCTCCACTACTGATAACCCAACCAGTAGTCATTCTTCAGAGTTCAAGCTAGGAGGTACGGGAACACGTAATGTACTGATAATAATTGAAGTGTACAGTTTATCGTTTTCTTCGTAAGCCCTCGGCAACTACCGCAAACACATGGCTGCGGATCGCCCATCCCGGCCGTCGTAGCCAGGTTTGTTTGTCCCACACGCGAGGTGTCATCGGGGACCAATCGATGATAAGCCACTAGGATAAGTAAGCAATCGATGCTTCTAGAATGGACAGTCATCTTATCATACTGCAGACACACTGAGAGCAAAATAAAGGTGCTTGCTCTTGCATTAACTTCCTGAAATTTTGCTTCTGAAAACTGATCAAAATTTCAAACACACGGAAGACGAGCGAGAGTGGTTCATATATGGTACGGCATCTAATCTAAATTGCTAAAGGAAAGAGTAGAGAAGTCAGCTGATATTTTGGGAGAAATTTGTTCACTTGCTGAACCAGGAGGTCGTGAGCAACTTCCCTTGCGGCACATGTAGCTAGTCCGCCAGTTTTGCCAGGCCAGGATGAGCAGCACCGTTCATTCATGCAGACCCGTGAACGGTTCGTCCATGACACCCACCCACAGGCCACAGCACATGGTGTTGATTCTACTGCATGGGACAGAGGTGCTAGTTGGCAGTAGCCAATGCTGAAACGCACCAACCACACGGACAACCTAGGATTGACTCGTCGGCCATTGTTTCTCCGAGCTGAACTGGCTATGTGATCTGCGGAACACTGATGTAACCAGGATGTAGTAGTAGATTGAGCATCTCTCTTTCTCTTCCTCTTCTTCTCATACTTTTCTTCCACGCTACTCCTTCCATTTCGTAATATTTATCTACGTTCACCATTACGTACAAACTAAGAAATACTGAAATCGAATAAAAAAATATAGTTAGATGATCATGTTACTCCTAATTAATATAAAGATGAGAGTAAATAACTCATTAACGTTGGAGTAAATGCATGCATACACTTAAGAACATAGTAGAAAAATAGATCATAAAATATCATTAGTTACCGTAATAGATAAATAATTTGAGACAGATACTCTGAAATTATAAATAAATATTACGAAACGGAGAGAATAAAAAATTAGATGCACTCGAGGTAGGAGGCTTGCCCTCTCCGTTCCTTGGATCCGCCTCTGCTAAGATGATAAGTATACCCTATGCGTCTATTGATGTGACTTGTTGATAATTTGTCCAAGGATCAAAAAAATAAATGTATAAGAAATAGTTTTACTATTTTCCAGTGTTTAAAACCAACTTGTTTTTTCCGTCACTATTTTAGGCCCTTGATCAACATCCAACTTTTCTTTTCAAACCATGGCATTTATTTTTCAATCAGCGTCCTATATATATGTCATTGGATCAACACCAACCCCCGCTCTACCTCCTCTATATAGGACTGTGATGGTGTGAAATAGAGGCGCGCAAGAGTCAGGTAACCTTGGGAAGCAATAGTTAGGAGTGATGGACTGGAGGAGGCACGTATAAGCGAAGAGAGAGATCGGAGAAACTTAGTGGCTTATTGAATGGTTACCTTTTGACGGAAATTATTTAATAGTTACTTAGCGATTTAGTATCATTTGTGCGTAGTTGTTGCAAATGTCCTACCAACTGGAGAGTTCGAATTCCTCCTTTTTTTTATCTCCTTTATGGTTGTATGTACTACATACACGATCGGACTTACGAGTGATAGATAATTGATCAAAAACTTTACAAAAATGAGGCTGAATGCAATATTCCCAAAACTTCAAAATATGTATTAGAATGCATGCTCAAACACATAAACTTTTCTTTAACTTGCTAATTATCTGTGCGTTGCAATAAAAATATAAATATTTGGCATAGTACAATCTCAATGTACGATAACATGGATGCGCCATAGAAATACTGCTAAACAAATATGTCAAGAGTAATACTGTAGTTTGATTTCAGACGAGATTCGAAAAGAAAAAAAATGAGACTATCCGCTAACTTTTTTCTATTTTCTATTTATTTTTATTAGTAAAATAGATCATTTATCTGTAATCGGTAACGAGATGGAGAGACTGAAGGACGATAGTGGATAATAAAAATAGATAAATTATTTAAATTTTAGAAGTTTTTATTAGATACGAAGAGAACAGAGAGAAGGGTGACTATCAGCTGAAATTGAACTGTTTGTCGTGAAACACCCGAAAAATCCATGGGAAGCGAACGTGCGCGTAAAATTTTCTTTTCGGTGGGCTTCCCCGGATAATACCCCGCCACCACACCAAACAAACCCGCGCCGAGAGAGATGAGGGAAGGGCAAACTCGTCATTTACACACCGTCGTCCTCCCTCGTCCCACTCCCACCTCCAAGGTCCAAACCCATCTATTTATAGGCGTCGCCCCGAGAATGCAGTAACCAGCTCACATACACGCGCCGCTACGGGAGCCCCCACCAGCAGAGAGAGAACCAGAGCCGGACATGCAGCGCCTCGCCTCCTCCCGGAGGCTCCTCCAGGCCGCGCTCGCCCCCGGCCGGGCCAACTCTAGCCTATCCGCCGCCGCAGCCTCCGTCGCCGCGCCCGCGCCGGAGAATGACGCCGCCCCGAAGATGCCGCGCTTCGACTACACGCCGCCGCCGTACGACGGGCCGCGGGCGGAGGAGATCTTCCGGAAGCGGGCCGAGTTCCTCAGCCCTTCCCTCTTCCACTTCTACGACCGCCCGGTACGTTTGCCACCCTCCTCACCACCACCACTCCAGTTTCTTGGGAAGGAACCAGATTGATAGAAAAAAAAAAGGGGGGAAGACTGTGATTTCACCTTCGATTTCCGTCTTTTTCGCGGGGAAACTGCACCGATTGGACAGTGGATCAGTTAGATGAACTATCGAACTGCAACATTTTTCGGAACTGCTGCAGTTTTGTGCTAATTCTGCAACAACCATTAATTTTTTAAATGATCAAGGCATACGCATCTTTAATTTTTTTAAAATTCGTAAAGTTTGCTGCTTTTGCTATCGATCTCTTGCTGGTCGCTTTTAGTCGTCTTTTCATTAGTCATTTTGCACAGTACTGTAGCGATTTCTGTCGTTTTCCGGTAGGTTTGGTAGGAATGCTGCCATATGCTCAAACCTGACCTTATCGGAAGTCAGGTGAGATCTGATAATCACGAAGCTAAAGCTCTGTCTCAAGGTATCATTCAGAATCTTCAAGATGCTACTAGCCACAAATTCTGCATTGCTGGCAGTACCACTAGAATTCGGATCATCTAACCTCCCTACTACACACTATGCTGCCATGGGACTTGAGTGTGAATCAAGCACAGAAATTTTAGTTGATAGTCCCTGTCTCTAGAGGACCATGATTTTTTTATGTGTAATAGCAGAATGTTTCCAGTCTGATAAGTATAGATGATAAGTGATCTTGCATTTCTGAAAAGAAATGAGAAGTGATAGGTGACCTTTGGAAATAGGCTTTCCTGGGTTGTTGCAAGTTCGAGGCTTTCTGATGGTTTGTGAAAATACAGAGCTTGAAAATACAGAGCTGCACAGCTGTGCCTGCAAACATGTAATGAAGTAAATCAGGGTTTTATATGCCTCTACAGACTAATTTGCGCAACTACATCTTGTGTCAGATCTCACACATCTGTGTCGGCGCCACTTGTTTCTCTGTTTCTAAAAATACATTGTTACTGACAGCACAGCATTATAAAACTGCACACGCATTGCCAAAGTACATAAACAAGGTTTACGGTTGGATTCCTGACCAAACAGTGTACCTAACTTGCTGACTCCGATCGCACGGGAGCTCATGTGCCGTACTCAGAGAAACACGTTTGTCATGCATCAAATACTTTCAAAGTGGATACTTTTCTTATTTGATATAGTTGGACGAAAAGGAAGAGAAAACAATCAGCTAGCTCTTTGAGATCCACTTGCATCCCTGAAAAGAAGGAAACAGCAAAGTTAGCACTGCATGTTGTCATTCTGCCATTAGTTATTAATATGTGAAACTGTCTGAGTGCTTCTTGTAGGATTTGATGTGATAATCCGATCAGGTATAGCATTTTGCCAGTTAAGCAATACAAGCTGATGTTGTGGGAAGTGGTATAACATTATTGCATTTTTTGAGAAGTTCCGGTCCTGAAATTTGACCATTTTAGCATGCAATAATTATTGCAGTTGAACATAGTCGATGGAAAGATGCAGTACCTGTTCGACGAGGATGGCCGCCGTTACCTGGATTCTTTCGGTGGCATCGCAACAGTTTGTTGTGGGCACTGCCATCCTGATGTGGTGGAAGCCATAATCAAGCAGTCAAAGAGGATACAGCATTCCACAGTTCTATATCTCAATCATGCCATTGCGGATTTTGCCGAGGCATTGGCATCCAAAATGCCTGGTGATCTGAAGGTATTCTTAGCCTTGGAAAAAGTTTGCATATTTCTGTATCCGAAGTTAATTTAGAAATACACATTCTTTTGGGTGATTGAGCCTCACGTGAAGCTGTTGTTGTTCTTTTCAGGTTGTTTTCTTTACAAATTCTGGCACGGAGGCAAATGAGCTTGCACTGATGATTGCACGGCTTTACACTGGCTGCAATGACATCATCTCGCTTAGGAATGGATACCACGGGAATGCTAGTGGAACAATGGGTGTTACCGCTCAATCCAACTGGAAATTCAATGTTGTTCAGGTACGTGCCTGTTTCGTTTCCAGCACTGCACATCAGGTAGCCCACAAGATTTTACCTATTGATCACTACATGCAAGCTAATGAAGTTCTGTAGCTACATGCATCGGTCCCTTGTTCTTTACGCTCTTGTATTTTAGAAACGTCATTTAGTATCTTGTTTGTGGCAAAGCACCACCATGATGAATTGATGATTGTTCATTGATGACGTGTCCAGACGGGAGTGCACCATGCGCTTAACCCAGACCCCTACAGAGGTGCTTTTGGTTCAGATGGAGAAAAGTACGCCAGAGATGTTCAGGAAATCATTGACTTTGGGACTTCAGGGAGCGTCGGTGGTTTCATTTCAGAAGCCATACAGGCATGTCAATACCAAGGCATCTTTAAACATTTCAATGGAAATTGATTTTCCACCCTGAACACAAAAGTTCTTTTCTGAAGGGGGTTGGCGGAATAGTGGAGTTGGCACCGGGATACTTGCCTGCGGCGTACAATATAGTAAGGAAAGCCGGTGGCCTCTGCATCGCGGACGAGGTCCAGGCGGGAGTTGCAAGAACTGGAAGCCACTTCTGGGGATTTGAAGGCCACGGTGTCATCCCAGACATAGTTACCATGGCAAAGGTAAAGTTTGGAAACCTTCCAAGTCGTCAAAATGCACCTCCAGTGCATAGGCCAGTGGCTCACATGTTCCTGCTGTTGATCTTCAGGGTATCGGAAACGGCATACCGGTAGGAGCCGTTGTGACAACGCCTGAGATCGCTAAGGTGTTGACCCGAAGAAGTTACTTCAACACCTTCGGCGGTAACCCTGTCAGCACCGCAGGCGGGCACGCCGTTCTCAAAGTGCTGGAGAAGGAGAAGCTCCAGGAGAATGCGTTTGTTGTAGGCTCCTATCTGAAGGAACGGCTGAACATGCTGAAAGAGAAGCATGACAGTAAGTAGGCCAATGAAACAAATCACCTCGCGCCGCATACGCTTACATCAGGCCACTGCAACTCGTTACTTACATTTGGCTCACCTGTTCTTCAGTCATCGGTGATGTTAGAGGGAGAGGCTTCCTTCTTGGAGTTGAGCTGGTGACGGATCGCCAAGCGAAAACCCCGGCCAAAGCTGAGATCTCGCGTGTCATGAACCACATGAAAGGTGCGTGCGTTGAGCTTCGACTCCCTCTTCCGGGTTTGCAGCTGGATGTAGAACTCGTCTCTGATCTGAGTTCCCTTTCTTCTTGATGAACAGATATGGGCGTGTTGGTTGGGAAGGGTGGGTTCCATGGGAACGTGTTCAGGATCACACCGCCGTTGTGCTTCACCAAAGAGGACGCCGGTAAGGATCTGCTTCCCTGCTGAAGCATTCCTCTTACATCTTAACCTGTGCTCCGTAACTATGCCACGCACGGAATGATGGACAACTTCGCTTGCAGATTTCTTCATTGAGGTGATGGACATTGCGCTCTCGAAGCTGTGAGGCAGCTGGGCGAAGCTGGTGCCATGTACATTCGTCGGTCCCTTGGCTTGGGATTGTTATACATAAATAAGAGGCGATTAGTGAGACAGCACCTCGTTGTCTCATAATCTGTCTTGCAGACCCATGACGCCAAGATGCTCACCAGCTCCAGCTGTCATCTAGTCTGCTGTACTTTAATATTTCAGCTTGTCATTCTGAACAGCGACTGTTCGTGACCAATAATCTCTTCTTCCTAATCGGGTGTCGTATGTGCCAGTTCTTAGACATTTTCCTACCAATGTCAATGCTCAAGAAATTCAAAACTATGACTAGGCAATACCAGTGATTTCGCCAGTGAAGTTACAAAGAAGTTGTATGCAGAGAATTTTACGCACCAAATGAATATAAGCAAATGCTTAGCTACATGGCAATGATGCAACAGACTCAACGGGGAAGAAACAGTCAATGGTTATGTTCTATTAACAAGCCACCCTCACGAGAATGTCATTGGTGATCCTTAGCAGTGACGCTCTACCATCTCTACTAAAATACACACGCGGCAACGCCGAAATTAACCAATGTAACCAACAGGCGAACTGAACGGATATATAGCAAATTTACATCAAGCCAAATGACAGTACCAAGTAAATTATGGCCATCTAAATTTGGGCTTGGGAGACCTATTTCTTTCCACCAATCATAGGCTGACCAGCACCCTTCGGACTGGGAATGCTGGTCGATCTATTCATCTTGCTTCCACCAAAACTCTTCGAGTCAATCAAATCACCAAATAAATTGTCGGGTATGTAATACGGTCTGGTTACCGCCGCCGAAGTTTCTTTTGGCTGTTGATTCCCATTCATCCGAGCATCTGAAGCCATGCTCGGGCCATTGCTCGTTTGAGAACCAAAGGAATTGTACTTTTGCATCGGCTTGGGGGCTGGAGATGATACATGTTGTATCAACGGAGCAGCATACGATTGTGATGGAGCTGGATATATTGCAGGCTGGATTAGTTGAGTTGGATATGTTGTAGGGGCAACAGAAGCAACATGAGGGTTTGGCATTTGATATGTTGCAGGATGAAAAGGGTTAGTTGAGTTGGCACTTGCAGGCATAGCCCATGGCGGTGCCGGATAGCTAGATCCATATTGTGGGGGTTGAGTTGGGTATGCTACAGGCTGTGCACCCTGTCCAGTTTGGGCCCAAGGTGCAACATAGTTGTTGTACGGAGCATATCCCTTATTTGTTGGATAAGCTTGGTTGTTGGAAGGGTAATTTGCCCCATTCGCCGCAGTAGGCTGATAGTTCGGCAGTACTTCTGGCCCATTTGACATGACACTCTGCTGAGTTCCATTTTGGTTCTGTGTTGAAGAATCTGCAGATTCTTCAGGAGGACTGTATAAGGTGAGGCTGAGAAGGTCAATCATGTCCTGCTCTTTGGTCCTAGTACCACTAACAGGAGTTGAGTCAAGAGGAACCAGTGCATTGCTCGCGACGGAAGATGAGACTACAGAAAGTACTGGATCAACAGGTACAAGAGCCTGATCACCAGCACTGGATGATGCCTCATAGCTGCTTACCACAGATTTGTTTTTTCTGCAAATACATAAAAAAAATATAACAGATTAATTGCTAATTCCTTGAAAAAATGCTACTCGGGATTGCCTGACGCCTCTTACAGGCTACTACGTACCTTTTAGCTATCTGAGCGAACTCATCATCTTCATCCTCTTCATCAGGAGCCTTGGTATGTGCAGTTGCAGGCGCAGATGGCTGTGGAGTTGGATCCTCTCTGCGTATGTCTTCTCTACTTGGTGTTTCAACTGGTAACGGAGAACCAGAAGCAATGGTATCATGTTTTGCGAGTACACTCTGTATGCGATCATTTATTTCTAGGCCTTGCTTTAGTAGTTCCTCATCCCTAAACAACAGGAACCACAAAATTTCACATTATCATATTTTTTATGCACTACATGTCTACACCATTTAGCAGTAGATGTCATAAAATTGCAAAATGTGAATCATGCTTATGATTAACCTACGGTACCATACATTAACAAAGACGAAAGGCAGCTCTGTATAATCTGAGATCGATCAGCTTACCCTGTGGAACTGACAAACCGCATGAGCTTTTCTTGATTTGAGCAACATTGGCGTACAAGATCTGTAATTATTTCATCTTTAACAGCCATGCGATCAGCAGGATTCAAAGCGTTCACCATATCACACAGTAGTTCTGTTGCATTTCTAATATTATTCAAGCCCTCCAAACTGAACAAAAAAGAGAGAAAGGTATAGCCATAACATGCAGTAATAAAGCAGAAAGATAGAATTAGACGAATTAAATAACTCGATGATATAGAAGATAGCAACCTCAATGTTTCAACATCAGATGACATTCTCTCATTTAGACTTCCAGTAGGATATCTAGGTGAACCATAGGCCTGAGAATGATGTGTTGCAGGAGGAGTAAATATTGGAGGAGCATCTACAGGACGTCGTGGGAACATTACTCCTGACCTCTGTAAAAGATTTCGACATAAGAAAATATGATCAAATTCTGGTACTATAATTCCCTCAAATGTAAAAAGTAAATAATTATCCATCACTGATGCACTTGTGCTTTGAATATTTCTTTCAGGGTGAAGGAAGATTTGAGAGAAAATCCACACACATTCTCATTCATGCCGTGCCATGTTTATATACACACAAGGCAGGCTGGATTACAGGGAGAGCCTAATCGTGTACAGCTAGGCGATTTACAAAATAATCCTATGGTTAATGCTAGGATCCTGCCACCTGTTATCCAAGGAAGGCCAGCTGCTATTGCCATGAATAGCAGCAGCCAAGATAATATTCCAACAGCCCCCTGCAGTGTCAACCAGGAGTGGAGCGGATGTTGAGACTGGACCAGAATTCGGAGAATATTGTGGTACTATAATTCCCTCAAATGTAAAAAGTAAATAATTATCCATCACTGATGCACTTGTGCTTTGAATATTTCTTTCAGGGTGAAGGAAGATTTGAGAGAAAATCCACACACATTCTCATTCATGCCGTGCCATGTTTATATACACACAAGGCAGGCTGGATTACAGGGAGAGCCTAATCGTGTACAGCTAGGCGATTTACAAAATAATCCTATGGTTAATGCTAGGATCCTGCCACCTGTTATCCAAGGAAGGCCAGCTGCTATTGCCATGAATAGCAGCAGCCAAGATAATATTCCAACAGCCCCCTGCAGTGTCAACCAGGAGTGGAGCGGATGTTGAGACTGGACCAGAATTCGGAGAATATTGTGGTCAGCAGTCCCTTTGTGAAGATATCCGCATACTGTAGGGAGGTCGGAACATGAAGGATATGAACATCACCAAGTGCGACCCATTCTCGAACGAAATGTAAGTCGATCTCCACGTGTTTGGTGCATTGATGTTGCACCGGATTAGTGGAGAGGTAGACTGCACTGATGTTGTCGCAGTAGACGATGGTAGCCTTCTGAAGAGGGCGATGGAGCTCGGTGAGAAGTTGACGAAGATAGCAAGCCTCAGCCACAGCGTTGGCTACGCCACGGTACTCGGCCTCAACACTAGAGCGAGACACAATGTGTTAGCGCTTTGAGGACCATGAAATGAGGTTATCTCCAGGAAGACAGTACACGAAAGTGGAACATTGTGTATCGGGGTAGCCGGCCCAGTCAGCATCGGAGTAGACAATGAGGTTGTTGGCAAAGCCGTGGAACAGTTGAAGACTATGTTCCAATGTGCCTTTGATGTACCTCAAAATCCGTATGATGAGGGAGAGATGTTGTTCCCGAGGATCATGCATATGTAGGCACACCTGCTGCACTGTATGGCTGATGTCTGGGCAGGTCAGGGTGAGGTATTGGAGGGCACTAGCGAGACTCCTTATAGAGTGTTGGATCATATACGGGATCACCAGCAGCAGCAGGTAGCTTGGACCTGACTTCAATAGGTGTGGTGCAGGGGTTGCATTTGGACATCTTAGCACGCTCAAGGATCTCGGCGGCTTACTTATCTTGAGAGAGGAAGATGCCACAGGGAGAGCAATGAGCTGTAACGCCAAGGAAGTAGTGGAGGGCGCCAAGATCAGTCATGGCGAATTCTTGCCGAAGAGCTGCAATCACCCGTTGAAGTAGAGGTATGTTGGAAGTTGTGAGGACGATGTCGTCGACGTACAACAGTAGGTAGGCGAGCTCGGAGCCGTTGCTGTAGATGAAGAGTGATGTGTCAGACTTGGACTCCTGAAAGCCGATGGAGAGGAATGGTTGTACCAAGCGTGTGGCACTTGTTTGAGCCCATAGAGGGACTTGTTGAGGCGGCACACGTGGTCGGGTCGCGTGGAGTCAACGAAGCCAGATGGCTGCTGGCAGTACACGGTCTCAGTAAGTGTGCCATGCAAAGAAGCATTTTTTATGTCCAGTTGATGGATGGGCCAGTTGATACAGACCGTGAGGGAGAGGACGGTGCAGATGGTGGCCGGTTTGACGATGGAGCTGAATATTTTGTCGTAGTCAAGGCCAGACTGTTGCGAGAAACCCCGCATATACCGAGCTAAGGACCCATCAGAGTTGTGCTTGTGGCGGTACACCCACTTGTCGGAGACGATGTTCACGTTCGGAGGGGCAAGAACGAGATCCCACGTCCGATTGGTTGTGAGAGCATTGAATTCATCAACCATGGCTGCACGCTAATGCGGGTCAATGAGGGCACCACGGTACGTCTTCGGTAAGGGAGAGGGGGTGTCCATTGTTGAAGCCTGGAACGTGGGGAAGACCCGGGGCACTCGAATGCCATCCTTGCTGCGGGTGCGCATAGGATGGTCGTTTGTCGTCGCTAGGACGCGGACCACAAGGAAGCGAAGTTGCACGGTAGCCAGTGCTTTGTGGGTCACCGCAGGTGTTGGAGAGGGCACAGGCGGCACTGCAGGAGAAGGCCAGCGCACGTAGACCTAGGTCACCGGCCGCAACTGTGCATCACGCAGGACGCCAGGCGAGAGGCCGAGTGAGGGTGCACCGGAGGAAGCCGCTGCGCACGTCGCTTTGCTTGATGGAGCACCGAGGTAGGCCGCGCGTGAAGAGGGGGGGCCAGGCATGGGCGGCGCGGCGCTAGACGTTGCACCACTAGACGCTGGTCGTAGCGCTGGAGCCGCATGGGGAGAAGGGCTAGGGACGGTGGGGGCGTTGGATACCCCAAGCGGTGTAGGTGTGGAGCTTGGCAGAGTGTCAGCTGCGGACACGCCAGACGCATCGTGGGGTTCCAGTGCATCACCTGTGCCGGACTGGTTGGGTTCAGTCCATGCGCTGGCCATGGGTGGTGCCATGACTGGAAAGACAGGTCCATCTACATCAAAAAAAGAATATGTGAAGGGGGTGAGATGCAATTCACTGGCAAAGGGAAATGTTAGTTCATAAAAAATCACATGTCGAGATATGATGATGCGATTTGTGGCGAGGTTGAGACATTTGTAACCCTTATGATCCGTAGGATAACCAAGAAAAATGCACTCGGCGGAGCGTGGTGCAAGTTTGTGTGGGATGGTAGCGGACATATTGGGATAACAGCGGCAGTCGAAAGTGCGAAGATGATCATATTTGGGGGTTAACCGAACAGGGATCGATGAGGAGTGGAATGTTGTAAGGTTTTGGTAGGGTGAAGATTAAAGAGGTGTGTGGCTGTTTGGAGGGCTTCAACCCAGAATGAGGCAGAGATGCTTGAAAAAGAAGGATGCGCATGATGTTGTTTGTAGAGCGTATGACTTGTTTGGCCTTGCCATTTTGCTGGGACATGTGTGGACAGGAAGCACGAAGCGTGATTCCATGCGCTAAAAGGAAGTCGCGGGCTGCAACATTGTCAAACTCGCGGCCATTGTTGCATTGGATGGACTGAATGTGAGAGTTGAATTGAGCGTGGTCATATGCGCAAAAAAAATTGAGTGTAGAGAAGGTGTCTGATTTTAATCTGAGGGGGAGTGTCCATAGATAATGGGTAAAATCATCAAGACAGACTATTTAAAACCAGAAACACTCAAAATAAGCGATGTCCACAAATCACAATGAAGCAACTCAAACGGTTTAGTTGTTCTTGACATAGAATGTGAAAAAGGAAGACGAACATGACGTCCTAATTGGCATGCGTGACAGAGTGGTGTGACAGATTTATTTTTGTCTATGGAGATAGCATTTGAAGATTGCAACAGGGAGATAGCTTGTGTGCCAGGGTGGCCGAGATGACAATGCCAGGTGGTTACGGACACTGTAGGTGTGGCAAGAGCATGGTGCGTGGATGCAGGCAGGAATGGGTAGAGACCGCCTGAGCTATTGCACCTGTCGATCACCTCCTTGGTTTGAAAATCCTTCACAGACAAACCAAAGGGGTCAAATTCAATAGAGCACATATTATCAGTTGTGAATTTGCAGATGGAAATGAGATTTGTTATGAGCTGTGGGGAAACTAGGACATTGGACAGACAAAGGGGACGAGTTGATTCAAAATGGACGTTGCTGGTAGCGGTGATTGGAAGGGTGGAGCCATTGCCGACAATGACACGTGCTGGTGTGGGGGGAAGGAGATCGGACAGAGGAGAGATTACCAGAGTGTGATGAAAGGTGCGATGAGGCACCTGAGTCCATGTACCAGGTGTCATCTGGTGCTTGTAGGGGCATGGCGTTCAGCGCCTGGATTAGGGACGCCTGGTCCCATGAAGGAGTCGACGCCATACTTGGAGGAGGGGCACCAAAGTCGGGCAGCTGCACATTCTGCGGCAAGTACTGCATTGCCTGCAGGCACGAACGTCACGCCGGACATGCTGCCAGCAGGCGCGCCATGGGCCAAAAACGCCTGGTGAGGAGGACGTCGGTCCACCAGGGCCGCCAGGAGGGGCACCAGGGGTGCTAAGTGCCGCCGACAAGATCTGAATTGTCTCGTTCCAAGGATTAACCCGGAAACCAGGACGATTTGGTGTGTTGGAGTTGTTGCCACCCTTGTTCTTGTTGTGCTTGCACTTGGATTTGCCTTTGCCGGAAGAAGACCTGGACGTTACGGATGGCGGCTTGGATGGAGTCCTAGTGACGAGGGCAATGGCAAGCACATGCTTGCTGATCTTCAGATCAGCCTCCCCAAGGGTGAGACCGAGCCTCAAGGAAAGATGGCAGGGGCGTTCTTGTCTTGATGATAGATGTCATGTGCCTAAAATTTTCACTAAGCCAACGGAGTAATGTGAGGACAAGAGTGTTGGGGGAGACAGGTTGGCCGACGTCGTCGAGAGCGTTAGTAAAAGACTTGACGTGCTGAGAGTAGGCGAGGATCGTCATGTCGCCTTGCGCCAGGTTACGAAAGTCGGCCTCCAAGGCGAGTGCACGCGACGCCTTGTTCTCACAAAACAAGCCTTTGATTTCGCACCATATGGCGTAGGTCGTGGCGCCAGACTTGATGACGGTCTACAAGATCTCGTCGGAGATGGCGGCATAGAGGAGCGCACGGCATAGTCGACCGTCTGCCAAGCCGTCGACGGGGTCGGGTGATGTCGTGCCGTCGATGTGACGAGAAGCACCGAACTTGCCCGCTAGTGTGACGAAGAGTTCACGCCAGCGGGTGTAGTTTGGAGGGTGAAGCTCCAAGGAGAAGGGGATGTGCGCGCGCACATTGATCATGGAGAGAGCGGAAATGGTAGGTGGGGGCTGCGACTACAGTAAGGCTGCAACGATGGCGGCGGCCAGAGCTGCTGCGAGATCCATGGGTGAGCATGGGTGAGTTGTCAGCCATGGCAGATAGGTGGAGGAGGGCAGGATTGTGTGTTAGGCTGATACCATGTGAGAAGGAAGATTTTAGAGAAAATCCACACACATTCTCATTCATGCCGTGCCATGTTTATATTCACACAAGGCAGGCTGGATTACAGGAGGGCAGGATTACAGGGAGAGCCTAATCGTGTACAGCTAGGAGATTTACAAAATAATCCTATGGTTAATGCTATTAATCCTATAGTTAATGCTAGGATCCTGCCACCTGCTATCCAAGGAAGGCCAGCTGCTATTGCCATGAATAGCAGCAGCCAAGATACTATTCCAACACAGGGTATGTTTTAAATACAAATCAATTTAAGAGAACAATATTCAATCTCCATGGCATAGCTCAAGGTTTTATATTGGAAAATATAGTTGCACACCAGACCGACAAGGGGAGTTAGCTGCATACCTTTAGTTCAACGTATGCCCAGTAATACTGTGGATATTTGCCTCCAGGTCCACCAAATGCCTCTTGCCATGAATCCAGAAGTAGTAATGCCTTATCTCTCACTTGCATATCGTGCTGAAAGGATATTCCGAAAATCAATATTTCCTGATATTTAGCATCATGTTATCCATTGATAAGAGAATAGAAGACGCAAATGAATAATAAACCACAGCCTACACAGATCCACAAAGTGCAAGTGGTCTACTGCAAAAATAATGGTTTGCATGAATACAAACTACAAATACGAGCTGCTCATAAAGGAGTAACAGTTAGAAAGTTACTGTAAACAAGAATTATAGTTCGACTAAAACACAAATTGAACAAGTGACTGGTGATTAATGAGTGAGTTATTAGTGAGAAGGAAATAAATACCCTTACTGAACCCAACAGAAATTAAGGAAAATGTGGCTTCAAATAGCCAAACTGATTTTGTGACTGTAAAGACTGATCAACCAACTTTTAACAATACTAGGATAATGAACTTTTAGCAGCTCTGCTACTCGATCTATCGTTAGCAAACACACAAGTAGTCAGTGGATGATATTATAACACTTTAGGCCAATTTGACAACTGGTGACTGTTAGAAGTGCAAAACTAAAATGCAGAGCTGTGCTTCCATGTTCAAACAACATGTGAAAAACTAGCAAAACAAATATGATAGTAAAAACAAAAAAAGAACTTCAAAATATATGCTTAATCATTACGGTAAAAACTTACCTAGTCAATGATTTTTTGTTGTCCTACCTATTATACTCAAGAAAGTAGGAAGCATGCCCCACCAGAGAACTAATATTATTCATAAAGATCTAAAAATATCCAGAAAAAATGTTTATATATACTCTATACTTCTAAAAACATTTAAATTATTGTTGCTGAAACTTCTTAAGGTTGATACTTCTCTCAGAAAACTTAAGCAACATGTGAATAGTAATAAGAGGAGAGGAGGGGTCAGGAAAGTACCCTCTTCTGGACAATTTTGACCATTTCTTGTAAAACATGCTGCTCAACAACTTCAAAACGAACGTATTCACCACAGTTCTTCATCATTGTCTCCAACAACTGCAAAGATTTGGCAAACAGTACAAACAATAAAAACAATTCTCAAGCTAACAGTCAAAGGTCAGTGTAGCAGTAGCTGAGATTGTTCTAAAAAAGTGAAGGTTGTAGAAAATAGTATTTCCACAGAAAAATATTACAGAAATATTATTGATCATGACATAAATTATAGTACGCACCGTCAAAGTAAAAAATTGTACTTTTGGGTCCTTATTCTGCAATCGCTTCTTCACTGCTTTTACCACATCCTTGGTTTGCCTGATTCAGATTGAAAATACATTTGTGCTCAGCAAGGAAAATCGTAACTGAAAATATGTAGGTCAATCTGCATATGTCTCCCATCTGTAAGTTACTAAGCTTTAAACCAACCGGTATAGCTCAACAATTCAGATGCTGTAGTCTTCTAGTGAAATAAAAGATAATAATACTCTGTGCAGCAATGCAACCTCACGCAACATACAACTGCAAATAAATGCCTGGCTGCAACATGGTTAACCAATACCCCAACAGAATACAAATTCAAATGCATTTTTTTTCAAGAACAGCAACTACAATGCAATTGCGACCAAAAGTTACAGAGAGCACTGTTGACAACTGCCAAGATACCAACATCAAACCAGAAGTTTCTAAGGGTAGAATCATGGCCTAAAAGCCATCATATTTCTTCATCACTAATCAAAACTACCTCCAGACTTCATATTTTCAATTTGCTGGAATGAAAAGCGAACGCTTGCACTGACCGCTAAAATTACTCCACATCATTAAGGACACCTATGCAGCTGAGCCCCTTTGCGCTTTGCACCATAGCCACACCATCACCCTCTATGACGATTCCATGAACATTGATAGATACATCTCGGTGGACGCTGACGGGGACTCCACCGGACTCAAGCTACAGTTCCTCATTCACCTTTAAGCTAAAGCCTTTTTCAATACTTGCCACCCCATGCTAAAGTTGACATGCAAACTGCAAAGTCGTTTGCCTGGTGCTTACTGCTCAGTACCCTTTCAGTAACACAGCAACCACAAGAAAAGCAATCTAAAAGACTAAAACTACAGACTGGAGGCTACTTCCTAGAAATCATCTTATCCCGACTTCACCTAGCAGCAGCAACCCCCAAATAGCTCCAAAATTTAAGCCAACCCCGCTTAGCCAATAGGGTCAACGCCCCCAAACCAAAACCACAAGCAGCGTCGCCGCTCCAGCAACGAGAAACAACAGCAAAAAAATCCCCAAGCTTGCTAGCTCCAACCTCCCGTCGCAATTCCCCGCACAAGCATCGAAACAACCACGGCGCCGCGGGCCGCAAGCGAGAAGGGCGGCAGCAGAATAGAGGTAGGAGGGAAGGAGGATGGCGATCGGTCACCAGCGGTCAGCGTTGAGGGTGTCGCAGATTTCGAGGTTGACGGCCCAGTCAGGCCCCTGCAGCAGGTGGCTCGTGGCCTTGTCCACCCGCGACGCCGCCGGCAGCCGCGCCGGCGGCGGGCCCGCCGCCATCGGGTACATCTCCGACCGTCCACCGCCGCCTCTCGCCGCGAAGCGAGGCTGGCTGCCAATTCCAGTGCGGTGCGGAGCTCTGGAAATTCTTCGTTTCCGCACGCGAAGAGGAGGGGCAGGTGGACTTGGGAAGTTGGAGAGAAGAAGCAAAGAAAGCGAGGGCGAGGCTTGGGTGCGCTTTTCTACTTCGGACTCGGCGAGGTACTCCAATGACGCGTGGGCCCTGGACCTACGTGGCAGCGAGGAGCTTGTGTGGGGTTGTTGGAAGGAAATGAGAGGTCCACTGACGGCTGGCCGTTAGTACTTCGTCACCTTTGTACAGAGATTTCTCTCTTTTTCCTTGTCATCTGCTTCTCCGATTTATGTAAAGCATATTTTTATTTAAAAAATCAAACTTGTAATGGTTAACCAAGAATTAGTTAAATTATATGAATATTTAGTTTATAAAAGTTATACCAATAGATTTGTACTTCAAAGTTTTTTAATATTACGTTAATTTTGTAGTAATTGATAATATATCGTAAGAGAATTTAAGGATCAAAATTTATTTTTTAAATTTTTTTAATATAAAATACATCTTTTATAGATGGACTGAGGGAGTACTCCGGATCATGGCTAAATATGTCTACAAAGTCAGGAAAAGATTATTAACCTGTTTTTATTAGGACGAGGAGGCTTCTCCTTGCATCCAATCCAAGGCCTGTTAGGAAGAGGGGATTCCTCATATGAATTATTAGCACTTATTTAAAAATTGAATAAAAAATTTGAAGATTTGGATTTCAATCCTTATTTTCCAAATTCTGAAGTATTGGTCAAAAAGTAAGCCTGGTACTTTTTCTTCCACGTGAGCCAGACCCAAGTCGGACTCACTGTAGTGCTTAGCCAGTTAGCACAAACACATAGAGTCGAAATTAAGGTCTCGTTTGGTAAGCTTCAGGAGCTGATTTTGTGCTGGAATCGCTCTCAGCGCTGTCAAACGAATTGGTTGGAGAGTGATTCCGTACGAGAATCACTTCCCGTTTTGTATAACAGATGGGAGCTGAAAAAACTAGCTTCCACCTAATTCCTGACTGATTCTCCTCGTTTTCAACATAATATTTTCTCAGTAATCACTTCCACTACTAGCATACTAAACAATTTTACAAATAAAATCACTTCCACCACAGAATCACTTCCACCACAAAATCACCCTCACCACAAAATTAGAGCTCTACCAAACGGCCCCTAACTAATTCTATTCAAGGCCATGGTGAGCGTAGCTTAGCCTTAAGTGCCTGTTTGGCAATCCTCTAGTTTCAAGATTTTTAAACTTATTTATTTCTAGCTTTAGAAATTTATACAATTACAGTTATGAATACATTAAAAATGTTTAGATGAGTTATTTTATTTCTATTTAATTTTAAAATAAAACTTAAACTATTTTATATTAACCTATAAATTCAAGATCTAACATGTAGCTATGAGTTAAAGCCCTGCATGATATCAGAGGAAGCAGCTCCGATTCCTGTAGCATATGTTAGAGCAGACTCTTGTTGTGGCCCATTTGAAATTATTAGGATGATCTCGCACATAATATGTTTCTTGCGTCGTTAAACGTACTTAGATGGCAGGCGCGCTACTTGATTTGCTGGGTGCGTTGCGTCAAGAACTGTCCTGTCATGGAGGTTCTGGAAGATAGACTGTTGTACATGTTATTGTGATTTTGGCTGAGGTATTCCCTATAAAATTTGAATAACCTCCAAAGGAACAAAGCAAATTGGAAATCATATAAATCGGTTATGGATATTGAGTGACTTCGTACAGGAAAGACGTAGTCTGCTCTGCAAAAAAGTGAATGAATAGACGATGTGGACACGAACTCGAAAACGTACATTGGGCTGGCCTTGTACAAATGGATGATAAAAGTATAGCACCAAGGATCGCACATCCTTTTTCAAGAACACATGGATCATACATCTTGACAAAAGCACCTTTCATCTTGAAAAGCCAGATTTCTGAACTTTCCTGCCGCCTGGACCACCAACTCATTCCTTCCACCTGCAAGCTGCAGAGTAAACTAATGAAATAAAAAAAAAGGAATATTTTTTTGAAAGAATACAAAAGGAATGCTGAATGAATAGACATTATAAAGACTGCGATAGGAGTAGGAAAAGCTTTGTTAGAACAGATAGTGTAATTCCATCTCAAGGTTGGCTAGTGTAATTCCATCTCAAGGTTGGCAATCACCTTATAGCTTTAAAGTAGCACAAAGACGTGCAGTTCTGAACAATTTGCGGTAAGGTGGCTTCGGCATTCGCAAGGCACGATAAAATCTGTTAAGTGTTGTTTCAGCATGACGTGACCCTGCTAGTGCTATATAGCCGTGTAGGTGGAGAATTCCTATTCAAATACGTATATATAAGAAAGGTCATTCATGGCAGTATGTTTTCACTGCCACCGACGGTCACCGCGTCGTGTCCCTTGTCCGCCAGTTAAATTAGGCGGCAACAAGCCCCAAATCCTAGTGGTTTGGTTCTCCGATGTCGCTGGCCACCAGCTACGCCCCCCATTTAAGCGGGGGAGCACGTTGCCTGTCACGTCATAGGGGGCTCCTCTACGGGCTCTCCGCATCACTAACCACCAGCTCTGCTCTCCTCCTATCAAATCTAGGTGGGGGAGCACGTTGCCGACCATGCCATAGAGGGGCTCCTCCATGTGTGACGGGCCTCTCTGTGTCACCCACCCTAATGGTCGCCACACATGCTCCTTTCGTCGCTCTCCCGTTGCTTTATCACGTCGTCCCCTCCGCTACACCTCAATGATGCCCCGCAGCTGTTTTCGCTCCCTACTCCACTGCCCTTCCACATGTCATCGCCATCGCAGCATGTACAACCCATGCTCCCCCGTTGCTCCCCTATGCCACCACCAGACACGAGCAGCTACCTCATCGATTCATTGCCACCGTCACCTAGTCCTAGCTGCCAGCTCAAGATGAGGTCGAGGTGGTGCATTCAACGCTTGAGCAACACACCCTCAATGATATTCCACCTCAAATACATCTTCACATTGCCAAATTAGCCTAAAAAAAGTGATGGCACTTCCTCTAGCTCCTCTGCTCTACACTAGCACCACACGTCCAACTGATACATCACCAAGTCACCCACAATAGCCTCGGCCAGAGGGACCCTGCGCAAGCACCCTCCCCGTGAAGCAATCCATCAAGAACCAGGATGGGTCCAAGTGAAAGGCAGATATTGGCGGCAGCATGACACTCATACAAGCGAGGAAATAGATGGATCCGAAAGCAAGAAGACTCTTTAGCACTCTAGCTCTTTCGTGGAAGAAGCCAAGGGTGGTGTTTCACTTGCCTCACCTCCAGCCATCGTGCCTCTGCTTGCAAAGACCCGGTCAAGTACTTCCACTACTACCACTCTGACCACCACGAGCGGTGCTATCACCGTAGCACACCTTCAACTGACTGCACCATCATCGTGCTAACGATAGCAACGACACAGACGGTCATGGTCATCGTACACATGATGACCACAGGTAGCACTATGAAGTGTCTTTCTTGGTGTTTGGCCATGATGAGGTGTGCTCAGAGCGCAAATGCTCTCCATGACAATGCATCAGGGTGCAAACCATCAGAAGGGTGCCCAACACCGCATGATCCCTCCTCTGCAAGGTACGTCGGTTGCGGTTGACAGCCTCCAACCCCACTCACCGTCCTAGTATGGACATAGGACAAAGTCCAACAATGACATTTAGGATCTCTTTGCATCCTACACAACCACTATTCGATGCGAGCTCAGGAACCTTCTTCGTGAGCAAGTGCATGAAGCAATCAGTCCTCTTCATGCGAAGATGCAAGAGCTCCAAGATGTAACCATGCAGTGTATGTCCATCGATGGGGACTACATGCTCCAAGTCAGGGCCTTGGCTTGCAGACTACGTATGTGTTATGCCTCTCTCAAATTGGTCAACCCATATCTAGGAGGATGAGGTGTCACAACATGGCGCTCACCGTTCATTGAGTGCAATGACATGACACATATGCCTCCTCAATTGTCAGCCATGATGAATTTTCCAACTACAAACCGTGTCAACACATGTACAACCATGTACAATGACATGATATCTACCTCATCAGAGGCAACTCATGACAAGGTCATGGCGACCCTTGATGAGATGGTAAAGTTGGTGGCATCCCTGACTGGATCGGCAAATGTTGTTCTGGCAAGCAAATCAATGCTTCAACAAACCCAGCTTGCCTGAAAACACAGCATGCCTAATTGCTTCATCGCATGTGTGCTAGCGAGGAGTGTCCCCAAGCAGCAGTGACACTGAGCAACTCCTTGATGCCAACTTCAATGGTGGTGCTAGGATTGGGCTCCCAACATGCCACTTTTCAAGTGCCATAATACCCTCTCGTTATCAAACCGAGGTGATTACTCCCATAGGCCCGTCTTTTGTGTGTCGTAGGTCGAGGACCTCTTCATTGCCCCGACGCGTCCAATCCTATAACGCATGTGAGACGAAGATGTCGAACCTTCTACATATCTGCATAAGTGTCCACCTCACCAATAGGTGACCTATGTCAACCATGAAACACATCCAGCACAACTTGTGGTGCAAGCTCGGGCTCCTTTGTGATGAACACGAGCCTTTGGAAGCCATTCTCCAAGAGTAATTGGCTATGTTTGATGGTCCACTCTGGACTGACGTAATTGCAGTTCTAACAACATTATTCAACCTCAACAATAATGATATGGCCCAAATGGACAATGCAATTCTCGAGTATGTGGGCGAAGAAATCACCAACTTATAGCACGGGTTGCTCCAGTGATGGCCTAGAAGATCCAAGATGACTCAATGAGCCCTCATGGAGGAGAAGCAATGCGGTGTGGATCTCGGAACATGGCAGTGCCTAGCCTTAAAATCACACACTGGTGAATGAGTGCAGTGGATGACATGCAAATCTTTAATGTGGTAGAAGCTCAGCTTCGTGCTACAGAATGCTCCCAAAGAGCTTTTTTTTTTGGAAATAGTTCTACCACTAAGAGTCACGTCGACAAGATTTGAGAGGATGGAGGGTGTGAGCAGAGTGAGGCGTGGTTTCTTTCATGTAGTTTGTGTTGTCTAGTGATTGTAGCTTTCAGTGGTTTCGTGTTTCTAATCCTTTTGGTAGTCTAGTTGTTGTCCGATGTCCCCCTAGATGTTTCTTGGGGTGCTATTGTGTGTGGTCATTTCCCCCCTCAGGTGCGGTGTCCTGTCAAGACTTACCTCCTTTTGAACATAACAGGATGATCTCTTGTCTATTATTGTTTAAAGAAAAGTCATTCATCTATAGTAAATTAGAATATAACAAAGGGGAATAGCTTGTGCATAGAAATCAGAACATGGTAAGTAATAAATTAATAAACATCTAATCACGTTATGAAAAGAGAACCACAAATCACTCTAAGGACTTAAAAGCAACACTGAGTATCAGTTTGTAAGAAAAATCGAGGAGCATAAAGAAAAATCTAGTGTAGGATTTTAAACAAAGAGGTTTAAAGTCCATATCAAAATAAAAGAAAATTGTTGATGATTGATAAAGTCGATTATGCAAATATTTATTTAAAATAATGATGTTTAGTAATCAATTGTACGCATCAGAAGGGGAGATATAATATTTTTATACATGTTCAGACCTCTTTTAAGATAATAGTTTTATGTTATATTTTGTCTTGATTAATCTCACGAAAAGACAGTTACGATATGATGTATCTAGATCTAATCCTAAAAGTCTCAATGAATTCTCTTGTGTTTGAAATCCTAAAACTATCAGCAAATAAATCAATATCCTAAAAGAATGAGGCGCAAGAACCTCACTTGACTTTCGTTATTACTTTATCAGCCGGCCCTGCCCATTCTATGGGAGCACTGCAGCAGGGTCAGACTTGGAGCAGAGCACGAGCACTCCATATCCTAAAAGAACGGAAGAAATCAAACCTAAACAAAAAGGAAAAAGAAAACAGATGAATCATAGAGAGAAGGGAAAAGATTTCACCGGGTGGCGATGTAGATCGGGGTGGGGGCGAAGGCTGGTGCGCTGATCTCCGGCGTCGTCCGGGTCATTGAACTCGTTCGTATGTAGGAAATTCCTGTGTTCCAATCAAGGTAGGGCCTCAATGTTTGTAGGTGCCAAAGCATCACGCGTTTAGGTTTGCCACAGCTCAATCGCGCTACTACCAACGCGGCACGTAACCATCCTTTCCAAGCTTCCATACAGCCAAACGATTCCCGACTCCTGTCGCTAACCCAACAAAGCTGCGCGGCACCGGTTGGATAGCAATAGCATCCAATTTTTCTTTTCTTTTTGTCGGGAAAGCATCCAATTTTTCAAATCCTCCAGCTAATGAACCAGCCGCCTGACCCTGGATGATTGACTGCTCAAACCGGGGGCATGTCATGTGTCGTTGCTTGGTTCAGAGGGCATTCAGGAGTAGGACAGCGATTGGTTTCGTTTGCTTGCGAGGCTGCTTTAGCCCACACAGCGCCATCAGAAGATTCCACCTGTGCTCTCTACTGGTAAGTAAATTTTGTAAGATTCGATTTTATAAAAGATCTTTTTACTTCTTTTTTTCTCATTATCAGTTTAGACGTTAGATCAGAAAATAAATACTATAGATAATATTTTACAAATATCTTTCTAAATATAATCATATAAAATTTGCTTTCTCCTCCTAATCGTCCAAGCTAAACCAAATATCCGTCACGACTTTACGTGGCTGGTTTCGTCGATGTCAACGTGCAAGAAAATCGAAAATCGCCTGCTTTTTGGGTCAGTCATGGCCAGGGGCTCGAGCGTTACATATCACATATGTTCAACTTTTTTTTCTTCTGGTGATTTTTTTTTGACTCTTCACCACTGAATATAGCTGTAGTATCTGAACGTGAACGCGTGCGCACTCACCTCCCACACACACGAACCCACACCACACACACCTAACGCATGTACATGCTAGCCTTATAACTACACGCAGCTTGAAAAAAACGTCCATCCGGAGATCACCAGAACCCATCGAGAATCATGTAGACGACGAGCACGCCGTAATCCTTTCTGTAGCACCACGCCGAAGAAGCTGGGAAAACTGAAATAAATCGGAGCCCCCGTGCGTCACTCAGGCTTCGAGCCCGGGTGAGTTCAGCTCACACCCGAGCCTTACCACCGTTCGCTCTTCCTGTGATTGAACTGCTGCAGAACCAAGAACCTTTTTTCCCGGTGGTTCGATCCGGCCCGGCCTGCACAGAACCAAGCCCATCAAATCGTCCATATGACAGAAGCCCAGGAGTCAAGAGTCCATATCGTGGCTCGGCCTTTCTTTGCGTGGTCTCGTCCCGTCATCGTCAGTTCATAAACCAAAGCAAAATGCTTAGAGACAATTTTCAAGTAAAAAAATATCAAGTCAGAAAATTTTAAGCCAAAAAACTTTCAAAACTTTCAAGTCACGTTCGTTACAAATTTCAAAGAAAAAGTTTCAATCCAGGTTAAAATAAGATTTCCAACTCAAATGTTCAACTCACATTTAAAAAAAAACAACTTGAAATCGGAATTTTTAACTCGATTTGGGAGTATTTTTTTTACTCGTTTGGAGGGTCTACAACTTGATTCTAAAAAAAACTAGGGTTTTGATACACATGTCCCGGGCAGGGGCAGATCTTCTAATATGGCGAGGTAGGGCGGCCGCCAGAGGTTGCCTCCGGCAGGAAAACCCCCTTATGCGTATCCTCCGAGGCAGATCTGAGCTCCTGGCAGTCTGGCACCATGATCTGAGGACCGAGTCTGAAAGGTTGAAGACGAGCTCATGAGCAGGAGGAGCAGATGGGCCAGCCGGCCCGGCAGGCAACAGGCCTGGCCACAGTGGCACAACCGCACCAGTCACCGGCACCACACAAATTGTGAAAGAGAAACGAACATGTACGGCGCTACGTAGGGCCGGCAGGCCGGAAGGCGGCAGCAGCGACGCAGTGTTCGGGCTGGGCGGCGGGCGAAGGGCGCCGGGGGGATGACGGCGCGGAGCAGTGAAGCGAAGCCCGCAACAGCCCGGATCTGTCGACAGCAGACAGCAGAGCACGCTGAGGCTGCGTCGGCACCTCGGCCAACGAACTGGAGTGGAGCGGAACTGCGGATTGCGGAAGCCGGTGACGCCGTGACGGTGAGTCGGTGAGTCTTCTACAGTTATACTCTTCGTGATCTTTCATCTACGTGCTACCTCTCTTCGGCTCTTCCTTGCCTTGATCTGTCTGTGAAGCGGTGAATGTGAATATGTGACTCCGTCATTCAGGTTTCAGTTTCAGGCATTCAGCCGTTCAGATTCTGGTGCTCGTGATCCCACGACCGCGGTCCAAGCATATATGTATACCACTTATGACCTAATCGAATGAGACCGTAGTTGTATGATTATCCATGAGTTTTGGCCTTTAACCGGTCTAAAAGAAACAATTTCACTGCTTTGGTTCCTTCACAGCAGGTTAGTAGCAGTCTAAATTAGTAATCCTTTTGTACGCAGAGAAGTCAATGAAATCGCTTCCTCTCGTGTAGTCCAACCTGCTTCATTCGACAATGATCGGATTCAGCGACATCAGCGTAAGCCATAAGGGCCCTAATTAGAAATAATTTTTTTAATGTACCGAATATTATCATTACAATTTATATATTAATTATTTTTTTATATTTCAATTAAGTGGGGGCTCATTTTAGTTTCGTCTTGGACCACCAAAATCACATGACTAGGTTTGGTCTCATGGCACATCATCAACAACATCATCATCATCATCATCATCATCAATGCCTAAGTTGTTAATGTAATAGCAAATCATATATATGATCTTGAAAAGATAGAAAGGCATCGGATGCTTAAAGCAAAGAATTGTTTCTGGTTGCCATATTGACCACAAAGTACAACAATTTCAGCTACAACTAACAGTCTAATGGTGTTTTTAAGCTTTTCAGCCAATCCCCAAATAAATACTGAACATTCCTAGAATGGCACTCCATATATATGTGGCCAAAGGGCACTAAAATATTGTGACATGATTTCATCATATGCACAAAACATATAGTTCTTATTTTTTAACCCCATGCCAACCTCTACTAAGCAATGAAAGTATCCTTTGTCAGAAGAAGAGGACAATTTTATTTTTCAATAGGGTCATGGTCTTATTATAAAACACATGTGGCTGAGATTTACGTACAGAATAACACGAATTTATAGAAAAATTAGAGAAAGCAGAGAATTAATTAGTCTGACCAGATAATACAATATTTGAAGCACATATGAGGATACTAACACGAGCTAAATGTATTGCAAACAACTCTTATTGAGCAACGTACTATCCTAATAATTTTACAATTGTATCCTTTTACACATCCTTTTACAAAAATTAAATAACACAAATTAGAATAGCATTCAACTATCGACATTTCTCAGCTTCGTTGTTCCCGTTTTTACCATCCTTGCCCCGTGCAAAATGTCACGTAACAGAAACAGAAATGGGAGCAACAAACGGGGATAGGGAACATGAAACGGGAACAAGAAGTCCACTCCTTTTTTTTTGACTAAATATCTTTCCAGAATCTGTTTTTGTCAACGTTAGTTAACATCCTTTTGAAATAAGAAAAGAAAACATATCTCACAGTCATTAGGCATGTCCTCATTTTACTTTCACTACACTAATGGTTTGATAGTTCAAATATTTGCGAAAACCCTTCCTCAGTTTCAGCACCCCGAGACAATGAAATCTTTGAGTTGGCACTGTTTTCCCAACCGCCCTGCTTAGCTACCGTCCATTTTTGCCATTGTAAAGGTGGTGGCGGTACCACAGATCTACCAGCTCATACCAAATTTCCCACCTCTCTTCAGTGGCCACCGTCATCCTCATTTCCATACGCAGACTCACTATTACGCAAGAGTACACACATGGATGGCCTTTACTCTTACACCCTTTCTTTGTTACGTTGTTCTCCATCTTCAACCGTTTCCTGTCTTGCTCAGTCTCCCCACAATGCCCTCTTGCTTTGTCATGGCCGGAGCAAGTCTCTCCTTATATAGGCACTCATGACCATTAGATGTCTCGTTCTCACTAACACTATAAAATCAATCATATGTGGGTCTTATGCATATGAGGGTTCATCCGTATTTACAGCATGCCATGTGACGTTGTACTATATTTAGCTCCCTTATTTTCTCACCCATAAACGTTATCAACTCATCCATCGATTTCATTGTTGGTTATGCCAAGTGTCATGTTTGTAAAAAAGTGCATAATCTCATATGCATAAGACCAGGTCCCATAAAATTATTTTTCCAGATATATCTAAGTACTAGATGGTTATAATATTACATGACACATAGCTCCATCCGGTAGCTTCTCTGACAATATTAAGATTCTTGCAACGCGTGGGGAGACAAAGTGTTACATGTTTTTTTGAGCAACATACATCTGCAAACCGGAACATACTATCATATCATATCATATATACTAATACTATGCATGATCCGTTCAATGACTATATAGAGAGTCTTTGTACTCTACGCTGAGGTATATACTACACACGGGCGTGGTATCATCAGTGCAGCTAGCGCTGCTCCAGGTGTATGCTCTGAGCAGCACATGCTTGTGTCTAGCATCGACCGGCAGGCGCCACAGGTGCCCCCGTACTCGACCAGGATTCGTTGTGCGAGAATGTATACGCACCTTGCTGCACGAGTGAGCCAGCCGAATATAATCCCTCGCAGTATACGTTCCTCACCGGGACAATGGCAGCAGGCTGAATTATTGTCGCTCGACATTCTTTTTCTTTTCGAGGATGTAATCATGTCAAATCTTTACTTTTTTGGGGCGAGCTGATCGATCGGTCGAAGTAACACGGCTTATATATCACGCAACTAGCTTAGTTGGCTATTGGATTCTTAAGCTCCGTCTATTAAACTGACTGTTTGACTAAATCTCTGCTAGTACTTCAACTTTGTTTAAGATACTTCTGATTCTACGATAACAACCTTCAAAGTTCGATGGTTGGTTGGACAGACGAGCTGTATACGCGGACTACTCCATTGTGCTACGTACGGTAATACAGACCAAGTATCGCCATGCAAACGAACAGAAATGCAAGTTGTTTGACACACACATAGCGAACACTATGTATAGCATAGATCTCTAGGCAACGTATACGTAACATTGTAACAGTAAGATGGCATTTGACAAACCTGTTTATTGTGAAACATCATGCAGACCTAATAGACATGGGTAAATCCAGAGTCCGGACAAAAGAAGAAGAAGAAAAATGAGATTGCCTAGCTAGCCAAATATCACGGACAGTAATTATTAATCACTCAAAAACATTCAAATTAAACCTGGTTTTTTGTGAGATAGATATGAGAATGTAACTGAAATTTAGTGTACTTTCAAGAAAAACGTGATAGTGTGTGATCCCAAATTGACAAAAGTGGGCCAAATAAAATTTAATTTGGACAAAAAATCTGGTTAATTACCATCAGTAACTGGCTCGAGATTTTCAATACGTACGGCTGGGTGTTGGTAGATCATGCGGTGTAATAGAAAATCGAATGGCGTAGCGGTAACTATGGTCTGGTGCCTGTTCACACATGCTGTTTGTCCACACCAAATAATAGACACATATATGTGTGGTACTTCCAAATTACCTCTCCGTTGTTTTACTACCTTTCCTATGCTTGGTGCTGTCTCTAGATTCTGCAACCACTTTGGTGTCTGCAACTGCAACTTTCGTTCACTCACCAAAGACGAAAGCATTTGAAAGAAGACTTGCTACTTGTAGCTCAAGCATTATTGCATGGTATGGTAACCTGTTGTGCCAATGGAAATCTTTTTTCTTCTTCTCATTTTTCATGTTATTGTGAAGAAGTTCTATAGCTTGCCATAGCCAATTTAGCAATATGCATGTTGTGCTAGCTGCAGAATAGAATTCGATGAAGCTAATTATTAGAATCCCCACAATAAATGGCATTTTTACCCTTCGCTATTTGGAAGCCACTTTATCATATATGCAATTTTTTGGGACTTTTTTTCTTTCAGAAATGATATTTTTGGACAAGATGAAAAGAAACTCAGTTTTGACTCGACATCACTTTAAACCGTCCATATTCAAAGTTTTTTTTTTGTTTAAAACAACATATTCAAAGATCAGCCGTATATATTTCCAGGGTTATATATCACTCATGCTTACAAATTGAACAGGTAAAATGTACTTGCCTTAATCGTAGGTCATATATACCTTACTATTGCTTTATTGGCACAAAAGTGGACAACAGAAAGGGCACACGGAAACGGGGACAACAGATGAATCGAATTCCATCAAACTTATCTAGTCTAAAAAAGCACCAATCTTATAATTAGATAGACAAAAGGCTAACGAAATCAGATATTAAAACTTGCACAGTTGAAGGGTTGCAGTGTGAACTCTGAGTCTGCGACTCTTCCTCTGTGTCATGAAATCATCAAAAGAATGTTGAGCAAATAAAAGAGAATCAATGATATGATCAAGCCAAAAATATCACTCACATGCATATAATTGCTGCTGCTTCCAAAAACCCCTGGAGAGCGTGCACACCGTTAGAAATGCAAAAGGCATCTTACTTCCATGCACTGGCACAAGATCCGCAGGCGAGGCGTTCACGGTGGAGAAGATGGGCACATGCACGCATCAGCTGCTTCAGGAATTAGCTAGCCGGCCGGCCGGCCGGCGGCGAACAGCCCTCTCGCGCCGGCCGGAATGCCAAACCGGCGAGAGGAAAGAATGCATGCACGTGCCCTGCTTCTCCACCTCGCGCACCTCGCCATCCACCATATCGGAGCTGCCATGCCGGAGAAGGTGACCAACTGACCATATGTACCTCTCCCTCCTCCTCCTCCTCCTCCTCCTCCTCCTCCTCCTCCTCCTCCTCCCTGTCATATAAGGCTTTGAAGACCAGTTAATTGAAGTCCACGCGTACGCTGTAGTGCTAAGTAGTTTACTGCTACTACTCGACAGAAATACTCATGTCCCAACAGTACCAGTTAGCTTTCCTCGAGGTCATGTGGAGACTAACAGGTTAATAATCCAACAACCTCGCTCGAAGGTAGGGTCCAGGACAGCAAGAACGGCTGAACCCTATAGGGACCAGGAATTGGCAGCTGAGTGATATGTGTGACACGGGCCGGCCGGCCTTTCGATCTCCCTTTCCTTCCCTTCGCCCCAGCGAAAGGTACGTATGGTGTGCATATGCCCCCGTGATTTCTCCCTGATATTCCAAGTGGTGAACCGGCGGTGGGCAAGCTGATGGCATGAGGCCTGGTACCGCCGTCACATCAGAAAGCGCTGCGCGTTGCGTCATTGCAGGATGAGCCGGCCAGCGCTAATGGAGCAGCGCCCATGTGTCTTGGGAGCATAGGGCGACGTGCCTCGCGGAAGGAAGCAGAAGCAGGAGTATCGCTTTGGCTCCGACCGAAAGCAGAGAGCTATCGCTGAAGCGAGACATTCCGCTTGCCATTGGTGCAAGCAGAATTGCTTTTGTTAGAGGCTTCAAAAATAACTGCTTTTGTTACCGGGACGGCAACGGCGGTGCCCACAAATTGTGGCCGCGATGCTCCAACAACATTTGTATATCGGAGCTTCGATTCGATGGTGATCGATCACCAACTGATGTGGTCAAGTATAAAATATTTGAGCAAGTTCGCTTGACGAGCGTTAATATTTGGTCTGTTAATATTTCAAATCAGATAAATTCTAATCCTAGTCAGATACGAATCTAAAAAACGCCTATAAATATGTGCTATTCATATACATCTAATCATATACCAACCAGTTAAAATTATCTTTCGTAATTTTTTCCTTTCATATTGGAGGATTTTTTTTCACGTTAAAACCGTACCTTGGTGCCCATTAAATCCAGTCAAAACAGATCGAGAATATGTTCTTCCTTGTGAACTAGTACACGTCATGTCACGTGTGATGAACTGATGATGCTCATCTCCTGTGCAGCTAAGGCGCAGCGGTACAGCCGTGTTTTTTGGCCATTAAAACCGTGACAGTAGGCTGCCGAACCAGCGGTACAGACAGGACTCGTACGGGAGCAATTGAGTGCTGCGGAGGCAGCGGGGCTTGCCTCCCACACCGTCGTCAGTACATGCAAAATGGACGGACAACGGAGTAGTGCTTCCTGGCGGTAGCTTTTGCTATAGCCTCCACAGTAATCTCACTTCCTGGCTACCTCTAGTGGAGCTAGGGTATTCCTTGAATATCTATTTTTTTATTAAAAAAATCCAATATATAGAAGATATATATAGTATATAGCTCAGTTGTGCCGGATTTTCTTTGTATATTTTGTAATTTAGACAATTTATACCCTAATATAAGCTATTATGGATCATTTCTATTTTGGATGGAACATTTTTTTTTGGCTTGAATACCAGCCATTAAATCTGGCTCCGTGAGCTACGTATCCCGGCACGCGTACGATCCGCGCAGCGTTGGTGCGTTTGGCCTCGGCACCAAGCGCCCTGCCGGCCGGTGCGGAGGACTGAAGCCACGAAAGGATTGGGCAGGGCTCCCCGTCCGTCGTCGTCCGGCCAGGGCGGGGCCCTGCAGCCGCGCGCGCTGGCAATCGTACGTGCGCGCGCTGTGCGAGGTGTCGGGCGGCCAGGCAGGCACACGCAACGGATCTACGAGCCTGCGCGCGGCAGCAGTGCCACTGCCTCACTGCCACAATTATGTGCGCGTGCGTAGGCCCCCGAACCAGGCGGGCGGCGCCACCGGCGCACACCGCTACGGGTTCGTGTGCAGTGCGGCACACAGGAGCAGTACAGCGAAGCAACAGTCCCCTGCCGAGCTGACGCGCCTGGACGGCGACCAGCTACCTGAGCCCGGAAGGAATTCACCGTACCGGTCTCCATGGTTATTGCGATTGGGACGAGGGATCGGCCGAGTTGTAGCGTTCCACTGCAGATGGCACCGGCACAAAACAACCATTAATTCTCTGCCGTCCAGCTGCTACACGAGCCGTTGGTCCATGCCGTTATAATTAACCAGTCGACCACCGACAGATGGCCGGCCGGTGCAGCCGCCGCGCAGGACGGATGGGGCATCCATGTTCCCTTCTCCGCAAGGGACGTGCTTGTTGGCTAACCTTCCAGATGTGCCACACACAACTTTCACGTTCGGACAACCCCATGTTTACCCGACGTTCGCTAGCTACTACTTTCAGCGGGCCCATACACACTTTTTCCTCAGTGGACAACTAGTCAAGGGCAGAGATGTACTCTGTATATGGCGACACGACACGACACAGTTGTGAAGGATAAAAAGAGCTGGATGGAACAACAACTTCATCAGTATTACAACTTGGGTGCAGTGTGCTTTTCAAAGGCTGTCATCTTGAAGAAAAAGGTACTCCTTGATATTTTTCACCAAGAAATTAATAGTTATCTGCTAAGTCTGAAAACTCACATCGATCACAATGTTTGTAAAATCACAGTGACAAAGAGGTGAAAACAAAATGGCATATCTATGGGAGCCAATTGGCTTCAAGTAGAGTACTGTATTTGAATGCATGTCACCGGTGGCCTACAGGAGAAAACAGGACGCCAACTCAGATCTCCTACGGTCAGAAAAAAGATTCTCTGCAACAGTGCTGCACACTACTACTAGCCTTGAGGCCCCATGCCGTGTCAATCTCAAAGCATTCCCTCAACTGCTTCCCTTCCGCGACTCCTTCCGAGCGAGCGAGGAGACGCGGCTCAGCGAACGTATAAGCTTCATACTAACATGCAAGGACCGATCGATGAAAAATTGGGAGCAGAAACACACTACCGGAGACAGCTTCTTTGCCGAGTGCCTCAGGCACTCGGCAAAGGACGATATACACTCGGCAACGGCTTTGCCGAGTGTTACACTCGGCAAAGGGCGCTCGGTAAAAAATTTGTCGGTAAAGACCTCTTTACCGAGTGCACTTTATCGGGTACTCGGCAAATGCTTTGCCGAGTGCTAAGCTGACACTCGGCAAAGGCCTCCGCTTTGCCGAGCGCCAATGAATCAAACACTCGGCAAAGGGGGCGTCTGTGCCGAGTGCCACCTGGACCATGGCTCTCGGCAAAGCGGAGGCCTCTTTGCCGAGTGTCATGGCCATTGCACTCGGCAAAGTGACTGAAAACAGCCAGCCTTTTTTATTTGTTTTTGACATCCCATCCAAACAAACAGATATATATATATATATATAACAAACATCACCAACATCACATATATATCATCAACAGCACATACATATCACCAACACCACATATATATCACAAACATCACATGTCTCACAATATATCACAAATAAGTTCACAAGTAATCCAAGTGCTCCATCATCTACAACCATAATTGCAAATAGAAGTACCATTAACAACTACAAGTATCATCACCAAGATGGTCAATGAAACTGATTTGGTGAATGATTCGCTGAAGCATGAGGATCGTTCGATGCCGCCGATTGATTCTGCACAAAGGAGAAGAGATTGCATTTGTGAGACAAGATAAATATATACCATACATGAATAAAATTTTCATACTCCACTAGGTTTGACCGTAAGCATGAACATACAAACTAAAACATTTATACTCACAGGAGTAGAATAGTGAGGAGGTGGAGGTGGAGGTGGAGCGAATAGCGAAGGTGACGGAGTCACACACGTAGCGGCGCCAATACTTTGCATGTACTGAAGAATCTCCACCATCCTCCGCTGCTCGGCCTCCATCGTCGCCTGCATTTGCTCCCGTATCCTCCTCTCTTGTTCCAGCTGGGCCTACAATATATTCACCCTAATGTTACAATAATGCAAAGGAAAGGTATGAAAAAACCAATGAACGACGAATAAACCAGGAATAACCTCGAGTGCCTCCACCCGGTGGTGTGAAGTGTCCTTCCGAGGTCGTATGGTCGGGCTCGTGCTCGTGCTGCTTGCTCGAATCTGGGAGAGACTGGGAGTAGCGGCCGAGTCGATTGCGCCGTCGTCAATCCAGTATCGCCCATGCTTCTTGCCTCCTCCCACCCTCATGACGACTTCTCCATCAAGGTCCTCGGTGCTCGGATCGTACTCTGGCCCATGGACCTCCCTTGCCATCGATGTGTACTCACTAAGGCGGTTGTGGACGGTCGCATTGCTGTACGCCTCGGGCCCGTCCTCCGGGTTGTAGTCGACGTTGGACGTCGCCTTGCCCTTGTGGGCCATAGCAAATGCCTTGAAGATGGAGCAAGGCTGGCCACCATGTGACGCCGACTGCGAGAAAAACAGCAAGATGATTAGAAATCATGCAGAATTGAGCGTTAGAATAAATAAATGAATTCGCGTACCCATGTTTCTGCGTATCCGCTGAGGTTGCGGCTGCCTTGATGGTGTGCTACACCTGGCATCATCAAACGCCGCTCCCGGCACAAGTTGTGCGTCTCCTCCCACTCGCGTGAGCACCACTTGTCCACCATCTGTTCCCAGCACTGGGGATGCGCGGCGCACCAATAAGGAATCATCTACAGGCCATCAAGTACATGACATATCAGAAGATGAAATTAAGCCTACTTAATCTCAAAAGGAATCAGTATTAATGTTCTGTATTTACCTGCAGGTACTGGTCCCGGGTCAGCGTCATGGTTCTTGCGTCCCTTTTGGTGACCTTCGTTCCAACGACGGTCCCGTGGTAAGTTACGACGGCCTGGATGCGCGCCTCGTAATGCATGTCCACGACGAGTTTTTTGCAGCATTTGGTAGCCACCGCATCCGCCCTGGCCTCATGTCCGTCCTGGCATCTAAAGAAATCCTGCATACAAACACGATGTATCCATAGATGAGGTTAGGTCCTAATCCCACACGAGGATCCGTAGATGAGGTTAGTTTCCATTCTCTACTCCTATTCGAGACAGAATTTCGGCAGCACCTCCCCGCTGTTCTCCAAATACACGTCCTGCTAGGGAGAGTGTGTATCCGGAGAACAACAGGGAGATGATGCCGAAACTCTGTCTCCGATCGGAGCAGATCATGAAAACTAACCCCACCTACGCATCCGCGTGCTGTCCAAAAAACGTGGACAATTCGAAATAGATACGGTTTTAGATATGCAAATATCTGCATATTTCCAACCGTATCTCTTTCGAACGGGAGACGCCTAACTGGGTTACGTGATCTACAACATGATACGGAAAGAGGGGTTATACCTAGGGTGGCGGTGGAGTCAGGCGACGTGGTGCAGGCAGTCTCGCAGCGCCAAGGAAGGCGATCGGGGTCGCCGAGGTACTCCGGCGCCGCTCCGACTGGCTCTTCTCTGCCAAAAAAGAAATATAAAACTGTTAATACAAAATTTCGGCAGCACCTCCCCTGCACGGTGAGGTTTCCAAAACCTGCAACAAAACCAACGGCACGATAGCCGACATGCACATATATATGAACGGCACGATGGCCGACATCCACAAGATTATATCCAACCGCATATATATAACAATATCACAACCACTCCTACGACTACTTTGACTACCACCACAACTACTTTACCACTACTACTACCGCAACCATTAGTAATACTACGACGACGACGGTATGGCATACCTAGTGATACGGAAACGTCGGGAACGTGACAACGACGACCGGAGCGCCTCCTCCTCCTCCTTCTTCTTCCTCCTTCCTCCTTCTTCTTCCTCCTTCTTCTCTTCCTCCTTCTTCCTCCTCCTCCTTCTCTCCCTCCTTCTTCCTCCTCTCCTTCCCTTCCTCCTTCTTCCTCCTCTCCTCCTCCTCCTCTCTTTCCTCCTTCTTCTTCCTCCTTCTTCCTCCTCTCCTTCCCTTCCTCTCTTTCTCCTCCTCCACCGGCGGCGCGTGGCGGCGGGCGCGGCGGCGCTGGCGCGGGCGCAGGGGCCGGCGGCGGCGGGGGCCGGCGGCGCAGGGGCCGGCGGCTGCGGGCGCAGGGGCCGGCGGCGGCAGGCGCGGGAGCGGGCGCGGGCGGCGGCGGCGGCGGGTGCGCATGTGTGCGTGCGTGCGGGCCGGCTGGGCCGGGTACTTAAATCCCTGCTTTGCCGAGTGCCCCCGATCTGGCACTCGGCAAAGAGGGGTTTTTTAAAAACATGTGCAAATTCTTTGCCGAGTGCCCCCGATCTGGCGCTCGGCAAAGAAAACCGGGATTTTTTTTAAAAAAAATTCAGGGACTTTGCCGAGTGCCGGAAGTCTGGCACTCGGCAAATTTGCCGAGTGCCAGACTTCCGGCACTCGGCAAAGTCCCTGAATTTTTTTTAAAAAAAATCCCGGTTTTCTTTGCCGAGCGCCAGATCGGGGGCACTCGGCAAAGAATTTGCACATATTTTTAAAAAACCCCTCTTTGCCGAGTGCCAGACTTATGGCACTCGGCAAAGAGGGTATTTGCCGAGTGTAATTTTTTAACACTCGGCAAACCCTAATTTTTTTCCCCTTTTGGCCTCCAAATTTTTCCTACAGTCCTCATACAGTACCTGGTACTCCATGTTCCAATGTGGCACATTTCTCGGACTTTTTCTATATTTCTTTAATTCATTTCAATTAATTGAATTTTCTTGGATAATTCAAATTATAACTGCTAGTCATTCGAATAATGAAAAAAAATGAATGAAAAAATGATATTCATGTTATTTAGTATATTGTGAGACCGTATCCAGGAACATACCACCAATTTCGAATATCAAGGTCACGAAACATGACCACGAACTTGCGATCGAGTTGTTTTTAAATTGTATAAAAAGCAAACAAAGTCCGAAAATCTTGAAACTTGTCAAGATATCATGATATCATATGTGGAGGCTGTCATAAAAATTTGAGAAGATTTTAAGCAAGTTATCACGTACGATGCTTGCAAACCGAAGAATCTCCGAAGAAGTTGCTTAAAACCTTGCTGAGATTCTTCGGTTTGCAAGCATCGTACGTGATAACTTGCTTAAAACCTTCTCAAAATTTTATGACAGCCTCCACATATGATATCATGATATCTTGACAAGTTTCAAGATTTTCGAACTTTGTTTGCTTTTTATACAATTTAAAAACAACTCGATCGCAAGTTCGTGGTCATGTTTCGTGACCTTGATATTCAAAATTGGTGGTATGTTCCTGGATACGGTCTCACAATATACTAAATAACATGAATATCATTTTTCCATTCATTTTTTTTTATTATTCGAATGACTAGCAGTTATAATTTGAATTATCCAAGAAAATTCAATTAATTGAAATGAATTAAAGAAATATAGAAAAAGTCCGAGAAATGTGCCACATTGGAACATGGAGTACCAGGTACTGTATGAGGACTGTATAAAAAATTTGGGGGTCAAAAGGGGGGAAAAAATTAGGGTTTGCCGAGTGTTAAAAATTACACTCGGCAAAGACCCTCTTTGCCGAGTGCCAGATGTTTGCCGAGCGCTTGCTCTCTGGCACTCGGCAAAGATACTCCTTTGCCGAGTGTCCTATTTCTGGCACTCGGCAAAGAGGGTCTTTGCCGAGTGCCAGATGTTTGCCGAGTGCCAGATGTTTGCCGATAAAAAGCACTCGGCAAAGTATGGGACACTCGGCAAAGACGCCGTCTCCGGTAGTGACAAGTCAAAGTCAAACCACTCATCGATGGCAACTAGAGGTCGACGAGGCCGCCGTCTTCGCCGCTGGAGAGCCTCACCTCCACCGGCCCGACTAGCTCCACACTCCTCACGCCGTGCTCAAACCCCACCGCGCTGTCTCCGTGAACGACGTCGATCACGTCTGTCCCGTCCACCTCCTCCACTACGGGCGTGGCGGGGCGCCTCCATGTATACTCCACCGCCTCGTCGGCTAACCGTGCCAACGCCACCACACCCTACTGCCCTGGCAGCGGAACTCGTACCATTGCACAGCACTGACCCGGACAGAGTCAGCGTCGAGCGGCCAGACCCCGACCTCGACGTCCAAAGTCCCGATCGTACTTCTCCAAGATGGTATGGATGACCTCCTCGGGGAAGAGCGAGGCGCAACAGGGACGCTCCGGCTCTGTTCTTTTTCCTGGACAGAACCAACTCAGTAAGAAGTCGGTTCATTTCTGATCCACGCCTCGCTCGCTCGGAAGGAGTCATGGGAGAGAGCGGTCGAGGGAATGCTTCGAGATCGACGCGGGACAGATGGTGTCCATCCGGTATTGGCCTCACGCGTTGGGCTTGTGGCACTGTTGTGGAGATTTTTTTTTCTTAAATTTGTTTGGCAGAGTTCTTAAGTAGCTTCTTGGTTGTAATAAAAGAGATCTCTGTCGAATAATAATTTTTAGCTTTTAACTTTTTAAGTAGAATTTATAAGAGTGATTCTCTAAAATAAGTTAGAAACCCATAAATTGAAAAAATAGCTTTCTCTAATTTACTTTCTGTACAGAATCACTTCCTCTATATAATTTATTTTAAAAAATCATAAGAAATCGCTTTCAACCACAAAATTATTTCTCATAAAAAATTACTCTTCACAAAAAAATTTAAATCAGAAAAAACTTTACTAAACAGACCCTACTATCTGCCACAAGAACGACACAACAAACACACCTCTAAAAAACACCACTAACCATTTAGGTACGTCTATACTCCCGCTTCATTTGTATAGCGACCGCGACATGACAGGCGCGAGGACCACTCTGAATTATGAGGCTTCGAAGGTTTGTCGCAATGGCGCCCTTCACAATCATGTTTCCTACTTGCCTTTTCCGACGACTCATTGTGATAGGGACAACGTCAAGAGTACAATGAGAATTGTTCGTTCCGCTTTAGGGCTTGTTTGGATAAGCAGGGATCAGGTCGGATACTCAGGTGGTTTTAGATTGGCATGGAAATTAGTCCATTTTCTTCGCAGTCCGAAGCGAGTGAGCCTCGAATCTCAATTATCAACATCCATCCAGACAAGCCTTTAGGTCGATACTTTTGATTACATCATGGGTGGTTTATGTATACGTTTTAGTAAAAGAAACAAGACAGCTATTGCGCCCATGTTATAGGTTGATGATAGAAATTGATATCTTGTGAAGTTTGGATCTAAAAATTTTAATAGATTAGAACTTCCGATTCAACACATTGGAACTTCTGATTAAATATTTTGGTCTAATCCGAGAGGTCTATGTTTAAAAAAATCGAACATTTTGACATAATCGGAACATCCGATCGAGGGTATCAAAACATCCGATCCAAATAAGATTGGGATTTTTGGAAAGAAATTGAGTCAGATTTAAAGACGTGTTTTGATGGATTTCGACTCAAAACGGGGCAAGATCAGCACCCTATAAATATAGAGGGCCACAACCGATTGAGAGGATCCAACAACCAATCAATCAAATACAATTTACTATATCTTTCGTTTTTACCTCTTTTTTCATTAATTCTCTTTTTCAATCTATATTGCTTCACGTTCTTAATCTCGACGACCAAGGACAAGCCGCCAGCCACCTATGCTCTGACGGGGTCGCTCCTGAGTGTAGGTGATGATGAAGGTCCAATAGCATAACGCCACGACTAAAGTTTTCTAGGTGCAGCCTGTCAGATACATAGCTCAGAATATCCAATTGGAGCATCAGAATGTTCGATCCTGACATGAAGTTTCGGTCCAGTTTTGCACATAAGATGCTCAATGTTTGGCATGTGGCACTTTTACACATCAACATATTTTTTGGTGACTCCGCTGGGGAAGAAGATTTCAGCTATCTTCTAGCCAAATTATAAAACCCTAGACATACTGGCAGTTGATATTTTCAAAACCATACCCTCTGCATGACCAGACGGGGTTTGCATGACCAGTCTCTTGGTCACAGATGGAAACCCCGCGACCAACCCTTACTGATCGCGGGACAGGTACTCACCTAACCAGTCTAATCGCATTTAATGACATCTACTCATGCATCTTTCCCCATGCAACCTTTCGACGAGCAAAGTAGTGGGCTGGTGTAGATACAGTGAGACATATCCTGTAGATGGTCTGGTGAAGCATCTAGACCTCTAATTCGTGTTTTGGTAATTAATAATAATATATCTTTGTGGACTGACATGTTTGAATGAGTTATGAAAATATTAGTCATAAAGGTGTTACGGGGCTAGTAGTTGCATGAGTGGAAAGCATGAAGAATGGCTAGCTCAAGGTAAAGGTATAATTGTAGGGCATTCCCTTTTACCGGTCAACGAAGATTAGCGAAGAAAAGTTGACCGAATTAATAGGATAAGTGTCGTACTATTAAGAGGGATTGAAGTGTTTACTTAAGGTTTCTATGGTACCAAATTGCTCAAACTTGCATTTCATATAAAGTTGAAAATTATAGTTTGAGAAAAACTGTCGAAAAGACTGCATTTGGGTGCTCTTGTGTGCTGGCGGTCTGACCGAGCCAGACGGCGGTCTGACCGTTGTATAACAAACCAGGGCAGTCTTGTATCTTTGACTTGTATCTTTGAGAGTGGCGGCCTGGTCAGACCGCTGTATAAAGTCTTCTCAAATCCTGAGTAAATCTAAGTCTCGGTCTGACCGTGGGCCTTGCCGTTCTGACTGAGAATCACACAGAGAGTTTTTGGGCCTACGGTCTGACCACAGGGTCTGTCGGTCTGACCGCCAAGGCTGTGCCGATCTGACCGAGGAGGATGGCGGTCTGACCGCCAGGCTGTGTCAGAATTTATTTCGACCGTTGTTTGTAGCCGTTGTACGGCGGCGGTCTGACCACCACTGGTGCTGCGGTCTGACCGCCACTTGTGCATAGTTGTCAGAATGACAGTAACGGTTAGATTTTGGGAAGAAGGGTATAAATAAGGGTATGGCTGGCTCATTGAAGGCACCTCTTGACTCAAGCACATAAATATAACACTTTGAGCTCTAGCCCTTCACTCTCCCTCTTCATTAGCTCGGTGATTGTATCTTTGAGAGGTTGAGAGCAACTAGTGCATAATTTCAAAGAGTTTGAGCAATTTGTCACTTGTGATCTTTCAAGCAAGCATCGTCAACTTATTACTCTTGGAGGTTACCGCCTACTAGACGGCTTGGAGGTTGTGGCACCATTGAGCCCTTCAAGGAAGATTGTGAATGAGTCGCAGTGGTAATTGTGAGAAGTTTGAGCACGTCTTGCCGGAGTGGTAAAGTGATTCACTAGTAAAATCGAGGTTTTGAGTAGTTCCTGTTCATTTTCGGCTTAAGGTCAAGTTGCTCGAATGAGGTTTTTCTCGTGTGAGAATTGAATACTTGATAGAGAAGTAATTTGAAGCTTGAACTCACCTCAACATGGATTAGGGGTGATTGGTAAATCACCTATACCATGGAAAAAAATCTCTTGTGTCATCTTTGAGCAATTTACCTTATCATTGAGCTATTTACTTTCTTACAATTTACTTCAAGTAATTTATCTTCCTAGATTATAAATTATTGCATGTCACCCTAGGTTTGCAAACCTCAACTTAGCTCTTAGTTGCTCTACATATTGCTCTAGTGATCCTTAGTTTATTTTCGAAAGTTTCCTTGTTCGCTTAGCAATTAGTTTTAAAATCGCCTATTTACCCCCTCTAGTCGGTATTCTTGATCCTAAAAGTGGTATCAGAGTCTATGACTCATTTTTGTTGCGGATTTAACCATCCCGGAGTAGAATTATGGTTAGTGACGCTCATGTCAATGTGAAAAAAACTCCGTTCTTTGAGTGGTCAAACTACGCCTATTGGAAGGCTAGAATGACCGTGTATCTTAAGGCTATGGGCGGTAAGTTTTGGAAAATTGTGGATAAAGATTATGTTATTCTTGATCCTATTAATCTTACCAATGTTGATAAGAAAAATTCTCTTGCTAATGCTTAAGCTATGAATGTTCTTTATAGTGCTTTAGATCTTAATGAGTTCAGTCGCATTTGCAAGCTTGAGACCACTCATGAAATATGGGACAGGTTTAAAAAGATTCATGAAGGTTCAACCATGGTTAAAGATACCAAGCTTTTTGTTTACAAAGGGAAACTTGAGAAATTTGCTATGTTACTAAACGAAAGCATTGAAGAAATGTTCAATCGTTTTAAGGAGCTTTCCCTCAAAGCACTATATGGGAAGTGGGAGGAAAGTTTTGATAGTCTATGGAGCATAAAGGCTAAGATTGATAAGAAGAGCCCTGGTAGTCATTTCATTATTGATCATCATACTATTGGAGAGAAGATTAGATTTAGAAGGCTGTTTTTCTATCTGAAACCATGTATTGATGGCTTTTTGAAGGGATGCATACCATATTTGGCTGTACATAGTACATTTCTTACAGGAAAATTCAGGGGTCAGCTAGCAGTTGTAGTTGCAGTTGATGGACATAATTGAATGTATGCAGCGGCATGGGGAGTGATGGACTCAGAGAGTAATGAAAACTGAGAGTGGTTTATGCAAAGCCAAGGGTTTGGCAATCTGCATAGATGCTGGTAAAGGAGTGTTATGGTGTTGAAGTAGCTTTTCCTTGTGCTGAACACAGAGAATGCATGTGGTATTTGGTCCAGAATTTCTAGAAGAAATATCATGGACCTATCTTTGAGGAACACATGTGGCCATCAGCTTATTCATGGACACTAGAAGAACTTGATGGCCATATGGAAGCTATTAGGGCCTCTGAACCAGAAGCCTTTAACTACCTGCAGAAGTGGCACAACATGCAATGGTCAAGAGGCAAGTTCTCAACATTGTGCAAAGTGGACTATGTGACCAACAACCTGGTAGAATCATTCAACAAGTGGGTGAAGGAGTACAAGGCATTACATTTGCCATAATTCATGGATACACTTAGGCAAAAGCTTATGATGAAACATGACCAGAGGAGAAGGATTGGAAAGAAGATGAAGGGAACCATTCTGCCACACATTATAGATGAATTGAAAGCTAAAAGCCATAACCTCAGGTATGATATTAGAAGGAATGGAAACAACTCAGCAGAGGTGACTTGTCGGGGAACACCACACATACATGTGGTGGACTTGAAGGAAAGAACATGCACTTGTAGGGAGTGGCAGGTTTCAGGAAAGCCATACCTGCATTCCATAGCATTCATCACTTCTATGAGAGGTGTCAAAGAGGAGGACTATGTGGACAACTACTTCTCTGTTGATAAATTTAACACAACTTATAAAGGTTTGATTCCTGCATTACCACACAGCTCCAAGTGGCCCAAAAGTGACCATGGCTTCTTCACGCACCCCCTTTGCTGAGAAGTACAGCTGGAAAGAAGAAGGGTGAATAGGTATAAGGTATCCACTGACAAGAGAAAAGTCAAAAAAGGAGGAAGAAGCCACCAATGCCCAATATGTGACCAGTTGGTCATCACTGGCACACATGCAAGGAAGGGGATCCAGAGGACATTGAAGCAGCACTTGAAGCAAGATAAATAACTAAAGAGTACATCATAACTAAAGATTTTTCCTCATTTTCACAAACATCACATTCTTGCATGCCTAAACCTGTGAGGAGGCCAAGAAGGAAAAAGACCGATATCCTAGCAATTGTTCCAATTCCAACTGAAAACAGTGTGGCCCTTTGTCCAGCAAATGAGCCTACCAGCCAGACACATTGTCAATGATCATCCAACTGCTGGCTCCAGGTGAAAAGACACCTCCATCAGCAATTTCCAAGAAAAGGAAGACATCTGATTCATCAGACAGTCCAGCCATGCATATTTGAAGCAAGAGGCCAATCTTGCAGTGATAGAATCATGATGACCTTGATGTAATATTGTTGCTTTTGCTGCTATTGGAACTACGAAATTGTAAGATGGATGCTTTATGCACTATGGATCTGTATGAATATTTTGTGCACTATGCAGTCATGTTTATGTGCAGAAGGCATCTGCACTTTCAAAAGTTGCTTTCATTCATTCCTAATTTGAGCACATTCTTCACTTTATACAAGATAATAAAGTACTCTAAGATAACATTATTGCCTACTTAGTAGCGGGAACATTTGATGCCATAAGGTTTTCGGTCGCAGGACTCAGACACGGGGGCAAATACGACTTTTCCGTGGCCATTTAACAGCTCCAGAATGGCAACCTTGCCGGGAGTGGCATATTTGGGCTAAAGTTATTTGGGCAATGGCAGATGTAGAAGTTGGCATTTTTTGATGGCAAAACAAGGAAACGAATAACTTCTAGTGGTAAATAAGGAATCAAGTAAATATACTATCGAGCGAAAAATCTATGGTCTCTTAGACCCTCTGCTACTGTAGTTTACTGAAGCAGTGGGTCCTACTGGTTATACATGTATATGCATACGTGTAATTTTCATTTTTAGGAATTTTTATGAGGATGTTGAAATAAATATTAGTTATATTAATAAATTGATTGGAAAAAAATATAAAAATGCATAGAAAAATATCTAAAACTCAAAAAAATATGAAACAAAATTTTTAGTTAGTATTACTTTTATTTACATGCTAAAACTACATTCATGCATAAAAGTACCACTGTTTTCTCTATAATTAATTGAATATGTTAAGTATTGATAAATTTATAAATAAATATTGAAATGTACAAATTTTATGAACCTAATTTTTTGAATCTTTTTTTTATGCTCTGTATAGCAAAATAAAAACAGCGCCAATCAAACTAGTTTACTCTATGTTGTTCGATGCCCCCTTCTGGCTGATGCAGCCTTGCCAATCGATTGCTTGGGCCGTGGGCTTGGGCCGGTTGGCACCATGCCCCGTGTTGGTCCTAATAAATTCGTGCCTCCGCTGCTTTCCCACTGGGCCCGGCGCAGTCAGGGCGGGCGAGCGACCGATCGGCATCGCGTGCCCACAACCGAGGGAGGAGCTGGCGGAATCTGACTTTCCCCACTGCCACGTTGACTCCACCCGCCCTCCCCCGCTCACCAGCGGTTCCAAGTTCCAACCCAACAAATGCCTCTGCGGCCGAATCCTTCCGCTCCGCTTCCCCCATTCCGCCTTTCGTTGTCCCAAGTAGCGGCAGCGGCAAGGCAGGAATCTCGGCCTTTGCTTGCGCGGCGGCCGCTTCAGCTCGCAGGTGAGCGCTCCCTCGCCCCCCTCCCCTCGCGCGCTGCTTGCTCCTGGTGGATAATGAATAGATCTCTTCGTCGCCTTTTGCTTCCCTGGATGGTTAAATGCGTCGTTTACTTGGTTGCCTCCGCTTCTTCGGTCTCTTGTACAAGAACTTCCCATTCGTTGGTTGTTGAGGTGGATTGGGTTGATTAGCGCTCGTCTAGTAGCAGAAGCGCTTGGGATTTTTAGAGGAAAACACGCCGAGTGCCAGTCGTGCGCATTGCAGGTTCAAATTCCACCGTATCCAATGCGTTGTTCATCATTGAATTGTTTCTTGAGTCTGATACTCCGATGGTGGATGGAGGAGCGCTGCATACTAGAATTCGTAGTTGATTGTGCACTGCTAGGCCCTAGCTGCACTATCATGTACAACAAGAATAGGGCTCGTTAGTTAATACTTGCATGATTAATAACTTGCTCTTCTTGCTGACTAAAATATATTGGTCAATCAGTGCAGTAAATGGGTTTTTAATATTTGCTGTCCTTGTTTGCTGTTTGCACCCGACATTTTACATTAGGAGCAGTACATAAATCTGTTGGGAAAGCTGCTTGGATTTCTTGGGGGTGTTTGGTGTTGATTCAAAACTGTAGAACGAGAGAGAGCTGGAGAGAATTGAGAGGCAACTCGTACAGTTGTATTGATAATCTCCTAGTCTATTTATACAAATGTGTACAGGTGTTGAGTCACTAACTGAATCAGCTATATTCGTGCTGAACTACCAGCGAGAGGAGGAGGCGGTAGACTAGGACTAAGCTAACATAAATGAATCGGTCGGCTAACTGTGTTACAACCCCCCCCCCCCTCAGTTGTTGCGTTGCCATTGCTGACGCAGACCCTTTGTCATGATATCAGCAAACTGCTGACTTGTAGGAATATGAAGAATCAGAACATTCCCGAGCGCCACTTGATCATGAACAAAGTGAATTTCAAGATCAACATGCTTGGTGCGACAATGATGAACCGGGTTCTCAGTGAGATAAACAGCAGATATATTGTCACAATACACAATAGTTGCTTTGTTGATCCTATCGTTGAGCTCACTCAGAATGTGTCGTAACCAGCAACACTTAGCAGTAACATTCGCAACGGCTCGATACTCGGCTTCGGCGCTGGATCGAGAGAACATCGGTTGGCGTTGTGATGACCATGAGACAAGGGAATCACCTAAGAAAAAACAGAAGCTCGAGGTTGATCGTCGTGTATTAGGGCACCCCGCCCAATCAGCGTCTGAATAGGCCACCATATCTGAAGTCTTGGAGCATGATATCCCTTCGCTAGACTAGGACTAAGCTAACAGAAATGAATTGGTCTGCTAACTGTGTTACAACAAAAACAGTCAACCTAGTTAAATAACGTCACAAACAGCCTTAGAGAAAGACAGCTAACTCCCTCCCTAATCCCGTACCTGTGTAAACTCTCTTTTTTTAATCAAAATATATATAATCTGTAGGGGCCTAGTCCCTCCAGTTTCCCTAAAAAAAAGACAGTCAACGCCATTTTCATCTACGTGAGTTGGAATATCTGGAATGAGAGAAACAAGAAGATTTTCCAAAATTCTAGTCTCCAACCAAGCCAGGTTTCAATTTTGGCAAAGGAAGACTTCATAGCAAAAATAGGAGCGTTTTGAGCATCTGTTTAGCTCTCTTTTGTGTGCATATTAGAGGTGTTTGGTGCTGTTGTGTGTTAACGCTTTTATTGTTTGATCTTGTGTAGTTACTCATCTCCTTCATTTCGAGCAAGGGGCGTGCTTTGTTGTAAAAACTCTTTTCTTTTTTAATGAATGGCAGAGCTCCTGCCCTCTTTTCGAAAAAAAAAACATCACAAACAGCAGAACATGGTTGTGCACCACCTGTGACAAGGAGTAAGAGACATAGTTGTTTGTAGGGCATGAACTCTTTCTCTAGAGAATATGTGTAAACATTTTTAGTTTTGTATGCCCATGATTGACTGTTGTAAGTCTTAGAAGTGGCCTGACAATAGTTTAATTAGGAGGAGGATTGGGCAGAAGTTATATAAAGCGATTGCTGAGGTAGCTGAAATGTTCAAATTGTGTAATAGCGGTGCAGATGGTGAAAGTACCACACTTACTTGGATAACAACTAATGAACATAAATGGTGCAATTCCAGAACCAGGACTGCTTTTAAATTATTACCTTGGAGATGTGCTTCTAATCATTAAAGTTTGTCTGAACTTTTGCATTAGTTCTTTATTTCTTTCCACAAGGTTTTATACATGATATACCATGCCTGGGTTTATTGCCTCAGAAGCTTCATTGTTCCTTCTTCCTTAGTACTGACATTTTGCCAAAATCAACACTTACTTTTAAATTGTTCCTGTATGTGCAAGTTATAAATTCGAAGTAATACCTTTTTGTTTCTAAATTTGAGTAATGATCGTTTCCTTTCTTTTGTACTGGTTCTTGTTTATGCAGAAATTGGTGACCTATAGTATATATGTTCATTTTTGTACACATAGAAGAGAGCCCTCACTCCTTCGGAAAATGGCACTTCGAGTTTGAAAGTTAAATATGATAGCCTTACCGTGGAAGGAGATTAGCATTGTATATGCAATCTAAGACAACCTGAACAAAATGGTCTCCAATGGTAATGAAAATCTCAAAGCTGACATTCAACAAGTAGAGTCAACAGCACTGGACAATGTTCCTGGAGCAACAGGTGCCAACACTCTTTCCAATCCAGGTGTTTCACGACAGGGAAAGAACTGGAGTGGGTTTATGAACTTCTTGAATAGCCTTTCTAGTGGCACCAGATTAAGGAAGTTTGGTCCTTCCCCTTCATTCAAGTTTCAACAGCTTGCACTTCAACGAGAGGAGTTCTCACGTTCTATCCATTCTGACAACCATGATAGTCGTGAGCACTTCCAATTTATCAGGAAGATTAATTGGGGCCATCTGTGGGTGATGTGCAAGAATTGGATAAAAGAGCCTATGAACATGGCTCTTTTTGTTTGGATTGCTTGTGTTGCTGTATCTGGTGCAATTCTCTTTCTTGTTATGACTGGAATGCTTAATCATGCTTTGCCTAGCAAAGCACAAAGGGACACCTGGTTTGAAGTGAACAACCAAATTTTGAATGCATTATTCACACTCATGTGCCTTTATCAACATCCAAAACGGATCTACAACTTTGTGCTTCTGTGTCGATGGGAACAAAAGGACATTTTAAGGCTTAGGAAGATATATTGCAAAAATGGAGCATATAAGCCTAATGAGTGGATGCACATGATGGTGGTTGTAATCCTTCTTAATCTTAACTGCTTTGCTCAGTATGCTCTGTGCGGTCTAAACCTAGGATACCGCAGATCTGAACGGCCTCCTATTGGTGTTGGCCTGACCATTTCTGTTGCAATTGGGGCTGCAGCATTCGCTGGTCTGTATAATATTATCAGCCCACTTGGGAAGGATTATGACTCAGAACGGACAGATATTGATCAAGAAGCACAGATTGAAGTCACCTCAACTGAGAGCAGCAAGCCAACAACTTCACAGTTTAAGTCAATTGAGAGGAGATATTCTTTCATTCAGAGTGACGAACGCCGTTTTGTGGAGAGCAGGCCCGAGTGGGTTGGCAGACTACTAGATTTCTGGGACCAGATATCTCTTGCGTACTTGTCAATTTTCTGCAGTTGCTGTGTTTTTGGCTGGAATATGCAGAGGCTTGGATTTGGTAACATGTATGTCCATATCGCAACATTTCTGCTCTTTTGCCTAGCTCCATTCTTTATCTTCAACCTGGCAGCTGTCAATATTAACAACGAATCCCTTCGAGAGGCATTGGGGCTCACTGGTCTTTTCCTATGCTTTTTTGGTTTACTGTATGGTGGCTTCTGGAGGATACAGATGAGGAAGAGGTTTAACCTGCCAGGAAATAACTTCTGCTGCCGCAATCCTGACGCAACGGATTGTTTCCAGTGGTTGTTCTGCTGTTCATGTTCTCTTGCTCAGGAGGTTAGAACTGCAGATTATTACGATATTGCAGAGGACAAGTCATACACAAGGCAAGTAACCGAGGAAAGTCAGCGTATAATGTCCCCATTGCCACGTGAAGATGGTTTGCCTCTTTTCAAGTCAAATCCAGGTTCGCCATACAGGAGTGGCAATGCTAGTCCGTCAATCATTATTCTGGAGAGTCCATCTGCTCCACGCAGGTCATCTGGTTCTACTCCTCAGGGTGGTTCACCGACATTTGGCGATAGGGTGATGAAGGCGCCGATTCCATCTGTTCTCCACAGAGAAGGTGAACCAGATAATTAACATGGGGGCAATCCAGTGAAGCAGTCACATGTCCAATGAGATGATATGTATATTTTTTGCAAGGGAAATATACCACGTGCCTTCCATCCGTGGCTGAAATTTTCTGTGCAATTACTTTTAAGGAAGGGAAAATTATGAAAATACTATCGCAAAAGAGCTTTGTTGCTAAATGTCATCGCAAAGTTACTGAGTTACTAAATACCATTGCAAACGTGAAAAACTCTAGAAAATACAGTTAAAATGCTATGAACAGTGATCGACAGCTCCAATTTCTCTCTATTCAAAATAGTGCTTTTTTGTTGCTTTAAAAAATTTAGACCTTTTTTACATATTCTATAATCTATGTGTAATATATTTTAATTAGATTCACTCAAAAAGATTATATAGAATTTAAACTAAAATTCTAAAAAAAAGCTACTTTTATAACTTCTAACAATTATTAAAACCTCAAATAAATTCTCAAAAATCTGAAAAATTCACTAATATTTTTAATATGTGATGGAATAATTTCTAAAATTATTTCTAGATTTTAGTTTAAATTCAGCACATGGATTATTGAATATGTATAAAAAAGTTTAAGATTTTTGAAGCAACAGAAGACTACTATTTTGAATAGAGTGAAATTAGAGCTGATGAGTTCTGTTCCACACTTCAGCTCCGTTATATCTCGTGCATTACGATTGCTTTTGAGGTGAAAGGTCCACGAGATCTCTTGTTTCCCGTTCAGTATTAGTTGATGTGGTTATGGCTAACAAAAACGTGATGCTGCTGTTAGCCTGTCCACTATCTGCAATAGTACCAGCAACCGCTCTTGTTGTGTCAGCCTTTATTTACATGTACATTCATTCCCCATTCTTCCATCGTGAAACTTAAGATTCTGGGGTAGCTTCATCTCAGTGCCCTCTTTTTTGTGACCGAAAAACTCCAGTGCCCTCTTCACACGTGATCATGGCCATCTCCTTTTACTATGGTGTGTATCTCTTCTCTCCTCTCCTGATTATCCCATTTCTTCTTCATTAATCGCAAAACTGAGAGCATGGTAATGTCAGTTCCTTGTTCAATAGCAAACTCTTCATCTGGGATGCGCAGGAGATATCAGGATATGTTTGACGACTTCAGCATCGTCAATCCGTTTCATCGTCTGACGTGTGATTTTTTTTTTCTGAGGGAAACATTGGTTACACTGACATAAATAATTCGTTTGTTGAGAAATACAAGAAATTTTAATGTTTTCTGGGTTTTTTCGTGAGTGGTTATGCTGGCCCAAGCCCAAGTGGTGAAGGTCATATGGGGCATCAGTGCTGCTAGGGTTAGAGAGATGGAGAAAATGCGTGAGAAGGGAGTGTGAGGGCTGGCGGCATATGGGCAGCGGTGGCGCAACCACTCTCCGTTTATTTAGGTTCGTCGGGTTGGAAGGTGGCGTTGCATATATTTGGAGGCCAACTCCTCCTCCTTGTAATGCACACAAAAAAATTCCCTTCCTCTTTGGTTCCCAACTCCTTCTGGGTTTTGGTTGTCATCTCTGATCTAGAGTTGAGGGAAGCTCGAATCTAGTCTCTGATGCTTCGGTGCATGAAGTGATTGAGTGGAGGATTTTCTGTGTTGGTGTTGGTTGGAGCTGTGAACACCGAGGCTCGCCTGCACGTGCCGACCCGGTGAGGTGAGGCTCTGTATCTCTGTCTTCCTCGCCGGTGACAACGACCGCGAATAGAATTTCTGGAACAACGGCTTCTTTGTCGTGCATAGCCTCAATTATTGATTCATTTGAGTGCATAGCACAGTGAGTATTTCAGTTTACTCCTCTCTCTCTATCTCTGTTAAGCTAGATGGTTTGGTTGAGTGTGAAATGCTCTGTGATGATTGGTGACATTGGGTTTGACATCTAAGTACATTAGCTTCAGACCTGTGTAGTCCTCTAGTTGTATGATTATGCTTTGTTGATTTGCTGGACTAGTGGCTGCTGTTTGTTCAGTTTATTCAGTTGCGATTGATGTTAAGAAAGCCTTCATTGTTTTGTCTTTGTCAGTGAATGTGTTGAAGGGCTACTGCTCTGTTGTTGTTCTGATTATAGCTATAATCTGATTTTGTCCACTAAATTTATGTACCTGAAAAAGAACAGCAGCACTGTCCACCTATATCTTTGTTCTAGAGTTTTTATACAGGTTCTGAATCTTTTTGAAGGCTTAGTTTCAACCCAATTTATTATGTGTAGCTAGCAATATTTAGGGGGCAGGACTCCAATTGTTGCAAATAATCTGAGAGCCTTTTCATTTAACTTATTTTCTTGTTGTTCAGATTTGTCAGTACACATGACTACTCTTATTATCTCTTGTGAACTGTTGTTGATCACCCATGAAACCATGTGTAACGGAGATTTAGTGTTCTGCTCTTGTACTTTCTTTTTTTTGATATTGGTATCCATGCTTTTATTGTCGAATCACCACACAAAGAAGCATAAGAACCATTAAACCAAAAATGCATATCCTCAATTTATTGCAACGATTAATTTAGAAATTAACCTAGTGATATTTGGAATACTTAACCAAAATAATATATTTAAATATATATATACGAGTATATATACATCAAATATATACTTCCTTGATTTTATATTAGTTTAATAATTACAATTTTTTTTAATATGGAGTGAATTTTGTTATTTTTCTAAAATATTAAAACTCAGGGTGTTACAATAATGACCACTTATAAATAGCCCGTCTTCAAGGAGAATGCATATGGGTAATTAGCAAAGACTCGGTCACAAAGGTCAAGTAACTTCATATGCAAAAGCGATTTGGACTCAAGTGTAAGCATCTACACCTAACCAAACACCCTTGTATCCTAAGACCATCAACATAACAAAGCTGTAACTTATACCATATCTACTCTTCATCAACATCACTAGCTTTGTCCCAACATTCCATCATAACATCCCAATAATGAAACTCTATGATTGATGTAAATAGACAGAAGCATACTCATAATTGAGAGCGCAACAATTCAAATTTATCTTACTCTCTGCAGGGGGTATATCTTTACTCACACGACATGAGGATCATTGGGCTTGTATCACCTACTAAAGTGCACACAAGAGGTACCTGTGTCAACCTTTTCCAGTTGAGTCCTGACCATTTGAACATGCACCTATAGGTGCGGAGGCCTACAAGGGCTACTCCTGAAGCACCCTAGTTACTCCTAAAGGCGTGGTGGTAGCTAGAACTACTCTCCGAACAAACTAGATACCTCTGCAAGCCTATTATTATTACAACACATTTACAACATTACCTCTACAAGACTATTATACCCATGACACTATAGGCCAACAAGCCAAAAGGTAATAGCTACAAAAGGTATTCGGCTTATCTACCATTATATCGACATGCGGTAAGTACGAGAAGTGGTAAAGCTAACTACAACAACTGATGGTGCTTAATCGATTCAAGTGAGCCTATAGCATCCGAAATTCCCTTCTTGAGCCATCCTTATTGCCCGCCCAAATCTCGTCTCATCCTCAAAGACTTACACATCCCATTATCATCATTGTATTTGTGAAATAAGAGTAAGCACTAAGCTCGCGAACGATGGTCGAACCACTGCTCAACTTCTACCAATGACCTAAGCATGATGTATTCATTTTTAAGTTAGACCATTGAGTGCTATACCTAGGATTACAATTTATCAAGAGACAATAATACCAAGTAAGTGTAATGCAACAATTAAGATCTACTCCCAAAAACCCGACCTCGACTAACTAATATGCGTGACATACATATAGCATACTTTATCAAATTAAAAACAATTTATGATCCAAAATAATGGGTGTAACATACTTAGATGCTTGCCTTGGTGCATAGTTGCTTCACACACAAAATCACAATTAGGTTCCACCTCAAGAATACCCCCGTCGCTCTTCGGTTCGTCGATCGCTAAAAGAAAGAACGATGCATCACAATGAGAAATGCATCAAATGCTATGAAAATTTAATGAGGGATGTGGTATTGAGTAGAGATCAAAATACAACAAGATTCACTCAGATTGAAGTACATATGTTCATGGTATAAATGATTTATTTAAGGTCCATCCAAAAAGGACCTTAATTAAGCTAGGTATCAAGTTTAAATGAGCTTCAACAATTTAAATAACACTTTCATACTAAAGTTTATTTTTCCTAGGTAGCGCTGATCATAACATGAATTATCTACGTAGTTTCATAATTTAGAATATGGTATTAATTAACTGTGATTTAATTAAACTAAAAGCATTTAATTAATTAATTAATTGTCAGAAAGTATTTCAGGAGTTCTAATATTTTTAACATGTAGTTCATACTCATACGGAGCTAACGTAATCAGTTTCATGATTTTTGGAGTTCGTATGAATTAATTACGAAATATACAAGTTATCAGCGAAGGAAAAAAATTGACTGATGAACAGCAACTTTGGAAGTTCCGATCCTCAGTCCTAACATCCGATGTGGCCGGAACATTTGTTGTTTTACAAAAAACGGGGTTCTCAGGTTGTAACTCTATTCAATCGGAAGTTCCAGTATAAAAGTCGGAACTTCCGATCGGTCAGACATTTCGGATTTATATGAAAACGAGACTCTCGGTTGGGTTAACTCGAGGTTAACTGGAAGTTCAAATCCAAAATTTGGAGCTTCTAATGCTTCTAGTTTGTCTAATTTCGTGAAGAGCCCAAGGTCAATTCGATTGCATATCTCACTAACCCAAAGAAAAGGTGGTATTGCACTAATACATGGGTTCTATTCTTCATCAAACAATGAAATACACATGAATTCCTAGCTCTAACTCATCTATTCTCCTCCTACTATCTCCATTTCATCAAGAACAAAAAGTACTTTGCAACCTCAAGAACACAACTGCAAATCATATCCAAAGCCAAACGAATTCGTGCATTCCCACCATAGGAGCCTAAGGAAATTACCCAACGTTCTTAGTTGCGATTGGTGACATGCGGTTGGGGAAGAAATGGAGGAAATGGCTTGAAGAAGAGAAACCAAGGTGCTAAAATTTCAGAAAAAGAGGGGTGATAAAAATTGATTATGAAACCTCCAAATCTCTATGCATGCAAGAATTTCTTGGATGGATGTTGAGCTAGAGAGGTGGGGAACTCGATGGTGTGACATGCAAACCTTGCTTTAGCTTCTAGAAGACAGATGTTTGGGTTGGAGAAGGAGAGCTTGGGAGAGAGGAGGAAGAAGGAGTTGCTGCCTTGCTTTCTTGGGCAGCTCTGGTGGGAGGGGAGAGAGTGAGGGAGGGGTGGGCTATTGGTGGAGCCAAGTGGGAGAGGGAGAAAAGGGGTGGGGCGGGCTAGGGGTTCCACTCGCTAGAGAGAAGCTAATTTCAGCTGTGATCTTTTATAAAAGAAACATGAGCAGTGATTATAACTTCTAAGCAAGACTTAACTAAGCGAAAATTCTAACATCGGGTATTTTCAAAAATACAAAACCATTATCAAACCACTATTTTAATTAACAAGCAAATCCAAAATGCTTAACAATTAAATATGATGCTTATGTTGCTTATGATGTATGATTATGATTAATAATATGATTAAGGAATTGGGACGTGACATGTGGGTTATTTGTAGGAAAAGGTTATGATTGCGGAGGCATGTTCCACATTTCTATTCTTGATAGTACCGTAAACATTTTCTACTCTTCATATTCTAATAAGAACATTGATCTATGGCATTCTCGCTTGTGTCATGTTAATAATGAAGTAATTGTGCGTTTGAGGTAGATGGATCTTATTCCCTCATACAATTATGATAAGAGCCATAAGTACGATGTGTGTGTGCAAGCAAAACAACCCCACAAACCATTTCACTCAGTTGAGAGGAGAAGCACATCGCCACTTGAGTTGATCCATTCTGATCTTTGTGAGATGAATGAAATATTAACTAAGGGTGGCAAAAGATACTTCTTTACTCTTATAGATGATACTACTAGGTTTTGCTATGTCTACCTGCTTAGAACAAAATATTAGAGTGAAATATAAGATCGAGGTGGAAAACCAGCTAGGGAAGATAATAAAGAGATTGAGGTCTGACAGAGGTGGGGAATATATTCCTAGAGATTTCTCTGAGTTCTGCGAAGAAAGTGGCATAATCCATGAATTTACACAACCATACTCACCATAGGCCAACGGAGTAGCCGAGAGAAAGAACCGAACGATTTGTGACTTGGTTAACACCTTGTTACAAAGTTCTAGTATGGCTAACTCATGGTAGGGTGAGGCTGTTCTCACAGTTAACTTTGTCTAGAATAGGGTTGCTCCTTGAAACTGTGAGGCAACAGCTTATGAAGGATGGAAGGGGAGAAAACCGAATATGTCCTTTCTTCACACCTTGGGTTGTTTAGCCAAAGTACATGTTCCCCTACCGAAGAAAAGGAAATTATGATCAAAGACTATCGATTATGTCTTTCTAGGTACGCACACCAGAGTACCACATATAGATTCCTAGTTGTTAGTTATAAGGCCTTGTATATTACTATCAACTCAATAATGGAATCTCGGGATGCGACATTCTTTGAGCACATCTTTCCCATGTGAATGAAGGAGGCTGATCTCCATAATCTTTTAGTTGATGACCCTGCTCCTCAGAGTGTCAATGACACAGTTCCTGAATTGGAACTTAGGAGGAGCAAGAGGAAAAAAACTAAAAAATCACTGGGAGATGACTTTGTCCCGTTTGTCGTAAATGATGAACCACAAAATCTTTTAGAGGCATACGCTTCTCTAGAAGCAGAGTACTGGAAGAAACCAGTCTGTAGTGAGATGGATTCAATCATCACTAACGAAACCTAAGAGTTAGCAGACCTCACAGTTGGCTGCAAGCCGGTCGATTGCAAATGGCTCTTCAAGAGAAAATGCATACCTGATGGTACTATAGAAAAGTATAAGAACCGATTAGTGGCTAAGAGTTTTACACAAAAGGAATGCAAGAACTATTTTTATACGTATTCTCCTGTTGATAGACTGCCCACTATCTATGTGCTCTTAGCACTGGCAGCTTTGCATAATCTCCTTGTGCATCAGATGGATGTCAAGACCGTTTTCCTTAATGGAGAGTTGGATGAGAAGATTTATATGCAGCAGCCAGATGGATTTATGGTAACAAGATAGGAGGGTAAAGTATGCAGGCTAATCAATCCCTGTATGGTCTCAAATAGGCCCCTAAGCAGTGGCATGAAAAGTTTGATACTACACTAACCTCGGTCAGCTTCTGCGTTAATGACACCGATAAGTGTGTATATTAAAGCCATGGTGGTGGGTGAGGTGTCATTCTATGTTTATATGTGGATGACATACTACTGTTTGGAACAGAGTTGCAAATGACTAGCCAGACCAAATCTTTCCTATCTCAGAACTTCTATATGAAGGATTTGGAAGAGACTGATGCCATTTTAAACATCAAGCTACTAAAAGGTGAGAATGGAATAACTTTAAGTCAATCCCATGATGTGTACAAGGTGCTTACATGTTTTGGTATGGTAGACTATAAACCGGTAGCCACGCCCTATGATCCAAATGCTAAGCTAAAGAAAAATGTAGGCTATGAGAAAGACCAGTTAAAATATTCACAGGTGATAGGTTCCTTCATGTACTTGGCTAGTGCAATTAGGCCTGCCATCTCGAATGCGGTATGTAGGTTGAGTCGTTATTTTAACGTAGGAGATGATCATTGGATAGCACTGGAGAGGATTATTAAGTACCTAAAGGGGACAAAGAACCTAGATATCCACTATTTTGTCCATCCTGCAGTCATAGAGGGATTCAGTGATTCCAACTGGATTAGTGACTCTGATGATATGAAGGCTATGAGTAGATTTGTTTTCACTCTAGCGAGAGGAGCTGTGTCTTAGAGGTCATTTAAACAGACCATTCTTACTCACTCCATAATGGAAGTTGAGCTAGTGGCGCTAGACTCAACAGCCATAGAGGCAAAATGGATTCGAGAGTTTCTTTCTGACTTGCCAATATTAGATAAGCCAATTTTGGCTATTTTCACCTACTGCGATAACCAAACTGTTCTAGTTAATGTGAAGAGTAGGAATGACAATATGAAGACCTCGAAGCATATAAAACGACGACTCAAGTCACTCAGGCATGCAATAGAGACGGGTATAATCGTTGTGGATTATATTCAGTCTGAAAGGAACATTGTAGATCCTTTCACAAAAGGAATAGCTAGAAAGGTCATTTAGGCAACATCTAAAGGAATAGGATTACTACCCACTGAGAAGGCTCACATCGGCAGTAACCTATCTTAGGAGATTGGAGATCCCATGAACTAGGCTCTAGGAAAACATGCTATGTGGACACAAGAGCAATTCAATCTCATTTTCTGCATTGCTCTTCTGTAAGAGAGGGTGAGATATTAGCTCTAAATGAATTCAGTGTCGTATGGCAATAGATATCTTCCTACAGGACATCTAGGAGAATTCACCTATATGAGTGTTATTGTGAGGTCGCAATCATAGAGAAGTTGGGTACTTCTCTAGGTGGCACTCATGAACCAATGTACATGAATATGACCGTAACATCCAATCCATGAGCTAAGGCAAAAATAGCCTAATACATATCATTGTATATGAGGAGGCTCTGGCACCAAGGCTGAGGATCAAGGTGCAATCCTCCTCATCCTATGTGAGCCAAATTCTATGCAATTAGGTAATTTGTTCAAACCCAAAAGATACAAATTACTCAACCATGTATATCAAGCTGAATAACTCTAACATTAAAATTTTGTGGGGATTGTTGAGAAATACATGAATTTTTTAATGTTTTCTAGGCTCTTTCCCAGGTGGTTATGCTGGCCCATTTGCGTTTGTGCGGCCTAAGCCCAGTCGGTGAAGGTCGTATGGGGCATCAGTGCTGCTAGGGTTAGAGAGCTGGGGGGAAATGTGTGAGACGGGAGAGTGAGGGCTGGGGGTGGCAGTGGCGCAACAGCCCACAATTTCTCCGGGTTCGTAGGGCTAGAAGGAGTCGTCATCGCATATATTTAGAGGCCAGTTCCTTCTCCCTGTAAGGCATACAAAAAAAATTGCCATCCTCTTTGGTTCCCCACTGATCCATCTATATTTTGGTTGTCATCTTTGAGCTGGAGTCGAGGGAAGCTCGAATCTGGTCTATGGTGCTTCGGTGCATGAAGCAATTGAGTGGAGGATTTTATGTGTTGGTGTTAGTCGGAGCTATGAATGTTGAGGCTCGCCCGCACAAACCGACGCGATGCGGTGAGGCTCTGTATCTTTGTCTTCCTCGCTGACAGCAACGATGACGAATAGGATTTCTGGGACAACGGCTTTCTTGCCGTGCTTAGCCTCGATTATCGACTCATTTGAGTGCATAGCACTGTGAGTATTTCAGTTTCACTCCTCTCTCTTCCCATCTCCGTTAATCCAGATGGTTTGGTTGAGTGTGAAATGCTCTATGATGATTGAAATACATTGAAATTGGGTTTGACATCTAAGTACATTAGTTTAAGACCTATGTAGTTCTCTAGTTGTATGATTATGCTTAGTTGATTTGCAGGACTAGTGGCTGCTGTTGGTTCAGTTTGTTCAATTGTGATTGATGTTAAGCAGGCTTTCATTGTTCAGTCTTTGGTCCATAAATGTGTTGAAGAGCTACTACTCTATTGTTGTTCTGATTATAGCTATAATCTAATTTTATCCACTGAATTTATGTACCCTGGAAAAGAACAGCAGCAACGTCCACCTAAATCTTTCTTCTAGAGTTTTTATACAGGTTCTGAATCTTTTTGAATGCTTAGTTTCAACCCAATTTATGATGTGTAGCTGGCAATATTTGGGGTAGGACTTTATCTGTTTTAGGGCCAATTGTTGCAAATAATCTGAGAACTCTTTCATTTAATTTATCTTTCTACTGTTCAGATTTGTCAGCACACATGACTACTGTTATCATCTCTTTTGAACTGTTGTTGATCACTCATGAAATCATGTGTAATGGAGATTTAGTGTTCTGCTCTTGTACTTTCTTTTTTTGGGATATTGGTATCTATGTTTTTATTGTCGCATTTATGTACAACATATTCTCCGTATCCTTCCAAGTCAATGAAAGTTACATACATATGCAACATTATTTGGATAACGCATGATCACCAACAGAAGAAAATATAATGGATCCATGAGGAGTTGAGGACTGGTTCTCGGTTCAACCATTTTGTTGGCGAAGAAAACAGCATTCCCTTTCGGCTCTTCGCGAAGCTAGAACGTGTAGAACAGCTAGTTGTGCGTGTCTGCCTCCACTTGTGAGGCAGTTTCTCAGAAAGTTTTGTGCTGCCACAAACGAAACGCTTACTCCAGCTCCTTCTACACCTTGACCAGCTAGCCTATCTTCAGAGACCGATCGCCCAGGAGAGCGAGCGTAGCGTCGGCTTCACAAGAATCACATGCATCCATGCTTGTCTGAAGCCTACTTCGTGGTGACAGGCGAAATCGCTTTGAAGGAGAGCCTCATTTCCTGGGGTAATAGAGCTGCCGAACATAAAAATCCTACTGACATGCGGACGTATGACTTATTAGTACTATTTATGTGCTAAAATTCATATTAGAAGGATAGATGAGAAAAAAAATTATAGAATAGATGAGAGAATCAAAGAATGGATGAGTGTTAGATAGAATGGATAAACGATCGAGATAGAGTGAACGTGTCAAGGACATGCGAAGTTGCATTTCGAGCTGCCGTTTGAGTCTGAATCGATCTAACTCGTAAGTCTAAACTAGCCGTGCCCGTGCGTGACTAACTTCGATGAGAAATCTCGCACGTCGAGCACGCGGCGATCAATCGATCAAAGCTCTGCAAACACGCCAGTCACGTTGGTTGCTTGCTACTACGAACTCTCGCGTCTCTGCTTCACTTGCTCGTCCCGCACTTCCTCTGGTTGATTTGCCATGATTGAGACGGTCTGCCTGGCTTGTGGCAAAGATGTCAAGCCGAGCAAAAACTTAAACTAGCTTACATTTACAAACTTGCACTACGACATAACCCTGAAATCAGTTTGCGAAATTCGAGTTTGTCAGTTCTGAAAACCTTGTAAACTGCAAGCCCTTTTATGTTTGAAGTAAATTTTGTCTGCGTGCATGGCTTGACAATAACAAATCGGACTACTTAGAATTAAGCTTACAGTTTTGTATAACTAATCATTTAAACATATGAAGTCACATATGTCTAGAGTTTAAAGAAACTAGGTCAAACGAGCTCGTATTATATACAAATTTATTTGCGGTAGCTGAATGACCAAAGAAGAGGTCAAGCAATTCGATCATAGCTCTGACTCCAAGTGCAGCTGAAACTATAATCTGATCAGTTAAATGGGGTGAAAAATTCAGCTACAGAACCAGTCAAGTGATGCCAAGATCGTGATCCTTTTTGACAAAAAGAGTAGAAATTTAAACCGATAAATTGAATCTATAAACCCCGTGTCACTTATCTAGGATGGTTTACTTTGCAAGGCAGGTATCCCATTCGCCGCTTGACCACTGCACCGACCGATACGCTCTGATATGGCTTGCATAAACTAATCAAATCAGCGCATCTTCTACTATATTATTATTTAAGTATTAAAAAAGAGTCATCATATTCATTATCAAAATCATAAAATTACTATATTAATCAGAAAAAAAATCTAAACCACTTATTATTATAAACATATAACGGTCTAAATTAAACCAAAGAGTACATATCAAATACAATTAATAAATATTTAAATTTGGAATTAAAATTATGATTACATTTTGGTAAATAAAATATCTAAATACAAAGTCCAAATAAAATAGACTTAATAATAGAAAGACATTAATTTTTAATCAAATGTTATTATAATAAAATATTACAGTGAGTTTTAGCCACACTATTAACATATGTCATCTTGCTTGCTAGTTGTGATTAAGAAAGAAAAAGAAAGACCAATCCTCGGAGCAGGTCAAAGAAACCATCCACGACCGCGGCTCCTGTACCCGCTGCCGGCCGGCCAATCACGGGCCCCACCGAGCCGCCACGTAAGCAACTTGACGCGCTCCCATTGGTAGGTGGTGTCTATAACGAGCGGGGTTGTGGTTGCGGTCTCGCTGCACAGCCGCCAGGTAGAAGCCCCACGAGCGTTGACCGGTCAACGATCAAACATTCAAACCTCTATGAGAGCTTCGGCCTGTCCGTCTCGAGATCACCATCCTGCACGGCACCCGCCTTCGACCCTTCCCTTCGGCTGTCTCCTCCGCCTCCCATCGATGACCTCGACGCCGGCAAGCTCCAGTGCACCGGCAAGCTCTGGACCCGTCGCGCTCTCGTTCGCGACCAACTCCTTCGGTAACTTTCTAGGCGGTGGCTCAGCTTCCAGTGGCAGCGAGGGAATCGGGCTTTCGAAATTCAAGACCATGACCCCGCCTTCCCTCCCGCTGTCGCACCCGCCGGCGTCGCCGTCGCCGTCGTCGTACTTCAACGAGGCCTCCAGCTTCCTCGACTCGCCGATCCTCCTGACGCCCAGCGTAAGCACTGCGTCGTCACTGTCATAAACGACATCCCAATGAACGCAGCATGCTTTGATACCTAACGCGAATGTGTTCCTGTTGTTTCAGTTATTCCCGTCGCCGACGACGGGCGCGTTCCCCTCGAAGCCCTTCAACTGGATGGGGACAACGGAGAACCTGCAGGAGAGCGTCAGGGATGAGCATCGGCAGTGCTTCGACTTCACGTTCGAGACGGCGGCGGCGGTGCCCACAACGATGAGCGGAGCCACGCAGACGGCGTCCTTTCCGCAGTCGTCCATGCTGATGGCTCCATTGGTAAGTGATGAGCTTGAGCTGACATTCAAATGCAAAAGAAAGCTTTTACAAATGCACGGAAGATAGTCTGGAAAATTAAAGAAGACATAAATATGATCGGTATATGGGCCAGATATGTGGCTTGGAATCTAGAGTACCATTCACTAGTGACGATCCATCACAATTTTACTGGGAAAAATAAGAGCAAACCTATATTTCAGGCATATGAAACCATTCAATTTTTTAGTCGATAGATCTCGGCCATCTGATACTGATCTAATAGAACAGGAATTGTCTTCTACCTCTAGCACCTCAACTTCTCTCTGTTTCTCACTACAACTGCGTTCATCCCTATTAGGAAATTAGTCATCAGCAGAAGTAACAGATCGATGTACCGAGACAATACGCACGATCACAGATGACATCAGAAATACAATATTTGATAACGAGGTCCCTATTAGAAAATTAGCCATCAACAGAAGTAACAGATCGATGTACCGAGATAATACGCACGATCACAGACGACATTAGAAATACAATATTTGATAACGAGGTTCAGCCAAAGTTTATATCCCCGGAGCATGACTACAGGTGACCCACCCAACTAGCAACACTGGTCGCTTCCTAGGTTCGACAGAATAACTGTCAACCCTACGAACTTGTCATTATACCGTCATAATTATAAACAGCGGTCCTTATTTCATATTATAGGACCGAGATAGGTGACTAGAAGGAGGTGAATAGACGTCTTACAAATTTCTTACGAAATAGATGGCATACTCTTTGTTCACCCAACGCTTCTAAAAACACACAAACGGAAGCATAAAATTTAGAGTGACAAAATGAGAAAGAAAGTTAGAAGACAATATGACTCCACGGATGGAATATGAACTATATATTCTATTTAAGACCATTCTATATGTCTTTATGCACAAAAAATTAAAACTTTAATGAATAACAAAGCAAAAAGACAGTCATAGAAAAGAAACAACTCTGCAAGTTGATGGTATAGAGGCAAAGGGATTCAAGACTTTCTCAAATACATGAGTATATAAACGTTTATGACTCTAGCAATAAGAAGAATTACTTCACAAAAGTGGAAAAACTGCATCTCAAGAAGAAGAAGAAAATCATAACCAAAAAAGAAAAACTTGCAAACTTGCAAGGGAACCAATAGAGAGAGACTAGAATAAGGGAAATTCAAGCATATGAAAAATATAAACTTCAATATTCAAAGAGGTCAGTCCTATATTGGGCGGATTATAAGGAGTTTTCTTTCAAAAACTCTCACATATTATATAGGTTAAGCACTTATTTTTCTCTTCTCTAAAATCCTAGCACTAGGCTCTCAAATAGATAGAACAAGGGGCTTAAGTGGCTGATTTGAACTCTCCTATAGCTCTACCCCTCTATTTATAGGTCTAGAAAACTTGACTCATAAGTTTCCTAACTTGTTACCAAAATACTCCTCTCTTGTAGTACACTCATACCTACCACCGAAGGTATTTTGATCAATTTCTTGCTCCATCCATCGAACAGTTGTGATGCCTTCACGACTTAGCTTCGTCTCGACGCTAACTTCGCAATAGTGCCACATACTCCTCCAATCCTCCTATATTTTTTAGGCCCAACCGTGAAACCTCCTGCATGATTCTCAAAGTGTGACTCGTCACTTATTTACACATTAAGCAAGTGCTCTGATGTTGACATGTGTACTCCATCTTGCGATCCTGACCATTGGCAAGTCTCTCCCGCTCTCAATCCTTTGTGCCGTCTTGTCACTTGCACCGATATACCTTTCGCTTGATTTTGTCAACACGTCATCTTCATCCTCCATTTCATCATTTGCTTGACCTCCATGTGTACAGCTAGGATCACCCTTGACTTCGTCCGACCTCCTTAATCATCCAGCACCAAGCACCCGCTTAGTCCCGATCACCTACCGTCCACTGCAAGTTGCATCCGTCACCTGCACACCATGAGACAAGCAAACACATTTCTCCAAATCTAACTCCAGTTAGTCCATAACCAAAATACTCAAACCAAGCTCAAGCAATCTAAAACTCGACGAACCAAATCGACAATCTTGTCAATCACTCATCTCATATAAACCAAGACACATTTCAACTTTGTTTCTCAATATCCTCCTTGATGAGTGCATTGACAACACCTCAAAGTACAAAGATTTTGGTTTGAAGAAGATAGGCTCATCCAAGTGACAAAAACTCAAGAAAGAGCAAAAACATGTCACTTGGTATAAGAAAGGTTGCATAAGGGCTAAGAGAGGCAAAGACAATCTAAAAACCTCAAAAGAGCAATACAACTCAAAAACAAAAAAAATCAAATGCTCCCCTTGATGAATGCACATTTTTCATTATGCGAGATTTTTCTTTGATTTCGTGCAAATTTTTCATTTCTCTCATTTTTCATTAATTTCTCCCCCTTTGGCAATGCAAACATCAAAGATAAAATATTATACAATGCATGAACATGCAATCCTAATGAGCTTTCACAAGTATACCACAAAGTATTTGCAAAAGTTAGAAATATCAAAGGGATATGAAAAGTAGAAGATGGAGCTCACAAATGCATAAAGGCTCAAAAAGAAACAGTGACACAAGAATATAAAGTTGTACAAGCTAAACCCGAAGAATTAGTTAACGCATTTAATTTCACATAGCCGAACCATGTTCAAAGCGACCACCACATAAGCATCAACTCGTGTCGAGGCAATACAAGCATTAAGAACTAGCCAATTTCAATATCAAACTAGGCAAACAAGCATTCATGACAGTAGGCTTTGCAAACACTCACATATGAAATTAAGACTTAGTTAGATTAAGTGATTCAAAACAAAATTGATTATTTAGGGACATTTCTTTCATTTTTATCCTCAAGTTGCCTCTTATCAAGTAAAGTGTCGTGCGACTGGGTACGGCAAACACCTTAAGGCTTCAAGACAACCGTATTGGATCACATATTAGCACAAGATACTTGATTTCATAAGATTATTCATATTTTTATAAAGAATCAAATTTTCACATGATCAAGTCAAGTAGTGTCTTTGCGACACAAAGAACACATATTCCCTAAGATTCTATCATGAGCTAAACATTTGACAAAGAGATAAAACATAGTGTAATGTTCCTCAATCCACTGACTTAAACCAAGAAGTCTAGAGCAAGATATTCATTAAACTAGCCTTAACATAAACATTGACTAAGCCAAAGTAACTACGAACATGGTAATCAAGAATGTAGCATTTCATAGTCTAGATGATTCATAAAATTGTTAAATTTTATCTTAAAGAAAGTTAGGTTGCTTCAAATGTTTAATATCAAAGCATCAAGAGGAGCCTAAGATTAAAAGCTTGCTCCGCACAACTACTCAACTTAGTCTAAATTCAAGTCTAGTAATCGAAAATGCTAAAGACATACAAGTCAAAGCTCAACTACTATGATTATCGTATATGATGCGATACAATACAAATGCATCAAAAGTAAGATATAGTGTATACAAAGGCAACACCCTCACACAATGCTATAGGAAAAACACATCAAGAATGGCAAGGAAACCAAGAAAAGACATCAACATCTAACTCGAGAAGCACATACCATACCATCCCCGAAAGTGATGTACTCATGCCGCTTCGTCGTGGTGAGTCTGGAGAACCAATTTGAATTTCCAGTCATGTGATGCAAACAGTCTGAATCCATGAGCCGCATGTTCTCCAGGCCTGTCTTCCACCAATATATGAGAAGGATAGTAGGTGGATGACTCTGTAGTGAGGTTAGTTAGAAACCTCTTGGGAATCCAGTACTAGGTCATCAGCTCTGAAGTAGTAAAAGCAGAATTATGGAAATCATTTCTCACATGAGGAAAGCGACCACCATGACGGAAGAATCGTGGTCTGCTAAAGCGTTGTGACAAAAAGCCTCTGTTGCGCAGACCAAAACCATATAAACCATGGTATGATCCACACTGGGCAATGGCTCTAGAGGAGAACTGAAGAGTGTTAGAAACTCACGAGCGAGAGTGAGGAAAATGCTCATGTACACTAAAAGAGGGGCAGTACATGTCTCGGGTACTCCACTCCCACTCACGTCGCTTATCTCTCCTACGGCGAAAGCAAAATCCAAACAAGTGACCCTTCCTCTGACAGTAAATGCAATGGTAAAGTCTCTCGGGAGCTCGACTGTCAGTCACTCTGGGCTCTCTCACAGGGACTCTCACCTTCGGTTGTGGAGCTTTCTTGGGTTGTGGTGCGAGTTTCTTCTTGATGGGTTATGATGTGGGTTTTTTTTATGGGTGGTGGTGTAGCATCAATCTTTGACTTTTCGGCTTCTAGGGTAGTTGGTGTGGTGAACACAGTTTTACTCTTTCCATTGTAAACCACCCTCTCAAAATCCAATCCAAGAGCCAAACCCGTCTTATCAGCACACATCTTGGTCTTGACCAAGATCAAATTCATTTTTCCCTTACCCTCTAAGCACTTCTCCACTAAAGAAAAGAGATACTCATTTTCAATCAAAAGCTTTTGAACTTACCCTCTAACCCAGTTGAGCTTGTCCTGAAAGATTATGCAAGTGGAATAGTTTGACTACACATCTTTCAAACATCCAACACTGTTCAATCTAGATTCTAGCTCCTTAAGATGTTTGTCTTTCAGTTCAACATCCTTTATAAGCAAAGGGTAATTCTTGCAAGCACCTAAGAGAGTAGACCTAGACTCCTCCTCAAAGAGCTTCTTCTCAGCACTCTTAAGCCGATTGATAACTTAAGCATGCACATTCCGAAGCTCGACAAGTTTAACCATGACAATCAAATAATTTACACTCCTCAACATCAGGTCTAGACCTAAACAATGCAAGTTCAGTAGACACAGACTCATACTTAGGACTAAGATGCTTCAACTCATGCACAACTTTCTTAAGTAACTTATTCTAGCTAACAACAGCATCATTCAAAGTATCGACTTGGATGGAAAGCTAGTCGTAGGAAGGCAATACCTCAGAAGGATCAAGCTCGGGGTCGCTGCCGTTGTCGTTGTCATCCGCCATGAAGCAGAGGCCGTTGAAGTCCTTGGCCTTCTTCTTGCTCTTTATTTGCGATTCCTCCTCCTCCGGTTCTTCTTGAAGAAGGGCTTTATGTTCTTCTTCTTATGCTTGTTGTAGTTGTGGTCGCTATCCTCCTTCTTCTTGATCTTGGAGCACTCCACCTTGAAGTGAGTGGTTTTACCACACTCAAAATAAGTGCGAGAAATCCCTCTCCTCCGATGTCTTCTATTGTTGTAGAAGCGAGTGAACTTCACAATAACCGTAAGGTCCTCATCATCCAGTGCATCCACCTACTCCTCTGTGATAGAAACCAAGGAAGACAATGCAAATCCACTCTGTAAAGTGTTAGCATAAGAAAAACTAGCTCCAGCCTGATTGCCACCACTAGGTCTGGAAACCAATGCCATGTTCTGAGACAGGGGGTTTTCGAGACTGATCCGAGCCGTCTTGACTATCTCAGTGGACTTGAGCTTGCTGAAGAGTTTATCACAAGTTAACGTGTTGTAACTTAGTGACTCTTCAATGCTCGAGATCTTAACTTTCCATATGTACGGTCAAGAGCATAGAGAATCTTGATCGCTCTCTCGTTGTCAGAATAGTGCAAAATACCAGTGGATCTAAGGTTGCTAACAATTCCATCAAAACGAGCAAACATAACATCAAAAAACTCTACAGGGTTTTTTACGAATATCTGGTATTCCTGGTTGTACGTGCTCTGGCGCCTGGCCTTGATCTGGTTCTACGAACAGAGTGGACCAGATCCCATGAGCAGTATGAAGGTGTTAAACTCGGTCAAACTCATTTTGACTCAGGCTAGTGAACAATATATTGTGATCCTTGTTGGCAGCCTCATATTGTTCAATCTAGGCCAGAGAAGAACGAGCAGCACGAATCACATAGTTGGAGTCCACAATTTCCCATATTGCACTTCCTTGGCTTAGGAGATAAGCCTTCATACGCATCTTCTAGTAAGAAAAATCTTAACCATCAAAGAACAGAATTTTCTCACTTCTCTCCATTGTCGCATAAGAATCACAAAGTCGGTTAAGGTCAAAAAGTGATCAAACCGGCTCCGATACTAATTGTAGGACAGGGATAGGCGACTAAGGGGGTGAATAGACGTCTTATAAATTTCTTGCGAAATAGATGAGCTACTCCTTTTTCACCTAACACTCCTCAAAAACGCACAAACGGAAGCATAAACTCTAGAGAAACAAAGCGAGAAAAAAAATTCCATGGCAACATGACTCCACGAATGGAATATGAACCGTAGGCTCTATTCAAGACTATTTCATGTGTATATGTGCACAAAAGCTTGAAACTTGAATAAATAACAAAGCAAAGAAATAGTTGCCGAAAGAAGCAACTCTCAAGTTGATGGTCTAGAGGCAAGAGGATTCAAGATACTCTCAAATACATGAGTATATAAATGTTTATGCCTCTAGCAACAAAAAGAATTACTTCACAAAGGTGGAAAAACTGCATCTCAAAAAGACAAAGAAAATCACAACTAAAAAAGGAAAACTTACAAACTTGCAAGGGAACTAATAAAGAGAGACTAGGAGAGGAATTCAAGCATATGCAAAAACATAAATTTTATTATTCAAAGATGTCAACCTTATTTAGGCAGATTATAAGGATTTTTCTCTCAAAAACTCTCACCTATTACATAGGCTAAGCACACATCTTTCTCTCCTATAAAACCCTAGCAGTAGCCTCTACCCCTCTATTTATAGGCTTAAGAAACTTCACTTCTAAGTTTCTTAGTTTGTTACCAAAATACATCTCTCTTGTAATACATTCCTACCTACCATTGAGGGTATTTTGGTCCATTTCTTGTTCCGTCCATCGGACGGTCGTGACGCCTTCACGACTTAGCTTTATCTCGATGCAAGTTTCGCGATTGTGTCACATACTCCTCCAATCCTCCCACGGTTTTGAGGTCCAATGGTGAAACCATCTGCACGCTTCTCAAAGTGTGACTCGTCACTTACTTACACTTTAAGTAAGCGCTCTGATGTCAACATGTGTACATCCTCTTGCGATCCTGACCGCCGGCAAGTCTCTCCCACTCCCGATCCCTCAGGCCACCTTATCACTTGCACCTCCATCCCTTTCGCTTTACATTATCAACATGTCATATTCATCCTCCATTTCATGTTTTGTTTGACTTTCACGTGTATAGCTAGGATCATCCTTGATTTCACTCGGCCTCCTTGATCGTCCGGCACCAAGTATCTGCTTAACCCCGATCACCCCGCCGTCGACTATCAAGTTGCATCCGTCACCTGCACACAATGATACAAGCAAACACATTTCTCCAACTCCAACTCCAATTAGTCCATAATCAAAATGCTCAAACTAAGTTCAAGCAATCCAAAACTCGACAAACTAAATTGACAATTTTGTCAATCAGTCATCACATATAAACCAATGCATATTTTAACTTGATTTCTCACATATTTATGAGGAGGTCTAGTTACAATAATCCTACTAGGATTCTATTAGAGTCCTACTAGGATTTCACTATATACCGCTAATACAACACCAAGTTTTATACGTAGCCAACTCCGTACAATTATTCGACACATATCCAATAAACTCTACATTGGTGAATAATTTGCTACCTTGAAGCCGTTATACGTGAACCTACTTGTACATCGGACTTAAGTTGTCGTCTTTACCGCTCACCGATAGCTACCCGATTTACTCAAACTCACCATCTTCCGGAGACTCTACTATCCTTGTAACTTCAGACTCCGTAACTCCACCTGCAACTGAGAACATTTCTCTTCTATCAATACAGTCTCTTCGATCGAAATCTGATTCCTCCTTAGTCGTGACCTATATTTAACTCTAAAACACACAACTCTATCATAGATCTTAATTTTAATAGTATCTTACTCACATCTAACAGCCCCCTCTCTATCCGCCTCCGGCGCCTACCGCCCCTACCATGCTAATATGGCTCCGTTGGAACTGTCAACTTACCGCCTGTCCCGGCACTGATCCGTCCAAAAATGAAGAATCCCGTTGAAAAAAACCCGCCGACCAAGAAGGTAGACGTTCACACTCATCGCCTGAACTCAATCAAGTTTTCAGACATCTCGAACTTACTGACCACAATAGTAGTCAGTCAGTGTTTCAATAGTAGTTAGTCAGTGTTTCAACTCTAAGAGCAATAGTCAAAATTCTTTAGAAACCATTGCACCAATCGTGCATATGCTATGTGACGTCTAATACTATTGTTTCACTGTTGCAGGGAGGATTAGGAGACTCGTACAACGGCGAGCAGCAACAGCAGCCATGGAGGTACAAGGAACCGCCCATGGACTTCAGCACGCCATTCGAGGCGACCTCCTCGGGCATCCCGGCGGCGGCGACGCGGCCTGACATGCTCGGGAATGGTGGCTACAGTGCGGTGTCCGGCTTCCGCGAGCAGAGCCGGCAATCGTCGGACGACGGCTACAACTGGCGCAAGTACGGGCAGAAGCAGATGAAGGGCAGCGCGAACCCGCTAAGCTACTACAAGTGCACCTTCCCCGGCTGTCCCACAAAGAAGAAGTTGGAGCGATCGCCGGATGGGCAGGTCACGGAGATCGTGTACAAGGGCACGCACAACCACCCCAAGCCACAGAGCACGCGCCGGAGCGCCAGCTCGGCCTCGGCGTCATCGTACGTGCTGCATAGCGCCAACGATGCGGCGGCCGATCATTCCTTCGGCGCGCTGTCAGGCACGCCCGTGGCGACGCCCGAGAACTCGTCGGGGTCCTTCACGGACGAGATCAACGGCGTGAGCTCGCGGCTGGGCGGTGACGTCGGTGCCGACGAGCTCGATGACGATGAACCCGACTCCAAGAAATGGTGAGTCACCTCACCGCACCCAATTTTCGAACTAGCGGCAGGCTTGTTCGAGTTAATTGTGTGATAGGAGCGTAACAGCTGATCAGCTTGTATGGTGTTGTGTTTGCTTGCAGGAGGAAAGACGGTGACGGCAAGGAGGTCTCACTGGCCGGCTACCGGACGGTGCGGGAGCCGAGGATCGTCGTGCAAACGGTGAGCGCAATCGACATCCTCGACGACGGCTACCGGTGGCGCAAGTACGGGCAGAAGGTGGTCAAGGGCAACCCGAACCCCAGGTGCGTACGCTGTCAATCATCTAAGCACTACTGCTACGATTGAAGTGTTCGAGACGTGTGCGCTCACATGCATGGATGCGCCCTCAGGAGCTACTACAAGTGCACCACGGCCGGGTGCCCGGTGCGGAAGCACGTGGAGCGCGCGTCCCACGACACGCGCGCGGTGGTCACGACCTACGAGAGCAAACACAACCACGACGTGCCCCCCGCGCGCGGGAGCGCCTCGCTCTACCGCGCCGGGCCAACGGCGCAGCAGGCCGCGATCTACCAGGGCGGCGTCGTTCGGCCCGACGGGTTCGGCGCCAGCCACGGCGCGTTCTGCGGTCTCGACGGCGCGCAGGTGCAGGCCGCGGAGAGCGGCGGCGGATTCGCCTTGTCCGGGTTCGGCAACACGATGGAGACGTCGTACTCTTACTCGAGCCAGCAGCAAAGCGACGCGATGTACTACGCCTCAAGGACCAAGGACGAGCCAAGAGATGACATGTTCTTCGAGCAGCCATTGCTGTTCTGAACTTCTAACTGGCTGAATGAACCACTGCGAAATCGATTGGAAAGAAATGGTCGAATTTAGATTTCTGTTTAACTCGTGGAGCGATTGCGGGCGGCTTAAGATTGTCCCGGCCACGTTTGTTCATTTAAATGATTTGGTTGTAGGCCCCAACCGTGCAGATGTCTGCAGAAATGGTAGCCTTCAGTTAGTACTGTGTACACACAAAAAACTTGTGTGTACACACAAAAAACTTGTGGCGTAGGAAATAAGTCAGTGGCATATGATTTTCAGCAGTCTTGACTGCATTTTTTCCAATGAAAACTTGTTGTACGTACTCAGATCTTAGCAGGGGGAAAAGTTAAATGTTCAGTTCATGTATCCGCGTTATGCAAGAGCCAACATTTCCTTGTGACCACCGCAGTTAGCACATGCTCCGAAGCACTGAAGCAAGCGATTATTGTCGGGCATAAACAAGTCGATATTGGAGTGTGATGGCTTATAAGTTGGTTTTAACTTATCTGAACTATCAAGATAAAATTAATTCTACTAAGTGAAACACTTGAACTACACGGATCGAAATCAGAACATTAATGGACCGAGGTATACACCTTCCCCGCCACCATCGTGTGGGTTTGGGTCCATGTGGGTTTTGCACCCGACGAGTCCGAGTTCGCGTTCTAAATTCCACCCATGGGTCTGGAAGGTCAGGTACCCAATTTGTAGCGGGTGCGAGCCCGGGTTTGGTATTTCCCACGTGGGTGACCCGTGGGCACCCGAGATAGACTACTTCTCTCAATCTCTTAGCCTGACAGCCTGTCAGCCACTCGGTTGTCAGCCCAGCCCATTTGTCGAACGCTAGCCCTAGATCTGCTTCGGCTTAGCCTTACTGCGTTATCCATTCGCCCAATCGCCCTTGCCCATTCGGCCACGCCGCTCATAGCTCTCCGCACTGACGATCTCGCCATTTGCTCTCACCATGCGCCAGAACACCACTGTCGGTGATATGGGAACAAGGGGTCTCCGAGTCCCGAGGCCAGGACAGCAGAGTGCCACGTGGCGCCCTCCCTCGGGGATTATCTCCCCGAGGTCCGAGAAGACCAAGTTCCGGAGAGGGTGCTCGAGGCCATGAACAGTGGTCCCCGAATACCTGAGTTCCCCGATGACCCGAGAAGGCCAAGTTCCGGGAGAGGGTGCTCGGGGCCATGAACAGTGGTCCCCGAGCACCCGAGTTCCCCGATGACAAGAGAAGTCACAGTTCCGGGAGAGGGTGCTCGGGGCTATGAACAGTGGTCCCCGAGCACCCGAGTTCCTCGAGGACTAAGGAAGAGCATATCCGGGAGAGAGTGCTCGGGACTGTGAACAGTAGTCCCCGAGGCCCTGAGAAGTCTTTCGCCGGTGGTCCCCACAGGGGCTCGGCGGTGAGGTGTCAATTGGTGAAAGGTCCGATGCTGCATTTAAGAGGGCATGTGGCCTGTCACTTCCAACCACTCCTCCCACGCCTGCTGTCAGCCCCTGCCACTCCCTGGCAGGGAGGTGTGGGGTCATTTAATGCGGCGGGTTCCATCGCGTGTCATCCGGCGCGCCTCGGGATATCGTCGCAAGGATCGAGGCATATTGCCTGGCGCTCTGCTGTGTCAGGTTCGCTCTGACCGGGCGGGCACACGGGGTGCTCGGTGGGCTCTCCCCGCGGCACCCGCTGAAAAGCGGGATGATGACGACAGGACATGACGGGGGCGTGTTTTCAACCCCTCGTCACATCAGATTGCAGCCCATGATGGTTGCTTTCCATTTATGGTGCCTTGGAAGTCGCACCATCCTTTCTGGGCACGCTACCCGCCCCGACGGGGTATAAAAGAGGGACAGGCTCCTCGGAGAAGAAGGACGAACTACTCTAGATCGATCAAGCCCATAAAAACAATCGAGCTCACTGTAGGTCAAGTCCCTCAGGACTGAGGCAAGCCGACGAAGAACAGGAAGTACGAAGCTCTAGACTTAGACAAACATCCTTGTAACACGAGAGATCCTCAGAGACGCATTCCCTGAGCATTTATAGCATACACACAGGGGTAGGGTATTACGCTCCGTGTGGCCCGAACCTGTCTAAAATCCCCGGAGCATTTATTTCCTCCTGCATCTGATCATCCATTCCACATGCACCTCATTTACTCCCATTTATTTCACGTACGAGGTAGATTCAGAATCATCCCCCCGACCGAATCTCAAAGGGGGTCCCTCTGGATCCCCGCTTATGGAGTTCATCCTCCGACAGCTGGCGCGCCAGGTAGGGGGGTTGCATCCCTGAATCTGCTTTGTTCTCTGCAGAAAAGATGGCAGGTGGACATCGTCTCCAACGCACCGGCTCTAACTCCAGAGAAGAAGTGGAGCCCATCGCTCAGGAGGCCCCAGTTCCTGCTGCTCCTCAGCAGCAGCAACGGTCCGCCCGTACGGCGCTCCCCTCCCATGGGGACAACGGCGCCGGGCCCAGCAGGGTCGCCGCTGCCGTCGCAGGCGGGCCGCCTAACCCTCAGCAAGCGGCAGACACTCCTGCCGCGAGATCCACATCCGGACAGCGCCGGGCACCATTACGGCGCAGGCTCTCCTTCGGTGATGCCAGCCCTGGGAGTGCGTTGCTTGCAGCGCAAGCACTCCTCAGGCACCCGCCTGTCCAGGTAGCGGGGGAAACCCCAGAAGGCCGTTGGCTTCAGGAGGTGGCCGCCCTGGTGTGCACCGCTCATCGGCAGGTGCTGGCCGAAATCTCTCGTACCACCTCCTGCCGCGGCGCACCAAAGGCCGGTCCATCCTTAGGTGGCGGCAGAACCGGCCGTGGGGCCTCCAGGCGGAGTGCCGCTCCCCTGGCCACAACCGGACGCAGGACCTTCGCTTACACCTAAATGAGCGGAGGGCCGTCGAGGACGCGCGCGTCACCCTCGAGCGCCATCGGGAGTCCCGGCACGAGGCCGGGGCAGAGGACCAGGCTTCCTCTATGCCGGCCCGTGACCGCCGGGGTTCCCTGGCACGTCGGCGTTCACCCCTCAAGGGCACTGCCCGCGCTGCGGGATACGGCACAGGTTGCCGTGCGTTCACCAACGAGCTCCGTCGGGTCAACTGGCTCACGAAGTTCAGGCCAGAACTACCGGAGAAGTACGACGGGTCCATCGACCCCATCGAGTTCCTCCAGATCTACACCACCGCCGTCCAAGCGGCGGGCGGCGGTGAAAAGGTTATGGCCAATTATTTCCATGTAGCCTTGAGGGGCTCTGCCCGTTCCTGGCTTATGAACTTACCCCCAGGATCAATTAGTTCCTGGGATGATCTCTGCCACCAGTTCGTGGCCAACTTTCAGGGCACCTTCACGGGCCCCGGCCTAGAGTGCGACCTTCACGCTATGAAGCAACAGGAGGGGGAGACACTGAGGTGCTTCATACAGCGCTTTAGCCAGGTCCGCAACACCATCCCGTGGATAACCCCCCGTTCCATCATCGTCGCATTCCGGCAGGGCATCCACGATAAGCGGATGCTCGAAAAGCTAGGTACGCACGAGGTCGAAAACCACCGCGGAGCTCTTCGCGTTGGCCGACAAGTGCGCGAAGGCGGCGGAGGCTCGGGCGTGGCATGTCCGGCGCCCTGAGCAACCCGCTGCCGACCAACCAGGTTCTTCCCACTTCGATAGGTGGGAAAAGAAAAGGAGAAGAAGGCGTGATGCTGCCCCAGTTGTACCGGCAGAGGGCCCTACCCGTAGGTCGGTAGAGGGCCCTGACCGCAGGCCGGCACGCAAGGCGGTTGCCGACAGAAGGCCCGCTCCCGCGAGGGCTTTTGCTCCCACGACGACTCCCGCTCCCCCGAAGCCCGAGCCAGGAAAGTGGTGCGAGATCCACCAGACTGACTGGCACGACCTCACAGAGTGCCGATCGGTTAAAGGCCTCGTCGAGCGGCGCCAAAAGGAGCGCGAGGAGCGCCACAGGGGTGGCGACGACAGAGCTGCCCCCGAGAACCAAGAACTCGGGTTCCAGGAGCCCGAGCACACTGTCGCCTTCATCGACGGAGGCGCGTACACGCCCTCCTCTCATCGCTGCGTCAAGACCATGTGGCGGGAGGTGTGCTCGGCCACCCCGAGCACTGCGGCCGCAAGGCCCCTGAAGTGGTCGGACACCCCGATCACCTTCAGTCTGGCGGACCACACAGCGAGTACTGCAGGCGTGGGGCGACTACCTCTCGTAGTGTCCCCCACCATCTGCAATGTGAAGGTCAGCAGAGTGCTGATCGATGGGGGTGCAGGCCTAAACCTCCTATCCCAAGAGGCCTTCAAGAAGCTGCAGGTGCCTTCCCGGCGCCTAAAGCCGTCGCTCCTCTTCTACGGGGTGACACCTGGGCACACTCTGCCCCTCGGGTAGGTTGAGCTGCCCGTCACATTGGGGAGCCGGGACAATTTTCGGACGGAGATCGTCATCTTCGATGTCGCGGAAGTCCCTCTCCCCTACAACGCCATACTCAGGCGCCCGGCGCTCGCCCGGTTCATGGTGGTTTCGCACTATGCCTACCTCACGGTTAAAATGTCGGGTCCTGCAGGCCCTATCTCCGTTCCCGCCGAGACCGGCAGCGCCGTCTCCTGTGCCAAGCAGCTCTACTCGGCCTTGGTCTCTGCTCGGGCCGAGGTCGAAGGACACCCAGGGGGCCTGAGACCCTCTTCATCTAAACCCCGACTCGCCGCCGACGCCTCCATCCCCACGAAGGAGGTCATGGTGGGTGAAGACTCCTCCCAGGTCATCCGGATCGGCAGTGACCTGGGCGGCAAATAGGAAAGCGCGCTCGTCGCCTTCCTCCGGGTTAACATCGACGTGTTTGCATGTCAGCCATCTGATATGCCTGGGATCCCCAAGGAGGTGGTCGAGCACCACCTTGCTGTGCGACCAGACGCACTGCCGGTGAGGCAGAAGGTCCGGCGGCAGGCGCCCGAGCGCAGGAGTTCATCCGGGAGCAAGTCAGCAAGCTCCTTGACGCCAGCTTCATCCAAGAGGTCCTCTACCCAGAGTGGCTGGCAAACGCAGTCATCGTCCTGAAGGCCAACGGTAAGCTACGCATGTGTGTCGACTACACCGACTTAAACTAGGCTTGTCCAAAAGATCCTTTTCCTTTACCCCGCATAGATCCAATTGTAGATGCCACTGCGGGATACGATGTTTTTGTGTTTTTTAGATGCAAATTCGGGTTATCACCAAATCCGCATGGCCAGACAAGACGAGGAAAAAACTTCTTTTACTACCCCGGTGGGGACCTATTGTTATGTCTCAATGCCTTTTGGTTTGCGCAACGCCGGGTCATCTTTCCAGCGGGCCATGCGCATTACCCTTGATTCGCAGGTTGGCCGCAACGTCGAGGCTTACATCGATGATCTCGTGGTCAAATCCCGAGACCGCGCCACCCTGCTGGAGGACTTAGCCGAGACTTTCAATAGTCTCCGCACTACCCGCCTGAAGCTCAACTCCTCGGTTTCTTGGTCTCCAGCTGAGGAATCGAGGCCAATCCGGAGAAGATCCGAGCCATCGAACAGATGTGACCCCCAGCTCGACTCAAGGAGGTCCAGCGTCTCGCTGGCTGCATGGCGGCCCTGGGGCACTTTATCTCCAAGCTCGAGGAGCGAGGGTTCCCACTCTTCAAACTACTGAAGAAGACCGGTCACTTTGACTGGACACCGGAGGCCGAGCAGGCCTTCCAAGACTTGAAGAAGTACCTTACCTCACCACCCGTATTGGTGGCCCCCTCTGAGGGCGAGCCTTTACTGCTCTACGTCTCGGCCACTTCTCAGGTCGTGAGCAAGGTACTGGTGGTGGAGCGTGACGAGTGCTCGGGGCAAGGTGCTGGGTCCGAGCTCCCAGCTGCCCCCGAGCAGTCTTCAGTTCTCGGGGCTCCTCCCGAGCAGGGAGTCGAGCCCGAGACCTTGGCTCCTCCTGAGCAGGGAGCCGAGCCGGAGACCACGGCTCCTCCCGACCAGGGAGTCGAGCCCGAGAACCCGGCCGGCCCCGACCACTGCGCCGAGCTCAAGGGCTGTGACAAGCCCTCGGGTGAGGCCTCAGTCTGAGCCCGCCGTGTACAACGACCGGTGTACTTCGTCAGTGAAGTCCTCCGAGATGCCAAGACAAGGTATCCCTAGGCCCAGAAGATGCTCTATGCCGTACTCGTCGCTTCCAGGATGTTGCGCCACTACTTCCAGGCGCACAAGGTCTCGGTGGTAACCACATATCCATTGGGGCCGATCCTCCGGAACCGAGAAGGCATTGGGCGCATCGTCAAGTGGGCAGTGGAGCTGGCGGAGTTCGATCTGCACTTCGTCAGCCACCAAGCAATCAAAAGCCAGGCCTAGTCTGACTTCGTGGCGGAATGGTCGCCGGTCCCCGAGATCGACCATGAGGAGATTTCCTCGTATCCCGGGCAAGATGGGCCCGGGTACTGGGTCATGCACTTCGACGGCTCCCTCACGCTAAAAGGCACGGGGGCTGGAGTGGTTCTCACCTCCCCAACGGGTGAAGTACTCAAGTACGTCGTGCAGCTGCATTTCGGAGCAACCAACAACATGGCGGAATATGAGGGCCTCATCGTTGACCTCTGAGCAGCGGTGGGCCTCGGGATTCGTCGACTGCTGGTCAAGGGAGACTCCCAATTGGTGGTCAACCAAGTATCCAAGGAATATCAGTGCACGGATCCTAATATGGCGACGTACGTGGCGAAAGTCAGGAGGCTGAAGAGGCACTTCGACGGCCTGGAGCTGCGGTACATACCCCACCGCGACAACGCTCTGGCCGATGACCTCTCTCACCTGGCCTCTGCCCGGGCGCTCGTCCCAGCTAGAGCCTTTGAAGAAAGGCTCACACGGCCGTCCGTCCTGCCTACCGACCAAGATGAAGGGGAACCCTCGAGCCTAGTTGAGGGAACCCAGGCAGCACCCTCAGTGGGAGGTCCCGTCAGGGTGCTGCCACCCGGTGAGTGCGCTGCGCTTGCCGATGGTTCTCAAGATGCCTCGTGGATCAACGAGATCCGAGGGTACTTGAAAGAAAATATCCTTCCTGGGGATGATGCCTCTGCCGAGAGGATTGCACGGCAGTCCAAACGCTATGCCACAGTAGATGGAGATCTCTACCGGCGTGGCACGGACGGTGTCCTCCTGAAATGCATCACCCAGGCAGAAGGCAGTGAGCTTCTCACTGAGATCCACGAGGGCGAGTGTGGTGGCGATGCATCGTTCCGCACGCTGGTCGGGAAGGCCTTTCGGCAAGGCTTCTACTAGCCTACAGCTCTCCAGGACACTTCCGAGTTAGTTCGGCGCTGCAGGGCGTGCCAGTTCCACACAAAGCAGATTCACCAGCCAGCTCAGGCTCTCCATACCATCCCCCTGTCATGGCCCTTCGCGGTCTGGGGGGCTGGACATCCTGGGTCCATTCCCCCGAGCAATTGGGGGCTATGAGTACCTCTACGTCGCTATCGACAAGTTCACCAAGTGACCGGAGGCGGTCCTGGTCATCAAGGTTACCAAGAACACGGTGCTTCAATTCATCTGTGGTATCACAAGTCGCTTCGGTGTTCCAAACAGGATTATCACCGATAATGGCACCCAGTTCACAAGTGCCCTATTCGGGGACTACTGCGAGGACCTCATCATCAAACTCTGCTTCGCCTCTGTCGCTCATCCTCGGAGCAATGGGCAGGTTGAGCGTGCAAATGCTGAGATACTGAAGGGGCTCAAAACCCAGACCTACGACGTGCTCGCAAAGCACAGGAAAGGGTGGATCGACGAGCTTCCTGCTATATTATGGGCCAACTGGACCACGCCAAGTCGCACCACCGGGGAGACTCCGTTCTTCCTCGTGTATGGCACCGAGGCGGTCCTCCCCTCCGAGCTCACTCTTGGCTCACCTCGGGTGAACGCCTACTCTGAAGGCGAACAGGAACAGCGAAGACGCGATGACGTCGACCACTTGGAGGAGCGCCGGTGATGAGCCACCGTCCGAGCAGCCAGATACCAGCAGAGCCTGCGGCGCTATCATCAGCGTCACATCCGGGCCCGGTCACTCGAGGTTGGGGATCTAGTTCTCCAACGCGCCCAAACGCGCGAAGGAAAGAATAAACTGTCCCCTATGTGGGAAGGCCCCTTCATCATGACCGGTGTCCAGCAACAAGGCTTGTTTCAGCTGGCTACAGAGGACGGCCAGCCGCTCCCAAACGCGTGGAACATCGAGCATCTACGCAAATTTTACCACTATGTGGACATGTTTGTGCTCGGGCCAACCAGGCCAGGGGTCCCCCAAGCCCAAGTTGGCCGGGGGCTGCCACCAACCATGTAAGTTACCACTTCTGTACAAAATTGTCAATATACACTCTTATTCCGAGCTTTCTCTTTGGAATCCATATGTTTAATTTGTTTGGTGAGATGCTCGATTTGTGCAAGAAAACACGCTGTCTCTTTTTTTCCCGTTGATAAAAACGAATCCCAGTCGGTATGTGCGCTGGCAGTAGCTGCTGACTTAAGTCTGTTGTGGTAGGCTGTGGTGTCCGGGTGCATGGCAGTGCCCCGAGCACTACTGAGCTTCTAGGGTTCTCGGGTAATCCTACCGCTTGAGAAAAGAGTGGTCAGGACCACCTAGACCCCAGGGGCGGGCTGTCGATGCTCGATCTGGTTAGTCCTACCCCGGGCGCCACCGAACCATTAGACCTCTTAGTTATGCCTCTGTCTGTACACTTCGCCGGTCCGGGTATTCGAGAGGTCTCGGGTAAAAAACAAGAGTAGTCTATAATGAGTACCGCACTAACAAAGCACACCAAGCAAAGAGCCTTTTCCTATTTCTTAAGCTTATAGGTCAATGATTAAGAACAAAGCCGCCCGACCGAAAAGGGCCTCAGTGCCCAGGGCGCTGCTCGAACCTACGGGGTCCTCGGGTAATCCTACCGCTCGAACATGAGTAGTCAGGACCGCCTAGCCCCTGGTTCTCTCACCTGCTTTCCACTGCTCGGGCACTCCGTACGAGGGAACCAACGTTCCCGGGTGCCCCGAGCTCGAGGCATCTACCCCTCCTGGATCGGTCGATCGAAAGGCTGATAGTTGCCCGGTGAGTAGCTAAAGTTATATGAAATTCCTTTCATAACATACGCAACAAACTATTGTTCCCGGGTAATCCTCAGGACCCTCGCATTCTAATCTATTCGGCGAGATGGTCTCCTCGCACACAAAACCCTGCCCACGTGCTCGCTTTTCCGGAACGACAAAAATAGACAGTAGTCGGTGTACCATACAGGCGACAATGGCTGACCGAGGTCTTTTATGGTGGCCGTGGTGTTCGGCCGGCTTGGCAGTACCCCGGGCACTACCGAGTCTCTGGGGTTCTCGGGTAATCCTACCGCTTGAGCAAAGAGTGGTCGGGACCGCCTAGACCCCCAGGGCGGGCTGTCGGTGCTAGGTCTGGTCAGTCCTACCTCGGACACCGCCAAACCGTGGGGACTCTTGGTCGCATTTCCGCCCGCACGTGTCTCCGGTCTACTTGTTTGGGAGGTCGTAGAGTGGAAAGTGTTCGCTGGTCGTGGCGTGCACCGTGCTGGATGGACTTATCTCCCGAGCAAGGAAGTTTGTGTCTGTGTCTCTTGACTTAGCAGTTGCGGACTCGCGAGGGCTCGGGGGCTGGACGCTCAGGTGGTCCCACTACTCGTACGATGAGTGGTCGGGGCAACTTGACTCTCGGGGGAGGAAGGTCGGGCTCGGTCCGGCTAAGTACTTCTCGGGACATCAAGGAAAAAGCAAACAATATGAAGACAAGCACAATGGAGTTTCGATCCCAAAGAAAGGCTTCTATTATATTTCAAAGGAACCATTCTAAAAAAATCTAAACTAATCCGTAGGCTCCGACGGAGGCGAAGACACATCGCTGCTGCCGCTACTGCTCGGTTCTGGCGCTGGCTCCCGTGTAAATCACGCGGCCACCTCGGTGGCGACGTCACGGACGGCTTCCCGGGTGGCAGCTTCCTCGACCTCGACCACTCCCTGCCGGACCAGCTCCAGCGGGAAGGCAGGGTTTCGGCTGTGGTAGCACGCGAGAACATGCTCGACCACTGCTTGGGCCAGAGCACGCCCCTCCCGGGACGCTAGCTCCCGCACAGCGTTCGGAAGAGCCTCGAGGCACCAGGCGATCTCTTCAAAGCTGAGGGCGACGTGGCCGATCGTCTCCTTGTCCAGCCCCTACTCGCCCACGTGCACGTGCCCGAGCCTGGCTGCCTTCACGGACTTCCATGCCTGATGGAGGATGTCTCGCATCATCAGCTTCACGATGGTCCGCTCGGCGACGACGGTCCCGAGTTCGTCCTTTGCGATCTTCAACTGGTCCTCGAGGCTGGTACCGTCAGCTGCACTGGCAAGGACGCCCCTGGTTTGCGGGGTCTCGGCTTGAGCTCGCTTCAACTGCTCGGCCCAGGCCGCGACGGCCTACTCTCGGGCGGCCACGTCGGCCTCCCGCTTGGCGACCAGCTCCTCTCGGGTGGTAAGAGCCGACGATGCCGAGGCAGCATCTGCCTCGCGTCGCATGATCTGCTCCTCCCGGGCGTCAAGGGCCACCGCCGTTATCTCGACGTCGGTCTCCCGCAGCTCGACCTGCTATGTTTGAGCTCATCATTCTGGCGAGCCAAGTCCACCTGGGCAGACCGCACAGCCTTCTCGCGCTTGCCGGTCGCCTCCTCCCGAGATAGAAGCAGCCGCTCCCGAGCAAGCAGCTCCGCGGCCCGCCTCCGGGAAGCCTGGTCGCGCTCGGTCACAAGCCGCTCCATGTGGCTGGCCTTCTCCTGCGCGATGATGGCCTCGTCGCGTGTCTCCTCCAACGCTTCCCGCTCCTCGGCCACCTCGCGCATTGATTTCTCGTAAGACGCACGGGCTGAGGTGATACGGGTTTCCAAAACTTTGCTGACCTCTTCCAGCCGCCCCCTCTCTTCAACCAGGGCAGCGCTCTCCTTGTCGAGCTCAGCCTGCTCCACCGCCACGGCCACTTCAAGCCGCTCGATGACCTTCCGGGCGCTTCTGAGCACCTTCGGGAGGGGTTTCATGGCCTGGCTAGAGGGTGGCCGGGGGCTGGGTCCCCTGCGAGCCCTCTCTGCAGAGGCGCTTGGGGTCCCCAACGGCTACCGCGCCAGCGCCGCCCGCGTCGCGACTACCTCCCCCGCGGCCACTCGCTCCGTCCTCGGAGTGCTCGGGGCGGGTTCGGTCGGTGCTAGCTGCTCGGGACCGGCCGGGGCCCTCGGTTCTGGAACGGGCGTGCTCAGCCCAGGAGCGGGGGCTGGCCTCGGCTCCTCCGGTTGCCTTTGGCCTCCTGCTGGGTCCTTGGGTAGCCTGAAAACAGAAAAAAGTTAGTGACAAATCAACATCTGTGCAGACATGCTCGAGACAGAAAGGGAGCTTACGTGGACTTCGGCCCGCGGTACTGCCACTGGGATTTGGGGATCTTGAAGCTAGGGCCATGTGGCTTCGGTCCGGGCTCCGCCTTCCTCCTCTTCGATATAGGGCTTTGGCCCTCGGGCTGTTCTAAGTCGGCCCCAACGGCCGCTTTGGAGCCTACCTTCGACGGCTGGTCGGTCCGGGCGCCAGCTGTTGCACCGCCGGCCGGAACCTGGCCCTCGGGCTCCTGTGCCCTAGACCTGGCCTCTGTCCTGGATTCCGCTCCCGAAGATTGGCCGCCCCGGCCACCCTCCATCGCGCCGCTGGCCGCCGGCCGTTGTCACGGAGGTGACGGCGATGACAATAAAGACGGCTGAGGCACATATGCCCGGGGACACTTCCCCTTGTCTCCTTGGGTCGCCGGCCTGTTGCCTGCGGTGTCCCTACCGCCAGCCTGATGGCTGCTGCCTGCGGTGTCCCTGCGGTCGGCCTGCTGCCGGCCTCTTCATGCACTCTGGGGATTTGTATAGTTCCGAGGTTCCAACGCCCTGGACGCTCCACCATGCCCTGGGTGTCGAACTCCGGCATGGACACTTGTAGTGACGCCCGGCCCGGGTTCGCGCAGAGCACCAGCTCCTCTCGGGGCAGGACCGCCCAGGCGAGGTCCTCGACGCTGGTCACCACCTTCAGCAAGGTCGCCAGCACCCCCTCGTCCAGGTCCCCGTCCGCGCCGATGTGGGTCCTCGTGATGTCGCCCGAGCCCGTGTACATTCAGGCAAAGCGGGCCTGCTCCCGCAAGGGGGCCAGACGGCGGCGTAGGTAGTCGGCGACTACCATCAACGAAGTCAACCCCGCCCGGCGCAGGTCATCGATGCAGTTCAGCACCGGGCGAAGGTGCTCATCTTTCGCGGGGGTCGCCTCCCAGGTCGGTCTGTGGGGTTCCGCCGATGTCTCGGGCAGCGTGAGGCGGTTATGGGGCTGATGTCGACGTAGACCTAGTCCCGGCGCCAGTCCTCCCATTTGCCGCGTAGCACTTGCGGAATGTAGAGTTCGCCGAGCCTGTCCCGCAGCCGAAAATTGTAGCAGCCAGCGACATCCACCTCAAAGGATCCCTTCTTCTTCCTGGCCGCTCGCAGGACGAAGAAGTGCCGGAATAGGGCCACCGACGGTGGCATTCCCATGAACATCTCGCAGAAGTGCTCGAAGATGGCCAGAATCACCACCGAGTTCGGACTCAGGTGGACAAGCTGGATGCCGAAGGTGTCCAGCACTTGAAGGAAGAAGGTCGAGAAGGGCGACGAAGGATACGAAGATGACGATCCGCTCCGGCCGGTGTGTGGAGGGCGAAAAGCTCGCCGGTGTCACCACCGACGCCTCCCGCTGGCTGGCGGGCACCATCAGCTTGCGGACTTTCTTCGCCCCTCGGAGCTCTGGCAGCACACTATCGGAGCTCGACTTGTCCCGGCGGCTACTTCCTGCCCTCGGCATCTTTGGGGGTGGGGAGTGTGCTGGAAGGGATGAGAAAGAGGGTGCGCTGCGGGCCGAAAGGAGGGCGAGAGCTCCTGAGCACAAGGAAGAAGAAGACAGAGGCTGTGACTGCAAGAATGGCGTAAGGGGCAATGGTTCGCTCCCCCTCCCTTTTTTATATCCTGGGGATTTCAAACGGCGCTTTTCGTGGCGCATTCTGCGAAGCGCATTCCCTCGATCAGCGCGGGTGCCAGGCGAATCTCCCTCGATCCATGCAGTTGCCAGGCGCACTATCCTCGATCTGCGCGGTTGCCACGCGTGCCTCCCGCCTCGTTATCACGCTCCTCGGAAGTCGGAAGGACACGCGTCCTTTCGGTTCCCCGCCTGGGCCATACCAAGAGCCTGGGCCAGAAAGACCAGCGCCCGAGAACAGGCCACGTGGCATCGATGCTGGGATCGGCCTCGAAGAAAACAAGGGCCCCATCCGCAGTCTCTGGGTCATCGCCTACCAATGGGCCCGGGGGCTGCTATCGGTGACATGGGAACCAGGGGTCCCCGAGTCCCGAGACCAGGACAGCAGAGTGCCACGTGGCGCCCTCCCTCGGGGATTATCTCCCCGAGGTCCGAGAAGACCAAGCTCTGGGAGAGGGTGCTCGGGGCCATGAACAGTGATCCCCGGGTACCCGAGTTCACTGATGACCCGAGAAGGCCAAGTTCTGGGAGAGGGTGCTCGGGGCCATGAACAGTAGTCCCCGAGCACCCGAGTTCCCCGATGACAAGAGAAGTCACAGTTCCGGGAGAGGGTGCTCGGGGCCATGAACAGTGGTCCCCGAGCACCCGAGTTTGCCAAGGACCAAGGAAGAGCATATCCGGGAGAGAGTGCTCAAGGCTGTGAACAGTAGTCCCCGAGCACTCACAGTTCCCTGAGGACCTGAGAAGTCTTTCGCCGGTGGTCCCCACAGGGGCTCGATGGTGAGGTGTCAATTGGTGAGAGGCCCGATGCTGCATTTAAGAGGGCGTGTGGCCTGTCACTTCCAACCACTCCCTCCACGCCTGATGTCAGCCCCTGCCACTCCCTGGCAGGGAGGCATGGGGTCATTTAATGCGGCGGGTTCCATTACGCGTCATACGGCGTGCCTCGGGATATCGTCGCAAGGCTCGAGGCATATCGCTTGCCGCTCTGCTGTGTCAGGTTCGCTCTGACCGGGAGGGCACACGGGGTGCTCGGTGGGCTCTCCCCACGGCACCTGCTGAAAAGCGGGATGATGACGACAGGACCGGACGGGGGTGCGTTTTCAACCCCCCGTCACATCAGATTGCAGCCCATGATGGTTGCTTTCCATTTATGGCGCCTTGGAAGTCGCGCCATCCTTTCTGGGCACGCTACCCGCCCTGATAGGGTATAAAAGAGGGGCGGGCTCCCCGGAGAAGAAGGACGAACTACTCTAGATCGATCAAGCCCATAAAAACAATCGAGCTCACTACAGGTCAAGTCCCTCAGGACCGAGGCAAGCCGACGAAGAACAAGAAGCACGAAGCTCTAGACTTAGACAAACATCCTTGTAACATGAGAGAACCTCAGAGAGGCATTCCCTGAGCATTTATAGCATACACACAGGAGTAGGGTATTACACTCCGTGCGGCCCGAACCTGTCTAAAATCCCCGGAGCATTTATTTCCTCCTGCATCTGATCATCCATTCCACCTGCATCTCATTTACTTCCATTTATTTCACGTACGAGGTAGATTCAGAATCATCCCCCCAGCCGAATCTCAAAGGGGGTCCCTCTGGATCCCCGCTTGTGGAGTTCATCCTCCGACAACCGCCGTCGCCGACCCTTTGGCATCGACGTCCCGTCCATGCCTCCACATCACCCGCCACTATAGCCTCACCATCTCGTCCACATTGGCACGCCGCCCCTTTAGCCTCGCCGTCCCATCCACGCGGCATGCTTCCCCTCCAGCCTCATTGTCCTGGCCCTGGCTCCACGTTGGCACACCGCCCCTTTGGCCTCGGCATCCATGGTGAGCCTCAGATCAAATTGATTGGATGATCTTTACGTTGTTTTCATGGCTAGATTTTGTGGGATTAGGTGATTTATGTGTCAAACTGTCAATTTGGGTACTTCGTTAGTGTGTTTCTACTTAGTTATTAATTTTGTGATGCAATCTCCCAACAGACACATTGATACATTATTCATTTTCACGGTGGCACTTTTATGAACATAGATACATTGTTGTTGTATATTTATTACTGATATTATCTGCATTGGAAAAGGAAAGGATGTGTATGATGGACTTGAGCTTATTTGATCCACATTTGAGTCGGTTTACATGATCCGAATGATCCACTGAGTGTGCATGGCTGGATGCAAGTTCATTTTGAGCCTTTATTGTAACTAATGCTTTAATTTGCATTAGGATTTGTACATGATGGTTGGAAATATGAGCATTTTTACATTCAATTCATTAATTGTTCCCCTTTCTTTCTTATATGATAGCACTAACTTTTAAATGCTTTATGATTTTAGGATTTGAGTCCCCTATACTTAATACAATAATGACTTGTCTTGAGGATGAAGAGGAAAAAGAAATAGTATCAGTTTATTATTTTGTAATTTTCATGTTTACAAAATACAAGTTGAATATGTGATGATCTATCTTTGCTCTTTTTGGCGATGATGCTCAATTGACCGTGGTTGAATAGTTGACAAGCTACAAACTATGGTGTAGCATCTAGGTATCTCGGTAAGTGGTAAGTATTTCGGTGATTAATGACAATCATATTATTGTGTCTAACAAGTTTGCTTTGAAGAGCAATTAAAGAATTAGTTACAATGTTGTTGGGTGACCTTGGTCCCTCAATTGATTGGTTGAGCCATCAAAGGATGTGAATGCCAAGATTAAGGACATTATTGTTCTAAGTATCACAAGGAGATAAAAGACACTTAAAATAGCATAGGCTCCCTTTTTTCATTCTTTGGTCGTATTATAAAGAGAGGCTAAGAGTAGTAGCTTGACCCAATTAAGTCTAGACTTGGTTGGATGCACACACGTGAAATTCTAGCACTAGGTAGCTCAGAAAAGCTCATGGATGAGTTGAAGTGAGGACAGGACTTAAAGAAGTTCAAATTGAACAAGTTCTAAAAAATCTCTATACGTCGGATGGTCCGACGCTGAAACGTTGTACACATTAGAGCTTTTATATCTGCACTCTTGTACACGCTAGATGATCCGATGAAGTGAAGTTGGCTACGCCGGAGTATTTTTCAGAAAATGGAGTTCAAGTTTATACATGCTGGATTATCTGGTGTATACACCGAATGCTTCGTCGAGTAAAGTCCAAGAGGTTTATGTTCATTGGAAGACAGACTTCTACACATTGGATAGTCCGGCGCATACATCAGATGCTTCGTCGGAGTAATGATGCACCCCGGGTTATCCCCAGTCCTTAAAACCTTTATTGTACCAGTCCCTGGATCAGTCGCTGGTAAATAAGAGTTTTACAACAGATGATATCACAGTCATACAACAAAGAAAGTAGTGAAATAACTTCACCAAGCTAATAAAACATACATCACTAAACAACACTGCAGAAACAACATAGCCCACGACATCAGAGTGCACAGCAGAGACAGCATGACGAACACGCCACTCCACAGGCAACTTGGGTGTGGACGCGACCAAGCCTACTCAAGTCCTAACTAGATGAACAATATGAAATTATGCTAGCTAGTAGTATATCATGCAAAATTTGGTGGAAAATGGCTACTACAGGTCGTGATGATAAATCTAGGTTCAATATGATCAAAATAGAAATGGATTGAGACTTGCCTTCATTGAAGTCCTCGAGAGGGTCTTGCTCAAACTCCTACGTCCCCCACTCCTCCTCCTCCTCCTCGATAAACTCTCCGATTTCTAAAGGCGACCCACCACAAAAAAACACACACAAATAAATACAAATAAAATATAAATAAATTTGAAGTAAATATGAAACTGGTATGAAAAGGTAGAGTTCCAATTTAGATGAATATCAAAGGAGGAATCATCGAAATTGGATTTGAAATGGAGGAGATATGAGCTTCGGATGTTGGTCGGCAAATTAATTCAGGAAAAAAAAGGGAGAATATTCCCTAGAAAAGGATTTTTGGGAAAAACAGAAATGTTATTGTACTGGTATTGTGCTTTTGGGCTATGTGGGTCGGGTTCTATACCCACTGAGCCAACTTATGGGTCGAGGCGGCCCAGTCCGGCCCATGCGAGGAAAGTAACAGCGAGTGACGACATCACAGGTTGGGCCCCACCGATCGGATTATCACACACACACACACACACACACACACACACACACACACACAGAGAGAGAGAGAGAGAGAGAGAGAGAGAGACAGTGGGGATGGATGGTTTCATGGGTCGAACGGCCACAGGAGGTGCCACCACTCAAGATGCAGCCCACGGCAGCAAGCTCACCGGAGCATCACCGAAACGGCCTTCCCAGCCGCCATTCACGACGGCGAAAACACCGGAAGCATGGGGAGAATGGGGAATCCGTTTTGGGGATCCCCGAGCTTCGGGTAAGGGTGGAGGTAGTCTGGGTGGTGCTTTGGGCGACAAATTGGCGGCGGATTTGGCTCGGCCGAGGACATAGATGAAGAGGGGCGGTTGGAGCTCATTGGTGGGGGAAAAGAGAGAGGGAGGGAGATTACTAGTTTTGGGTGGACGGCGAGCTGAGGGGGAGGAGCGGCTTGAGCTGGCCTTTATATAGGCGGGGCGGGACAAGTACTTCCATGGCCGGGATTCACGACGGGCACTCCGGCCATGACGTGTGGCTCTAGCAAAGGCGGGGCCAGCGTCAATGGGTACCAGTGCCTCGCGCGCATACTACAGAGAGAGAGAGAGAGAGAGAGAGAGAGAGAGAGAGAGAGAGAGAGAGAGAGAGAGAGGAGTAGAGGAGGCAGGGCAGTGTGGCAAGCGGTGACTTCTGTGAGGAACCAGTTAATTAATTATAAGATAATTGGTGATACCACTTGTAAGGATCGGTGACATCCTAAGAGGGGGGTTAATTAGGACACTTAAAAACTAACCTAATTGGCTCCAAAAACTTCACAAGATAAACCTATATCAATTTCTATCTAAAAGTGTTCTAGCTTTATCTAGTGTATCTATTCTACCACTCAAAAAGTTTGCAACCTATAGCCAATCCTAGAAAACTACTCTAGTAAAGTAAATGCACAAAGATAGATTCAAAGAATGTAAATGCAAAAATGTAAAGGTGGTAGAGAGAGCAAACTCGGCATAAGTGATTTTTATCTCGTGGTATCGATGGTATAAATACCACCCCTAGTCTACATTGAAGCTCCACCAAGGATATGCTCTCAGACGACACCCGGTCATGGCTCTTGAGCCACCAAGGCTTTAAGCCGGATGAGCCACCAAGTCACCAAGGCAAGGACTCACTACAAGCCTCTCTTCCAGTCACTTGCCGTTGTGATCATTTTAGAGCTTGAGCCACCAAGGAAAGGGTCTCCCCATCCCCGTACACGTGTCTTGCCACCGCTCCACACCAAGTCAGAGGGTCAATAAGCTTGAGCAACTCCGACTCAAGTTGCCGGTGAGTCACCAAGAATCTAAGACACCAGTGTACCACTTGATACAAATTAGGTTAACTCCTTGATCCCTTCTTCAAACTGCAGCACCTATCTATAACTCACACTAGGCCTATAAGCACTAATCACTCATCAATCTTGTGCTTAATTGCCTTGGATGATCACTTTGAGCACTTTGGTGCCTTGGATGTCTTCTCAAGTGTCTCTACATTTCTTTGGACTCCAGCAGCATGCCACACCTTCAAATGACTGAGTGGATGGGTATTTATAGCCTCAAAACCGTCAACTAGCTTTTCTTCTAATGGCTCAGAAAAGTTATTAACACCGGATGATCTGATGAGAACAGTAGTACTAACACCGAATTATCCGGTGAGTACATCTTCAGAAACTAGCCGTTGGAACCCCCACTCAAAGCCTTTGTGAGCACCTGACTATTTGGTGAGTACATTTGAGTCATCTGAGTTTTCACATCCTCTCTATGTAAATTGCACCGGTGTAAGCCTCTGGTGCACTTCCTCTTGACACCGGACCATCCGACCACTTCATCCTCGTTCTTCGATACTTGAAATCACCTCTACAGGAAATGCTCTGGTAAAGCCTTCAATGCACTCACCTCCAATCACCGGACTCTCTGGTTCGTTGTTCTTCGGTCTTCAAAACTTGCAACTCTCTACAGGAATTGTTCCGGCATATATCTTCCACTGAACATCGGACCTTCCATTGAGTTCAACTTCTTCTTTCCCAAGCCAAAATACTCTGGTGTGCACCTTCTTCACTAACATCGGACTATCCGGTGGCTTCTTCAGTTCTGCTCTTCTCTGCAGATAAAACTCTGATACTATACCTTACTGAGCACCGGACTATCCAACGTGATATTAGTGATTAGACAGTCTCTGTAGAGATAATAAATAATGAAGTTTGGATATAAGAATAATTCAAGTTTATTTATACATGCAATGGTTTTATCTTGCTGAGTATTTTATACTCATACTTGCCTTGGGTGTTAAACGCAGAATCTGAACCACGTGATCAAGATATCGACAACTAGGTGCTATGCGCAGGAATTTTTTGGGATATATCAATAGTGTAATGTTTAATATTTTGTTTACATTAGAATAAGTTGTATAAGTAGACACTTAATCATGTAAATTATGACTTCTCATATAAATAAATCTTTCGCTAGTTGCTCTGTAAACCACTAATTTTATTTGAGTATTTTTTGCAATAACATGGTTATGGGTTTTTAATCCATAATTATGTTGCGACTGTTGTGTGGCCCTGTGTTCGGGGCGTGACAACTTTGGTCGACCGTACGCTGCACAACCTTCGCACACACGTCACCGGTGCTGTGCACATGACTTTGCAAAGAGGGAGGGTCGGGATTGGCAAGGGCGGCACGGTAAACTGCCAAGCGGTAGAGCCAGGGTCCAGTGGTGCTACTCGGGCAGGCTCAACAAGAGCGCGCACGACAGGAGGAGGAGGAAGAAGGGCGACGGGCTGGGTTGCGTGAACATCCGCGGGAGAAAGGGAGGAGAAAGGAGAGCAGGCCAGGGAAAAGGAGTTGGGCTGGAGGAAAGGAAAAGGAGAGAGAGGGAAAAATTTAGCCTAAGAAGAAAGAAAAATATTTTAGGTTTTCAGAATAAATTTGGAATTATATTTGAAATAGATTTGTACTGATTTTTTTAAAAATATTTTTGTAAGACGAGTTTGAAAACTGGGATGTTACAAGTGAAGTCCAGAGGTTCTATTCACTAGAAAATGGACTTATACATGATAGATGATCTGATGTATGTATCGGAGGCTTCATCGAAGGATGAAGTGCAGTAACGGCTAGTTTTGGGTGGACGATTCATACCGGATGGTTTGGTATTTGGAGCCTATGCACGCTGGATCATCCAGCTTTCACGAAAAATATGGGTGGTTAGGCAACAATTAACTTTAGACCTCTAGCTTATATATACCCCATCATTTCATCTCATTGGGTAACCTTGCGATTCAGAAGTGTTGAAATACTTACTATATGATCAAGAGGCAAGGGAAAGTTCTTAATTAAAGATCAAGGACATCATTAGTTCAAGAAGAGTAGCAAGTGTGTATTTAGCTATAGTCTAGGCTTGATTTGGGTCAAGTGAAGCTATTAGCTTGTTATTCTTGGTGGTTGGCAACACCTAGTCACTCTTAATGATTGGAGGTGTTTTGCTGAGCTCTTGGAGTTCTTGTGAGAGCTCCAAGAGGAAGATTTGTGTTTGGTTTGAAGCCCATCAATTCAGAGATAGAGAAGTGGTTATCATTATGGAGCACTTAAGTCTTGGTGACTCAAGGGGGGCGATATCTTTAGTGGTTGCTCTAATGATGATTAGATGGGAGTGCCAACTTCTTGATACCTCGGGAAAAAAAATTCGGTGCCTTCTTGCTCATCTCTTATTTTCCCGCATTTACTTTCTTGCAAGCTAATGTGTTCCGTAATTCTCTTCTTGTTGTAGTCTTCTATCAAATTTGATCGTTGTAGTTGCTCTACTATTCATCTAAGATAAGATTGTTTAATTATTCTCGAATTCAGTTAAAATAGTTTTAATTAGGGCCCAATTTATCCTCCCCTCCCCTCTTGGGCCATTCGGTCCTTTCATATGGCTGTGATTTGTGTTGGCTGTATGAAGTATTTGTGTTTGTGTTGGACTGTTGGCTGTATGAACTATGAAATATTCTGTGTTTGTGTTGGATTGTTGGCTGTATGAGTATGAACTATGAAGTATTCTATATTTGTGTTGGACTGTTGGGCGTTGATTGTATGAACTATGAAGTATTCATGTTTGTGTTGGACTGTTAGCTGTATGAACTAAGGCACTAAGCATAAGCAGTCTGAGTGTATGTGTTTGTGACTTTGTGTTGATATCTAGTTTAATGGTTTAACAGGTAGTCAAGTATTATGTCATTTTCCTTGCAAAAAAAAAGTATTATGTCATTTTGAGCTACTGTGGTTCAAGTATTTTGTGCATGTTCTGGACTTAGTTTGATAGCACTTGTGTAGTTGTGTTTGTCAGTTTGTATATATATGTTGGTTCTGTCATGTTCAGATGTTCTGTCGTGTTCATTAGTGGTTCTTTTGCTTAGTTTGTTACTTTGTTTTGATAGATATTGGGTGTTTGAAACATCGATAACACTCTTGTTTGTCAGTTCGTGTAAACAAACAGTAGCTAGCTACTAGCTCAGAAATTAGAATTTCCAATTTCAGACTTTCAGTATTTCTGTATTTTTGATGATGTAAGACCTGACAGGTCCGCCGGGTTCAAGTGAGAAGACACATTTTAATCTGATTAGTAATTTAGATGTGTATTTTAGTTTTCGAATTTCGTGACAGACAGGTTTTAGCTAAACTTATATCCGATCGGACCTGTTGTCGTTCCTACGCAGGCTTTGCGGGGCGAAGAACAGAACGTGCTTCAGCTGAGCTGATTTGTACGTCCATTTCAAAGGCTGCTATACCGGCGCATTGTAGCTGTACAGTATCTATGACTTGACTCGCAACCCTGGCAGTACAGATGCATGCATGAAAATTCATTTCAAGAGTAGAATCTTTTTCCAGGGGAGTGGGATAACTGGGTGAAGAATCTTTATCACATATTCACATTGCATTCTACAGGATAGTTTTTTTAATGAAATAAAATGAGAAGCAAGAACTCTGCTTTTGCAGTGAAGAGGTAAAAGAACAAGGTACAGGTGTCTATCCGTCAGCCTCGTGAACACTAATGGACTTGATCCTTTGCAAAGGGAAAACACAAGAATGCGAGCAAATGGTCGGGCATGCAGTTTACTAGTTTTGAAGATAGCATGGCATAGGGTTTGAGTTTGACTGAAAACTATCGTCCACGGCGAGCAGTCCAGCGCTTCAAACAGAGCACAGAACCTCTGGAGACTGAGCTAGTTGGATGTAAAGAGGGCATCGAGTTAGCGTTGCAGTACACACCAATTATTTGGAGACTGACTACGCTACTGATATTCAGCTAGTCACATCTTATGAAGATGATCTTTAACCCTTATCTATGTAGTTAGGAAGATGAAATGCCTGTGCACCGGATAGAGGAGATCGAGATCAGAAAAGCCGATTGTAGCTACAATATAGTTAGCTATGAATTAGCGAATTATGCCCGTATTCATGATATAAATAGTATGTAAAAAGGGCAAGAGGAAAGTGTTATAGAGGGATGAGAGTATTAATTCTTGTCATGTTTAATATATCTTTTTTCCATGAAAAAAAAGTACAACACAGCAAAGAAATGTAGCAACTTGGAGATAAATAAACCAAATGAACTGAAACTAAATTCTGTCTGTACAGCTTGGCTTGGATCTTGCAACCTCTCTGCCCTGTTTTTTTTTTTAAAAGTTTTCGCTCGACTTCCGAGGCAAAGAGCGCTGAAACAGCCCTGAAGATGCTACATAGACAGGGAGATGGAACGCGCCACGAAAGAGAACCCAAAACGCTTCCTCATCGGCCGCTGATTATTCGTATTCACACCGGAAGATCGAAAATAAAAGAAAGGGACGAGAAAAAATAGTCAAGCGGAGCTAGTCTGAGGGCTCCTCCGCTATGCTCTCCAGCCGCGGTCGCCACACGCCGGTGCGGGCGCCGCTCCGCCGCCGCCGGTGGCTCGTCTCCCGCTTCTCCGACAGCATCTCCCGCAGGTAGTTGTCCTGCTCCGCCGTGCCGGCCACCGCGGCGCCGCTCTTGCGGTGCCCGTGGCCTTGGACCTTCTTCTTCTTGGCGCGGTTCTTGCGCTTCTTCATCTCGGCTGCCGGCGCGGAGCACGCGTAGGGGCTGAGGAAGTAGATGCGCCCGCGCTTGAGCTCGGAGTCGGGCGACACGATGACGATCTTCCTGGACGCACCAGCGGACCACGCGTCCGTGAGCGCGTGGTTGGGATGCGCGGCGAGGACGTCGGCCGCGGTGAGCGGACAGGTGAACTCGTCGACGTGGCCGCTGAGGTGCACGACGCGGACGACGTCAAGCGCGCCGCAGGGGAGCATGCAGGCCAGGCAGCAGCGCAGGCTGTTCCCCATGCCTCCTTGCCGCCGCTGGGTTCTGCTGCTTCGTGCGTGCGTCGACGGGAGGAGGAGATGCCCGACGCCGGCTTAGCTTTTAAGCTTTGGCTCCTGCTTTCTTTGTGGAGAGGTAGTGAAAAAATTTATAAAATAATACAGAATTAACGGATAAATAAATATTAAATAGGAGGATGGATAAATGAGATAACTTATCTATTTATAGTTATAAAGTTGTCTATATATATAACTGTTTTGCTTAGTGGGCCACCTATGATTTCACATGGTGTGTTCAAGCGAATGATGCACGGATTTTTCCTTTTCCCGATTCCCTTTCCCGTTCTCATTCCTTTTATTTCCTCTCATCTCCAACAGCTTTCTCTCGAGGGGAATCGTGAAGGGAAAGGAGAGATAATCCCGTTCTGAAGGGAATGACCCTGGGAATCCCGTCGTGACGGGAACCGTGAAGGGAAACCGTTGGAGCGCTGAAGGGAACGAAAATCCCGTCGTGAAGGGATTTTGGTCCCTGAAGGGAAACCGTTGGAGATGGTCTTAGAGGTGAACACTATTTACAGTTTGGAGCATGACTTTAGCACAACTAGTTTATGACGTGTAAACATGTTTGGTTTCTCCAAGTGTGTGGATTTGTGATAGATGATGATAGTATAACAGCTCAGATAATTTCAAGGACTACAAATTTTATTTCCATGTTATGGTGTGCCCATCGATAGATGATAAATGTGATTTGTTTTGGCAAATTTGTGTGCATGTTGTTTAGAAGGAAAAACTTTCAGGCTTCTTTTAGATAATGGGAGTCTATATCCCGCTCTTTGCACCAACTATTGATGCAGTAAAAGATTACTGAGCTCAGTTATTTAGGATCCTAGTGGTGAATCCTGTCTACTCAGGTTTGAGTCCAGACTCGCCAGAAATGTTTATTTTTCCTAGTGTGCTTGCCTATATTAGATCGAAGGGATCGGTGATGTTAGAGAAGATGAATTAAGATATTTAGGATTAATTTGACTTAAAAATAACACAAGATAAACATATATCAATTTCTATCTAAATATATTTTAAGTTTATCTAATATGTCTACTCTACCGATCAAAGTACTTATAATCTATCAAAGAAGGTAAATTGTAAGAATGTAAATACGAAAACGTAAATAAGTAGAGAAAGTAAACTCGGCATAAGGGATTTTTCCTCATGGTATTGATGGCATAAATATTACTCCTAGTCTACGCTGGAGCTCCACAAAGGATATACTTCCGGTCATCATCTGGTCACGACTCTTGAGCCACCAAGTCACAAATATAAGGCCTTCACCCAGATGAGTCACCAAGCCACCAAAGTAAAGTCTCACCACTAGTCTCTCTTCCGGTTCCTTATTGTCGTGATCACTTCAGAGCTTGACACACCAAGACAAGGATCTCCGTGTCCCCGCACAATCACCTTGCCGTCGCTCCACAAAAAGTCGGAGGGTCAACAAGCTTGCCGACGAGTCACCAAGACTCCAAGGTTCTGGCGTATCACTTGGTATAAAGTTGGATCACTCCTTGATCCACTCTCTATGCAGCAATCACCAAGCAACACTCTCTCTAAGCCTATAAGCACTAATCACTCACTAATTTTGTGCTTAATCGCCTTGGATAATCACTTTAAGCATTTTAGTGGCTTGAATGTCCTCTCAAGTGTACATAAACTTCTCTGGACTCCAGCAGCACGCTACTGCTTCAAATGACTGAATGGAGGGGTATTTATAGCATCAAACTCGTGCACTAGCCGTTAACTCAATGGCTCAAAAAGTTGTCAACACCGAATGATCCAATGAGAATAATAGTACTAACACCGGATCATCCGGTGAGTACACTCTCATAAACTAGCCATTAGAACCCCACTCAAACCTTTGTGAACACTGGACACATCGGTGTATACTTCATCTCCATCACCGGACTATCCGGAGAGTTATCCTGAATCATCCGAGCCTTTCCTTCTTTTCTGTATAAATTGCTCCAGTGCATGCATCCGGTGCACATCACTTCATCACCGGACTATCCGGTGAGTTGACTTCAGCCAACCGAGCCAATGCAACCCTCTCTAGAAATAATGCTCCGGTGTGCACAACCTTTATCACCGGACCATCCGTTGCGTTGAACTTCGTTCTGCCTCTTTGCATTGTTCATTGTTCGGTGTGTGCAACACATTGATTAACAGATCATTCGGTGTTTTAATCTTCAACTTCAATGGTTGCAACCTTCTCTGGACAAAATGCTCCAGTGTGTATCTTCTTTGATCACCGAACCTTCCTATGAGTTCTTCAGGCCTCTCTCCCTTTTCCAAATATACTTCGATGAGTTCAACACCGAGAGCACTGAACCATCCGATGAGGCAAATCTTCCTAGGACTTCTCCAATTTAGTCCAACTTTATCCTGGCTGTAGTGGCTTCTTCATGTATTACATCCATGAGACATACTAACATATATTCTTGACAAATATGTTAGTCCTATTGACTATGTTGTCATTAATCACCAAAATCATAATCATAGTCTAATAAGGTCATTTTCGCTACAATCTCCCCATTTTTGGTAATTGATGACAATACAACCAAAGTAAGTGGCAAATAATAAATGATATCATATGTAAAGATCATAAGCAAGCATAAAGTCTTACCACATTGCTTAGATGCATGTTCTTACCACTTAGCCCCCTCTTTGTTGTGGCTCTCTCTTTCTCTATTGCCACTATCTCCCTTGAATGACCTATGCAAGAGCTTTTTTTGTTAATCTAGGCACCTAGTATATTTTATTCTCCATCTTTATCAACTTCGGCATTCCTAGATGTCTTTTGATGCTACAATCTCCTCGTATGGTTCATCTTGCTTTCATCTTACTTTAGTCGTTAAACTTCTCCCCCTTTGTTAACAATCTACCAAAAGGACTATAAACACATGTTGAACTCAAGAGAAAAACATTAGAGCACATAGTAGAGAGCTTCACAAATCATGATCCAATAAAAGGATACCAATTATATGGATATCACGAAATGAATGATACCAATTGTAGGCTATGAAAGCACATGGATCATAATTTATGAAACTCACATAATATAGTCTAAACTCACCATATATGTGTATGATGAAAAATAAATATATACACAACTAGAAAATATGTTAAGATAGGAAGTTTAAGCTATATTATGCATGGAGGTAGCTTAAATGAATAAAAGATTTGACAATAATATCGTTTGAAGCATTTAAGCATTACATACATCTGGGGATATATTAATTGCTTCATGAGACTACAAAATATATAACTAAAAATATATATTAGTCTCAAAATCACAACCTATAAGATATACTTCAACTAAAAGTGTGCATACAAGTGTTAAATATTGTTGAGATATAAGCACTTGTTATTGATAACAATGGGGATTTATCCTATAGATTTGATCATTGAATATAAAAGATACCAAATGTAAAAACTAGTGCCATAAAATTAACCTACAACTAATAAACGATGTAGGTTGCTCATGATTAAAGATAAACATAAGCAACCTACCATATGAAAACCTACACTAGGCATTGCATTAAATTGAAACAATTATATGCAATCCTATACAAGGCAAATAAGCTACAAGCAAAAAATAAAATACATGAATATAAGTCTAGCTACCATTTACCTATTTTACCTTTGGATGGAGATTTAGGTATGTGATGATCATAATCTTCATCAATACACCCATCTTATACACTTAGCTTCTTTCCTTACCTTAATTTCATCTTGTGAGCCAAGTCTCCAAATCTCTATAGTCGCTTTGGGTTTCAAGTCTTTTTTGAAACTCAAACTGATTATGGCTCTTTCATATTGGTGATGACTTTCTTGGGCACCCAAATGGGTTGGTTCCACCTTCGATCATTTCTCCCAACCATATGTGCAACCACCTTTCCATTGTCCTTATTCTTGAGCTTGTAGTGGTTGCTATTGGTCTTGATCATGTACTTGGGTTTGGTATAGAGGTTGGAGATCTTGTTGGAGAGGTTCGCCATCTTGCTCTTCTCCTTAATCTCTTTCTTCACTTACTTGCATTGGAAGGACTTGTGGTCTTCTTTATGGCATTTGAAGTATATCACAGTAGACCCCTCTGTAAGCTTCTCCACCATGGTTGCACAGTTATTTTGAGGAGATTGAACATGATTCTTGCCCTTTAGTCTTGCCAAATCCTTCTTGAGCTTTTTGACTTCTTGCTTGAGCTCATCATTTTCTTGCGCAATAAGGCCATTAGATGGTTCTACAAAAACATTCTTAATGCAATTCTCATTGCAAATGGGTGAGCATAATATATCAATTAAATCATTGTAATAAGTAGAAGCATCTACCTTAGGCTTGAAATTAAATAGATAGGCAGATTGCTTCAAATAGACCTTAGTTTGAGATTCAATGCACTCAAATTTATCTTTAAGCTCTTTATGCTCCTTGTTTAGCAAATTAAATTTGCACAATAATTATTCATAATTAGAAATAAATGTAACATGAATGTCATTAAGTGCATTGAATTTCTTAAGCTCTTTTAATTATTTCTTAAGGGACATTTGTTTCTCATTGATCAAATTAAGGAATTTATCATAGGAAGGAGAATACTCATCGAATTCATCATCACTTACATCACTATCTATACCTTTGATCATAAGGTACTTGTGAGATGACTTGCGAGATAATGACTTATGTGATGACGACCTTAAGGAAGAGCTTCTCTTTGAGGAATGGATAGTGATGCTCTCATCACTTGAGCTAGAATCTTCATCATCACTCACTCATCTTTCTATACTAGCAAGTGTCTTGGCTCTCCCCCTTGTCTCACTCTTGTTCTTAGTCTTCTTCTTATTCTTGATGTGATCAATTGTTTTGACCAAGTCTTTTATGGAGATTGGATGATCAATCTTGACATTGATCTTCTTGATGTTCTTCTCCACTTGTGAGATGAGCTTGGCGACTTCAGAATCCATCTCTTCATCGCTTAAGGTGTTTTGCTCATCTTCTTCATAGCTCTTATCATCATGATCACCATCATCTTCGTTTGAGCTTGACTCTTGCTCTTGTCTCCTCATCCTTACCTTCATGTGTTGGCATTGAGCTTGCTTACTTGTGACAGTAAGGTTTTTGATGTTGGATGAGGAAGAAGCTTCCACCCCTATATTCATTGTCATCTTATGACGGTGATCTTTCTGTGCACTTGACTTGAAGTCATGTTCTTGATGTCATTGTTATCGTAGATGATGGAGACTATCAACTCGTACTTCGGAAGAAGAGCTTGAAGTATTCTTCTCACCACTTGATCATCTTCAATTAGCGTCAAACCTAACCAATTGATCTCATTAACAAAAATATTCAAACGAGAATACATATCATTATCACTTTCATAGGGTAGTTGCTTGATGCCTTTGAGCATAATAACAAGCACATGATATTTCTCATTGCGCACATCCTTTGTGCCTTTATTATTTCAATGAGACTAGTCCAAATATTATGTGCATTGGTGAGAGAATAAACATTAAATGTATCAACACATATAGATGATAAAAGGATACTCTTGGCCAATACATCTAATTGTCTCTCCTTGTTGGTGATGCGAGGACTCATCCCTTCCTCGGCAACTCTCCAAACATCCAACCCTCAGGCTTGCAAATAACAAGTTATTAGAATTTTCTACCGTGGGAAGTTTATGTCATCGAAAAGTGAAGCACTATAGAAATCCATCCTAACCCCGAACGTCACAACTCACTCGGCGGTGAACCCTAACCGATCATAATGAGACTACGGCTTAAATACCACTTGAATTGGCGAAACCTTGTGAAAGATATGAAACTTTAACACAAATTGTAGAGTTAAATGTGAATCCTAGCTCTGATACCAATTGAAGGAATCGGTGACGTCCTAAGAGGAGGGTGAATTAGGACACTTAATACTAATTTGGCTTCAAAACCAACACAAGATAAATCTATATCAATTGACATATAAATATGCTCTAAGTTTATCTAGTGTGTCTACTCTACCGATCAAAGCACTTGCAACCTATCTAAGGAAGTAAATTACAAAAATGTAAATACGAAAATGTAAATAAGGTAGAGAGAGTAAATTTGGCACAATGAATTTTTTCTCTCGTGGTATCGATGACATGAATGTCACCCCTAGTCTACGTTGGAGCTCCACAAATGATATGCTCCCGGTTGGCACCCGGTGACGGCTCTTGAGCCACCAAGTCACAAAGACAAGACCTCCACCCGGATAAGCCACCAAGCCACTAAGGCAATGTCTCACCACTAGTATCACTTCCAATTCCTTACAGTCGTGATCACTTCGAAGCTTGAGCCACTAAGGCAAGGGTCCCCTTGTCCCCATACAATCGTCTTGCCGTCGCTTTACACCAAGTCGAAGGGTCAACAAGCTTACCGACGAGTCACCAAGACTCTAAGGTTCTGGCGTACCACTTGGTATAAAGTTGGATCACTCATTGATCCACTCTCTAAGCAGCAATCACCTAGCAACACTCTCTCTAGGCCTATAAGCACTAATCACTCATTAATCTTGTGTTTATTCATCTTGGATAATCACTTTAATCACTTTAGTGGCTTGGGTGTCTTCTCAAGTGTACATGAACTTCCCTGGACTCCAGCAGCACGCCACTACTTCAAATGATTGAGTGGAGGGGTATTTATAGCCTCAAACCCCCACACTAGCCATTAATTCAACGGCTTAAAAAAGTTGTTAATACCGGATGATCCGATGAGAACAGTAGTACTAATACTGGATCATCCGATGAGTATACTCTTACAAACTAGCTGTTAGAACCTCACTCAAGTCTCTGTGAACACCAGACACACCGGTGTATACTTCATCTGCATCACCAGACTATCCGATGAGTTATCCTGAGCCATCCGAGTTTTTCTTTCTTCTCTGTGTAACTTGCTCTGGTGTATGCATCCGGTGCACACCACTTCATCACCGGACTATCCACTGGGTTGACTTCAACCAACTAAGCCAATGCAACTCTCTCTAGAAATAATACTCTGGTGTGCACAACCTTCATCATCGGACCATCCGTTGCGTTGAACTTCGTTCTGCCTCTTTGCACTGTTCATTGTCGGGTGTGTGCAACACATTGATTATCGAACCATCCGGTGCTTTGATCTTCAACTTCAATGACTGCAACCTTCTCTGAATAAATGTTCCGTTGTGTATCTTCTCTGATCACCGAACCTTCCGATGAGGTCTTCAGGCATCTCTCCCCTTTGTCAAATATGCTCTGGTGAGTTCAACACCCAGAACACCGGACCATCCGATAAGGCAAATCTTACTGGGACTTCTCCAATTCAGTCCAATTTTATCCCAACTATGGTAGCTTCTTCATGTATTGTATCCATGAGACCTACTAATATATATTCTTGACAGATATATTAGTCTCATTAACTATATTATTATTAATAAAAAATCATATTTATAATTTAATAGAGCTATTTCACTGTGTAGATCTCTAATTTACACATGTGTTATGACGTGGGTGTGCGTGGATGTGCATATAGTGTGTGTCCGACTTTACTTAAAACGAGTTGTGCCGTAGAAGAGCTAGAATCAGTGAAAAAAGTTCGGGTCTCACTTTTAAGGTCTAGATTATCCATGCCCTTTGTAGCGAGTGTAGCATTTTGGTTGTACTGAAATCCAGCCAAATTGTCATCAGCTAATCCAGGAAGGTACAACTATACATGAATGTGCATGATTATCTCTGATACATATCCAGCACAAGTAAGACAAAAAGGGGCACCATGTAATCATGTTCCTTTGGACTTGCAGATTGCGGTTAACTCCTTTCTTTAGTCCTCATCATCATTGTCTGCTTTTCCCTCGTCTTAAATGAAACAGCAGTGCTTCTGCTTATGGTTAAAAAAAATCACCATTGCCTGCATGTTTTCCCCTCCTTTCTGAGGTGCCTTCATGCTATCTCTCTATAAGGATTCTATAGAATCTAGAATAACGATTAGATGAGAATGAATATGTGCTTCAATAAATTTATTTTAAAATAAATGTTTTTCTTCTATTTTGTCACTCAATACACATACAGAACAAAACGCAACACAAAATACAGTGAAAACACAGAACTCAAACTAGTAGATCCGTCTATAACAGAAAAAACTCAAAGAATTCAAAAATCAAACTTGAAGATCCAATCAAAGATGGGTCTCATAGTTGAAATCGAATACTAGATTCCACAACAAAACAATTCATAACTCATCCCAATACAAAGTTCGGAACTTGAGATGAAAGATTCAAAAAACAAAGATAAGGTCACTGGTTGAAGAAATTCTCCAAATTGATGATCTAGAGGTAATAAAGTTCAAGACACACGAGTATACACTCGTATGTGATTTTTATGCCTCTAACAACAAAAAGAATGACTTCATAAGATGCTAAAAATTCAGCCCAAAAATTAAAACGAAAAACACAGCGAAACACAAAAAACTTGCAAACTCGCAAGGGAACCAATAGAGGAAAACTAAAATGAGAGGAATTCAAGCATATGCAAAAACGTAAACTTCATTACTCAAAGAGATTTATCCTATTTTAAACAGATTACAAATATTTTTCACTTAAAATTCTCACCTAATATATAAGGTAAACACTCATCACTCTTGTCCCCTAAAACCCTAGCACTATGCTCTCAAATGAGTTGCACAATAGGCTCAAGTGGCTAGTTCACCCTCTCACATAGCGCTACCCCTCTATTTATAGGTCTAGAAAACTTAACTCCCAAGTTTCCTAGCTTTTTTTCCAAAATATTCCTCTCTTGTAGTACACTTCTACCTACCACAAAAGTATTTTTAATCCATTTTCTTCTCCATTCATCGGATGATCGCGACACCTTTACGACTTAGCTTCGCCTCGATGTAAGTTTCGTGATGGTGCCACATACTCCTCCAGTCATCCCACGGTTTTGAAGTCAAACCGTGAAACCTTATGACGCTTCTCAAAGCGTGATTAGCCACCACTTACTTCCATCTAAAGCAAGTGTCATGATGATGACGCGTGTCCTCCGTCTTGCGATTTTGACCGCCGATAAGTCTTTCCCGCTCCCGATCCCTCGGACCGCATTGTCACTCACACCGGCATCAACTTCGCTTGACTTTGTCAACACACCATCTTCATCCTCCATTTCATGCTTTGCTTACCTTCATGTGTATAGTTAGGATCACCCTTGACTCCGTTTGGCCCTCCTTGATTGTCCAGCACCAAGCACCCACTTAGCCCCGATCACCCGTCGTCGACTGCCAAGTTGCAACAGTCACCTACATACCATGAAACAAGAAACACATTTCTTCACACTCCAAAGTATCTCCAGGTTAGCACAAAATCAAAAACTTCAATTCAAAGCACATTCTGCACACCATGAAACAAGCAAACACATTTCTCCACACTCCAAGAAATCTTCAGGTTAGCACAAAATCAAAAACTTCAACTCAGAGTACATCCGGTGTTCTGCTCTTGAACACCGGACCATCCGATGAGTCTAACATTATATATTTTAGGAAAATTTTTACTCTCTACCAGAAAAGAACCGGTGAAAGCTTCCGGTGATCTCATGTCCATCACCGGATAATCCGATGTATACCAATTCACCGAACCACTCTTCTGCAACCTCTCTGCAACAAAAGATCTGGTGTATTCTCTGATGTTCACAATCTCAGCACCGGACTATCCGGCGTACATAATCAAACTTGGCACTAAAAATCTCCTCTCTGCAGAAAATACTCTAGCGCTCTCAAAATCCATCATCGGACCATCTGGTGTTTGCTTTCATTTCTGCTTCAGCACTGAAAATGCTTCGGTGTAGCCACCACATTCAACGGACCTTCCGATGCATTGATCTCCAATTTTGCCCAAATAATTGCTCTTCGTAATAAATAGTCCGACGAGTATACACTGCCCATACCGGAACTTCCGGTGAATACCGGAACATCCGATGTTCACACCAGAACTTCCGTTGTGTGTAATTTTTCTACGTACGGAGAAGAATTTGCCAATTCTAAACACCGCCAACTCGAGTTAGACAAGAATAAGAATAAGCATCCACAAACACATGCTAATCAAGTTCAAGACACATCAACTATTATCAATACTTTATCACATAAAAAAAACATTTCTCCACTTATTTTCTCAGATTCAATACCAAGAAGGCAAAGTGTTAGATTAGTGGGTTAATAATGCGAATTCCCGGGGACTATAGGCTAGTCATGGCCCTAGTCTCTCAAGCAGGAAGCTGCTGGGAAGCTTGTCATCTACTCATCATCATCTCCAATGATGATTATGAATAAACCTTGATGGCATTATCAGGTAGATTATCATGGAGAACGTTCCTAACGACTTACCAAGAAAGAAAATGGTGTCACATAAATTTCTCGACATTCCACCATTTTGGCAGCTCGTTGGAAATTGTCCTAGAATATCTACCATGTAGATTCAAAATGTGCGTCTATTGGCACACATTCAAGAATTTCAACAGATGGTAGCAGCAAACCCGAACTGTTGCTCGAACAAACAGGAGTACTCCTTGCAGACATTGGGTTCGAGCAGCCGCCATCATGTCGTGCCATTCCCCCGGACAGCCAGACCAGACTGGACTCAAAAGGCAGGTGGCCAGGCGGCCAGCTCCCCGGATCGGCGACCCGTCAAAAAAGTTGAACCAGGAAGTTGCCTGCCTGCAGAGCGACACAGAAAAGGCTGCCACTGCCGAGCTTCAAATTTATCTAAAATATATGTTAGTAGGTTATATAATATATTAAAAAAATTATCGTAGTCGGAATAAAATTTGATTGAATTGAAAATATCCTAGGAAGATTTGCGCCACCGGAAAGTCTGATGTAAAGGAGTTTGTAATCATCAAAGCATTGTGTCCAGAGGCTGATAGCCTCACCGGATAATTTAGTGTTCAGGGGTTAAACTCACCGAAGTATTTCTGATAAAGGAGAGAAGATTAAAGATCAACTCACCGGATGGTCTGGTAATTGGTTTGTGCACACCGGATTATAGTACCGGAGTATTTCTTGTAGAGACGATTGCAAGTGTTGAAGAAAGAAGAATAACATACCGGAAGGTCCGATGCTCTAAAGATGAAAGCACCGGAGTATTTTACACAGAGAGACTGCAAAGACTCAGATGGCTTAAGATAACTCACCGGAAGGTCCGGTAATAGATTTGAAGACACACCGAAATGTCCGGTGTTCACAGAGGCTTTGAGTAAAAATCCAATAGCTAGTTTTTAAGGTTATACTCATCAGATGATCCGATGTTAGTACTATTGTTCTCACCGGATCATCCGGTGTTAATAGTTTTTCTGAGCCATTGGAAAAACAACTAGTTACGGGTTTGAGGATATAAATATCCCTCCACTCAGTCATTTGAAGGTGTGGCATGTTGCTGGAGTTTACAGAAAACTCATACACACTTGAGAAGACATCCAAGCCACCAAAGTGCTTAAAGTGATCATCCAAGCTAATTAAACACAAGATTAGAGAGTGTTTAGTGCTTATAGATCTAGAGTGAGTTATAGCTAGGTGCTGTAGCTTGAAAAAGGGGTGCTAGAGTGATTCTAGCTTATACCGAGTGGTACATCGGCACCTTAGAGTCTTGTTGAGTCGCTGACATCTTGGACCTTGGTGTGGAGCGGTGACAAGACACGTGTACCGGGACGTGAATACCCTTGCCTTGGTGGCTCAAGCTCCGAATTAATCACGGTGGTAAGTGACTAGAAAAGAGGCTAGTGATGAGATATTGTCTTGGTAGCTTAGTGGCTCATCCGGCTTGAGGTCTTGCCTTAGTGACTTGGTGGCTCAAGAATCATGATTGGGGGTCGACCATGAGCATATCCTTAATGGAGCTCTATCGTGGACTAAATGTGGTATTCATGCCATCGATAGCATGGTATAAAAATCCCTCATGCCGAGTTTGTCTCTCTACCTTATTTACGTTTTCGTATTTACATACTTACAATTTACCTTGCTAGAATAGGTTGCAATCCTCTTAAGCGGTAGAGTAGACACACTAGATAAATCTAGAGCACATTTAAATAGAATTTGAGATAGGTTTATCTTGTGAAATTTTTGGAGCCTATTTGGTTTAGGTTTCTAAATGTCCTAATTCAACCCCTCTCTTAAGGTGTCATCGTTCCTCACACCGGTCCCCCGGAGGCAACGTCCATAGCCTCCCTCCCCTGATGAATTCCTCGAAAAACCTACACGACTACTGCGCATAGAGATGGCAATGGTCCCCCAAACATAATACCTGGCGAGTAATTGTTTCATGTATGGACCTCTTTTCATACATGTGGGTCTGTTAAAGGGATAAAATCGTAACCCATTGGATGGAGCGGGTATGGATCCATTCTCCTACTACCCATACCTATGTATCAATGGGTTCTCAACCTCCCAAGCTATCACCAGATTTGGCCCAACTAGTCCAATTGGCCCATCGTAAAACCCTAGAACCACCCACCACCCAAAGTCCCTAGCCCAAAAATCCCAGACTTATGCCGTGTGGTCATGCGTGTGAAGCACTGAAGCTGCTACCTCCTTTCCTGCCCTCTCGACCGTTGCCACCCCCTCACGGATCCTGGTTGCCACCGTCACCGGATCACCACTGTCGCCGCCCCAGACCATTTGTTGCGGTGATGGCCCTACCCGGCCGATGCCTCCTTCGCCGCCCCTCCCGACCGTCGCCCCCTTTAGATTCCTAGGTGCCACCATCGTAGTCGTCGTTGGATCCCTGTTGCCACCACCCTCAACCATCTATTCCGGTGGTGGAGGGGTCTCCCATGCAGATCCGCGATGGTTGTGGTAGAGGAGTCTTTGTCTTGACGTCTCCCATGCATATCCCAATGGCCCAGCTGAGCCCCCAGATCTCGATCGCCGCCTCAACCCTCTCGGATCTGGTCACCCCTAAGCAACCGCATGGCAGTTGATGCCTCACCTACTTGGATCTTAGCCGTCAAACTGCCCTCCCCGGTGAACATGGTGTCGCACGCCTACTTAAGGATGAAGGGCCCAAATCCGGCTTGGCACACGAGGAGGTGGATGGTGAGGGAGATGGTGGCGTCCTAGTGGGCAGTGGGGATGAGTGCAGCCGTGCAGGTGGCGCACCCGCTGAGGGTGAGTTGCTATGCACGAGTAACCCATTGGGTACCTGTTACCCGCACGAGTACGGGTAAATATTATACTTGTGTGCAGGTATGAGTATTGTAGCGGGCGTGTTTTTTTTCACACGGGTATGGGTACGGGTTGGTACTACCCAGTGGGTCTAGACCCGTTGCCATCCCTAGTTGTGCCAATTGATGCGCAGGCACACGCCTCCCCTTGCACGCTTGGGCAGGCACACCACCAAGCAATCACGCAGGTGGCACGGCACGTGAGCCCTACAGCTCTGCACGTACCAATAGTACATCACGTCGCGCGGGTTGATGCTAAGGTGGCTAGTTGGCTGAGCTGACGCCAACCATTTAGGTGGTGCGGCAAGGGGATCCCCCGGGGGGTGTTGGCGCTTTTGGAAGCAGCCACGTGGGAGGCAGGGGTGGAAAAGGTGGCTTTGTGTCCCGCGGATCACATGCCCGTGTTGGCCCGCTGTCTCGTGTCACCTCCTGGACAGGGGCATGTTGTTGCGGCTATCAGTTAAGTGAACGGAAACTCTATTCGGAAGATAGGATTATCAGTGAAGGATGCAGAGCACTCATGTAGGGCTCATTAACCTCTCTTCCTCTTTTTCTTCTTCGTCTTCCTCTCTTTTTTCTTCCTTTCCCTCATTCATGGTAAAAGCCCATTGGATCCGCTCCTGTGAACTAGCCAGTGTGCAACGCTTCAGCTAAGTTTTTTTAGAGTAAGCTCTATGTTGAGTTGGATATCAACGCCGGGTGGATATCAACGCTCACAAGCACAAATTTATGGTGGTCCCGCATCCAGCATCATGCACGATGGCCACACAAGGAATTGGCACCGTCACCTCCACACCTCCGGGCGTGGTTTGTGGCTCCAACAGTCGACCATCCTAAATGAGACCCAAATATAAAATTTTAGCCCCTCAATTTGAAAGTTTTCATAGTTCAATTTCCAATCCCCTAATCAGGAGTTTTCCTGTTTGGAGTTCAATCCCCGGATTTGAAGATGATTGTAGCTGAAAGATTAATCTACAACTTTACAAGTCTTTTAGATGACTTCAATTCCACAATTGAAGTTAGACCTGAAGGTTTTCTGTCCGAAAGAAAGATTCCTCTACCTAGTTGAAAGCGGGAAGAAACATAAGCTAAGCGGGAATTATTGGTCGTTTAGATAGGGATGTCTGCTACACAAACATGTTAGTGAATGTTCATATAAAAACCATCATGTTTATATTTTTAATCATGAACTGAGGCATGTAGTGTAGCCACCGCGATATCGTTACCCTGCCTCTCAAAAAAAGAGCTCGAATTGAATCCATATTTTAAAACTTTTTTTTTTGTTTTTTTGACCGGAAGCATTAGGAAATGATCCCACTCTGTGGGTGTGTATAAAATAACGAGAAAAAAAAAGTACGCACAAGAGGAAAGCCAAAAATGGAACAAAAAGGGTTTAAAAAATATGATAATTCACTATATGTGTTGTTTCTCATTCGCAAATGTCGATTTGCGCATTGAGTTTTCTTCTCTCAGTTGAAATCATGTTTACTTGTCAGAAAACTTGTCATTTTCGACATGTAGTTAAAGTACTGGAAATTTCCCCGCAAGATAAACTTTTTGAAGAATTAATAAGCGGTATCTTTTAAAGACACTTCGTGTCTACATCCAAAACGATATGTTTGCGTAACTGAAGCAGTACGCAGTAATTTTGCATGCGCCTGGACTGATTCGCGGCGTGTTATCCGCAGTTCACCGCCGCATGCATTTTCTTGTTCAACTCGAGTTCGTCTCGGGTGAAACCGCGAGCTCTCGTCCGCCGGTGCATGATGTCGGGTGATCGGCGAGCCGCCGAGCAAACACGAGCCACGGGTGAGGAGGAGGTGACCGGTGAGTCGGCGACGGACGGAGGCTCACGTGCGCAGACAGGACTCAGGAGGGAGCCGGAAGAGGGGGGGGGGGGGGCGGTTGTGAGGAAGGCGCCACGAAGCTTCCCGGGCTAGGAGTTTCCGACCACGGCGGCACCGGCCACCTCGACATCCGCCCACTAGATCCATTTGGGCCGGACCCCATATTACTTTATTTGCGCCTCTCTGAGAGCCCTTCCTGGGCCGTGCAGGACTGCCGGACTACCTGGCATGTCAGGCCCTCTTCAAAAAAAAATCGGCATGTCAAGCGTAGTGACACTGGTTCCTCGGCCCCACTCGGGATGCCAGGTGGGCGCTGCCCTTACAAAATTCTGTACCGTACTTGAACGCGCGCAGAAAATGGCCGTGCATACGGTCCCGTCCTTTCGGACTCCGTACCGTACAGTTCCTGCCAGATTCTCTTTGCTGATCCACTCATGTCATGCAATTTTTGTTAAAAGAGTAGAAGGTCGTACATACAGGCGCGTCCATTCTACATTCACGCTCAGACATATTCACATTAAAACATCTTATCATATACCTAAATAAAATTAAAGACATATCCTCACACGTAGGTACATAATTATATATATACATATACACTATTCCTTCTTAGAAATTAATTCCAAAAAAAATGCAAGCATCTAGGACTCCAACTAGATAAACAGATTCCGCTACCAGGACTAACCAATTGGGCTACGTCCAATTCACTCATGTCATGCAATTTCTGCGGATGATAAAACATGATAACAGTGATACTAGTACCGGCCTTAAGATATGGTTTCATGAACGTTTTCTCAGTGGTCCATGCAATGGTTGGTGCGCGAGACAGCACATTTCGATCCAAGAAAAATAGGATCGGATCTCGGTGGTCTGAACATTTTGCAAATCGGCAATTTGCATGGCACGGCTGTGATGAGATAGATGTAGATCCCACGTCGCTGCAGCAGCATGCTTAGTGCAAGGGAAGGAGGCACGTACGAAAGGTAATGGCAAACCGCAGCGCCATTTCTATTCAGTTTATTGTACAGTAGAGTACAGGACGGGTTTTGCATACACTCTTGCATTGCATCTCATGCGGAGCCGGTTTCACAAAGTACGGGAGGAGCATGCTGCTTTGCGCTGTTGCACATCAGCATCAGCATCGTTTATTTGGTTCGTCAGGTGGCGCGATCTGATGGGACAGCAGCTCAGTCCTCGTAGTCCCAAAGCTCAGATGCGCTCTTGTATGGCCCGTGAGTCTTGTTCACGAAGAGCTCCTCTCCGGTCAGGACTCGCTTCTGCAATACCAAGGTCCACACACGCTAGATCAGGCAAAACCCCGATTAACTACTGCTAACAAGCCAAGTTTTACACTATTTTAGTGTGGTATTTAAGTGCTAGGTGCCGCAGTAAGCAGATTAAATGATGCTCTATGCCTCTATCTGAAAACTCCTATTCTTTTTTCGATGCAAAATGGCTTTATCTGACTGGCCTGCAGGATACCCTGAAAGATGATTAAACATATGCAATAGAGAAACTAACATAGACCGGGTCTCTTGGGGCATGTTGGTTTAGTGCTAAAGTGGCATGACAAGCTCAGTTGATGTCGAGAAGTCTACCATATCGTCTACCAAGATTCCAGATTCCACCGGTATCAAATAGTCGATTTTTCCCCCAGTAGTTTCGATGACCATCTTCTCTTAGCTTATGAAGTATACGGTATTGTACCAAGTTATGCTTAAACCCAGAAACTAGGGCGCCCAAACTCACCTCATCTTTGATGCTGCACAAGACCTTGAAGTCCTCGTCAGGGATATCCCATCCGAACACCTGAATATTCTCCTTGATCCTTTCATCTTTGGTTGATTTGGGAATAACGCTAGTTACCCTTTGGAGAGCCCACTTGATAAGCACCTGCGCGGAGGTCTTGTTCAGTTTGTTGGCTACCTGTGGTTAAATGCTTGGACTCAGAGCTAGACATAAAATAAAAAGATTGAATTCAACTGAAATACTATATTTTGTTCATTAGGTTTGTTCAGGAACCTTTTCAACAACCGGATCATGCGCTAGGTTCTTTTCTGAAGAACCCAGTGGGGAGTAAGCCTGCAAAATAACACATAAGCAAGAAAGTAAGCGTTTTGTTTTCAAAACAAAAACATGCTAAGGTGGAGAATATTCACGAGATCACTGTCATAACTGATTTTTTCAGATTGTCATCGCTAATTAATTTTTACAAGGATTTGATAATTAAAGATTAAATATTTACTAGAAATACGATATATCATGAGAATGGAGTATCATAGGTTTAATAATTGTCATGAGGTAAATAAAGCATGTATGGATATTGCATACAGTTCATTGTGTTTCACATGAAAACTATCCCCATATCATGTAAGAATCCTCCAGATAACATAATCCGAGAAAGTTACGCTGAAGACTGAGTATGCTATGCCTCCCCGACCCGACTATATAAGAAGAGGAGAGGATACGTCATGAGGAGGTCAGACAAGTCGGACAGGCGGGGCAGAGCCAAATAGACAAGCAATACAAAGTAGGATAGAAGCAGAAAAAACTCATTGAGATCCATAGCAGTCATAATCATAAGAGAACTCATCGAGATTCCTAGGATTAGATCTAGACACATCCCGTTGTAATGATCTTTTCCTAAGATTAATTAAGGCAACACATGATTTAGAGCTATTATCCCAAGAGATATCTGAACCTGTATAAAATCTCGTATCCTTCTTTTCGAACAATTGATGAACATATATCCCTATTTTAAATAAGTATTTACATAATTGAATTTACTAATAGTCAACATTTTTTTAGGACTGTCATTGCTGATTTTCATAAGAAATATCTTACAGTGACATGAATCCCATGCCTCTTGCAGGCCTCAAAAATCTTATCGTTCTTCCAACCAGGATGCATTTCCATCTGTATGAAATCAAGTACAGAAAGGGTCAATTCGGTTACTTCAACGTTCTGGAACTACCGATCAAATCTGAGTCATTCACAACCTGGCATACTGCTGGTGGAACATTTGCTGACCGCATCAGCCGGTTGAGTTTGGTAACTGTATAATTGCAAACACCGATGTCCTTAACAAGTCCGTCTTTCACAAGGTCTTCCATTTCCCTCCATACTCCTTCCATGTCAAATTCCAGCACTTCCCCAACTTCTGGGGGCATATGTGCCCCATCTTTTAGTCGGAACGGCCAATGGATCTGTGTTCATTTATCAATGTAATTAGATTCCCTTTTTGGTAAAAAAAACATATTGCATTTCATTATGTAAAAGATGTTTGAGGCTTGCATGCACAAGCTTTACAAGATCTCCACAGCATCTAGGTTTGCTGATTCTGGATCTCTACTTAGATAATACAGTAGTAGGGTCATGTAAATTCAACAAATCAATAATGCATCCGTAAGAGAAAGTGAAGCTACAAGCACTACAAGGTCCCTTGGAATGCAAAATAACAGCTAAAAGAGTAAGAAGTCATTGGTTTTTGCTTTCTTACAAGGTAAAGATCAAGATAGTCCAACTGTAAATCCTTGAGTGTGTTCTGTAGTGCTGGACGAACCTTCTCGGGAACCAAGTTTGTGCACCTGAAGTAGCCAAGTATTGATCAAATTTTGCATATTAGGGATATGCTATTACTTACTGGCTCATTTATTTATTTGTACATCAGAGGACAATTTGTAATTGTGCATATAAGTACCATAGTTTGGACGTTACAAACAAATCTTTCCTGTTGATCCCAACCTCCATTGCAGCTTTAAGTCCTTTGCCGACCTGAAAATAAGCAGAGGATTTTTAACAACATATCGAGGCTAATACAGAAACGTAATACTGTTTTGATGTGTACCTCCTTCTCTATTCCGTACTGAGCAGCTGTGTCCACGTGCCTATATCCAGCCTGCAGTAACCAGGTAGTCAGATTGCATTGTTCAATTAGAAGCATGCTCTGTAGAATTTCAGGCTATAACATCAAGTGACAATGGATAATTCCGCAGCTACAAGCTACTCTACGATAGTTGAGGCCTCTCAGTTGTTCACCTCGAAACTATATGGAAGTTCGGAGCAGTTTCAGTTGTTGGCCTCCCACAAAATTTCAGCAAAGTATTCCAAGGTATAAGTAGCATAATTTTATTTTATTTTTACCCAGCGCAGAGCACCAGAGAAAGAAAGGGGGGGGGGGGGGTGTGAAACAAAACGAAGAGGGGGATGTGTGAACAATGTTACATAATGTTTTGTTTTACAGTGTATGAAACTGGAGTTTAGGGTCACGAATTTAGTGATGTTTAGCATGAATTTTGCAACTACAAAAGAATTTCCCTAAATTTTGTAGCTTATCATGCCAGTTTTGACCATGGGCAGTATGGTGTCCACTGAATAATTGTCCTGTACTTCCCTAAACATGTACTGTAGTTCATAAAGAAAGCTCGATTAGGAGACATGAACAGCTATACCTCGGTGATGGCTGCCTGAACGGAGTGAGCGGTATCTGAGCCGGCTCTCCAAGTCCCTAGCCCAACGGCTGGGATGGTGTGCCCGCTCTTCAGAACAAAGTGATCCTGCTCCATTTGCCCCATTGCCTTCGCACTCGCCATTCTAAAACCTCAGTTCAGCACCCTTCTATCTTCGGTTTTCCAAGCCTTTTTGACAACTTCCTTGTTCCACAGAAGACAGATGGCTGCACGTCCTATATATATAGAGAGAGAGTTCTAGGAAGAGATGCCACGTACATTAGAATCCACGGACACATGGCTAGCCATCAGAACCTAAAGAAACTTCTTTCCCATGCACGAAGCACAGGTGCACTGGACCAACATGCCAAAGGCCATAGCTGTCCAGCAACCAAAAAAAAAAGATCTTCAAGAAACTTGCTTTCCTACCATCTTTGTCAGAAAGACGACGGGGGAAGCTTGCCCACGCTCTGGAACATCTGACTTCAAGAGGGCAGAAAGATCTGATTGCAACAGCCGGACCTGTCGAACTTCAAGAGAACTGACCTGCCAAATTTCCTATAGTATCACCTAATATTATTCGAATTAACCCTGAATTTACAACGTTTAAGTTACAAGCGACAGTCCTTGTTGCGCAAATCCTCCAGGGATTGCAGGCGTTCCCCTTACAGATATAGAAAGGACAAACCGTAACAGCATATTTACTCTAAAAAATTACGAGAAACAATATATAAGTACTCGGGTGGGGGTCAAAGAAAAAAGGAAATGAACAGATGCTGTAAGTACTGTCTCCCCCAATTGTGTAATTCAGTTCTACTCGATCTTGTAGCAAGAAGGCTTCCTTCCTTTCCTATGAATATGAAACTCTGGATAAGCAAAGATGACAGCAACAAGCACCCCGGCCAGCCCATGGGCATACCATTGGCACAATTCAAAACAAATATTTCTGTTTCACAAGGTACAACGTGCATAGGAACACCGAACGCTACATGGTGAGATCATACGACAACAGAAGCACATTCACCTCTCAGTTATCACCGAGAAAAATTACGTGTAAGGTTTATCACAGTTGCCAATAATCACCGAGAATCTCATTTGCCGCAACTCAATTTCACCGAGAAAAATTACGTGTAAGGTTTATCACAGTTGCCAATAATCACCGAGAATCTAATTTGCCGCAACTCAATTTCACGCAATTGCACAACCAGGCCCGAGGCAAAAATGGGGAGAATCAAGAATGGTTGTTGGTGCTTGAAATCGGAGCAAATTAAATAGATCAAAATCCGCTGCTCTATATTCCATATACAAGCTATATCAGTTGCCCCTGTTACAGTATACTTTAGTCTCCTCTGCAACCTTTGCCCACATAACAGCAAAATGGTCTGAATATGAAACCTGCACATAACAATTGTAGAACAAGATATTGTCAAATTAAACTATGTTGCTGCATCTATCTGTTTCTTTCCCTTTGTCAGTAAATACACAGGGTAATCTTCATGGTTATTTCTACATTGAACAGAGCAATATTCGTACCTGACTTATAGCAAATCCTTTCAGCATCTCTACAAAATCCCGACGTCTTTCTTTGTCAAATCTTTTGATTTCAATCATGTTGTTTTCCTGCATTGTCAAACAAAATTTAATAGGAAAATAGGTCCATTTGTTCCAAAAGCCAATCTGGTTTCAAATTGATAAGATCCATACTACCTCCTAGCACTCCTAGAGTCCTATATTTTGCAGCGACAACTCCACAAAAGATCATAAATTTCAGTTAGCTGTAAATTTTATCTGACTTAACGAAAGATCCTACTGTTCTTAGCATCATTCACATACCCTGAAAATACATGTTCAAACTCCCTAAAGGATATTAGCATCCCAAGAAGCTGAAGGGCACCCTCTAGCTTTCTTAAATTAAAACACTAAAAAGGATAGCTCTCAAAGAGACAGATTTGCATCTAGGACCTCAACTAACAATGAAGATAGGGAGTGCTCAAATGGCAAAATTGGATAAAATCATAGTTGTTACGGCAAGCGTGGCGAGGCGCGACGACCTACCACCTTCATAATTTTACAACACCTATGACGCGCAGCGTGGCGACGCCATACACACATCAGCGTGGCAAATACACAAAACATAGTCTAGGATAGTACATCATAGGTCAAGAGGAAACCTTGCTGATGTGTTTTTGTACTTTGTAATACTGTGAAGAATCAGTCACTAATCAACAAAATTTATTTTTTCAGACAATTCAGAATTATTTATCAAGGCCTGGCATCAACCACAACATATTAGGCCCGGCCCAAAAGCCCATAGCAAATCTATCCTAGGGTTTTAGCCCACATCCACCTCTTCCCTCAGGTCACAGATCACCGCCTCCACCCACCACCTTCACAGGGCGCCGCCCCAGCGCACGCTGCTCCTCCCGCCCCAGTGTGCGCCACCCCGCGCCGCCGCATCCCTCGCGCCTCTCCCGCTCCCACTCCCGCTCCAAGCGGGCGAGGGGCGGCTAGCGAAGCGGACAGCGGACAGGAGACGGCGAGGCGGGCGTGGATCCAGTGGGGGGTGGACGCCATACATGCCGCCGGAGCCATGGCGTCCCCATGGCGAGACGCTGATTTCTGCCACGCCGATATATCAACGCCATGACAACTATGGATAAAATGTCCTCATGAAATGGACTCTTGGTAGTTTAACTACATCTTAGTTAGCACAAAAAAATCATCGTAACAGCATGCTAACATTAATTCTGATTTAAAAGGGTGTGATTTTGAAATAATATTGGATTGCTAACAGAATCACATTTCAAGTTGGTATTTATATATCATAGAAAGGCTTGTGCTACAGAAATGCTGATCATATCACATGCAACAAACATAATGAAGTTTTCTGCTGGTGATGTTAGCCATCAAAGACAAGGAGAACAGAAAACCCAAATGCAAGAGTTACAATCTACCTTAAGCTTCAAACATATGAGTTGCTACCACACACCAATAGAGGACTATCCAAGTATGCATGTGCAACCATCACGAGAATATAAACTAATCATAATTAAATTTTCCTAGATGTGCAAACTTGATCAAAAGATCAGCTGAGTATATGCAGTTAAAGAATTCAGAAACAATAGATGTCATGAGAAAAGCATGAATCAACTTTCAGTAATTAAAGATAGGAGGTGCATGCTTCTTTTTCTATATGTAAAACTTCAACTGTTCCTTTTAGATTATTTTCCCGGATAAGTACATACTCAATACGTTTTCTCAACTGAATATATTGCATTTATCAGGCAATTTACCTTAATGTATTCATATTCTTTAAGTGCATCATTTTTCGCTGCTTCTGTTGAGCTTATTGTTTCTTTCAATCCCTCTACCTTCTGATACTTTGACCACTCATGCCCCATATCTCTTGATGATACAGATTCAAGTCTTCCTGCTCTGGTGTGCAAGGAAAATAAATCGGCTGACAGACTTTGCACATGATGTAAAGCATTAGAGCGATCAGTAAATGCATGATGGACAGATATCATCATCTCCAAGTATTCATGGATACTACCCTGCAGAGGCATAAAGAATGTCTTGCTATTTTGAAAGACAAAAACAATTCTGAGAAAAGATACTAAAAACAATTACTCAACATTTGAGTCAGCAACATAGCAACATACCAGGTGTTTTACAATTTCAGAATTTAATTTTCTCTGTGATCTGCTGAACTTCAATATTGAATTTGCAAAATTATGGATATCACCTGCTCGACTTCTCTGGGAACTACATGTTGCCTGTTCTCTTTCAAATTTTGCCAGCTTAATCAGTGTCATTCCCAAGTGACCTGTAGTTTCTCTAAGATCATCCTGAGCTTTAACAAGCGCTTCTGCCTACATAAAATACAAAATTAGAAGATTAGCAAGAGCAATCTTGATGGACCAATACACACAACTAGAAAATGTTTCACATAACATGCGAGTGTGCAACAAAAGAATAGGCATCCTGAGAAACAATACACACAACTACTTTTCCACATGATATGTGAGTGTGCCAATACCTGCTGAGATGTTGTGGTGAGCTGCTGCTGTAGGTCCTCGAGCTGGGCCTTGTGCGCCAGGAATTCTGTGTCTGTCTCCTGCTCCACAGGTGGAGGCTTCGTTGCGACCAGCCCGTTCACCACCGTCTGCTTCAGATCCTTAAACACCCCAAACAAGTCCCTCCCAGCTTTCGCCGGCACGGGCGGAGCAGCAGCATTCACTGTGGTAGTCCAGTACCGCGGCGCCTCGCCCTCAAAGGCGGGGATGGCGCCAGGCTCGGTGAGGAACGTGCGGAGGTCAGGGCTGCGGCCCACGACGGGGTGCGCCGCGAGGCGGCAGAGGTAACGCTGGAGCGCGGCGCACCGCTGACTCACGAAGTCGTGGCGCTGCATGACCTGGCCCTCGAGGACGCTCTTGTCAGGCCGGGCCGGGACGAACAGGCCGCGGTGGGCCGCGGCGAGGCGGTCCGCAAGGGCCACCACGTCGCGGAAGCGCCGCCGCACGCGGAACTCCCCGCCGCCGCCCGCGAGGCGGGTAGTGACGAGGTAGGAGAAGTAGCTCCCGGAGCCCGGGATCACGCCGGCAGCTCCGGCGCTGGGCTCCGCGTGCTTCTTCGGATCGGACACGGTGATCCGCGCGAACACGGTGGCCGCTGCATCGGCTCGCGCAGCGGGCGGAGGGGCGATGGTGGGGGAAGGGGAGAAGTCGTCCTCCTCGAGGAAGTCGTCGATGACGAAGGGGTCGTGGTTCGCGGCGGCGGTGGGGGAGGGAGGCGGCCGGAGGAGGGGGTCGGTGGATGCAGAGGCGGTAGCGGCGGCGGATGAGGAGGAGTCGAGAGCAAGGGTTTCGAGGTCGTCAGCGGCGGCGGCGGTGGAGGCGGAGGCGGAGGCAGCCGGCGGCGGCGAGGGCTCGGCTGCCATCATGGTTGATTAGGGGGTAGGGTTTGGGCTCGGGGATCTAAGAGCACCTCAGCAGCTTACTGAATCCTATCCCTATATCTCTCGTACAGGAAATGTCCTAAAAAAATTTCTAGTCTCATATCCTTTAGATGACGTTTGGATAGAGATTAGGTTAGAGAAAGTGAAATAAGATGGGATAAGAAGAGGTACATCTATTTTTATGTTTGAAATGTATTGGGATAGGGATAGAAAATAAAATTTTAAGTAACTATAGTATCTTGTTTTTGACAAAGACGAACCAGTCAGAGCATAACTTTTAAGAGCAAAAATGTAATTTTACGTATTTTTTACTCTATCCCGCCCTATCCTACCCCCACACATGGGTTTAAAACAGTGGAAAAAGAGAGCCTCATATCTCAATCCAAGAGCTGTTGTTTTTCCCAAACCCTTTATCCAAACATAGGAATAGATTTATCTCACATGCTATTTCCTTATCCTGGCCTTCATTTCCCGATATCCAAACGTCACCTTAGTCTTCGACCGCTTCTCTAAAACTCATCCTCAGTATCTCATAATCATCTATTTTATTTGTAACTAATAGCTATAATTTAAATGGCAAAAATTCGAAACAGCAAAATTCAAACGACTATAAATCAAACGGCAAAAATTCAAACCGTTATTTATCTAATGGCTATATTTTAAATGGCTCCTTTCTAAACGGTTATTTCTCCAACGGCTATATTTTAAACTTCTATATATTAACGGTTTTTGGTGCATCTCCTCTATCATACCATAGTAGATAAGTACCAAACATAATAGTTCGTAAAATATTATATTACAACAATTATTCAACTAGAGGTACGGGCTCATTGAGTTATTATCTCATTCTATTGACTCACGTAGTATTATTTTTTGCCCTAATCATGACACTAAGATCCATAAACATAATTCTCTTTTCCTCCTAATTCTCTTGAGTTCTATCGTTTAACTCTTTACCTTAGCCTTCTTGTCTCAATTGCAACCTTCTCTTTATCAAATTCATAGGCTCTCCTCTCAATTGCCAACCTTTCTAGTTCTAGCGCATATGTTTGTTTATAGTGCTCTTCTTTTTTTCTTCTCTTTCACAACCTCCGTATCTACCTTCTTTGCCCACAAATTATCTAGAGCTTTATTGTACAAGTTATCACTGTTTCGCTGTATTTTTTCTTTCTTCGTTTTTCAGCCAATTGCTATTCTCATAATTACAATCTCATTCTCAAGATCTAGTGCATCATGATTGCCTTCGCAACTATTTGAGTTGGTACTAAGAGAATATATAAGAGAATGTGACTTGGTAGTTATCTTTTGTTTCTTTGCATTTATCTCAGATGCCATACTAATCCACTTTTCATTATGCTTTAAAAAATTCCAACAATATAGCATCTAGAAGGACATGTGTTGTTTGTCTTTTTCCTGGTACAAAGCACATACCTCGACAATCTATACAAGTGAATATGTTTTATTAAACATATTGCCAACATATAAATTTACCGAACATATAAATTTACAAGCAAAATACAAAGGTATGGACTAAACTTATCTTACAAAGTCATCCCGCTTTGTCTCCTACGCTCAATTTGCTCATAGCATCCGATGAACTAGTTAACACACTCTTGAATGGTAGACTAACAATGGATGAGGGAACTTACATTACGGTCAGACTCACACTCTTTGCGCTTATGGAAGTAAGCATGAATTCTCTTCCAATAAGTTATACGAGATTGCTCGTTGCCATGTATTGCATCTAAACTAATATTTTGCCATGCCAACACCAACGCCTCATCTTCCTTCTCGTTGTAATTGGATGATCTTTTTTTACTCTTTCTAACATGGGGAGATACATCTTCAATCAGGAACTCTTACTCCCCAATTGGACTACATAGTTCAAGGACATCAACATTATTGATCTCATTCATCAAGTTTACAAAATAGTTCTCCTAATTTTCTATTATTCACAAGCTACAAATTTACTACATTCAGTAATTGAAGAATTTTAGTGTAAAATTAGGGGACGAATTGCAGGGGCAAATGAACTCATGCACTAGACATCTCACCTACGAGCATGCTACTGTGAACAGGCACTTTCCTCTTGCCGCTGCCCCACGAACAGTTAGCGCACCGACCTGTCCTGCCCCTTTCGCATGTCGAGACGTGCCACTTGCCCGCTTACTCCCTGACCCGCCCCGCCCGATGAGCCATGTCGCCTGACCACCCACCGAGCCGCCTACCCGACTGCTCCCCGACCCGCCCTGCCCCGCTGAGCTGCCACGCCCGCCGAGCCACTCCGCCTCCTAGCCACTCGTTGTGTCCTGGCGTCGTACGCCATAGATGAGGGAGGCAGGGGAGGCAGTGCGATGCACGGGAGCTCAAGCACATGATGCATGGGAGTTGGAGGAGATGAGAATAGGGAACGATAATAGCCTACTCTCTTTGGGGAACGTGAGGAGGAGGATAAGGAAGGGGATAAGATAGGGAAGCTGATGGGAAAGCTGCTAGAGGTTAGTTTTTTGCGCTATATTTCTTACTTTTAGCTATAGGGAAGCAAATGAGGAAACTGTTGGAGTTGCTCTAAGTGGGAGAATGAGATCTGACTCAGGGGAGGTCGTGAGGAATCGATCGATTTTTAAAATAATATTAATTTTCGGAAGATAATATGCATTGCCAACCACAAGAGCTTTATTCCTGACAGGAGCCCATCTGTGTCTGACCACAATAATTGATTTGTCAATATGTACTATTTTTTTTATAATTTTCTAAAAATACATATTATTTTTATAATTTTTTATTAAAATAATATTACTTTATAAAAACTCCGAATCAATCTCGATCGATGGGTGGAAGGAGGAGCCCACGCGGGTGGCGGGGGTGAGAGTGAGGGCATGAATAATACTCCCTCTGGTTGCAAATGTAGGTCGTTTTAGCCTCCTCAACTATTCTCTAAATATAAGTTATTCTCGAACTTCTATGTACTTTTTTTTCTCTGGTTTCCATCTTGTCCTTGTTTAATAAATGCTACTACTCTCACAAATGAATGAGTTATCTTTTCCAATGCAGAATAAATGAAAGGCAACAAGGTCATTTGATCTACTTTTTTAATTCTTGTGTACAAATCTAAAACGACTTACATTTACAATCGGAGGGAATACTAAATGTTTATCCTTAAATACTTAAGGAAAGAGAGTATTAAGCAACAACATAAAAATTATAATTTTTAATACAAACAAAAACTACATATATTTAAATATAATTAACTATCTTATTAATATTAATATAAGCAGATATACTTAAGTAAGGATCTTATCCCGCGCCTAATCACCCATGCTAGTGCAGTTAAGAGAGAAAACCTTTTTTTTAATAAAATACACTCTATTGTACATACTCTGATGTGGATTGTTGGGTGTCGCAGCCATGGGTACCTATACAAAACAAAACAAAAAAATAATAAGTGTAAGCAGGAAGCAGCTGGTTTTGAAGAGGTGTGACCTGAATTTAGATAACAAACCAGAGCCGTTATATTCGTTCGTTATCAACGGGATGAATAGTTTGGCCACGCACGCAACGGTACTGAGAAGGTGTTCAGACTATGAATGCAAATATGTACCTAATAATTAGTTCTGTTCACTATTTAGTTTTTTTTAATTTAATTAGATGAGAGTGAATTCACAGAGGCGATTCTATAACTCTGGAAACTCTGGAACATTTGTGGTTGATAACAGCACTAGTGCAACGGGTATGGTTTTTTTTTATTACTTGGGAATGTTTCAGGGGCTTGCGCAATCTGATATAACCACAGCCCGAATGCTCTCACAATGGAGACTCTAGCTTGTAGAGATAGAATTTTGTTTGCTGGTAGAAAGGGTGTTAAACGATTGATGATGGAGATTGATTATCAAGTTCTGTTTGATCTTTGGGATAATCTCAACACAGAGATTTCAGTCATTTTGAAAGAGCCAGTGGAAGGTTTTATTGAATTTAAACTTTGTTTTACTAGTCGTTCTTGTAATAAGGCTGCACATGAATGTGCTAAGCTTGTATCCCTAGCTTGATTAGGGGTGAGTGGTGCGATGTAGCATCCTTACCAGTTCGTAGATGCCTTGAACTTGATTGTAACTCATATACTATGAAAACTATTTCTTAACTTACTTAGATGAGAGTGATTTTTTTTTAAGTTTTGAGTCGACTCAATAGAACACAAAAATACAAAATTTGCATCCCTCCTGACTAGCGTAAGAAATTCATTACGGAACTCAGACGTCCAAATTTCTGATATCAGTGCGCCAGTTTTGCATTAGAGCTCAAGTCCAGCTGATGTCTAGACAGAACAAGAAATAACATACAACCTCCACAATTCAGTTTACAACATCACCAAGCAAGCACAAGCTGGCAAAGAAGCGAACTCCAAAATCGTGTGCGGTGATATTATCGGATAACTAAAACTTTATGTGCAGATACGAGGGTAGGAAAAGGTCCGAGACTCCTTTTTTTTAACCGAAGAGAGTCCATGTTATCAATATGGCGCATTAGCAGTAAGCAGTTTCAGAAGTCAAAACCATGGATCACATTCTGCGTTTTGGAAAAGAAGCAATGCGTTGTCATTTGTCACGCAATACAGTGCTACTACATAAACTACGCAAGTTTACGATAACGTCTATGCAACCCTCACGAGCAAGGTTTCATTTACCGACCGGAGCTCGGTTACCGAGCTCCGGCGGTAACCGAAAATGCGCGATAACCGCGGTTACCGGTCAAAAATTCAAAAAAATTCGGAGAAAATTCATTCGACAAATTTTAAATTTTTGCGAAAAAATCATATTTTTGCCCTCTCGGTAACCGAGCGGTTTGGATCGGTTACCGAGCGATTTTCTCGCATTTTTGATTCGGTCAGTTACCGAGCGGTTTGGGTCGGTAACCGCTCGGTTTTCTCGATTTATCGAGCGGTTTTATCAAATTTCAGCGCAGTTCAACAAAAAACCTAAAAAAGGGTTCAATCTTGTAAAATCAATAACTAATTCATCCGAGCTTCAAATCAAGTGAAACAAATTTTGTTGGCTTCCTTGTAACATGATCTACATGATAAAAGTATTTATACTCATAAAAAAGTTTAAAATTTTCTGTGAGAAATTTTATTTGTTAAACCAAGGTAAATGCATAGTTTACTCTTTGCTAATCCAAAAATCATGAAACTAATTTTGTTAGTCTTCTTACATGATCCTATATCTTTTAAAAATATATGAACTCATGAATTAGTTATTGTAACATGCATGATTGTGTAAATGTGTTGCGACTAGATTAATTCATAACTGACCCATCACACCTTAAAAATTAGTGAAACCACTTTCATTAGCTTATTTATATTATGATTTACGTAGAAAAAATAATAGTAGACATGAAAAAATTAATTACAGTGATGTTTCTTAACATATTCACTTTATGCTTGTGAAATTTGTAAAAATCATAGAGAATTTAATAAAACTCTAAATAAAGTGAAATCAATTTTAAAGATTCTCTTAAAATACGTTTTATACAAGAAAAATATATGTTTGCATGTTACACTTTTCCTTAACGTGAGTTAATAATTGAGCTGCGCGCTTCAATTTTTTTTATTTTTTTCAAACTTTCTCCCTATAGAATATGATGCAAACGACATTATTTTTGAAAACTTTTTCACAGAAGTTCTTAGAATTATGTCTAGTTTTTTTAAAGATTTTTTTGAATTTTTTTTAAATTTTTTTATTTTTTCGAATTTTTTGAATTCAAATTTCGGTTACCGAACGGTTTTTGAAATCGGACCGGACCGGGAAGGTCGGTAACCGCGATTTTTGAGCGGTTACCGACGGTTTTTTGAACCCTGCTCACGAGTATCAATATCATGCATATTTCAGGCCTACTCCAGCAGGATCGGCAAATGGTTCCGTATCACTGTGCCAACTCCTTTTGCCGATCGGAGATGCCGCCGACTCCTTTTGCCGATCGGAGATGCGAGCGACGCGCTCCAACAGCTCCCGTATATAGCACTACAGTATTGTGAACAGGAACCGACGGTAGCAAATATGCGGACGAAAAAGGAGACCAGCAATATTGTTTATAGAGAACGAAGGTGGGTCCGAAAGGAGAGGTAGAGTAATAAAATATAGGAAATATGATAGATACTGTTTATGAAAAAAAATAGAGAGTACCGTAATAATATTAGAGGATGTTGTAATAGTATTATAGAGGATGAATTTTTAAAGCATCTACTGTAGATGGAAATATGGTAGATACTGTTTATGAAAAAAAAATAAAGAGTACCGTAATAATATTAGATGATGCTGTAATAGTATTATAGAGGATGAATTTTTAAAGCATCTACTGTAGATGGCCTAAACAGACACAATACAGACAACCTTGACATATAGGTGACACAACAATATGTCATCCAAACTCAATATAAATTCCACATTCTAAGTGAAAATGCATTACTCAAGACTATACTTCATACTAGTGGTTCTTGCCCTCAAAACATTTGTGGATAAACTAATCAGCGGGATGGTTTAGCAGAAATTTGATATTCTTACATAAGTTAGAATATATCGACCAGAAGAACTGTTCTTGAATTGCTATGGCCGGGTGATCAACTGATCATAAAACACAGAGTAATGATTCCTCATCTCTCAAGCCCCCCGACAAAGGGGAACCAAGTAAAGCTTCACCAGAGTGAAAGTAAACAGAGGGAAAAATAACATACAGCTTCACCAGAGTTTCAAAAATCTTTTTTCGAAAGTTTGTTAAACCTCGGGAAAGTAAACAGGACGGTAATTGGTCCAATCCCGATACATTTCATCTTCTTTCTCATTTTTATTTCAAAATTATCAATGATTGTTAAAGTCTCGGTCCAATCCCGAGACTTGGAACCCTGGCTCAGGAAGTACTATGGGACCAACCTATATTCTTGTGTAAAATTGAATTTTGGACAACATCAGCAGTAACGAAACACAGCTTAAGGAATAGTAGACGATCACCTAAACAATTGACTTCTCTGCTCCAGCATTGCGAGGCATGTATTTCAAACAAGAAACGGACAGCATTTAACAACAAATATATCAGGTAAAACATCGAATTTCAACGAGCATATGAAGTAGGAGTAGTATGTCACAAGGAAATCAAAGAACAAGTGAAGCATATTACTGTCTCGATACTACAAAGAACGCATTATCTATATTGATAATTCGAACTCACAGATCCAAATTACTTGAGTACTTAGCACTAAACCCACCATAGCGTAAAACTCTGCGAGATAATTCTACTGAACTTTGCAAATGTCGGCGCATCAATCGAAACCAACACGAAGCCAGTAGATCTGTAGGTCACAAGGGGGAACAGGGGAAGCAATAGGCTACCGCTACAAGACTAGACCCTCACAATTTCCAGCTTAAAAGGAACTTCTCGAACCGAAGAACCCTACCAGATCTTGCCGCCCGCTGCCTCAAACCCCAGATCCGGGTGCCCCGAGGAAGGATAGCAGCCCTTGGGTAGCGCTGTTGCCGGGAGCCGCGTTGGGTTCGTCGAGGAAGAGGTCCTCGGGCACGCGGAACGCGCCGTGCGCCGCAACGGCGGCCCCGCCCACGAGCAGCCCGGAGATGATGAGCGACGCGACGGACGTGAAGAAGAGCAGGACGAACGACGCGCCGACGAGGCCCAGCAGGGCCTCGCGGTCGGAGAAGGTGCGGCCGAATAGCACGACGGGCTGGTCGGAGGCGCGGAAGAGGTAGAGGAAGCACCAGGCGGCGAGGAGACCCAGGAGGATGAGGAGCGAGAAGGGGTGCGCCAGGAGCGACGCCCCGAGCGCGAAGGCCACCACGGCGGCGTAGTTGACGCGGAAGTAGGCGAGGTTGCGGCGCAGGCGGGAGGTGGCGTCGGAGAGGGAGTCCGGCTTCGAGAACGCCGAACGGTCCAGCAGCTCCCCCCACGGCCGCCGGTCGGACAGCGAGCGCCGCGCCGACTCGGAGAGCCTGCTCAGGAAGAGCCGGAAGGCCGGCGTGGCGATCGGCGCGTCGGATCCGCTCCCTCCGCCGGCGGTGGCCGGGGACGAGCCGGCAGTCGCGGGGTTGATGACCGGGAGGAGCGGCGGCGGTGTCGGTGCGGAGGCCATGGCGAATTGGGGAAAACTTGTTGCTCTTGCGGTGATGCCTCTTGGAGATGGTGGCCACATATATGCATATGCTTGCTTGGTATGACCTTCTATGTCAATGACAGTGGGCCAATATATAACGCCGGGTACACATGTCAGTCATAGGATGAGCCTTGGACCCTTGGACCCGAGTTCCTTGGGTTCAACGTTCCCTCTGCTGGTGAGCCGTGGACCTGGTCTATGGGTTGGACCGGGAATGCTATACTTCGCATAGGATGAACGCACGCGCTTTTTATTCATATTTTTTTATTTTTCAAATTTGTAATTTTATGTATCCGTTTGAAAAAATAGCAACGGACAACATGTTTATAAAAATAAATCTAATATCTTTTCAACAGGTGATAAGTTAAAAATATAGCATTATATTACTCTTAAAATTTAAAATACTACGTAAATAATTATGAAAAAATCTGAAAAAAATTATGATGTACTCATCTAGCTCTCACAATATTTTCAGCTCAAAAAATTACTTATACAATAAGAAAAAAAAATGTTACAGATGTTGAAATCTGTCTCTTTTTTTTCATTGCCCAACTCCGTTTCGTACAGTCCCTCTATCTTGATTTCGTGGGCTATGAATTAGATGTTGGGCCTGAAAAGGAACCCAGAAGCCCAGTTTGTGCAGCAAGCCCATGCAGGCCCAGAGAATGAATAAGTTCTAGCCCGACATGAGATCGTACGTTCTTTTGCATTTTCTGGTTTCCATAAGATCTTCTTGCGTCCCTTCTTTTTGTTTTCGCATTTGATCTCTTTTAGTTTCGATCTCCCCCCTTTTTTCTTGTTTTATTTGATAGTAATTTTATTTATATTCTAAACCAAATTTTTTACTTCACTTATTTTAATACAGTTTTTATTTGAATTTCGTTCAAATTATTATCTGGAAATATTTTGTCTTTATTGAGAATTGGTAGCACGCTGCCTTCGAACGACTAATACTCACATAAACCAATGGAACAACGATTTGAGCTAGCGAAACAACGCCATTGAGCTATTAGAACAACGCCCATAAACTCCGGGAACAATGCAAATGAACTGGTGAAACAATGTCGTCAAACTATTGGAACAACGCCCCTCCTGGAACAATGCAAATGAGCTAGTGGAACAATGCCGTTGAGCTATTGGAACAACGCCAATAGTTTACATGCATATACGGATTACTATGTTTGTTCCACTATTACTTTTGGTTTGTTAGATTATTACTGTTGTTTTTGTTCCACTAGTTTTGGTTAAAATTATATTCACAATGTATAATATTTTGTAAACATTACATGCTCCTATACTTTAACAAATATGTGCCTATTAACCCCGTTTGTCTCCCAAGCTACTCGATGTGATCAATGAATAATAGAGTTAAATATTAAAAAGTGTAGCAAACACTCGATGAGGTATGAGCTTATAGCTATGTTTATTCTCCAAATCTTTTAAGGACTGTTGGGCGAGAAATTTAGCGATTCCATGTGACATATGGTTCCATCCTGAATAACTATCGCTTTTTTAGCAACATATGATTTGTTTACAAGCAAACAAAGGATTTTGACCAGTAACCTTGGAGATCACCGTCCAGACGATTTACGAGAAAATCGATAAAGAACTATCACTCAAATCACGGGGATTTGAAGTAGCAACGAAGAACTACTTTAAAACTACCCTAAAGTGCAGAAAAGTAAAGTAGAACAAAAAGTAGATGCAATAGTTACGATTGACTGAGTTGTTGTTTGCAATCGGCTGCCACTCTCAACTATTTATAAGCGGGACGTGGTCTTGATCCTAGGGAATCAAAGTAGGAGTCCATACCAACCCTAAACACATCTGGTTTGGCTAAAAACGTGAAACAAAATCTGAACAGATCTTCGAATCTAAATCGACTTGGACTTGCTCTGAACACCAAATGTTCTAGCGAGAAAAACTTTCTGAACACTGAACCTTCTGACGAGTTTAATTCGGCTGAACCCTAAACTGTGTCTTAACATACATCGAATGTTCCGATGGCCGAAATGAAATCACCGGAGGCTTCACCGGATGGTTTCCAGAGAGTCAAATTTTGACAAAAAATCTCATTTGCACGCATTGGATAATCCGGCGTCCATCAAATACCTCACCAAACTGTTTTTTTTCCAGAGAGCATGTCTTTCTACATGAAATCTCCTTTGTTCACACCGGATAGTCTGACGTCCACCGCATGCACCATCAGACTAATTTTGTGCAAAGAGCATGTTTTCGACACAAACTTGAGCAATATTGACCGTATAGTCCGGCGTTTACTTCATATCTCACCGAACTATTTTCCAGAAAGCAAAACTTTTTGCACAAACTATCTTTGAACCCACCGGATCATGCACCAGACTGATTTTTCTAGAGAGCAATACTCTCTGCAAGAAATCGTCCTTATGCACACCAGATAGTCCGACAGTATAATTGTGTTCACCGGACGCTTATGGTGGACTAATTTTTCTCGAGAGCATGTTTTCTTCACAGAGTCCCCTTCTACTCACAGGATAGTCTGGTGATGACACGACCTTAATCACCGGACTATCCGATGTGTACAAAAAGTCTGACCGTGCTATTTTTTGTTATCAACACATGCCTACCTATTTTTTGGTGAAGTCTGCGCACCAAAAAACAATTTTATGCGGTATAATCAAGATTAACTCATTATCTAGTTTAGACTATGTCTTAGAACAATATAAACAACATATCGACCATGTATGTATGTTCTAAGGGCGATGATAACTACATCGGCTATGTACAATTATATTTCTTGGAATGATAGTAAATTACATCGGCCATGTATACTAACCTCCTCAAGCATTTTGCCAAACGCTCGGATAATATGTCTTCAAGTACTTCCTATTGAGAGCTCTAGGTAACTTGTCTCCTTGTAAATATTACAACATATACGAATTTCTAGGTACGATTCTTGCAATCTTAAAAGGACCTTCCTAACTGGGAGACCATTTCCCCAATTTATTACCTTTGGACCCAATAGGTAAAATCGTCTTCCAAACCAAATCTCGTACTTAAAACGATTTTGCCTTCACTTTCTTATTGTATGTTTTAGCTACTCTCAATTTATCCTTCTCAATTTCTCTTAAAACTCTAAGCCTTTTATCATTGAGATCATATATCTTATTTATCATAGCATTATAATAATCCACAGCCAACAAGTCATTTTGTCGTGCCACTCTCAACGGGCAAAACAACCTCTTGTCCATACACTAACTCATAAGGAATAACTTTGGTAGTATTATACTTAGGTATGCGATGAGCCCACAATATTTCACTCAAAACCTCATGCCATTGTCGGAGGGTGAACTCCTGTCGCAGGGATCCCGAGAGACCCCTTTTTAGAGATTCGGCCGGGGGGATGATCCTGGAAAAGCTTGTTTGGGAAATAAGCGGGAACGGAAACAAATGCGATGGCTGGCGGGAGATGATTGCCCTAATGCGAGGAAAAGATGGGTGCACCGGGGTTTAGACAGGTTCGGGCCGCACGGAGGCGTAACACCCTACTCCTGTGTGAGCGCTATATTTATCCTTGAAGGGAATTCTTCAAGGATGTATCTGGTTCTAAGGGGAGAGCCGTTTACAAAGAGCTTGAGGCTCTCGTGTTCTAGCTTGGCTTGAGCTGGTTCGAGCGTCTGCGTCCTCTTCTTCACACACTTTCGGTTCCTTCGGTCTTGTTCGTCGGGGGGTCCTCTCTTTTTTAGTGTTCTCCATCCTTTCCTTTTATAGGCGCGCCGACCTCAACATATCCTGAATGGGAAAGATGGGATGCGAATGTCAAGGTGCCACGGAGAAAGGCGTAATCATTTCATCTCGACGAAGTGACAGGGGCGGTGGAGAAATGCGGCGCGCATCCGACCACCCGCCACTGTGGAAGCCCTCGGGTGCCATAAAGGGGGCCCATCGGGCAGCCTCAGATGTGTCCGGGGCGCCCACCCTGTCTTGTTCTTCCGCCATGGCAGGGTGGCAGACGAAGCACTTCGATCTTGGCAACGTTATCCCGAGGCACCCGGATGAAACGGGACGGGACCCGTGCATTTAATGAACCCACGCCCCCCTCCTGCCAGTGCATGGCAGGGTCTGACACTGGGGCGTGGGCAGCTGAGAATGTCAGGATGTCAGGCCGCGCGTGCCTATTAAATACGGCATTGGGCCTTTGACTGGATGACACCCTGACGACGGGACCCTTCGGGTCGTCGAATGATCTTGCGCGAGCACTCTCCCCCGAGCACTTGAGTGAGACCTTCGGGGAACCGAGTCCTCGGGGGCTGCCACGTGCAGCCCCGAGCACTCTCTCCCGAGCACTTCGGTGGGACCTTCGGGGCACCGAGTCCTCGGGGGCTGCCACGTGCAGCCCCGAGCACTCTCTCCCGAGCACTTCGGTGGGACCTTCGGGGCACCGAGTCCTCGGGGGCTGCCACGTGCAGCCCCGAGCACTCTCTCCCGAGCACTTCGGTGGGACCTTCGGGGCACCGAGTCCTCGGGGGCTGCCACGTGCAGCCCCGAGTACTCTCTCCCGAGCACTTCCTTCTTGGTATTTGGGCTCTGCGGATCATCGGGCAACTAGGGTGCTCGGGAACCAGAGGCGGCGGCCCCGAGCACCTTCTCCCGGGACTTAGCTTCTTCTTACTTTGCAGGGTGGTGACATGTGGTGGATGGCCGACCTGGTCTCGGGACTTAGGGACCCCTGGTTCTGAATACATCGACAGTAGCCCCCGGGCCCGTTGGTAGCCGACGGGACGGAGACTGCGGATGGGCCCTTCGTCGCGACCGAGGCCAAGGCTGGCGCGGACGCCATGTGGCAAGCTTTCGAGAGGTGGCCCTTGCGGACCTAGACCTCAAGTACGTTCCAACGGGAAAATGAGTGGACGCGTGTCCACACAACTTCCGAAGGGTATGATAACCATATGGGCGGCACGCGCGGTCGCCGCGCAGATCGAGGAAAATACGCCTGGCAACCGCTGACATCGCGCGATCGGCGGGAGATTCGCCTGGCAGTTTGCGCCGATCGAGGCGACGCTTCGCCGAGCGAACCGTTCGGGCGGCAGTTTTCGAATTTTGAGATATAAAAGGGGGAACGGATCGGTCCGTTCCCCTTTTTACGCTCTCTTGCACTTGTGCTCTTGCCTTCTTCGTGCTCCGAAGCCTTTAGGGGATTCTCAGGCAACCGGAGCATTCTTCCTTCCCTCTTCCTTCACCACAAAAAAAAACACCTTCCATCCTGTCGAGATGACGAGGGTTGGAGGAGGTCGCCGGGACAAGACTTCGGACAGCATTTTACCGGAGTCTCGTCTGAGGAACGAGGAGGCGGCGGACAAGATTAGGAAGCTGCTGGTGCCGGAGGGTCAGGAGGGTGCTGTGGCGGTGAGGCCGGCGACTCTGACGCCGGCGACGACCGTCCCTGGGCGGACCGTCCTCTTCACCTCCTTCGTGGCAGCGGGGCTAGTGCCGCCGTTCTCCGCATTCTTTCTGCAAGTGCTGGAGACGTACGGCATTCAAATGGTGCACCTAAGCCCCAATTCCGTCGTGGCGTTGGCGGTCTTCGCGCATCTCTGCGAAATGTTCGTGGGGGTGATGCCGTCGGCGACGCTGCTTCGCCACTTCTTCGTCCTTCGGCCGGTGGGGAAGAAGAGGGGGCACTCCACGGCGGACGTCGCGGGGTGCTGCAACCTTCGGCTCCGGGAAGGCCTGGGGGACCATTACATTCCCCAGGTGATGCGCAGCAAGTGGGAGGAATGGCGACGGGACTGGTTCTTCGTCGACATCGACCCCCACGAGCGCCTCGAATTGCCAGAGAAGGCGGCGGAACCTCGGCGATCAACGTGGGAGGCGCCGCCACCAGAAGATGCGAGACTGAAGCCGGTGCTGGAGCGCATTCTGGAACTGCGCGAGGGCGGGCTGACCTCAGTCATGGTGGTTGTGGACTTTCTGCGCCGTCGGTTGGCGCCCTTGCGAGAGCGGGCCCGGCCAAGCTGGTTCTACACCGGGCCGGAGGACATCACCAGGACCCAGATTGGCGCGAGCTGGGATCTGGGGCAGGCGGAGCTGCGGGGGATGACCCGAGTGATCACCGGAACGGAGGACATGAGCCGGACGGAGCTCCCGTGGCCGGAGATGGCGCTCTGCGCCAACCCCAGCCGGGTGGCCATTATGGCGGGGCTGCCGGAGTTCGATGCCCAGGGGCCCGTGGACCGGCCAAGAAGCCGGAGTCCTGAGGCCTCCGAACTCCCCGGGCTGGAGGAACTACTTGGCGATGAGGTTGCTGGTAGTTCGGCGCAGGCCGGTGAAGGGGTCGCCGCAGGCGGCAGCCGCCGTGCCAGAGAGGAGGGCGCCACTGAAGTTGTTGAGGAGTTGGCGCCGGGAGATCGGGGAAAGCGTCCCCGGGCCTTGATCCTAGTGCCGGATTCTCCGCCGTCGCCGACGGCAGCGGCGGCATTTCCGGTGCTGGAGCCGCGCCTGGTGCGGATGGGGCCTGCATCGGCGCCCGCGACCTGCACGGCGGAGACCGAGACCCGTGCGGCGGCACCCGAGGCCCGCACGACGGCGCCCGTGGCCCGCGTAGTGGCTCAGCCGAGCCCCCAGCGGAAGAGGCGACGGGAGGAGTCCGGACCGACGGCGCCGGACCCGGACATCAGGCTCCCAGCGGCCAAATGGCGGTATCGGTGAGTCTTCTTTCTTGCTTTTCCATGGGCATTTTCGGCCCGAACTAAGTTTTGACAATTTTCACTTGTCTCCCGTAGGCCGGCCGCAGGCGCTGCTGCGACGGAGAGAGAACAGGCGCCGGGGCCAGAGTCGAGCCCGCCCACTGCGCCGACGGAGGCCGGCATAGGAACGGCGGAGGCGCCAATTGACGTGGCGGCCCCTGGAAGAGAGGCGGAGGCGGCGGCCAAGAGAAGGGCGCCGGCGGAACCTACCCCGGGCGCGGAGAGCCCGGGGCGGATAACGGTGGAGGTGGATGTTCTGCCGGGGCCGGTGGACAGGGCGGCCGATGCGGGAATGCGGCCGCCGTCCGAGACATTGGCTCCGGCGGAGCCTACCCCGGGTAGGTAGAGCCCGGGGCGGATGGCGGTGCAAGGCCCTGCGGAGAGCTCGGCCCCCCTGGAGGCACTCTGCGGAGAAGCCTGGGCCCCACCGGTGCCCGGTCAGCCCGCCGATCCTTTCCTGGCCGCCATTGAAGGTGTCCAAGTAGCGGTTGGGCGGCTGGGCGCAGTGGTGAACGCCAAGGAGGGGGAGCTCGAGGCCGAGCGCGCCCGCCTGGCACTGGAGAAGGCGCAGCTGGCGGGCGCCCAGGAGGAGGCCCGTGCGGCAGCCGCGCGGGAGCAGAAGCTCCTAGAAGACATCCGCGCGGAAGCCGCGCGGGAACGAGAAACTCTGAAGACCGTGGCGGAAGATCAGAGAAGAATTCAAGCGCTGGGAGGAGGACGTCTCCATCCGGGAAGTGGACAATGAGCTATCGGCGTCGGATCTCGGTGCCCGGGAGGATTCGGTGGCCCAGCAGGAGGATGTGTTGGCCCGGCGGGAGAATGAGCTGAGTCGCCGAGAAGGCGAACTGAGTCGCCGAGAAGGCGAACTGAGTCGCCGAGAGGGCGAAGCTGCTGCTGCGTCGGCCGCCGCGGCTACCAGGGCGGAGGAGAACACGAAGCACGAGGCGGAACTGGCCGAGCGCGAACGCGCCTTGTCCGAGATGGTGGCCAAGACGAAGCAGGCTGCCGCCCCCACCGCGGCTGGCGGTTCTTCCGGTCCGGCCGGGGACCAGGGACTCGAGGCACAGCTGCGGGCCGCCAAGGAGAAGCTCGAGACCTCTTTTGTCTCGCGGGTCAACCTCGAGCATATGCTGGAGGACATACTCCGGCGGATGCGACGGGCCGTGGAGAAGGGTGGTCCTGGACGGCTTGTCGACGACACGAAGGGCGACGGCCCCGCACGACAAGTGTTGGGGCTGCAGCAGGTCTGCGAGCGCCTCGAGGCCCTGCCTTGGGCGGTCCAGGAACTCGCCGCCCGGGAGGGACGTGGCTTGGCGCATGCAGTGGCCGAGCACGTCCTGGCCTGCTACCGAAGCAGGGACCCGAACTTCCCACTGGAGCCGGCGCGGGAGGGAGTGGTCGAGGCTGAGGGGGAGGCTGCCCGGGCAGCGGTCCGGAGTACCACCGCCGAGGTGGCGGCCGGCTTCAGGCGAGAGGTGCCGCCGCCGCCAGTCCCCGGGGATGACTCAGAGGATTCAGCCGACGCCTCTGCCGCCGACTAGATCTTTTGTAGCCTCTTTTCTTTTGTTGTAGATGTAGGAGTGAACCCTTAGAAAAATGCCTTGGAAATATCCTGTGAATATTAAATGGCTGTTTTTCCCTGGGCTCGCAACTCCAGTTTCTCTGTGTGTTCGATGCTTCTTCCGATGTTTTACTTCGAAGTCCCGGGGAGTACTCAGTCGGGCCGTTCCCGACCTTCCCGTCCCCGAGGATGAAGTTGTCTTGATCGCTGTTGCTGGCACAGTCGGCCTTCAAGCTCTCACGAATCCGCATCGCCTAAGTTAAGAACAAAGACACAGACTTCCTTGCCTGGGAGATGGATCGATCCCGCTCGGAACACGCCGTGCCTGATGAACACTTTTTCACTTTGCGACCACTCAGTTAGTAGAAGGGAGACGCGTGCGGGCGAGAATGTGACCAAGAGTCCTCGCGGTCCGGTGGTGCCCGGGCTTTAAACGGGCCAGGCCGAGCACTGACAGCCCGCCCCCAAGACCTGAGCTCCGGACTACCCGAGTAGCTCGAGCGATAGGATTACCCAGGGCACCCGAGGACTCGGTAGTGCTCGGGGTCCTTAAAAGCGGACCGAACACCACGACCACCACGAAGGGCTTCGGTCAGACGTTATCGCAAGCACGCTACTCTTTTCTGTAGACCGTTCTGTCGTTCTGGGAAAAAGTAGTCACGCGGCAGGGTTTTGCGTGCGAGGAGGCCACCTCGCCGAACAGATTAAACCGCGAGAGCCCCCGAGAGTGACTCGAGGACATAAATTTACTTAAAGCAGACTTGTCTGAATATAACCACTCACCGGACAGCTGTCGGCCTTCCGGCTCATCGATCCAGGAGGGATGTGCTTCCGAGCTCGGGTGCCCGGGGACTCGATTCTTTTAACGGAGCGCCCGAGTGCCCAGAGGCATACGAGGCTCCTAGGGTCGGGTGATCTCGACCACCCATGCCTAAGTGGTAGGACCGCCCGAGGACCCTGGAGCCGACCAGAGACCGGGGCATTGAAGCCCTCGCGGCCGAGCTGCTCGTGATCGCCAGCCTGTGACTTAAGAGAAAAAATAGGATTTCTTTGTCTGGTGCGCTCTGTCAGTGCGTTACTTGCTATAGACTGCTCTCGTTTTCGACCCGAGACCTCTCGAATACCCAAACCGGCGGACAAGAGCGGTCAGAGGCATAACCCAGAGGTCCTATGGTTTGGTGGTGCCCGGGTATGACAGACCAGACCGAGCACCGACAGCCCGCTCCGGGGGCCCGAGCTCCGGACTACTCGAGCAGCTCGAGCGATGGGATTACCCGGAGCACCCCGAAACTCGGTAGTGCCCGGGAGCCTGTCACGACACCGAACACCACAGCCTACCATGGCGGACGTAAGTCAGTAGCGACAGCTCACATGCATACCGATCGGGATTCTTTTGTCAGCGGGGAAAAAAAAAGAGAGAGCGGATTTTTTTTGCACAACCGAGCTCCTCACCAGATAGATTAAACATACGGAATCCAGAAAAAGTATTTTGACATAGCGATTGCTTATTGAAATACTTAATGTGCAATATTTACAAGGTTGGGTGACAACGACTTACCCCACGGGGCGAAGCCTTCAGACTGCTCGGGCGGGGAGAAACCCCCGGCCTTGCTGACCTGAGCCGCGAGCACGACCATCTACGGGTAGAAGCGTCGGAGATGCTCGATGTTCCACGGATTCGGGAGTGGCTGTCCTTCCTCCGTCGCCAACCTGAAAGAACCTGCCCGAGGGACCGCGATCACGGTGAAGGGACCTTCCCACACAGGGGACAACTTATTCATTCCTTCGCGCGACTGGATGCGTCGGAGAACTAGGTCCCCCACCTCGAGAGACCGGGCCCGGACATGGCGCAGATGATAACGCCGCAGACTCTGCTGGTATCGAGCCGCCCGGACAGCAGCACGCCGCCGGCGCTCTTCCAGGTAGTCCACGTCGTCGCGCCTTTGATGTTCCTGCTCACCCTCGGAGTATGCATGCACTCGAGGGGAGCCCAGAGTGAGCTCGGAGGGGAGGACTGCTTCGGCGCCATAGACGAGGAAGAACGGAGTCTCCCCGGTGGCGCGGCTTGGCGTAGTCCGATTGGCCCATAGCACGGCTGGCAGCTCGTCTACCCATCCCTTCCCGTGCTTAGCGAGCACGTTATAGGTCCGGGTTTTGAGGCCCTTCAGTATCTCCGCATTGGCGCGCTCGACCTGCCCGTTACTCCGAGGATGAGCGACGGAAGCGAAGCAAAGCTTGATGCCGAGATCTTCGCAATAGTCCCCGAACAAGGCACTAGTGAACTGGGTGCCGTTGTCGGTGATGATCCGATTGGGGATACCGAAGCGGCTGGTGATGCCGCGGATAAACTGGAGCGCCGTGTTTTTGGTCACCTTGACGGCTGGGACCGCCTCCGGCCACTTGGTGAATTTGTTGATAGCGACATATAGGTATGCATAGCCCCCGACTGCTCGGGGGAATGGACCCAGAATGTCCAAACCCCAGACCGCGAAAGGCCATGACAGGGGAATGGTATGGAGAGCCTGAGCTGGCTGGTGAATCTGCTTTGCATGGAACTGGCACGCCCTGCAGCGCCGAACCAGCTCGGAAGCATCCTGGAGGGCTGTAGGCCAGTAGAAACCTTGCCGGAAGGCTTTCCCGACCAGCATGCGGAACGATGAATGGCCACCGCACTCGCCCTCGTGGACCTCAGCGAGAAGATCGCCGCCTTCTGCCCGAGAGATGCATTTCAGGAGGACACCTCCTGCGCTACGTCGGTAGAGATCCCCATCTACCATGGCATAGCGTTTGGACTGCCGAGCAACCCTTTCGGCAGACGCCTCATCCTCGGGTAGGAACTTTTCTTTCAAGTACCCTCGGATGTCAGACATCCACGAGGCATCTTGAGAACATTCGGCGAGCACAGCGCACTCGCCGGACGGCGGCGCCCTGACGGGGCTTCCCACTGAGGGCACCGCCGGGGTCCCCTGAATTGAGTTCGAGGTTTCCCCTTCATCCTGTTCGGCAGGCAGGACGGAAGGCCGTGCGAGTCTTTCTTCAAAGACTCCGGCAGGGACGCGCGCACGTGAGGAGGCCAGGCGAGAGAGCTCGTCGGCCGGAGCATTGTCGCGGCGAGGGATATACCGCAATTCGAGGCCGTCGAAGCGTCTCTCGAGCTTCCTGACTGCAGCTACGTACGCCGCCATTTGAGGATCCGTGCACTGGTACTCCTTGGATACCTGGTTGACGACCAGTTGGGAGTCCCCTTTGACCAGGAGGCGACGAATCCCGAGCCCCACCGCAGCCCGGAGGCCGGCGATGAGACCTTCATACTCCGCCATGTTGTTGGATGCGCGGAACTGCAACTGTACGACGTACCAGAGCTCTTCACCCGTTGGGGAGGTGAGAACCACTCCGGCCCCTGCGCCTTTCAGCGAGAGGGAGCCATCGAAGTGCATAACCCAGTACCCGGGCGCGTCGCGCCCGGGATAGGTAGAGATCTCTTCTGGGACGACGCAGGGGATGTGCGTCCACTCTGCCAAGAAGTCGGAGAGTGCCTGGCTTTTGATTGCCTGGCGACAGACGAAGTGTAAGTCGAACTCCGCCAGCTCGACCGCCCATTTGACAACGCTCCCGGTGCCCTCCCGGTTCCGGAGAATGGGTCCCAGTGGATAAGTGGTAACCACCGAAATCTTGTGCGCCTGGAAGTAGTGGCGCAGCTTCCGGGAGGCGACGAGCACGGCATAGAGTAGCTTCTGCGCCTGGGGATACCTTGTCTTGGCCTCCCGGAGGACCTCGCTGACGAAGTACACCGGTCGCTGTACCCGGCGGGCCCGGATGGTGGCCCCACCCGGGGGGCTGCCACAGCCCCCAGGGTCGGCGGTATGGTCGGGGCTGGCCGGGCACTCGGGCTCGATTCCTTGGCTGGGAAGAGCAGTATGCTCAGGTTCGACCCCTTGCCCAGGGGGAGCCACGAGGACAAGTGAGTGGTCGGGGGCCTCTGGGAGCTGGGACCCAGCACCCGGCCCCGAACACTCGTCGCGCTCCACCACCAGTACTACGCTCACAACCTGAGGAGTGGCCGAAACGTAGAGCAGCAGGGGCTCACCTTGAGAGGGAGCCACCAACACGGGTGGCGAAGTGAGGTACTTCTTTAAATCGCGGAAGGCCTGCTCGGCCTCCGGCGTCCAGTCAAAATGACCGGATTTCTTCAGAAGCTTGAAGAGGGGGAGCCCTCGCTCCCCGAGCTTGGAGATGAAGCGCCCGAGAGCTGCCATGCAACCGGCGAGGCGCTGAACTTCCTTGAGTCGAACCGGGGGTCGCATCTGCTCGATGGCCCGGATCTTCTCTGGATTGACCTCGATCCCTCGGCCAGAGACCAAGAAACCAAGGAGCTTGCCCGCCGGCACCCCGAAGACACATTTCTCCGGGTTGAGCTTGAGGCGGGTAGAGCGGAGACTGTTGAAAGTCTCGGCAAGGTCCTCGAGCAGGGTGGCGCGGTCTCGGGTTTTGACCACGAGATCGTCGATGTAAGCCTCGACGTTGCGGCCAACCTGCGAGTTAAGAGTGATACGAATAGCGCGCTGGAAAGAGGATCCAGCGTTGCGCAGGCCGAAAGGCATTGACATGTAGCAATAAGTCCCCACCGGGGTAGTAAAAGCAGTTTTTTCCTCGTCCCCCACGGCCATGCGAATCTGGTGATACCCAGAGTTTGCATCTAGGAAGCATAAAAGATCACATCCCGCAGTTGAATCTATAATTTGATCAATACGAGGTAAGGGGAAAGGATCTTTAGGACAAGCCTTGTTAAGGTCGGTGTAGTCCACACACATGCGAAGCTTGCCGTTGGCCTTCGGGACGATGACTGGGTTTGCTAGCCAGTCGGGGTGGAGGACTTCTCGGATGAATCCGGCGTCGAGGAGCTTGCGGACCTGCTCGCGGATAAACTCCTGGCGCTCTGGCGCCTGCTGCCGGACCTTCTGCTTCACTGGGCGGGCGTCCGGACGCACGGCCAAATGATGCTCGATCACCTCCCTAGGGATCCCGGGCATGTCGGACGGTTGCCAGGCAAACACGTCTACGTTAGCCCGGAGGAAGGCGACGAGCGCGCTTTCCTATTTGCTGCCCAGGTCGCTGCCGATACGGACAACCTGGGTAGCGTCTTCGCCCACCTCGACCTCCTTCGTTGGAACAGAGGTGTCGACGGCGAGTCGGGGTCTGGATGAAGAGGGTCCCGGGCCCCCTGTAGAGCCATCAACCTCGGCCTGCGCTGAGACCAGAGCCATGTATGATTGTTCAGCGCAGGAGACGGCGCCGCCGGAGTCGGCGATCACGGAGATAGAGCCTGCGGGGCCGGGCATCTTAACCGTAAGGTATGCATAATGCACGGCCATCATAAACTTGGCAAGCGCCGGACGCCCGAGGATGGCGTTGTAGGGGAGAGGGAGCTCCGCAACATCGAAGAGGACGCACTCCGTGCGGAAGTTGTCCCGGCTCCCGAACGTGACAGGCAACTCAACCTGCCCGAGGGGCAGGGAGTGCCCGGGGGTTACTCCACAGAAGGGGAGCGACGGCTTTAGGCGTCGGGAAGATACTTGCAGCTTCTCAAAAGCCTCTTTGGAAAGGAGGTTGAGGCCGGCACCACCGTCGATCAGCACTCTGCCGACCTTAACATTGCAGATAGTGGGAGACACTACCAGAGGTAGCCGTCCCACGGCTGCAGTACTGACGGGGTGATCAGCCATGCTGAACGTGATCGGAGCATCCGACCACCTCAGGGGTCTTGTGGCCTCCTCGCTCGGGGTTGCCGAGCACACTTCGCGCCGCATGACCTTGATTCCACGGCGCGAGCAGGGTGTGTAAGCGCCCCCGTCGATGAAGGCGACCGCATGCTCGGGCTCCTGGAAGCCGAGCTCGGCGTTGTTGGGGACGACCTCGGTATCGCCTCCTCCGCGGGACTCGTCGCGCTCCCTCTGGCGCTGCTCCACGAGTCCTTTGACCGTACGACACTCCGTGAGGTCGTGCCATCTGGTCAGGTGTATGGGACACCATTTTCCTGGCTCGGGCCCTGCGGGAGCGGGGGCCCTTGCTGGAACAGGAGCTCGGCCAGGGGTCGGGGCTCTTGCTGGAGCTGGCGCCCTAGCCGGTGCCGGGGCCCTCGCGGGCACAGAGGCCCGAGGAGGAGCCCGAGCAGGGGCCCTGACGGGGCGCCGATCGACACCCGGCCGACGCTCTTGCCGGTGATCGGGCTCTTGCGGCGCCCTGTGAGCGGGGACTTGGGCTGGCTCGACGGGAGCGGCCTCGCGCTTCCTTCTCTTTTTCTTTTCCCGCTTATCAGAGCGGGAAGAACTTGGCTGGTCGGGAGCGGGGCGAGGAGCATGCCACGCCCTGGCCTCCGCAGCCTTGGCGCACTTATCGGCCAGTGCGAAGAGTTCCGCAGTGGTCTCGATCTCGTGCGTACCTAGCTTCTCGAGCATCCGCTCATCACGGACGCCCTGCCGGAAAGCAACAATAACAGCATGGGGGGCCACTCGCGGAATAGTGTTGCGAACCTGGCTGAAACGCTGTATAAATCGCCGTAGCGTCTCCCCTTCCTGCTGCTGGATGGCGTGGAGGTCGCACTCCAAACCGGGACGCGTAAACGTGCCCTGAAAGTTGGCCACGAACTGGTGGCACAGGTCATCCCAGGAGCCGATAGACCCTGGGGGTAAGTTCATAAGCCAAGAGCAACATGAAAATAGTTTACCATCACCTTTTCGCTGCCTCCGGCCGCTTGGACGGCCGTCGTGTAGATCTGGAGGAACTCGACGGGGTCGATGGATCCATCGTACTTCTCCGGCAGCTCGGGGCGGAATTTGGAAGGCCACCTAACCCGGCGGAGCTCGGTGGTGAAGGCACGGCAACCGGTGCCGTACCCCGCAGCGCGAGCGGGGGTCCTCGGTGGCGAGAAGCGGCGAGCCGGGGATCCCCGGTGGCCGCGGGCCGGGAGAGAGGAAGCCTGGTCCTCTGCCCCAACCCCCTGCCGGGTCTCCCGCTGACGTTCGAGAGTAACTCGGGCATCCTCGTGGCCCCTCCGCTCATCAAGATGTAAACGAAGGTCCCGGGCTTCAGACACGGCCAGGGGGACGGCGCTCCGCCTGGAGACCCCTCGGCCCGTGCGGGTGTTGCCCGTTGAGGAGCCGGCTCTGGCGGCACCATGCTGAGAAGTGGCACGAGGACTCCCGGCCTGCACCTGGCGACGAGCAGTGCCGACCAAAGCGACGACATCTTGTATCCACCGGCCTTCCGGAGTGTTTGGCGTGGCCTGAACGGGCGGATGCCTGAGGAGAGCATGTGCTGCAAGCAGCGCGCTCCCTGGGCTGGCCTCGCTGAAAGCGAGCCTGCGCTGAGGCGGCACCCGACGTGGTCCAGAGGCGGACCTAGCGGCCGGGGATCCGACCACCTGTTGGGGGTCGGAAAGTACGTCGGTAGCGGCGGCGGCGGCCCTGCTGGGCCCAGCGCCTTGATCCCCTTGCGCGGGAAAAACCGCGCACGTGGATGGCGGCTGCCGCTGGTACGCAGCAGCGACGGGGCTCTCTCGGTCGTCGGGCAACGCTCCGTCACTGGAAGTGGAGCCGGAACGCTGGAGACGGTGCCCGCCGGCCATCTTTTCCTGGGAAAAAAAAAGTGAAACAAACAATCTAGGGATACTCCCCCCTACCTGGCGCGCCAGCTGTCGGAGGGTGAACTCCTGTCGCAGGGATCCCGAGAGACCCCTTTTTAGAGATTCGACCGGGGGGATGATCCTGGAAAAGCTTGTTTGGGAAATAAGCGGGAACGGAAACAAATGCGATGGCTGGCGGGAGATGATTGCCCTAATGCGAGGAAAAGATGGGTGCACCGGGGTTTAGACAGGTTCGGGCCGCACGGAGGCGTAACACCCTACTCCTGTGTGAGCGCTATATTTATCCTTGAAGGGAATTCTTCAAGGATGTATCTGGTTCTAAGGGGAGAGCCGTTTACAAAGAGCTTGAGGCTCTCGTGTTCTAGCTTGGCTTGAGCTGGTTCGAGCGTCTGCGTCCTCTTCTTCACACACTTTCGGTTCCTTCGGTCTTGTTCGTCGGGGGGTCCTCTCTTTTTTAGTGTTCTCCATCCTTTCCTTTTATAGGCGCGCCGACCTCAACATATCCTGAATGGGAAAGAGGGGATGCGAATGTCAAGGTGCCACGGAGAAAGGCGTAATCATTTCATCTCGACGAAGTGACAGGGGCGGTGGAGAAATGCGGCGCGCATCCGACCACCCGCCACTGTGGAAGCCCTCGGGTGCCATAAAGGGGGCCCATCGGGCAGCCTCAGATGTGTCCGGGGCGCCCACCCTGTCTTGTTCTTCCGCCATGGCAGGGTGGCAGACGGAGCACTTCGATCTTGGCAACGTTATCCCGAGGCACCCGGATGAAACGGGACGGGACCCGTGCATTTAATGGACCCACGCCCCCCCTCCTGCCAGTGCATGGCAGGGTCTGACACTGGGGCGTGGGCAGCTGAGAATGTCAGGATGTCAGGCCGCGCGTGCCTATTAAATACGGCATTGGGCCTTTGACTGGATGACACCCTGACGACGGGACCCTTCGGGTCGTCGAATGATCTTGCGCGAACCTTCGGGGAACCGAGTCCTCGGGGGCTGCCACGTGCAGCCCCGAGCACTCTCCCCCGAGCACTTGAGTGAGACCTTCGGGGAACCGAGTCCTCGGGAGCTGCCACGTGCAGCCCCGAGCACTCTCTCCCGAGCACTTCGGTGGGACCTTCGGGGCACCGAGTCCTCAGGGGCTGCCACGTGCAGCCCCGAGCACTCTCTCCCGAGCACTTCGGTGGGACCTTCGGGGCACCGAGTCCTCGGGGGCTGCCACGTGCAGCCCCGAGCACTCTCTCCCGAGCACTTCGGTGGGACTTTCGGGGCACTGAGTCCTCGGGGGCTGCCACGTGCAGCCCCGAGTACTCTCTCCCGAGCACTTCCTTCTTGGTATTTGGGCTCTGCGGATCATCGGGCAACTAGGGTGCTCGGGAACCAGAGGCGGCGGCCCCGAGCACCTTCTCCCGGGACTTAGCTTCTTCTTACCTTGCAAGGTGGTGACATGTGGTGGATGGCCGGCCTGGTCTCGGGACTTAGGGACCCCTGGTTCTGAATACACCGACAGCCATCTTTTTAGATGTTCTTCTATCTTCTTTTTTATGATATTAATCAAAGTTTTATTGTTTGACTCGGTCTGTCCATTGGCCTGAGCATAATATGGTGAGGAATTGAGAAGCTTAATTCTAAATGATTTGAAAAATTCACACACTTGATGAGAAATAAAAGAAGAACCTTGATCGGTAGTTAAATATTGCAGTATACTGAATTATAAATAATATGCTCCAAAATAAACTTGATTCCTTTCTTATGTGTTATTTTCTTCAATGGAACGGTCTTGGTCCACTTTGTAAAATAATCCGTAGCAGCCAAAACAAAGTGATGACCTTTGGAAGATGAAGGATGAATTTGGCCGATGAAATCCAAAGCCTATCATCGAAACGGCCATAGTTTGATGATATGATTCAACATAGAAGCATGAGCTAATTGTATATTACCAAACTTTTGACATGTTTCGCATCCTTTGTAATATCTAGAGCAATCATCAAACATTGTCGGCTAATAAAAAACCAGATCTCCTTAACAACCACACAATTTTATGAGCCGAATGATGCATACAACAAATAACTTCATGTACTTCACCCATAGCAATTTTACTTTGCTTCGAACCCAAATACTTTAAAAGCACTACATCTATAATTCAGCGATATAATTCACTATCCAACATCACATATTTTAAAGCTTATCGCCTAATCTTTCTATCTACTGATGAACTAGGATTTTCTAAATACTTTATCATCGGTTTTCTCCAATCACTAAGTGTAGGTAAATCTGATTTTTGGGGCAAAACCAAACTCACTTCCTACTGTTCGACCAAATGAACACTAGTGCAAGCCAACAACGGTCTTTCTAACACAAAGAACATCCCTCTACTTACTCTATAATCGGATGCTTGCTGCGTTAAATTATTTGTCCTCATATTCTCTTCTCTAGATATGTGAGTAATGGTAAAATCATCCAAATTTGCTATGATATTAAAACATTTATCTAAATAACTATTTAATGACCCATCAAAGCATTGAAAAATCTTAAAAACTTGATGCACCACTAATAATGAATCACCAAATGCTTCTATTTGTTTAACAAAAGAGTTTCATACTTAGCTTGATTGTTGGTACAAAAGTATTCTAAATGAATCAATGTTTCAAAAATAGCACCTCTATGTGAAATTTAAACAATATCAACACCTTGAACTTCTCTACAAGCCGAGCCATTAAAATATAGTTTCCATGGACACACACCAATAACACTAGCTGATATATCATTATCAATGTGACAATCAACAATAAAATCAGTAATAATTTAACCTTTCATAGATCTTAACGGTTCATAAACGAAATCATATTCAATTAAAGCATACACCCACTTTCCGATTCTACCACTCAAAATTGGTTTTTGCAACATATATTTAATAATATCGGTTTGACACGTAACCAAGAAAATAATGTCTTAACTTAGTGCATGCATAATACAATGACAAACACAATCTTTCAATAAATATATACTTCATTTCCACATCCAAGAGACGCTGGCTTAAATTAATGATCACATATTCTTTCCCTTCACTTTCTTGTGTAAGAATAACACCTATCACCGTCTCTTATGCAGAAACATATAGCCGAAACGGAATCCTGGATTTGGGCGCTCTCAACATAGGGGGTGATGACAAATATTTTTTGATTTTATTAAAGGGTTTTTTTATTCTGCCCCCTCCAAATAAAATGGCTTCCTTCTTTAACCGAAATATAGGAGTGGCACTAACCTTGCCGGACTAATTAGATATGAACCACCTCAAGTAATTAACCTTCCTAGCAACTTCTGCACATCCCTTTTGATTTTGTCACCCCTAATTTTTTATAGCTGCTATCTTATTAGGATCTATCTTTATGTCTCTCTCATGTATTATGAAACCCAAAACTTGCCCGTCGATACACCAAAAGTACACTTGAGTGGGTTCATCTTTAGTAACCAACACATCCTTTCAAAAGCTAAACACAAATAGGCTAAATGACTATCCATAGTATCCGATTTGACAACAATATCATCAATGTATATCTCTAAAATAACACCAAGTAAATCATGAAAGATCAAATCCATAGCTCTTTAATAAGTAGCACCGGCATTCTTTAAACCAAACGTCATGACAACTCATTCAAATAAGCCAACAAAATTCGGGCAACAAAAAACCGTTTTAGACATATCTTCTTTGGTCATGAAAATTTGATTACAACCCGCATTACCATCTAAAAAACTAATGATTTTATGACCTGAAGTATCATTAATCAACATATCGACGATATGAATATGATATTCATATTTAGAAGTAGCTTTATTTAAGTCTCTAAAATCAATGCATACTCTCAACTTACCAGTGTTTTTCTTCTCAACCGGGACAATATTAGATATCCATTCAGCATACATATAAGGACGAATAAACCTCACAGCAAGCAACTGACTTATTTCTTCTTTGATCCACCCATACATGTTAGGATTAAACTTTCTAGCCAGTTATTTGTGAGGTCTAAAACCCGATTTTATGGGAAGTCAATGCTCTACAAGCTCACGGCTAAGTCTTGGCATCTCATGATATTTCTAAGCAAAACAATTGATATATTTATTAAGCAATGCAACAATTTCATCTTTTTGGACATCATACATATTTTTGTTCACAAATGTCGCCCTAGAAACAGTACCATCTCCTATATCTACCTCTTCTAATGGGTCGGGGGACGAAAAACCTTATTCTAACTTTTCTACTTCATCAAAATCATCAATAGTTTCACAAATATCGTTCTTTTTGGACCGATATTGTTCCACACGTTGTTGTAACTAATTTAAATTACTTTGTTTATCTATTTATAACATTACATTGCTAAGTCGAGATGAAGAAATCAGTTGTATAGACACGGGTACAAAACCATCTCTTTAGTAACACTAAGAAAATCATAACCCGAGAGATCTTGACCAGATAAACATCGAACATTCTCGTGTTGCCAATCTACCGAAACATCGGCTAAAACAACAAAAGCCGTTGTATCCACATAGATAACCTCTCCTTCATCATCTACCCATTGAATCAAGAATTGGTGCAAACTAGAACGTACATAATGATTTGCTTGAATCTAATCACGTCCTAATAACACGTTGTAATTACCTGCCACATCGGCGACGAAGAAAGCTGTAGGCACCGACTTACTCCTAATGGTAAGCTCCATGGAGATTACACCTTAAACCTCCGTAGGATCATAGGTGAAGCTAGTAAGCACCAAATTTGTCTTTGCGAGCTCATTATCTTTCTTCCCTAGCTTCTTAAAAACTAAATATGTCATTAGGTTCACCGTAGCTCCACCATCAACTAACATCCTAGAAATTGGCTTTCCATCAATATGTCCCTTAACATACAATGGCTTTAAGTGTCAGCTCGATTCTTTAGGCTTCTCAAATATGGCTTTCTTTAGACCAAGTTTTAGTTGAGCAACCTCTTCATCAATGGCTCGAAACTCCAAAGGTAAAACGAAAACTATATTGACATCCATGATATCATGTAGAGAAGTGTCATCTCTAATCACTGGAGAGTCATCTAGCATATCATCCTTATCATCACTAGGTGTCACAGTAGGCGCTACAACTTGCTTCACTCTCCATTCCTGCCGAATAAGCAACATTGGCTTGATTTCATTAAACACTTGATCCCTCACCTTTTCGGAGTGTGAGATACATAATCTTTGTAGTCTTCTCTTTTGGGAGTGTGAGATACCACTAGGACACTATGAGGTTGTGGTTTAGTTTCAGACAGCAAGGATATCTTTCTTTCAATCTTCTGATCGCTCGAACTATCGATTGGCTTAGCACTAGAAGTGGCTTCTTCAACCCTTGGCGCCATGGGTTGCGGTGTTGCTGTAGGAGATGCTAATTTGGTCCCAAGATCAGTACCAACCACCTCTACAACTTCCTCTTTGTTGCCACCTATCAAACCGTCACTAGCCGGTTGTTTTGCACTTTGTTTTCATCAACAACCGGTTGTTTTCCCTCTCTGCCCAGATCTGATTTCTCATTAAAAATGCTTGTATCTTCACACGATATACCTTTTTAACTTTATTTCTATCCCTCCCATCATTTAACTGATTGTTTGAACCAAACTAGTCTTTTCTAGAATGAGATAACCGATCGAATACTGAAGGTCATGGTGTTGTCCACCCCAGATGGAATGGTGCAAACTACATAGGAGGTGGCGCCCAAGGTCCACACCAACTCCATAACAAACACAAAGGAAGCATCATAGGAGGATGCCCCCACATTATAGGTATTGGTGGCTTGAAAGGAGGAAACAGAGCTGCTGTAATATTATTCTTCCATTGCCTCTTCCTCCCTTCAAACTCACGTTTCGGAGGTAATCTTGAACATTTAAGAGTATTTGGTTAGTTGCCTCCTTTTTGGCCAGCCTTGCTACTCTCATATTTAGCCAAAAGTGCAATAAATATAGGTTTTGACTTTTCAAGCTTTTTAGTGGCTTTGCTCTTGCTTTCATTGACCTTTCAACGATCAACATTTGGACTTTTAGGCTTGATCATCTTTGCCCTCACATTATCCTCACTAATAATCACATTCTTGCATTTAGTCAATTTGGCTTGAGACGGTCGAATCAAGACTTTCTTCCTTTCAAAGTTTATCATGTTGACAGGGAATGAATCACTATCAAGCTTCATCTTAGAATTTTTAGCAAACTTCAATCGTCCTTCATTAATGGCCGATTGAACCTATCAACGGAATACATTGTAATCATTAGTAACATGAGTACGAATTATGTCATTTACAATATGCGTACTTCTTAATCTCCTCAAGTGGTAGAATAACATGATTAGGAGACAAACTAGTTTGCTTTTCTTGTAGCAAGAGATCAAATATTCTATCACACTTAGTGACATCAAATGTAAACTTTATCTCTTCCTGCCGATTCTTTTGTGGAGTTGGCTTTAAAGTGGAGCATACAAATAGTTTAGACTTAGCCTTCCTTGCCCATTAGGCTACGCACATGTCTACACTATCATCATTCGATCGTCCTCATATTCAATTAAATTAACACCGGACGATCCACTTTATGTTTTTCACTAATTTTTTTTGAATTTTTTATGCTCTTTGGTACGACTTTCTTGAGCCCTTGCAAAACTTGGTTCACATCTAATTTTTTTTGCCCTTCTAACCTCTCTTTGATGTGTGCATGCAAACCGGCAAAAGCTAATTCAGCTAGATCTCTATCGGAGAGAGTTACATTAAAACATCGGTTTGTATTATCTCTAAACCTCCTAATGTATTCAGAAATGAGCTCATTATACTTTCATGTAACCAATATCAAGTGAATTAACTTCAACTCTGTGTCTTCAGTATAGAAATATTCATGAATTTTTTGCTCAAGTTGTGCCTATGTATGAATAGAGTTAGGTGCAAGCAAAGTAAATCAAGTAAATGCATTGCCGGAAGGTGAAAAAGGAAATAAGCATAATCTTAAAGCATCACTACCACTGGCTTCACCACATTGCACAAAATAATGTCCTCTGTGCTCTATTATGGTTTTACCATCCTCCCCATTAAATTTAACAAAATCAAGAACTTTAAACCCACGCGGATATAGAATTGTGTCATAATAATCAGGGTATGATTTTTAAAAAACACATGATTTACCTTTAAGTGCTACCCAAAATGTTCCCTCAAAATATAGTCATTTGCTCTTTAATGTTTTCAGGCCCCAAAAGCGTTTCGACCATGGGCTGATTGGATGACACATCAGTATATGATTGTGGCCTAAAAAGTTGTGGTTGCGGTGTATCATGAGAGTGCAAAACTATGGGCTGCATATGTGAAATATTTTGTGAAGGCTCATTAAAATAAGTATATGGTAATGAACCATATGGTATGCCGGTACCTTGTGGGGGTATAGGAGGTGTGTTATATACCACGATGTTGTAGGGAACTAATGACATGCTTGTTGAAATTTCATTAGCTCGACCATTAGCTGCATGTGGAACTGAACTAGTTATGTTAGATGAAGCGTTTGGAATCGGAAAAACAAATGAAGAGACCTTCGGTTTGCTAGTACTCAGTGTATTAAATGGAGGTATCACCATGTTGGTTGAACCTTCATTGGCTCGATTATGGGTTTGTTGCATCGGCATATTTTGTTGTGTAGGAAAATGTGTTACAAATTGTGTCGATGAATTTAAAGGTACTTGCTAAAATTGGTTATTACCATTGGAATTCGAGGTGCTAACATCATTCAATTAGGGATGCTTTTTACCTTTTTCATCTTGCAATTCAATAAACAAAGCCCCAATATGACTAGATAGCACATGATTTAGACTTTGGATCAATGTTTCATAATTATTAAGCATAGCAGCACCAACAAATTGATCAACCATATGTACAATATGTTCTTGTAAATCATGAGTGGAATCACTTACATTGGTCTTTACCTCATGCTAGGTATGGACGATTGACATCGATCGCCCTTCTTGATGACGCCTTGACGTGTTTTCTGATAGCATGCAAGCATCATCTTCTCCACCTCATGCTTTTGAGCTTCAATAGCTTGTCAATCCTCCTTGGGAAGCACTTCAAGCGTTGGTGAGATAAATGTTGTTGGTGTTGATCTTGGCCTCCTCTCTAGTCATGGCGCAACAGCTAGGGAGATGAGCAGTAACCGAAACCCTAGGTGTGGATGTTGATGGAGAATCGTTGTTCCTCAATGGAGTCGCCAATTTGTATTGGGCGAGAAATTTGGCAATCTCATGCAACACATGGATCTGTCCTAGATAACTATAGCTTTTCGTCGTGACACGTGACTTGTTTACAAGCAAACAAGTAAAGGATTTCGACCGGCAACCTTGGGGATCGCCGCCCGGATGATTTACGAGCAAACTGGTAAAGAACTACCACCCAAATCGTGGGTATTCGAAGTATCTGCGAAGAACTACTCTAAAACTGCATAAAGTGCAGAAAAGTAAAGTAGAATGAAAAGTAGATGCAATAGTTACGATTGACTGAGTTGTTGTTTGCAATTGGCCACCACCCTCAACTATTTATAAGGGAGGCATGATCTTGGTCCTAGGGAATCAAAGTAGGAGTCTATTCCAACCCTAAACACACCTTGTTCGGCCAAAAATGCGAAAGAAATCTGAAAGATCTTCGAATCTAAATCGACTCAGATTTGGTCTGAACACCGGATGTTCCGACGAGAACAAATTTCTAAAACACCGGACCTTCCAACGAGTTTAATTTGGCTGGAACCCTAAACTGCGTCTTAACGTACACTGGATGTTCCGAGGGCCAAAATGAACTCACTGGAGGCTTCACCATATGATTTTCCAGATAGTCAATTTTTGAATAAAATCTCATTTGCACGCACCAGATAATCCAACGTCCATCAAATACCTTATCGGACTGTTTTTTCTAGAGAGCATGTCTTTCTGCACAAAATCTCCTTTGTTCACACTGAATAGTCCGGCGTCCACCGGATGTACCGCTGGACTAGTTTGTCCAGAGAGCATGCTTTCGGCATAAACTTGAGTTACGTTGACCATACAGTACGGTGTTCACTTCATACCTCACCGGACTATTTTTAGAAAAGCAAAACTTTCTGCACAAACTACCTTTTAACCTGTCAGATATCCTGGTATATTAATTGGATCATGCACTAGACTTAATTTTTCAGAGAACAATCCTCTCTGCAAGAAATCGTCCTTATGTACACCGGATAGTCCGACGACAGGATTATATTCATCGGACGCTTACACCGGACTAATTTTTCAGAGAGCATATTTTCTTCGAGGAGTCCCCTTCTACTCACAGGATAGTCTGGTGATAACATAACCTTAATCACCGGACTATCCGGTGTATAAAGCATTGCCATACCATTTTTTGCTATCAAGGACAAATAAAAAATACTTTTCAACTTATAAAAGGACAAATAAAAAAGAACAAAGATAATATTATTTCGTTTTTTATGGAATTTTGCTAAACTCTAGTACACACTGTTCTTTTTATGTCCTAGAATCCGTGCCTAGAACCGGCGCCATCAACCTTTTGAAGTTTAACCATTAATACGTCAAAAACAATCAAGATTGGCTAAATAAAAGTTATATGACTAAATTTATCTTTAAAATACTTTTTAAAAATTTATTAGTATTATTTAGTAATATAAATCTATGGAAAATAACAGTAAAATGTGTGTCTTGGAGACCCAAAAACTAAAAAATCGTCAAATAAAAAGAACGGATGAAGTAGTGGTATTGGCTACTTTGTCCACCCGCTAATGGCATTCGCTCTCCTTTTACTTTCATTTTTTGTTTATAAATGAAGAGGAGAGGAATATTCGAACTCAACAACAACCCTAAGTGGTAGCCGCGAACTATATGCGGGATGGCTCCACTCAGGTCCCAACTTTAAGTCTTAAAAATGATTTGATACTTAATAATTAAGAATTTATTAGAAATACGATATATTTTAAGGATAGAGTACTGTCGTATATGTATTTACAACCTTGTAGGATAGGTTTAATAACTGTTATGAGGTAAATAAATTATGTGTGAATATTACATGCAGTTCACCATGTTTTACGCAGGAACTATTCTCATATTAAGAAAAATCCCTCCAGATAAAATAATTCGTGAAAGTTATGCTTGAAACTTTGAGTATAATATGCATCTTCTACCCAATTATATAAGGTAGGGATATGATATGTCGAAAAATGGGCGAAAGAAAAAGGGCTAAGAGAATTCAAGACAAGCCAAAAGGAGAGTAAAAAAAGGAATACACTAGATAGAAGTAGAACAACTCATTGTAAATTCAAGCTAGATCAGATTCATCCGGTAAGAACGTACCGTAGGATTTATAATATAGGAGAACTTGTTGAGATTCATATAGATAGATCTAAATGCACCTCTATTATAATTATCTTATCTTAAGATTAATTAAGACAATACATGATGTAGAATTATTATCCTAAGAGAGTTTTGAATCTATATAAAATCTTGTGTCATCCTAACTATACACAGTTAATGATCATATATCCCTACTTAAAATAAATATGTGTATAATCAACTTTATGATCATCGATAAGTCTTCGTATTCGAACTACGTGACAATCTTCAATTGTGGGCATGTGGCAGCTAACTAGAACTTTGTTCATTTGCTTAATCTTGATGTCTATTGTCTAGGGTTTGATATATGAAACCCGCAATCTCGTTTCATTGTGCGAAACCTTTAGATTATGATACTTTTAAGCTTTCACATTTTCAACCTCTAAATTATCAGTGTATTTTTTTTTATCGTTGTGGTGTTGTGCAAATGTGCAACAAAACTTACCGGTCAACCGAACTGATAAAAAATATGCCAATTAAGTTTGGCTATAACAAATTTCTTGATTTTTTGTTTGTCCATTTAAAAAGCGAAAGAAACGAACCGGTTGTCCATTTAAAAATAGGCAAACGAGCGCATGGCTCATCGGTAAAACGCAAGGGCGCGTCTTCATCGGTTCGGAGATCGAACCTCAGGTTTGCATCTCTGTTAAAAGATCTCAAAAAAGACTCCAAGACAAGAGGATCCGGTAAAAAAACAGAGAAAGAAACCAAACCGAATTAACCGTATCAACCGGTTGCTTACAAGAGCTCCAAACTCGAACATAGTGCTACAGCTGACGGAGCCAACGAATCATCCTTTTGTGGCCGTGGATAGACATCGGAACCGCGTTGGCCATTCCACGTTCCACGCAGGCAATACCATTATTCAACAGCCATGGCTTGGATTGCGTTCTAAAACTGAAAAAAAAAATTGACGACCAAGCGGTCAAAGGTCATGCTCCCTGAGTTGTAAGCCTCTAGAGCCAAGACATGAAGACAACCAGAGTACCAGTCAACCACACAAGCCCAGCAGTCCAGCACGACACATGAGGATCCCGATTGCTTCTCGTCTCGGGCCGATCCTCTCGGCTCCCAGCCAACAACGCCACGCCGTACTTCCCGTCCGCGTTTGTTTGTTAGTATGTGTTTTTTTAAGTTGAAATGTATATTTCGAACGAGTAGAAATAGGTTAAACTAACGTAGTAATTCTAACAAGAAAAATATTTATTATTTATATAGCCAGGTGTAATGAGTTTATATCTACATATGCAATAAGCATGTAAAGATGTTTAATTGCATACATGTGCAAATGCAGTGATCGTGCACCCAATACTAACGAGTGGACTCGTTGCAGTATTATAGCAGATGCAATGTATTCATCGGGTCAAACTCCATAGAGAAGCTCAATTTGGACGTGTCCACCGATTCAGGTTCCAACTGTATAATTACATCAGTGGATATAGGGAAGAACAATATATATAGACAACTAAATGATATTCTCTGTGGGAATACACGCATAGACGAAGTCAGGATATCATTTATAGGTAACCAAACACACTCTAAGGGCGTGATTGATTGTCCATATATGTTTTGCCCGTATAAACCGTATATCCAGGCTGAGGAAATATAGACTGAGCGGAGTCATGTTTATTAAAAAGAAAAATATTTAGTTAGTTATATATACACACGACACGACATGATATGACATAACATGACAACCACATTTCGCATAACTGAACATATGCGGGTCAAGAGAATATAAACTGAGTGAAGTTATATTTATTAAAACGAAATTGCTATTTGTCTATCGACAAAAAAGAGGAAAAATCTGTCAAATCTCTTACTGTGCAATCCGCGTCAAGATTCGCCGTGCCTTCTTCTCAGGTGACTTCTCCAGCGACCTATTCGTCTTCTTCGATGAGCTCGACATCTCTGGCGAGGTTTAGGTTTAGGGTTAGGGTTAGAGTTCGAGGTTTTTGGGAGGATTTGTGGGTCTCCGGCTCAAGATGGCCGGGGAGCTCGCCGGCCCGACGGTGGTGGCTGGAGGTGGGTGGGACGGCGAGGTGACGGGGGCGTTGCCCACCACGGTGGTGGTGGTGGTGGATGGTGGTTGGGTCGATGATGGTGGTGAAGCGTCGAGGTTGGAGTGATTAGCGTTGGCGACTGTGGCGGGTAGCGACTCTAGTGGTTGTGGCCCTGCCGGAGCTGGCGGGAAGGCGATGGCGGTGGGGAGTGCGGGGAGGAGAAGCGGTGGCAGCGGCGGAGGGAGAGGGGCGACGGAGATAGGCGGGTCGCGCCGGAGCCGAGCATAGCGCCGACGAGGCCGGCAGGGAGGTGGCGCGTGTGACGGGGGTAGAGCGGCGGTAGGGAGTGGATAAGGCTCAGGCACTCGGGCGCACGGGAGGATAAGGTTGGGATACTTGGCGTGCAGTGGAGGGAAACGATGAGCTGTTGTTGGATCAGAAATAGATGACCTAAGATCTGATGGATATTGGGCCTAAATATTTATCAACATTTATCTAGTAAGGCCCTTATTAAAAATAAGAGCAGTAAACGTACGACATAACATGACGTCACGGCCTTCGCCTTTCGCTTCCCCGGAGGCCACACCGTTTTCACCATCTACCTCCGCCCATCCGACATCCGCCATGGTTACGCCCTTTTTATGACCATAGTTGGTGTTTCGATATATGGAAATGGGGGTTGAGAAACGGAAATAGAAGGCGGGATGAATGTAATCCTTTGTTTGGTTGAAGGGATAAGGAAATAGAGGGGGTTAAGGAATGGGATATGAGAACCTAATTTCTCACCGTTCAAAATCCACTGGTGGGGGCGAGTTTGGGTGGGATGCAGCGAAAAATACATGTGAAATTACGATTTTGCCCTAAAAAAGGTATCCTGGATATAACACGCTCTCCATTGCAGCCGTCGTCAATTCGGAGAGACAAAACCAGTCGCCGCTCCCGCTCCCTCGCTTAGATCACATGCGACCTCTCCCAGCCCTCCTGCTCCATCGCTCAGATTCCCTACAGGCCGCGGCAAGTCGACCAAGCTCCGTCACCGCGGCTGCCGGTCGATCCGAACATGTCTCAATTTCTCTTTTCTTCTAGCTGCAGGTCGTTCGCATGCTAATTTGTGCTTTTTGACTTATTTGTTCACAACTCACCACTGATTGCTCATGCTTCTGTCTATATCGTTTATGTTTCTCTCTGAACTAAAATTGTTCCTTGCTACTTGCACAAATCTGAAGCTTTTGTGTGCATGATTTGGGGGTGGGGGGGGGGGATAGGTCGTGTGTTCCCTTTCTTTTAGATTACGTTGTATAATTAACAACTTCTCCGCCTTGTATACTTAATATGGCCTACCATGATTACCTTTTAACTTGATATACATGCATTCTTTTGGTCCATGCATCAGTGCACAATAGATAGATTATGTCACTTGTGTGTTTACATGCTTGACATCGACTGACAATAGACAGTAGATGGAATATACAAACTGCATTTTCAGGGGAAGATGAACCAACTTTATGTACATGTAGGCATGACACTACTTAGATTTAGTAATTTGTCTCAATTGATGCAACCACTGTTCTGTATTACTAACATTAGCTCATATTCAAACGAGGCAATGGCTTCAGGGTGTATTAATATCTTGATGTACTATGGGGTTCTTTTTCAAAGGAAGATGAACTAACTTATGATGGAGGTGAAGTCTCCCTTTCTCGAAATATTGAGAAGGATGTAATGTCTTACTTTCATGTTGTGCAACTGCCAAAAATGTAGGCTTTAAGGATGACGACACTCTGTTCTATGTCATTTCTCGTCGTAGTATTAAAGGTGGTATAGACTAGCTCACAGATGACAGATCTATTTCTAAAATGATGAAGTTCGCAAATCAAAACAACTTTCTAGAGATCTACATTCGCAAATCAAAACAATTATCTAGAGATTTACATTCAGCATAATGAACATGATGTTAGTGGCTATCCAACAGTTGGTGACGCTGCCCAACAAGACAACACCATCCAGTCTGCATTTACTCAAGAACTTGAGGCTCAAAAGCAGATTGATGAAAGGAGGAATCGGTTGTTCCTTGTGCTTACTAAATTTACTAAATTTAGCCGAGGTCAAATTGCGAAGGCAGCGTTTAAAATTGGTCAGGATGTAGCAATGCTTAACCTGTTCTTTACCACTCCTGATGACTTCAAACATAAGTTTGTTCGTCAGGTGCTTCATTGTGGTAAATAAATTGTGTATATACAGCTCTAGTGACCTATTATGTGTAGTATACTGTAATAAACCATGACATCGAAGGTCAATGGTAAAGCATGGTTGGAACTTGATATTTTGTTGTGATGTGTACTGTCAGCAACGGAGGTGACCTGCTATCACTTAGAAGACTAAGTGAAAATTTTGTTGTAAATGATTATGTATAGTTATGGAGTGACCTGCATATGGTATACTTTCATGAACAGATGTTTGAAAGCAAACTTTGCCAATACTTTTGTGTACATGCTCGCACCGGAAATGATATGTACAAGCAGATTGATGAACAAATTTAGTTTTGTTTTGTCGTATTAGCATGGGAAGTCATGCTGCTATAAGAGCAATGTAACCTTCTTTTGTGTTATAATGAAAGGTATTATAGTCAACTAAAATTTTATTCTCAATCTTTATCTCAGTACATGCCAAACATTAGTATTAGAAAAGAATCTCATATCCCTATCCCAAGCCTGATTTCCCAATCCCTTTCCCACCCTCCATCCAAACGCCACCAGAGTCAGCGGTCGCTGGTCCACGCACGGTCGCTCTCGGCCAGACGCCACCGCCGCGTGCCCGTGTGGTGAGTCCGAAGTCCTCCCCTACCCCTCTCCTCGTCTAGTCGTCTGTCGTCTCCCACAATCGCCACCCGAAGTCGCGTGGGAGTGGAGCCCTCACCCAAATCGGAGCCAGCGCGCCGGGCGATGCCGTTCCGTCCTCAGGGCTAGCCCCACGCCGTCTTCCCCCGACTCAGGAGCGATGGCGGACGGCGAGGAGAAGCTGCTCGCGACGGTGCAGAACATCGTGCAGACGCTGGGGAGCAGCGACACCATGACGGAGGACATCCTCAAGGTCTTCTGCAACTACGACGGCCGCCTCTCGCTCGACAAGCTCTACGCCGCGCGCAGCGCTGCGGCGGCTGCCGCTGCCGGAGGCGGTGGCGGAGGAGGAGGGGGAGAGGAGCACTCGATGCCGGCGTCGCCACCACTGCCCTCGCAGCCTGCGGCGGCGGCGGTTTCGGCCGCGGGGGCGAGGCCGCCGGTGACGTCGATGGAGCGCACCGTGCGCACGCTGGACCGCCAGATCTCGCAGTTCGTGGCCATGGACGGGCTGATTTGGGCGGTCTCCGCGGATGCGGACACGTTCCTGGAGGCGGTCGACGACCTCATCGGCACCGTGCAGGAGCTGGACGCCGCGGGGACCAACCGCGCCCTGCTCGACCGCGCGGACGAGCTGCTCAGCCGCTGCATGGCGCGGCTGGAGGACGAGTTCCGGGCGCTCATAGAGCGCCCCGACGACGCGGCCCCCGTGGTGCCGACCGGGTTCGGGTCGGACTGGAGCGACGACGAGGAGGACTTCGGCAGCGGGGACGGCTACCTAGACGAGCCAACCCCGATCGCTAAGCCGGTGACCGACTACGACGTCGTGATCGACGCTCTCTCGCCGGGGTCGATCGCCAACGTGCGCCAGATCGCGCGTCGGATGGTGGATGCCGGCTTCGGTCGTGAGTGCGCCGAGGCCTACGCCGCGGCGCGCCGCAGCTTCGTCGATGAGAGCGTTGCGCGCCTCGGCGTCCGCCCCCGCACCACCGAGGAAGTCCATGCCTCACCCTGGGAGGAGCTCGAGTTCCACATCGCCCGCTGGATCCCGGCCTTCAACATGGTGTTCCGCATCCTGATTCCCAGCGAGCGCCGCCTCTGTGACCGCGTGTTCGACGGCCTCGCCCCCTTCGGAGACCTTGCCTTCATCGCAGCCGTGCGCACCCAGGTGCTGCAGCTCATATCGTTCGGCGACGCAATCTCTACCTCCAGCCGCGCGCCGGAGCGCCTCTTCCGCGTCGTTGATATGTATGAGGCCGTGCGTGACCTTCTCCCTGACCTTGACCCTGTGTTCTCCGACCCTTACTCCGCTGCACTCCGTGCGGAGGTCTCGGCGGTGTGTAACACACTTGGCTCCTCGATCAAAGGTATATTCATGGAATTGGAAAATCTCATCCGCCGTGACCCTGCTCGAGTTGCTGCCCCTGGTGGTGGCATACATCCCATCACTCGGTATGTAATGAACTATCTCCGTGCGGCTTGTGGGTCCCGGCAGACTTTGGAAGAGGTGATGGAAGGTGACTTCGGTGCTAATGGAGGTGCATCTGTGGCAGTTGATCCTGTCCGCCCCACCTCATCGCTCGCTGTGCACATCGCATGGATCATGGATGTTCTTCACAAGAATTTGGATACAAAGTCTAAGCTTTACCGTGATCTATCACTTGCTTGCATCTTCTTGATGAACAATGGCAAGTACATCATCCAGAAGGTCACTGACAGCGAGTTGGGTGTCTTACTTGGGGATGAGTGGATCAAGCAGATGACAACAAGAGTTCGCCGCTGGAGCATGGATTACCAGCGGACAACATGGGGCAAGGTTATGACTGTGCTTCAAACTGGTGATCCAGGCATTGGTGGTATCCCGACCAAGGCGATGCTGCAGAAACTGCGCATGTTTAATACATACTTTGAGGAGATCTATGCAGCTCAGTCAGAATGGGTGGTAGCAGATGACCAGCTAAGGGTGGACATCAGGGCAGCAGTGGAGGATTCAGTTATGCCAGTCTATGCAAGTTTAATCGCTAAGTTGAAGTCATCTCCCGAAACCGGGCGTGACTTGTACATCAAGTACACTCCAGAAGATGTTGAGGCACATATCCAGCACTTGTTTGAAGGAGCACCAAAGTGAGAAGTTAATCTGCACCCTACTGTGCTGCATCTTCTGCTCTTTAGAATTTGTGATGCTGATACATTGGACTGTGAATTCGTTGTGAAGCCTGGTAACTCACATATGATGATGATGTTGGCTTCACTTGCAACTGTGCATTCGTTGTTTTTTGTGGAGTTCGGCAAATGTTTTTTATGTGTGTAGGTGTCTGTATCAATCAGTAAGGTGATTATTTTGTAACAATATTAGGGTTTTATTTCTGTTTCAAGCACTACTTTAGTTTAACCACATTAAACGTTTATGTGTGGATTTCAATATTTGTATTCAGTGTTTGAAGTTTAAAGTTTTTTTGATGATCATTGCGTGTACGATCCAACTCTATGATGGCATCGCTGAAAATGGATGCCAAACCATGCAACCCCATCGCAGACCTGAAGCGCCCCGGGTTATCCCGGTGCTTAAAACCATTATTATAACAGTCCCTGGATCAGTCGCTGGTAAATAAGAGTCTTACAACAGGTATTATCAATGCCATACAATACGAGGGTCGGTGAGCATAAACCACCATCCTAATAACATATATAACACTAAGCCCAAGTGCATTATTAAAAGGGTCCACGACAATAGAGTACACAACAGAGATAGCATGACGAACGCGCCACTCCACGGCAACTCGGGTGCGGACGCGACCAAGCCTACTCGTCTGCCTCACCGTCTGCCTCGGTGAAGTCCAGGTCGTCCTCTGAAAGCACAAGCAAGGGTGAGTATAAGAGTACTCAACAAGTCTCAACCCTTGCCCTACGGCAGGGGTACGAATACATGCATAAGAGGATGACAAGGATAAGCTGTAAGGTTAAATTTTGCAGAAAGCTAAGTTGTACACATGCATGGTTCAATTTGTGTAAAGCGATTTATGTAAACGATATCGATAATAAAATATGATTGTCCAAATTTTACTGTTGCTGGACACCCTATCCACGGCAACCCACAGCACATGGCCGGACCTATATTCCAAAACAGGGCACACCTTGTCACTCACTCACAAGAAGAACCCACGCAACCCATGCTAGTTGCTGCGATCGAACCATAGTTCGTCCATGACCGTGGACACGGCTATTTAAATAGTTTTACCTCTGTAGAGTTGTACACTTTACCCAAAAGCTGAGCTCGACAACAGTCCACCGCCGTGGAAGCTCGACTCAACGAAGCCATTACCCACCATAGCATCATCACACTAACCGCCTATGGGAGCTAACCAGGTGTTCATGACCTTCAGCTAGGCCTCCAACCAGGTCGCCAAGCCTGCACCGCCTGCACCTGCTCCATGGTTCCCCACTGCACGACTGCCTCCAGACGATAGTAGAATAGTAGACTAGCTGGGGGATTTAGACTAAGCCCTGCCCATACAGGGTCGAGTGGTTGTACTGTATAGACTAGGTAGGGTGTCACATCAACTCGGTCATTAAACGAGCCAAGGCAAACATCTCCACATGGAGTCTGCCACATGGACAACACTCCTCCCGAAGCCTGTCACACCGACAGCACTCTAACTGCCTAGGCATTCCCGAAGGAACCCTGATTTGCCCCAACTCTAACCCCAACTCAGGTATTATCATTATCATCCAACAAGGCTCTACCCAACCATAATCCACACAACACCAACACCAAGTTTTACACCTTTGAAAAGCTAGATATGATTAAGCATGAAGTAATGGTAAAGATTATCGTTCCTAAGCATACTAGTACAAGGTGATCGCGTAGGCATAAGTAAAGTAGCCATGGCGAGATCCTAGGTTTACCAAGATTAAGCACACAGGATAAACACGAATGGCTGGCTAAGCTACATTAGGTTATAGCTAGATCAACAGTTTAAAATATACCAACTAGTAATACTGCATGCATTATATCGGAGTAGAACGGCTGCTACGGGTGGTGTTGATAAAACCGGGTTCAATATGGTCAAAGGGAAATGGATTGAGACTTGCATTCATTGAAGTCCTCGAGGGGGTCCTGCTCGAACTCTTGAGTTCCTGGCACCTCCTCCTCCTCCTCCTCAACGAACCCTCCGGCTTCTAGACATGACAATCAATAGAGCAACACATAAATAAATACAAATAAAATATAATTAAATTCGGAATAATTATGAAAATAGTATGAAAAGGTAGAGCTTGAATTTAGAAGAATATTGGTGGAGGAATTGTCGAAATTAGAGTTGAAACGGAGGATTTATGGGCTTTGGAAGTTTGCCGGGAATTTAATTCGGGGAAAAGAAAAAAAAAGGAGAATATTCCTGGAATATTCCTTAGAAATTCCGATTTCTGTAAATTAGAAAAGTCTACTGTGCTTTGGCAGGCTCGGTTAATGGGCCGGCCTTTGGGCCAGATCAGCCCATGTCGGCTTGGCGGGGAACCTAACGGTCGAGCTAATGGTCGGGCTAACGGTCGTTAGCCGACCGGGCCCGCCTATCGGATTAAGAGAGAGAGAGAGAGGGGTGACAGGAGGGAACGGCGGGGAGAAGGCGTCGTGGCTGGTTCGGTCGGTCGACTTGGAGACGGCGGCGCATAAGGCCCGCGGCGGTGGCTCACCGTAAGACTCATCGGAGTTGGCTTCCCGGCGTTGGTTTGGAACGGGAAATGGCTCGGGTTGATCCTTGCGATGCGACGATGATGATGGAGGGGCATGTCGTCGGTGGCAGCGGCCGGAGCAAATCCAGCGGCTCGCTGGAGTTGGTGGCAACAGCGGTTGACAGGGGAACAACGCGGAGATGCACTTCGACTTGTGTTTGAGGGATGTGGAAGTATGTACGTGGCGCATGGAGACCTCCTGTGCACGCGATTTGGTCATTGGGGCACCCACAATGGCCGGCAACCGAGAAGTGGCGCGGCGGTCATGGCTGCCATGGTGACAGCTCCGGAGAGGGGCGGAGGAGTTGGGTAGAGGGGCTGGAAACGTAGGGGTGTGGCTCGGTGGAGCTCGCCGTGAGGCCAATTTGGCCAACGGCGGCTCTGCCTGGAGGATCGATGCTGATTCGGTGGCGGAGGGGGAAACAGAGGTAGTGGAGGGAGGAAAGGGGAGGACTTGCCTTGAGCTAAAACCGAACCGTGGCGAGGTGTAGTGGGGCTTAGGCACAGCTTTTATAGGCGGGGAGGGCGGATGCTTGCTGGTGAGAGGATGACGGCGAGGACGGCTCGGTGTGCTTTGGTACAGGCGGCGTAAATGTGGTCGTAGCCGAGCAGTCCGGCTCCGGCTGCTCCGTATGCATGTGTGTGGATGTGTTGGCGTGGAGGGGGAACGGGTCGGGGTGAGCAGACGACACGGCGGCGTCCGGCGGTGTCTGACGGCCGGGTTTCTCGCGTGTGGTCGTCGCTGGTACAACGATATGTGACGAGTTAGAGCAAAGGGGGAAGGAGAGGGACGGCACGGCGGTATGGCGTGTGCATCAAGCAGGTAGAGGGTGGGGTCACGCGTGTACACGGCCGTGCGAGCTCTTCGCACACGCGTGTACTGCGCGAGCACGGTCGTCGCGAGGAAGAAGAGGAGAGGAGGCGCGCGAGCGGGCTGGGCTGGAGCTGCTCGGGGAAGGAAGGGAGAGGGGGAAGATGGGCCGGAGGGGGGAAGGAAATGGAGTGGCCCAGAGGGAGAGAACGGCCGGGCCGGGGTGAAAAGGTAGCGGGCCGGCCGGGTGAGAGAGGGAAAGGAGAAAGAAATGGGTCGGCTGAGGGAGAAAAAGATGGATCGAGCCCATAGAGAAGGGTTTGGAATTTTTTAGAAGGATTTAGAGATGGTTTGAGATGATTTTAAAAGGTAATATTTGAATTAAATTTTGAAATTGATTAGGCTAAAAATTTTGGATGTTACAAGACCACAACATGGCATTATCACTTCCAACATTTTCAACAGTTAGATATGCAGAAGAAGTGATGAATTGTTCTTCACCAGGTGAGTCTTTAAAGAATAACTTCATTACCTATTGTACCTTTTGAAAATTCATCATCGCTAACTTGTATGCAAGGAAATTGAAAGCTGCACATTATGCATAGATATTCAGTTATGCTAAAAGTGTGCTAAACCTGACATTTCTGTTTCAATGTTCAATAATTTGAAGTTGTACCACCCTGCTGCAGTTAGAAGTAGCCAACCCTACAATGAGTGGATATATGTGTCCATTAGTTCAAGTATGTTGTGCCAAATTTTTGTCTTCAAATAACTTAGAACTTAACCAAGAAATAAAGTCCTAGAAAGTAGAAATTCAACTAAACTCTGTGATGCTGCTACACAAAGTTAGCTTTGTCTCCTCCCAATAGAATCATCTTTGCTTATTTAATGAAGTTCTCCTGTGCGGCCTATGTGCTCTGTCAATTGTGTTGAAAAGAAGCAACCTAGTTTTCATCTTACATCAATGGTCAACTGATATTGGAATCTCTAGAACACTTTAAACTCATGTAAATCAAGTTATATTTTCCCTAATATAGAAGTAAACAATCTCCTAAGTCTCCAATTTTTTAATAATCTTGTTGAGGTATATATTCAATGATATAATTTCTAGGCATGAAATGTTTTGAAGTGATACATGATTTTTATCCGCTTCAGATGAGCAGACATGCTTCCACCATCCACCTCAGTGCCTCATACTGGGATTTTGAAGGCTCATGCATGAAATTTGAAAATTGACCCGAACTATTGCCTATTGTGAATATGATATGGGAGTTCTTTTATCACGAAATAGATAGAAGTGTCTATTTCCTGGAAACTCGCAGAATGCGGATGACCAGCATAGAAGGTAATTGCGGATTGCAGTGCTTAAAACTGCAGTGCTCTACCAGGTCGCTTTCTATTTCTGCTGATTGCTTCTGGAACTTGTGGATGAACTTACTATATAGCATGCATAATATGGACAGCTCCCAGTGATCACCCTTTGCTGGGAGGTTCTCGCTGTAAAAAGGATGATGGTTTTGCTACACTAAAGGTTAGTGGTACACTGGCATTTTGAGCCTTCAGCCCCTTGGCAGGGGAGGGCGCAGAAGCAGAATCGACAATAAGGTATACCATCAAAAAGAGGCTTTCTGACTGGTTTTACCCGTTTCTAGTTTTTTGGCGGTAGATTCAACTGACAAGCTGTGATTAAAATGAATCTTCTAAACAGCTGCTATTTAGCACATTCAGGGTTAAATTATCATTTGACTCGATTTTTTGTTGTTTTTCGGCAGGCTGCATGCAGTATGAGATGGCTGCAGGGCATAACCAAGGTGTAAAACAAAAAAAATGATGATGATCTGTTGATGTTGGCATGCCGTGATTTCGAGTTATATGCGATTTTTACTGTCAAACTACTGTTGGAATGCATTTGGATGCACCATGACTACTCATCCTTGTATGTCCTTCCAGCATTACCGCTAGTTCTGGATTTATGTGGGCCATGAACTGAGTTCATATAAAGTAGGTTGTTGATGCAGTGGGAGCTATAGAATTTTCCTGTGTAGCTAAATGCCTCTTGATGGTTGTGCAGCTCCTGCTTGTAAACCAGTCGGTCTGTACAGCAAAATTCTCACTGGAATAATCACAAGCTTGCTAATCCTGAAAACTGTACACAACACATGGATTGCAAAGGAAAATCTACTTGAATAGGTCCTAGAAAGTAGAGAGGTTAATCCGTGAAACTATACAATCTACGATGCAAAGGTGAACATAACATACAGTGCTGCTCATTCCGGTCCTATTGCCGGGGCTTGCTAGATCCGGTGATCGACATGGTCTCGGCTGTGGCGCGCCATAGTTACCATGCCACATTTCCCGGGCTCCTGGCACGGCGGCATTCAGGCCACCCTGGTCCTGTTGCTTCATGATGAGCACCGAGTACGGCGTGTCGAAGTCGAGGACGCGAGGAGGTTGACGATGATGCCGAGCTCGGGGCACTCGCTCCAGTCCGACAGCCCGTTCGCCGACATCACTGGGTACCACCTGTGCCGCATGCCGACGACGATGAGGTCGTAGCCGGCCTTATCGAGGCCCCTCAGCAGCTCGACAATCTTCTCCACCTCGCCGCGAGCACCTCCTGGACTCATGTTTCTGCTCCTCGATGGCGCAGTTGCCGCGAGCGCCTTCACCTCCTCGATGGCGCAGTTGCGCGAGCGCCTTCACCCCCTCGATGGCGCAGTTGTCCGTATTAGGAAATTAATCATTAGCTGAAGCAACATATCGATCTATCCAGACAATGCGCACGATATAGACAACATTAGAGGTAAAATATTTGTTAGCGAAATTTAACCAAAGCCTATATTATCAGAGCATGACTATAGACGCTCTACCCCAACTAGCAACATCGGCCTCTTCCTATGATTCCCAGCAGACTCATTGCCCCCTGCAAACCTATTGCTATGCTGTCATGGTTACAAACAATAACACTCCTATTGAATTTATGAAGATGCCTGGTTACAACAATTCTACTAGGATTTCACCTAGAGTCCTATTACAATTCCACCATATACCGTTAATACAATACCAAATCCTACATGTAACCAACTCCATATAATTATTCAACACATATCCAACAAACTCCACCTTAACGAATAATCTACCACCTTAAAGCCATCATGTGCGAACCTTCATGTACACTAGACTTGAGAGTTGTCGTCTTTGCTGCTCAATGAGAGATGTGCGATGAGTTTTATTTAAACTTACTGTCTTCCAGAGACATTGCTATCCTTACAACTTCAGACTCCATAAATCTAACTGCAACTGAGCACCTTTCTCTTCTATCAACATAGTTTTTTCGAGTGAAATCAAATTTCTCTTTAGCTTTGACACATGCATATGAAAAAGCCAACTGAATCCGACATTCACACTCACAATTGACTGCTTATTGGTACTGAGAATTTCACTGTTGCTTTTTGAGTTACACATAGAAATTACCACACTAGCATTGCTTTTCACCTGAATATTTTGGTTACGATTCACTGATGTCTTACATTGAGAAACCAAGTTGAAATATGCCTTGATTTATACGTGATGAGTGATTGACAAAGTTGTGAATTTGATTTGATCATTGTTGGATTGTATGAGCATGTATATATACTACAATTATGATCATGACTAACCAAAGTTGCACAGGAAATTGAGTTGGCGTGTTTTTCCTCTAAGTCTAGAAAAATTGTACACGTCGAATGGTCTGACGCCTGGGTTTTGAACTCACCGGATGGTCCGGCGTTCATATGGTGTACACGCAGGAGCATTTCAACTCAGAAGAAAAAGTTGAAGTACACGCCGGATAGTTTGGTGATATGCACTGTGAACGCCGGAGCATTTCTTGCAGAGAGATTGTAAGTTGGTTCTGGTGGACTTACATGTGCCAGATGGTCTGACAATGGGCATATGTACACAACAGAGTATTTCATTTCAGAGACAAAGATTGAAGTGTACACCGGATGATCTGACGATGGAGTGAAGTGAACGCTGAAGTTTTTCTTGCAGAGAGGTTGCAAACTGGCTCTGGTGGACTTATACACGCTAGATCATCCGACGTTAAAAGGGATGAACGTTGGATGCTTCGTCGGAGCATTTCTTACAGAGAAGGAGTACACGTCGGATGGTCCGGTGCTCAGGAGGTGTGGACGCCGGATCATCTAACGTTCATGATCCTTTTGGGATGTGTCTTAAGCTGAGGATTTCGATTTGAATCTAACTGGAGATGGTTTGGAGATATGTGTTTGCTAATCTTGTGTTGTGCAGGTAATGGATGCAACTTGACGACCGATAATGAGATGATTGGAGCCAAGTTGGGTGCTTGGTGGCAGACAATCGAGGAGGCCCGGTTGAGTCAAGGGTAATCCTAGCTGTGCACATGGAGGTCAAGCAAAGCATGGAAGGAAGGATGAAGATGGCGTGTTGATGAAATCAAGCGAAAGGGATGCCGATACAAGTGACAAGACGACCCAGAGGGATCAGGAGCATGAGAGACTTACCGGCAGTCAAGATCGCAAGACAGAGTACACGCATCGACATTGGGATGCTTGCTTAGGGTCAGATCAAGTGCTAGTGAGTCATGCTTTGAGAAGCGTGCAAGGCGGTATTACGGTTTGTCCTCAAAACCGTGGAAGGATGGAGTGCATGTGGCTTCATCGCAAAGCTAGCGTCGAGATGAAGCTAAATCATGAAGAAGTCATGGCCATTCGATGGACGGAGAGAAAAATAGACCAAAATTCCCCGACGGTAGGTAGGAGGGCATTGGAAAAGAGGAGTATTTTGGCAACAATGAAGCTTAAGGACTAAGTTAACTCTCTAAGCCTATAAATAGAGGGTTAGAGCTGTAGGGAGAGAGTGAGATAGCCATTTGAGCCTTGAGAGATAGGTTTTAGATGAGAGAAAAGGAGAGCTTAGCCTTTGTAATATGTAAGAGTTTTTTGTGAGAAAAATATCTTGTAATCTGTTGAAAAGAGGGTTGTCCTCCACAAGAAATAAAGAGATTATTTCTTCCGATGCTTGTGTTCATCTTCTTCTAGTCTTTATCTATTGGCTCCCTTGCATTGTTGCGAGTTTTCTCTTTTTGATTGTGATTTTCGTTTTTGGTTGAAGGTTGAAAATTTTCCACCTTGAGAAGTTATTCTTCTTGTTGTTAGTGGTATAAAATTCACATACGAATGTATACAAGCAAGTTTTGAATTCCATTGTCTCTAAATTATCAACTTAGAGAGTTTCTTCTTCCAGTGCTCTCTTATTTGGTTCTAAGTTTTTCTTCCATCAAAGTTGCTATTCTTTGCCGCGATGACGCATGGGATGAGTGCAATTAGAGCCTAGTGTTCAATTGCACCCATAAGAGCCATATTCTTTCTTGAAAACTTTTATAGCGACTAAGTTTCTATCTGCTTTGCTTCCACTTAAGTTTTGAGGTGCGTTGGGTGACAAAATAGGAGGAGGCTACAATGTTCAACTAGAGTAGGATCGAGAATGATGACTAGGCGGGGGGGGGGGGGAGGGGGTGAATAGACACCTCACAAATTTAGCCTCCTGCAGTCCCAGACTAACCAGATTACTCTAGTTGCAAGTAGAGAACATATCTACTTCCTTTCAATTCAGCCCTTGATGCATCTTCATGCCCATCCACACTTCAAAAACTCGTGTGCACAGCTTGAATCAATCCACGCCCAGGGAGAACAACCACCATTAGCCCTCACGCTCCTACCTCATTGTTGCTAGTCTCTTTATCTCAGAAATGCGTGGTATGATTAGCCTGTTGCCACTAGCATATCCATCCTGCACCATGGTATTTTCACCCTCCAAGTGAACTGTCCGTCAGCCTTCCTTGGACTGTCTGCCATATACCCGCAAACTATACGACCACCACCGTTGAACTCTTATTAGTCGCCATGTGCACCACGACCAGACACCATCGACAGCCTGTGCTCATCACCGAGCATTGCAACATCAGCCTGAAGTCTGGCCAACCGGTTGACTACCTCTTCTCCTTTGCCTGTTGCAATATTCATCAGTGTCTATTAGGGATGTCAACGGGGAAATTCCCCGCGGGGAATGGGTAACCATCCCCGCCCCGATTGGGGAAAATTTTCCCCGTCCCCGCTCGCGGGGGAGAAAATTCTCCCATCCCCGTCCCCGTCCCCGTGCAGGGAATATATATACCCGACGGGTTCCCCGTCCCTGCTACGCTAGCACGGTGAAGGGCCCGCTGGCTGACGGGCTTTGGTGGGTTGGGCTTTAGTTGGGCCGTTTCTTGCATATATGGGCTATGGAGAGTTTAAGTATTTTGGGGAATTAGCCCCGCGGGGAAACGGGGACGGGGAATAGGGAACCGTCCCCGCCCCCGCCATACCCGACGGGGGAGAATTTTCTCCCATTAAACCCCCCGCGGGGGGAAAATTGGCACCATCCCCATCCCCTAATAGGGGAATTCCCCGTCAGGGAACGGGGATCGGGGCCCGTTGACATCCCTAGTGTCTATGACCTCTTGTCACGCTCCAGCACCTGTGCACCTTATGTCTACAACTTTCTGTTGCAATCCAACACCTGCGCACCTCGTGCACTTGTCTGTACGACACGCTTGGTCACCTGTACACCAATCCATCCGGCGCTTGACCAAAACTTCAGTCACCTCACTGAACACCAGGATATTCACCTTCGCCGCAAATTGTCTGCCTGAGTCCATCACTAAACCTGCCCGTCATCATTGAATAACCCTGCGCGAACTTGCATCCTCCAGCACCTATGTGCCCATACACCATCGGCCGACCATTGTGCTCTTAGTGACCTCTTGTCTTGGGTCAACACGTAGCTCAACGACCGCCTAGCCTCATGCACACGCAAACTAGCCTAGTCAGCTCCCCGCGCGCATTGGGCCATAGACCTCCTAAGCCAAAGAAACATTGTGGCCCACGTGACCTGTAACACACAGTTTTTATAATTTCCTAAAATTTATCTAGAATTTAATTAGGGTTTTAATAAATAGAATAGGTTAAAACCTATTTTCTAAAATAAATTTAATTTGGCCATAGGTTATATCTTGTGTGGCATTCATGCTGAAACTAGACATTAGGGTTTTATTATGTGAAAAAATGAATTTTGATAACATCGAGGGGCGCTGTTTGAGTTTTGGAAAAGCTTGAAAAATGTTTCTATAAAAGAAAAATGTCTTTTTTCTTTCCTGGGCTGGTTTCCCTTCCATTTTCTTTTTCCTTCCTTTTTCCCTACAACTCATTTCTTTTTCTTTCTCGGGCCAAGCCTGTTTCTTCTCCCGTTCCCCGCCTTTCGCTTGGGCCGCTCGGTAGCCCACTCATCCCTGTCTCTCTACCGGAGCCTCGGTCGAAACCCGCCTTCGAGCGGCCGTCTCCCTCACGCTGGCTGAGTCCAAGACGAGCACGACGCTGCCGCCATTCAATGAGTCCGAATCCCAACAACTTCCAACCAAATCCGAGCTACTCTCCGTGTTTATCTGATCCCCGCCTATATAAGTCTACACCCCCTCCTTCGATCTGTTTTCCTCAAACCATTGTTGCACTGCCACCCAAGCTCGCCGCCCGCTGCTCTCGCCGCTTCTCCGTTGCATCTAAGCGTAGCTCTGGCATGGGGTGCTCACAAGGAGTCGATTTTGTCACCTCTCGTCGACCCACTGCTGTCGGAACATCGCCGCCGACGAGGACCCAAAGGCTATTGCCACCCCTCTCACCACCAGCGCATTTCTTCTCTTTCCTGAAGCCACCAACACCCTAGGTGAGCTCGCCGCTCTCTTGTGATCCTTTTCTGTCGCTTGCTGTCACCCCTAGCCCATCGAAGCGCGAGCCCAGCGAAGTTCTGGTGAAGCGCCGCCATGCCCGAGTCCCTCCGCCATCGGTCACCACTCTACGGTCAGCAAAATCACCCACATCCGTTAGATCCATGATGGATGGTCCGGATTAGATCCAAAATACCCATTCACCAACTAAACATAGGACGCCACATGTCCCTTCTTAATCCAGTCAGCAGAGCCGACGTGTCTACCACGTTAGCGGCCCTTTTATCCAGTCATTTTCCCATTTATTTAATTTAGGAAAATTGCCTCTTTTGCAAATAAGCCATTGAACCTTTCTATATTTATTTAAAATCCCATATCTTTTTATATCTTAGACCCTAAACTTTCCCATATTTACAGATAGGTCCCTCTATTTTTACAAAAGGCCCCTGTCCTCTCGGTTTTATTTAAATAAGTCATTTTGCTTTTTCAGATTCAACCCTAAACTTGTTTTTAGCATAATTTTCTCATTTTAGCTCTAATCTAGATGATTTTTACGCTCTCGTGTTCATAGCGATGTGTACTATCTTTTAGTACATTTTTCATAAATGTTAGCTATTGTTTGGTGTACCGCTCTTAGTTAGTTTTTTTGTGTGCTTTTCTGGTGTGTTCTGAGAGCAGACGAGCAACAGTTTGAGAATCTTCAGGACCAAATCTTTGAAGAGTATGAGCAGCAAGTTGGAAGAGGTAAGTGTCCTTGAATATTCTAATCTTAGTTTTTCAAATACGTTCTTTATTTCAAACATGCATACTGTTAATATTGAATTCCATCTACTTATAGTACCCTACTCCATATATTCCTTGTCGCCTAGTTGTTAGTAGTGGTTATGATGGGTAGCTTATGTTTAGCTTTGCACAAGGGTATGGATGTGTTATTGGTTAATCATGACTAATGAACTATGCAACTATTAGTTAGAAAATTCCGGTAATGGTATAGTAACATGGAACCTTAGGCCTTGAGCAAAGAGATTTTGGTGATGGCGGTCGTAATTATGCTGTTGGTTTAGTGTTTGCTCAAGTGACATAAGTAAGGACCAGTTCGTGGAGTGACAACCCAAGAAGTTTTGTACTAACCACGAGGCCTGGTATGGGATAAGTTTAGCCTATTAATTAGTGGATTCTAGTTTTGTGTGTGCCAAACTATAAGAGTGGATGTGTGAGAACGGCTAAGGCCAAAACCATTTGGTTAGTGGTATGGTATATGTGGTGGAAGGAAAGAGTAAATCTTTATGGAGCTACAAGGCGCAAAAGGGGGCTTCTGGGTGGGTCATGCCACTTTGATGATGGTAACACCTAGAGGGCGTGCACATGCTGGATGAAACATTGTAACGACCTTATAGTGAATTTTCGGACGACACACCATAGGCGTGTGTTAAGTGTTTCATGAACACGGTAACATAGAAATCACGACTCATGGGAAAAGCTGGACAACCTCTGTAGAGTGTAAAATCTGATATATTAGTCGTGCTCACTGTTACGAGAGATTTGGTTTCTCACATGATTAGTTGGTTTAATTTGGTGTGGTTTGGTTTGGGAGCTTGATGTGGTTTTCAAGTAGTTGGAAAACATGTGGAGATCTTTCTAGAATTTGAAAGTATAGTGACGAATCACATAGTTAAATAGGATGATTTTTGAACTCTATGTTAGCACAGTCAGTATTTATGCAAATTTAACTTGTTATAGCATGTTCCTTTATTTAAACTTGCATGTTATTTATTTTTCACACTTGCGGAGTACAATATGTACTCGCACTTGCTATTTCTATTCAAATGTACATCAAGCGCTGCTCAGATAGCGAAAGAGAACCAGATTACTACATCGATGGAGATGAAGATTGGTAGGCTGCTAGACCTCTTGTATTCTGTAACTAGGTAGTCATAAACGTAGTTTTCTGGTTTGTCATAAAACATATTGTGGAGTATGAGTGATCAAGATGCAATTTGTCCCTCCTTGATAACAATAGATATCTCTGACCCCCTCAAGGTATTTAGATTGAGGAAGTGTATGATCATGCTAATATGATTAAAGAGTTAATCATGATGAATTCACTAGTTGATCAAGTGAATGATCGAGCTATCACAAGGGTGACACGTATCTCACCTTGAATTTGACTGGTATCGTGAGGCAAAGGGATCGGTGCATGTGTATATCAAGGTTCAACATATATAATCTTTGTATATACTTGGGAGTCAACATGTCCTGTTAGGGACCGCTATTGATTTTAGTTTGGAAAGGGTTTTCGAGTCGTAGCCGTTTGCACATGAATCTAACAGGTCACACACTTACTAGGTTGGAACAAAACATACAAATTGGATTCATATATGGGTTCGATTGGATTGTGATTTATGAGTTGTTAAAGTCCTAAAGGGCTTTGTCAGTGTATCAGGAACCGGGGGTCCCTGAGGTCCGAGGCCAGGCCAGCCATCTGCCACGTGTCACCATCCCGCGAGGTCCCTCCCGCGGGATGAGGAAAATCTAAGTTCCGGGAGAAGGTGCTCGGGGCCACAGCCTCTGGTCCCCGAGCACCCCAGTTCCCCGATGACCCGCAGAGTCCAAGTACCGGGAAGAAGGTGCTCGGGGAGGTGACCGGTCATCCCCGAGCACCCTAGTCCCCCGACGATCAGAAGAGCTAAGTTCCGGGAGAGAGTGCTCGGGGGGCTGCGTGCGGCAGCCCCCGAGCGCCCAGTTCCCCGAGGGTCAGTGCAAAAGTGCTCGGGAGAGAGTGCTCGGGGTTGCACGTGGCAGCCCCCGAGCACTCGGTTCCCCGAAAGTTCGTGCGAGAGTGCTCGGGGAGGTAAACAGTGCCCCCGAGCGCCCGGTACCCCGAGGGCAAGGGTAGGCATTCTCGGGAGAGGGTGCTCGGGGAGGTGAACAGTACCCCCCAGCACTCGGTGCCCCGACGACCCAGAAGGGCCCCCGAGGGGCCCGCCGATGAGGTGTCAACCAGTCAGAGGTCCGAGGCCGCATTTAATGGGCGTGCGCGACCTGAAATCCCCAATTGCTCCCGCCGCAGTGTCAGTCCCTGCCATGCTTTGGCAGAGAAGCGTGGGGCCATTAATTTCACGGGTCTCGTCCCATATCATCCGGTGTGTCTCGGGATAACATCGCCAGGATCAAGGCGTTCCGCCTGCCGCCCTGCCGTGGCAGAGGAACAAGACAGGGCGGGCACGTCGGGTGCCTCTGTGGCTGCCCGGTGGGCCCTCTCAATGGCGCCCGTCGCCAGGGCGTCCACAGTGACGGGTGACCGAACGCGCGCCGCGTTTTTCCACCGCCCCAGTCATTTCACCCAGAGGAAATGATGACGCCTTTTTCAGTCATGGCGTTTTGGAACTTGTACCCCTTCCTTCCCGTTCGGGGTATGTCGTGGCCGGCGAGTGCATAAAAGAGTCGGCACACCAGAAGAACAGGGGGGACAGACGAAGAAGACGAACCCCACAACGAACCAAGCCAACAGACAAAGACATTGCAAGCAAGCCTGAGCAGAGCTCCTGCCGAAGAACAAGGAGCCTCAAGCTCTTAGTTAGACACTATATTCTTGTAACCAGATACATCCTCAGGGGACATCCCTCAGGACAGTTATTGCGTCCATACAGGAGTAGGGTGTTACGCCCCCGTGCGGCCCGAACCTGTCTAAAACTCCGGTGCATTTACTTCTTTCCGCACTAGGTCGTCCCCCACCACCGGCCGTCGCATTTACGTTCACTTTCATTTATTTCTCCGACGAACTCATTCAGGATCATCCCCCGGCCGAATCTCTAAAAAGGGGTCTCTCGGGATCCCTGCGACAGGAGTTAATCCTCCGACAGGCTTCTAACATAGAAGCTCATTATCGAGCTCTATATAAGAAGATATATGGGGTGAGACGTGGAGAGGTGAACCACTTCGAAACCCTAGCTACAACCCTCCACACGATCTTCCAAAATCTTAGCCGCACGCACGGTGCTAGCACATCAGCGCTCGACGATCCTGCTTAGTACGTGGGGATACCGTAGAGACGCTGCTGCTATTGCGACGGTGATCTCCTCGGCGTGAAGATTATGATGCTTCTGTCTGACTGATTGAGGACCTACTCGGCTGGTCGAAGTACCTGCTCGCCTGGTCGTGGAGCATCACGCGGCCACTTGGAGCTGGTCGAGGACGCGACACACCTGCTTGAGGAACTGGTCGAGAAGCACGACCACCTGTTCAGAGCTGGTTGAGGAGCGTGATCATGTGAGACTGGTCACGGATCTAATCGAGAAGCTGCTTGAAGAGTTTGATACATACGATGTTGGATCGGTTTACTTTAACTTTTTTTTCTGCTGCACTGTACGTCAAGTAATAACGATCCGTAATCTCCTACTGGTATGATTTTCTAAGTGAATAAGGTAAAAATAAATAAATAAATAAGCTAGCGTATCCAACCCATTTCTCAACAGGTGGCCAGCGTGAACAAGAACGTGGGCTGCCTTGTCACATTGCGCACTGCAGCCATGGCAGCTCTGGTGGAGCCTGCAGTAGTCATTGCCAGCGGGAGGAAGAATCCGGAGAGGCCGATGATCATGCCCTTCTTGGAACATGACGTACATGAGCCCGAACGTCGCGACCTCGCTAGGAACACCACTTCCTTGAAAGCCGGACTACGTGATAGCACTGACGGGCCAAGTATAATGCCGCCTTGAAACACATCAAATGGAATGGCACATTAATTGATTTGCCTCCAGAATCTTGGAGCCGATGCGTACGAACTAGTCATGGCATGGTGGCAAACAAAGATGGGCATGCGTGAATCAGACAATAAGTGGACGTGCCATGATCTTAGACACAGCGCGGGGCTGCTTGAACGGCTTGAGGAGGAAATAGAGAACGCGGGTGATGATGACGGTAAGGATGAGCTGCACGCCGAGCAGCGGCAGCGATTCTTGCAGGGGGCTGCCGCCCTGGAAGATGTTCCGCCCGATACCCGTGCTCTGTGGGACCACGTAGCAGTTGATGTTGTCGTCCATTGCCTCTACATCTCGGCCGGCACCTGCGTCGGTGACAATGCCGTGGTCGCCGCGCCTGTGATCCTTTCCCGGTTCCCGCCTCGTCACTCGTCAGGCTGTGTCTTCCATGGTGGCTTGGGAAATGAAAAGAAGGGGTGAGAGAAGTGTTACGAATGAACATTCTAGAGAAATAACATATGACCGATTAACATCTCTAACTATCATCTGCAGTTATCAAAGAGGCATCTATTGAAAACAACTATTCCACCTCAACAGACATGATTCATGACCCTTGAACTTATATATATGTAAACACTGTTCATTGATGAAATAAGAATTTCACTCTCTACTCCATTCTCTCGATCTACTGTCTTTCATTTCAAACACGTTATCAGCCACATTGGTTCTCCCTAAGCGACAACAAAAAGAAAGAGGCCAACCGACCTCAACAAGCACCAACAGAGAAGGTAGTAAGGCCTCTCCCAGATCACGGTAAGGATGGATTTATCACCTTTGACTATCGGAGAAGTTCTTCGTTGCTTGATGGACTTGGAGGCGGCAATTCTCCGTCACATCTCGTCGCTTGGCCACACCCGAACCACTGGCCGTTCACATGCTCGTCGCCGCACTCGTGTACATGGTCATCGCTGTCGTGGCTGCAACCGTGGACCTCCAAGGACTCCACTCGCCCATACAGTGGCTCCTGCAGCCGCCCTTCCTGTCGGACCACCGCCTACAATGGTAGCGCACAATGATGTTGCCCCTTTCTTCAATGGCACAACGGTGGTGGTGACTTCCTCGGAGGAGGAAGATCCGGAGGAGCGTATTTGGTTGTACTCCCCTGAGTACACTCCGTTGTCTCCTCCAAGAGCTGATGCCGCTTGCTCCATTCCAGTGGTAGCCACTGGATCCTTCATTGAGATGGCAGACCCGGTTTTCGAGCCTTCCAATGTGACGATCGCTCGCCACAACTGGATCTTTCGGGTCCCCCATGGCAGGAGCCTTCCTAGAGCAATGGCGGACTACGGTCCTGCCTCATCTTCCTGAGGCATTGATCACAACGCGCCGGCTGAGTCATCCTCTGTTGCACCGGTGTTCATCGACTCTAGCTTTGAGGTCGACGAGGTGCCTTTTGATGAGTCTTCAACCTCCGCATCCATGGATGTTGCGCCGTTCACCTTAGCCGAAGGCTCGATGGCAACACGATGTGGCCCCCCGACGATTTGCCACGACAGTGGCCAATCGTCATCCAGGCCTCCTCATGGGGGTCATGGGCCCTTGCGGCCTCCGGCCTCCCCTCCAAGGGCACCTAAGCGCGCCCAGGCGTGCGAGTGTGCTTGGGGAGGGTCTCGGCTCCTTTATGCGCATTTGCGAGGGGGAAGGAGGCGGTGCACCCCCTCATCGGCGTCATCACCGGCACCATAAAGACGGCGACGGATCAGGCACACGCCCTTCCTATCCGGCTTCCCCGGCAATGCGCACTCCTTCCCGGCTTGGCCCCAACGACGAGCCCTTCCTCTCCGGCTTCCCAGACGACGCGCCCTCCTTCCTGGCTCAGCTCCAGCAGTGCGGACACCTTCATCTCCAACGCAATGTTGCACCTCCATCAACCGTTGACCGGCAACTCTACGGCAACCATCACGACACTGGCCATCATGCGTCAGCTCATCTCTGATGGCCGAAGGCTCGGTTCCGACCAGTCAAAAGAAACAGAAACGGCTTCAAATGAGACGGCCAATGGCCGGTTAGGGTTCCAACCCTAACCTCCGGCCTCTCTCACCATTTTATACAGTGTGGGGAGGGGGAGCTCGACCAGGCTCATGGGCTGAAAGGCCTAACAGGCTAGAGCTCGAGTTGTTTCGGTCCACAGACCGAAATTTCCTATGGATAAGCTTATTTACAAAAAAAAACTCCATGGGTTTCTTTATTATTAGAGCCACATTCAAATTTTATTATTTACAGTACTGTCAATTTATATTTTAGCCCCTATCTTTAACTATAATTATGTTCAATACTATTTTATGTTGTAAATTGATGTTCCAGACCCTGTTTTATCTGAAAATTTATTATGTCTCATATGTTTGCCCTTGTGCATTCCCTATGACATATCATTATGTTTACAACTTTATTTTTATTAATGCAAATTAAGTGATTACCTCTCCCACTTGATATAACACAATGTTCCAAACCTTTGCATATTTGGTCATACACAAGGTAATATTCTAGTACCACTGCAGTATCTACACTATGTCTAACACATAGTGACTATCCTTAATGTGCATATCCAATGTCAAATTTGGAACCAAGGTCTACACCTTTTCAGTGATTACCTTAATTCATATCTCATATTGACCATACACAAGATAGTACCTGAGTACTACTATAGGATCTATACTATGTTTAGCATATAGTGACTATCCTCAACATACGTACCTAATTTGAATATGAATTAAATAAAGGTCTACACCATTTTGGTGATTACCTTTAAATTGTTACCACAAGATTTGCATTACACAAAGTAGTAGAATTCATGGCATAGTTACAGATTATGCCCCACTATTGATAGGTCTACACCATTTTGGTGACTATCTTTAATGTGTTAGCAATATAATTTGAGGTCTACACTATATAATTCAAGTCTCAACTTGATTTTACAATTTTTGCATTATTACAACATTTCCATGATTATTCAATTTACCCAAAGTGTAAATTCATTCAATCATTGGTCAATTTGTAGGACAAAATGGCCAACGTCGAGTTTGACAGACTCGAGTTAGATTGAAAAAACTATCTAACATAGGCAATGGATATGAAGATAAGTCTATCGTCCCGCGGACTCATAACGACGATTAATCCTCCACAAGAGGGAGATCCGCCACTTCAAGATCAAATCAAGTATGGGGCTTTATACTACATAAAGGACCATTTTTATCCATATTTAAAATCTGAATACTTGATGGATGAAAATCCACATGGTTTATGGAACTCGCTCAAAGAGAGATATGAACAGCAAAAGGCAGTCATACTGCCTGAAGCACAATACGAGTGGTCCAACATTTGCCTCAAGGACTTTAAGTCTATTGGAGAATATAACCATGTTGTTCACAAGATCTGCTCTAGGTTGTTATTTTGTGACAAGGCTCACACAGATGTGGAGAAAATTGAAAAAACTTTGTCTACGATGCTTCCTACTCATAGGGTATTGCAACAACAATACCATGCTAGGAACTACCAGCACTATTCTGAATTAATTTACACTTTACTTCAGGCCGAAAAACACGATGAACTTCTTTTGAAGAATCATCACCAGCGCCCTATTGGCACTACCCCTTTACCTGAAGTTAACTCTAATGTTCAAAATACCAAGAAGTTTGACGGCAACAAACGCCGCCCAAAGAACTTCAAAGGCAAGAAGAACCGCAATAAGAAGCAGAAATTCCATAGAAACAACAAGGGGAAGGGCATTTTCAAGAACAACAAAGACAAATCTAACATTTATCATAAATGTGGTTGCTACAGCCACACAAGTAAGAAATATCGTATCTCAAAACACTTGATTGATCTCTACCTTAAGTCCGTCGGACAAAGCTGACCAACTCAATGCGAAAGATATGAAGCTCATTTCAATCTTCAACCTGACACCACTAGGATGGCAAGGTATTCCAAAAGCGTTCCTATAGAACTGGACAATAACATCACTCTGTAGCAGCAAGAGGACCTTGAGAGCACGAACAACATGATCGTGGAATTTGCTTCCAACGACTTATTTGGAGACCTCAATTAGGTTCCCAATTAATTAGATATTATTATATCTATGTCATACATAGTGTTGTAATATGTTGTTGTCATCTTATACTATATTGTATATTCCAATAATGTATTAGCACATTGATACTCAATAAAGTTGTATGTATTCTATATATCTATGAAGAATTTCACCTTAAATTCTCCATTTCTATATATAGATATCTATAGGAGACAATCCGATGGAAGAGGAATGTGCTTAGTGGATAGTTATACCACTAACTCTATACTAAGAGAGACTAAATATTTCTAAACTCTTAAAAGAGTAAAGGAAATATTTTGATAATCGCAGGGACGCGATGCTATGATTGTTGGCTCTGGTAATGCCATAATCACTCTCCCTATATGCACTCAAATAACAATCGACGATGCACTATTGTATCCCGATTCAACACGTATCCTACTAAGTTATAGAGATATACGTTAAAATAGTTTTCATATCAAAACCCATGATGACAACAAAGAAGAATATCTCCTCATTACCAAAAATAACGGATATGCCAAACAAATACTAGAGAAAACTCACTCTTTATCATCAGAATTGTATTATACATTCATCAAACCCGTACCACATGTTATGTATAAGTTAATTTTTTAGAATGTTGATGCATTCCAAATATGGTATGATCGTGTTGGTCATCCTAGCGTCGGGATGATGTAAAAAATTATCTACAATTCAATTGGTCATAGCATTAATACTACAAAATTTTCACAATCTTCGGATTTTGTGTGTACCACATGTGCTATAAGAAAATTGATTTTAAGACCCTCTTATCTTAAAATTCGAGCTGAACCACTCAAATTCCTTGAACGCAATCAAGGTGATACATGTGATCCAATTTAACCATTAACTGGACCATTTATGTATTTCATGGTTCTCATTGACGCATCTACACGATGGTCACATGTGTGTCTTTTGTCCACTCAAAACCAAGCTTTTGCAAAAATAATTGCTCAAATTATTAAATTACTAGTACATTATCCTGAACATAGGATACAATCCATTCAAATGGATAATACGGCTGAATTCACCTCACTTGCCTTCAATGATTATTGTATGACCCTGGGAATTCAAGTTCAGCACTCAGTACCATACGTCCATACTCAAAATGGTTTGGCTGAATTTCTCATCAAGAGAGTTAAGCTCATTGCACGACCATTACTACATAATTGCAACTTACCAACTTCATGTTGAAGTCATGCAATCTTACACGCTACTAACTTAATTCAATTGCGACCAACTGCATATCACACTGCTTCCCCACAACAGTTAGTATGTGAAAATCCTCTAAGCATTTCTCATCTGCGAATATTCGGTTGCGCTGTATACGTACCGATCTCACCACCGCAGCATATATCAATGGACCCACATAAGAAATTAGGGATCTACGTGGGGTATAACTCTCTGTCTATCATAAAATACATCGAGCCCCTCACAGGGGACCTATTTACAGCCCGTTACGCTGACTGCATGTTCAATGAGGAGCATTTCTCGGCATTAGGGGGAGATTACAGTGCCAGAAAGAATGCCAGGAAAGCTTCTTGCAAGTTACCGCAAAAACAGAGAAATCCCTCCTCTAAAACAGTAAATGCAAATCAACGTCAAGTTAAACGACACCCAAAGCGTATGGATACTATACATCTAGTGAATGTTCAACATCCAAATCCCAGCTCAATTGTGCACATAAATACTGATGCTAGGATATCGAAACACCCAAACTCTATCGTAATGGGAAATAACGATGAGTCAGAAGGGGTAGATAAAATTTTCATCAATTATATTGATTCTAGAGAATCATTTGACAGAAAGACTACAATTGTCGACACATACTTCTCCTCAAAGATTACAAATGACCTTCTCAATGATCCAGATCTCAAGACCATGGCAGAGTACCGCAAGCGCTCGGACTGGACACAATGGAAGGATGCAATCCCGATAGAATTGCGCTTGCCCTCCAAAAAAGAGGTATTCACATCAGTAATACCTACCCCTCGTAACATTTTCCCTATAGGATACAAGTGGATTTTCGTCTGTAAACGAAATGAATACAACGAGGTGGTGAGATATAAAGCGAGGCTTGTAGCACAAGAGTTCACGGAGAGATCCAGTATTGATTTCAATAAGACTTATTCTCTAATAATAAATGGAATCACGTTCCGATATCTAACTTTATTGACAGTTTAAAATCATCTATCTATGCAATTGATGGATATAGTGACTGCATACCTATATGTGTCAATTGATTAGAACATATATATGAAAGTCCTCAAATGACTAGACCTTCCGAATCCAAACGCAAACCACACATGTATTGTGCAAAGTTTAAAAAGTCATTATATTGCTTAAAGCAGTTGGGAAGAATATGGTATAACCGACTAAAAGAGTTCCTTTTACAAAAAGTTACTCCAACAATGATGATTTAACATTTAAAAACTAAGAGTATCATGATTTCCATAAAGCATACTTTTCTTGAAAAGTTGCTGGCAAAAAGACAACAAGAAGAATAGCCGTATCTTCACCATCAATTTTCATGTCTAACTTCTCAAGTTCAGTGATGAGTGAATTGAACTAATTAAGATATGAATGAATGGAGGTACTTCTATCATGCGAATTATGTACAAACATTCTTTGGTGCGAAATTTATTAGTGAGACTTTTCTTCATATACAACGTCTCCAATTTTTCCTACAATATGGTGGCAATTGCCTCATTAATGACTTCACGCAAAACATGGAAAAATTGCTTGTATGCCGCTAATCTAGTTATGTTTCAAAGATTTGTCATCCTGACCTATATATAACTGACACATGTGATCTCATATGTCAATGAGAGAGGGGTAGCATTTTATCGAAAAGCCAATGTAAATAGTGGAGTTGTATGGCGATGAGTGTTTTTTTTAATCCAATTCATCCCATTTATCATTTGATATATCCTACTTTTATTTAAACCAGTCATATAGAAAATTTAATCTTGCCATCAAACTTCTCAATATCCAATTTAGCAGATGATATGGTCGAGAAAAAATGTTGATAAAAAAATATAGTAGGTTAGAAAGGAAAAACTTTATGGTACACTGTAGGTGCATGTAGCAATTTTTAGCCAAAAAGTACTCCGATCTTCCGAGGTGTGTGCAATTTTCTGTGCCTGATTGGATATCTCTGGCTAATTCGGTGGCTGACCTGTGACATAGGCGATGACGCAAGCGGATCTTCTGTGGCGGATCTGAGAAAACCAGATTGATTGAGGAAACTGGATCTTCTGTGGCTGATTCGGATCTCTGTGGCTGATTGATCCCGGACGAGCGCGTGGCGGATGCGATCAGGCGGAGGAAGCCGAATCGATGAATGTCGAGCGGCGGCATGGGCTCCGGGTAGCGGCACGGTCCCAAGCGAAGGGCGACCGGGGGCGACGTGGCGGAATCCCGGGGGCGGCGTGACGAGTCATCGCGAAGGAATCTCGGAGGCGGCGCGATAAGTTTGCGCGAACGAATCTCGGTGGCGGCGGGACGAGTCCCGGGCGACGGCGGACGGCTCTTGTAACACTTTAGGAAGAGACACTAGTTTTAATGTGGAAAAACTTTCTAATATGGAGGTTAAAAATCATAGACGATAAATCTTACTATTAATCTTTACCTACAAACTTATGAAAAATATTAACTCTAGAGCCTCGGTTTAATAATTAGATTAAAAAAGCTAGAGATAGATTCACAGTTACATTTCAAACTGGATTGCAGATCTAACCTCACTTAGCGTGAGCATGCTTTAACTGATTGCACTCACATGGATATATATTATTCCTGCCTAGAATTTAATCCCTGAGAAAACGTGAGCACCCATACAGAGCCTAGGATTCGAACCTAGGTACCCAAAATTCACTACCAAGATTTTAACTAACTAATTAATACATGAATATAAATTTAATTTTAAAAAAAATGGATCTAGAAAAACTTTAAAAGTGCCATGTCAAATATAGGTAAATAATGATTCACACTCAAGTAGAATTATATAAAGACTCCATGTCTAATACAATTGTAGAAAAATAACTAACAGAGAATGGAGATAGGGAAGCATATTGAAGCGACCGGTAATCATGAGTGAAATTTTCGATAGCCGAATGCAAATTAGAACCTCAACAGGTGTAATGTGTTGATAAAAGAGCGAGAAGTAAAAACATCTTTAAGAGACTCTCTAAAATTGGTTCTCTATATCTTCACATAGGAAGACATCTTAAAATATTTACTCTCTAAAACCTTTTATCCTCCAATAGATACCCTATTTGTGACTCCCTATATTCTAAAATTCGTAGGAAGTTCCTACAGCTCGATCATATGATACGCCTCGTCCTCCTGTGCACGCCCATTGCCACCCCTGTTATCTCCATTCTAGCAAATCCGAGCAACGTCATGCCATCTCCTGTGGTCACGCCGTCACGCCAGTGATCCCGAGCGACCGTCTCCTATGGTCACGTCACGCCGTCATTCCCGAGTGGCGTGAGTTGAACCCAGGCACAAACCGTGGATCACGAGCGACCACACGCCGTCAATCGCGAGCGGACACGCCGTCGATACCGTGCGTACGTAGGCTCTCGTCTGCTACCCCCAACCTCTCGTGTGTGTGCAGCACCCGAGGGAAAATTGATATATTTTGCGACGAGTCGTTGTAGCTTTCTCATGCAAGAGGTCTTAGATTCGTCGTCATCGAATTCATTATTGCTACAACACACGTAGCACACAATTAATATCAGTTTGACAAGGAACCACACCATAGCAGAACTGTCCTTGGGCATTAAGTAGTTCATCGGAACAGAGAAGCAGAGCATTTGAGACTGTATCAAGACTACTTCTCGGATGATCCTACGTACGGCCCTACTTTATTCAGGCGTAGGTTTGTAATCAGTACGTATATTTTTATTTGTATGTTGTAGATCGTGATATGTATGGCTCATTCTTATCATACCCGCACATGTTTAGAATAAGATGTTCTCTGTTTGTACGCATAATGTGTGTTGTAGAAGAACATGATAACTACTTTGTGCAAAAAAGAAATGCAGCTGGTAAATTTGGGTTAAGTTGTTTGCAAAAGATTACCGCGTCATTCTGTATGCTAACTTATGGAGTGGTAGCGAATGTTACGGATGATTATGTCCATATCGGAGAAAGTACTGCTATAGATAGTCTGAAAAGGCTTATCAAATCTATTATTGAAGTATTTGGAGGCGAGTATTTGAGATCACCAAATGAGAATGATACTGCTAGATTACTTGCACTTAGGGAGGCAAGAGGTTTTTCGGGAATGCTAGGATCCATCGATTGAATGCATTGGAAGTGGAAGAAGTGCCCGGCTGCATTAAGGTATGTACAACAGCCATATTCACGAGCCTACAATCATTTTAGAATCCGTTGCTTCACAAGATCTCTGGATTTGGCATGTTCTCTTTGGTTTACCTGGGTCTCACAATGATATTAATGTTCTTCAACGCTCCCCACTCTTTGCGAAGCTAGCTAAAGGTCACGCTCTGAAAGTGAATTATACCATTAATTATCACAATTATACAATAAGATATTACCTTACAGATGACATATATCCTACATGGGCCATATTTGTAAAGACAATATCATCCCCACTAGGCAATAAGAAGAAATATTTTGCCAAAGCTCAAGAAGCAGTTAGGAAGGACATGGAACGAGTATTTGGGGTTCTACAAGCTTGTTTTGCCATTGTTCGAGGACCAGCATGATTTTGGGATCAAGACACACTTGGATAAATTGTGAGAGCTTATGTAATTATGCATAACATGATCATTGAAGATGAGCGAGACGAAGGGCCAGGAGACTTCAATTATGATTAAATAGGAGAAAAGGTGAAACCTTCCCATGAGGATACGCATGAACTTCATGAGTTTATTGAAACTCACAGAAAAATTAGAGACAATGAAACTCACTCACAACTTCAAGCTGACCTAGTGGAGCACTTGTGGCATTGTCATGGAGATCAATATTAATGATAATTATAGGGAAAAAAATAGCTAGCCCTGGTGTCCTATAATGTTTCACTCTTTGCTATGTGTACATGTATCTAGATACTAACCCAAATTTTAGTCAACAATCATATATACAAAATTTGAGTCCACAATCATATATACTTTTTTATGTTGCATAAGAGCCCAATTTAAAAATATGATTAGGCTGCAAGCGGCATTGGTCTGAAGTAGTATTTTACACACAATACAGGTTAAGCTCACCCTTGATTGTCACCTGGAGACCAAACAGAAATGCTACACCAGTATACCTGACCATATGGTGCTACAGTAAGGTCAAGAGTAGTACACTGCAGCTAATCCCTAACTACTTCATAGTTGTTTGTAACTGATTAGCAAATCCAATGATCTTTACAACCGAGGAATCTCCCAGTTTAAGGGAAAAACTGCTCACTCTGCATGCTAGGGGATTATACATAGCCAACAAGTTTCAGCCTAATAAAAAATATGGCACAACATGCCACAGAGCCACATAATGGTAGTAGATTCTTCGTGGAAGAAAACATGCAGATAGATTTATACCTATTCACCAAACAATCCGAGTAACATTCATCAGTAAGGTCAAGAGCAATCGATCAATTCACAACTCACAATAAGAATAAGATAGTAACAAAATCAGTCATACTAATCTTGTCAATTGTCCAACATGACACTATGGCAAGTCACTATTACTGAGACTCAAACTGAAATTAAAATAACCCATGCATCATATGGATCAGCACACAAGTAGCAACAGCAGCACCCAGCACAAGTAGTAGCAGCGGCAGCACACAAGTAACATCAGCAGCACATATCTTATGGATCAACTCGAGCTGTTCAAACGTCGAGTCACTATCTCATCCTGCAAGCTCCTGTAGTATTCCTGTTGTGGGCCAAACATGCCACTAATGTCTATTAACATGATTCTCTGTTCTTTCAACATTCTCTTGAACTCAAACTCTTTGATCTTTAACTCTAGATTTTATTTTTCAAGTGCAACCCTCTCTTGTTACAGTGCATATGCTTGTTTGTATCTCTCATCTTTCTTGAGCTCTTTCTCCACATCAGCCTCTTTCTTCTTAGCCCACAAATTATCTAATACCTCCATTTACACTAGATCTCTACCTTGACGTAATTTTTCTTTGTCTCTCTTCTTATCTATTGGTCTCTTCGATAGAATACTCTAGAGTTGCAACCTCACTCTCATCAGGGCTAATAGGAGTAGACGTAACCGGAGTTGAAGTGTCAGATGTCTTTTGTTTTTTGTGAGATGACTTTTATGTCTGCCTATCAGTCCATTTTGGTAGTGTTCTTAGGAGGTTCCAACAATGCATGAATTTAAATGACTTATTGGGTCTTATCTTCCGACTTAAACAAAGTGCATGTCTACACAAGCTATACAAGTAAAAAAAAAGTCAGTATGTTTAGCACCAATTCATATTGATGTATAGACAATAAAAAGTATATGGGAAACTTATCAATAACCTTGTCTTGGTAAGACACTCCGCTTTGCTTTCTATCCTCAATCCCCTTTGCTTTCTACCCTCAATCCGGCTTAGATATCTAGCAAACTTGTTGATATTTTCTTGAATAGCAAACCAGTAGTGCATGAGAGAATTTTGGGTGCGACCTGAGGTGAAGTCCTTGTTAGAGTGGAAATAATCATAAATTCTCTTCCAATATGTAGAACGAGATTGATCGGTGTCTTGGACTGCATCCATACTGATATTGAGCCATGCCAACACCAATATTTTGTCTTCCTTCTCATTAAAATTATTTGATCTTTTTTAGTTTGGTCTCACGGTGAGAGTAACTTTCACAACTGGTGTTACTTGCTCCTCAGCTAGGCTACTCAATCCATCCCAAGCTAGTTCATTGCTCTCTTCATTCATCAAGATAGCATAATATCCACTTTCATCCATAGTCCCTATTAAATTCATAAAAATGTCAATGCTTTTAGAACACTATGCAAGACAACTATGAAACTATTGTATAAGACCTAGAAAGACGCTCATGCACTCAGCAAAAATCAACCTTAATGAAGATATAATACCATGTAGGGAGCAGGTCTCATATCAGTGAAAAAGTCAGTCCTAATTGCTGCTTAATTGGAGCATTTTCTCAAAATATCATGTACACAGACATCACATCTACTAGAAAAATTGAATCATGCAACTCATCGCAAATCAATATTGCATTGGAAAGTGTGTGCTTCTCCAGGGTAGCACATCTTAGACAAGTTTCTACGACCCTACAACGATGAGATATGCATTCCACAATGCAACAGTTTAGCCCATGAACTAAGGAAGTACTGCAGTAAAGGCAAGGAGATACTGCAACTACTGCAAACAACCTAGAATTACTGTAAAATCAGTACCACAAACAACCTCATAATTGGAAATTTTCTCAAGGATTGGACTATTGCTTCTATGATACAATAGCAGATAGTTGTTCAGTTGCAATTGACAATGGATCATCAACCTACCCACAAGAATCGCCGTTGATCTGGACTTTGTGTGGCCGTTTCAACCATAGATGGATCAGGCTATTCATCAGAAAGCATGAAAAGAGAAGTGTTGTGAAATTGACCTTGCATCGGGAAGGAGGAGGAGGGGCCCCAGGCCAAGCAGGGGTCGTCATGATCCGCGGCGTTGATGGCGTGCGGCGGGAGGGCGGGGTCATCGCGGTTGATGCATCGACAGCACGCGACAGGAGCACGGGGTGATCGCGGAGTGTGTCGATGGAGCACGGCGGGAGCACGGAACTCGTTGCGGTCGGGGCCGTCGATGGTGTGCGGTAGGAGGGAGGGGTTGTCGCGGTCGAGGCCGTCAACGGCGCGCGGCGGGAGGGCGGGAGCCGCCGCTTGGGTTATGGGTTGGCACAGGAAAGGGAGCAGGAACACACATCCAACGCGGGAACCTGCAGGGGGAGGGATTGGGAACGAAATTCGCTCTGTAGATAGAGAGGATGGAGGTGTGTTTAGGGGTTGGTAAAAATAGATTCATTTTGGAGAGTTGTTGGAGGATGTTTTTTAGTGAAAAATACCTAAATACCTAAATTTACCTATAGGGAACCAAATAAGGTATCTCTTAGATATGCTCTAAAGTCGCACAAGAAAACATTAGAGATAGGAGAAAACAAAATAGCTGTTGAAGGGTCTTTTTAGTGAAAAATTCCTAAATTTACCTATAGAGAACCAAATAAAGTGTCTCTTAAAGATGCTCTAAGGTAGCCGAAGAGAACATTAGAGATAGGAGGAAACAAAATAATATCTATTATGTTGTGCGTCCTAGATTTACTATTGTGAAAATTGATACACACTATTTAGAAAAATATTGTAAAACATAACACTTTGTTTATGTAGTTGTGACAGATCTAAAATAGTCCATTTCATTCCATATATGTACTTAAAAAGACAACTACACTCAAAAGTAAATTGACAAATCTATTTGCACCATAAAAAGTGTAAATGTAAAAAAAATGACAAATATTGTTTTTCAGATCCTAAATCTTGAGCATATAACAATTGTTTAATGAACTGCACGGTTCATGTGCAATCTAAAATTACTAGCCTGTGCTTATGCACAGGTTGATGGACTAGTGGACCTCATATTCATCATGACCTTCTGCAGATCACTACAGTCCCACCTCACAAAAGATTATGCATACAAAGGCACCACTGAGTACTATCCTACACGCAAGTATGTTCAGCTAGCTAATCAATCTGAAGAGCCTATCAGCAAAGCTAAACAATTCCATTCCTAATCCTGCCAGAAAGATCAGAACGAAGATGCTACTGCAGTCAGCGAAATTCCCGTCTCACCATGTCTCAGATACCACTTCAGTCACCCAGCGCCCACAGCGGCGAGCCGACGACGTCGGCGTTGAACCCGTCAGGCTCGCAATCCACCCTCTTGATGCCAGGATAACAGGGCATCATGTCTGCAACAGCGTCGAAATCGATGTACATGGAAATGTCATCCGAGCAGTCGTCGAACATCTCCTCAGGCGCAGGCGCAGGTGCAGCCCAAGAAGCGCCCCGTTGCTGGGTGATGATCGCCGAGCCGCCACTCTGTGCAGCAGCAACCATCGGCTTCACTTCATGTCCCTGGAAAAAGTCGGCCGCGGCGGCCGCAGGAGAGCAGGACGCGGGCTGGCATTGCACCGTCGCGGCTACGGTGACGGCGGCAGTGGGCCCAGCAGGGAGGTTGAGGCGCGCAAGGGTGCCGTGGATGGCCACGGCCGCCCGGTCGTAGGCAAGGGCCGCGTCGATGGGGTTGTCGAAGGTGCCCAACCAGTAGCGCCTGCCGCGGTTGGGCTCGCGGATCTCGGCGACCCACTTGCCCCACCGGCGCTGCCGGACGCCGCGGTAGTTGTGGCGCATGTTGTCCGGGCCCCCCAGCCCTTGTTGTGCCGGCCGAGACCTTCCAGCGACCGGCGTGGGAGTGGCACTGTCCTTCGCGCGAGCTTGCTGCGTTCCTGCTGAACTGCACGTACACAACGCAACGGACACCTGAAATCTCAGTGCAAACCAAAATGACCTGACTGTTTCAAGATTGGTTAAATAACAAACTTATCAGCAGGAATGTATGCTATGATCGAGAAGATTGAGATAGATCCTGCCACTTATGCTTGCTTGTTGCTTCAAGCAAGTTCTAAAGTACTACTTACCATGTAAAATGTATACAAGTGGAGCAGAATTTACTATCTGCTTTGTTTTGCTGTGCAACCATCATGGTCAGTAGGAATGTAGGATTGCAACAGGGAACAGAGTTGTTAATTTTGCTCATCTTTTTTATTCTCCCTTCTTATTTCAGTGCAATTATCGATTGGGGTTGATAGCAATGCTAATATATAATGACATAACAGAATGCAATTACATTTTGAACTTATGCAGAAAATATTTTTCCACAGAATGTAACCTCCAGTAACACAGGTGCATATGCTGCTGCATACAATTCAGTTTTGGTAGAAAATCAATACGATTTTGACACAAACTTAATGCCAAGCTCAATCAAATTTAAGAACATCAACTGAATCAAAGAACTTCAATTCAAAAAATCATTCCAAGAACATTCAATCTGAATTAATAAGATACAAATTCCCCCTCTTTCTAGAATCTATATTTGGAAGGGGTACTAAAAACCATGGGCTTCACAATCATCCTAAATCCAAACACGAGAATGTAAATCCCACACGTTTATCAGGCTCACGTTGATCCCTTTTCTCGATAAAAACTGCCAAAATTCGCATTTCCCCCCAGCAGAGTTGGTAGCCGAACCCTTGCATTGCAACTACACTGCACAGTACTATACAGTCTACAGACAATATGCATCACGACGCAAACTCAGCCCACATTGGATTAGGCTATTTATCCTTCCATCATCAGACATCGATCCGATGCACGAATACCACGCCGGCACGAACACCCTAAACCCCTGAACGAAACAGAGCAGAGCGTAATGCGCACAAACAAGCAGCATCGATCTTTGATCAACTTATACACTACTTTCCACATATCATCCCAGATCCCCCCCCCCCCCCCCAAACCCTGAAGCAATCGACGGCAGCCAAAACGAAGCGCAACAAGAATCCATCGCCGATCGACAACGAAAGAAGCAGCACAGCGGAGATCACAAATAAAATATAAAAAAAACCCAACAAGCGACCCACATCTTTTGCTTTACCTCGACGTCGGTGCCGCCGGCGCCCGCTCCATTCCTTGGCTCCCCAGTCCCACTCCCATGCCTCCCTTTCGGGAGAGCATCGAAAAATCCTCGCGGAACACACCCTCGATCACTCTCCTCCCTCTCCGCCTGCTTCTCTTGGATCGCTTGGAAAGAAGAAAATGCGAGGTGATCAGAGCCACGGATGGATGGACCCGAGCGCGCACGCCTTCGAGGCAGTAATGATACGCGGCGGGTTCTTGGTGCGCAAGGCAGGCAGGGAGGCACAGCAAGCGAAGCGATTGCGCGCGGCGCGTTCTGGCGAGGGTCACCCCCTCCGCCGCCCGCGACCGTCCGTGGTCGCCATGCCGTGCGGCGTGACGTGGCAGGTGTGCCGTGGGGGTGGGGCCCTCGCGGGAGCCTTGCTGGGGAAGGGAGGAGGAGGGTGGGCCCACCGTGGCCATCGTTTTCTTCGACACCAAGCATCCGATCGCTTTGATGATTGGGATCCGGTATATTAATTTGCAGTCTGATACTGTTCACACAATACCGGGTTTACTGTTGATATAGCGTCAAATTTTATCCCTCCATTCGAGATTGAACAGCTCGTAACAGTTTGGAGTCACCGTGACTTTAATTTCTCCGAAGTCAGAGGATCCCGATTTTGATGACTAATGGATACACAACGTGGGTTAAGGTTTGACTATGTCGGCATTGGGTTTTTGCTTGGTTGCTGATCGGGACTCGGGAACTAGGATGACGAGACTTCAATAGGGATGCCAATCCAGCGTGTGGGTTTGAATACGTATGGGTTCTGTATTTGACGGATGCAGGTTTAGTTGTGAATTTTTCTCACAGATCTGATTGATCAAGTGTTAAAAAAGATGTGGGATGTGGGTTTATGAATTCACCCGTGGTGCCTATCAGGACCACCAAGTAGACATCCGGTGCTCACTGTCACTGCTCAACGCCTTAGCCCGGCGGTCCAGCCCAACTAAGGCCATCTCCAGTAAAGTCCCTAAATCTGCAAATTTCAGTGTTACAGTACTTTACGGTTTACTGTAGCACTGGAAATTCATCTTCACCAAATCCTCTATCCCGTGATACAGTGCTGCTACAGTGTTAAGGATAGGGGATGTTGTAATAGTGATAGAGGATGCTGTAATAGTATTTTGAGGATGAAAATTTAAGATAACTGTTAAAGATGGTCTAAAGTACTAGATTAGAGCGGACTGTAATTCAGTCATTCGCAAGTTCCAATCCCCAATTCCTCACTCGCCGCCAGGAAACATGGACACGCGCCATGCACTGCACAGGCGCACTCCAACAAGGATCGAGCGGAAATCTTCCTTTTGAGCGTGCACTCATCTGTTGGCTGTACTCGTGGCTGCAACGGCTGTCTGCTAGCAGCTGCTCCCGTCCGCCGTCTCTACGCCCCCATCAAATCCGTCGGCTGCTACTTGGTTCCAGTGGCTCCGCCGCCCGCCACTCGACCACGCCTGGTGCCTATAGACTACCCCACTGCGCCCTCACTGTGCTTGCTGAGACTGTTGTCCTCTTTAAGTAAAGACCTAAATCCTTGCTCGATTGGCATTAGGTAGTAAAATTTAAGGATGTTTTGTGCCCAAACTTCAAATCCCTATTCTACTTTTACCCTAGATTCCAAACCCCTGCTCCATTTGTACCTATGTTGGATTATTTTAGTTTATCTAGTGAACGCTTAGCATGTCAACGACATGATTGGTTATGAGGGGGCTATTTGGTTGTCAGCCCTTACAAATATAACTAAAATTTGGTCATGTCAATACGATTCGGCTGTCACTTGGACTGCAACCAACATTTGGTGAGTCAATCAAAATTTGTCAGGGGGCAGTGCAAAGCAAGCCAAAACATCGGCCGATTCCTTGGCGAGCAAAACACTCGCAGTTTTAGCTTGGCTGCATGTAAGAGGAACTCCAATCGGCTCAGCAAATGGCTCGTTATACTCAAATTTGCTGATTTGAAAAAAAAAGGCACCACCAGATCACTATCTACCTCGTTATTTTGGGGGCTCGCTATCCAGCCAGGGTTCGCTCGCCACATCTAGTGAGAGCGAGAGACGCTATCGCGCAGCGCAGAATGGACGAAGAAACGAGATTGAGACCGTGGACCCGCTGTGAACAATAATCGACAGCTCCGATTTCCCTTTCTTATTTTCTCTGTTCAAAACAGTGATTTTCTATTGCTCTATAAATCCTAAAAAAATTTGTACGTGTTCCATAATCTATGTGCAACCTATTTTAATTGGATTCACCAAAAATCATATGTAGAATTTAAACTAAAATTATCTTAAAAAGCTACTTTTATAACTTCTAGTAATTATTAGGACCTCAAATAGATTCCTAAAAATATGAAAAGATTCATTAATATTCTTCTGACGTGATGGACTAATTTCTAAAATTATTTTTAGCCCTAGGTTATATGATGAAAAAGTATATTACTTTCTAAAATATAGGTGAGTGAAATTTAAGGAGTGAGATTTATGAAGTCGGTTAGAGCGTGTAGAGAAAGAGAAAAAAAAATCTTTTAGAGATACTCTTTATATAAAGATATATGGAGTAAGATTTAAAAAATCAATTGAAAATGCTATAAGCTCATCTGATTGGAGGCCTTAAAAGCACCTTCTGGATTTAGCGACAAGGTTACATGATTATATCTTCTAAACCTAATGTCCAGTTGATAATCCATTTATATCACTGTACTCATGCAATTAAATCTACAACTCAAGACCTATGTTGGCTATATTTTTACGTTAAAAAAATCAATAACACGTAGGACCCACATGTCATGCACACAATTTTGGCAAGTTTTGATATGACCACAATCCAAACACTTTCTTTTAGCACTGCACTTATTTTGGCTTTGTCACAAATCAAATATCACTTTTTTCCCTAATTTTAAACTTGCCCCGACTTTGCGCATGAACAATATGTGGTAAGACTTCCTAAAGTCAAAAACCAAGCATCCCCTGATTTTTCCTCAAGTAGAACATTATTCTTATTTTATTCTAGCAGCGAAACCCGACGCCCATTGTTTCGATCCGTTGTCATCCCTAGACTCAGACGATGCTTCGGGTTTGCAGCGGATAAACGCTGTTCTGTTCCGTTCCAGGTATGGAGAGCTGGAGAGCCTTCTCTGCTAAGGAGCATCTCGTTTTGTACTCTAGCTAGCTGTTTCTCTCAGTTTAACGTTTCCTCTGTGCATGGAAAACTAAGCTCTTTGCAAATTTCACTTTTCCGGCAACAAAACTAGGTTGGATCCGTTTAGAACACCGAAATTTCTTCTATTTCGAGTTGGAGTTTAAGTGTGCTTGATGTAAAATTCATAAATTATCATGTGTCTGGGCCTAAGCTCTCGTGGGCCCTCGACTAGAACTGTAGGCAAATGTGGAACAGTACTCCGCCTCTTTATGCTAAACCAGAGCCCAATTGACGCGCCCATCCCAGCCCATTTTGACAACGTGCCTAAACAAAATTGGTTGTCGATGTATTGGGTAAAGGGTGCCCTGATAAATGAGTCCCGTGAAGGATATAACGGTCAGAGATGTATATTTTCTAAAATTAATTGGTCATGTAATCAGGGTATGATTCCCATGACCAGTACGAGGGATACGCGAATAGTCTTCGTGCACCATTCGTATAAACTCGTGACCGGCCTCACTGTTTGTAGGGTCGAATCTAACACAACATGTCTAATCGTATTTATTAAAATCCACTCAAGTGTTTTCCTTCCTCAGACGCCAACTCCAGTGGGTGAAGTCATGGACGGCGCAGAGGTGTCTTGTCCTGTATCGTAGCATTGAATGCTACGGAGTGAGACTTTTGTAGGTCGACGCGGCGCCGTACGACGAATGGGACGTTGTCAGCAGACCGATCAGACAAGTAGTCGGGGACGGTCCTCCGTAATAATGGCTTGGGTTAGATATTAGGATGAGCAGGGTTTTCTATTTAGACTCACACGTAAGTTCTCCTCCTCCCTACTATATAAAGGGATGAGGACCCTGTTTGTAAAGAAAGAGAGATCAAGTCCTCCATAACATAATATACAAGATGTAGGGTTATTATCCCCTGAGAGGCCTGAACTTAAATAACTCCATGTGTTCCTCAGTCCATTGTACGCATGCACATCGATTCTTGAAACGACGTTCACGCACTCGCTGTCCAGTACACCCTAAAATCTTTGTCAGGGACTAACCCTCGATATTTGGCGCGCCAGGTAGGGGGCATATTTTTGTCGTTTCATTAAGTTTGAAAAACTTGATTAGGTTACCCATGACCAGATCCATAGCAACCACTGAGTCCAGATCTGAGGACCCTAGTCGTCGCGAGGTATTAGTCACGGGGTACCACCCGGATGAACCTGGTGTGCTCCAGCATGGGACACCAAGACGGAGTCCGGGAGCTCCGATACATAACGTGAGGTTTGCATAGCAGACCATGCAGCGAGGGGCGTTAGAGGCTGGGAGCTCCGAAACTTAACGCGAGGTCTACATGGCGGACCATGCAGTGGGGGCGTTAGAGGCCCTCATGTCACAAGCACCATTGGCGAACCTTCCTCTCGGCGTTACCAGTCCGGTGTCGAATAGGCAGGTGCTTCGAGACAACCCTCGTATCCCCAGCGCTGTCCCGAGGAGCCCATGCACAGGGCCTAGTCTACGGTGGCGTCATCGCCTACACCATCGCGCCGCCTAAGCATCGGGGGCTCTCCCCCTCGCGACTTATCACCGCTCCGTGCCCAATGTCTCGACTACGAGACCTTGATGCCGACATAGAACCTACAGACCCTGCGAGTGCTCCTTAACCACCCATCGGTACTTACACCGAAGGGCTCCTTTGTGGCACCGTGGCTGCGTGAGAGACCATCCGACGCCAGACTGCGTCAACATGCACCGCGCCCATCACAAAGGCCGGTGAGGGTCACGGTTGCCAAGGGTCACGGCAGGGGCCGCAGTAGAATAAGTCTCGTGCTCCCTCAACCATAGGGGGTACTCGTGGACCACCACCACGTCGGGACAACCAACATTCCGATCTGCGTGACTCTCTGCGCTGACGTGACCTCCGTGGCATGATTTAGAGCCAGGTGGCCACTAAAGAGCAGGAGAACCGAGCTAGGCGGGAGCAGGAAGGGGGAAACCAGACATACCGCACGCCTGCCCCCTGCAGGGAGGCATCAGACAGCTCCACCCGTCACTAGGACCCCGAGACCATCGTCTCTCCCCTGGACGTGTGCCGCCACTCAACAACGAGTGGCTCCCCATTACGGGACAGGGTGTAATGCCCCATCCGTCCGGTTACAGGAGGTGCGCTGGATGGACAAGTTCCGGACGGTCCTAGCCGAGAAGTATAACGGCTCGACCAACCCGGAGGAGTTCCTACAAATCTACACCACCATGGTGCAGGCTGTGGGAGGCCATGGGAAGGTCATGACTAGCTACTTCCCTACCGTCTTGACCGGTTCCACCCGATCTTAGCTGATGAACCTCCCCTATGGTTCGGTTCACTCCTGGGAGAACCTGTGCGACCAGTTCGTCATCAACTTTCAAGGGACCTACGCCTGACCATGGGTTGAGGATGACCTATATCAGGTCCGACAGCGAACACCGGAACACCATTGCAAGGATCATGGGAGAACCTGTGATCATAGCGTTCAAGCAGGGGGGGTCAAAAACAGAAAATGGTCAAAAAGCTAGCCACTGGGGTAATCTGAAGCACAACCAAGCTCTTCGAGCTCGCGAAAAAGTGCGCGTAGGCTACTGATGCCTAAGAGCGATAGATCAACGTCAGGCCATGATCTGCTTTTGACCAGCTCGCCTCTTCCAAAGGGGTCGGCCGGAAGGACAAGAGGAGAAAATGCAAGGCCGAACCTCCCGAGGTGTTAGCGGTCGAGCAAACCGGCCTAACACGCTGGCGCTTCGAGAAGAAAGACAGGAAAAAGGGTCGGGGCTACTGCCCGATCCACCGTACAGATGCCCATGACCTGACCAAGTGCAAGGTCTTTGAGGCATCATCGACTAGGAGATCGGGGAGCGCAAGCACAAGCACGGCAAGGACGATGAGGACGGAGCCACCCCCTACCAATCAGCATTGGGATACTAGCAGGTTGATCACATGGTCCACCACATCTTTAGAGGCGCCGCGACATATTCCTCTAATAAGGAGTACAAGTCAGTGGTCCGGGAGGTGTGAACGATCGCATCAGACTCGAGCCCACGCCTAAAGTAGTCGGAGGTCCCGCTCACTTTCAGCCAAGCCGATCATCCCCCGTGCGTCAGACGCCCTGGTCACTACCCTATCGTGGTCGAACCCACGGTACAGAACCAGTGTGCATTACGCCTTACAGGTATACACCTGACCAAAAGGATGAGATATAACATCAGGTGAAGGAAATGTTGCAATATGGGTTGATCAAGCCTAGTGCTAGCCCTTTTTCCTCTGGTCAAAAAGAAACATGGGGCATGACGCTTTTGCATCGACTACATGCACCTTAATGCTATAACTATAAAAGTAAATAACCCCTTCCTATCATTGATGAGTTGTTAGATGAATTGATTGGTGCTCAGTGGTTCACAAAGCTTGATCTCAAGGTTGGTTGTCATTAATTTCATTTGAGAGAAGAAGATGAGTTGAAAACTTCATTCCAAACACATAATGACCACTTTGAGTTTAGGGCATGGCTTGTGTAATGCCCCAACAACATCCAAAATGCTACCAATGAGATACTAGCCCCACTGCTAAGAGTATGTGTCCTAGTTTTCATAGATGATATCCTCGTTTACAGCCCCACATTGTCAGCACATGAACAAGATGTCAAAAAGGTATTTGCATTGCTGCATGATCAAGGGCTGAAAGTTAAGAAATCCAAGTATGTGTTTGCAAGTCAACATATATCCTACCTAGGCCATAATATTTTAAGGTAGGGTGTTGCTCCAGGAGACAAGATTGCAAAAGTATCTAACTGGCCACAACCAACTAATGTGAAATATCTGAGAAGCTTCTTGGGGTTGGCGGGGTACTATAGGAACTTTGTTAAAGATTATGGTCTTATAAGCAAGCCACTGACTGGCCTCCTTAAGAAGAATATTGTTTTTGTGTGGACACCCACAGTTGCTGAAGCTTTTGCTAAACTCAAGAAGAGGTTAGTGTCAGCCCATGTGCTAGCTTTACCAAATTTCAACAATCAATTCATAGTCGAGACAGATGCTAGTGATAAAGGCATTGGTGCAATTTTAATGCAAGACGGTCATCCTATTTCTTATCTCAATAAGGCATTATGTTCTAAGAACCAATGTCTAGCTGCTTATGAAAAAGAATGCCTAGCCATCCTTCTAGCTGTTGAACATTGGAGGCCTTACCTGCAGCAATCTAAATTCCTTATTAGGACTAACCATAAGAGCATAATTAATTTAATTGAGCAAAGGGTTCATACTCCTATTCAGTAGAGAGCTCTTACTTAGTTGATGGGATTGCATTATCAAATCTAATATAAACAGGGTCAATTCAACAGGATGGTTGATGCCTTCTCCAGAAAACCACTCACTGCAGATAATGAAATTGTGTCTCTCTCTATCTGCAAGCCCTCATGGTTAGACACAATCGTGCAAGGATACAACCAGGATGAATTCTCCAAAAATATGGTAATTTTTTTGGTTCCTCCCTGGCATTATTAATCTAGAATTTACTTTACAAGACAGTGTCCTTCGATTTCATGGTAGAATTTGGGTGGGATCCAATTCTAAAACACAACAACACATCATACATTCACTTCATGCTAGTGCACTAGGTGGTCATTCTGGGTTCTTTGCAACATATCATAGGATTAAAAGGCTTTTTGCTTGGCCAAACATGAAAGCACACATTAAGTCTTTTGTCCAATAGTGCCACATATGTTAGCAAGCCAAAACTGAACATGTAACATCACCAAGATTTTAACAACCACTAGATATCCCAGATCAAGCTTGGATTGTTGTGAGCTTAGACTTCATAGAGGGATTACTCAAATCAGGCCATTTTGACACCATATTAGTAGTTGTGGATAAATTTTTCAAATATGTTCACTTCATACCTGTCACGCACCTTTTCACTGCACTTTCCATTGCTAAACTCTATCTGAACCATGTATTCAAATTACATGGCCTTCCACAAGCCATCATCTCTGATAGGGATTAGAATTTTCACAAGTCATCTTTGGCAAGAACTATTTAAGTTAGCACATGTCCAATTGAGGATGAGTTCTTCATACCATCCTCAAATCGACAGTCAGATCGAAAAAGTTAACCAATGTCTTGAAGCGTATCTTCGCTACTCAGTTCACTCATGTCCTAAAAATTGGTCACATTGGCTCCCATTGGCTGAGTATTGGCACAATACCAATTATCACACAGCTATTGGCACATCCCTTTTTGAAGTGATCTATTGCAGGAGAATGCAAAGTTCTTGACCTGTCTACATGGTTGAAGGAAAGGGAAGTTATGCAACAGAAGCTTGCTAGAGCACAACACCGTATGAAGCAACAAGCTAACAAAAATAGAACTGAGAAGCATTTTAACGTCGGTGACAAAGTCTATCTCAAACTGTAGCCATACATTCAGACATCAATCGCCAACCGCTCCAATCAGAAACTTGACTTTCGCTATTTTGGACCATATCTTATTGAAGCAAAAGTAGGCTCTATGGCATATAAACTACAATTACCAACTGGTAGTCAAATTCATCCAGTGGTACGTGTCTTCAATCTCAAGCGTGTTGTTGGTCTCCAAACCACAATAAGTGCCACTCTACCTCTCTCCATATCAGTTTTGTAGGCTGACAGGATTCCTGAAGCTATACTTGAGCGCAAGATGATCAAATGGGGCAAGGTGGCCATTCCTCGAGTGTTGGTCAAGTAGTGACATCTCCCTCTGAACATGGTGACCTGGGAGGACCTAGAAGAGCTCCAACGCATGTGTCCCAGTTCATCGGCTTTGGGACAAGCTGTTGTTTAAGCGCGCGCGCGGGGGGGGGGGGGGGGGAGGGAGGGGGGATGTGACGATCTCTTGGGTTTGGACTGGGAGTCGAGGATGGACTAGGCCTGGGTGCGACAGATGGCTCACGCGAAGGAGAGTTTGAGCCCATTTCAGTATTTTCGTTTTACCCTGTGTAATTCTGACACGGTGTGTGGTTATAAGCCGACCGACAACTAACTATGACAATTATGGAAAGAGTGGAATGATCGAACCAGAAGGAACTCCTTCCACTTGAATTAGATCAGGTTCGTTGCAGATGTGTGCTTTTAGTTGTAAGAATGTATTGTATCTGCCTCAAATATTTTCGATCTAATGCTTACACTTTTTTAAAAGAAAAAAAACATATCCTTCTAGTGGAACCTGTCCACCTGGGTTCTGAGTCTTAGACTCAGCACGGGTACTCATATTTTTTTAGGATTAAATCCTGAAAGAAATATTACATGTCACGTTGGTGCATTCAATATCAAAACGCATGCCTGCGTTAAGTGAGGTTATGTATACAATCTAGTTTAGACATGTGCTATGATGAACTCACATGAATATGCATGAGTGTGAGTATGATGTACTGTACTAGAATAGGTGTGTACCGACTTGTACTTGAAAAAAGTAAACAGTCAGCGTGACTCCAATATTTTCATCTACTAGCTTCATTTTTTACTTCTCTAACCTATTTCCTTGGAAGCATAATTCTCTTGTTATTATTCTACTTTTCATGGGTCAGACGCTTATTATCTCACAGATCTCTATGAGCATTTTCAAATAAAAATTTAGGCCATGAATGAACTTCCAAGTAATTCCAGTTCAGAGAGAATGAAGCCATGAACGCACGATGGCCAAGGTGGGATCCTCGTGTGTGAAGCAGTACTGAACTGAGGTGAAGCCTAGCAGGCACAGGCAGGCAGACGGTGCCGAAGCAACCCCGGTGCCCCGAGTGCGTTCTGGCGTTTGTGAAACGGACAAATCTTAGCATAGGGCTTCGATCTTACCGGATCAGATACACGCCCGGGCCGATTTGTTCTGACGGGACGTTTTTGGCACTTCCGGGGCCCCGTGGCCGGAGGCTTCGCACGCTGTTGCTCGTTCTCACCAAGTTGCGCCAACACGAAAAGGTGGTCGGCTCTTGTCCAGGCTTGAGTTTCAACGTTCGTCCTCTCTACCCCGACCTCTTATCTAACCAGTCAGATAAAATATTTTTCTACCCCGGCCTCTTATTCAACCAGTCAAATAAAATATTTTTTTCTATACCTCTTATCCAACCAGTCAGATAAAATATTTTTCTGCTATGTTTTGGAACGAATAATTTTCTGCTTCAACTTATTGGTCAAAATAATACAAAATGGTTCTCAAATCTCAATGTATATACGTGCTAAGCGTAGACAAAAACAGAAACACTCCTCATAATCTTTAGCGCATGAAATTGATTGGGCGATGAAGAACATCGGTGGGGGTTAGAGGAGGGAGGGGTTGATTTTTTTAGGGAGGGGGAAGATGGTGGGAGGGGCTCTTTCGTCGTCGAATTTAGAAGAGGTCCTCATAATTGAGGTCACTTCAGCAAAGAAGGTGGGGGCAGAGTGGCGAGGTGGCGAGAACGTTGCTAGACACGGACGATGAAAGACGGTCAGGGTAGTGTCGTTGCAAGGATGAGTGGAGACGGCCTGACAATGCCGTGCTGGCGTGACGATAGGCCCAACATTGGCAGTACTGCCAAAGACGGATAGAGGAGGACGCTAGACAGGGGAGCAAGCACGATTGTGAGCCGACGGATGGTTGAAGACGGAGACGAGGATGGGTGGCAGGTGGTAGATTGAAGACGTTGGTGAGGTGTTAGATACAACCGTCACTTAAAAAATACTACATCAATTCTCTTTTACTTGTCGTTTAGGACATCGACATAATCTCCAATAATTATGTTTGATTATTACTTTTTAATAACTATCTCTTGATAAAAGTTGATAAAAATTAGATGATGTTAAAGTATTTTTTATGATAATTTTATTACTATCATTTTTATATGATAAATTCTAATTATTTTTGTGTATATTAATAATTAAAGTTTTTAAAATTTAATTACACGTATTCTAGAACCATGCATATTTAAGGATAGAGATAGTAAAATATCCGCTCACCCCTGTCATCCGGAAAAAACAGACATCTACGCCGAAAAGATCGTGCCAATTTATGGATTGGGAGATTAGAGATATTTACTCGGCAAAGCACTCCTAGTGGACACCCGACGAATACAACCGCACGGATCACTCACACTTGGTGGCGCATCACGCGAAACCACCATGCACCAGCTCAAAAACAAAGATGAGCATTACCGTCACCTCCTCTTGCCGCGCAACAAGTGGCCAAATCCATCTACCGAGCTAGTCTGTCACTCCAGCTACACCGCCCAACTTTTTTCTCCTCTTTCTCCACGGGATGGATCTTCAAAATTCACCTGTTACATCTACCCCCACAAGTTGGCTTATAAACAAGAGGAGCAACCAACCTTAACAACACATTAATCCGATCCCCAATCTTCTTTATTCTCTCCGACGGCAATGGGCATGGTCCGCATGCACGTCGCTTTCCTTCAATTCTATTTTGACCCTCCCAGTTGGCCACTGCCCCCCTTGCCCCAACCAACCACCCTCGACTAAATTTTCCTCCATGGCAGCACCCATTGGAAGCTGAGATCAGAAGCGAAACCACCATCTTTTTTCCTCTGCTTTCTCCTGAGAGAACTAGCAACAACCATCCCGATTCCCAAGTGACCCTGCAGCTTGCTCCGCCACAGTAACTCAGTAAGTAATGGCAAGTGCAGCTGTGTGCCTTGGCAAGTTGTGTTGTGAGTAGATCATGACCACCACCCACTTGTTTGTCCGAGGTATATAAGCGGACACCTCTCTCCAGCCCTACCTATCAGCTCTCTCCCTCTCGGCTCCTCCGGGGTGAAGAGCCAAGAATCTTGAGGTGGAGTAGGGTGTGTCTGATAGGAGCAGAGTAAGCAGCAATGCCGTACACAGCTCCTCGGCCGTCGGCGCAGCAGCACAGCCGGATTGCGGGGGGGAAGGCGGCGGCGTCGCACGGGCCGTCGTGCGCGGCGGTGCCGGAGGAGGTCGCGCGGCACCACGATCACGTGGCGCGGGTGGGGCAGTGCTGCTCGGCGGTGGTGCAGGAGATCGCGTCGCCGGTGGGGGCGGTGTGGTCGGTGGTGCGGCGCTTCGACCGGCCGCAGGCGTACAAGCACTTCATCCGGAGCTGCCGCCTCGTGGACGGCGACGGCGGCGCGGTGGGGTCGGTGCGCGAGGTTCGGGTCGTGTCGGGCCTCCCGGCCACCAGCAGCCGCGAACGGCTCGAGATCCTCGACGACGAGCGCCGCGTGCTCAGCTTCCGCGTCGTCGGCGGGGAGCACCGCCTCGCCAACTACCGGTCGGTGACCACCGTGCACGAGGCCGAGCACGGCGCCGGCACCGTCGTGGTGGAGTCGTACGTGGTGGACGTGCCCCCCGGGAACACCGCCGACGAGACGCGCACCTTCGTGGACACCATCGTGCGCTGCAACCTCCAGTCGCTGGCGCGCACCGCCGAGCAGCTCGCCCTCGCCCTCGCCTAGTGTGGCCATGTCCAGCAGCCGGCCGCACCGGATGGCGCGCCGGTCCGGCCTTGTTACGAGACGTTGTTTCTTGATTTCTTCCTGTTCTTTTTCCCTTTGAGGGGAGATCCATCGATCGATCGGTTCGTGGTTCTAGAATCTAGCCTGTGTTTTCCTCTTCTCTTTTTGATCACTGAGTACAATCCATTGTGTGGCTGTTGCTTTATATTACACCACTCGTCTTAGAGTTCAGTCGCTAAAAACTCAAAAGTTTTCAAACAACTGATTGAAGGCGCGTTGTCGGCGAGCTGAGGAAGCGTTAGGATTCGGGGTTTCGATGTGGTGACCGCCGGAGTCAGAGTGAGGCTAAGGTGGCTGCCAGACCAGTGGTGGGCTGCGGCGTGGTGTGCAGCTAGGCGACGGGGGAGCTGTCGGAGACGAAGGCGGGCGGGCGACGGGCAGGGTTGGGGAACCAGCAATACGACACAACGAGGAATAGATGGCACATCGCTTTGGTTGGAGGTAGAAGAAACAATCTAATGTGTCGGACGGAGATCGGACGGACGACATTTATCATCAAAGAAAAAGGAAAATTTCAAGCGGTTGAAATATAGCATCACCCTATATTAAGTGAAGTATTGTTGATTCGTAGCCTATGGCATAGCTAAATTACTGCAGTACTTGAGCAATGTTATTAATCACATTCTGGCTCTGTGTTCCTGCAACTGCAATGCCAAAATTGTGCAGGCAAAGTTGTTTAAATCTGGATGTCTGAGGTCAGAGATCGAGTAGGTGGTTAATTTCTGAGGTCAATGAGGAACAGTTTGTGCAAACGAATGTAGATTGAGCTATGGGCACTTGATGGGGAATGATCAAGCATTCTAGGCTGTCCCTTCTCAAAAAAGAAAAGCATTCTAGGCTGTCTGTTTTATGTTGGAAGCGTAACGGTACATGATAGCTAATCATGAACTGGCTGCTAATAAAGTGTGTAATTTTAATGAAAATCCTTAATCCTAAAAAAAGTGTCTGATCTTTGTTGCACGGTATGTTTGCTTCTACGCACTGAATGAATCTTGGGTAGTATACATTTTGCAACTTAATCAGAAATTCAGACGCTAAATACCTGGGTTGAGGCGAGCTGTTGCTTCTGCGCAACTGTTGCAAGACCAACCACGGACGCATAGTCGATTCTGAAATCCGGCGTTGATCTTGCCGAACTCTACTCCTGCTGCCTCTCCCATATTGGAGGAGTGGGGGTTTCGACAGATCGACTTCAAGTATAGCTTATAGAATAGGTAGAAATTGGTTTAAGTGTAGATCTAGAAGGTTAGGGTTTTTTTTTTTTCAGTGGAGCCGTCGGCGAAAATACCATGCGAGCTTTTCCTTGTATGCACTTTTTTTTGGTGATGTTGTCTTCTCCGGCAATATCTCCAGGAGGGCGGTGGAAGGTATGTATGCATATGTGTATGCGTATGTATATGTGTATATGTATGTGTGTTATGTGCTGCTTTTACCCGTTTATGGGTGGTTGTTCTTATCAGATCACTGGTGTTTTTGTCGATAGTGCTTGTTTTAACTGCGAAGTGATTGGGGTTCTTTGTCATTCCTTTTGTGGATTGTGGCTTCGGGTCACAAGTTTCTTTGCCGGCGACAGCAAAGGAATGGTTCATGTATTCATGCCAGTAATGCAATTGTCGATACACTTTCAATGGTTTCGATATGCTTTGATTATGGTTCCGAAGTGCTAGATGTTGCGGCGTTTTTAGGGCTTAAAGTTGGTCAACAGCCTTTGTACGAGGAGGGTTGCTCTAGAGTCTCAATTCATGCAAACGGACTGAGATTGCCAAAGGTGAAGACGGCGCAAAGACCTGAAAGTGTTTTACTTTTATTTCTTTGTTCTCGAGGTTCTTTCCGTAATTTCGAAAATTGGATGTATTATGCTCTAAGTTAATATAACATCTCTCCCTTCGCGAAAAAAAAAGACGTTAAGGTTCCCACGCCGATCTGATATTTTGAAATAAACAACAGCTCAATTGTACGCTTTGCTATCGCTATTACAGTATATTAATCGTTTGACTTTGTTAACTAAAAAAATCATCTGACTTTGTATTCGATTTAATTTGAGAGCTCTCAGGTGCCATCCGTGTGCGTACACGGTAAACAATCTTTAAGCAGTATGTGTGCAGATGTGCAATGCTGGTCTATGGTACTAGCAGCTACGAATTTGTAGATCTAGATGCCCTAAAGCCTCACTATGCATAAACGCACTCGGTTTGTTTCCCTTTTTCTTTTTGAAAAAAGAAAGCACACTCGTCCTCTCCACGCCTTCTGCAGCATTTGAACATATTTAAGAGAAAAAAAACAAAAACAAAGATATGAAGAGAAGGCGCAATATAATTGTACTAGGAATTTGGAAGCCGTGCGCCTAGGATTCTCTGCTCGTGGCTTTTACTTGCGATATTGGTCTGACACAAGTGCAACTTGCTCTCGTGCCAGCCATGGAGGCACTCATACATTGGAGCAGCTCAGCAGCGTCCATGGCGCGCGCCATTAAACTGTTTAACACCCTGGCCGATATGGGAATCAACACTGCTTGCAACTTGTAAGTTGTGCGTACAACTCTGTTTGCCTTTGCTCCCTTAGCTAGTTGGGCATATAAAAGAGCCAGCCATTCATGGTGTTGTTGCTGCAGAAACTGCATTAACGCTACTTGATTGATGCTTGTCCTGCATGCTTCCCTTGTACCGGCTCAACTCCATCGATGATTTATCTGTTTCTTCAGCTATTTTACGGTGAAAATAAAAAATAAGTAACATACTCGATTGTATTTATTAAAATAGATAATATATTATTATATTTTTTGATAAATGAGATGCCGAATACAGCATAACCGTATTCAGCACACGGTGAAAATAAAAAATAAGTAACATACTTGATTGTATTTATTAAAATAAATAATATATCATCGTATTTTTCGGTAAATGAGATGCCGAATACAGCATGACCGTATTCAGCACTTGTGTGCTGAAAACGGCCGAGATTGCTTTGCGTCGCCTTGTTGTCGCCTCTGTTGTCTCGTGTCTAAAGATATGAGATAGATGTGTTGCTATTTCATATTTGAACATCTGTCGTATGGTCACTTCGTGTCTAAAGATATAGTCAGGACAGAGGTATTGTCATTTTATACTTAAAGCTTTGCCATATGGTTACTTCATGTCTAAAGGTTGAGTCAAAACATAGGTATGAACATATCTCATGGTCTGAGCATAAGCACATTAATGTTATCAATTGCTAATTTTTGACAAAATTAGAAATTATTGGCTAATTTAAATATACATTTCAAAATTTCTAATTCACCGATGGAGTACATGCTTCGATGGAGTCCGGTGTGCTGAAGGCTCACCATGCTGCTACCACTATGAATCCCTAAGTGCATCGAGATATTTGGGGTATTGTCCGCTAAGGAGCTCGGCGAAGCTGCCAGCCTATATTGCAGCAGCTCAGTCAAAATCATGCGTGTCGCTCCAGTTAGGCGGAGGTATTATCGTAGTCTGAGGAGATTGTGTCCAATGAGAGGGTTGTGAACCCAGTGCACATTGCTCGAGCTCTGGAGCCTCCGTGCACACCTTAGTTATAGCACCCAAACGTGACACATGATGCTCCGTATGCCGAAGGTGCCTCTCACAACTGTGCCCAAACGGATTCCTCACGGGTACTGGACAAGCACCTGTTGTGAGAGGCACAAGAAGGGTCCATGGCTAGTAGGTTGTACCCCCTCGAACGCAGGGCACAACCACCTAGTCTATGTAACACAGACAGCAAGCGATACCCTCTCATCCTCATGTAGTCCCGGAGAGGATTTCGATCCCTCCGCGTTGATGACCCGCTTTCTTCCCCACAAGCTTGCTCCGCTTGCATATGCATTTCGTACACCTCTTCGGTCTTTATAAGATGGGGTCATATTAGTAATATGGAAATTTAACTAATGAAAATTGTTATAAGTGTTGCATCACTTACCACAACATGAAGAAGGTGGGCACGATTCTCAGAGAAGGGTCTGGGGGTGGCTCTACAAGTCTGTTGAGTAAGGTGGTACGCGTACGCGAACGGTTCCACGAAAAGTACTCTCAGTACCGACCGTCATTGTATTATCCAGCAGAAACGACGATATCCACCGCGACTGACTCCATCCACCTGTTTGTGTGCTCGGCATTCATAGATGACCAGTCACGCATGTCTCCACTCTCCTGTGCGCTCCTCATGTACGTGACATAAACAATTATAATTTCTTAACAAGTATCACCTAAGGTAATACATATAATAACACACTTACTCGTGCGCCTGTGCAACGTCTCATAGGGGAGATACTGGCTCCAACAGTCGGTGCCTGAACTGCCTCTGTACATATTTAGGATAATATACTTCTACATTATTCATATACAACAAGAAGCATATGAGCATTCATAAGTCTGATTCACACAAACAAGATGATGCGATGAGACCTCAAGTGGCAATTCGGTCACTTGTGATATACACCATGGATCCCACTCCGCAATATCAGCACTAAGGATGTCCATATCACTGATCACCATGAGTAGTTGTCATGGTCTTGCTGCTGACTTCATCTCAGCCTGGTATGAATCCACCTATAGCCTATCGTAGGTCTCATGTCATCTGTAACACTATCAGAGATGGAGACTGGATAGTAGCTCTTACTCACCCAAGGTTGACAAACTGGGAGGTACTTCCAGCTCCATAGCTGTAAGAGGTGTAGGCAGCCTATAACAGATCATTTATTCTTTGACTACTGGGTTGCGGCACATAATCCTCTGTACGTAGCAGCCAGCACAGCAGATCCTTAACTGTAAGATATCGACTCATAAGGACGTAACACGAGCTGACCTGCTAACCATACAATATGAGGGGTGACATAATCGTCTGTCGTGCTGCAGAATACGATGACTCCCAGCAGGATGTACAAGTGCACCTCATAATGCTACATAACTATAGCCTCATCCGTATCTGGTGGGCATAGACAGAACTGTAGCAGCCCATGAATCCAGGGCATGGAGAGACCAACATCTTTCATGTCATATTGCACATCAAACCTACAAGATACAGATAGTCAATGAAACATGAATAGCACTAGAACATATGAATTGCATTACATAACAAATATTTACCTGCACTGAACGTAACTCTTCCACTGCTCCTTTGCTGGTCGCGAAATACTAATGGGGCGCCCTTGATCGACAACCCAGTCAGCTTGGCTATGTCCCTCAATGTTACGGTCATCTATCTTAAAAGGAAAGTGGAACATGTGCGTCTCAGGATGCTACCGATCGATAAGATCTGTTAGCAGTGACGCCTCAATCGGAGGAAGAGGTGTCCTGCCACCGCCCACCATGAGAGATCCGGCCATCATGAGAGCGAATGGTAGTAGTCATCCCCGTGTGAGTGACTCATGGAATCGAGAGTCTAACTCCTTAATCGTGTAAACACTCGGGGCATGCAATTGAACCAACTGTAATGTATCCAATACGTGCACTGAGTAAGTAACAAATTATCGTGGCAATTCAAAAGCACATATAATCATGATCCGTTGTTGCAGTCCATGTCCCTGCAAGCGGCGAAGACATGGGAGCACGAGATATGGTACAATTTTGGCTTATTGCATATGCACTTCACCTCGTGAGGCCCAATTTAACATTGTTGCACGATATCCCCGCGCTATACCCTAAAGTATACCTACGGCAGCACATAACCTCGGATTCATTGTCGGCCAGGTCATAGATCCTGGTCCGATGAAAGTGTGCATTGTTCCTCCTTTTGGATATGTTTTTCTCCACCTTAGGTGCGATCTGCGTGCTGCACTCCATAACAGCTATACCACAGTCTCAAAAGTAGTCAATTGTTCTATAAAATGTGAGCTCTATGATGGCACACAATGAGAGGCCCCGTACACCATTTAGGATATTGTTGAATACCTCCGCTATGTTTGTTGTCATGATGTTGTACTTAACATGGGAGACAATAATTTTAGACGGTATATTTGCATAAGAAAGGGTAAAATACGATCATTAAAATGCTATATGCTAACCTGGTATTGTGAGTGTCATGGATTAGGACCCAACGCTCCACCGGCTTTCCCGCTATCCACTGGCTAAATGTAGCACGTGAATAGCTAACGATAGTTTGGTTCCCCACCATTTGTGTCTGCAGATGGTCCCCTGTGCTTCCTGCTCTGCCATCATCTTGCGAGTGGCCTCATTTTACTCTCTCCATATATCGTTGAACTTCATCATCTGGTTCTGAAGATATAAACCTTTGAACCTCTTTACAAGAGCTTTGTTATGGTACCTTGTGTATAAGTTTGCACCCAAGTGTCACATGCACCACCTTCTCTCTACATCAGATCATGCAACAGAGTAGTTTGTGCTACCGTGCAGCACGTTCAACGCATGCAGAAGGCCATTGTTACGATGATGCAAACTCGTTCTCTATTAGCCACGACACGTGTCCTCGCCAAGATGAGGAACCACAACTAACTATCATTGTTATCACTCGTAATCATTGCAAATACGAGAGGAATGATCTGATTATTTGCATCTACCACATTGTTCAAAGGACAAAAAAATTTAAAGAGGTACCAGTAAGTGGTGCTATATGACCCATCCTCTAGCTTGATCAGCTCATCTGCCACGGCCCATTGAGTCCCTGGATTCGTAGTAGCAATCTTCTGCAGCATTGTTGGATCATAGTTATAAGACTCTTTGAAGCTTCCAAACAACATCTTCAACGCCTTCCGCTTCACTCGCCACGCGGTGTGGTAATTGATCAGCATACGCATCTTAGTTTGCACCTCCTCCATAATAAACTTTGATGATAAACATATGTTCGTGCCAACAAAAGTGATGAGGAGTTAGGCTATTAACCTCGTATCAACGGTGTGACTCGCATTTCTAATAGCCTCTTCGTTAATGTACGTGGGTTGTGTCTACTGTGCACAAAATAGTTATCATATTTTGGCTTATATGCTCGTACGAAGTAAGGACAATGTAGGTGTTTGATACACCTGAACTCATACTCCATAGGGTTAGACCGGACATACTTATGATCCCTTCTTGTGATTACAACATAATTGCAAATAAAGTGGATGACCTCCTCCCTGTTACAAAACCATTATCCGGCCTGGATGTCGCTATTCTGGTATCCCTAGTTAGATAAGGTGTTATACTCAACGACAGCATAATCCAGCAGCCCAGCACCACGAAAGTATTGTATTGCTGGCACCAGGTCATCATTATCAACAGTTTCTTCATCCCTGCTATCATCGGCTTCATCATCCTTGTATCATGCATCTACCTCAGATGGGTCTACTCTAGCTCCCTCTATACCCGAACTGTCCTCCCTGACATGCCCTCCCTCCTCTTCATGTACCAGTCACGATACTGTGTTTACGTACACCCACATTTCAAAGTTCTCCTCCAATACCTGTGGTTACAAAGCCTGTGTGTTGTTCCTTTTTATCTGAACAATGTATGGACAACGATCGAGTTGTTTCGAACAAGTTGTGGCCGCACATCTTCTAGGACAACATTATGGTACTGTTGGTTCACACATAAAAAAACTCATAACATGTGATTTTAGCCTATCTAGATCAATAGGTAGCTCAACCGTATTCTTTATATGCTGACAGTTTTGAATTGATATGAGCCTCCCGTGCAAAACAACGTGACATTATCCATAATAAATATGGATATGCATATCGTATCTGCTAAATAAACGTACATGTAATAAAGTAACTACTTAGATATATGTACAATACACAACTAATGACACTCATCAATAAATAATAAGTACATTAACCTAAGTGATTAAGCTAATTAATCAAATTAGTTATGTTAAACTAATTACTCTGATTAAATATATAACTCTAATTAAATTACATAAATATTCTAATTATACTGGTTAGTGACATGTATATAATTATACTAAGGGAATAATCTAATTATATTGATTAATAAAATTCAATTTATTAAACTAAGTCAATAATGTACACTAACTAATCAAATTCATATAATCAAATTATTAAAATAGTACTTTAATTTATCAACTTAATATAATTTAACAAATGTAACTGAACAGATTAAACAATCTACTTACTCTAATTACTATTACTAATCTAAGTATTAATTACATATATAATCTAAGTACTCTAATACAACTTAATATAATTTATCAAATTTAATTTAACAGATTAAACAATCTACTTAATCTAATTACTATCACTAATCTCAGTATTAATTACTTATATAATCTAAGTACTTACTATAACTCTCCTCACGCTGCACTACTACTCCTCCCTCCTTACTACTCATTTTATAGCAGGCAGCAGGCAGCATGCGACACACCGAACACAAAAGCCAGCAAAAAACGATGCATCGACGCGATATGACATGACAACAAGGCCATGCGACATGATGCAAAGCAATCCCGGCCATTTTTACACCTCATGTGCGAATACCCTGGGTTTTTGGCACCTCATGTGCCGAATATCTAAGTACTCGACACATGAGATGCCGAATATAGTCCACCGTGCAATATTCAGCACCTTGTGTGCCGAAAACAGTGAGTGTCGGCTTGTTTTCAGGGTACAGTGTGCCGAAAATCTGTTTTCGGTAATGAGGTGCCGAATACGCATGCTAAAATTATAAATATGACGACGTGTTATCTATTTCGGTAAATACGGTCGGGTATGTTATCTACTTTTGAATTCTTGCCGCTATTTTACTGCACAAATTGGTTGCACCAAAATAACACTTTCCACTACCCTACTGCATGCTAAAGTGATTAAGATCCTGTTTGTTTTAGTTTTTGGTTGGCTTCTGCTTCTCAGAAGCTAAAAGTGGAAACAAATAGAGTTCTGAAAAAGCTGGCTTTTGAAAAGTTGACTTTCGGTGAAATGAATTGAAAAACTGAGAAACTGACGGAGAATGAATTTTCTGGTTTTTGATGTACTAAGAACCTAATTTTTTTTCATAAAAACCAACATCCAAAAGCAAAAACAGAAGTCAGCTTTCAGTAAAAATCAGCTTTCAGTAAAAACCTAAAAACCACAGCGCAAACAAACAGACCCTAAAGATATATCGGACGATTAAAACAAATCCTTGCAGAAGAAGATATTCTGGGTCAAGAATTGTATACTGCCATGAGTTTTTTAAATAATATTAATTTAATGAAAAATTACAAAAATATTATACATATTTTGAAAAATAAAAAAGTAACCTGTTGGCAAATCAATTGCCGATAGGTCATCTGTCGATAATTGGTCTACCGACAGGCACCATTCGGCAATTGGCCTGCCAACACGTGGGGAGCCTGTCGGGCGTAAAACACCTATCGCAATTGATTTGCCAATAGGGTACGATTTTTGAAAATGCAAAATATTTTTAAAGTTTTCTATTAAATTAATATTATTTTTTTAAAAAAATCGACATGATGGTAATATGTATAACCTAAGAAACTGGCTAGGCGTGGCAGCGGGAAAATTTCTCGTAGGAAATGGGTAACCATCTCCGCCCCCGATTAAGAGAAATTTCCGGCGCGGAATGGGTAACCATCCCCGCCCCCGATTGGAGGAAATATCCCGTGTCCCTGTCCCCGCTCACGGGGAGAAAATTCTCTCATCCCCATTCCCATGCGGGGAATGTGTACCGACGGATTTTCCGTCCCCGCTACGCCAGCACGGTGAAGGACGGCCAGCGGGCCTGCTGCTCCACGGGTTTTGGTGGGTTGGACTTTAGTTGAACCGTTTTTTGCATATATGGGTCATGAGGAGTTTAAAAATTTCGGAGAATCGGCCTCACAGGAAAACAGGGACGGAGGGTAGAAAACCGTCCTCGCCCCCGTCATACTCAACAGGAGAGACTTTTTTTTCCGTTAAATCCTTCGCAGGAGGAAAGTTGACTCCATCCCTATTCGTAATAGGAGAATTTCCTGTCGGGGACGGAAATCGGGCCCTGTTGACATCCTAAAACCGGCAGCTTGCAGGGTGGTCTGCGAAGTCGTTTTCCCAAGGAGCACACTTGGCATAAACAAACAGAAAGGCTTGCGACGTTGTATCAATATAAATATAAGCGGCACTTGGCCAAGTTTGTTTAGCTGGGCTATCATTTCCCGCCCTTGTTTGGTCAAGGACGGCAGCTCGCGCTTGGCCTTTGTTCTTTTCCTTTTCTTTCTTGGTTAGCTTGCGCAACTTGATGCCGTGCTTTGCTTTGCACAGATGAGAGCTTATCCAAGTTGCCCAGTTGCAACTGCTCAGGCTCAGTACTCCACTGCCCGTTCCTCGCCCCTTGGTCTTGATCTGGTCTTCACGTCCGATTCGATCTCAATCCCATCGCCTTTCCGGAGAGTTTGACAACGGCTCAGCGATGGGAGTTATGCCGAGGCATCCGAATCCAGCCAGTTTTTCAAAAAAAAAAAAAAAGAAGAAGAAGAGATTTGTCACATTTTCATTTTTATGTGCGCGTCTATTTGCAGTACCTAAAGTCTCACCAGCCATCCAAACTGGGTACGAGAACCATCCGCCTGATCTTGTAATGTATAGTGCTTACTAGCAAAAAGCCGTTCCCTTTGAACGTCGCTGTCGGCTGATCATATAGCCTACTTATGTTACGAACTTGCATTATTCTTTGGTAAAATCAGAATACATGTTGTAATTTATCATGGTCTGATCTTCAAACTTGGACTTTGACCAATTTTTCTCGTGTCACTTACTTGTAGGTACAAAACCAATATAACGTGAAAACACTTCAAAATATGAATCTAGTTGTAATAATTTTTACACTAAGCATACTTAATAATTTAGCTAACATTTAGTTGAAATATGCAAAGCTCGATTTTTCCAAAATAAAATATATCTTCTGTTTTTCGAATGGAGGGAGTGCTGAATAAGACCCGTACCTGACGCCGTACGTACCCAACCCTGGCACATGTATGCATCATCAGTTTTGTTTCGTCGTGAAAGCCAGTGCTACCTGACCTGACAACTCTGGCGTGCCCTAGCCGATCGCCCATAAAAAAGCCGGCGAAACGGGCGTCGCTTGCCGTGCCGACGTAAGTGCTGGGTTGCTGGCTGGCTGTCTCCGCGCCGCGGCCTCCCAGTTCCAGCCCGGCGCCAGCGAGCGACCCACCCGCATCCGCGTGCCGTGCAGCGGCGCGTGCCTTCCTCGCTCGGTTCCCCCAAAGACCCCAGAATCTCCCGTGCCCACTTGCCCAGCCAGCCCTGCAGCAAATCTGGGCGCAGGTGGAGGCGCGGAACCGTGGCTGGTCCCGCTTGCTCGTCTCTAGTCTGTGCGCGCGCGCACGGCGCCGAGGCGGTTTCCTCGGCGAAACGCGATGCTGTCCTCCCAAACTTGGAAGGTACCGTGTGTTCTTACAGTATTTCGGACGGACGGACGGGCGGATCGTATCTCCGCGGCCGGCCGATTTTATGGGACTAATCTGATGGCCCAGCTGCCTAAAGATGCGCGCGCAACTTGCGATGTCCTGTAGCTGCTTGCAGGCGAGCCCCTTGCCAGGTGAAGGAAACTGGTAGGAGATCGCGTCACGGGATTCAATGGCCGAACGAATCGATCGACGACCCCCCGCGTGTGACAGACGTAATCACTGAAGAGTAGGTACCATTAGAGCGTCTCCGGTTCATAAAGTGCAATAACTTTTGTAATTATTATATTTATTCATGTTCTCTCTCACTCAAGCAACCCGTATCTTTTGTCTTGTTTTTAATATTTTATAATTATAATCTATGTATATATTAAAATCTATCTTAGTACATATAAAAATCTGATACATACAAATTTAGATCATCTCTAACTATATTTTTTTCATTTAGTTTATTTTCTAATTTTCCTCCTTATTATCGTAACTTTATTTTCTTTATCTCTAATAACTTCCATTCAAATTGATTTGTGATAGAAAAAGAGAGAATTCCGGATAAAAAGAATAAAAAAGAGAGTTCCTTTATAAAAGGAAGTTATTGAAGTGCTAAAAAATAAGAATTTTCTTACAAAAGAGATATAACTCGTAAAGAAAAACAGTCGAAGATAATCCTATAGGTAGCTTCTTGGGAAGCTCTCACACGGAAACATATACCGGCAGTCCAGGATTGTCTTCGCAACCTGTTTCGATGCATGACGCCATGAGCCCCGAGCCCGGCAGAGTGTGCAGCTGGCTACGAGCCTAGGGCCGATAGGCGTACGTGCGCGAACAGTAGACTAGCGATCTGCGGTCTTGGTAACTGTACGGATCGACCGTGTTTCCTGCGGCTCTGCGACGCGTCTTCCCGTTTGTTCTGTCCCGAGCGTTCGACTTCCTGCCTCCCGTGGTGTTTGCTTCTGCTAGTCCGAATGGTGTGGGTGCTGCGTTACTCTCGAATAAATATAATGTTAGGCCAACTCCAGCAGTAGCTTTAAATTTGTAGAATTAAGTGCTACAGTATTTTTGCGGTACTGTAGCAATAAGAAGTCATCTACAGTTAAGTCCGTATCTAGTGTTACTACACTGTAGCCCTGTAGTAGTGCTGTTCACAGAGGCTGCCAGTGAGGTCGGAAGGAAGAAAACAAAGTCGGTACTGTAATAATACTGTAGCAAACATTGTAGCAGTACTGTTTACAGAGGCTACCAGCGGGACTGGAGAGAGAAAAAGAGTAGTAGAAGGTAGGAAATAGGGTAGCTGCTGGAGATGAAAAAATAAGTGATGCTGTAACAGTGATAGAGTATGCTGCAATAGTATTTTTGAGGATAAAAATTTGTGGTAGCTATTAGAGATAGTCTTAGAGTATTATATGATTTGTAAGCCGTAATTTGAAAGGTAAGATTGATATTTTTTTTTGTTTTTTTTATACTTATTGAAATATTATGCTGGTAGCTTTTATTTAATACTCCCTCTAATTATAAATATAGGTCGTTTTAGCCTCTTTAACTATTCTCTAAATATAAATTATTCTCAAACTTCTATGCACTTTTTTCTGTTTTGTTCCCTTTTTACCTTTGTTTAATAAATATTATCACTCTCACAAATGAATGAGTTATTTTTTTCAATACAGAATAAATAAGGGGTAATAAGGTCATTCGATCTACTTTCTTAATCCTTGTGCATAAATCTAAAATGACCTACATTTGCAATCGGAGGAAGTATATCAAGACTTATTGATTAATTATGTGTTCTTCTATTATCGAGTATTTATGTGACAAGCTGATAAATAGATAGTGGTGCTTTTTTTTATCTAATTTGTACCTTTTTATCATGGCCGTTTTTAAGTACAAATCGTCAATGATGAGGGAAACGGATCCGGAATTTTGACCCAAATGATTTGCAAAAAAAATCTTCATTGCGTTGTAGGTTGAGAGAGCCAAGGAGGAAGTCCGTGAAGCTGGTGAGAGAGCCAAAGATGAGCACATTTAGCTAATCAGTTCTCAGACTTTATTGCTCGGCAAGAGTAGAGTCTCTGGACTCGCGTAGGACTGGAGTTAGGGTGAAGCGACAATATGAGAGAAATATGTAAGAAGTATTAATTTGAAAAATAAGGTTATGAGGATTTTTTTCTATGATCAGAGTTTTCGGAGGAAAATGTTGGATTTTACCAGTCCCTCGTGTATGAGGGAATAAATGAGATGAGCATTAATTTGAAAATGAGTTTGCGATGTTTTTTTTGCCCGTGACTAAAGTTTTCAAAGGGAAATGCTAGATTTTATCTGGAAATACGTATATGAAGAAATAAATAAGTGATATATAAGTTTCCGTTGGTGACTAAAGTTTCTAAGGGAAATATTGGATTTTATTTTACGTACATGTACGAGGAAATAAATGAATGAGATATTTTATTATTTTTTAAAATAGAATTATTTTTTTTAATATCTGGAAACATTAGTTACAGTGTGGTACAGTGTTTCCTCGCATAATATTTGATGACATGGTAGTGCGATATAATAGCTCTAGTGTTTTTTTATTGGCTGAGCTCACGTCCTGTTTTTTTTTTAAAAGAATGGATTAAGGTGACTGAAGTTTCCAGGGACAACTAAAGTTTCTGAGGGAAATATGGATTTGATCTTATCGTTCATGTATGAGGAAATAAATGTATGAGATATTATGATGTTTTTTAATATATATATATATATATATATATATATATATATATGTTGTGAATACCACGCGAGCTTTGAGGACGGCAATAGCTAAGCGAGCACGTACGTGGCGTACATTGGGCTAAAGGTGGTAGCTCGACAAGCCTCCAGCGCACATGCGGATAGGACGACATGGGCGAACGATAACTGCGCTGACGGACAGGACCTATCTGGCATAGGCGTGTCTACTGGAGCTACAGTGCTCAACGTGTGAAGAGCGCGCGAAATCTTGCAACATAAGGCCATCTCTAACCGTTTCCCGTCCCAGTCCCAATTCCCTTCCCGATGGGTAAAATCGTGCGACGGGAACTAGTTGGCAGCTCCAAGCGCTTCCCTTCCCGGGCCGACGCCGGACGAGATAGGAGAGAAGTTCCCACAGGCATGGGAACCTCTCTCCTATCCCTTCGCGGATACGCATTGCGGGGCAGGAGGTGGCGATTGTGGGCATGCGCTCGGGCGAAAGAGGTGGAAGCGAGGGGAGGCGATATCGGCACGCGCGAGGGCGGAGGAAGGTTTGCGGCGCCGGCGAGGGGATTCCAAAGGCTAGAACCAGGCGCGCGTGTGGAGGGACGCGGCGCCGGCGAGGGGATTACCGCAGGCAGTGCGGCGGCAACGCAGAGCGGCGACGGGAGGTACGGAACATTCTCCCCCAAATCATTTGGATCTGTGGATGTCGCGGTAGAATAGGCAATCCGGTGTACGGGCGTGACGGCCGGCGTCTCTGCCGGTGGGGGCGGGGGGAGGGGACGGTTCCGGTGGGAGGTTTGGAGGTGGAGGAACTGGAGCGCGAGGACGTTCCCAAGCCCAGCTGAAGGTGTGCTTCCAGATCCATTGAGTGCGGAGGAAATGGAACAAAAGGCAGATATTTTTTGTTTCTTTCGTTCACCTTCTTTCTTGGATTCTTCAAGCAGAATGTCTCCATGGTGAAGGCAAGAACGAGTGAGTGCGAAGCAGCTCCAGGCATGGCGTTGGGCGTCGCCGGAGTGGCGGCTCTGTTATTGGCGACCGCCTTCACGGGGGTCACTGCCAGCACCAACTTCGATGACGGTTTAGAGATTCCTGTTTCGTTCATACACTCATATTTCTTGCACACAAGCTTGCCTTGGGTTTAGCAAACACTAAGAACACTGCTTTTCCCCGCACCTGCTTTAGTTCAACCTTGTACGTTTGTTGTATGAGCATTGGATGGGAGTGTTCTGTCCTTGTTTCTTCTTCCTCTTCTGTTCAGTCTTGTACATTTGTAGCTCAAGGCTTGCTTATAGTTCATACTTTCATACACCCATCAAAACTAATCTCAAAAAAATTGAATGGTAAGATAGCCCAACATCTGATGTCACAAGTGATGCACAAGATACTTAGAATATGTCAACACCATTTCCTGGAGCCTATAGAGTTGCATTGGGTGCTTATAGAGTTACTTATGTCAGAGTTTTTGGTATACCTTACTTTTCAATGCTTGGATCTGTTGAATCATTATCTGCATTTGTTGAATCATAATGAACACTCTAAATTCTGTTGGTTTGGAGATGATCAGTGCTTAAGATAAAATGGGTGTAGCAAACATTATAAAAAAAAAACATTATCTCGTAGCCATGTTGATATACTTGTAAGGTGCTCTACTGAGTCTTTACATTCATTGGCACATTGCGACATCGCCGATGCTATTCCTCCGTGCTTGTAGATTGATGCCGCAATGCTTGCTCGTGTCTTATCGAAGATGCAGGACCATGTGGAAGAGGCGGCTGCCACGTTAAAGAAGGTGGCCAATGACAACTTGAGTCCGGACAGCACCCCTGCTGTCGTGGATCTCAACATAGCACTTCTGCAGGTCGAGACCATTGCGGCGGACTTGGAGCAACTCGTGTTCCAAGTTGAGGATGCTCTTAGCGGTGGTGTCGTGCACAACCCAGTTGGTTTAGTCGACAATATCAGCGTGGCAGTGCAAGAGGAAGCATCGGGATGCAAGGACATTGACGACGACGACGTCATTCCTGCTGATTGGAGTTCCGATCAGCTTCTGGTTGCTGATTCAGATGATTGAATGAGCATTGAATCCGATCGTTTCGTGGAGGCTTTAGTTGGGAATGGTGTTTGTTACTTAGTTGTTTGGAATGGGTCAAGTCGAGGTAGCCGGTCCCCTATAGTATTACGGTTAACCTCTAGTTAATGGTCTTGTACTCTGGTACTCCCCCGTGATGTATCTATTGTTGCTTAAGACATATCCGTCATCATGGTAATGTTATTGCAACAATGTAGTGTGAATTGTTTATGATCTTTGTCAGCTCTTGGTGTTTTGTTGAGTTTTATGTGCACCTGTAGTGCAGACAATGCACCTTTACTATTTCTGGGATGAGGATGGTATGACATTTGCTTGCAGGCTTGATTTTCTTGATTGGATTCCTTGCATCAGTAAAGATTTGGGAAGAAGTTGCATTCTTGCAGATTTGTGGAAGAAACTGCATGTTTACTCTCTATTTAGAAACAGATGGAGCAGTTCTTTGTTCTTGTTATTTGTATATTGAAATTGAACCTTTCTGCAGTGCACCAGTGGTTGTGCTGGAGCATATCTTAATTGAATATTGTATGTCTTGTGTTCAATATTACCATTTATGAAATTCAACCTTTTCTGCAGTGAAGAAACTGAACCTTTGAGCAATTCTAAAATTGAACCTTTGTGCAGTCGTCCAAGTGCTGAATATTACAATTTATGGTTGCAAATTCATGTTTTTGGTTGTGATGTGCAGGTGCTCCATGGATCCATTTTACGAGAGTTTTCTTCAGGACGGAGTGCTGCGGATGACATGGTCGGGGCCACAGATGCAGGGGGCACCGTCCTCTGTTGCACCTAGGGCAGAGATGGGCCACTTCGTGTTTATGGACAGTCCTGCCGTCCACCCTGTACCCGAGGAGGAGGTGGGGCAGTTCAGCATGGGTAGCGAAGGCAAGATAAGGAAGAAGGTGACCACCTCGAAGAGGAAGAAGAAGGCGAACCCGAAGACGGACCGAACAAAGTGGACAGACGAGGAGGACGAGCTACTCGTCTCCGCATGGTTAAACGTGAGCCAGGACCCTATAGGTAGAACTGATCAGTCAAAGGATACGTACTGGGGTAGAATCGCCAAGTACTTCAACACGTTTAGGAAGCCGTCAATGATGCCTAGATCAGATAAGGTTTTGATCAACCACATGAAGCTCATCACGGACACAGTTAGCAAGTTTGCGGTTCACGTTCGGAAGGTGGAGCAGCTCAATCCTAGTGGGACCAACGAGCGTGACAAGGTATATAAGTCTGAATTATGCTTTGCTTGTCTAAAAATTGACATCATGCATTTGGCAGGTTCAGTTCTCTGGTTTGCTTCGTGGTTACTGATGGTGTTTCATTTTGTGGCTGGATGTTGGTCATCTGACCTGTTAGTGGTAGTTGAGATAGTGTTTGTGGTTCAAGGTTGATCTCATGAAACCTGTCTGGCCATCCTATTGAGGCTGCAGATCTAACATAAATTTGGAGTTTTAGTCTTAATGAAACTGTGTATGCACGTTCAGTTCTCTGGACTAATACCTTTTGCTTAAGGCAACAATGATATGACGCATTTGTCAGGTTCAGTTCTCTGGTTTGCTTTGTTATTACTGCTGGTGTTTAAGTTTTAGGCTCGATGTTGGTCATCTGAGCTGTTACTGGTAGTGGAGACAGTAGGGTTCCAGGTTGAAAGTACATGAAACCTGGCTGGCCATCCTATTCAGGCCACCTTCCTATACTTGCTGAGATGAGTGAAAGTACTCTTGTGTTGCCTGACATGTTAGCTATATTAGATTTTTCTTTGACAGCATATGTTGCCTGTTACTCTTGTATGTGTGTTGTAGGATCATCAAGAAGTATGCTGCCTTTTTATTTCAGAAATGTGTCATGGTTTCCTTGATTCGCAGATGACATGGGCTTGCACAGCGTACAAGGGGATTGAGGGGAAGCCGTTTGCTTACACGCACTGCTGGGTCATGCTTGCCGACCATACCAAGTGGCACGCGCACAAGTCCGCGAAGTCGCAGAAGATGCAAGAGGTAGCCGACGCATAGTCCAACCCAATACCGTGCAATGAAGTGCCAAACGACGTAGCATCGAACACATCTACAGATCTTCCTAGGCCCATTGGAAGGGAGGCAGCTAAAGCGGCCCGTGCGCGGAAATCAGCTTTCAGTACATCTTTGCCTACCGTGTCGGGTGGGATGTATGCAACTTAACTTGCTGAGATGAGTGAAACGAAGAAGATTATAGTGGAGATGAAGAAGGAGTAGATTTCTATCATGCGTCTGCAGGCATCCGTTCAAGTAAATGATCAGGACGAGCGTATAATGAAGGTTGACTTGGACAGTGTTTCTGGTCCCCTCAGAGAGAACTACAGGAAGAGGCAAGCAGAGATCCTGGCGCGATGGATTGCCGTAGAACAGAACCTGTAGACTTTGCGAGGATTGTTTCAAGTGGCTACTTATGTGTAATAATTTCCAAATATTATGTACTTGTGTGTGGATTTGCAAGAACTCCATTCCAATCACCTAGATTGCAGCATGGGTCTGCTCGTTGTATGGACTAGCACTTCGGTGTCCTACGAAATGTTCTAGAATTTGTTACCTCTGCTTTTGCTTTTGTCACCTGCTTTTAGATCGCACAAAACATGTATGCATACTAAATTACTTTGTAGCAGTGCGAGAGCGTTCACTGGGAACGATCGGAATCATGTGCGAGAGCATTCACTGGTCCTATGTGAGAGCATTCACTGCTCAGTTCAAACGAGTGTCTCCACTGAGTGATTATTTGCACTTTGAACTTTGGACTGAGTGATTATTTGCAGTCCTAACACAATAACGATACAAATCCTTCATACATTAACGATGCTGTCGGTGTATTCAGAACTAGGGGTCCCTAAGTCCCGAGACCAGGCCGGCCATCCGCCACATGTCACCACCCTGCAAGGTAAGAAGAAGCTAAGTCCCGGGAGAAGGTGCTCGGGGCCGCCGCCTCTGGTTCCCGAGCACCCTAGTTCCCCGATGATCCGCAGAGCCCAAATACCGAGAAGGAAGTGCTCGGGGCTGCACGTGGCAGCCCCCGAGGACTCGGTTCCCCGAAGGTCCCACCAAGTGCTCGGGAGAGAGTGCTCGGGGCTGCACGTGGCCGCCCCCGAGGACTCGGTGCCCCGAAGGTCCCACCGAAGTACTCGGGAGAGAGTGCTCGGGGCTGCACGTGGCAGCCCTCGAGGACTCGGTTCCCCGAAGGTCCCACCAAGTGCTCGGGGGAGAGTGCTCGGGGCTGCACGTGGCAGCCCCCGAGGACTCGGTTCCCCGAAGGTCCCACCAAGTGCTCGGGAGAGAGTGCTCGGGGCTGCACGTGGCAGCCCCCGAGGACTCGGTGCCCCGAAGGTCCCACTGAAGTACTCGGGAGAGAGTGCTCGGGGCTGCACGTGGCAGCCCCCGAGGACTCGGTGCCCCGAAGGTCCCACCGAAGTGCTCGGGAGAGAGTGCTCGGGGCTGCACGTGGCAGCCCCCGAGGACTCGGTTCCCCGAAGATCCCCCCGAAGTACTCGGGAGAGAGTGCTCGGGGCTGCACGTGGCAACCCCCGAGGACTCGGTTCCCCGAAGGTTCGCGCAAGATCATTCGACGACCCGAAGGGTACCGTCGTCAGGGTGTCATCCAGTCAAAGGCCCAATGCCGCATTTAATAGGCACGCGCGGCCTGACATCCTGACATCCTGACATTCTCAGCTGCCCACGCCCCAGTGTCAGACCCTGCCATGCACTGGCAGGGGGGCGTGGGTCCATTAAATGCACGGGTCCCGTCCCGTTTCACCCGGGTGCCTCGGGATAACGTTGCCAGAATCGAAGCGCTCCGCCGGCCACCCTGCCCTAGTAGAAAGACAAGACAGGGTGGGCGCACCGGGCACCTCTGAGGCTGCCCGGTGGGCCCCCTTTATGGCGCCCGAAGGCTTCCACAGTGGCGGGTGGTCGGATGCGCGCCGCATTTCTCTACCGCCCCTGTCACTTCGCCAAGACGAAATGATGACGCCTTTCTCCGTGGCACCTTGGCATTCGCATCCCCTCTTTCCCATTCAGGATATGTCGAGGTCGGTGCGCCTATAAAAGGAAAGAATGAAGAACACGTAAAGAGGGTGGAGTGTGAAGAAGAGGACGCAGACGCTCAAACCCGCTCAAGCCAAGCTAGAACACGAGAGCCTCAAGCTCTCAGTAGGTGTCTCTCTCTTGTAATCAGATACATCCTTGAAGAATTCCCTTCAAGGGCAGATATAACACTCACACAGGAGTAGGGTGTTACGCCTCCGTGCGGCCCGAACCTGTCTAAACACCAGTGCACCCATTTTTCTCCCGTCAGGGCGATCATCTCCCACCAGCCATTGCATTTGTTTCCGTTCCCGCTTATTTCCCAACAAGCTTATCCAGGATCATCCCCCCGGCCGAATCTCTAAAAAGGGGTCTCTCGGGATCCCTACGACATGAGTTCATCCTCCGACAGCTGGCGCACCAGGTAGGGGGGAATATCCCTGGATTGTTTGTTTCACTTTTTTCCCACAGGAAAAGATGGCCGGTGGGCACCGTCTCCAGCGTTCCGGCTCCACTTCCAGTGACGGAGCGCTGCCCGACGTCAGAAGGAACCCCGTCGCTGCTGCATGCCAGCAGCAGCCGCCACCACGTGCGCGGTTTTTCCCGCTCAAGGGGATCAAGGCGCTGGGCCCTTCAGGGCCACCGCCGCTGCTGCCGACTCACTTTCCGACCCCCAGCAGGTGGTCGGGACCCCGGCCGCCCGGTCCGCCTCTGGACCGCGTCGGGTGCCACCACGACGCGGGCTCGCTTTCAGCGAGGCTAGCCCATTGAGCGCGCTGCTTGCAGCACATGCTCTCCTTAGGCATCCGCCCGTTCAGGCCACGCCGAACACTCCGGAAGGTCGGTGGATCCAAGATGTCGTTGCTTTGGTCGGCACTGCTCATCGCCAGGTGCAGGTCGGGAGTCCTCTCACCACTTCTCAGCATGGTGCCGCCAGAGCCGGCTCCTCAACGGGCAACACCCGCACGGGCCGAGGGGTCTCCAGGCGGAGTGCCGTCCCCCTGGCCGTGTCTGAAGCCCGAGACCTCCGCTTGCGCCTTGACGAGCGGAGGGGCCACGAGGATGCCCGAGTTACTCTCGAACGTCAGCGGGAGACCCGGCAGGGGGTCGGGGCAGAGGACCAGGCTTCCTCTCTCCCGGCCCAAGGCCACCGGGGATCCCCGGTTCACCGCCACTCGTCACCAAGGACCACCGCTCGCGCTGTGGGGTACGGCACCGGCTGCCGTGCCTTCACCGCTGAGCTCCGCCGGGTCAGGTGGCCTTCCAAGTTCCGCCCCGAGCTGCCGGAGAAGTACGACGGGTCCATCGACCTCGTCGAGTTCCTCCAAATCTACACGACGGCCGTCCAAGCGGCCGGAGGCAGCGAAAAGGTGATGGTAAACTACTTTCATGTTGCCCTGAGGGGCTCCGCCCGCTCTTGGCTTATGAACTTACCCCCAGGGTCTATCGGCTCCTGGGATGACCTGTGCCACCAGTTCGTGGCCAACTTTCAGGGCACGTTTACGCGCCCCGGTTTGGAGTGCGACCTTCATTACGTCCAACAGCAGGAGGGGGAAACGCTACGGCGCTTTATACAGCGCTTCAGCCAGGTTCGCAACACCATTCCTCGAGTGGCCCCCCATGCTGTTATTGTTGCTTTCCGGCAGGGCGTCCGCGATGAGCGGATGCTCGAAAAGCTAGGTACGCACGAGATCGAGACCCCTGCGGAACTCTTCGCACTGGCCGATAAGTGCGCCAAGGCTGCGGAGGCCAGGGCGTGGCATGCTCCTCGCCCCACCTCCGACCAGCCAAGTTCTTCCCGCTCCGACAAGCGGGAAAAGAAGAAGAGGAGGAAGCGTGAGGCCGCTCCCATTGAGCCAGCCCAGGTCCCTGCTCATAGGGTGCCGCAAGAGCCCGACCACCGGCAAGAGCGCCGGCCGAGTGTCGATCGACGCCCCGCCAGGGCCCCTGCTCGGGCTCCTCCTCGGGCCTCCAAACCCACCAGGGCCTCGGCTCCAGCAAGAGCCCCGGCCCCCGGCCGAGTTCCTGTTCCAGCGAGGGCCCCCGTTCCCGCGGGGCCCGAGCCAGGTAAATGGTGTCCTATACACCAGACCAGATGGCACGACCTCACGGAGTGTCGTACGGTCAAAGGACTCGTGGAGCAGCGCCAGAGGGAGCTCGACGAGTCCCGCGGAGGAGGCGATATTGAGGTCTCCCCCAACAACGCCGAGCTCGGCTTCCAGGAGCCCGAGCATGCCGTTGCCTTCATCGACGGGGGCGCTTACACACCCTGCTCGCGTCGTGGCATCAAGATCATGCGACGCGAGGTGTGCTCGGCAACCCCGAGCGAGGAGGCCACAAGACCCCTGAGGTGGTCGGATGCTCCGATCACGTTCAGCATGGCTGATCACCCCGCCAATACTGCAGCCGTGGGACGGCTACCTCTGGTAGTGTCTCCCACTATCTGCAATGTTAAGGTCGGCAGAGTGCTGATCGACGGTGGTGCCGGCCTCAACCTCCTTTCCAAAGAGGCTTTTGAGAAGCTGCAGGTGTCCTCCCGACGCCTAAAGCCGTCGCTCCCCTTCTGTGGAGTGACCCCTGGGCACTCCCTGCCCCTCGGGCAGGTTGAGTTGCCTGTCACGTTCGGGAGCCGGGACAACTTCCGCACGGAATGCATCCTCTTCGATGTCGCGGAACTCCCTCTCCCCTACAACGCCATCCTCGGGCGTCCGGCGCTTGCAAAGTTTATGATGGTCGTACATTATGCATACCTTACGGTTAAGATGCCCGGCCCCGCAGGCTCTATCTCTGTGATCGCCGACTCCGGTGGCGCCGTCTCCTGCGCTGAACAATCATACATGGCTCTGGTCTCAGCACAGGCCGAGGTCGATGGCTCTACAGGGGGCCCGGGACCCTCTTCATCCAAACCCCGACTCGCCGCCGACACCTCTGTTCCAACGAAGGAGGTCGTGGTGGGCGAAGACGCTACCCAGGTTGTCCGTATCGGCAGCGACCTGGGCAGCAAATAGGAAAGCGCGCTCGTCGCCTTCCTCCGGGCCAGCATAGACGTGTTTGCCTGGCAACCGTCCGACATGCCCGGGATCCCTAAGGAGGTGATCGAGCATCACTTGGCCGTGCGTCCGGACGCCCGCCCGGTGAAGCAGAAGGTCCGGCGGCAGGCGCCAGAGCGCCAGGAGTTTATCCGCGAGCAGGTCAGCAGGCTCCTCGACGCCGGATTCATCCGAGAAGTCCTCCACCCCGACTGGCTAGCAAACCCAGTCATCGTCCTGAAGGCCAACGGCAAGCTTCGTATGTGCGTGGACTACACCGACCTTAACAAGGCTTGCCCTAAAGATCCCTTCCCCTTACCTCGCATTGATCAAATTATAGATTCAACTGCGGGATGTGATCTTTTATGCTTCCTAGATGCAAACTCTGGGTATCACCAGATTCGCATGGCCATAGGGGACGAGGAAAAAACTGCTTTTACCACCCCGGTGGGGACTTATTGCTACATGTCAATGCCTTTCGGCCGGCGCAACGCTGGATCCTCTTTCCAGCGCGCTATTCGTATCACTCTTAACTCGCAGGTTGGCCGCAACGTCGAGGCTTACGTCGACGATCTCGTGGTCAAAACCCGAGACCGCGCCACCCTGCTCGAGGACCTTGCCGAGACTTTCAACAGTCTCCGCTCTACCCGCCTCAAGCTCAACCCGGAGAAATGTGTCTTCGGGGTGCCGGCGGGCAAGCTCCTTGGTTTCTTGGTCTCTGGCCGAGGGATCGAGGTCAATCCAGAGAAGATCCGGGCCATCGAGCAGATGCGACCCCCGGTTCAACTCAAGGAGGTCCAGCGCCTCGCCGGCTGCATGGCAGCCCTCGGGCGCTTAATCTCCAAGCTCGGGGAGCGAGGGCTCCCCCTCTTCAAGCTTCTGAAGAAATCCGGGCGTTTTGACTGGACGCCGGAGGCCGAGCAGGCCTTCCGCGACTTAAAGAAGTACCTTACTTCGCCACCCGTGTTGGTGGCTCCCTCCCAAGGTGAGCCCCTACTACTTTATGTTTCGGCCACTCCACAGGTCGTGAGCATAGTGCTGGTGGTGGAGCGCGACGAATGTTCGGGGCCGGGTGCTGGGTCCCAGCTCCCAGAGGCCCCCGACCACTCACTTGTCCTCGTGGCTCCCCCTGGGCAAGGGGTCGAACCCGAGCACACTGCTCTTCCCAGCCAAGGAATCGAGCCCGAGTACCCGGCCAGCCCCGACCATGCCGCCGACCCTGGGGGCTGCGGCAGCCCCCCGAGAAGGGCCACCGTCCGGGCCTGCCGGATGCAGCGACCGGTATACTTCGTCAGCGAAGTCCTCCGAGAAGCCAAGACAAGGTATCCCCAGGCACAGAAGCTACTCTATGCCGTGCTCATCGCCTCCCGGAAGCTGCGCCACTACTTTCAGGCGCACAAGGTCTCGGTGGTTACCACTTATCCACTGGGACCCATTCTCCGGAATCGGGAGGGCACCGGGCGCGTTGTCAAATGGGCGGTCGAGCTGGCGGAGTTCGACCTACACTTCGTCTGTCGCCAGGCAATCAAAAGCCAGGCACCCTCCAACTTCTTGGCAGAATGGACGCCCGTCCCCTGCGTTGTCCCAGAAGAGATCTCCACCTATCCCGGGCGCGACGCGCCCGGGTACTGGGTCATGCACTTCGACGGTTCCCTCTCGCTTAAAGGCGCAGGGGCCGGAGTGGTTCTCACCTCCCCAACAGGTGAAGAGCTCCGGTACGTCGTACAGTTACAGTTCCGCGCATCCAACAACATGGCGGAGTATGAAGGTCTCATCGCTGGCCTCCGGGCTGCGGTGGGGCTCGGGATTCGTCGCCTCCTGGTCAAGGGGGACTCCCAACTGGTCGTCAACCAGGTATCCAAGGAGTACCAGTGCACGGATCCTCAAATGGCGACGTACGTGGCTGCGGTCAGGAAGCTCGAAAGACGCTTCGATGGCCTCGAGTTGCGGTACATCCCTCGCCGCGACAACGCTCTGGCCGACGAGCTCTCTCGCCTGGCCTCCTCACGTGCGCGCGTCCCTGCCGGAGTCTTTGAAGAAAGACTCGCACGGCCTTCCGTCGTGCCTGCCGAACAGGATGAAGGGGAAACCTCGAACTCAATTCAGGGGACCCCGGCGGTGCCCTCAGTGGGAAGCCCCGTCAGGGCTTCGTCGTCCGGCGAGTGCGCTGTGCTCGCCGAATGTTCTCAAGATGCCTCGTGGATGTCTGACATCCGAGGGTACTTGAAAGAAAAGTTCCTACCCGGGGATGAGGCGTCTGCCGAAAGGGTTGCTCGGCAGTCCAAACGCTATGCCATGGTAGATGGGGATCTCTACCGGCGTAGCGCAGGAGGTGTCCTCCTGAAATGCATCTCTCGGGCAGAAGGCGGCGATCTTCTCGCTGAGGTCCACGAGGGCGAGTGCGGTGGCCATTCATCGTTCCGCACGCTGGTCAGGAAGGCCTTCCGGCAAGGTTTCTACTGGCCTACAGCTCTCCAGGACGCTTCCGAGCTGGTTCGGCGCTGCAGGGCATGCCAGTTCCATGCAAAGCAGATTCACCAGCCAGCTCAGGCTCTCCATACCATTCCCCTGTCATGGCCTTTCGCGGTCTGGGGTTTGAACATTCTGGGTCCATTCCCCCGAGCAGTCGGGGGCTATGCATACCTATATGTCACTATCGACAAATTCACCAAGTGGCCGGAGGCGGTCCCAGTCGTCAAGGTGACCAAAAACATGGCGCTCCAGTTTATCCGCGGCATCACCAGCCGCTTCGGCGTCCCGAACCGGATCATCACCGACAACGGCACCCAGTTCACTAGTGCCTTGTTCGGGGACTATTGCGAAGATCTCGGCATCAAGCTTTGCTTTGCTTCCGTCGCTCATCCTCGGAGTAACGGGCAGGTCGAGCGCGCCAACGCGGAGATACTGAAGGGCCTCAAAACCAGGACCTATAACGTGCTCGCTAAGCACGGGAAGGGATGGGTAGACGAGCTGCCAGCCGTGCTGTGGGCCAATCGGACTACGCCAAGCCGCGCCACCGGGGAGACTCCTTTCTTCCTCGTCTATGGCGCCGAAGCAGTCCTCCCCTCCGAGCTCACTCTGGGCTCCCCTCGAGTGCATGCATACTCTGAGGGTGAGCAGGAGCGGCAAAGACGCGACGACGTGGATTACCTGGAAGAGCGCCGGTGGCGTGCCGCTGTCCGGGCGGCTCGGTACCAGCAGAGTCTGCGGCGTTATCATCTGCGCCATGTCCAGGCCCGGTCTCTCGAGGTGGGGGACCTAGTTCTCCGACGCGTCCAGTCGCGCGAAGGAATGAATAAGCTGTCCCCTGTGTGGGAAGGTCCCTTCACCGTGATCGCGGTCCCCCGGGCAGGTTCTTTCAGGTTGGCGACGGAGGAAGGACAGCCACTCCCGAATCCGTGGAACATCGAGCATCTCCGACGCTTCTACCCGTAGATGGTCGTGCTCGCGGCTCAGGTCAGCAAGGTCGGGGGCTTCTCCCCGCCCGAGCAATCTGAAGGCTTCGCCCCGTGGGGTAAGTCGCTGTCGCCCAACCTTGTAAATATTGCACATTCAGTATTTCAATAAGCAATCGCTATGTCAAATTATTTTTCTGGATTCCCTATGTTTAATCTGTCTGGTGAGGTGCTCGGTTGTGCGAGAAAAAGTTCGCTCTCTCATTTTTTCGCCGTTGATAAAAGAATCTCAATCGGTATACATGCGAGCAGTCGCCGCTGACTTACGTCCGATATGGTAGGCTGTGGTATTCGGTGTCGTGGCAGGCTCCCGGGCACTAACCGAGTTTCGGGGTGCTCTGGGTAATCCCATCACTCGAGCTGCTCGAGTAGGCCGGAGCTCAGGCCCCCGGAGCGGGCTGTCGGTGCTCGGTCTGGTCTGTCATACCCGGGCGCCACCGAACCGTAGGACCTCTGGGTTACGCCTTTGCCCGCTCTTGTCCGCCGGTTCGGGTATTCGAGAGATCTCGGGTCGAAAACGAGAGCAGTCTATAGCAAGTGCCGCACTGACAGAGCGCACCAGACAAAGAAATCCTATTTTTTCTCTTAAGTCACAGGCTGGCGATCACGAGCAGCTCGGCCGCGAGGGCTTCAATGCCCCGGTTTCTGGTCGGCCCCAAGGGTCCTCGGGTGGTCCTACCACTTAGGCATGGGTGGTCGAGATCACCCGACCCTAGGAGCCTCGTACGCCTTCCGGGCGCTCGGGCGCCCCGTTGAAAGAATTAAGTTCCCGGGCATCCGAGCTCGGAAGCACATCCCTCCTGGATCGGTGGGCCGGAAGGCTGACAGCTGTCTGGTGAGTGGTTATATTCAGACAAATCTACTTTCAGTAAATTTATGTTCCCGAGTCATTCTCGGGGGCTCTCGCGCCTTAATCTGTTCGGTGAGGTGTTTTCCTCGCACGTGAAAACCCTGCCGCGTGTCTACTTTTTCCCAGAACGACAGAGCGGTTTGCAGAAAAGAGTAGCGTGCGTGCGGTAATGTCTGACCGAAGCCCTTCGTGGTGGTGGTGGTGTTCGGTCCGCTTTTAAGGACCCCGAGCACTACCGAGTCCTCGGGTACCCTGGGTAATCCTATCGCTCGAGCTACTCGGGTAGTCCGGAGCTCAGGTCTCGGGGGCAGGCTGTCAGTGCTCGGTCCGGCCCGTTTTAAGCCCGGGCACCACCAGACCGCGAGGACTCTTGGTTACATTCTCGCCCGCACGCGTCTCCCTTCTACTAACTGAGTGGTCGCAAAGTGAAAAAGTGTTCATTAGGCACGGCGTGTTCCGAGCGGGATCGATCTATCTCCCGGACAAGGGAGTCTGTGTCTTCATTTCTTAACCTAGGCAATGCGGACTCGTGAGAGCTCGAGGGCTAGCTGCGCCAACGTCAGCGATCGGAACAACTTCGTTTCTCGGGGATGGGAAGGTCGGGAACGGCCCGACTGAGTACTCCCCGGGACTTCCAGGCAGAACACCAGAAGAAACATCAAACACACAGAGAAATTGGAGTCGCGAGCCCAAGGAGAAGCTGCCATTATATCCACAAGACATCTACAAGGCGTTTTCTAAGGGTTCACTCCTAATATTTACATCCATTGAGACGGCAAAAGAAAGACAAAGGCTACAAAAGATCTAGTCGGCGGCGGAGGCGTCGGCTGAATCCTCTGAGTCGTCCCCGGGGGCTGGAGGCGGCGACACCTCTCGCCTGAAGCCAGCCGCCACCACGGAGGCGGTACTCCGGACTGCTGCCCGGGCGGCCTCTCCCTCAGCCTCGACCACTCCCTCCCGCGCCGGCTCCAGTGGGAAGTTCGGGTCCCTGCTTCGGTAGCAGGCCAGGACGTGCTCGGCCACTGCACGTGCCAAGCCACGTCCCTCCCGGGCGGCAAGTTCCTGGACTGCCCAAGGCAGGGCCTCGAGGCGCTCGCAGACCTGCTGCAGCCCCAACACTTGTCGTGCGGGGCCGTTGCCCTTCTTGTCGTCGACAAGCCGTCCGAGACCACCCTTCTCCACGGCCCGTCGCATCCGCCGGAGTATGTCGTCCAGCATATGCTCGAGGTTGACCCGCGAGACAAAGGCGGTCTCGAGCTTCTCCTTGGCGGCCCGTAGCTGTGCCTCGACTCCCTGGTTCCCGACCGAACCGGAAGAACCGCCAGCTGCGGCGGGGGCGGCAGCCTGCTTCGTCTTGGCCACCATCTCGGACAAGGCGCGTTCACGGGCGGCCAGTTCCGCCTCGTGCTTCGCATTCTCCTCCGCCCTGGTAGCCGCGGCGGCCGCCGCAGCAGCATCCTCGCCCTCTCGACTACTCAGTTCGTCTTCTCGGTGCCTCATCTCGCCCTCCCGCTGGGCCAGCACGTCCTCCTGCTGAGTCACCGAATCCTCCCGAACATCAAGCTCCGACGCTAATAGCTCGTTGTTTACCTCCTGCAAGGAAACGTCCTCCTCCCAACGGTGAATCTCTTCCCTGGTCTTCCGAAGGTCGTCTTCCCTGCGCTGGAGGTCGGTGCCCGTCTTCTCGGCCGCGCCCTCCCGGCGGGCCAGCTCGGCTTGCTGCTCCTCCGCCGCTTGCTCCCGGGCTGCGACTGCCACCTCCCTCTCCTGCGCCTGCCCCATCCTGGCAAGGGCCTCGGCAGCTTGCTGCCTCGACGCCTCAGCCAAGCGGGCGGCGTCTTCTCGTTCCCGCACGGCTTCTGCCCGCGCGGTCTTCAAAGTTTCTCGTTCCCACGTGGCTTCCGCGCGGATGTCTTCTAGGAGCTTCTGCTCCCGTGCGGCCGCCGCGCGGGCCTCCTCCTGGGCGCCCGCCAGCCGCGCCTTCTCCGATGCCAGGCGGGCACGCTCGGCCTCGAGCTCCCCCTCCTTGGCGTTCACCGCTGCGTCCAGCCGCCCAACCGCTACTTGGACGCCTTCAATGGCGGCCAGGAAAGGATCGGCGGGCTGGCCGGGCACCGGTGGGGCCCAGGCTTCTCCGCAGAGTGTCTCCAGGGGGGCCGAGCTCTCCGCAGAGCCTTGCACCGCCATCCGCCCCGGGCTCTGCCTGCCTGGGGTAGGCTCCGCCGGCGCCGAAGACTCGGGCGGCGGCCGCATTCCCGCATCGGCCGCCCTGTCCACCGGCCTCGGCAGAACATCCACCTCCACCGTTATCCGCCCCGGGCTCTCCGCGCCCGGGGTAGGTTCCGCCGGCGCCCTCCTCTCGGCCGCCGCCTCCGCCTCTCTCCCAGGGGCCGCCACGTCAATTGGCGCCTCCGCCGTTCCTGTGCCGGCCTCTGTCGGCGTAGCCGGCGGGCTCGGCTCTGGCCTTGGCGCCCGCGCTTTCCCCGGCGCGGTGGCACCCGCGGTCGGCCTACGGGAGACAGATGAAAAATGTCAAAAGCTTAGTTCGAGGCAGAAATGCCCAGGAAAAAGCAAGAAAGGAGGCTCACCGATACTGCCACTTGGCCGCTGGGAGCCTAATGTCCGGGTCCGGTGCCGTCGGTCCAGACTCCTCCCGCCGCCTCTTCCGCTGGGGATTCGGCGTGGCCGCTGCGCGGGCCTCGGGTGCCGCCGCGCGGGGCTCCGGATCAGCCGCGGGGGTCTCTGGCGCCGGCGCAGCCCCCATCCGCACCAGCCGCGGCGCCAGCACCGGGAACGCCGCCGCCGCCGTCGGCGACGGCGGAGAGTCCGGTACTAGAATTAGGGCCCTGGGACGCTTTCCCCGGTCTCCCGGCGCCACCTCCTCTACGACTTCAGTTGCGCCCTCCTCTCTGGCATGGCGGCTGCCGCCTGCGGCGACCCCTTCGCCAGCCTGCGCCGAACTGCCAGCGACCTCCTCGCCAAGTAGTTCCTCCAGCCCGGGGAGTTCGGAGGCCTCAGGACTCCGGCTTCTTGGCCGGTCCACGGGCCCCTGGGCGTCGAACTCCGGCAGCCGCCTCATGATGGCCACCCGGTTGGGGTTGGCACAGAGTGCCATCTCCGGCCACGGGAGTTCCGCCCGGCCCAAGTCCTCCGTTCCGGTGATTACCCTTGTCATCCCCCGCAGTTCCGCCGGCCCCAGATCCCAGCTCGCGCCAATCTGGGTCCTGGTGATGTCCTCCGGCCCGGTGTAGAACCAGCTCGGCCGGCCCGTTCTCGCAGAGGCGCCAACCGACGGCGCAGAAAATCCGCCACCACCATGACGGAGGTCAGCCCGGACTCGCGCAGCTCCAAGATGCGCTCCAGCACCGGCTTCAGCCTCGCGTCTTCTGGCGGCGGCGCCTCCCACGTCGATCGCCGAGGTTCCGCCGCCTTCTCTGGCAATTCGAGGCGCTCGTGGGGATCGATGTCGATGAAGAACCAGTCCCGTCGCCATTCCTCCCACTTGCTGCGCAGCACCTGGGGAATGTAATGGTCCCCCAGGCCTTCCCGGAGCCGAAGGTTGCAGCACCCCGCGACGTCCGCCGTGGAGTGCCCCCTCTTCTTCCCCACCGGCCGAAGGACGAAGAAATGGCGAAGCAGCGTCGCCGACGGCATCACCCCCACGAACATTTCGCAGAGATGCGCGAAGACCGCCAACGCCACGACGGAATTGGGGCTTAGGTGCACCATTTGAATGCCGTACGTCTCCAGCACTTGCAGGAAGAAGGCGGAGAACGGCGGCACCAACCCCGCCGCCACAAAGGAAGTGAAGAGGATGGTCCGCCCTGGGACGGTCGTCGCTGGCGTCAAGCTCGCCGGAGTCACCACTACAGCACCTGCTTGCCCCTCCAGCACCAGCAGTTTCCTGATCTTGTCCGCCACCTCCTCGTTTCTCAGACGAGACTCCGGCAAGATGCTGTCCGAAGCCTTGTCACGGCGTCCTCCTCCAACCCTCGTCATCTCGGCAAAAATGAAAGGTATTTTGGTGGTGAAAAGAGAGAGAGAAGGAAGAATGCTCCAGTCGCCTGAAAATTCCCTAAAGGTTTCGGAGCACGAAGAAGGCAAGAGCACAAGTGCAAGAGAGCGTAAAAAGGGGAACGGACCGAGCCATTCCCCATTTTATATCTCAAAGTTCAAAAACTGCCGCCCAAACGGTTCGCTCGGCGAAGCGTCGCCTCGATCGACGCCACCGCCAGGCGAATCTCCCGCCGATCGCGCGATGTCAGCGGTTGCCAGGCGTATTTTCCTCGATCTGCGCAATGACCGCGCGTGCCACCCGTATGGTCATCATACCCTTCGGAAGTTGTGTGGACACGCGTCCACTCATTTTCCCGTTGGGGCGTACTTGAGGTCTAGGTCCGCAAGGGCCACCTCTCGAAAGCTTGCCACATGGCGTCCGCGCCAGCCTCGGCCTCGGTCGCAACGAAGGGCCCATTCGCAGTCTCCGTCCCGTCGGCTACCAACGGGCCCGGGGGCTACTGTCGGTGTATTCAGAACCAGGGGTCCCTAAGTCCCGAGACCAGTCCGGCCATCCGCCACATGTCACCACCCTGCAAGGTAAGAAGAAGCTAAGTCCCGGGAGAAGGTGCTCGTGGCCGCCGCCTCTGGTTCTCGAGCACCCAAGTTCCCCGATGATCCGCAGAGCCCAAATACCGGGAAGGAAGTGCTCGGGAGAGAGTGCTCGGGGCTGCACGTGGCAGCCCCCGAGGACTCGGTTCCCCGAAGGTCCCACCAAGTGCTCGGGGCTGCACGTGGCCGCCCCCGAGGACTCGGTGCCCCGAAGGTCCCACCGAAGTACTCGGGAGAGAGTGCTCGGGGCTGCACGTGGCAGCCCCCGAGGACTCGGTTCTCCGAAGGTCCCACCAAGTGCTCGGGAGAGAGTGCTCGGGGCTGCACGTGGCAGCCCCCGAGGACTCGGTTCCCCGAAGGTCCCACCAAGTGCTCGGGGCTGCACGTGGCAGCCCCCGAGGACTCGGTGCCCCGAAGGTCCCACCGAAGTACTCGGGAGAGAGTGCTCGGGGCTACACGTGGTAGCCCCCGAGGACTCGGTGCCCCGAAGGTCCCACCGAAGTGCTCGGGAGAGAGTGCTCGGGGCTGCACGTGGCAGCCCCCGAGGACTCGGTTCCCCGAAGATCCCCCCGAAGTACTCGGGAGAGAGTGCTCGGGGCTGCACGTGGCAGCCCCCAAGGACTCGGTTCCCCGAAGGTTCGCGCAAGATCATTCGACGACCCGAAGGGTCCCGTCGTCAGGGTGTCATCCAGTCAAAGGCCCAATGCCGCATTTAATAGGCACGCGCGGCCTGACATCCTGACATCCTGACATTCTCAGCTGCCCACGCCCCAGTGTCAGACCCTGCCATGCACTGGCAGGGGGGCGTGGGTCCATTAAATGCACGGGTCCCGTCCCGTTTCACCCGGGTGCCTCGGGATAACGTTGCCAGAATCGAAGCGCTCCGCCGGCCACCCTGCCCTAGTAGAAAGACAAGACAGGGTGGGCGCACCGGGCACCTCTGAGGCTGCCCGGTGGGCCCCCTTTATGGCGCCCGGAGGCTTCCACAATGGCGGGTGGTCGGATGCGCGCCGCATTTCTCCACCGCCCCTGTCACTTCACCAAGACGAAATGATGACGTCTTTCTCCGTGGCACCTTGGCATTCGCATCCCCTCTTTCCCATTCAGGATATGTCGAGGTCGGCGCGCCTATAAAAGGAAAGAATGAAGAACACGTAAAGAGGGTGGAGTGTGAAGAAGAGGACGCAGACGCTCAAACCCGCTCAAGCCAAGCTAGAACACGAGAGCCTCAAGCTCCCAGTAGGTGTCTCTCTCTTGTAATCAGATACATCCTTGAAGAATTCCCTTCAAGGGCAGATATAACACTCACACAGGAGTAGGGTGTTACGCCTCCGTGCGGCCCGAACCTGTCTAAACCCCAGTGCACCCATTTTTCTCCCGTCAGGGCGATCATCTCCCACCAGCCATTGCATTTGTTTCCGTTCCCGCTTATTTCCCAACAAGCTTATCCAGGATCATCCCCCCGGCCGAATCTCTAAAAAGGGGTCTCTCGGGATCCCTGCGACAGGAGTTCATCCTCCGACAGATGCCTAACATTGCAACTGACATAGCTTAAACACACATTGCAGTACATTATGATGATTCACATTCCAACAATGACGCTTGAACTAGACGGAACATGATGACCTATCTACTGTGCTCCATGGCGACTCCATAGGTGCTCCACCAAATCATCACGCAGTTGGTGGTGCATAGCCCAGTTCCTGATTGCTTCAGTTGCTTGTATGTATTGGAGGACGGCTTGGTCTGGATCACAACCCTCGATTGTCGCTTTCTCGCCCATATATTCATACACCTCATCCACATCGGTGCCGCCCCTCTCGTCCTCAATTATCATATTGTGCATTATGATACAAGCGGTCATAATGTTGTGCAGTGTGCGTTGTTCCCACATTCTGCCTGGACCCTGAATTATGGCGAACCTCGACTGCAGGACGCCAAATGTGCATTCTACATCTTTCCGGACTGCTGCTTTCATGGCAGAGAAAAGCACGCTATTGTTCCCCCTTGGTGATGAAATTGGCTTCACTATGGTCGCCCATTCGAGGTAAATTCCATCACCTAGGTAGTAGCCTATGTCATATGTGGTACCGTTAATGGTGTATGACACAGGAGGGACAGTCCCGTCCATGAGCCTACTGAAAATGTTAGAGCAGTGCAAAACATTTATGTCATTCATACTATCGGGCATTCCAAAGAAAGCGTGCTATATCCATAGACCGTACGACTCAACCGCCTCCAAAACTATAGAGGGTTTGCGCGTATGACCCGTATATGCGCCATGCCACGCTTTCGGGCAGTTCTTCCAAACCCAATGCATGCAGTCGATGCTACCTAGCATCCCGGGGAACCCTCTCTGCTCGCCAATGGCTAACAGTTGAGCAGTATCCTCCGCAGTGGGAGAATGAAGGTACTCATCGGAGAAAACGAAGACAACAACTTGCACAAACTTTGTCAGGGCAAGCATCGCTGTGCTACCCCTTGATCCGAACATACTCATCCACTGCGACAGCACTGACTCCGTATGCCAGTTGTCGTATGGCAGCTGTCATCTTTTGAAGGGGGCTTAGCCCCAGTTTCCCAATGGCATCCCTCTTCTGCCGAAACCATGGGTCGTGGTTCTCCACAGCAGCGGCAATTCTCAAGAACAAAGCCCAACTCATCCGAAACCTTAAAGGGTGAACAATCGTTAGTACGCATCACAACCTATAAATGTGTTTACAGGGAAGATGCTCTTACCTACGACGGAACAATATATCACCATACACTAGGTTGTTGGCGAAGTAGTCCCGAAATAGCCTTGCAGCACCTTCCTGGTGCCCACGATCTATGACCGCATGTCCTCGCATGGAGCCACGATGATGAGTGCGACCTTGGGCAGCAAGCTCTTCCTCCTCGATGGTGAGCATCATCATCAATTCTTCCACATCGTCACTCGAGTCCGATGAGAACATGAACTGATCTCCAGACGTAGACGAGGTCATTGTGTAAATGTGGAATGTGGACGCAATTGTGCCTCTGTACTTCGGTACGAGCTCTCTTTTGTAGCGACGACAGTCTTCTCGAGCAAGCAACCCGCGTCTAGCTTCCCATGCAACCTACCAGCCATGTGATAAGTTCCTTCCACGGGAAGACTCGTGACCATGAAGCCAGCAGGCATGTGGTTCCTGGCTTACACGGGAAGAATCTTGCACACGAAGCTAGCAGCGAAATGGGTTCAAAAATAATACCGTGTACGTACAAAACACATGTACAAATTACTAGATGCCGGCATGAAATGGGTAGCGCGCGTGCAGCTCTGCTCTTCGGATTTGGGAAAACAATAAAATAGAGAAGAAAGTGGTAGAGAGATTGCTGGCGGAAAAGTTTGGGTTGGAGGCACAACGATCATTCTACTCCCTGTAAAAAATACATGTACATTGTATTCATACAACGTATTGCAGCCGTATTGTAACCGTTGTGGCGGTTATGAGGAAATGATAGAATATTAGAAGTCTGTTGGGGAAGGGAATGCTGTTGGAGTGCAGGAACCTGAAGGAAACGAATCTGGGAAGGGATTTTGGGGTGGGAAGGGAAGTAAACGGTTGGAGATGGTCTAACCATAGGAGTAAGGTCATTTTTACGGGATACTTTAAAATTTTATCTCTTATAATACTTTTATAATATTCTCTAATACTATTACAATACTATATATTCTTTTCATCTTCAATAGCTATCTTATTTTCTACTTTCATCTCCTTTCAAAGCTACAACCTATATAAAAAGTGTTACCGAAGCCGATTTTCACCGCAAATTTGCGGCCAACTCCTCCGATTCACTTCACTGTAGCAGGACTGTAAAGGTGAAAACCACACCTGCTGGTGCACTTTACAATGATTCAATCATGGCATCCTTCACTGTAGCAGGACGCTAGGGCTCAAAACCGCACCTGCTGGAGATGGACAACCGCACCGCACGTTCAAGGACCTTCGATTCAATACTCTATGGCTAAAATGCATGGTTGGAGTCCCGTTAATTATATGTTAGGCGGGTTTGTTTGTGGAAAATTTCAGGATTTAATCTTGTAATCTCAATATGAAATTGTGTTAACCATCCTTTCTCAAGGAGAGAACTTGTGATTTGCAACTGAAGTGAGAGAAGATCTGGGCCTTTCTTTTTTCCCTTTTTGAACCAAGGATCTAGGCAAAATTTTGCATGACCACGAGGCATTTCTGGCGGCCCATACCGAGAATGAGAGGGTACGTATCGGTCTGGTCTGCAGCTTGAGTTAGGCCCATTTCAGTTTAGCGCAGGATCGTAGCAATCTGACAAAAGCCTTATGTCACAGGGATACTTTGACATAGAGTGCAGTACACTGTACTTTGTTATATTTTTCTTCTTTGCAAAAGTTTGCAGAATAGTACGCTAGTGTCAATGTACTCTACGGGGCTCGAATGTTATAGGGTAGTTATTACTGACATGTAAACTAGGTGTGAAGGACTCATATACCAATGATAACTGTAATATAGAGGAATCGGTTCCCAAGGTACTTACATACGATACTAGGAAATGAGGCTGCGCCTAGCTGCGTGCGTGAGCGCACCTATGAAAAAGAAGCCGCAGCACAACCCGAAATTTCTGTTTTGTGGCTGCTCGTGTGTCAGCCCACAGAGCGCGGTTGCAGAGCAAGATGGTCTCATATAGAGTGAGACGGTTCACAAAGCCTACTAATAAACTAATATAAACTTTTCTTATTAATTTTTTCTTAAAACTTTTTTCTGTAAATCTTTTGCTTAAAATTTTGAGCTAATTTTTTTCTTAACAGCTATGTGCTAAATATTTTTTTTTGAAAAGTTTTAACAGAAAAGGTTTTTAATAAACATTCCAAAAATAGAAATATGCGGAGGGAAAAAATTTCGAAAATAAAAGGTGGGAGCTGTCGGTAGTTCGCGAGCAGGTCTGCTCACGCGCGCTATGATTAGAAGCGTCCGAAACCAAAAGCACAACAGGATGAGAAGCGCGGGAATAAACGAAATGGCACAAAGGAAACGGAAGAAGGAACGAGGCAAACCTGGCCAAACCAAGCCGAAACATAAGGGCACCACCACCAAGCCAATGTACGGCCGGGACGAACGATCCGCAATAGCACGGCCAACCGGGACGACGCAGAACACGCATTGGGAGCACGAAGCAGGAGGCCTAAACCGAATAAAACAGGGAAGAGCGGCAAGGGAGCAAACCTGCGCGAGGAAGAACGACCCAGGAGGCAGGCCGCACCCAAGAACAGGACGATCCCCTCCGACGAAACCAAGGTGAAGAGAGGAAGAAAACCAGATCGACAGCACGGCGACCGAGAGAAGCGCACTCACAGGCCGCGGCGGCCGGACCCCCACCGCCTTGACGCCGACGCGGAGGAACGGGCCGGGACGGGCCCGGCGATACATCCGAGCCGACGAAGCAGAGCAGGCCGAAATACAATGGCCGAACACAGGGAAGCCCAACAAGAGAGAGCAATCCCCAGAAGACAAAATCACGGCCCTCCACGGACGATTAAAACAGAACGAAAGGGCCAGAACAGGATATGCTGTGACTGATAAAAACGATGCCGGCACTGCACAATCAGAATTATATTATACTTCGGTATGAACAATTGGGAATTGGGATCTACAGGGTGAAGTCACATTCGCAAACGAGAGTTGCGTACCAAACCAACAGCGAATGGCACTACCATTTTGTCCCTATTTTCTACACTTCGATGCACCCCTGGTCGTCGAACTTTTCTTTGCATCCTTCCAACTTCAGCCAAACAATACGGCTGGTAATTTTTACTCCTTACACTCCATGAGCGTGCGGCACAGTCATGCCCAGATGGCGAGCATGGACATCATGCCAGCCCCGAGCAGGAGCGAGGCGTTCAGCGCGAGCTGCAGGCGCGCCCTGCTCTGCACCCTGGCGCTCATGAAGTCCTCGGCGAGGATGTCGACGAGCGCCATGTAGACCAGGATCCCGGCCGCCGCGGCCTCGAGGAATCCCTGAACGACCAGCGCCGTCGGGCTCGTCTCGTCGTACACAGAGGATATCGCGATGCCGATGGCGATGCCAACCGGGGTCGTGAGGGAGAAGAAGAGCGCCATCGCCACCACAGACTTGAGGCGAAACTTGGCCTGTGATAACGGAAGACAAGCTGGTCATCTCATTAGCTAACTACGCGTAGCAATTAGCATCTTGGCATGAGCTGACTTGTTAATCAGCTCAGGCCCAGCAGAGCCAGATATTAGGCCTTCCAAGCAGTACCGGCCCATTTACTATTCTCAACAACTTTTTCTACTAACTTTTAGCTTGACAAAGTTCTTCGAAAAATAATGACATATTATGAGACGTTGACAGGACGCTTTGATGTGGACTTTGCAAGACCTAAAAAAGAAACACAAGTACGAAAGTAGATGCGGCGATGTTTTCGTTGAACTTATAGGATTGGCAGCTTCAGCTGAGTGATGAAACCTTCGTAAATTGTAGTTGATGGCGCAGTTCCACGGACAAAGACGCTGATTGGCTGACTACTCCTAAACCAGAAAAAAATCGGAAGCAACAGTGTGCTCACCTGGACAATGCACCCGCCGAGGCCGATGCCCTCGAAGAGCTGGTGGAACGTCAACGCCGGGACGAGCGGCCGCACCGTGCTCGGGAAATCCGAGGCGCCCAGCGACATCCCGATGATCAGCGAGTGCACCACCACCCCCAGCTCCAGCACCTGGATTCGCGGCAAGAACTCCAAGAAATCAATCGGAAATCTGCACCCAACTTTAGTTTCTGTTGCTTGCAGCGTGCGAGGTGTGGCCGTAGTACCTACCTGAGAGATGACGCGGTGGCGCACGAGATCGTCGCCGGCGGTCGGTGCGGGGGCCAGCACGAACATCCCGTGCGCGTGCCCGTCGTGCGCGTCGGAGGCCTCCAAGTCTCCTTCGCAATGTCCGGGCTCCGGCGTCTCGTCGACGACGGCCGCGGCCTTTCTGGCGATCGTCCGGCGGAAGTACCCCGTGGCGACGGTGTCCACCATGAGGGTGGCGATCGCGGCGAGCATGGCGATCATCCCGGCGAACGGGAACTTCTGCCATGGCCCGCGCACGAGGCACGGCGAGCCCAGCGCGTCGAAGGCCGCGGGCAGGATGTGCACCAGCCCCGTTGCGAGGATGACGCCGCCGGCGAAGGCCTTGACGGCGAGGAACAGGTCCGTGTCCGGCCGCAGCGCGGGGAACCTGTGGCCCAGGGAGGGCACCGCCGCGCCGGCCGCGCCCCCCGCGAGGATGCAGAAGATCGCGATGATCTTCAGCCGCAGCACCCCCGCCTTGTCCCGGCCCGCGGCGTCGTCCGAGCATTCGCAATCCGCGGCGACGAGAGCTGGCAGAGACACAGCGAGGAGGAGGAGGCAGAGCGCGGCCGCGAGCTTGGCCTTGGGCGCGGCCATCGTTCAGCTGGAGCTCGGCACAGTGGCGCGGTGCTGTGCGTGCAGATGCTGGCAATGGCGCATGCGTTCGTGCTCTGTTTCCTCAGGAGGTTTTTGTACCCGTGACTTGCCGTTTCGGTTTACGGGTGTTACTAGGGTCGCCGGTGCCGGTTCCTAGATGGGCTCACCTTGCTACTGACATGCTTCGGCGCACGCGGAGACATCGATTATTTGGGCGTTTTCTAGCTTGCGCGCCAGCCGAAATTGATGAGTGGTAAAAGCAGCAGATCGATCGAGCGCTGAAGACATCAATGCTGACACGACGTGTTTTCCATGGACTATGCGCATAGGGTTGCTGCCTTGCTGGTGCTGAGTTTACTAGCACAGCCTAGCGAGGCTTTTTTGATGGTTTTGTTGTCTGTCGCCTACTCGCCTGCTTGTTTTGCACGTCTTTCCGGCGACGACTCACCGTGGTCCTTTTCTTTCCGAAGGGTGGAGAACAGTACACCCTGAAAATTACATAAAGGTCCTCAAACAAGATAGAAATTACAAACGGAGAACAAAACATCTTCCTTGTCGACCTCCCTCGGTTGACCGCTCACTGTAGCATCCGATGACCAGAAGAGGCAGTGGTACCGTCAAGACACACCGAAGATGCAAATTTTGTTGAATAGCCACAGTTGAAGCATATGACCATCTACAACCGACTAGCTGAGAAACTCTCGTATGCGAAGAACTGGGTGAAGGAGTATCGACCATCATCTTCACTATTATGGCAGACCAGAACGTCGACGCCGTCGAGAAACTCGACAACCCAGAAGACCATATCTCCCTCCCTTTCGCAAGGAAGGAGCGGAGAAGAACTAACCTCACTCAGGCCTCTCCATGCAAGATGTCGAAACCAACGTCCTCACCGAAGACACGCTAGAGGAGCAAAAGTTAAGGCAACCCTACCAAAACAGCCGGCAAAAAAGAATTGCATCCTTATTAGAGATCGGGCACCATCGATCATGAAGTTGCCAAAGAAGCTTGGGCAGAGACAAAATTTCTCATATGAACTCATTGCGATAAGAAAACGTACAAACTACCTACCTAAATCTACACCCAGACAAAGCTATACACATCGAGTGTTGAGATCCCTGGTTCCCCATCCCTTACGGCACCAGAAAGACTGTCGGAGGGGACAGGGAACCAGTCGAATCTACGTCGGATAGGACTCGCCGCTCAGCCGTCTCTCCTCAACTGTAGCCTGGGGAAGTAGAACTCAATTGTAGCATGAAACCCAACTGAGGCCACGTTTGGTAGAGCTCTGGGAGCTGATTTCGCGCTGGAATCACTCCCAGCGCTGCTAAACGGGCTGGTCAGGGAGTGATTTTGCGCGGGAATCACTTCCCGTTTTGTATAGTGAGGTGAAAGCTGAAAAAACTGCTTCCAGCTGATTCCCGACTGATTCTCTTCGATTTCAACACAATATTCTCTTAGAAATCACTTCCACCACTAGCAAATCAAATGATTTTATAAAACAAAATCACTTTTACTACAGAATCACTCCCACTCTACTTCCACCACAGAATCACTCTCACTACAGAATCAGAGCCCTACCAAACAACCCTGACTCACCGTGGTCCTCGATGCCGCCCCAGATGACGGTAACGTAAACAGGTTACCAGTCAGATACCGTCTCAGATTGAAGATGGTGATCCACTTCACGCTGATCGAACCGATAGCTCAGATAGTACGAGTTGGTACACTATCTGACAATCTAGAACTTGTAAACAACGCGCCGTACGAAACTCAGCGTCTTCAACCTAGCTACCTAGCTAATAAACTAGGACAAGGAGAGTACAACAACCAGGATAACTTAACAACTCTATGATGAAACGTTTGGGAAGACTTTTGACATGTTGTCACAATGTCGACATTCAATTCTAGTATTATACGAGGTCGTTTGATCTTCTCATGCACTAGTAGATTCCAAATTTCAGACGGTTTCAGTAACGTGGCAAAAACAATGGCATATGGACACGTGTCTGATGGCTTCTTGGTCAACTTTGCCATTTAGGATAGAATTTTTTTTTATTTCTCATCAAATATACTATTCCTACCAAGCTTAACATAATCTAACAGAGGGGAAACAACAGTGTTCCGCTTTCACTGATTTGTACAAAGAAAAAAGGCACACTAGCTATGGCTTGAAATGGATTTGATGCAACTGTTGACCTTTTGCTTCTCTTTTTATAATTCTGAACAAATTGAGTACGGGTTTAGCCGTTTAATTAGCAAGATCATCGACACTTTTATTACATCGAAGTTGGTATGTACTTCTTTTTACAAGCAAAAATGAGAAACCATCATGTAATTACCCACAAGATCAAAAGAAACCTAGTAAAGCAGAACAAAAAATAAGTTGCATTGATGTTTCACTGTACTCATGAGTGTGTTCAGGCCCATATGGCGAGCATGGACATGAGCGCCGTCCCAATCAGCAACGATACATTGATGATGAGCTGCAGCATCCCATTCTTCTGCACCCTAGGGTTCATGAAGTCCTCGGCTAGAAGGTCAACGAGCGCCATGTAGTTTAGGATCCCGGCCGCTGCAGCGTCGAGGACCCCTTCGATGATCAGGGTCCTGGGACTGTTCTCATTGTAGGTGGACGAGATCCCGATGCCGATCACGACTCCGACCGGCGTAGTGAGCGAAAAGAAGAGCGCCATTGTCAGCACTGACCTCAGACGGAATTTGGCCTGTACCAACCAAGAGATTTCATCACCTAATGATCAGTGTATGTTTCTGATTTACGAGTGCCACTTCCTTTCATTTTTCTGTAATCACAAGTGACAAACACACACCACTACACCACTACGTACACCCGCTGAGTGCTCCTCGACTACATGCTTATAAATTTCACCACCGAAAGAGCTTGCATTGTAAAAAATATTGGCATCAGGCTTCAAACGCTAGTAGGTAGAGTCATATACTTCCAAAGCTCGATCACCGTACACTATTGAGTGGTTACCTATGAGTGCTACTTATCCACTCTCTGCCTGCAAATCCTGAAGAGTTAATAAATGGAGCAACAAATTCTAAGCACACTTAAAACTTCATTGCCTTCTGGATCGGCTTGCTGGAAATGAAGTTGTATTGTACTGGTGCAATCGAACTTTTAAAATTTCAACAATTTTAGGTCTCGTTTGGATTGGTGGCATTCAATATATTGGAATGTTTGAGATCTAATTCAAATTTGAATATTTCCCAAAACTTTCCAATGAAAAACCTCTCATCCAAACACCCCTTTTAAGATTTACTTATAGTCTACAAACTACAGCTAATATTTTTCATGTTGTAATTCCCCTCCTAAAACAACTTATCGTATCCAAAACAACTTAGGCCATCCTTGGATCAGAAATGTGATGTTTAGATCTAAATCCCTAGGGTTTAGTCCTAACTTGAACTAAATCCTAAAATTTCCTAGAGCAACTCCTCTCTTTCAAGCAGACCCTTAATTATATCACATGCATCACAATAGTAATTAGGCTTACATGCATGAAATATTGTTGTTGAACAGAGATGTCGAATATAAATATGGTTAGAAATTGCAGGGTTGAAGCCAATGATATAGAAAATTTTAAAAGCTACCTCGATCTAAGATTTTATATATGGTTGTACTGGGGACCTAATTAAACAGTATTTAGATTTTAGATGTTCATCAAGTACCACTGTACTAAGCTTAATTGGACTTTCATAGCAGGCTCGCCTAAGTGAAGTGGTCTATTTTGATAAGGTATGTTAATTTGCTTGTACGAAGTTCCGAGTTTTCTGAAGAGTCGGGGATCAATAAAATTCCATCTGAAGCTAAAACACAGTAGACATTAAAGTTTCTGGACACTTGACACACTCTATTAAAGAATACAAGCATATACCTGAACAATGCATCCTCCGAGCCCAATCCCTTCGAAGAATTGATGGAAAGTTAGCGCTACCACGAGTGGTCTGATCGTGCTGGGACTCTCAGATGCACCTAAAGACATCCCGATGATCACCGAGTGCACAATGATCCCCAGCTCCAGCACCTTGAAACATTCATGCGCAGACAACGCAACAGCTAGCGTATGAGTAAACATATATACGTGCAACAACAACGTAGTAGGCTACTAGCAAAAATTTGTTTGATGCATGAAGACATGCATGCACTGCTTGATCCAATAAACCTGCGAGATGACGCGGTGGCGTATGAGCTGCGCGGCGCCGTCTTCTGATGTCTCTACATCTCCGACGGCCGCGGTGGTATTATTTGCGCGCGCGCGCTGGAAGTAGCCCGTGGCGATCGTGTCGATCACGAGGGTGGCGATGGAGGCGAGCATGGCGATGAAACCCGCGAACGGAAACTTCTGCCAGGGCCCATTGACGAGGCACGGTGAGCCGAGCTTGTCGAAGGCGACCGGGAGGATGTGCACGAAGGCCGTGGCGAGGATGACGCCGGCGGCGAAGCCCTTGACTGCGAAGAAGAGGTCGGTGTCGGGGCGGAGGGCGAGAAACCTTTGGCCGAGCAAGGGGATCGCGGAGCCCACGGAGCTCGCGACGAGGATGCAGAAGATGGCGATGATCTTGAGCGTGAGCGCCCTCGCCTTGTCGCTGCCTTCATCGGTGGAGGCCGAGCAGTCGCAGTCGGCGACAATGAGAAGCGGGAGCGAGGCGACGGCGAAGAGGTAGAAGGCAGCAAGCTTGAGATTGGCAGCCATCTTAGTCCAAGGGGAGAGGAACGGTGGTGCAGTGCAGCGCTACTTGCACAAATAGGTATATAAAGTGCTGCTAGAATTTTATTTTAAGGATAGATTAATAAAATAAAGTGAGATGCCAATGTCAACATTATCGAGAGTAGTAGATTTCTTGAGACAATATTGTAAAATATCTTATCAGTATCAGTTCAAAATCGTCATTAGTAACGGGTTTTGAACCAATACTAATTACTCGGTATTGATATTCAGTAACTATCAGTGTCAGATACGAAACCGGTACTGAAAATCACTATCAGATACGAAACCGGCACTGATAGATCTCGGTAGCTAAAAAAAATTACACAATCTAAAATACATCACATGCACATGCATCCATTCTTCTAATGTTTAAGTCACCATAAACACTTAATAAATTAATTCAAACTACATATGTTTCTAAAATTACATCAAATACCATTACGTACATAGTTAATATCTAAAATTTCAACTTCAAATATTACATCAAAATAATTTAGTGCATAAATGAGCGAACTAGCTGTTGCTTCAAACGGAAGTTCCATTGGACTTTCGTAAATAATGAAACTGTTACTATCATACTGAAACTTAATGTTCGACTGGTACTTTCCTTCTCGGATCTTCTTGCATTGAGGACCGAATAATATGTACCCTACTGCTGGGCAAGAAGAGGTAAGATTGAAGTCAAGCTACGATCCATCCGTATCCAAGTATTCCAGTAAAAATCATATAGACAAAGAGCAACAATATAGAGAAAAAATTTAATTTTATTGAAATAATCTTAGCTACAAACTACAGGTTCATGTCACCAACCATTTCAGCTGCGTGTAATCACGAGAGCTTAGGAGTCATTGCAAGCACATCCTCATTCTGTTCAAGCGCTTTCAATTTGAAATAGCTGTAGTCTGAAAAAATATATACAAGTTACAAGTTAACCGATTGTAGAAGCACATGAACATCAGATCTTTCAGCTATAAGTCTTTGGTCTATTTCAGAGCTTGATGCTATTAAAGTGATATATCCTTCTTTAGGAAAAAACAATGCTAAAAGAGATAGTGATATTTATTTTATTGTTTTCAGTCAATGTGATTGTCACCACAGGTGGTGTGCCACCAAAGTCCGCAATAATATCATGTAGCCATTGTAGATAAGGAAGTATCTACATCAATCGACATGTTAGTTTCTAAATTTGTCAACTGCAAACTGCAATATTAACTAACCTTCTTATAATTTATAGCAAATGAATTTTCATCTCTGAGCATGCAGATATACCTAAGACAAGTCACATGTACGTCTACATGCTCAAAGAAAAAAACATTAATGCCGTATCAATCGGCACATGAGGATAATCTCGCAATATGTCAAGTCATCAATCGCTGAACAAGAAAGTACCAAACTAGTTACTCACTGAAAAGTGATGGTAATATCTAAAACATCGATATAGCGATACACATCCAATATCATGATATACACATCTAATAATAAGCCAACATATTTTGAACTAAAATACATATCTAATTTTAGGACCTAAATTGACTAACTAAAATTGCTAACTATAATTTACTAACTACAATTTGCTAACTTGAATTTGAGAACTAACCTAGGTGTTTTGTGGCTCTTTCGAGTAGGAAGGGGATACGCTGTTGAGCATCTGGAGGCCGGGAGTGCGAGGGTGGTCACCCGGAACCGGGTGGTCGGATAGGATGGAGTGACTGCCTCCACGCTGCCTAGATCTACACCCTCCACCTCCATTATCGTTGCTGCTCGCCATGGGGACGTCAAGGAGGCGACGAGGAGGCGGCGGTGGGCTTGCGAGTGATAAGGACGAGGAGGCGGTGGTGGGCTGACGCACGACGAGGACGAGGAGGTGGCGGTCGACGCGCGATGAGGACGAGGAGGCGGCGGCGGGCTGACGCACGATGAGGATGAGGAGACGGTGGTTGGTGCACGACGAGGAGGAGGAGGCGGCGGCAGGCTGACTCATGACGAGGACGAGGAGGCTAAGGTCACCACGCGATGAGAAGAAGGAGGCAGCGGGCAGACGCACGATGAGGACAAGGACGAGGAGGTGACAAGCCGACGCACGATGAGGAGGCTCCGAACGGGGAGGAGACGACTATCGGGGAGGACGAGCAGCATCAAGCTGAATGGAGCAAACGAGGAGAGCGGCTAAGTGCTGGATATAAATATAACACATGCATCAGTGTCGGTTCTTAAACTCTCACGCACGAACCACGATTGAGGCGCCAAGAACCGGCACTGATAGCCTATTAGTGCTGGTTCTTAGCGCCTCAATTGTGGTTCGCGTGTGGGAGTTTAAAAACCGGCACTGATACGTCAACAATACCGATTACGTTCGAACTGACATGTTCTGTAGTAGTGAGAACCTGTAAGATCACATGTGATTAAAAGTTAGTTTAGTGATGAAATTGCATAGAAAATTGATTTAGCATAATGATACACACACACACACACACACACACACACATATATATATATATATATGAAGCATATTTGGTACTCTCAGAGTATGTACTACCACATATGTATCTTATTATATAGGTAGTATGTCATGTGATAAATGGTATGTACATGGAGTATGTGAGTATATAAGATAATCCAAGTGGTATGTATAGTTTTTTAGGTGGTTTACACATTTTTTTTAGTGTATTATATTTTATGTACAAATACAAAGGTATTATCAAAATCTAATAAAATTGATGGACTTATTTTCTATTTTTTCATATAGTTCACATTGGAGTATCTTAGAATGGGTATATAAGTATACTCACAGTGACAAATGAGTATATCCAGTTCATTTATGTGATATATCATAGTAGGGAGTATGTACTCCCGAGAGTACAGAGTAATTTTAATATATATATATATATATATATATATATATATATATATATATATATATGATGTGCATATGTTGCTAATATGTTGTTTGGATATACTTATTGATAGCATGGTAATATGTTTCTTAGATATACTCATGGTAGCAAAGTGATGTGTTGCTTGGTTACGTTTGTGGTAGCGTATTTGTGGTTTTGATATGGATGTAATATATTTGTGTGAGTGATGTTGTATGGATTAATATTGAATCAAGTTGGGAAGAACTTGTGCTCATATGTGTTTTTGTGGTTTGTTCATGTGCATGTGTGTTTTGAGGACGAACATGGTCAATGAAGGGATCAAAAATAGGTTCGGGAGGAACTGAGGTTTTAAACTAGCTTTAGGGAGGAATTGATGTTCTAATGATTAAGGATGTCATGTGATATGTTCAGGCAGAAGAACAGTGCATGTGAATATAAGGTTGCAGGTGTATGACTAGGTGCATCGAGGGAAGAGCAGATGTACTCGAGGTCATGAGCAACCTAGTGTGGTTGGACTACGATCAACTGAGTGCATTGCGTGGTTGGGTTGGTGTTGTTCGAGTGCATGGCGCGGTTGGGTTGCAGTTCACATAGTTGATGATGTCGTCGTGGATGACCAGGCATGATGATAGTGTGATGAAGTCGCATAGTCCAGTCCCATGGGAGTCGAGTGTGAGACGGAGTCAGACGCAAGCATGAAACAGACAAAGTTATGGGTCACACGAGTAGTTGTGCAAGTTGGACATGATCTTCTTGGTATGGATGGTGTCAGAGTAGGACACGACGAGAAAAGGGGTTGGAAGTGATCCAACTCGGTTTAGACTCGTTAATCTTGATTCCAAGTCAAGGTCGACTTGGGATGCTATAAAACGAAAGGGTTATGGCTAGGGAAGGCACCAAGATCCAAAGGAGAGCCTAGAGTTTAGGTTGAGAGAGAGACATTTATGGAGGTGAGTTTTGATCTAGAGAGAATGATTTGAGAGGAATTCAACGAGAGAGAGAGAGGAAGAAGAGAGAAACCCATATAGGGTTTGGGATTTTATGGAAATCCTTGTAAGGATGCTTTGGAGAGAAATCCATGAAGATCGGGTTTCGCAAGTTAATGAGTTGGTGATTTGGTTCTTCCTCTTCGTTCTTCATTTTTGCATACTCAGTCTTAGTTTTTTATGGAGTTCTTGGTTTAACGTAATTTGTCTTAGTTTGATCCATCCAGCATCTCTCTAGAACATCAAGTTAAAATTTTGAAAAGTTTTATTGGTTAAGCTTTTGTAATTCTTATTTAAATACAAAATTAGAGTAATCAATTCTTAATCATCATCTTCCATGGTTTATTTTTTAGGTTCATAACATAAATCTAAATATCTAATTGACGTGATTTTTATCAGGTTAGTTCTGCAGCTGTCTTCTTTCTACTGTTAAAGTTTAAGGCCGATCGAAGCTACAGATTTAGATCTATATTGCTTTTACTAATGTGCTTGCAACCTATCTCAAGTAGAATATTAAGTTTAAGTTAGAATTTTTGTTAAGGGTGAATTGTTAACCATTAAAATTTGATTTTAGTTTTTGCAATCATTCACAACACTTAAATTGCCTTATTAGTGTGTAATCTATCATATAGAACTTGTAGCAAATATTAATTCAACATTTCTTTCCATCTTATCAATATGACAAAGTTTTATTTATGAAACAGCAGACCTGTCCAAAAAGTTTGACGGGCTGACCTGTCAGGCTTGGTTAGATTAATGGGTCATGCCGTGTCAGTCCGCGTGCTAGAGGTGTGGCACACATCACAGCCCGTGAGCGATTATGCTGTGTCAGTCTGACCTGGGCATGGTTGCGGCCCGATGGGCATAATAGCATGGCAAGGCCCAGCTGGCACAGTGGAGCACGGTGGCACGGCCAGCCCGCCGGCCACCAGCAACAAGTGCATGAGCATCGTCGACCACGACCGGGCCACAAATGCCACCATCGTGTAGGGTGTCACCATCTGCGAGACCCGCATCCCAGGTGGCCGCATGGTCACCGAGTTTGTCACTGGCTAGGTGAATGCCTATAGACATCCCTCTGCACGTGTATAAGTGCAAGTATGCAGAATCATAGATTGATGCGCAGACACTTTATTATGCACACGCTCGTATTGTGCGCAGGTTGTTGGCCAATACCTTGCGCCGGATGATGCCATGGCTGGTGCTAAGGGCACTAGAGCCGGAGGTGCAGAAAGAGGTAGTGACGGATGTTACAAAGGTAATGATCGGTGAGGCACTGGAGGCAACGACGCTTGCCGCGGGTGACATGCTGTTAGAGCGCAACGATGCGGCCACCATCTAGGCAGCGGAGGCAAGAGCCACCGGGCTGAACGCCAATATTCCCGGTGGCTTGGCCACGCAGGCGCAGTCGGATGATGCGGTCAACGAGTGGGTGGTGCGCGACGAGGATAAGACCACACTCGGTGGCGTCCTCGCGGTAGGATGCTGTTTCGTGTGGCTTATCTGCTATCGTACGTGTACATAATCGATTTTCTTCTTTGAATTTGACGAGATGCAGGAGTGACGGTGAAGCTGGTTGCGGACAAGCCGATGGAAAGCATTAGCGACGCCTAGACGCTGAGGGTGGCGAGCCACTGGCGTGCCATACCTGGCCGTGCCCGTCATAGCCGGTCAAACCGCACATGACACGGGGTGTCATATCATGCTGTGCCTCGACTATGTCAGTCAGACCAAACTGATGGAGGATTTCGGACCGACCCAATAGACATTCACCAGCTTTATCAATTAGATTAGTGTCATGGACTCATGATTCATTGAAATCTGAACGTACTGGCCATTTACAACGTGACCAGCATGCCTGGTGCGTAAAACTGCAGTCATCAGTCCACCAGTTTTGCTTGACTGACACTTTTCACGTTGTCCTTATCAATCCACTTATCCAGGATCAATTCCCGATCTCTGCACCAATCACCATGCAAACTCTTTTGGGCACTGAATTATTTTTCTTGAAACGATTCTCCTTGGGTTCTTCACACTTCATCTGCAGTCAAATGTTGCATGCTCAAAGATAGGAGACTATACCATGTCCCATATATATATGATATTCCTTGCAGTAGTAGTATTACTTGAGCTGCTCTCTCTACCTGCCGCCGCATTCATCTCCATTGTTAGGATAGCATTTGGCCCATTTTATTTTAAAAAAATTATTAATAAATCTTAAAGGCATGTTAAAAAAATAGAGATAGTGGGTTTAGTCCCATATTGTGAGTGAAGGTGGAGGGAGATTAACTTAAATGAAGTTGTGACATCCATCTCATTAGCATATATCGATGAGAGGACTAGAAGATCACATGCTCACGTTCGCTCGCTTTGTTGGTCTGACTGAGGCGCGAGCAAACGCATGTGGGTGTGGTGCCTCCATTTTGTATTTTTTTTCTTTTGTTGTGTGGGAAATAGTCAATGATAACCGGCGTGCACCGGTGATAGAGAGAGCATGTCTCGAAACTCGTTGTTATTGGGATCTTGTAATAGGAGAGGACAAATAAAGCTTTTGAGAAGCGCTCCGCAGGACCGTTCACAATCTACTTCTTGTTCGTCATCATCTTCTGTATCGTTATCACGGGGTCTTCTAAGTCTCTTGCTACCAATCGATGCATTCACTATAATTAATTTTTTTAATCATGTTTGTCATATTGAGTGGTATTTTGATGTTTCTATTATTGAGTATATTAGAGATATCTTTCGTTACATATATATCTAGTTTATACTCTTAATGTATAATAATATTGGTATATCAGTTTTTTTTTTATAATTTATCTAAAAATTAAATTAAATTTAAAAGTACGCTTCTATCCAACAATCAGGTCAACGCCTCTGCTTGTTCGATACGGTGCCTAATTATAGCGCTCCATGCCTCCCTGGAGAGATGTAATCTCGGGTCTAACGAAGCATTGGAATAACGCCGTCGAGATGTCGACACCGTAAACGCAGATGACCACATGATGCTATCGATGATAAGGTCGTGAACAGCAGCTAGCCTCACGTCGGTTTAGGTTGCTGAGAGACAAGAGACTTTCTTAATTTTTTAGCTTCAGTTTCCACCACGGAAATGCGCTGCACAGCGCTTCAGGTTAGTAGCGGTAGTGGGCTGCTGGCCCATCATGAGTAGACCGGTTAGGCGGACACAGCCTGACCTGGCCTGAAAAGCACAAACTGAAGGAGGCGGCGGTTTGGAGTTTTTTTATTTGTATATTGTCTAACATTAATATTTAAATAAATAGATTCACAATAAAAGAATTATAAAAATAAACGCCACCGCTCTTTCATAAGCGCTCTTTCATAAAACGGCTAGGACCTTAAGTAGTCAACCGTGGCAGAGTATCGGCGGTAGCGTGAACAGTGGCAGATACCTTAAGCAGTCAACTCTAACGTTTGGATGGGAGGGCCCGACTGAGGCAAGGGCAACACGGGTGGCAGGCCGCGTGGCTTGAAGTGGGATGGATTTTTTAATATTAGTAAAACTACATACTCATTTAAAAATATTGCAACTCTAACCTAACGTCATCTATCTAAAAGATGACAATAGGGTGTCACCTGTTGGCATGGCAGACCAACGTGGCAGATGCATGATGTGGCGTGGAAGATGTCACCCAACATCTTTCTAGGGTTTGCTTGATGCTGATTTTAGGGTTTTGTCGTGCTTATTTTTGTTTGTGGTAGAGTTAGCGTGTGTCCGTTGCTATTTGGTGTTTTCAAAGTATTTAAAAGTGCATGCACTATTTGATGTTTTTGAGATTTTTGATATATGGAATTATCGAAAAATGATGGTCGAATATGTCAATTTTAATCGAAGCTACAAAATACACGATGTCATATAGTACTAAAAATGAGGCATGGGAGAGGAGAGGTCAATACAACGTAGTTATATAGGAAAATATGTTATCCATCTAATGGGATAACACCTTTTCCAATTTTCAGTGGTCCTGAACACACGCAGACGCTCTTGTCGCCTGTTGGAAGGTCGATACCTTTAGTGTCGCTCATCCATTGGGCCATATGTCGCCATGGCAGCTAGGTCACCACCCATATTAAATTTGATCTTATTTGATCATTGTATTTACTAGATGTTATTTGTTGGATGAGCGATAATTTGTCATTATCCTTTTCACGGATCACGATAGATTAGAGTTGTAATTTTTTGAAAGGGATGTATGGTTGCAAATATTGAAAAGAAATATAAAAAAGTTGGAGACGACGTGAGAATTGGCGGGGCAGCGCGAAACGGTGAGCGGGCGTGCAACGGCGGCCTGGCCATACTCGAATCCAGATGCACGCGACCTAGCGCTCCGTGACATAACCCCGATGGCTTGCTCCCTGCAACGATGACCATAGCCGGACCGGAGAGCTAAAGGTATGTGACCTTAATTCCATTACTCATGTTAATCAAATACGATGTTGATCCTGGGTTAGATGGGTTGTCTGTGAGAGCTACTAGGGCCACCAAATTCTTCATGCTAATGTTCAGTTTTATGAGTGCTAGTACTCTAGTTGTTACAGAAAAATTACTATATTAATGTTCAAATTTGTGATCACTAGTCTAGGTCAACCGGTCACCACGAGCTTCAACAATCCGCCGCAACGCCCATCCACCGGTCTAGCCGTCTAGGTCACCGATCCGCCACGGAGCTTGCCGTCCACCGACCTGGTTGAAGAGCGCCGCCACCTCTGCCTTCGGTCGTCACTGCCGCCGCCGTTGTGGACTGCCAGCCCGCGGTGAGCAGACCAGCGTGACACCCTCCCTCTCCTCTCCCTCGTCTGGACCTAGCCCGAGTCTGCCTTAGGTAGTCATGAAAATCAGTTGCTACTTGTATTCCATCGCGCAGTATGTGACTTGCAGAATGTTGCTTGAAATCTGTGATTCTCATTTCTACTATATTGTATTCGATTGCTAGTTACCAGTTACAACTAACAAATGCAAAAATAAAAATGCAGTGCATAGAATCTTATTGTTATTTCTATTCTATTCTATTTTGATTGCAGTGCGTAGAATCTGATTATTAGACCATCTCCAGCAGCTACCTTAAATTTTCATTCTCAAAAACACTATTACAGCATCCCCTATCACTATTACAGCATCCCTTATTTTTTATCTCCAACAGCTACCCTATTTTCTACTTCCACTATTTTTTTCTCCCTCGGGCCCGCTAGCAGCCTCTGTGAACAGTACAGTCGCAGTGTTGCTACAGTACAGACGTTGTTTTCGTCCTTCAGCCCACTGACAGTCTCTGGCAACAGTGGGCTACAGCACTGCTACAGTGTTACGGGTGTTACAGCAGCTCCGCAGATTTGCAGTCCATTTTCTCTCTCCGCAGTATGCAGCAATACTGTGCGCACTGTAGCATCGGATACTGATTATGCTGAAGTTGCTACAGTACGTGAACCGTACCCCGCAAACACTGTACCAGCCGAATCTGCAAATTTACCTCCTCCTCTACTGAAGATGACCTTAATTACTAAGTCACAACTAACAAATGCAAAAATAAAAATGCAGTCACAAGTCACAACTACTATATTCTATTCTATTCGATTGCTAGTTACCAGTCACAACTAACAAATGCAGTGCATAGGATCTAATTGTTTTCTTAAATAATATATTTTAGTTTGGCCTGTCAGGCTCATGTTGCCCTGCAATCTTGGTTCAGTTGTACTCCATGAGAGTCTGTTTGAAGTGCACACTGTCTCGTGCATAATTTTGGACCATTTTTGATTCGTGGAAATGGCCTCACGGCACAAAGATTCGTGTCCTGGGTTGCTTAATGCTGCAATCAATTTTTTAAATACCCATATGAGTGTCTTGGGTTCTAGTTTAAATACCCACATGCTACAATCAATCTTGATGTCTGGTTAACTTGCTGCAATACCCATATGCCCTGAGCATATGCATTGGCCCTGTTCTGTATGTTTCATTTAATCCAACAGAACAGTGACTAGGTCTGTTTGACAGGCTATTCTGGCTTCGTCATCATGGGACAAAACTGTATGAAGAGAAGCATCCATTCAGAAATCAGAGCAATCTATGTATGAAACAAGGCGTTAGTTGTGATAATTTATTGATGTAGCTAAAATTGATGTAAATTTGGTAAACAAAAAAGATATGAATAGGATGCTGCTGTGTCTTTGAATCTTCCATGCATTCTCAATTTATTTATGTACAAAATCTGTGATAGTTATTTTTATGTAGCTAATTTTGTGATGTTTAGCATTTAGCTAATTTGTGATAATTCATTTTCCTATTATTACGTTAGTTTTAATGGATCACAGGTCCACAGTATCCGTTTTTCATTTTTTTTTTATACATAACAAAAACTTTGCTTGACTTGCCTTGTTCCTGACTTTCTGTTCAACAGACTCACAATGCACATATTATAATGGGCTTGAGAATGGGTTGGAGAATGGATTGAGCCTGTTTGAGATTTGGGTTGGGTGAGAAAACTTGGTGGGTTGGTTTGGGTTGGGTTGGCAGAGCTGTTCTTTGGGTTGGGTGGGGTTGGGTTTCATGAGATGTATTGTATTGATTGGGTTGGGTTTGGGTCAGATTTCATCCCACTAGCAGGCCTAACTGTATGGTGCAGCTGCAAATATTTTGGAATGTTTGTCATGCTGTTAAGGTACTAATGAGCTTGTTTCAGTATCAGATACCAGCTTAAAGGCTCAATGTCGACTACCTCTGATCAGAAGAAACGCACCTTAGAAGCCCTTGAGCAACGGTATGCTGCTGCAAAAGATAAGAAACTGCAAGATGAACAGCTTAAGTGGCATAAGAAGAACAACGTTAATACCCCTAAGCCCAAGTTTGATGCGCCAAGTAAAGGCAAAGCTTCTGAGTTCACTCCTTGTCGTACATCTGCCCAGCTCCCTCCAACCAAAGGTTTATTTTTGTCTATTATTCTTTCCGTGCAATGATGCAAGGTTTTCTCATCTCACCAATTTCTATTATGCTACTTCTGCTTCTCAGGTGTAGCATTTTCCAGTTCCAGTCGTCAACAAAAACCTTCTGCATCCTCAGGTAACTTCTCTCCCTCTCTCTGTGTGTGCACGTACGTGGCTGTTTAACAAATACTTTTTAACTCCGTAGGTGAAGAAAGCAACCCTGTATCCGCTGAACTTTCATGTGCCCTTCACGACAATTTGTTCCAAGATGACATTTCGGTAAATATTTTTGTGTTATGGGTTGCGGGTCTCAAATTTATCGTTATGTATGATGAAACGACCTCTAATATTTTCTGCGGCGAACTTTGGTGTAGGAATTGGATAGCTAAGAGGTTGTTCACAGTGTTATATATGACATAATTCAGAAATGTAGGGATGCTGGGAAAATTACCAAGGGAGCCAAAAAGTTGAAGCTGGAAAAAGGGATCCTTTTGGATAAATAACTATGTTCAGAGGGGTCCTAGATTAGTGGACGCCCAAGCGAGATCTTTGTTGATTTACTCGAAGTGATAAAAAAGGCACATGTCTCTGAAGCAACATAAGAAATGCGGTTCGTTTGATTTAGATGGTACATTCCACAAGTAAGTCTTGTTTGGGAGTTGTGCATAGATTGACCCCTCACCACCAAAATATCATGATCTCTTTTGGTTTCTTTTTAATGACATGAATGAAAATAAACAGAGTTCCTTAAGAGTAATGATTAAACTACAGTTTATATCCTTGCTCAAATCTCCACACGATACCTTATTACCTTTGAAGTCCACACAATTTTTAACTGTCATTCTTGCTTGCAGGTTTGACCTTTATAAGACAATGCATGAAATGTGGAAAGAGTATAGCAGAGAGCTTAATAAAATAACCCCATACGATTCCACATTATCCTTCTGTCTGTTATTTCGAACCTCTTTTCTGTCTTTTCGTTCTTTACATTTTCCCGGGGAAAATAAAAGCCCTGTGTGACATTCTTCAACTTCAACAAATAAAAGGCACTCGGGGGAAGTTTGGTTCTAGCCCCTAGGAAGCCAAGCCAAAATCTGTCCATACTAATGAGGTTATATCAAAATTTGGCCATATCAAGTAGTGTTTAGTTTGAGATTAAGCTAAAATTTTGGTCGGTCAAAAATCGGAGTGGCTATTTTGGGCACCAAAATCTTGCCTAACTTTGTTATAGAAAAAATTTAGCCTGTCAAAATTTTCAGGACACGGCCAAATTTTGGCTTTTAACCAAATAAAAGCCAAATTTTTTAGACGTGGCTAAATTTTAGCTTAGCTTCAGAACCAAACAATCCATCAGTCTCTGAATGTTCCGCTGCTATTGTTCTCCTCGCCTTAAACTCTATTGGTTTTAGATAGAATTCTATAGCTGTTAGGTTGAATTGTACAACTTCGAGGGATTTTAAATGCAGGATGGGTGTTCTGTGCTAAATTATTAGAATTATACTAATATCCTCAAGCTTTATACACTAATGTGCACTTTAAAATGTCATCAAAATTGAGCCCACTAAAAAATCCTAACAGCTCCTAGAACAGAAACTTATTGACTGTAGGGACTAAAGTCACCAAATCATTTGGTATCATTGAAGACAGTTGAGTGCGAGAGTATTGATGATACTAAGCATTGTTATGAAAGGTTAACAAATTTGAAGAGCTGAACAATTAAAATCAAGAAACGCAATAATGAGCCTGAGGGCCAAAACAAGCACAATCAGAGTAGGGGATCAACTAAGTATTTTTGAAAAATTGGGCCTAACCCTGTCATTATGCCTTTTCTATACCTTATATGAGCTATTTATGTGCCCTGTCCTCTCCACAGGAAAAAGCAATTGTCAGAAAACCTCTTTTCAGCAGATCTTCATGGGGCCCTTCTAATAGGCGATTGATATACTTGAAGTAGTTGAACGCTGGATTGTTTTATTTTTTAACTTTCTTTTAATTTGGCCATGTTTTATATGGCTTTGTGGCATCCAGTGGCCGAATGCAAAGCAGCTTCATATAAAGGTGTAAGTGGCATCATGATTCGGGATACTGCAGAGACTTTTGGAATTACATCAGAGGACAATCGCTTCCGATGTACTTTTCTTTTTCTTCCTGATGCTGTATTTTGTATTACTTGTATAACCTCTATTTTATTTTGCGTAACAAAATGGATCGTAGAGTCACTGATCAGCTTTTGTTTTCTATTGCTAACTTCCGTTTACCATAAATACTGCTAAATCATTCTTCTGTAGCTCTTCCTCCATAGGATACTCGTTGAGTTGTCAAAATAACATAAAAGTTACAGTAGAGGTGCTACGTTATGGAACAATACTTTTATTTTTTGAAGGAAGAAAGACCTCAGCTTATATCCAAAGTTAGCAGAACCCCGTTAAAGTAACAGAAGAACAAGAGAAACATAAAAACTGGGGATACTAGTTCCACAATATTAATACACGTAATAAGGGACAAGTGAAGTTCGGATCACACAACTATTCTGAAGCAGAGCTCTATAGCTCGAAAACATCAGATACCAGCTCCTCAATTGAAAAGAACTCGCACATCCATCCTCTGATCTTCGAGATGGCGTAATCCACCATGAGCTTGTCATTTTATCTGATGAGAATGCTCTAACTCTGCATGAATGACATAACAAAGTATAAGACTTCAAGTGGTTTGTTTGAAAACTTCATTTCGATCGTCATTTTGTTCCTAGATCGTCAGATAGCACAAGCAAGTCCTGCAAAAAAGAATAAGCTCAACAATTGAGAAATTTTGAGAACCCCTAGGAGCCAACTTGCCCCACCGAGCAAGGGAAGTTGTTTCATCCAAAAAAATTTCGCACAACACTCAAGACACACTGAGCAATCACACAACCAAAAAAGATGTGATCAACAATCTCTAGTTTACCACATGAAGTGCACCTCTCACTTCTTTTTCACCCTCTTTTCTTAAGAGACATGGCAACAAGGAGTTTGTTGTGTGACATTTGCCATAAGAAAATTTTAATTCTAAGGGGAAGTTTACTTCTCCAGATAACCTGAGCCCTCTGTTAGAGACATCCTCAAAGGTGAGAAATCTATACAGAGACTTAGTGGTAAATCTCTTTGATTTATCTAGCACCCAAAGGACTTCATCCTCTTCCTTATTGAGGTTAACCTGCTATAATTTGTTCAAAAGCTCTTCCCACTGAGTAATGTCTCTCCCAATAAAACTTCTATTAAACTGAATTTCCCAGTTTCTATTGTCCCAATAATCAGCAACTAGAGCTTTTTGATGAGCACAGAGATAGAAGAGATCAGGGTATTGGGTTTTCAAAAGGGTATCTCCAAGCTAGACATCATCCTAGAAGGATACATTCCTACCATTATTAACACTGTATATAGGCCTCTATTTGAAAAGATGTTTGACTTTACGAAGCTCTTGCCAAAATTGGAAAGTGCCCTTGTGATTGGAAGTGAAGAAATTCTCATCTGGCATGTATTTTTCTTTGAGGAGCTAGCACCAAGTACCTTGAGATCCTGAACAGATTTTCCCCAATCCATTTGGTGAACAAATAGTCGTTCATGATCGTGGTGTTCAGGATACCCATACCTCCATGGTCTTTTGGCCGGCAAATGGCCTCCCATTTGGCCATGTGGTATTTGTTCCCATTTTCAGCCCCCCTCTAGAAGAACCTTGATCTAATAGTGTTCATCCTGCTGTGAGAACCAGTAGGAAGGTGATAAAAGCCCATTGTATACATAGGGAGGATGGTGAGACAAGAATTAGTTAGAGTCAATTTTCCCCCTGAGATCAAGTTTTTGCTTTTCCAAGGATATAGTCTATTGGCCATTTTGGTGGGAATCCCAGAATGAGCAGCTAGCCCTAGCTTATGATTAGAAATGGGAATGCCTAGATACTTCAAAGGAAGTTGACCCAATTGACATTCAACATATTGGCCACTCTTTTTTTATCCCCTTGATCCATTCCAAAAGAAAAAAAATTCACTCTTGTGGAAGTTGATCTTTAGACCAAATAACCACTCAAAATAGTATAGGATGATTTTAAGGTTGAGGATTGAGCTATCAAATCCATCAACAATTAAAATGATTTCATCTACATATTGTATATGGGTGATCCCCGCAGGCAGCAAGTGCTCAACCACTCCATGAATGAGCCCCTTGCTTTTTGCCTTAACCATCAAGGCATTAAGAGCATCTGCTGCAATATTAAAGAGAGCAGGAGACAAGGAATCCCTTTGTCTCAAACCTTGGAAGGTCCTGAATTATGGGCCTCTCTAACCATTAATGTTTATTCACACTTTGGCCCCCTTGACAGATTGCATGACCCATTGAGTCCATAAGGGAGGAAAGCCTTTTCCAATCATAACTTCCTCTAAGAAAGCCCACATCACCTTATCATATGTTCGGTCCAATAACCTCCTTGGCTACTGTGGTTAGCCTGTTGTTGAGAACTTTAGTGAAGCTCCTATAGTCTACATTCAAGAGACATATGGGTCTATACTGTTTGATGTTGTTGGCCTCCTTGACCTTAGGGATTAAGGTGATGACTCTATAATTAAGTCTCTTTAAATCCAACCTATCTGCATGGAGGTCATTGAACATCTCAAAGATATCCTCTTTCATCCACTGCCAAAAGACTTTGAAAAAGGTGAAACTGAAACCATTTGGTCTAGGAGCAGAGTCACCTTTCATTCCTTTAAAAGTCATCTCAATCTCCTGACAAGAGAAAGGTTGGATCAGAGCATTGCTATTATCCTTTGATAGCCTGCTTTGATCATTCCAAAAGAATTATGATAACCTTAATCCTCATTGGAACTTGCCCCAAAAAGTTGCTTATAGATCTCATAAACATGTTACATGATCTGATCCTGAGTACTTATCTGACCACGATTAGTCTCAAAGGAAAGGATTAGGTTCTTTCTTCTCCTCCTATTGGCAAGCAAGTAGAAGAATATGGTGTTAGAGTCCCCTTCTCTGATCAAAGTGTTCCCATAGTGCTATTTCCAAAAGATTTCCTGCATGGCAAGGATTTTTTCTAGACTCCTTTCCATATGTAACCGGGTATCCCACTCTTAAGTGTTTAAACCTTCAGGCTCTGCCTTTGCATCCAAAACAGACAACTAGCCTAGGATTTCATTCTTAGTTTTCCTCTGTTCTCCCATCTGTTGCCTATACCAACCCCTCAAGAATTATCTAATATCACAAAGGCTTCCATGCCAATTATTCATAGAATATCCATTTGTAGGTCTACTTGCCTTTTTCTTTTCCCACCTGTCACCAACAAGTTGCTTAAAATTGTCATGAAGTAGTCATTGTTTCTCAAATGTGAAGTATTTTTGTCTCTGACAGCTAGCTTCTCCAGAATATAAACAGATAGGATTATGGTCTGAGCCCACCCTTGGCAGGCTCCTTGCATGACAAAGAGGGAAGTGTTGTTCCCAATCACTAGATATGAGAAACCTGTCTAGATAGACTAATATAGGGTCTGGTCTTCTATTTGTCCAAGTGAATTTAAGGTCTACTCTCTTCACTTCTCTTAACTAGAATTTACCAACAAAGCCATTGAAGAGATCCTTCTGCCTCTTGTCAATGTTATCGTTATTCTTATCATTAGCATTTTTAATTAGGTTAAAGTCACCTCCCACCACCAGAGGCAGTGATAACTTTTCACAAATATCCTCAAGTTCTTGGATGAAATCATTGGATAAGCTATGGTCTGTTGGTCCATATACAATGATCAGTTTCCATCCCAAATTAGATAGTCTCATCCTTACTATGACTTTAATACAAAAATGGAATATCTCACAATTCTCTAGCTCCAGCAAATCCTCTTTAACACCAACCAAAATCCCCCCAGATTGACCCTAGGTAGAGAACACAGCCCAGGCAAAAGTTTCATTCCTAGTAATCTCCCTAAGATCCTTAGCTGTGAAATCCTTCTTCACAGTTTCTTGATACCAATGATATCACACTTTTATTGGAAAATATAGTCTTTGATTTGTTTTCTCCTAATTGCTTTCACAAGCTCTCTGACATTCCAAAGTAAAATTTTCATTTTTTTTTCTTGGGGTGGTTGTCTCTCCTCTTTCCAGTCAGAGGACCACTCACTACTATAGAAACTATTTTCAAAGACGATTCGTAATTCATTTTCATAGATGTTTAGCGCACCCACTTGTGACCGAAGGCCTGTGGATTTCCACAGGCACAAAATAGACCGCCTGTGGAAATCTATTTTTTCACAGACATGGAAATGAACTGATTTCTACAGACAGTTGACATAAGAAACCACCTATGAAAATACTTCTGTGAACCACCTATGATAATAGAGTCTATTTTCTGTCTAAATAGAGTCTATTATTACAGACGGTTCACATAAGGAACCGCATGTGAAAATACTTCATTTCCTCTGACGGTTCCTTATGTTAACCGTTTGTAGAAATAGAGCTATTTTCATAGACGGTTCATATAAACAACAACATATGAAAATAAAACCTAGGTATCTCAAAAAATAGCTTTTGTAGTAGTGACTTGTTGTGGCCCGATATACTTTCATAGATGTAGATTTAATATCTTTGGCTGAGTTATCAATGACCACAATGGTCAAATCCTGCTCTAAATTATGTTCCATGGAACCTCTTTTTCACTTTATCCTGAATTTGAAATTTTCATGATCGGAACTTCAAGCAGCCAGGATTTTTCATCTTGTTACTCAAACACGTCGAATGTTATAGTCAAATAACCCATCTGGCAGATTCAGAGGCTGTTTGTCATTGATATCTCTTGCATGAAGACGTGGTTCTGTTATACTGACTGCAGACTTGCTAAGTAACGTAACTTGGAACTTGCAGTTGTACCAAAAGCTGGTTCGGTTTTCATCCTCCAAGCTGACTGCTGGAAGGTTACACTGATCGGCGACAAACTCTCGCCCAAGGAGAAGTGGAAGGAGGACCAACTTCATCAGCGTGCGCAGTCACTGATCAGATTGTTCCCAATCTGTTGCATGTTTCAAAAAATTTGAAGGAGGGATGCACAGTTTTTTCCCCTTTCCTTTTAGCTCTTGTGGCTTAAGTTCGATCGCAATCTATCTCCCTGACGCTTCACTATTTCCTATTACTCAACCTTGTAACATTATTTATTTTTTATTTGCGAGGAACTCAACCTTGTAACATGGCTGTGAACCTGTGACTGATCGACAACAATTGTAACATGGCTGTGAACCTGTGACTGCCTCGAAGGGTGACCTCTTGTCTGGTTTCAGGTGTATGGCCGTGAGCCAGGAGCCCAGGAGTAGTAGTTAATTAGCTATGCATTATGGTTACGCTCGGTCCTCGGAAGTTCTTGACTCCTCCCAACCATATTTCTTTCATTTTGTTTCCTTCCCGCTTCTCTTCTCCGTTCCTATTCTATTTATTTCCTCTCATCTTCAACAGCTTCCCTTCAAGGGGAATCACGAAGAGAAAGGAGAGAGAATCCCGTCCTGAAGAAAATGATCCTGAGAATCCCGTCGTAAAGAGAACCGTGAAGGAAAACCGTTGGAACGCTGAAGGGAACAGGAATCCCTTCACGATGAGAATCTCCCCCGCGAAGAGAAGCCATTGGGTTCGGTCTTTGGCCGCGCCACAATGATTGCATGAGTAATATAGCCTGGGTGAATGGGCGTTCTGAGAACTTCTCTGGGTTTTACTGCACCAAGAATTAGAACTGAATAGCCATCTTGTATTACTAGTCTGATATATAACGGGCTGATTAGATAAAATCAAATCTGCCAATAAAACAACCGATTAGATCAGCTCTTTTTTTATCAGTAGATCAACTCAAATTTTCACTAAAAACTCAATTTTTCAAATGTAACAGCTCATTATGTCAACTCAAAATTGACCCTTAAGAACTAATCTCCTCTGGCCTTAACGTTCAGAAATCAGAACTCAACTTAGAGCATGTACAATGAAATGTTTAGAGTAGATGCTTATGGAAATCAGGTTTTTTTTTCTCAAGTGCACTGGCAGAGGTGTTTAAGTGAAAAGCAAAGTGTTTACTTAAGCATCGCTATTTATATTAGTGCTAACAAAATAGTTAACTATGTTTAAGCATATGTAGTCACATATGACTACATATAATTTTTATATAGGTATTTAACACTAATTTTGCTTAATCACATAGGACCCTTTGAGATCGTACCAGTGCCAACAAACTTAAGGTCTATTTGCTTGGGCTTCTGCTTCTGATAGGATTGCTGAAAAGTGATTTCTGAGGAAATAAACAAGAAGTTGAGAAGCCATTACGCGAAAAATGTCATAAGTGACGGATGATAATCATCATGGTTGACGGGTCCGTAACCCGTCACCCGAACGTTTTACTGATGACTAGTCATAAGTGACGGGTAAGTGTGAGATCATGTGATGAAAAATTGGTTGATTGATGAAATTAGCAAAGCAAAGTGATTTAGCATAATGACATTTGGTTGATGTTCATGAGTTGCTAAGATGTTAGAGTGTTGGTTTTGCTTGGAGTTTACGTAGTGTTGCGTGAACTGATCTTGAGTCAAGTTGGAAAGGACTTGTGCTCATACTCGATTGGTGTTTGATTCATGTGCAGGTGTTGCTCGAAAGCCAACGTGGTCGATGACGGATCGACGAACTAAGTTCAGGGAGGAACTAAGGTTCGGCGACTAGGTTCGGGAGGAACTGATGTCGTGGTGATCGAGGATGTCATACGAGATGTTCGAGCTGAG